>NC_138344.1:58086049-59412299 GCF_046562875.1 Panthera onca | reverse complement strand
TCCACTTTAATAGTGGGACACTGGAATGGAAATATATCGCTGGTGGATAGACGGACACCTGGAACTTCTTATGAGAAGCTTATCAATTCTTCTCTGAGAAAAATAAGAACTGTTCATGTCCACCCAGTGCATAGACAGTATTTTATCACTGCAGGATTGAGGTATGTTCTTCATAAAGTTTTGTGATTCAGGCCTTTTAAAGTTAGGAATATTGCTTTAGTTTGGATGTCAAAGATCTCCAACTTTTGTGATACCCCATATGGTCAAATAATTTTGATTTCTACACCAATTGAGGTTTTATTGAATGTGATTTTTTTAAAAGAGAGATTCTTTTGGATTTAATAAATAGTGAAAATATTAAACCAGAACACATTTTTGTTTTCCGTGGCATCACATGCATTTAATTCTAGTCTCTTGAGAAGAAAACTTATAAAAAAACCTGTATGTGACATAGAACTTGTTGGTCTGTGTTCATTTTTTTTCTCAGATTGGAAAACCAAGTAGAATCTTGTTGTCTACACAGTGTAAAATTATTACAGATTAGAATGTTCTGTCTTAATTGTTCTTCAGTGTAATGAGTATTTGAGTGTCTAATTAATGTTCAGCACTATTCGAGAGCTCACTAAAACTGAGAATTATTCTCCCCTTACAGGGATACTCATATTTATGATGCAAGGCACCTGAATCCCAGGGGAAGCCAGCCTTTGATTTCTTTGACTGAACACACAAAGAGCATCGCTTCTGCATATTTTTCACCTCTTACTGGTAACAGAGTAGTGACCACATGTGCTGATTGTAAGCTGAGGTAAATTGGGGAGATAGAAATGTGTTGTTAAGGAATCTAAAGAGTCTGTAGCTACTGTGTCAGTAAACTGGTAGCTTTACTACTGCTCCCTATTGAATTGCTAGTATTATTGTTTTGTAGCCATTTCTCTGTTCCTAGCCAGATCAATAACCTATATTTAATGGCTTTTCAAAAGTTTTTGGGCCTGGAAATTTCCTTGAGATCAGCAGGAAAGGTCTATAGCTACTTCAGGAAGTAGATGTCAGGCTTTCCTTTGAGCCCTGAGCAATCCCAGAATTCCCAATAAAACCAGGCTGTGATATGTTGGAAGAAAGATAATTTTAGCATAGGGACAAACTCTTATGTTGGGGATAGTGGGGTCTGCCTTACATGTGAAATGCTGAGTGTAGGCAGGCAGAAAAGATAGCAAAAATTGGGCTTCTGTACAAACTACTGGTTACAGTTTTATGGTTTTAGCTTTTTGGTACTTCCTAAAATGGCTTTAAAAATGAAATGTAAACCGTTGAACAAAAATTAGAATGTAGTGCCAATAAAAAAGATGTGAAGAATGTTAATACAACCACAAAGGAAATGATTTTGTTCTCTTCTGTAATTCCTGGTTTTGCTTAGCATTGTAAGCATTTATTATTTTATGAGAGTTTTTACCTTAAGTGATTCTGGAATTCATTGGTTGAATAGTAGGACACTGGATGGAAATATATGACTGGTGGATAGACAGTATCTGTTGAATGTATCTGTTGAATATATATTGTGGGCCCAGCTCTAGAAAGGCACCTAATTTCTGTTATACTCTTCTATTGGGAAGAGCATGGTTTTCGGTTTGTGACAAATACCCAGTTAGTTTCTAGTAAAGTCTGTGAGCATTACCCAGGTGGGTGCATTAAAAGATTTAGTCACCATGCAGTGGCAGCCCATTGTCTCTTTTCCACCCATACAGTTTTCTTTGTCTCAGAAGCTACCTATTTTTCCCATTTCTTTCCATTTGCACTGTAGAGTTTACATTAGCTGTTAATGATTCACCTTTCTGGTCATCTAAGTAGGCAATAAGCTCTAGTGCCAAGAAACTGCACTGGAATAGCTAGGTGCATAAAGAAGGGGGAGGTGGTGTGATGTGGGTAGTTTCTTTCTCTACCTGGTAGAGGCTTCTGGACTCTTTGAGTTATCCCACAAGAACTTCTCCCCTTGGTTGCTGGTCAGTCATAGTCTTGCCAGCATCTGAAAATGACATTGTTTAGTCCCTCACTAATGAGTCTCATGGGGGAATTGCTCTTGATATGTGCATGCACTTTTAGGTTATTTGTACATTTTCAGACCATATCCCTTTATATATGATCTATATTGTGATTTCTAATAGATTTCACCAGATTATCACTTTATAATGTGCATTTTACATTTGGGGTAATAGCATTTGAATAAATTATTTCTACACTAAACTATAAAGCACTGAATTTTATAATATTTCTTGTAATTTTTGTTAAAGCCTGATCCTATATATTTTAAAATAGCAATCATATTTCATATCATGAACCAATGAAAAGCTTGTTAAATACACTGATGTTTCAGAAAATTTTTAAGAAACAGTAAAAAGGGTGTTACTTTATTCCTGATCTTTATTTTGCAGAATCTTTGACAGCAGCTGTATATCCTCTCAGATTCCTCTGCTCACTACCATCAGGTAGGTTTCCATATGCTGAATAATGTAGACCCTGGATTGCTATCAGCTATTTAGAGTGCATACATTAGACATCTGATGATCAAAGAGATGTAATAAGTCTGATTTTTGTATTACATTAAGTGTCCTAGGTTGCTAGTTCCTATCCTGTTTAGAAGTGTTCTTGCTTCCAGGTTCACTGTATTTTTAAAGAGGTTCAGTCTCTTAGTCAGTAGCTGTTCTCTACAGCTGGGTGGTTCTGTTTGGTTAAGGTGGATGACTGTATTCCACTTGAATTATTTATGGTATCTTATTAAAGAAGATTGTAACTACTTACCTACTGTGAGGCCAGCTGAAGCTCTCTTTGTTTATACCTGTTTGTTGTGAGCTTAAATGGTTTCCCCACCTTCCCACTTACTTTCTTTGGTTACTTTCTTTCTTTTTTTTGCATCTGCTATTTTTAATGTATGTACAGTATTTTACATCCAACTTGCGTCAATGCCTTCTTCCTAGATGTCTCTCTTTGTGAGTATTTATGGAGTTGGGAATAGGGTATGCAATATGTTGATTGTTGCTTCATGCATTTTATAGTCTGTGGAAGCTACATTTAAGTGTGTTTGTTTCCTTTCTCATAAATTGTCCCTCTTCATTTCCTTTTTCAAACTTTATGCCCATTAAACCTTGATTCTTCCTTCTCCCTCCCTTCCAGACCTTGGCAACCACCTTTCTACTTGACACTTGATGAGTACTTATAACTACTTTAGATACTTTATATGAGTAGAATCATGGTACTTGTCATTCTTTGACTAGTGTATTTCACTTGACATCATGTCGTCAGTGTTCTCTTATGTTCTAGCATGTGACAGGGTCTCATTTTTTAAGGCTGCATAATATTTCATTGTATGTGTAATCCACATTTTCTTTATCCCGTTTATCTGTTGAAGGACATTTGGGTTGTTTCTACCTTTTGGCTATTGTAAATGCTGCAGTGAACATGGGTGTGCAAATATCTCTTCAAGGTCCTTTGAATTATTTTGGGTATATAGCCCAGAAGGAGGAGTTTTTTAATTTTTGAGGAACTTCCATATTGTTTTTCTGTAAGGGCTATACATTTTACTTTCTGATACTACCAGCAGTACACCAGGGTTCTAATTTCTCTATATATTCATCACTTTTCTCTTCTTCTTCTTTTTTTTTTAAGTTTATTTATTTATTTATTTTGAGAGAGAGAGATACACACACACACACAGAGGCAGAGAGGCAGAGAGTGGAGAGACAGAATCCTAAGCAGGCTCTGCACCATGAGCACAGAGCCCGATGCAGGGCTCGAACTCAAGAACCCATAAGATCATGACCTTAGCTGAAGTCAAGAGTCAGACACTTAACCCACTGAGCCACCCAGGTGCCCCTCACTTGTTTTCTGCTCTTTTGTTAGTGATTATCTAAATGGGTGTGAGGTAATATCTCACTGTGGTTTTGATTTGCATTCCTCTAATGATTAGTGATATTGAACATCTTTTCATATGCTTTTGGCCATTTATATATTTTCTTTGTAGAACTGTCTATTCAAGTCTTGCCCATTTTTGAAATGGGTCATTTTTGCTTTCAATTTTTTAAAAATGTTTTTTATTTATTATTTTGGGAAAGAGAGAGAAAGGGACAGAGCACAAACAGGGGAGGGGCAGAGAGAGGGGGGAGACACAGAATCCAAAGCAGGCTCCAGGCTCTGACCTGTCAGCACAGAGCCCAATGCAGGGCTCAAACCCACAAACTAAGATCCTGACCTGAGCTGAAGTCAGATGCTCAACTGACTGAGCCACCTGGGCGCCCCTAGTTTGAGTTGTAGGAGTTAGACTATTTTGTAGGTTGCCTTTCATTCTGTTGATTGTTTCCTTTGGTGCACAGAATTTTTGAGATTCATATAGTCCTATTTGTCTGTTTTGCTTTTGGTGTCATATCCAAGAAATCATTGCCAAATCCAATGTCCTGAAGTTTTTTCACTATGTTTTCTTCTAGGAGTTTTGTTTCAGGTCTTATGTTTAAGTCTTTAATCCATTTTGAGTTATTTTTGTATATGGTGTAAGATTACTGTCTAACTTTGTTCTTTTGTATGTGGATATCCAGTTTTTCTGGCACCATTTGTTGAAGACACTCCCCTTTCCCTATTGTGTGGTCTTGGCACCCTTATGGAAGGTCATTTGACCATATACATGAGAGTTTATTTCTGGGCTCTCTGTTACGTTGGACTGTATGTCTTTATGCCAGTACCACTCTATCTTAATTACTGTTACTTTGTGGCATATTTTGAAATCAGGAAGTGTGAGGCCCCCAACTTAAAAAAAAATCTTTTTTTTAAAGATTATCTTGGCCATTTGTGGTCCTTTGAGCTTACATATCAGTTTTAACATTATTTTTCTGTTTCTGTACAAAATGCCATTGGGATTTTGATAGGTATTACATTCAATTTATAGATCAGTTTGAATAGTTAAGAACATTTCAACAATATTAAATCTTCCAATTTATGGACATGATGTCTATTTATTTGTATCTTCTTTGATTTGTTTTTGTAGTGTTTTGTAGTTTTCAGTGTACAAATCTTTCACTTCTTTGGTTAAATTTATTCCTATGTATTTTATTCTTTTTTTGTAAATGGGATTGTTTTCTTAATTTCCTGTCCAGATTGTTCATTGTTAATGTGTAGAAATGCAACTGATTTTTGTACATTTATTTTTGTATCCTGCAATGGTGCTGAAATTGTTTTAGTTTAACAGTTTTTTATGTGAGTGTAGAGTCTTAGAATTGAATTTTATGTGAGTGTGGAGTTGTGTCATGCAAACAGATAATTATACTTCTTCATTTCCAGTTTGGGTGCCTTGTATTTCTTTTTCTTGTCTAATTGATCATCATGTGAGTGTTCAGAATGTCCCCCTTATCAAATGCTTGTTGGTGTAATGGTGATGTCTCACAGGTAGGATCTAGCTACCTGTACAGTTGTGAACACCTGGCATTTAGATTAGTGTCTCTAGTCCTACCAGATTTATGTTGGTAAGAAACATACTTCGGGACTGTGTTGGATAGAAATGGCAAGAGTGGGCATCCTTGCCTTTTCCCTGATCTTTGAGGAAAAGCTTTCAATCTTTCACCATTGAGTATGATATTAGCTGTGGGCTTTTTGTATATGGCCTTTAATATGTTTAGATAGTTCCTTGTGTTCCTAGTTCATTGAATGTTTTTATCATGAAAGGGTATTGATTTTGTCGAACGATTTTTCTGCATCGAGATGATCTCATGGTTTTTGTCCTTCATTCTGTTAATGTGGTATATTAAATCATTTGAGTTTTGTATGTTGAAACATCTTTGCATTCCAGATACACATCCAACTTGATCATAGTGTATAATCCTTTTAATGCACTACTGAATTCAATTTGTTAGTATTTTGTTGAGGATTTTTGCATCAGTATTCATCAGGGATGTTAGTCTGTCATTTTATTTTTTTGCAGAGTCCTTTTCTGGTTTTGGTATCAGAACAGTGCTGGTTTCAAAGAAATTTGGAAGTTCCCCCTTAATTGTTGGGAAGAATTTGATGAGCATTGGTGTTTATTCTTTAAATGTTGGGTAGAATTCTCCAGCAAAGCCATCTGGTCCTGGGCTTTTCTTTATTGGAAGGTTTTCGATTGGTGTTTTAATCCCCTTAGTAGTTAGTTATAGGCTTAGATTTTCTGTTTCCTCACGGTTCGGTCCATGAGGAAATGCCATTTCTTCTGGGTTAACCAATATGTTGGCATATAATTGTTTGTACTGTTCTCTTGTAATCCTTTTTATTTTTGTGACATAAGTTTTAATGTCCTCGCTTTCATATCTGATTTCAGTTACTTGCATTTTATCTTTTATTCTTTTTTTTCACTTTTTTTTCCTAATCTAGGTGAGGGCTTGTCAATTTTGTCGATCTTCTCAAAACACCAACTTAGTTTTTTTTTTTTTCTATTGTTTGTTTTTTTTTCTATTGTTTTTCTATTCTCCATTTCATTTAGCTCTGTTTTAAATTTTTCTTTTTTAATGTTTATTTTTGAGAGACACAGAGAGAGGGACAGAGCATGAGCAGAGAAAGGAGAGAGAGAGAGAGACATAGAACCCAAAGCAGGCTCCAGGCTCTGAGATGTCAGCACAGAGCCTGATGCGGGGCCCGAACTCATGAACTGTGAGATCATGACCTGACTTTTAGCTCTGCTTTAATCTTTATTGTTTCCTTCCTTCTTCTAACTTTTGGTTGAGTTTGTTCTTCTTTTTCTAGTTCCTTGAGGAACTAGGGTGTGTTGATTTTGAGACTTTAGTGTTGACTGCTATACATTTCCCTCTTAGTATTGCTTTTGTAGCATCCCATAAATTTTGGTATGTTGTGTTTCATTTTTAATTTTTCAGATATTTTCTTTCTTTTTAAAATTTTTTCAATATTAATTTTTGAGAGAGAGCAAGCATGAGTTCGGGAGGGGCAGAGAGGGAGACACAGAATCTGAAGCAGGCTCCAAGCTCTGAGCTGTTAGCACACAGTCTGACACGGGGCTTGAACCCATTAACTATGAGATCATGATCTGAGCCCAAGTCTGACACTTAACTGACTGAGCCACCCAGGTGCTCCATTGTCAGATATTTTCTAATTTCTCTTGTGACTTCTTTGAGCCCCAAATATATTTTTACTTAAAAATTTATGGAATATAAAATGATCTCAGGGTTTGGTTATCAGGGGAATACAAATACAGGATTATAGATTCTATTAAAATGGCAATAACCTGGATTATATATTTCTTATTTCTAGGGCTTCTTCTATTTGTATGTTTAAAAAAAAAGGAAGGGTGAGGATTCTATTGAGCTAGGAAATAGTGAACAAAAAAGGTGCTTTTTTTTTTTTTAACTTTAGAGGGAGATTGCATGAGTTGGGGAGAGGGGCAGAGGGAGGGAGGGAGGGAGAGAGAGAGAGAGAGAGAGAGAGAGACTGACTGACTCTTAAGCAGGCTCCGTGCTGAGCAGGGCTTGATCCTACAACCCTGGGATCATGACTTGAGCTGAAATCAAGAGTTGGTTGCTCAACCAAATGAGCCACCCAGGTGCCCCCAAAAGGTGCTGTTTTAACAGAGAGTAACCATCCACTGAGTACAAACCACTGTACTTGGCACTGGAGATTCAGAAGTACAGAAGACATCATCTCTGTCCTGATTTTCACTTTCATTTTTTTTTTTTTTTTTTTTTTTTGAAAGAGAGTGAGAGAGTACATGCATGTATGAGCAGGGGAGGAGCAGAGGGAGAGGGGGAGGGGGAATCTTAAGCAGGCTCCATGCCTAGTGCAGCCGGGCTCCATCTCAAGACTGTGAGATCATGACCTGAGTCAATATCAAGAGTTGGATGCTTAACTTACTGAGCCACCCAGGCATCCCAAGAAAGGAACAACCATGAAGGGACTAATTTTCAGGGTTTTTTTTTTTTTAAAGTTTATTTGTTTATTTTGAGAGAGAGAGAGAGAGAGTGAGCAGGGGAGGGGCAGAAAGAGAGAGAGAGAGAGAGAGAGAGAGAGAGAGAGAGAGAGAGAGAGAATGTGAATGAATCCCAAACGGGCTCTGCACTGTGAGATCATGACCTGAGCTGAAATCAAGAGTCAGACACTTAACTGACTGAGCCACCCAGGCACCCCTAGTGTTCAGTTTTATATGAAGGATGAGATTAGGCTGATGGTAACTCAGTAACTTAATGAGAAGCTTGGCAGAGAAAACCAGCATTTAGGAGCATTGCCATGTTTACTGTCTGCCGATTGCTGCCTTCAGTTATTTAACACTTACTACCTTTAAAAAACTTGCTTTTTTCACTAGGCACAACACCATCACTGGGCGATGGCTGACCAGGTTCCAGGCTGTGTGGGACCCTAAACAAGAAGACTGTGTCATAGTTGGCAGCATGGCTCATCCACGACGGGTGGAAATCTTCCATGAGACAGGAAAGCAGGTGCATTCTTTTTTTGGTGGAGAATGCCTTGTCTCTGTGTGTTCCATCAATGCTATGCACCCAACTCGGTATATTATGGCTGGAGGCAATTCCAGTGGGAAGATACATGTTTTTATGAATTAAGAAAGTTGCTGAGTGTTTGGTTTAGCAACACCAATTTGTTCAAATCAGTGTCTAAGGAGCCTAGTAATTCATGTGCCTTGGTCTGTTTACTTGTTCATATGTTCTTCTTAGCAAATATAAAATTGCTTTATTAGTAAGAACTGTGAGCAGAATGTACTTTTTAGTAAGGGAGAAGGCTTTTAAGTTGTTTCTGTAGGTTGGGGAGGGAATTTGAGGGGAGGCTATGATTGCTTCAGCACTTTAATCAGGCAGTATATTGAGAAATTCTAGCATTATAAATTACAAAGCTTTGGTTATTATTAAAAGTTTTTGTGGTTTAATGATACGGGTTTTGATAGTGACATTTGGATTTGTGGTTTATTTTATAGTTTGGAGTGAATATTTATTTCTAGACTCATATACTGGAAGAGATCCTAACTTAGTGATTTTCAAACTTTTAATTTTTTTAAATAGAGAGCTCTTTTTTCCCCCGCCTTTAAATTCAATGTTATGTGAAATCCCAAGATAATTGTTGAGAAGCCTTAGTTGACTCGGGCAGGGCCTGGGTCTGTGTGTGCTGACCCTTTGATCTCCTCTAGATGGCTCTTGAGACATGGCTGAGGAATTCTAGGTCTTCTAGGAACAAGGTTTGGATCTGCCTGACCCTTGTAAGCCAGGGTGAGACTGCCTTCAGACCAGTGTTTTCCACACTGTGGTTTATAGCTATTCACATGAAATCAGTTTAGCCATGACCAGAGTTTAAAAAAAGGAAAAGGAAAGAAATAGTAAAGAATAGGAAACATAGAGTAAGGGTTGTTTTGTGAAACTTAGTTATATATGCATGCATACTTGTACGTATATATGCACATGTATATTCTGATGTAAAATATATGTCTTTATTATTGTGGTACTGCTGTAGGTCATGGTTTAAGAAGTGAAAGCTCCTGCCTTAGAAGGTCTCAGATACACTTACCTATCCCTGTCTTTAAACTCTCCAGAGGAGATTTATTATCTTCTTAAGTGAATACCTTCATGCCTAATTCATATTTGGAGGAAATGTTGTGAAAAACGACTTTTGGCATTTTTTGTCATAAATTTTTTTTTTTCCTAGAAGTTAGGGCAATTTGAAAGTGTTTGTTGTTGGAAGGGTAGCTACAAAATCAGTGACTGACATTACTGTAAGATATTACCTTTTTGCTAGATATTTACCTTGTTGCTCTTCATTGACAAACTACTACTGAAGGACCATTATAGTTTTTGGCAATATGTTTGAATTCTAAGAGGAAATGTCTTCTCAAATTGTGTATCACAGAAATAAAGTCACATGTATAATTTCCTTCTCTGTAATTATTGAGGCCTAGTTTATTAAATAGGTTATAAGTAATAAGAATTCTGTTTTCTTGATGAGAGGATTATAGAAATTGGAAGTGAAATGGAAATATTCATTTATGAAATGGAAGGGAAAGCTAAGTGAGGTTGACTTCTATTAAACTGCCCTGGAGATAATAAATGAAGCCTGTAGGCTCCTTTCCCTTTTCTTTTCTTTTCTTTTCTTTTTTTTTTTTTTCCCCCCTTTCCCTTTTCTACACCACTTCATTTCACAGGTCCCAGAGTGTGGCTACTTTTGTGAAAAGTGCTGTTTTTTAAAGATATTGAAAAATACTCTCATTGAAATTAGTACCATCATTTAAGCTTTGAATCCTTGGTGGTAATTGCCCGGTTTCTGCAATAAATGTTAGCAAATTCTTGATGTTTGTCACTTTTGTGGTTTCTTTTGCCATTTTAGCTTCATAAACTGTACTATTTATATCTAATTCCAGTTAATAGAGTTCTGTCTTCTTGATGCAATGCAGGAAGGAAGGAAAGTGAGTGGGGACTTGTTTCTCAGTGATAAGCTCTATAATGGAGTAATTGTTTAAATCTACAAAGCACATAAAGGAAAATTGTCTCCCTTAGGACATCCTTAAACTGTAATCTGTTGTGAAAGGTACTTCTCCCAGAGACTTGTTTAAAGCTTTATGGCTTCTGTAATTATTCGTATGTTATGATTGCTTTCTCTCTTTTTTTAAGTTGGGCTTTATGATATCTCTTAAGCACGTAAGCTCTGTATTCCTCTTGAGTCATTTTCTTTGAGATGCCCACCCTTTTATGCCTTTAAGGAGGAAGGAGACTATTCTCAGGCAGACAGGGACTTGGTCAAACTTGGAGAGACTTAAAAATGATTAGGAATTAATAAATCTTAGTTCCTTAAGTCCTGTTTTGGTATTCATGCCTTTGAGTTTCCTTTCCACAGAGATGACTTTGCAAAGGCAGTTCTCCAGGAAAGCAGGGAGCTTGGGGCTGTGTACACAAAGATTTAAATCCTTTCAGTCAGTTATAGTACATGGGGAGGGAGGAGGGCAGACACATGTACCTTCTGTATCAATCCAAGAGGAAGCAATATATGCCCTTTAACTTCAGGTTCCAAAAACTTAGGTGTCCTTTTGCTAGGCTGTCCCTTCTGATTTAGTACTTTTTTTGGTTTTTCCTTTTTAGTATGGTATTGATGGCCAGTAAGGAGTCTTAGTTCCAGGACAGCATAAACCCATATTTTGGTTCATTTGGTTATAAGTGTTTTTGGATTTTCAAATGAAAAGGTGAAATTTTGTGAGGAAGATAACATTTAGTACAGAGGCAGGAGTAAAACATTTTAAGGTACCTCTTCCTAAAATGAAAGCAGTGCAAGAGGAAATGTTTTAAAATATCTTTTGCCTGTTTGATTCTACTCCATCAGCAAGTTGTAGGGGTGTGTAGAGGAAGCCTGTTCATGTGCTAAAACCAGGAGTGTATTCTCTTGTAGAGGGGCCTGGTGATGGTTGAGGAACCCTAAGCAGAGGGAGCGGGTGCTAGAGCCCTGAAAGGGTCTGTAAATAGGGGGTCCTCATTAAGTATCCATAGAAGAGTGGCTGCCTTAAAGCTGTAGGATCATGGGGGCGCCTGGGTGGCTTAGTTAAGCGTCCAACTTCGGCTCAGGTCATGATCTCATGGTCCATGAGTTTGAACCCCATGTTGGGCCCTGTGCTGACAGCACAGAGCCTGGAGTCTGCTTTGGATTCTGTGTCCACTTTCTCTGCCTCTCCCCATCTTGCACTGGGGGAAAGAAAATAATAAACAAATGTTAAATAAATGTTAAAAAAACTGTAGGATCATGGGAAATCACCAGTCACATGCAGTGGTTCTTAGGCTTTTCTTTTTTTTTTTAGAGAGCTTTTTTTCTTTTTTAGAAAATGGTGGGGGAGAATGGCAGAGGGAGAGAGAATCTTAAGCAGGCTCCACACTCAGCGCTGAATCCTACAACCCTGGCATCATGACCTGAACTGAAATCAAGAGCTGGACACTCAACTTACTGAGCCACCCAGGCGCCCCTGTTTCTTAGGCTTTTTACTTTGCAGATCACTTTAAGCAAAGACTTTGTCATTAGAAACAAAAACAAAGCTCCACTAGGGACAGGATATTAGATAATCATTTTATAGGTGATAGGAACCTCTGAAAATTTTGAGGTGGGTTACATAACATGATTGGTGCTTTAGGAAGATGATCTGGTAGCAGAATGGAGCATTAAAGGGCAGATAGAATTGAAACCAGGAAGATTAGGTAAGAAACTAGCACAGTGGACCCAAGTTTCACTTTTCATCCTCATGGAATTTAAATGACCATTACCAGTTTTGTAGCCAGAGTGATGGTTATATAATCAGGTGAGATAATGTTATAGGAATATATTTTGTAAGTTGTAATTATCAGGTTACTGTAGCAGTGACACCATTCTATTCCCTTCATAGGAAATGTTTTCTGTTCTTGTTCCAGGCTTGAGTGAGAACACTGGTCGAGAAGCTGGACCATCTAGGTTCTTGTTTATAAAAAAAACTTTTAAGTTTATTTTGAGAGAGGAGGGAAAGGGCAGGGAGAGAGAAAATCTTAAGCAGGCTCAGCACTGTCAGTGTGTAGCTAGATGCAGGGCTCCATCCCACAGACTGTGAGACCATTACCTGAGTTGAAATCAAGAGTTGATGCTTAACTGATTGAGCCACCCAGCTGCCCCTAAGATTTTATTTTCTTGAGTAATTTCTACACTCAATGTAGGGCTCAAACTCACAACCTCAAGATCTCATGCTCTACTTATCGAGCCAGCCAGGCACCCTGGACCATCTTGCTTCTACTTTTGGCTCTATGTAGCCTTAGGAAAATCACTCCTTGGTTTTCCTCAACAGAAAAATGAGGTCCAATTCATCTCTAAAATCGTTCTATTATTACAGTTTCCAAGTTTTTAGTAGTATTTATTTTGGGGGAAAGGTCAAGGATAGATGGATATAAGCAAAATGACTATTATTACTATTTTTTTTTTGAGAGAGAGAATATTAAGTAGGCTCCATGCCCAGTGTGGAGCCCAACCTCATGACTATGAGATCATGACCTGAGCCAAAATTAAGAGTTGGATGCTTAACTGACTGAGCCAACCAGGTGCCCCAATAAAATGACTATTTTAAATGATTCTAGTCATGAACAGCAGTCAGCTGTATAAATCCCCCTGGTATCCTTTTATCTCTGTGTTGGTAACTTTGAGGAAAAAGGGAGACCAGTTGTAGGTTAAGAAAGAGTCCACTCTTCAATGATATTTAAATATTTATTTAAGTTTAAAAATAATTTTCATGGCACCAATGATTTTATGCTAACTACATACTGCATATGTAGAAAAAAGTACATTGCTTTGAAGGAAAGTATAACTTAGAATTTTTGGCACACGAAAGGTTTACAACTATACTTTTTAATGAAACTAAGAAATTCACATTTGCAGGTAGTTTACCTTCTACTGCTTAAAGATGCAGTACACTATTCTTTAGTAAGAGTTTTATTTCCTCTGATGGATGAAGCTATGGAATCCATTGTTTTTTTCTACAATGAGATCAAACTAATTTTGAGAGAAAATGGGAGACATAGTGGAACACAGTAAAACCAGGTTAAAAATTTGAACAATGTTTAACTATGGGGAGATACCAAAAAGACTAGTCACCAACAAAGGAAGTTTGTTATTCAAGCGCTACTTGAAAAGCAAATTGAAGGAAATTTTACTATCTGTATTTTCTGGGGTAAGCCCTGGAAAAAAATAACCCAAAAGTTTCTGTTCAGAGAGCAAAATCCAGCTGTTGGAAGTGGTATGGACTATTGTACTGTTAGAACTCTAGACACAAGTAACATACCAGGAAATGGAATATTGTATCTCTCTTTAATGTGAATATGAAAGGTCACTGTCAAGGTTATCACTCACTGCATAGAAACACCATATTCTACAGACTGAGGTAGGAACACTACACTAAAAGGTAATCTGCTATGTTGCATAAGACAGTAGATATCCAGGTTAAAACCAGCCCCCTATCTTCTGACAGCCTTTTCATCTCTGAGTCTACTTTTCACTTCAGTCCTGTGCTAAATAAAGCCTTCCTGTGTAGATGACAAGTGGCAGTGGATAGTTGGTTCTAAGTGATCCCTAAGTTTTACTAGGATCTCCTTCACTTTGTCTTGTCACTTGGTAAATAGATGTTTGTAATTCTGCCCTAATTGTCGCTGGTATGGAAATGATCAGACATTCCTCTTCCATTCTTAGCTTCTGGTGGAGTTTTAGCATTTAAACACTTGATCTTGCTCATCTTGGCATCAGTTACCTCTTTGCTGGTTGGTTGTTCAAGCACCCTTTAAACAAGCAACCCCAGTGCCTCCACTGGGAAATGGTCCTGGGCCTTTAGCAAGTCAGGAATGGGAGCAGAGCTGACCCCCTTTCTGCTAACATACTGGTAAGGAGCAGTTTTATTGTCTAGATTGGGGTTGGCAAATTATGGCCTGTGGTCCAAATTCAGCTGTCTTTTTAAAAATAAACTGTTATAGAACACAGCCATGTTTCCTTGTTTATGTAT
Organism: Panthera onca; assembly: GCF_046562875.1. Lineage (NCBI taxonomy): Eukaryota > Metazoa > Chordata > Mammalia > Carnivora > Felidae > Panthera > Panthera onca. The sequence goes on along the minus strand of NC_138344.1, from coordinate 59,397,805 downwards.
TACCTATGGCTGTTTTTGTGCTATGATGGCAGAGTTGAGTAGTTGCCACAGAGCATGGCCCACAAAACCAAAATAAAAACAATATGTACTATCTGACACTTTACAGAAGAAGTTTGCCAACCCCTGGTCTAGATGAAAGGGCATTTAGAATTGTACAATCCACTCCCCCCACCCTGCACCCCCTGTCAATTCCATGTCTGTTATACTTTGTACATGGACATGATTCTGCTATTTCAGGGGACAAATTAGGGGAGAGCAAATCTTCAAGTGACTCATCCTGTTCTGCATTTGGGGCTGCCCAACATCACGTGATGTTAGCAGCCACTCCGCTATTGTGTGGGTCCCAGGAATATGTCTACGGACTATCCTTAAATAAGTCCTCAGGCCCCAGATGACTTAGAAATCTCTCCCTGAGATGAAAACGAGATCTTGTATGTGAGTGGTTAAGAGTTGCAGAGCTTGGGCCTTGGACCCCACACTCACCCTTCACATGCTATGCTTTGCATGCTTCCGCAGCTTCCCTCAGCAAGAATGGCAAATACTTTCCTACAACTCTTATTTTCCTGATGCAGAGGATGACCCTAGGGGGCAGTATTTCTACATCTAATTGTTGGTTTCTGCCACGTTCGCTTTCTTTCTTTTGTAGGCATCTTTTAGTATGCCTATTTAAAGAAATCCTTTTCTTGGTCCCTTCCAAGGCTCTTTGTTGATCTTGGAATTCTCTTTTCTGAAGCTTTTCATTCTCAAGATCAGTTTCTTTCTTGCATCATTTAGTTCATCAGGCTCTATTTTCTTAATCCATAAAGTAAAAACAAAATATGAATTGATAAGAAAATAACATCTTGTTAAAATATAAATTGAAATAGTTTTTTTTTGGGGGGGGGGTACAAAATAGGTACTGCTCTCTGAATCTCAACAGTTTCTTAGGTACCTAAGTTCTCGTTTCTGTTAACTACACTTTGTCCGACATTTCTGACAGTCTTATCTCAGGCACCACTGAATTCAACTAATGTCTCTGAAGCACTATAAAAATCTTGAGGTTCTTCAGGAAAAAAAAAAATCACAGAAGTCTAAGTTCATTATATAAAACTCATGGCGATGCCCACTAGGATCTCTAGTCTAAGGGGACAGACTTACCCCACCCCTGCTGCTGCTGCTGCGGTAGCGGTGGTCCCTTCAGATGCCCACTCTGCTCAGATTTGAAAAAAACAAAAGGAAAAGAAAATCCAACTCAGACCATCATAAGAAGCAACTTTCCATTTAATCATTCTACATGGGTGTTTACTTTTTTCAAATCTCGTCTGGCAGGAAAACCTACAGATAGTTCCCATTGTCCAGACCCCTGGCCTGTGCTGCTGAGGCTGCACTGATGAGCCTACTGGAGCCCAGTAGGAAAGCTCCCGCACAATACAGAAGACGACAGCTCTCTAGTCTTCAACTAGTGTCCCATCTGCTAGGTGACACTACTGCGATAATCCGTAATAGTAAAATAAATTATTTTTATTTGATACTTTCAAAATAATACACATCTATGAAAAATCAAAATTCAAAACCAAAAATTATCCTGCAAATCGGGAGGATGAGAAACAGAGTTGCTGAGCCTTTCTTGAAAGAACCTCTGAAGGAAATGAGTTTTCCCAGTTTGTTTAGATAGGGCATGAGCCTATCCTCTTTTTCTTCTGGGAAATGACCCTCCTAGGCTGTGGACTTTGAGTCATGAGAGGAGGACTTGGTACATGTGCCGATGGTTCCGCGATGGGTCCCATTGCTGGGAATGGGTAGCCGGGCTCCTTGGTCCACCTGGCTAGTTATTGGGAGGAGTCATGCCTTCTCAGGTGTCAATGAGCAGGCTCACCACTGAGCGGATTTTGCAGGCAAACCATCGCCTGAGGGGACAAAAGTATTGATAGTGGAATTGTTCAAACTCGGGGGTCTGGCGGATATCGCGGAAAAAGGCAATGTCAAGGTCAGACTCGGTAAGGATGATCAGGAGGAGGAGCAAAACAAAGAGGAGTCCCATGGTCACAAGGAGCAAACGGAGGACACTTAAAACAAACTTATTCACCTGTTCCTCCTCTGGCCTGCCGTGCCCCTGACACAGGGCCCTCAGCTCTCCCCCAAGGGCCTCCACCTCTGTAGCTGTTGGAGTGCTGGCTTCAGACTCCTTCTCTTCTTCGATGCTGCAGGTGGCCCCATTGATCTGCCGGGAAAGCAACATCAGCTCCAGGCTGTGCTCAGCCACAGGGGTGGGCAGCACACTGTCTGCAGGACTGTAGGCTTCGTCTGCAATCACGGCGACTCGCTCATTGCTATCTGCCCGGCTGCTTCTCACATGAGGCAGGAAGGTGTCCCCGTGGGAGGAGGAACGCACTGGCGTGGAATGGGCACTGTCCCGGAGGGACTCGAGGCCTGGAAATGCAAAAGGAACGTGAGAAGGCTTTCTGGGTCCCTGTGCACACTTTGCTGTCTGGTGGAGGCAGCACCCATTCTGTTTTATATGGTAACTAAAATCTTGCAAGGAAGCCCCTCTGTACACTTTACGTGACAGTGGCTGCTGCATGCTGTTCTGATGTATCAGGAAGAGGATAAGAGAAGCAGCAGACATCAGAGGGGCCATGGTTGGAGGTTTTTTTTTCTTTTTACGTAGGGTCTTGGCAAGATTTGTCAAAGATTCTGCCTTTCCTGCTTTTGACGTCAATTGAAAGACATTCTGAATTGCATACCATCCCTGATTCAGAGCTGGGGCCACATTTCAGGGAACTCAAGTCTCCCTCTTGGGCTGAGGGTCTTAAGAGGCAGGAATGGGGAGGAAAAGACTGTTTTCCTTCACTAGGGCTCATGAAATACTGATTCTGGAGCTGAGTGCCCTTCTAACAATCCAGCATGCAGCTCCTTGAGTTCATGAGGTCGTCTTTTGGATTTCTGCAGTTGTGCTCTGTCTCTTCAGCCTCCCACTTCTGGCTGTCCTAATCTTAGGGGACATTAAAACCCTATCTGCTCTTCCTAAGTGGTTTCTTTTTTTTTTTTTTTTTTTAATGTTTATTTTTGAGAGAGAGTGTGCATGTGCACATACACATGTGCATGCATGAGCAGGGGAAGGCAGAGAGAGAGGGACAGAAAGAATCCCAAGCAGGCTCCACACTCAGCACAGAGCCCAATTCTGGGCTTGATCTCATGACCTGGAGATGTGACCTGAGCCGAAGTCAATAGTCAGATACTTAGCCAACTGAGCCACCCAGGCACCCCTCTTCCTAAGTGTTTTCTGATGGAGAAGGGGAATAGCCTTGGCTAGTGGCTCCTTTTTTTTACTTTAGAATGAGCTGGGTCTACTGTAAGCTGACACGTCCCCTATCTTTACACACTCCAAACTGCAGAGTGGTCTCTGAGAACATCTTGTTGGGTCAGGGTGGAAATTCTTACAATGGTTAGGAGAACGTGTTCTCCGACCCCCTAAAACTACCCATTATCTCTTTACTTTTTCAGATGGAACATTTCTCTCTTTACAGTGCTCAGTCTCTGGTAGCAAAAAACAGGAGGTGGTTACTCCCTCAACTAAATAGTAGCCATGGAGGCTAGAAGATGTGGGCCTGGAGTCACCGAGTATGGCCCACATCACAATGCTCTCGAGGAAATGGCTTCTTGTTTCAGGTTCAGTGTCTGCATTTTCATTCCTGGCTATCTTTGGGGTGCCAGAGTGGCTCTGACTCTCCCTGCTTTTGCGGCCTATGGTAAGAGAACCCAATTCCCTTCTGTTGCCCTGAAATTGACCCTGAATTGCTGCAGACTAGATCAGATTCCCAGCTATGTAAAGGTTTGACCAAATAAGGGTTGATTAGGGCTAGCTTCATAAGCCCAAGGGTCTCTCTCTCACTTTTTGAATGTTGATTTATTTTGAGAGAGAGCACAAGCAGAGGAGGGGCAGAGAGAGAGGTAGAGAGAGAATCTCTGCACTGTCAGCCCAGAGGCCTATGTGGGGCTTGGTCTCACAAACCGTGAGATCATGAACTGAGCCAAAATCAAGAGTCAAATGCTTAAACAACTGAGCCACCCAGGCGCCGCTGCCCCCCCCCCCCCCCCTCTCCAGCCCAAAGGTCTCTCTTAAAAGGTGGCAGTAACCTTTCAGAAGTAGTGAGTTGTGTTTGGGTCTCTTGAGTAGCCATTTGCTCCCAGGCAGTCTGCCTGCTCAGCCTGCTGGAGCCCATCGGCACAGTTAAGGATTCTCCAGAGGAACAAATCCTGGGATTGGTTACAAACGTGGGGTGGGTTGGGGCAGGAACAGCAGCCCCCTGCTAGCCACCTAGTCTCCCCATCACCTCACCATCAGTAAGTATATTTGCCACAGCTTTCAGCTTCTGCTTTCAGAAGCTCCTCATGGTCCTGGTTTTATTTTTTTCCCCCATTGTGCTAAAATCTTAAATTTGTATACTATTTTAAACTTTTTTAAGTGCTTTCATTTTATCTTTCCACGAAGTAATGAAAGCAAGTGGTTACAGAGCTTGCCTGAAGTCATGTGGTTGGTTGATGATGGCAAAGGTAAGGATGGACTCCAAGCCTCTTTCTATTTCCTGGTGCTAATGATCATGTAGTTGGATTCTGGGCCTGGATGAATTAAGTCAACATCTTATACCTACTTTAGATTTAGGTCCCAATTGCCCAAGAAACTGTTGTGAAATAATGTGAAATTAAGAGCCAGCCCCTTGTTCCAGTGCTCTTGATGCTCCTTTGATCTTTTCCCCCCAGCTTTTTCCCCTTACTCCTGCATTTGCACAAGCAGCATGAGGAATATGAACCTGGGAGTGTTTAATAAGTTCCTGATAAAACACATCTTGAGGCCCTGATCACACATGTGTTGGCTCCTCTGCTCCTCCCTCTCTTCCTTCCATTTTTATTTAAATTCCAGTTAGTTAAATTTTATTTAAATTCTAGTTAACATACAGTGCAATATTGGTTTCAGGAATAGAATTCAGTGATTTATCACTAACATACAACACCCAGTGCTCATCACAAGTACCCTCCTTAATGCCCATCACACATCTAGCCCATCCCCCCATCAACCCTCAGTTTGTTGTCTATCTTTAAGAGTCTCTCATGGTTTGTTTCCCCTCTCTTTCTCTTTTCCCCCCCTCCCATATGTTCATCTGTTTTGTTTCTTAAATTCCACATAATCCTCATACCCTTTCTAGAGGCTGTCCCTTCACAAAGACAGCTATGACTGTCAGATCTTCCACAGTACGACCAGCTTAGCTGCTGAAGCCACTTCAGTGCATTTCATCTTAGCCTACAATTCAGCCCTAAGCTTGGAGGGGAAGGAGAGGGGCAAAGGCTGTTATATCAGAGAGAACAGATCAGAGGGACACCAGAAACCACATCATAATAAGTTGTTGGTGCTCTCAGTAAATAAGATAATGGAAATGTATGCATTTCTAGTAGACTGCTAGACAAAATTAGTAAATGTTAGTCTTCTGTTCCCTCAATAGACCTCACCTGTATGTATGTCAGACTAGTCTTGTACAGAACTTCAGGTTCACTAGAAGTCACCACCCACCCCAACCCCTTCATCAAACCTGTTACTGTGGGATGGAGGGGGTGGGTACCATGGGTGGGTGAGATCTGGCAAATGGCACAGCAAAACAGAGGATTCTTTTTTACCTTGGATATGTTCCAGCTGCTTGCCTTGCCCAGAGGTGGCTCCCTGTGGGCCAGTGGACACAGTGGTCAGGAGCCTCCCCTGGAGCCGGGGCCCCATCCTCAGTATGCGCACACTTAGTGGCCGAAGGCAATGATTAGTCAACCGGAGCTGAACTCGGACTCTGGTGTGAATCTTAATCAGACTCTTCCCCATGGTCGCCCAGGAAAGCAGATACTTCTTCAGTGGAAACCAGCTGATCTCTTCAAGGAAACCAGCCAGGCAGGGGAGATACAGAGGCAAAGGATGGAAAAACAACTAGGGACAAAGGATTTTTGCTGACCCCATGCATGGCAGCTCCTTTACAGTGCCTCCCGTGCTGGAGAGAGGATGTCAGCTCTGGAGACAAAGTAGGCTGAGCTTCAGGGAACGAACAACTCTGAGAGGCTGACATTATCAGTGGACTGGATTCAGTCAGAAGCACTTAGAGCCATAAAAAGTAATGCTTCTCCAGCAATGTGGCTGTTTCCTGGAGGCCTGTGTAAGGGCCCCAGACTTCTCAGAGTCAGGTGTAGAGAGGGCAAAGAACAATCCCACAGGGTATGGAGAATCACATAGTTCCAGAAAATGCAGAATGTGAAGTTATAAAGACATTTGGCTTTGGGTTGGGTGGCTCTGAAGTGTGAGGTGTCAGCTCTGGGGCCGGAAACGGACTGTGTCCCATCCTCCGCTGGGCTGTACACTGTTGGGCCTTCTGTTGCTGAGCCAACCCTTAGGGTGCAGCAGATAAGAGGAACCAACATACCTGAGCATCCTCTCTGGTCAATCCTGTGCTAATAACATGTGGTATCTCAGCATCCCTGAGGGCAGAGGGGAAGGCCAAGCAGTGTGCAGTTATCTTCTTAAGGATCCCAGCTCATTGGAATCACATGGTTTCATTTGTATTGTAGTGTTATATTAATGTTTTTGCAATTTTCCCATTTTATTTTTATTAAAAAAAATTTTTTTTACATTTATTTTTTGAGAGACCTAGAGCACAAGCAGGGGAGGGGCAGAGAGAGGGGGGGAGACACAGAATCGGAAGCAGGCTCCAGTCTACGAGCTGTCACCACAGAGCCCGACGTGGGGCTCGAACTCACAAACCGTGAAATCCTGACCTGAGCCCAAGTCGGACGCTTAACCGACTGAGCCACCCAGGTGCCCCTGCAATTTTCCCGTTGTTTTAGAGATAGTAAACAAATATTTCCCTCTGGAAAAGGCAAATCATTTCTGTGATATTATGTGCCATATGGAGTATATAGGAAAGACAGTCTCTGATGGACTATGAACCAATTTCAAATGTCCGTAACTTCCTCGGAGTTTGGGTTAGCACCCTTCTTCTGAGGCCCCCATCATGCTGCACTCAGCCCTTCCCTGCCTGGTTGGGTGGACAGTGAGGGTCAGCTTTGTTTGCTGGGTGCTTTAAAGGCAAAATCCCTCTTGAGAGATGGTGTAGCTCAACTCTCTGGGAAATAATCCATTCTTTATTTCCCCAGGCTTGATAATCCCTGACTGATAGAGTAAATTAAATGCTAAAATCATTTTCTTTTCCCCACACCCAAACCAGATGTCCATCTGCCTCTCCTCACTCAGCCTGTTACTGTCATTCCTGCTAGGGCAGTTCTTAGCTGCTTCTGCCTGTGCCCTCCCGAATCTACTGGGTTCCAGGCTGAAGGCCATGACTGGGGATGAAGGCTGTGCTCGTCCACAGGCAGCCTCAGGCGTGGGGTGTAAGCAGCAGTTTGGCTCTGAGTAGCACGTGGGAGCCTGCTGTGCTATAATTTGCCAGGTGTGAAGTTCTAGGAGGCTGAGATTTTGAGGGTGTGCCTTGGCCCTAGAAGTCTCTGCTTTAATAGCTTCTTTGGTGGCCTTTTCCTGCTGCATCCTCCCCTGGCATTTTACAAGCAAAGAGGACTATTTCAGATGCTGAAGAGCCTACTGCTGCTGCAGTGGGAGAAGACAGGCAGAGCTGGCTGGGAACTGAGGCAGCCTCATAGCTTGTCTTGGGGGAGCTTGAGGACAGGCTTCCTGCCTTTGAGTTGTTCTGGCAACCCTGCTTTGTGGCTACTACAAATGTATTGTATTCCCACACGGATAGCCTCAGTCTTCCCTTTTCTGGGAACTTGGGTTTTACTGGACATTCTTCCATATGCTGGAGAACAAATGCACGAGGCTCTTCCCTATACCTGCATTAGTGCCAGCTTCCTTCAGAGGGTGACCTTTTGTCTAGAAGGACAGCTGTCCTGACTTTTTGCAGGAGCTTTGGGATGAACCTGGTGGCTTTAGACCTCAGGATGGATGGAAAGAAGGGCCACAAGGAGAGGAGAAAGTTATGTTTCCTCAAAAGAGAAGAAATTCATTCTACTTTCCTTAGATGAACACCTCACAAGAAGAGGGTCAGAGAGAACTGTGCTCCATTCTCCTGCTCAACCTAAGACCAGAGGAAAAGCCAGGAGGCTGTGTCTGATGACAGACCTCAATAACTTCACACCTTGCATAGTGATTATGCTTCGTAGTTCATAAGGCACCCTCCCACATCCACACTGCACTCTAGGGTGGGGGCAACAGGCTCAGAAAAATAACATGGTGAGCTCTGATTTGAATCTCACCTTTTACTTCCTGACCAGGCCTCTTTGCATTATGCTTGCTGCCTGTCCAGTAAATGCTTTAATCTCTATTAAAAAATTTTTATTTTAATGTTTATTTATGAGAGAGAGGGAGACACAGAATCCGAAGCAGGTTCCAGGCTCTGAGCTGTCAGCACAGAGCCTGACATGGGGCTCAAACTCACAGATCGCGAGATCATGACTTGAGCTGAAATTGGACACTTCATCGACTGAGCCACCCAGGCTCCCCAATGCTTTAATCTCTTTCAAGTACTTCCATGTACATCAGCTTCCTCACAACTCAATGGGGACACAAGGAAGGTATCCCTACTTTACAAATAGAACAACTAGGGCACCTGGGTGGCTCAGTCAGTTGAGCGTCCGACTCTTGATTTTGGCTCAGGTCATGATCTCACGGTTCAGGAGTTCAAGTCCCACGTTGGGCTCTGTGCTGAGGGTGTTTAAGATTCTAAGTAAATAAATAAACTTAGAAACAGAACAAAACAAAAATCAAAAAGAACAACTAACATACTCAAATAATTAAGGTACTTGATGTGGTTTCTCAGCCAGGGTTCTCAACCCCTAGACTGTAGTTCTATACCAGATTTAGGTAATGCAAAGTCAGGGACACATAAAATCCTAAACACAAACCCATGATCCTCACAGGGAAGCAGCAGAATGATGTCCTTCCTAACCTACGTGGTTATTTTCATTCATCAGCATTCCCACAGAAAGGGCAAAAAGTCTTCCTTCCCCACCTTCCAGGATAGGTTTGAAGCAAACCTGCTGCTGTTCGCTGCTGCTTGAGATCTGTGGTCCTACAAAAACATCCATCTTTGGGAGTAAAAGCACTCGACTTATACCTATATCCAGCCTGGGGGCAGGTCAGTCAGTGACAATGAGGCCAATATTCTGAGAGTCTCCTAACAATATTAACTACCCAGGGACTAGAGAGTTATCAGCCTTAGCTACTGCAATATGTAGTTCAGTGAAGATACACAGACTTTGTCTCCCTGCGCCTCCCCCCAACCCCACTCCACCCACCGCAGCCTCCTCCAAAGGGAGGGAAGGGTAGAGAGAGGTGAGGCATGTTAGATTTCCTGAGATCACATTAAAGAATTCAGATAGCAAGAGGAGAGCTTTCTACAACTGAAATAGAAGGTGGTAGCAAATACTGGAGTGCTTCAGAACCAAGAGTTTTTCATTTCTTGGTTAACTGCCTCAGTCACCTTGATTGTTTAACCTGTGGAGACTGGTCTGATCTGAAAAACAAGTGAAAAGCCTTTTGATGGAAAGCAATTTCAGAACTGCAAGGAACCTGGCATATGCAACATACATAGCCTCCCAGAGGTCTACCCCAACACTCTCAGATCTAAATCCCCTCTTAGACTACAGCTCAGCAGGGCTGGGTGGGATTATGCTTCACCTGAAACCTAGCTGGTGTTCCCATCCACTACACAAAACCTTCTCCCGTCCATTGGAGAAAAGTGCTGCTGTCTCTGCTGCATTCACTTCTTTTCAAGGTCCCTGAGAGGAACGGGTCCAAGTCAAAACTTGGAGGAACCCTGTGGTCATCTCCAGAGCTTTTGCTCACCTTCCATGATGGAGATGTGAACAGCTCTTCTCCGGGTCCTAGGGACACTGCTCAGCCTTGGGCCATGGGTTATGGAGGGACAGCTGCGGCTGGGAACCATCCCTGCTCTGAGGTTAAATGAAAAGAGAACTGTGTTAATTCAGTGCACACAACAGATGGGATCAGGACTCAGAGTTGAGGAGTAGCTACTAGAATTGCCTGGCTCTGTTAAGTTTGTTTGTTTATTTAAAAAAATCTTAAAACTTTTTTTTTTTTTTTTGTCTTTAGTCCCTGGATCCCCATCAGAGACACTGCTTCAAACTCATCCACATCCTCATATCCCAGACCCACCTGAACCTTGCTTTAGTGCAGCAGTGGTGCCTCTGGTCTCTGGGCAGGATTGTCAGGGAGTAGAGCCCCAGGACTCCTGAAAATGTGCCTGAAAACCCATATGGCAGCCTCCTCTGACTTCTGACAGAGACCGTTGCTCCAAGGGGTGCCGTGTGAAGGCAGTAATAATGCTCCCAGAGGTCAAGCTGGTTGATGAACCCTAGCTATCCTGGCTAATATTCTTTCTGGATCTTATTAGGTTTAGGAGATATGCATGATGTACAGTTATACCTGAAGCAAGGATCTCAAAACTATTTTAGACCTAGTGAGACAGGACTGTGGGGTGATCCCTGGCTTTCTATAATTGGTTGATTCCAGAAACAAGGCAATCTTGCATTTTGGACATGCCCTCCGTGGTCTATGGCCACTTTTAGGATTTGGGAGGACACAGAGAAGTATCCAGGAAGGTGGTACTGGGTACTGTGCCCTCCCTCGTTCTTCATCAAGGCTCAGGGATACCAGGGTTAGACTGTTCCCCATGCTTTTAATGTTTATTTATTTTTGAGAGAGAGAGCAGGGCAGGGGCAGAGAGAGAGGGAGACACAGAATCTGAAGCAAGTTCCATGCTCGGAGGTGTCAGCACAGAGGCCGATGCGAGGCTCAAACTCACGAACTGTGAGATCATGACCTGAGCCGAAGTCGGACACTTAACCGACTGAGCCACGCAGGTGCCTAGACTGTTCCCCATGCTTTTAGCTAAGATGGGGAACTTTCCTATCGTGTTCTCCTTTCCCTTTTGTGAGCCATTGTGCCCAGAATGGTCATAGTACTGGAACTGCTGCCTTTTTGGAGATTCTGAGATCTGAACTGCAACTCGTTTTGGGGGGAAGTCCCTGGCAGCCTACCTGTGTATTTCTGGTGGCTCCCGTTTGATCTTTGCACTCGACTCCATTACTTCCTTTGCAACTCGGCCACTATAAATAGTATAATAAAACAAACAGAAAGGGATTAGACGGTGTTCCAGCACTGGGCTCCTGTCTAAGATTTCAGATACTTTGGATGAACTGGGCAATGGCCATTTTGGCCTAGTCCTTCCCAATGTTTAGGTCACTGAAAAAGGCTGGCTTGCTAGGTTAAGTTCTTACATGTCCTGATAGCTTAGCTTAGAGAACTATCTCTGGAGTCTTTGGTATCTTCTATTTTCATTTAGAAATGATTGCTCATTGTCCAGCATGTTCCAGAAATATTGCAAAAAAAAAAAAAAAAATCTTTAGACAGACATGAAAAGAATCACTGGTACAGTTCTTATTTCACTGCTGTTGTGAGGGCAGAAGAAGATATATATTTTAAACCCTGCAGACAAACTGTGGCAGGGAAGGAAAGAAATAGTCAAAGGGTTAGGAGACAAGGAGAATTGGATAGAAACCTCAGGCTTTTTTGGAGGTTCCCAGTTCCTTTGTTCTCAAGGATAAGGACCACTGAGCCACTGTTCTCCAGAGAGGGGTCTAAAAATAGGTCCATAACAGTTACTTACTGTCACTATTTACCTGTATCGAAACCGGCTCCCTTTAAAGAATAAATTGCTGCTGGACACTGTGCGGACTTGGCTTGACTTCTCCAGCCTGCAGCAAGGCAAAGTCCAGTGTGACAGATGGCCTGCAACTGCTTCATGGGCTAAGGCAGCGTATTCCCAGCTCCTTCCAAAGGCTACTTGAGGAAACTCTTCAGGAAAAGGACCTTCACAGTCTGGCTTGTCTCTGACTCTCCTTTAGGACCTGAGGGTTTGCTCACAGCCTCAGTGCTGGGGACAGTCATGTTGAAACCCATTTTCATGTCAGGAGAGCGAGGGCTCCCCAAGAGTGCTTCATGGGGTTGGCCAGGGGGACTGAGAATAAATGTTAGGGGTGATGGCCTGGGGGAATAATAGAATGCTGCCTGTCAAATCCCAGGCCACTTGTTAGCAGTATGACCTTGGGCAAATTTCTTTTTCTTCCTTAGTTTTAGTTGTTTTATCTACAGAATGACGGAGCTGGGACTACTTGACCTCAGGAGTCCCTTCCAGTCCTAGTATTTGATGATTCCATGTCTGGGTAATTGTGGGCAGAGGAGAGAGTAGGGGCTGTCCTCCCTATTCCATTTCCCTCTTGGAGAGTCCTAAAGTAGGTTATCATAGTAAAGACTCTAAGAAGTCCTGAAATGGACAAACTAGCTTAACTTTAATACAAGTTCGATCTTTTATTTGAACTTGGAATCATCCCTCTTCTCCCAGAATACCTATTAATATCACTTTCAAGGCTGTGGACAGCTGGTGTGGAGACTCTGGAAGACCATGGGCACTGTAAAATATCCTCTTAGGTGACTTCTTTGATCCCAGATGGCCCTCTCACCCTTAGATAAAGGAAGCTGAGCAGAGCTGCCCAGAGTGAGGCCTCCCAACCCAACTGACTCAGCTTACAACATGCCCTGAGGTGCCTGTAGTGCTGATCTAGCCAGGAACTGATCTGGGTCTGAAGCCTCTGTCATGAGCAGGCAGTCAGTATGTAGGGAGTTGTCCCCAAAATCCATGAATAGCAGTTCTTGGGAGACCATGTGCACCTGTCTCAGGTCTCTGTGAGGCTGTAAGCCTACTTGCCCTCCTGCCTGAACATGTCCTTGAGTCTGACCCGGCTTCTTTCAAAGCACTGGCCAAAGGCAGTGCCAGGGATTTGTGTGTAAAACGTGCTCAGAGTGATGCCAAAGTGGCTGCTGCTAAGACTTGGCATAATTGGGGATCTGACCCAGGCTAGAGGCTTTTAACACTTACTAGAGAACATCAAGTAATCAGTAGAAATATGAAAAACAGCTTCAGTTTCCAGTGTGGGTCTTGGTAGGGCTAGTTAAGTGTGGGGATTTGTTAATAGAAGGACTCAAACTGAGTTTGGTCACAGGTTCAGAAGCACAGTTCTGTTCCCATGACACAAACAGAAAAACAAAGGTCTCCAAAAATGGTGCTGACATGTTTTTTTGGCTTCTCTCAGACAGCCATGGACTGAACAGGAGGGAAATTTGACCATGTGGCAGCCTTTTCTGAGTGTCCTCTTCTTTAAATGAAAGAAGCCGACTCAGATTATAATTCAGGCTGCCCATTCAGTTCATCCCTGATTCTGGTATCAAATGCATAGAAACTATTAAGCAATTCAGAAAGCCTGCCCAAGAAACAGCCTCTGGAGCTGTGGCCCTAGATGAGGGAGGCCCAGTTCTGCCAGCCCACACCCCGTAGCAGCCAGCAGGCAGCAATGCCTTTCCCTGGGGAGGAGGATGGTGCCCCTCTAGCTCAGAGCAGTTCTCTCTTCAGGGTCCTGGAGGTTACTGGAGGGAGAACTATGGCTTGTCAGAGGCAGAATATACCACAAACTTTGTCTTATGTTTTCCTGATTAAGATCTAGCTTATTAAATCATAAATCATTGCATTCTATTTTAAAAACAAGACCAAGGGTTTTAGTGAAACAATTATCTGCCATCACCCCAGTTTCTCAATGGGCTATTTATTTGTTCCCTAATGCCTTTATAACCACTTTCTTAAAGAAAATAGCACAGAAACCTCATATACTTTACAAATCCTGTGATAATCAAAATTCTTGCTTTTGCCCCAAAGCTGACTTTTCACTAACAGATAAGTCCTTGCCATTCTTCCAGCTACCCCACTCAGGCTCCTGGGCACTTGTTCTGTCACTGGCACTACCTCTGGCAGTGGCACACTGGGAAGGTCCGGCATCAACCCCAGCTCAGCACTAGGGCACCCACTGGGGAGCAAGCCCCAGAGTTTCCCCAAGGCTTAGGGAATTGCCTGGGCTGCACCTGCTGCTCCTTCATGAAGGGTTGTACTCTGGGCCTTCTATGGCTCTGAATGGCTCTGCAGGGCCAACCTGATTCAAGTCAGGTACCCGTGAGCTATTTTTGGCCCAAGTTTTGCCCTGAAAAGACCCCTCACTGCTTTGCCACTGGGAGCTGTGCAAGGACATCAGAAGGTAGATCCCTCGGGTATCTCTGCTGAAACACATTCCTTAACCTCAGCTCTATCCATCCTGGGAGTACAGACATCCAGAAAGGGGTCTGTTTTATTAAGGAGGGCCAGCCTTGTCATCTTATGTCTCCTTTCTCAGTGTTTCTCAAATTTTCCTGCCCATCATTGTTTCTCAAATTTTCCTGCCCATCATTCCTCTAAAAAGTAGCTTTTATGACTCTGGCTCTGATAAAGATAGTCCCCATCACATGTGTCCACTCACTTGTAGAAGGCTTGGTTCTCGATTCCACATTTCCAAAGGTGCTTGCATGCTTCTGGAGTTGGAGCAAAATATGTGAGAATAATTTTCTTTTCCTACAAAAAAATCCCACATAGAAACAGCTGAGCGCAGGTGGAGAAGCGAAGGATGAAGTAGGCCAGGACCCTGAACCCTGGGCTGTCTGAGGGCTCCCCAGGACTTCAGGAAGAGGTTTCAGATAGGGGAAGGGACTTCCTGGCAGCTGGCCAGTTGGACGAGAAGGCCTGCAGGACCCACTGGGGCAGAGCTCAGTTCAGTGACTAAGTTCACACTGGGCAGGTCCAATCACAATAAGCCTCAGCTGCCACAGACTCAAAACCAAGAGAGCCCTCACCAGAGAAAGTGCTCCTGTCGTCTGCATTTTCTACTTCCTTTTAAAAAGTTGTTATCTTGGAATGCTCCTATAGAAGCAAAAGAATCTTTCACTGTCTGCATTTCTCGGAGGTATGGAACCTCCGGGTGTCACTAGCATCCCTGAGGAAGTCCTGGGCTCCAGGGCGTGGCCATTTCTCCATCCCTCACCTCCAGGTCTCTGCTTCTCATTCAGGTGGCTTAGTTCTAACCTGGATATGCCACTTTGGTTGAGCCCTGGCCATTAGAAACCACCCAGTGCCCCAGCCCTCCCTGAAGAGAAAGAAGCCAGCACTCACCTCTTTCTGACTTACGTATAAATAGAAAGTCTTTCCTTCAAATTTCAGCTTGGTCACCTCATTCCTACAAGCACAAAGAGAACACCTGTCACCTTGTCGTGGGCTGCTTGTTCACAGCTAAGTCTCGTAGATGCACAGCCCACCCTGACTGGAAGGGGCTCCAGGCACAGACACAGTTTTAGCCAAAATTAGAACTGAAACAAGACAGCAGCGCAGTGGCTTTAGAGAACAGTTGCTGAAACAGTTCAATCCACAGTTTTCTGGTCAATCACACCATAATAATAGGGTGATAGGAGGATTTCGGGCTCATCAACAGTGGCTGTAAAAGGGAAATGTTTGTATGGGAAGTAAGTCTAGGTTGAGAGGTCCCGGGCCATTTCAGGATTTGGTTCATAATGCAGGGGCATTATCTGGATGGGACTGTCAAATGTAAGATGCCACAGGTAGCTGATGAGGCCAAAGTTCAAGATACAGCAAATAATGAAAAACAATGCAACCAGGTTCTGAGGGAGTTGAGTCTTTCAGGTGACTGTGCCACTGGATGGAAAATGCAGTTTAATGCAAACAAATGTCAAACGATCTCAGGGAGGGGGGCAGGGCAACATACCAAAGAGAGAGAACAGATTACATGGAACAGTCATGCAGCGTACTGACCAGGAAAGGGGCTTAGGGGTTTTTGTAGAAAAATCCTTGAAGCCACCAGCCCAGTGAATGGCTGCAGTAAAAGAGGCAAACAGGATACTGGGGTACGTCACCCGCGGGACAGACACAAATCAGAAGAAGTGACATGGTTACTGTACATGGCACAGCTTAGACCTCACCTTCACATACTGCTCTCAGCCTTGGTTACATTTACAAAAAGGAAAAATGACGGGGGTCTTAGGCGGATGTCCCTGAGAGCCAGATAACTAGGCCTTAGCATCGATCACTCCTTACTTCTCTTCCATTTGCCTGACATAGCTGCCCTTTGGAGCCTGAAGGCCCTCCCATCTCACTGGGGGGTGGAGTCCTTATTTTTGTACCCAACTGGGACCCCCAAGAAGGTCTGATCAGGCCTATCTGTCTCCACTTCATTTCTTCCTCTTTGTAATTTCTAGGGAGATTTCCTCAATATCTTAGGAAGTAGCAGAAAGGTAGTGAGAACCATGTACCCAATTTACTACTGGCCAAAACTGAGGGGACAGAGGAAGGTCACTTGTTTCCTGGAAATCATGGGTGGGTAAGTATGAGAGCTCACAACTCTGACTACCAGTTCTGAGCTAATACAAGCACATGGTATACCTTCCTTGTTTGATTTCCCTCCCAATCAATCAGTCACCCTCATACACATACAGAATACAATAAATATCAGTTGATTAATATGGAAAGGAACACACCGATCATCCAGGCTTCAACAAACAAGATAGGAAAGTGGGAGAGTTTCTATTGGAAGTGAAGTTGGGTTTTACATCTATTATTTTAAAATTGAGACACAATGAAAAGCAGACTTCTTGAAGAAGTGTGATATGAGAGAAGCCACAGAATGAAAAATTTGTGGAAGAATCAGGTGAGCATCAGGGCTTCTGGATGGGGAAGGATACTTTAGGGACTCGAGGTCCCTGAACAGGTGTGTCCTACTTGTTTCTAGCTACACATGCCTCCTACCAGGGACCTCATGACACAGGCGGCCTGGTCAGAGTGTGGGCCAGGATCTGGGCCATCTAAGGAACATCAGACAACCCAGCTATATCTAGGAAGCAAGAGTTCCTCACTGGGAGAGCGGTGCCCTGACCCTACTCATTGTCTTTTTGTGAAAAGTATTTTGTTGGACAGCAGACCCCAAATCCTCACCATTGTCACCCAGAGAGCACAGTGAGTGGGCCAACTTCAGAAGGCCCAGCAAACAGATGCGTTGTTTACTCAGTGCAGCAAACTGCCTTGTGAAGTGGCTGTTTTCCTGGGGGAATGGGACCTGGGTGGTCATGTCTGGCAGTGGGGGGTGGGGGGGCAGTTTCACTAGCACTCTGGTTGATGATCAAATTACCATTGTGCACAAGAGCAATGGGGTTGGAAAGGTGGTGTTTGTCCACAAGCTTGGTGGGGGAGCTCAAGAGGACACAAGAAGATAGACACCTTGCAGCAAACCCCAGTAGAGAGCTCGCCAGGAAGCAGCTTTGTCCTCAGATTCCCCATCAGCTCTTCTGGAGAAGGCAAAGGAATGAAGACCGGAGCAAGCTTCCCCAGCCGAGCTCTGTTGGGTAAGGTAAGCCATTTGTTCAAGCCCATGGGAGGAGTTGTCCAGCTTAGACTCGGCAGTCTAAGGCCAAAAAGGTACAGAAATCACAGGGGCTTAGTACAACATACAGCATGTTCTGATGAGGCTGAAAGATGTTTGCATGGTCCAGAAAAGGAGCCTCCAGGAAAGCCAAATATCCATCAACAAGCCAGTCTGTGCTGCATCGGCTCCCAGATCCATTTAGAATAGACCCTGAACTCACAGGGTGGAGAGGAAGCAGTTCAGAGTAGCTTCAGCTGAGGTAGTGGCTCTTAGCTGCTAGAAATGGGAGTGGAGGAAGGGAGAGGGGAGCAAGGGTGGGGATGTGACTCCTGGAGGCTGAAGACACCTATGGCCTAAAGAGGGACAGAAGGGAGATAGAGCAGCATCCATGCTTGTGCAGGCAGTGCCCAAAGTGGGGCTTGGCCCACGGAGGGTGCAGGATAACTTCTATCTGCCCCAGGGGTGAGCCCCTCCTTCTTTAGGCCAGTGGGTAAGGAAGTAAGCACCCATGCGGATGCAATGGCCCTCAGTGGGGGATAGTCCCAAGGACTTTGCTTCTCTAACATTGGCTGCAGCCCCAGGTCTTTCATCTTACCTAGAAATCACCCTCCACACTCTTTGTCTCTCTGGAGAGACTGTTGGCTCTCAGGAACACCCCTTTGGAAGAACAGGATCCCTAGGCAGAGACCACTACCTCGATCAGTTATCATTATGGACACAAGGCTTTGGAGAGGGCTCAGAACCATAACTGCCCAATCACAGACAAAGGACGTGGGAACCATAGCCCTCCCCATTTGGTGACGTATAAAAAGCCCGTTTTGGAAATGAAGATACTCACCATTTAATGAAGTGGACCCTCTTGTTTCCTTGCAGAACGACAAACCCAAAAGGAGTGAAGGCCAGAAATGCAGCATTTCCTGACACATCCTGCAACACAGAAAGACCTCTCATCAGGATGACATAGGCATGTAGGTGAAAGGGTGAGAAACGCAGTTGTTCGTCAGTGATACAGGGTTAATGCTTGGGAGTAGGTCACAGAGGGAGGAGCACTTGGATATAACAGGCAAGCTACTCACCTTCCCTAAGCCTCAGTGCCCTTAAATGTAAGTTGTAACTAATCTTAGAAGGCTGCTGTGAATATCCAAAGAGAATGGCAAGCCCTCACACATTGTAAAATGGTGCAGTCACTTCGGAAAGCAGTTAACTTCTTCAAATTGTTAAAAAGAGTTGTTATACGGCCCAGCAGTTCCACTCCTAGGTACCCAAGAAAACTGAAGACACACATTCACACAGAAACCTGGATGTAAATGCTCATGGTAGGATTATTCATAACAGCCAAAAAGTGGAAACAATCTAAATGTCTATCCGTCAACTGATAAATGAGTGCAAATGTGGTGTATACATATAGTGGGATATTTCAGCAGCAAGAGGGACGCAGTACTGATACCTGCTATAATGTGGATGAATCTCGAAAACATCAGGCTAGGTGAAAGAAGCCAGGCACAAAAGATCACATGTTGTAGGATTCCATGTGTATGAAATGTACAGAATATGTACATCCACAGGGACAAAAGATTACTGGTTGCCAGGGCTGTGGGGAAGGGGAGATACATAGGGAGCGACAGCTAATAGATACAGGTTTCTTTTTTGGGGAGATGAAAATGTTTTAAAGTTCGTGGTGGTAATTGCATAACTCTGTTACTAAAACTAAAACTACTGCATTACACACTTTAGAAGGATGAGTTTTACCATATGTGAGTTATATCTCAAAAAAGCTGTTGAGAGACAGAGAGAGAATGAATGGCGGTTATTATTACAATGGCCCTACACACTGGGCTCCCTCACACAGTTTAGCTAATGAAAAGATATGAAGCAAGCAGCTATGGGGAATAGCCACGGTCAATCCTGTGGTGCCTGAACCATCAGAGGCCTCCTGACCACTGGTCACTATCAGTTTGTACTGGTTACTCTCAGTTTGTAAATACCAGGCTTGAGGTTCTGCCGAGCCAAGAGGGGAGAAGCTGTACGTCATGGCTGTCTCACATGGGAAATGAGCGCCATGAGGGCCAGGCTGGCATGGGGCACAGAAAGCAGGTTGATGGATTGTGCTCTCTCTGAGTAACTTTCTTTGCGATAGGGACCTGAGGGGAGAAACTGCTCTGTCAGTGTGTGAATGTGCTCAAGTGGCCAGAAAATTATGCCAGGATGTTGGTCAAACGTGCATGTAGGACATTTGTCTGAGCCATAGCTCATATGGTGCAATAGGGTCAGGCACCTAGTATGAGGCATCCAAGTGGGGGCTGTGGCTGTCAGGCTTTCCTAGTTTTTCCCACTTTCAAGTTTTGGCTTCTTGGCATACATACTCAGTCTGATCAGGTCTAAGAATAAAAAGCGGGCCTGGGCAGGGCCCCATGAGCCTTGACCCAAAGAAGAAATGCAGTTTTGTCTTAAAACTCTTTAGAGTCAGGTTCCAGGTATGAACATCTGGGCCCAGGGAATAAATTAAGTATATGTTTTGCAAACATTTCCACTTAATGTATTGTTAGTATTGTCCTTTCCTCAGGATCTACTGTGACCCTGACATTTGGCTGCAAGCACAATGTCCTTCAACCCAGGGGCAACAGCAAAAAGCTGTTTAAAAATAACCTGAATGGAGATACTGTGAAGCCACAGGGCTGGTTTTCCTCCTGCCTGTCATCAGTCCTTGGTGGTGGTTATTAATACCTGAGTGCCAGCACTGCACAAAAACATGGTCCCTGGCCAGGGCACCCATGCTAACCCAGCAGGTTTGCCTATGTTGGATACATCTGCCCACTGTGCAGGCAGGACCCAACGAAGTCCAGGAAAAAAGACAGAGACTTGAGAGGGTAGAAGCCTTGCCTTATTCATAATCATAGGACAGGCTCCAGGAAATATTTATCAGATGAATATGTAAGACAAGGAGGTGGGCCAGAGGGGCTGGGGGTAGGGGAGTACACATGTGAGCAAAAACAGGAGAGGAAGGCACAGGTGCAGTGGAGGTAGGGAGGGCAATTTACAGTGTCTTACAGTGTCTAGGAAAGGCCTAGAAAGAATGGGTAGAAGGATGGAAAGAAAGGGTCAGGTCAGCAGAGGGCTGTGGGTGGCTAGAAATAATGGGTAAGGAATAGGGAGGGGAAAGGCTTCCACCTGCTTCTTGCACTCCTGAACCACGCGGGTAACAGGGCAGAGGAGCACCTGTGCCGTGACCATAGCGTCACGGGTCCTGTGTCAGGCCACGCAGACCCAGGCTCTGGCTCGGCCCCTCACTGCCTGTCCCTTCATTTCTCCATGTTTCACATTCCTCATTGTAAAATTAGGGTTGAGAACACTATCTACGTCTTAGGTTGTGCTTAGTAGGCACTCAGTACATGCTAGGGGCCGTGTTGTTAATACGAGTTTGTTGCACTTAATACAAAATCTTTTTTTTTTTTTTATGTAGTATTTTACTATTTTTCCTGACACTGATGGATTTAATTTTTGCTAGTTAGGAAATGAGGGTGTGGGAAGTTGAGGCAGAAAGAGAGAAGTCACTCAATGTTGGGGGCCCATGGAGAAGGGGGATTTGGGTGATCCATTTGGGATTTGGGGTAAAAGTGAAGCAGGCAGAAGAGGAAGGAGACAAGCTGTGACAGATTCCTGAGGGTCGTCCCAGTGACAGGCCTCTCTGGCCATAGCACAGAGAGGGTCCTCCCACAAGCTGGGAAGAACTGGCCAGGCTGTCTGTTGGCACTGTCCATCTGAACCGTCCAGACACCTCAGGGCTGGCCTCTGGGTGAAGGCAGGTGTTGGAGTTAAAGGAGGAAAAGCCACTCCTGACCAGACTGACTGATTCAGAACAGGGAGCAAACTGAGAATAAACCTCAATCAGATGCCACATCATTCCAGTAAGTAATAATAGCACCTCGAGCAATCCCAATCCAGTCTCTCACATGGAGAGATCAGTTTTTCAAACTGCTTCCAATGCAATGTTGTGGATGAGGGCTGCTGCAAAGCTGGGCACCTGTGTGTCTACAGGGGCCAGGGCAGCTGGAAGGTTTGCTTCTTATCTGTGGCATGTGAGGAGCAGGACCTGGAATTACAGAGAAAAGCCTCACATCTGTACCAGCACAAAAACACAAACAGGTAGCCACGTAGACACCTTCTCCAGAGCCTTCCCAGTTTCTTCCACTAACATGTTATTCTCGTAAGCCTGCCCATGGGATTTGTGTGCAAAGGACAAGTTATATGACAAGAAGAGAAGGAAATGAGGACGAGGAGAGATGTGACACAGAAAGTGGTAACCTGTTCCTCAGATCTTCCGTGTTATCAAGTTGGAGGCTATCTTTCCTCTTTGTTCCCTTCCCATCCCAACGAGATCAGGACCCACAGGACTGAACATTAATGGATCCGAAAGGTGGAATAAAAACTTGCGTCTTGACAGCCACACAGCAGATATTGCCAGCCCCATTGTACATCAGATAATGGTCTAAAGTATTTGGTTCACTTCTACAGTTGTGAGGTACGAGATTCATTTTCAGTTTTTCATCCTTGTAGAAAGAGCTTCATTCTTGGCTTAGGAATTTAGCCCAGCTTCTTATTTGCTCTGTGACTTAACTTCTCTGAGACTCAATTTCCTCATTTCTCAAATGAGGGCCATAATACATACTTTAAGAAATACTGCTTCTTTCTGATTTTAGGGTGATGGCCTAAATAACTTATTGCCAAAACATGGCCAACAGTGGTTTTTCTTGGAGGGGCTGGATTTGCACAGAGTCCTTTCACATGTTCAAGTAGAAACCACCATGAAACTCGACATGCATCAGTTCGATGTCGTCAAAGGCTCACCCTAAGATGATAGCTCTGCCCAGAAAAGGATTTTTGGAAATCACAGCAACTGACTGGTTCTGGGAAGTAGGGACATCTGGCCACCTTTGCCCAGTCCGCATGGGTTCCACCTTGGGATACAACGAAGCAGCCTTCTGTCTACTGCTGCCCTGGAGGACATCCTGGGTATGCCAGAGTCAGAACCAGGGCATTCTTTTGAGATCATCCAATCCCCTCTCTGGAGTATGACTTAAACTAATTCGATATGGGTAGATGAAACCTCTATTTTAAAAACCTCAGGGAAGAAGATTCCACATGGTCTTCCACACACTTACGCCCATCCCTGAAAGCTTATAGCTAGGAACCTTATGTTAAATCACTCATGAAAATCACCCAGTTTTAGTATACTTAAACATGGTCCCAAGAAACTACATAGAATGGAAATTAGGAGGCAGCCCTTTAAGAGCCTTGGCATCACCCCATGAAAGATCAGAAATGGAAATCTTGGCATATACTTGCCATGTAAGTGGCTCTAGTCAAGTTCTTCATCTCAGCAGTAAGCCCACCATTCTCTGTACAGTGCAGCCAAGAGGGGCCCACTGGGGGATGAGGGTTAGTCATCACCAATCCTTCTTTCGTCTGTTTCTCTGAGGTCAGAGGCAACTTGTCAAGATGGGGAAGGGGGTTTATTTAGAGAGGAGTCTAGGTGGCTGATTATGAAATTAATGATCCTATTTAAGGTCAGAGGAATGAAGCTGTAATTTTATTTGTATGGTTGCTCTAACCTAGATCCTGCTGAAATAAATTTTCTCCTGGTCTGTACAGGACAGAGATAAAGTCACTTGGTGAACTTACGTTAAATTTTTCTACGGTGATTTCAGTAGTGTCGTAGGTCCTCTACCAGAGTTGGTAGTGAGTCCTGCTTTGTTCCTAAATAAATGCCATCTCCCCAGAAGGAAGACCAGGAATGGTAACTGAAAAAGCACAGCACTGAGGTGTTCAGACAGCCCTGGGTTCGAGTTCGAGTACTGCCCTTACCAGTAACTCTGGACATGTTAGTTGGTCCCTCAGAGTCTCAGTGTTCTTATCTTGAGGACAAGAACATCTTCTTAGCAGTATCGTTATAAAGATGAAATGAGATCGTATATGTAAGTGCCTGGCATCTGCAGGCTCTCAGTAGATGGCACCTTCATGACTCATGATAAGGCTGGGTACAGGCTGGGTGTCTGTGATGGGTCTGGCTACTATATAAACCTCAAGAGGGTAAGAAGCCACAGTCTGGGCCTACAGGAGATCCAGGGCAAACAACCAGTCCCAGGGGCTCCAGGAAGGAGCAAGATGGTAGCTCCTGAGGTTGGAGAGGTATCAGAGCTGGAACAAATGCAGCACTGGGCTGCCAGGGGTTTGCTCCAGTCTCCTGCTCTAGGCTGTAGGCTTGGTCTTCTGGGGGCTCCTGTCAGGAGGAGATGGGGTCTGAGGGGAGATGCAGAGAGCTCAGGACAGCGTGTGCAAGTTCAGAGCCTGGGTATTACTGTAAGCCAGCCCGCTGCTGGAGCCCTCTGCCTGTCCCACCCAGAGTCGGTGGGATCTTGTCTTCCCGGTCCCAGGGCCAGACAAGGACACTTTGGGCAGAAAGAAACCATCAGTGTGGACAGGAAGAACAGCAGCTTCTTAATCAGTCCAGGAGAATAGAGCCCAGCTGAAGCCTTGTTCTACTCTCATTTAATTATCAAAACGATTCCTCTTCTTCTGTCCTCCCTAGGGCTGTGTGCCCCAGATTCCCTGGGCCCAGTAATTGCCTCTCTGTTAATAGAAATCATCGGTATTTATTACACTGAGTGCTCCAGCTTATTTCAGCTCTCCTTGTAGCAACATTAAGGCAAGTGCCTAGTAGCATATCACCAAAGTAACCCTACTTAATGACAAGAGTAAAGGCTCCTGAACCGTCCTTGCTCAGCAGGCCTAAGAAAAGCATGAGCTGCAGTTCAGTAGAGACAAGCTGAGGGACCCTGTGTGGGGTCTGCAGCAGGGTCCTGGCTCTGGGTGAGCAAGAAGTATAGGGCCTGGGAACCAGGGATTGGAAGCCCAGTGCAATGATCGTGCCTACCATCTCCCCAGGGGGAGTCTTCTGGGGGCTTCTGTTCCTCCTAGATATATAACAACAGGGAAGTGACTTGAGTTCAAATTCTTGCTCTACTGCTCAGGGCCTTGTAAATTGTCTCCTGGAGCTTTTGTCTTCTTACTTATAAGCCAGGAAGAGTAAGATCCACCTCCCAGGGCTGACAGGATTAAATGAGAAAATAACGTGAAAGGATTCCAGGGGGTCTGCCATGGAAAGCATGCCACAAATGTTTCTTCCCTCCTTCCTTCTTTGAGTTGATGCTGTGGGGATGGAATGATGTGAGGGACTGGGCCTCACACAGTGCCTGGCATTAATAGGGGTTCCTTCCTGCAGCCTCTTCAGCCTCTGTGTCCAATAATGGGCAAACTCATCACAGATGGGGCTGAGCCAGGAGCCCCACAGTCCTAGGGTGCACATGGACTTGGGCTGGACACCAGGCTGGCTGCCACTGTAGCTTCCAGACCCACTTAGGCACATAGGTGGAGAATCCCACCCACCTCTGCTCAGTTGTACTCAGGTTCACTGTCTACCATCTATCTGCCCACTCTGCTGTCAGATGTCAGCCTCACCCAGGGACTCATCTCTGAAAAGGTGGGTGCCCTGTGTGGCCTCAAGGGGCCCAGGCAGGTTTGGAGATGACCTGGCACCTTATGATAAAGATAGCTGTCTCTAGGCAGCTATGGCTTTTAAGGTCCTGAAGTGACTCAGCAGTTCATGGAGCACAGTCACTGAGTACCTGCTGTGTACTTTCACACAGGTGAGGAAAGCAAGGCTCAGAGAAGCCTGTGAGGGCCTCAGAAAGCTAGAGATCAGTGCTGGAGCCAAGGTCAGCTGACTATGAAGCCCTCTTCAGTCCTATGCAGGCCCCTACCGATGGTATCTGAGCAATTAATGGAGGTTAAACTATATCTGTCATGCAAGGGCAGTATTTAGGAAGCTTTGCTTAAATCATTTGTAAATAACTATGCATCATCTTTCTTTTTTTTTGGTACGAACAGGCATAAATGTGTTTTCTGACAGTGCTGGCCCTCCTCAAGAACACAGGGGTTATCTGGTTGTAGGCTGTGCTGGTGAATAGGGAACTCTGTGGGGTGGGAAAGGTGACCAGGGTTTCTAAGTTGCCAGAATGTTCTAAAAGTTCTTATTTGAAGTTTCAGCATCAAATCCTATGTAAGAACAAGTCACCATCACCTTAGCAAGAGGTAAGGGATATGCAATTCTGCCCCTACATCACTGGATTCCTTGCTTTCTATTCTGTTCTTTTAATTTTTGTTGGAAACTTCTAGTGTTCCCTCACCTATTAGGAAGAAACGGTCAATGCCCACCTGCTCCCGTGGGATACTGGCTCCTTCAGATCAGTTTCAGAATCTGGTGGTACTGGTGCCTCTCCAGTACTAGAAAGAGAGAGGCAAAAATCCGGGGACACTGAGGCAAAGACCGGGAGTGTCAAACCAACTGGGATGTGGAGATGAAGTGGGGGGACACAGCCAGAGAGAGAGAGGAAGAGGCCATGTGTCTCCGCTGCTCTCCACAGTGACTGTGGCTGCTTAAGCTCTTCTCCAGAATGCCAGACACATGTGAGCAATTATAGAGGTTTCCTCTGGACAGAGCCTCCCTGGCTGGTTCCTGTCTCACCCTCCCAGGCGCATAATGGAATTAAATGCTACTCCACTGCAGTTCCTCGCAGTGACTTACGCTATTGCAGTCAATAAAATCCGCTCTTGGAAAGAAACTAGATTACAGGTCAGGGAAGGGTGGGCAGTCCGCTGAGTGGCCTCTGATCATTCCCTGTGGGGAGACTTCCACATCCTCTCTCTTCATTTCCACCAAATTACCCACTGCAGCCAAAGTGGGGCCTCAGCTTTGGATTTGTTATTTAGATTGACTTTGCCTGGGACCCTCTGACATTGATGTGGCACCACAAAATTATGCAGCATGGAAGCCAGGGGAGTTTCCAAGAGGAGAGACATTTTTTTTTCTGGCATCTGTCACTAAAAGAGCCAATCAACCAGATCCTGAAGGTGGATGGTGCAGGCATGTGCTTCTTCCCTGCCTGTTGCCCTTGGGAGGAGGCAAGGTCAGTGGTCTCAGACCACAGGGGTCTTACCTTACATGGGTGAGGGTCCACTCCGTACGTCTCCAATGTCTGTGCTTTTCTTAAAAAGTTCAGCTCTGATGTTGCTGGTGTTTGACCACTGGAATAAAAGGAAATGAGATGATTTCAGGGTTTCCTGTTCTCTTAGATTCCTGAGGTAAACTTTCCATTAAGAAGCGCTCAGGGTGGGGCGCCTAGATGGCTCAGTCGGTTAAGCGTCCGACTTCGGCTCAGGTCATGATCTCACAGTTTGTGGGTTCGAGCCCCGCATTGGGTTCTGTGCTGACAGCTTGGAGCCTGGATCCTGCTTCTGATTCCATGTCTCCCTCTCTCTCTGCCCCTCCCCTGCTCACGCTGTCTCTGTCTCTCAAAAATAAATAAATTAAAAAAAAAAAAGCGCTCAGGGTAAGCCTTATTGTCCAATTTTCCCATAGAGTGTGTGCTCCCTGCCCTATTCTAGTACCAGCTTCAGAGACTCCTGTCTGGGGTTAGAAACTCAGATGTCCTCAGACTGAGGCCAGCTACATAATGAATGACATGGGGTATACAGTAGGGAGTGGTGGGGTTGGGGTCACTATGGCAAACTGGGAAGTGCTACCCCATCTAATGAGGGCAGCTGCTCCTCAGCTCTAAGACTGTAGTCCTGTGGGAATGCAGGGCTGAGCACCGCTGGATGTGCTTTTCAAAGAGCAGTCAGAGATACTGATTTCTATGTACTATTTCTCAATTTTAAATACTCCAGGGGCAAACAAAACACACTTGTAGGCTGACTGCAGGCCATGGGTTTCTTGTCTTGACTTATGACTGAAATACAAAGCAGAGACCTGTATATCTTGCTGGTGCTGCCCAACCCTCTTCCTTTACCAGCAGGGAACATGGGAATGGAGGGTGAAGAGACACAGCAGGAGACAGTGCTGAGCTCCCCAGACCACAATAGCGGTCTGTCTGCCCATGGGGTGACGACTGTGAAAAGAAGAAGGCAGCTCTGGTGCCCAGTCATCTGAGGAAGGGGTCTCTAGCATCATTCCCTTCCCAGCTACCTCATGAGTAGGTCCTTTCATGAGCTCCACACAGAACAGGTGGCAGTGTCTCATTGGCTGCCCTCAGGGTCTGGATCCCTGGTGGAGCAGACACACTCCTGCAGATGTTGGGTAGGTTTCAGTGTGAGGAGGGTTGGGCAATTTGTCAAGTCAACAGTGACTCCGATGGCTGGTGGGTGGGACTGAGCTGCTCATGTCTAAGTTCATTATTTGTCTTGAGTAATACTGGTAAGTGCAGGAACACAAGGAGGTGCAGGCCAGATTCTCCCTAGTGTCCTTCTGGATGGGTGTCAATCAGCACATTTATGTGCAAGTCTCCATGTTGCTTGTGTAAAATCTACCAAGAAATACATTGCACAATCTGGGCCTTCCAGGAGCTCATGTTAGAGTTGGAGGAAGGAAACACACATTTTCACATGCTAGTGATGCAGCCAGCCCATGCAAGTAGGCATTATGTTGACTGCAGATTCCTACATCTGCCAGAGCACCTGAGGTGCAGAGAAGGTGCCTGGGAAATGTTTGTGAGGCAGACAGAATGCTGGGCACCAGGAGCAGCTGAGAACCACTGCCCCTTCCAGGGAGCTTCTTCATTCCCTGTCTGGAAGCTGGAAGATCTTGTGGGCTCCATCCAGTCTTGGAGTTAGCCCAAACCTCCGGGGCCCTCAAAGTGGGCATCATTTCCTGGGGGATCCCCTGTCTCCTACTAGGTTTCTGGATGACTGTCCCCACTGCTCTCACACCTCCTAAAACCCTCCTGGCAGCGCCTCTTGGCTGTCCCAGGACAGCCCTGAAGTCTCCTTTGAACAAACCATGAGCCTTCTCAAAGGTCGATGTTTGTTCTGACCTTTACCACAAGGGGCCGCTGTTTCCCTAACACTGATGGGAGGAGCCCTCCAGCTTGGCAAGGACACACCAGCACTGGGAGAGGGATGGGGCTGGAGAAGGATGGAGGGCTGCTAGGATTCTACCTCTGTTAGGTGTCTCCATTCCCCTGGGAGGGAGGGAGCCAGTCCCTGCCACACGCTCTGGGCAGGCGGTCTGCTTGCAAAGGCTAAGGAGGCTTTAGGGACATAATTGTTGGTAGAATATTCTGAGTGTAAGTGAGGATTTTGTGTTTTGGGGTGGGGGAGCTCAGGGAGTCAGGGTAGGAACTAGTTTAAACTTAATATTAACGCTAGAAATGTCTTTCCCCCCACTTCGGCATTATCCTTCCCCAGAAAGGTAGTTACACCAGCATTGACAAAGATTTCTAAAAATTGTAATGTACTAATATGTTTTATTTTACAGTGCTACAGTGTATATGGCCTTTTTCTTCATAGTTTATCAGTTTGGGGTATCTGTGCTCCAGAATGCCACACAAAGTAGAGCCCATACCCTCTATTGTTGCCTTTTTTTTTTCTTTAAATCAATCTTTGTAGAAAATCCTATTTCACGTGGGTGAAAGGACACATTAATGCTATTTTATGGAATGTGGCATATTCTGAAAAAACTAAGAATCTGAGGAGGACAAGCCCCCTGCTTCCAGCCTCTTCTCTGCCCCTTCCTTCTGTGCAGTGCTGTGGGGTTGAGTAAGGCAGTGCTGAAGACACAGCCCCTGAACCAAGAGCTCTCAGGGCACCCCCAGTGTTCATGAACTAGGCCAGCTCTGCACAGTCCCATCCCCTGACCCAGAAGCCACCTATCACACTGTCACAGACTGAAGGCAGAGGCTTGCCCATGTTTCATATGCCTCCTCTCACTTTTTTCTCTTCTGCTGTTTATGTTTTTTTTTTTTTTTCCTTTTCCCCAGTCCGTGCTTCTTCCTCTGTCTCATCATTTATCTTAGTAACGTGAATACTTTTCAGAGGCCAATCTCTGTTTTCCTTACAATACAATGTCCCTCTTGCCCTTGGGCTTCAGCCTACTCTATAGGGCTTGGGGTTGTGCTGTCAGTGCAATGCTGAAAATGGTACATCCCGGAGTCAGGATGCAGCATGGGGCTTGTATGCTCAGGCTGTGGGGGACAGAGTGTCCTGAGCCTCAACTGAGTATCACATACCTGAGTTCTGTCTTGTGAATCTCAGCAATTTTCCTTTCCAGCTTCTCTGAATGTTTCGGGAAAAACTGGAACTTGGAGCTGTAGCCTTCAGGGTGTTTCCCTGGGTCATAATCCCCAATCTCCGCTTGCAAAAGGAAAGCAGAGTAAAACAGTTGTGGAGGTCGGTAAATCAGCACTGGTAAAGCAACAAGAGATGAACACACAGAGCAAAAGCCAAAGCACACACCACATTTCCAAAGAACAGTGGATCTTGAGTGTGGCTGTGGGTTAGATGGAGGGCGTGCTCCTCGGAAGAAGCATAACCCACCTTTGTTTTCCCAGATGTGCACCCTGGGGTGATATCAAGTCTAAGCAGAGATACCAGAGCCAAGCCTGTATTCTGTGGTCACCACAAGTAAACATCCAATAGAAAAGCAGAAGCTTGCATCACGGTCTTTATCTATTCAGCCTTGAGAAAAGGTCCTGGGATCATAGCTCTTGGTGGCAGCACAAGAAACCGAGCTGCATCAGGAAGAGAGAGCCTCTTGGGCCTGAGCCAGATCAGAAGTCTAAAGTGTCAGTTTTGAGGATTTTAGCAGGGACACATTGATGAAGAGCCATGACCCAAACTCAGAACTCCACTCTCAGTCAAAATCAAATCAAATCAAATCAAATCAAATCAAATCAAATCAAATCAAGTGAATATATTTGAGTAAATATTCATTGAGGGTGCCATTGACCAGGTGCCACGACCCTCTGAGAGAATCTCAAGAGTAGAAGACTGAAACTGGTCTTTGAGTTCTGGAGCACCATGTCCTAAGGCTGATTTCCCAGCTTCCTGCATGGGGCGCTGTTTCTCCTCTACCCATGTAGAGAGACAAAGAAAGAGTCCATCCCTAAAGCTGCCAGGATCTCAGATCAGTGAGATTTCCATAGGGTAGTGTGGTGGGCCCATGACACTCTCCACAAAGCAGATCAGAACCCAGTCCTCTGCACAGGAAGGGCTCCACAGGGAACATCGTGCCTATGTTAGGAGAAAGTATGTTAGAAGTGCCAGCTGCTTTGTATTTGTCCTTTCTCTTTCGTTAGTGAGAATCACAACCAGGGCCTGTGCGAAATCTTGAGGGGAGAATAAATATTAAGAGGAAAATGTGCCCTCCTCTCACAGCTGAATATTGTACTTGTGCACAAAGCTACTCATTGTGTCTTCCAAATTACTTGGGAATTTCTATCGTTCTGCAAGAGACTAAAAGCTTCCCTGGGCCTACAGTCCAGAGTGACCTTGAGCCATGAAGTCATTTATTATGATTTTATTTAGAAAGTTCCAAGTAGAAAACATCAATATTGGACATCAACTACTTTTTTAAAGGAAAAAAAGAAAAAGAAAAATTCAATGTTGTGAGGGTAAAACTGAAGGAAATAATAGAGTTTAAAATCTCACTTAATACCAGGTTTTCTCCTTTAAAAATGAAAGGGGCCTCTTTGGGTAGCTTAGAGTTGCTTAGCTCTAGTTGGGTAGCTTAGGTAGGCACCTTCTAGAGTTGCCGGTTAGGTGATTTTTTTAAAAACAGAACTCTCAGAAGTCAAACTTGCTATGTGTTGACTTTTACATTCTTTTTCAAAAAAATTTTTTTAATGTGTGTTTATCTTTTTTTAAATTTTTTAATTTTTATTTTTTATTTTTTAATTTTTTTTTTTTGACGTTTATTTATTTTTGAGACAGAGAGAGACAGAGCATGAAGGGGGGAGGGGCAAAGAGAGAAGGAGACACAGAATTGGAAGCAGGCTCCAGGCTCTGAGCCATCAGCCCAGAGCCTGACGCGGGGCTCGAACTCACGGATCGCGAGATCGTGACCTGAGCTGAAGTCGGACGCTTAACCGACTGCGCCACCCAGGCGCCCCAATGTGTGTTTATCTTTGAGAGAGAGACAGAGCTCGAACAGGGGAGGGGCAGAGAGAGAGTGAGACACAGAATCCAAAGCAGACTCCAGGCTCTGGGCACCAGCAAACCCCCCCCCCCACCCCCCCCAAAGAGCTTGAACTCACGAACCATGAGATCATGACCTACACCGAAGTTGGACGCTTAACTCACTGAGCCACCCAGGTACCCCTGACTTTTACGTTCTTAACACAGCTATTGTATTTCTCTTAACAGATGAACTGAAGTTTCTTTTTGGCAAGCATTTCCCAGGTTCTCTCCACAAAGTAGCTTCCTGGAGTTCACGGATTTCCAATTAAGAGTTCAGATTCTTTGAAGGAAACTTCATGATTTTAGTGTAGTCCTGAACAATCTGGGGACAGTTCAGGCCTAAGGACTAAGGGAAGCCTTAGAAGTGGCACTCAGGAGCCCCTGTACTTCATGGAAGGAGAAGGCATCACATAGATGAAGAGTGCATACCTTTCCCAATGTTTTGCAAAAAAAAAAAAAAAAAAAAAAAAAAAAGCCAGTCTGGGAATCTGCTGGATACAGACTCAACTCTACATTATTAGCATGTTAGGAAATATATCTGTTACTTGTAAACATTTCAACTTTGAACACTCTGAATGGAAAGGTCTCTGAGAAACCAGAATTCCAAGATACTTCACACCTTTGAGATTTGCATGTAAAGTCTTAGAAAAATTGATTCAGATGACTCTCCAGAGTCCCAGTAACTCTATCAACCAAGGGTGGAGGAAATCCCAAACAGAGTCATGATGACCTAAAGAAGCCCGCAGGAAGACCTTAGGCACAGTTTAGGGTTGAGTGGTCAGAGCTTTCTGGGACTAAGGAGGCTAGGCAAAGAAGCTCTCCAACCTAGACTCTGCTTCAAGTTAGATACTGTTTATATCCAAGAAGTAGTCATCTGTGGTGACTGAAATAATATAATCAGTACTTAGCATGAAAGCAAGTTCATTCATCCTGTCAAAAGTCATTACCTTGAAGGATATAAGCTGCTAACAAGGCAGCATCTGATGTTTTACAGAGGAGACGGCCATGGTAGAGATCCCTTTTGATCTGTAGGAAGACTAAATACCTAGAGAGAAAAGAGAGGGTGAACTATAAAGGATTTCTCTGATTTCTTTAAAGACATAAGTATGTAATATAGGCCTATGAAATTTTTAAATGAATTTTAAATGAATTTAAATGAATTTTAAAAACAAAAACTTAAAATGGCACCACAGAACAAACATATTTTCCATTTCCCTGAAGACTTTAAGTACTTTGCCCTGAACTGATTTGGGATTCAATTCAAAACAACTTGTTAGTTTCCTTCGGTAGCTCTAAACAGAAACGGTGCTTCCTGGCAAAAGCACTGTGTCCTCCCTCCCAGTGTTGGGTTTTGGAAGGAGCCAGCCCTGGCCCATTCGATGCTGAAAAAGAAACCTGTGTCAGCAGAAAGGGGCCAGTTGGGCTTCTCCCTGCCTAGGACTCTGGCTGATGTTTCTTCTTAAGTGGAATGGAGCATGAAGGAACCAGCCCAAGGAAGAGTTCTGCCTCAGCTTGCCAAACCAATCTGTCCATATGTGGAACGGCCTTCAATTATTGGCTGAGCTCAACAGCAGTGAAGGAAGCATAGAAACCTGTGGCTAGCATTTCTTCAAACAGAGAAAACTCTCACCTCAGTAGAAGCAGGACATCAAGAGCAACAGCTGATAGTAGCTGATGTGTACTGAGCACTTCCTATCTGCCAGGCCAGGTGTTATGTACTTTGCATGCATAGCTCATCTAATTCTCACTTAATACTTTGAAATGGGTACTATGATCCAACCCCCCTTTTAGAAAAAATTTAATTCCAATATAGTTAACATACAGTGTTGTATCATACCCCCCTTTTTAAGATAAGGAAACTGAGGCTTAAGTAATCTTCTCAAGGGCACACAACTGGGAAGTGGCGGAGTCAGGATTCAAATTCAGGACTGACGGTAAGACTCCTGAGGTTGGCTCTTAGTCACTGTTAAATGGCCCTGTCCCTTTGGCGGGACATGGAAGCAAATCTTTTGTCCCTCACTCACTGATCATTCCCTGGGACTGAGTTCATATATCACTCCTTCTACAGCTCTCTGTGCTACAGTTCAGGGATACTGGACTAAAGGAGATAGCTGAAACAGACAACAAGGCTCTGGGCACTGATTCTCAATGTGGTGGTGAGGAAAACATCCCCCGGGGTGGGGGGAGAGCACATCAGAATCTGTGTGTATCTTCTTGCTCCTGGGTTTGATAAAAGCCCTGCTGAAGCCTTCTGATTTGCTCCCTTCCCACCCAGGGGGGACATGCTCCTCCTCACCCTGAGAACCATTATCTTTATCAGGCATCTTTATCAATGGGTGCATGGCAGGTGCCTCCAGTGAGCTGGAAAGGAAACAGGCTTTCCACTGCTGGGTGGGGTTTATTCAGACTTTTGGAGGTAGGACATCTACAGGGGGGTCAAGGGTAAGGCCACAGGAACATTGTTAGACAATGGTGCAGCAATTGGAGGGGGTAGGGGAAGGAGGGGCAAGTCAACATCCTAAAAAAAAACCAAAGCACATTCTTTAGATGACAAGAAGAAATGAACTCAAGACCAACATCTATAGGCCTGACAGGAGGATTCACTTCTTCATGACCTCGTCTCAGACACTATCACTTCTGCTTTATTCTGTTTGTTAGCAGCAAGTCACTAAGTCCAAGAAAGAATCGGCCAACAGCTTCAGGGTACAGAGTTGTATTAGGGGTCCCCCCTCCCTTTTCTGCTACAGTGGCTTTCATCAAGCTTCATGTTTTATTCACTGAAGGAGGTAACCAATGACTCACTGTTGCTGGACATGAAAATGTATCCCACGTGACCCACAGCATTCTTAGACCTATTCTCAAGAGAACCTGGCACATTCTCCCCTGCCATGCATGGGCCTAAGGAAGTCTCTCTTGTTGCCTGAGATACCGCCACTAGGGCCACTTTGTTTCCAGCCAGGAGATCGGCCTGCCAGGGCCCCAGCTCCTGATGAACAGGCTGGCTTGGTTACCCAATCTTAGAACCTCAGAATAGGAGCTGTAGAGCCTAATTCTCTCATAGGCAAGGAAACAGAGGCTATACATATAGAGTGACTTTTCTGAGGTGACACAGTGATCAGAGTCAAGGAAGATCTCCTGACTCAAGGCCTGATGCTTTTCCTACCCCCGTGGTAATTCAGTTAGTTGTCAGTTAGCAAGAAAGGGGTCCTGAATACAGGCAAGAGAACTGTGTCATCAGGGAGAAATTCTCATCGGAACCAAACAAGAAATCAGCTTTAGACCAGATTTAAGACAAGCCTGTTCCTTAGGACACGTTTTTGGGTAAACTTTACTTATCTCTTCCTGGCCTCACCTCCATTTTTGTTTTAATGCCAACATTGTCCTAAATTGAGGGAGGTGTGAATTGGGACCATCTGATGGCAGAGCAAGTGAAAACCTAAAAGACAGCCAAGGAAAATTATCTTTCTGTGACATGTACATCTCTCCAAGGTATTGGCTGTGGCACTGTGCTTTCTGATATCAAAGTGTAGAGACGAATCCACAGATATTTCCAGAATTAAAAGTTCTGACTTCAGGAAAGCAGTGGTGTCTCCTGAAGAGTTTCTCCCTCCCAAGATTTTTTTTTCTTTGGACTCAACTTTCCTTTATCAGACTCTTTCCCTGGCCTCCTCTATTTTCTACCACCCCTTTTCTTTAATCATGTTTAGAATGTTTTCTTCCCCCATACTAGCCTGCAAACTCCTTGGAGTCAGAGATGATTTTTTAATTCACTTTTAATATTCTTCTAGAGAGCTTGTACATCCTTTACTTAGCTCACCTAATTGCCCTCCCTCTCAGCCACCATCCATCCCTCCATCCCTCCATCCAGTTCTGAGCACTTACTGTGCCAGGCACTGTCATGGGTTCTGGGAATACAGAAGGGAACAAAACTGAGTCCCTACTCTTAATGGAGTTTACATTCTAGTGGGGAGAGACAGATACAAAACACTAACAAAACAATAATGATTTACTGAGTGCATGTTGTGAGCCACACATTGTACTGTGTTTTTTTGTTTCATTTTATTTTGTTGTCCTAACTAGGCTCCACGTCCAACATGGGCCTCAAACTTACAACTCTGAGATCAGGAGTCATACATTCTACCAACTGAGCCATCCAGGCACCACCACACTGTACTGTTGAACACGTACTGTCTCATGCAGTCCTCACAGTGACTCTGAGGTGACTACTGTTTTTATTGTGCTTCATAGATGAAGAAACTGACTGACTGCAGAGACTGTTGCTTGCTTGGTCACACAGCTACTTAAAGAACAACCTAGAATTTATACCCAGTTCTTTTTGATTCCTTGGTCTGGGGTCAGCAAACTATGGCCTGCCACCAGAGTTTCCAATGAAATAAGGCAAAATTTTAGGGGCACCTGGATGACTCAGTCAGTTAAGCATCTGACTTTAGTTCAGGTCATGAGTTCGAGTCCCACACAGGGCTCTCTACTGTCATCATGGAGCCTGCTTCAGATCCTCTGTCCCCTTCTCTCTGTCCCTCCCCCCCTCAAAAAATAAATAAACTTTAAAAAACAAAAAAAAATTTTTATTGGAATGCAGCCATACTCATTCATTTAGGTATCGTCTCTGGCTGCGTTCACACTGCAAAGACAGAACCGAGCAGTTATGACAGAGACCATATGGTACACAATGTCTAAAATACTTACTATTTATAGAAAAAGCTTGCCAGTCCATCTTAGCCTAAGCTAGGCTCAAGTGATATTCATTGAAGGAATAAATGACCTATAAACTCCATTCATGAAGAGATTCATTCATTCCATTAACATTTTTTTTTTTTTTTGAGCACCTGCTCAAACACATGTCAGGCAGCTTTGTTTCCTTAGAAGGTGGGGCCCCATTTGCACTCAGTTTCTTTCTATTATTTGATCTTTCCAGAGTTCATACACCTGCGGTCCCTGTTAAACGCTAAATCTGGTGCCTAATCCCCATTTTCTCTGCCTTGTCTCTAGCTCAGACAAGAAAATCTATTTATTACTTTACAAAATGACAAAAGAGATTAATCAGGATTTGGCAACTAAATTTATCATCTGGGAAGAGTCCAAGAGATAAATTGAAGCACAGTTCTTTACTCCCTATTTCATCCCCTCCTCTCAGTCTGCCTTTATGGGAATAGCTGAGATGGCATTGAAATTTAGGACCAATATCGCTAGGAAAAAACACTGACAGCTAAATTGGCTTGGCAGAAAGGTGGCATGGAGGACTTTAAGCCAGGAATGAATTATGGGTAATTAGTGAGGCTGGGGCAGGTACCCACTTTCTCAAGATCAGCAGAGACATGAATGAGGAGAAAGATGCGGCTAATTCCAAGGCCTCCACAGAATGCCTTGGGGAAGGGGAGGCACAAAGACTCTAAATCAGGCCCAGGCATTCTGAGGTTCACACCCCCAACAATGCTTGGAAGATGTATTCTAGGGAAGGAAGGTTGGTGAGGTGGAGAGCAAGGGGAAAACAGTCAAGGATGCTCAGCACAGATGTATGCAGAAGCAGGGGAGCTTCAGTGCCTTTGTCTGTGCCTTTGAAGTTGGCTGACTTGGAGAGAGGCCTGGACTTGGTCCCCATGCTGTACCATGAGGACTTGGATGACTGATTACCAGGGATGGCTTTCTCTCTGAATCCTCAAAAGTTAGCTCCTTAAGTGTTAGGATTCTAGCTGGTAGGGGAAAAGGACAGAGGAGGAGTAGGGATTATCAGAAAAATACCTTTTTCACCTCAGCAAAGGAGAAAAGCCAGAACTAATTGTACTCGTGTCCCATGCAGAGCCCTTGGGGTGCACGGACCACGTAATCAATCTGGCAGTCTCTGCTCAGTGCAAGCCTTGCTGGCGGGGGTGGGGGTGGTGGTGGTGGTGGTGTATTACTAAGTGCAAGATCCCAGTGTAGTGGTCAGTTCTCCCAACAATTCTAGGTGGTAGATGTTACTCTTCTCATTTTATAAATAAGGGGTCTGAAGGTCAGACAGATTAAATATCTTATGTCCAAGGCCACAGAGCCAAGAAGTGACAGAAATAGGATCTGAGCTTCCAGGTCTATGCTTCTTCTTGGGCAGGAGAGTCTGTACATTAGTATTATGTAATAACATTTGACTTAGAAAATTGTGTAAAGAGCTCCTCCTAAGGGCCAAGATAACCATGTGTTTTTGCCCTTTAATCAAATCAGAAAGCCATGTGTCTGCTGTGTTCTTACTGGCAGCTCACTGAGTTGTTAGAATAATCCCTGTCATCCCCACTGTTGGTCTAGTGAGGTGGAAACCAGACGATCCTGATGTGTGGTGTTAGGAGGCAAGGTGCTGGGTTCTCAAGAAAGGTGTGTTAAATTTGTCCAGACACATGGACTGGAGTGTGGACTTCTGGGTCGGCCCTGGCACCATCACCTCTTTTGGCAGGAAAGCAGGGAGCAGGGGGAGTGGGGAGGGGCTGGGACAGGCTCAGAGTGAGGTAAATCCTCTGGGGGTCCTGAGCAGGGCAGGCTAGTGCTTTGCCAAAAGTCCTCTCTGTTTAAGTTGTCATTCATAGGGGTTCTACCCTTACTCTCCTCTAAAATACACTCTCTCTCTACAAGATTTCTCCTGTCATGTGGATGAGCTTGGTTTTCAGAAGCAAAGTAGAGCCACGTCCAGTTCCACGTGGACAATCAGAACTTGCAGTTCGTTCGTTCCTTCCCTCCTTCCTTTTTTTTCCCTTTCTTCCTTCCTTCCTTCCTTTCCTTCCTTCCTTCTTTCCTTTCCTTTCCTTTCCTTCCTTCCTTCCTTCCTTCCTTCCTTCCTTCCTTCCTTTCCTTCCTTCCTTTCCTTCCTTCCATCTCTCCCTCCTCCCTCCCTTCTTTCCTCTTCTTTTCTTTCAAATTTATTTTAGAGAGAGAGTGTAAGTGGGGGAGAGGGGCAGAGGGAAAGAGAGAGTATCTCAAGCAGGTTCCATGCTCAGCACAGAGCCCAATGTGGGGCTTGGTCTCACAAACCATGAGATCATGACCTGAGCCAAAATCAAAGGTCAGACACTTAACTGACCGAGACACCCAGGTGCCCCAAACCTGCAGTTTCTGTGCCCAGTAAGGAGCATGAGGTTTGGTTCTAACTACACATTTCACTGGCCCCAGTGCTTCAAAGTTGGTGCGTACGCACTGTCCCAAACATCCAAAGCAAACAACATTCCTCATGCTTCCAACTCCACTGCAAGACTCCCCCCACCCTCCACTGGGACCCATGTGAAGAAGCCACTTTTCCTCCCTGTCCTACTTCTGTGCTTCCTTTGTATTACTTAGTCCTGTTTCTTGCCCTCTTCTCTCCCCCTTTCCTCGTTTTCCTTCTCAGAGAAACTTCAGCTCCTTTTATCTGATATAAAACTAGGGACACACTCTTCGGAACAGGAAGTGAACATAGGTCCATATTCTTTCTTCCTCCCTTCTTCCCTCCTCTTTCCTTTCTTCGGAATTCCCCCAAGCAGTTCAGGATCTGGAAGTAGATCGCAAGGCCTTATAGGACAGAGTCTATATAACTGGCATCAGCCTCATCCAAATTTCTGTGGTGTCCAAGGTTTGGGGAATTGCGGGGAGAGTTGGCAGAGCTGTCTCCTCAGTTCTAGGATTCCCTGGCATCACCTCTTGACCTCAGGCCCCAATCTCTACAAGGTAACATCAACATTTTGCTAATGTCAAAATTAGATATTTCTCATATAAAAGTTAAGGATCCTCGTTACAGAGCATTCCTGGATCTTGGATGTAAGACTTTCAGAGAGAATGTGACTCATATACACAAAACCCTGGTGAAGATTTGAAGCTCCTATTCATTGACCCTCTTGTAGGATAATGTGGGCACAAAAGTTCCTTCTCATCCTCGAGTGGTGCTGGATGAGATAGGATTCATTCCATGCAGCTGTCTGCCTGCCACAGAGCATGATCCCCACAATGAAGAGTTTATCACGGACCTGATCCATTAGCACACTGGGGTTTATCCACTTGGATTTAAAGTCTTCAGTATTTCCCAGCTTATTTTTCAGTGTCCTACTTCGGCATTTCTCAAGTACATTAGGCCACTGGAGTCTATTTCAATCCCCTAAGAAAGCAACCTGCCCTCTCGAAAAACATCCATGGGGGCCACATCCTTGGTAAAAGAAAAAAAAAAATGCTTTTGATTAAATAGTTACTCCAGATCCCTTTGTTGATGACTAGTTTCTTTTTTTTTTAAGTTTATTTTTATTTATTTTGAGAGAGAGAGAGAGAGAGCAAGCAAGCAGAGGAAGGGCAGAGAGAAAGAGGGAGAGAGAGAATCCTAAGCAGTCTCTGTGCTGTCAGTGCAGAGCCTGATGCGAGGCTCGATCCCATGAACTGTGAGATCATGACGTGAGCTGATACCAAGAGTCAGATACTTAACTGATTAAGCCACCCAGGCGCCCCTGTAGATGACTAGTTTAAAATGAATACTACGTGGCAATGAGAAAAAATGAAATATGGCCTTTTGTAGCAACATGGATGGAACTGGAGAGTGTGATGCTAAGTGAAATAAGCCATACAGAGAAAGACAGATACCATATGGTTTCACTCTTATGTGGATCCTGAGAAACGTAACAGAAACCCATGGGGGAGGGGAAGGAAAAAAAAAAAAAAAAGAGGTTAGAGTGGGAGAGAGCCAAAGCATAAGAGACTGTTAAAAACTGAGAACAAACTGAGGGTTGATGGGGGGTGGGAGGGAGGGCAGGGTGGGAGGGAGGGCAGGGTGGGTGATGGGTATTGAGGAGGGCACCTTTTGGGATGAGCACTGGGTGTTGTATGGAAACCAATTTGACAGTAAATTTCATATATTAAAAAAAAAAAAAAATAAATAAATAAATAAATAAAATGAAGTATTCACACTTCTTGAAGAAAAGAAGCTCACTCCATTCCAGTTCTACTGAGGGGGGTGAGTAAAGAAAGCACGTGGAAATGAAATACAGAAGAGGTAAGGTTATATTTAGGAAGATTCCTTGTTCATAAGAGATAGAAGCTTCCAAAATAGAGGATCTAAGAGGTTCCAGTGCCTCTTTCCTATCCTCCCCAACAGATCTGAGTGGCTGAGGGAAGTTCAGCCTTACCTGGTTATTTCTTCTTTCAGCGCAGCAGGATCTGCAGGGTAAAACTTCACGCGGAAACACATGGTGAATGGAGGCTGCGCTGCAGAGACAAAGATGTGCCCATTAGGAAACACCCTCCCCAGAGGACGACTGGACTTCCCTCCCCACGGGGACGCACAGCCTCTTGAACCATCCTAAGAGGATCCTCACATGTTTAGGGCCAGCTCACAGTCAGAACAGTGGATAGTCACCAAGACTTACTATCAGTGGGAGGTTTTGTCCCACCCTCCCCAGGGGTGAGGCTTCCCATCTTCTCATGAATACTTACATCTCAATTGCTTCACCACAGACTTTGTGAACTCCAACCAATGCTAAAACAGAGAACACAGAAGAAGAAAACACTAATGAGAGAAGCAGTGTCAACTATAACTTGTTTTACCCAATTTCAGTGACTGGACGGATTGTAGCCCAGGGTGAAAGCAGCACAAAAGCTTGTGACATGTAGGCTTGGAGAGTAGAGAGTGATAGCGTTTTCTGAAGTAAGTTCCCCATGGAAGCAGCTGTGAACGGGGAAGAGTTCCAGCTTCAGATGCCATTTCTGGGCCTCCCCAGCAATGCTGCCTTCCAAAGCAGGGTGCCAAAGCTCTGAGCCATATTTCTGGCACAGCAGTAGGCACAAGTGAATGCACGTATGTGTAATGGGGACAAAACCCCACCTGGGTTGGACAGGGAAATGCTGACTTCAGTGGGTTGTGTGTGTTTATGTTGTGTGCCAGCTATTTTTTGGCAGAGGTGGGTGGGCAGTAGGGACAGAGGCTACTGGTCATGGCTCTAGAAAGTATTAACAGGTGGAATTTCATACATGGTGAGAAAGCAGGGATGGCTGGTGTATACTCCATCTTTGTTTGAGCAACATCTTGCCAGCCCTTGTGTTACAGCATACATACTCAGGATTCCTTGGCATCCAGGGATGTTTAAAGTCTCAGTCTCATAAGATAACTAACCACAACCAATGTGTAGGATAGTACTGTATTTCCCTTGGATTTTCATAGAGGAAGGATATAGTAGAAATACATTTTTTCCCATGGAACTTACATTTGCAGGAAGGAAGCAGTGAGACCATTCTGTATCTATTTCCCAGTTCTACATAGATGCTTCACACAATGCATTATGGATGCTTGTTGCTTTTATGCTAATCAGGAAACTTTGACAGTTTGCAGAGAGCTATGACTGCTGTTAAGTGGGATTTGATTATCTGGAAGTAGACTAAAACCACTAGCCTTAAGCTCTGGGAAGGCAGAAAACTATGTCATCCACCGATGCCTAGGATAGTGTTCAATGGATAGCCGTCAAACAGACGATGGAAGCCCGTCCACATCTTCCTCTCTTCTGGCTACTTCCATTTAGTGTAACATCTTGGCAGAGTCCTCCCTCTGGCAGGAAAGCAGCCAGGGCCATGCAGACAGCATCCTGGCCTCCCGCGATTCCCAGCTCTCACCTTCTGGGCTGGGCTGTGGGTCATGCAGTTAATGGACCCACTAAGAGCCCGTTCTTCCGTCAGCTCCACATGGATAATCTGGGCTGACATTCTGCTCTCTTGCTTCCTCTGATCTGAGTTCCCACGAGGCTGGCAACTCATTATAGCCACTCAATGTGGTTAAGAGGTCCTTCTCACATTACAAGGCCCACCGCGGCTCGGCTTCCCAGGGAAGCAAAGGCAAGAGATGAAATTGCATGGAAACAACTGGGGTTCCAGGCTGAGCCTATGAAGGCAGAGGAGGCCCGTCTGACCGGAGCACATCAGAACTGTGTACGGCAAGAAGAACACAGCAAGTGTCTGGGGCTCAGTAAACAGAATGCCCCCAGGCACCTGACTGATAGATTAAAATAAAGAAACAAAGGAAGACAGAAACTACAAGGAAAGGCTATGAGATGCACTCTCAGCAGAAGGCAGGTGGAGCTGAATAACAAAAAGTCTATTCCTCTTGGCAAGAGCTGAGGAGGACTTTGGTCTGCACTGCAGTGAGGGCTCCAGAAAGGAGAGGCTGGAGGAGACAGGAGAGGGGTGGGAAGGCAGGGGAAAGCCCTCACAGCTTGTCCAAGAGCTTTTGACAGTCTGAAAGAGAAATCAGAAAAACCAGGATTCCAAAAATATGGTGACGGTTACAGTTACCTTTTGTAGCAGTCTGGCTAAATCTGGGTCCCAGAATTACTGGCAAACTGATAGATAACATGAGGCTGGGAGCAAGGGTCAGGAGAAGAGAAAAGAAAGTTCAGAGGGGAGTTTCCGTCTGTATTTGGGTCATTGGGACAGTGTGGCACAATCTTCAGGCTCTGGAGGCTTGAAAGGGTGCCTCCACCTTGAAAGGAGAGGCTGAAAGCAGGCTGGGGCCCTGGGCCTGAGCCAGGAATAGGGGAAAGGGGAAGTGAGGGCATCTCCTCCAGGGGGACCAGGAGAATCCCCAGACCCCCATGGGGACCCGTGCAGAGCAAGCACTGATGGGGTCAATGTGAGCTTTGGTTCTGCTACCCCAGGGTAGGAGGTTTATTTTAGGATCTCACACCCTAAGAGAGCGGGGAGCTTACCTGCTCTGTCTCTACCATGAGTCAGTAGATCTAGAATGATAATTTTCCCACAACTCTCAAGCACTCTCTCAAGCCTTAACCCCTGAGCCATCACACAACTTCAGAAACTATCAGGTATGATGAATTCAGCATGGAGCCTTAGAAACCACACAGACTCTGGCATCAGACAGCTCTGAGATGGAGACTGGCACTGCCATCTGCTTTGGGCAAGTTACTTAACCTGAGATTTTATTTACTCATTCAGAGAATGGATATCTGAGTTGTGGATACTCATCTCATCTGTGTTAAGGATTAAAGAACATATGTGAAGCTCTTAGCTCAGTGCCTGATACAACTCGGTGCCCAGTAACATCGGCTGAAAGACCTAGTGCAGAGCGCTGCA
The DNA here is from genome assembly GCF_046562875.1 of Panthera onca. Taxonomy (NCBI): domain Eukaryota; kingdom Metazoa; phylum Chordata; class Mammalia; order Carnivora; family Felidae; genus Panthera; species Panthera onca. Next base: position 59,354,287 of record NC_138344.1, on the reverse strand, counting down.
CACAGTTGCCACTCCATACATGTTAATTTCTCCTCTCCCCCATTTCTTCATATTTCTGTCTCCTCCTGCTTTTGATCTTTATTACCTCCATATACTCTCTTATATGTCTCAAGTACATTCTGACCTAACTAGAAAATAATGAGCATGGTACACTTTGTCCTTTTTTCTTCATAAGCTGCTCTCTTTGGGAGACAAAGAGAACTTGGGGTAACCGGGTTTCCTTCTTAAGGAGAAACAGCTCAGACCAAAAAAACAAAAACAAGAACAAAAACAAAACAACAACAAGAAAACCCCTTGTAAAAACAGCCCATTATTATATAGTGAATGGACACGTACAGCATGTGAGGACATGTAGCATCCTGGTGTCATGGCACTTTTGGGGTCTTATACTATGGCCCAGAGCTAAGGACAGTATTTAGGTCAAGACAGTAGAGCCTTTATATGGAGAGGGGCTGACCTTGACACTGCTCAAAATTCTGCAGAGCCAGGAGGACCAAAATATGTCAGTGAAGAGGTCAGGACTTGTTGAAGGAAAGGAATACAGTCCTTTGGATTCTTTCCTTAAGCTAATGTGTCCAGTATAAAATTCTAAATGTGACCTGGAGACACAGTGGCTCAGAGCATCAAAGAACAAAACAGCACTTGACTCTGGCATGAGGAGGGGCGGATGCATTCATTCGTTATCTGAGGTCCTGGGTACTGTTGCGGGGCTGTGTCTTCTGGGGTTCCAAGGCCCCCGTGACAACAGAGATGGAGCCCATGTTTGGAACTGTGAAGAAAATCAGTGGACTCATGAAAAGGGGGGCGGCCCTCTGGGATTCGTGTTGATAATGTCTTTGGAGGATGGCAGACCAGAGTAGGGGGTGGGCAGGGGTATAGCAAAGGGTGATGCTTCTGCATACTTTCCCACTTCGAGGGGGTCCCGGAGACTATATGCCCACAGAAATAAAGGGCTGATGAAGAGAAGTTAGAGGAGCTGCAAGTTTCTGCTAGTGGAACATCTGGGCGAGTGGAGGGGAAAATTTTGGCATTATAAACCATTAACCCACACACTCATCATTCCTTCGGCAAATATTTACTGAATATCCACTACATTCTAGGCCCTCTGCTAGTTCTACGGGATATAGTGATGATGAGAGCAAGTCCACACACTCATGGGATTTACATTTTTGCAGGGAACACAGGTTTTCAAACAGGCAGCCACAGCATGGTGTAAATGCTACAATAGGGGTAGTACAGGGCACATGGGGGCACACAGGAACGGCCCCTCGTTCGGAGTGTTGATTAGGGAAGAATCCCTGGAAGAAGTGGGGAAGAAGTGAGGAAGTGAAGAAGAAGTGAGAGTCTAAGCTGAGACATTACATGTGAGGAATTAGCCAGAAGAAAAGCATGGAGTATGGAGACGTGAAGCCAGGGAGAAGAAAAGTTCCAGGCAGGGGGACTGTACAGGTGAAGGCTCTATAAAGAGAGGATGGTGTTGGAGGAAACAGGTCAGGGGAGATGAAGCTGGAGAGGGAGGCTGGGGCCTGGGGGTAATGGACTTGCTTTCCTATCTGTCTGGAATGTGCCCTGTGTCTATAGAGCCACATATGTTGTGTGCATCAAAATGAGTACTACAGCGTTTGCAAGGCATTGGAAGGCCCATGTCAGTTCAGTTATCTTTCTGTTCTGCCCCCACTAGATTGGCGTGGCACTTTAGGTGAGGCCCTTCCTAACTGGAACAGGGTGGTTCAGCTCGTTTACTAGAAAGCAGGCAGGAGAGGTTCAGCCTGTGACCTATGCTCCAAGATCATGACCCAGCCCAGCTGCTCTGCCTCCAACTGGACAACTTTGGGCAAATCACTTCAACCCTCTGGGCTGCCATTTCAGCATCTGTGAAACAACAGGCCACACTAGGTGAGCTTCCATATCTAATACGGTGATCTGAAGAGATGACACCCAACTGCAGGGCCCGGCTGGTCCCTGACTCTTGAGGCTAAAATCATGAGTATGAATGGCAGTTCAAGGACTCAGCCTACTGACAAATCCTCTCCTCCATTTGTGCTTTGAATATTGACTTACCCGCTGCTTATCTGGGTCCACAAAGCGGATCCCAAAATAGTCTTTCTCAAGAAGGTTCAGGTGGTGGCAAAGAAGGTCAAACAGGTACTGGCCTTTGGCATCTCTCTGCAAAGAAAGCAAGCTCCATTGAGAAATGATAGTGCTTCTTCAGTGTAACTGTGTTTTGATTGTCATTAAAGATCATCTAGGGGCACCTGGCTGGCTCAGTTGGTAGAGCATCCGATTTTTGATCTCAGGATCGAGAGTTCAAGCCCTATGATGGGCCTAGAGGTTACTTAAAAAAAATCATCTACAAGTTGGATGAGGATGTGAAAAGGGCATGTGTCTGTAATGATGTCCTCCATATTGTGATGTGTTAGATAGTCTCTAGAGTTCTGAAGCTCTTAGCACCTAGAAGGAGCCGAAGAGCCCTTCCTTCCACAAAGATGTCACAGAAGTCAGAGGAGAGTCAGGGAAGCCCAGTTCCAATCTCAATGCACAAAGCTTTCCTGAACAAGTGGGAGCAGGGAAAGTCAGTGTGGAATACACAGAGTCCAGCTGGCCCTGCCTCTAAAGTAGATCTTGAATCCACCCACTTCTCTCCATTCCTATTACCAACTTCATGGTCAAGCCACCACCATCTCTCAATGTGCTCTCTCCATACAGCACAGTGATTGTGATTTAGACAAGCTACCTTTTTTTGCTGAATATGTAACAAAGGCATACCAATATATTCAAACATACAAAAGGAGACACTGTGAAGAGTAGGCCTCCCGTCCACCCTGTGTCTCAGTTTCCCTCCCCAGAAGCAACTCCTTGTATATCCTTTTTAAAAAATATTTTTGAGAGAGAGAGAGAGGGAGGGAGAGAGGGACAGAAAGAGAGAGTGCAAGCAGAGCAGTGGCAGAGAGAGAAGAAGAGACAGAATGTGAAGCAGGCTCCAGGCTGTGAGCTATCAGCACAGAGCCTGATGTGGGTCGTCAACCCATGAGCCATGAGATCATGACCTGAGCCAAAGTTGGACACTCAACTGACTGAGCCACCCAGGTGCCTCTCCTTGTGTATACTTAACGTAGGATTTTACACTTTTATACACAGGCAAGCCTATACACACACACACACACACACACACACACACACACACACACACACATATAATCACTTTCAAAAATATAGTGGCAGTATATTTTATGCTGTATTCTATTTCTTGTTTTTTTTGCTTCTTAGGGTATCCTGTGAATCTTTCTCTGGCAGTACATACAGACCTGCCTCATAGTCTTTAACTGCTGCAGACCACTGGGATGAACCTACATGTACTTGACCCGGCCCCATATCAATGGAATTTGTTTCTAATCTGCTATTACAAACAACGAGGCAGTGAGTACACAGTGATCTTTAATTAGGTTGCCACTCTTGCTTAATACAGTCAGTGGCTTCCCATTGCTCTCAGAATAAAACCTAAACTCTGACCACAGGCTCTATACACCCTAGCTCTTACCTCCTGTGAACTCCTCCCAAGTCCTTCTTCTCACTGCTCTCTGGCCACGGCCTTTCTTCCTGATGCTCCAAGGATTTTCCCCGTGTCTCCATATGCTCTCTGCCTGGACTGCAGCTCTTCCAATGGTTATTCCTTCCCTCCTTGAGGTTTCAGCTCTAATGTCCTTTCTCTAGAGAGGTCTTTCCCCTACAGAAGGGCCTCTCCCAGTTACCATCTCATTTATCCTGTTTATTCCCTTCATGGGACTTACGACAATCTGTAATTATCTTATTGATTTACTTGTTTATTATCTGCTCCCTTTCTAGACTGTCATTTTCATGAAGGCAGGAGCCGTCCCCCAGAACCTAGCTGGTGGCTAGGTCCTCAACAATTATTCACTAAATAAGCTAATGACTGAAGGACTAGAAGGTAGGGGGTTGGCTAAATTTTTCACAAAACGTGAGGAAATTAGGCCATTTCTAAACCTTTAACTTCTCCTTCAGGGACATGCCTCAGTATCCGGGATGAGCTGGGAGCAGAATGACTTGTGGAAAACTGTCAGAATATCTGCAGCTCTGCAGGATGGCAGTCTCTAGGCCTATCCCCAGGGGTCTCTGCAGCTCAGCTCAGACGGTGGCCTCTGGTGGGACCATGTCTCATTTTGCATCCAAAACCAAGGTCATCTTATAAGGTCCAAAGTATCTCACCTGTGTAAAGGCCAAAGGGCCCAGTGCTGCTCCAAGAAAGGGCAGACCTTTATGACCTCCACGCAATGTTTACTTCTCACCTCTTCCCCTTCCGCTGGCTCATCCTATACTTTCCAGGAGAAGTAGGGCAGGAGATCAGTTCTCTCAGCAAATATCTTAAGAAGCTTATCCTTGTAGGATTGGAAGGAAGAGAGAGTGGACAGCTCAACAAAGGAAGGCTGTACCAGGTGGGCATCTCCCCACCTTTTCTGCTGGCCCTGCACTCCTTCCTAACACAGTCCCAAGGCAGCCATCCCGATTCTTACACCCTTTGATTTCTCACCAAAAAGAGCTACTCTCAAGGCAGACTTATGAATCATGCTGGGATCTTTGGGTGGTGCGCTACAAACCAGGTCTTTCAAAAGACTCTATCAACAACAGTCTTTTGGGGCAAGGGCTGCCAATGATTTCCTCATTTACACCCCAGAGTGTGGGGAGAGCTTAAACTCCTTCCTAAAATTCTTCTGGGAGGAGAGGAAATATGTTTAACTCTATCCCAAGTGGCATATCCTGTACTATTATCTCTCTCAGAGCAATTGAAATGGAATATTAAGAAACAGTGGTATACTGTGAATATTTTTCTCCACACATTTTACTTTGCACCAAATGGCTACTTCCTGGTGGTCAGCTCAGGTGAGTTTTAGTGGCTAAAGGAGTTCACTTCCATCTGTACAGCAACCGTATTAGCAGGGGCCTGGGGCAGCCATGGGGAAAATGTGCTTGTGTGATAGAAATCAAAAGAACTTTTACATATTTTTTATAAAGTATTTATTATTAATTAATTTATTTATTTACAAGAGAGAAAGAGTATGTGCAAGCAGGGGGAAAGGGGCAGAGGGATAGAGAGATAGAGAGAGAGAGAGGAGGAGAGAGAGAATCCCAAGTGGGCTCCATGCTTAGCACAGAGCCCAATGCAGGGCTCAATCCCACGACCCTTGGATCATGACCTGAGCCAAAACCAAGAGTCAGACACTCAACCAACTGAACCACCCAGGCGCCCCAAATCACAAGAACTTTTAACAAGAATCATGTCTTCCATGAAAACAACTGGTTCTTATGAGTTGGCAGCTTGAATACACTGGTAGGGACCTTAGGTGGCAATAACTTTAAATTCAATAGATCCAAACTCAGAGTTCTCCACTTCACAGAAAAAAAAAAAAAAAGCAAGAATAGCTTTTCTCATCAGATAATTATGAAAAAGAAATCCTAGTATACCTCCCTTATCTCCAGAGAAAAAGATCTTGCTCTTGTTATTTTCCAGCATCTGGTGAGACCCCTACTCCTGGCCATGAAGTCAGAATTCTTTCAGGTTCCCATTTACCAGTGGTAGATGCATGGGTTTGAGCTACAAAGCTCTTATGATGATTAATGAAGAAAATCATCTTCCTTTGCTGTTTCTCCAAGGCCGGAGGGTAGGAGGTTTGGGGAATGGAACAGAGTTCCTTGTTATGGCAGAATTCCATCAAGTTCAATTCCCAGCAGAAACACAAAGGCAGAATCAACTCAGAGCACTGCTGGGGCATCTTTCACAGAGGGTTGCAACCTGCCCCTCTCTTGGAGCACTCACGCCAGTGGCTGGCAGAGTGGCCTGAGGTAGCCTTTGGGTAGAGAGTCACATTCAGCTGAACCACCATGGTGGGCTCCCTACAATAAGCCATTGGCAGGGGCAAGTTTAAGAATTTTAAACTTTCTGGCCTTGTACTTTCAGATGCCAGCCAGCTGTTTCCTAGAATGCTCTCTTTTTGATCACCCTGCACTAGGTCTGGGGCTTTCTGGAATATTCTGTGGCAGCCAAGTCTTCTCTTTTGGTGAGATGGCAAAGTCCAGTGAGTTCTGTCTTCTTTTCCCTTTGCCTGCAGTGGCCCTGACGCTACAAGCTAAACTGTGTGTTGTGTGCTTAATGTTGTGCCATTGATTAAGCTGGAGAAACAGGCACTTGCGTTGACAGGTGATTACTGTTTAGTCACAAAGTCAGGGCTCCAAGCCTGAGGAAGTTTATCTTCAGGACATGTGAGCTGAGGTAGAGCACCCAAATCCTGCTAACCTCTGAGGTTATTCTCTTCCCAAAGATATTATTGGGTTAAAATAACTTACTCAGCATCCATTTAAAAAATAAATTTGTATTTTGTAAACCACAATAGTACCTATTTGAAAATAATACTAGCAGTACTTGAAAATAATAGCGGATATACATGCAACCCATTTACGCTCTCTGAATGGTGTGCGGAATGATTGATGAATCCCTTAGAATCATCCTGCAACTCTCAGGTTGGGAGAATTCATATTCTTGCTCTTTCCTGGAGTGCCTGGCTTTTATTCTCTATTCTTTAGGGAAGAGACTGAGGCAGCATGCAGTGGGCCAGTGACCTAAACTATTCAAGGTTAATTGCCTTTTCTGACTCATAATCAATAACTTTGGACAGGAGAGCAGCTTTATTTTTTATTAAAATTTTTTTAATTTTTTAATTTTTTTGAGAGAGAGAGAGCATGAGCAGGGGAGAGGGGCAGAGAGAGAGAGAGAGAGAGAGAGAATGCCAAGCAGGCTTCACACTCAGTGTGGAGCCCAATGCAGGGCTTGAGCCCACAACCCTGGGACAATGACCTGACTCAAAATCAAGAGTCAGACACTGAACTGACTGAGCCACCCAGACACCCTGAGAGCACCTTTATTTTAACCCATCATATGGTCAATCCCAGGGACTCTGGCATAGTGCACCCTGATCAGAGCGGCTGACATGTAGAACACCCCCCCCGCCTCCCCCCACCATTAGGCCTCACCTCATTGAATCAGCCTACTTGTAAGGCAGGGAGATTTTAAGTGTGAGCTATGTGAGTCTTGAGTCTTGAAGAGGGCAAGAGCGATCATAACTCAGACCCTGGACCACATGTTATTAAAGAAGAGCTGGCCATGGTTTCATGGGCCTGTAGAGAAGGCAGAGGTGAGATGGAGAGAAGTAGGCAGTGGGCACACGCGGTCCAAAAGCACAAGAACCCAGGGGTGTCGAGAGGCCATGCCAAGGAAAGGGGTGCCTAGAGGAGTGGGTAACAGCTGCACTTGGTCTTCAGGGAAGTGACAGGGAAGGGTGAGGCAGCAGGGACTGGATGGCATTGCAGCCTCTGTTCTAGCTTAACTTTATATTTAAACTTCTTGTAGGCCAAAGAAAGACTGCTTTCTTTGTCAGTGTCCTCTGAAGGCATGTGTGTGTTGAGGTCTGCCAGGTTCGGGGGCAGATGATGTGTACTGCACTTTAACGTCACAGAGGAACAGCCACATCAGCTCATCTTCTCAGGGCCACGGCATGAATAAACTGAGCCAAAAAGTGTGAACCAATTACTGGGGTACAGTCCTGCCCTTGTGTTCACACATTACACCCAGTCCAGCTTTCTGCTGGAGGGAGGATAAGGGGTGCAATGCTAACAGCAGGGCCCCAGATTTCTTAACCTCAGCATCTTCCACTCTAATTTACATTTTCTTTGAAGGGAAGGAACCCCTGCTGAGCTCCTGGCTCTGGAGCCCACTTTTCTTCCTTAGTCGTAAACCAACAAAATCTGTCCAGGACCTGCTGAGGCTGCAGCTAGAAAAGCAGCCAAGCTCCCTCTGGAAGAAGATGGAGGAGCTCATTCCAGGGAGAAATGCAGCCATACCGTCTTTGCAGCAGGTTGCCCCCAATGCAGCAGAGCCAGCAGTGAGCCCCACTTGGGCATGCTTTCAGCACCTTATTCTCAGAGGAGACAGACTCCGGAACTCGGGAGTTAGGCCAGGAAGGATGGGGCCCATGAAAACAGTAAGCATCCATATTGGAGCGTCAGGAGCCATGCGGCCAGGAGAGCCATGTGTCCATGTGGCTCCTGGGGGAGAGGCCAGACCCCAAGTGGAGGAAATCAGAGTTCAGAAGAAGAGAACAAGTGCTCATCCTGACTCCTGCACCACTGACCTCACTTAATTCTTAATAAACATTCTTAATACAAATTCTTAGTAAACTTCCTGCCTCAATACCACCTCCCCCACATTCCACATGCAAACTGAGGGAGTCAGGGTGATTTTTACAATGCCAATAGATAGCTGTAGGTTCAGATGCCAGGCATGGTGCCTCGGGGAGCCCTGTTGGCTGTCCTTGCTTGGGTCAGAATACTGGCTTCACTCATCGCCACATGGTAGGGTAGGCAGAGGACATGCACATGGGGTGGGGAAAACACATTCAGTCTGGAGCATGGAGGTCACTGTGTGCAAGCAAATGTCATGGGAATGACTCTGTCAGCACAGATGGCCAAACCAGACTCAACAAGATCAATTAAGACCCTCTGAGCAGAACCTTCAAACCTGCTGTTGTACAGTTTGTAAGTGCAGGACTAACAAGAGGGCTAGACTTATCATCATCAATGATGATGCTTCATGAGTCAAGGCATCCTCATGTCTCTGTGGGTTCCTTGTGCCTAGTGAAGTTCCTGGAAAGGAAAAAAACTCTGAGCTGGGCCTGAAGAAAAGCGAATTCATCTGCCTTTCCCACAGTGAGACCACTCTTACAGTAATGTGACTCTTAGAGGCATCAATGTTTCTTGCTATCGATTGAATAAATTTTGGTTGTATTTTTCCAGCCAGTGCTGAATATCTCAGCGGACTAGTCATGTCACAGCTGCAGAATTACTGAAACCTCAGCCAGGCTTGTTAGAAAAAAGCTCAGTATTTTGTATTTTTGTACTTTGTACTTCTCTCTCTTACATACACACACACACACACACCCTTGTACAACTATTTCTCTCATAAAACGTTGCTTCAGATAACTTGTAAAGAAAGCCCAGCATTTTGGGGCAGACAGACCCCTCCTTGCTTCCAACCCTAAAGACAGTTTAACAAACAACTCATTTATTATGTCCGCACTCCCTCTCTTTTGCAAAGGGCAAATGCACATGCTGTTTGGCAAATCTGGGCATCTCTGGGGTTGTAGGGAGTGGCCTGGTTGGCCAGGGTCAGGAGAAATATGGCAAGCTCAGCAATCTAACTGATTCTCCTAACCCTGTAGCAATTGCTTCAATTTCCCTCTCAGCAGAAAACTGTTTATTTGTCTGTACCAACAAGCATGATGGATTCTGAGCTGGATGGAGTCTATAAATGAAAGAGGCCAGGATTTCTGAATCTTGGTGCAGTCTCCCTTTCAATTATCCTATGGGTCACTCATGTTCCTTAGAAGTTGAGATGGAGGCAAAGGGAGCAAAGAGGGGAAGGGCTCTGGGGATGAGCACTAGGCTTGGAGTCAAGGCCCTGCTCTGCCACTTCTCAGCTTGTGACCTTACCAAGACCTGTCCCCTAATCTGTCTAAACTTTTGTTTCTTTATCTATAAAACAAGGTTAATACTGCATCTCTCAAAGGATTATTGGGAGGCTTAAAACAAGAGACATAATTTACATAAAAACTCTGTGTATTTTTCCTACCAAATTACTCTGCTTCCTGTGACCTCTCCTTTCTTTAGGCTGAGAGGGCTTGAATGTGACAAAGCCTCAGCAATGATACACAGCACTCATGCAACAGAAGCCAGTCTTCCCTGGATGAGAACGTTCGGGTGGGTTCTGGCTGTACATCCACCTGGGCAGTGTCCCCTAGCTTATGAGGATGGCCACCATTTAGGAAATCCGTACCACAGGACTCTCAAAGCATGGATTTGCATTTTCTCCATACCCCAAGGCCCTTTTATCAAGACTAGGTCAGAAGAAGAGTAGAAAATATCAAATATATGCTATCAACCCAAATCCCTCAGGGGCCTGGCAGTTTCTACTCAGTGCCATGGAGACAAAGGCAGAGCTTAGGTCATGCTGTTGATGTGCTCCTAACACTCGGGAAGGAGGAGCTGAGTGAGGTGGGGGATAAGATACGACATAATTCCAATAGCCACTGTACCTTTTAATGCCTGGCCATTAATTAGAACAAAAAGAGAAAACATTTGGCAAAATATATTTCATTAAATTAACCCAGAGCCTCTATCTCAAAAAAACCTAACTGGTTCTCTCTGGCATTAAAGCTAGGGGAGCTAACTGCTGTGTCAGACTCTTCCCCTTGGAATCCTCACATGACTGCCCCATCTGTGGGCATGTAAAGGGGGAGGGTTGGACAAGTAGAGCCCATAGCTCTCTGACTGGAGTCCTGAGTTCCCCAGAGCTCACTTAGCCACTCCTAGCCACTGGCTTTTCCAGCTAGGACAGACAGGGCAGGCTCACACCTCTCCTGAGAAGGACAGCCAGGGCCTCCCTTGAAAGGTCCCTCATCATGGCAGTGAGAACTCTGAGGTAGGGTTCCAGGGCCTAACTCTTGGTCTGTGGTCTCACTGATGGCACAGAGCAGCATCTAGGAGTGTCTTCCTTCCCAGCACCGAGTGGAAACAACCTCATTGGAACAACACAACTGGGCATCTCGAGGGGAGGAGACAGCTGGGGCCAGGGGCCAAATAGATGGCAAAGAGATGGTTTACTGTACAAGTGCTGAGGGCTGGGAAAGCAACACAACAAACCTCAATTCTCCCAACAGTGGCTGTCCCCATGGCAGAAGGGGATGAGGGGGCAAAGTAGGAGGTAGATGGCTAGCTCATGTAAAACTAGAGTTTCCTTAATAAACAACAAATTCAGGGGCGCCTGGGTGGCTCAGTTGGTTGAGCGTCCAACTTCAGCCTAGGTCATGATCTCACCGTTCCCAAGCTCGGGCCCCACGTCAGTCTCTATGCTGACAGCTCAGAGCCTGGAGCCTGTTTCAGATTCTGTGTGTCCCTCTCTCTCTCTGCCCTTCCCCCACTCGCACTCTGTCTCTCTCAAAAATAAAATATTAAATTTTTTTTAAAATAAACAACAATTTCAGAACCATACCATGCTCTAAACTAGCAGTTCTCAAACCTGAGCCTGCATCAGGATTGCACGGAGGGTCGTTAAAACATAATGCTGGGCCGCTCTCCTAGAGCTGCTGGTCCCATGGGTCTGGGGTGCAGCCTGATAATGTACATTTCTAACATGTTCCCAGGTGATGCCACTTGGGGCTGTGGGTTGGGTATCAGTGGACAAGATCAACCCTTCTCTAGCACCTACCTGTTGGTCCCAAGCAGCTCTGGGAGCAAAGACTGCAGGGATGAGGGAGGAAAAGGAAATATTTGAACTCTATCATGGCCCAGCTCTGGCAGCCCAGTTCACACTTGTGTTCAGCCCTCATGGCATCACATACCAACAGTAGCAACTTGAGAGCATTAGGCTTACAAGTTAAATACTACAGAGAACTCAGCTCCTTCCTGCCAGGTTTTCAAATTCTGCCTTTCATGACAGTGGTCAGTTGCCCAATTCTGCCTACAAAGTTCAAGTCCCCAATTACCATGTACTTTCAATGGCTAAGTAGCTCAAAACTCACTGCACTTTTGCCATGAACTAGATCATCGCAAATTAAAGCTGGCAGTTATCCTCAAACCTAATTCAGAGAACAAGCCCCTTCCCTACTGTCATTGGCAGGGAGTCTGTTTCAGAACATTTCTCCTCCTGGCCTCTAGGGTCTCTATGAGGTGGGCTGGGAGCTGTCCCAGACCTATGCTGCTGCCTTCCCTCTGTTCCTGTGCTCCTCTAGTTTCCCAGTTAGACTCGCATCTTGGCTGCCATGACCAGCCTTCTTCCTCTCTCCCAGGAGAGGATCCAGCTGGCCCTCCATAGTGGGTGGGGAAATGAGTGGGTATAGAAAATGTGCCCCGAAGTTGCTATTCCATGCCAAGGAGGCAAGTCTTCTGTGTTCAGCATTGATTAGGGAGTTTGGGGCAGGGGGGAAGTGATGGGAGAAAGGAAAGGCAAATTCTTGGGCAAGTCATTTCTCTCTCTGTGCCTTAGTTTCCCTCTGTGTAAATGATCCCACGTCCCCTTATGTGCCCCATTTCTCTGATTCTGTTATCAGTTGGCCAGAGTAATGACATTCCAGGTCCGTCTTCTCTTAAATGAGGATAAAAAACAAGTTTAACAAAAAAGGCTAATCACATAGCTTTAGAAGGTAGAGGTTTAACACATTTATTACTAGTTTAATTAATTAAAAAAACTCAAGGCTATTGCTCAGTAAATGGAAAGAGTAACTAAACAGAATTCATTCAATTCCAGAAACTGCCTCAAGCAGGCTTGAGACAGTGAAGGCCACTGTGTGAAACTATTATCTTGCACTGAGTCTGGTCATTTTATTTTCCACTTGAGTGATGGGAAAATCCTGTTAGATCATCCAGTGCACAGCTCTGGCCTCACACAGTGAGAGCTGTTGCACAGTCTTCTCAGAATGGATCCTGAGACTCTCCCTCCCTCTCCTCTCCTAGCCTGCTGTTTCCTAGACTACAACCAAAGTGGCAGTGGGGCCCCTGAATTTCTACATGCCAGGGCCTTAGGGGTGACCATCTGGCTATTTTATTTGCACAGCCCTGCATGTAAGATGAACTCTTCAACTGTCCAATAAGGAAGGGATCGGGATTGGCAGATATGGGAATGGGCTGACAAAGTTCCCTTCCAGCCTAATCCTGTCCTGTCCTAAGTTCACTCAGAGGCAGAGCCTCTGAACCTGGGCTAAGTAAAAGCTAAGGGTGGACTTTGAGGCAAGTGCCCTTGGGTCCATGAACTTAGTTTCCTGAGGGTTCTCCCAGATGTAATACTTCAGTGGCTGAACAGCAACAGGTGCCTTTTGGTCTATAAGTAATTCTTGGACTTGGACATGTATCTGCTAACATGCACTGGGGGATGACTGGACCCCAGGGCATCAGGTAGAACCATGGTCCAGGCCTTGCAGTGTGATGGAGAAAACAAGCAGAGGAGGTAAGGCTTCTGGAAGTGTTACTGCTTCTCCAGCAGTTTTTCGGCCTGAAGAGTAGGGCTGAGGGCAGGGGAGGCAAGATCCTTGAGCCCAGCGGCAACTCCAGGGCCTCTGGCACCTCCCTGTCATCTCTGTGCCTCTGCACAGCCAGGCCACCAATAGACAAAGGGTCCCCTGAGGGCTGCACAGCAACATTGGTTGAGATGTCACTACTGAAAAAATCTTGCATATCTGCTGCAAGCTGAATATTTGTAATTTGAAGGCCAAACAATGGATGACAAGCCATCAGGACAAACACTCTGTTTAATATATATCTATTGAGGGCTCCCCCTGGGCCAGGCACTGCTTGAGCATTACCAGGGTTGCAGAGGTACGGGGTTTAAGGACATGAAAAAGTGACCTGGACAAAGCCATCTTCTTTCCTCTAATTTCATGGCACTCACTCCCTGTACCACTGACCTGTCCTACCACCGCCCCTCCCATCTTCAGGTCCACATTCCTCTCCATTACCAGGAGAGATGGACATGTGGGATCCAGTATTTGTGTTCATGGTGCACAGATCAGTGTCTTGCATGTGATCCTCAGGAAGTGTTTGTTGGTTAACTACTACATGATACGACTAGGTTGATAGCTCCTCCCTCCTGGGTCAACCCGTAGTACCTGCTGAGATCTGGGTAGAAAACAACAGACAAGGACCATGTTGGGGTGAGACTGTTCTTGGAGATGGAGACTTTGTCCCTGTTCAAAGTAGAGTCTCACTTAACCCTAGAAATTCTCTGCAGGATTGGCCTTCCAGATATTACCTTCTGTCTAGTTTTTGGATTCTAACTCCATGGGCTGTACCTGAGTGGGCCAAGGGACTCCCAACCTCAATGCCACTGGGCACCAGAAAGGTGCCTACAGTACAGTCCAGCTCCAAAATAACTGTTTAGGCCACCTCCACACAGTCATTAGAAAAGAAAACACGGGTCTGCTTCCAGGAAGGTCTCTAGCTGGGTCCTTGCCAGGGAAAAGGGAAGGGAATTAAAAGTTCAATACTGGGGAAAGACTAATCACATCTGCTTAATTATATTGATGTGAATGTCATAGCCAAGTTCTTTTTAGGAAGTTGATGTTGGAAAACATTTACATGCTCCTGGCCTCATGTGGAATAAGATTTAAGGTGTTTTTAACCCCTGGAAATTATCAACTGCCTTCCTATGGCAAATTCCACATGTCTCTAGGAATTTCCTCATTCCCTTACAGTTTTTCTGATAGTTTTTCTGTCTTTCTAAAATATTTCCTGACACCTGGCTAAGGTGCCACAGGATCTTCTTTGGGCTCCAGCACCTTAGACCAATGAGTAATTAATAACACAGGATTGGATACGTGCCCCATCACTTGTCACAGGTCAGATTCCTTAGGAAGTAGAGACTCTGGAATAAAGTTTAGCATGCAGGACATTTTTAAGAAGTGCTATTGGGGTCAATGTCCCTAGAAAGGAGTGGAGGAGGGCTGGATTATGCAGAGGAAGAAGATGAGCTGTGATGCAGGCCTCATGTCGACCTGGCTGAACTATGGGGAGCTCTGGAATTAGAGTAGTCCTTCAGAGTTATTTCAAGTTGAGTCAGAATGGCCAGGCTTTTATACCCCTGCCTCAAGCAGTTACTGGATGTGGACCATTGTCAGTAGCACTCCTAGGGGGACCGGGTGGGAAATCAGAGTCCATCACATCACTCTCAACACAAAGCCAAAATCATAACCACCATTTCCAAAGAGCCTACCACGTTCAAAGCATTCTACCAGCATTATCTCTAATGCTAACAACAATTCCCTAAGGAAGGTTTCTATTAACACCATTTTACAAAAGAGAAAACTAAGTCTGAGTAGAGTTACATGACGCATCTAAGGCCAAACAACTGGAATGTGGGACTCAGACCAAGGCCTGCCTTACCCCACAGTTCACACTCTTCCCATTATGCTAAACCCCTCATCCTTTGATTTTCCAATATGGTCCCTGTGGAAGCAACCTACAACTCTACCGTTCTATGCAGCTTTGGGTTAGATTTATAATCCTCTGACTATATATCTAAATGTGTAGTTAAGCCCATTACTTGCATTATTTTCTGAATTCTTTGAATCTCTTAGACCTGGGCACTATTGGCTCACTTCAATCAGAAAACCGCTTCTGTTGGAAAAAGTATAGATGCTGGGCTTCTTCATGAGGGCACACAAAAGGGGAAATCCTCAAAACAAACAGGAAAACAGTAACACAGCCAACAATATTTGAAGACGATGAAGAAGAAATAAGCTGCATTTAAAGCCAGATTTCTTTTTTTTTCTTTTAGAATTTTTTTTTTGGATTAAAACACTTCTAAATCCTAGAAATTGGTAACCATCCCAAACGCCATAGACTGGGGAATTGAGGTAGGATTCGGGTGTAACATGAGATCATATGCACTCTTTCTATACCCCCAAAGGCTATTATCAACTGTTCTTCCTTTGTACATTCCAGATATCCTTAATCTTCAGCAAGACGTACACAGGCCAGAGAAAATCATCGGCTCATAAAAAGAAAAGCTGCTGCTTCAGCAAAACAATGCATCATTGCAAGTTTATTTGGCCCCATGGGTCTTTCTCTCTAGGTAGAGTGTGTTATATATTTTCTCTGGGGTGCTCTTTTCAATCTGTCAAAGATGCTTACTCAGAAAAGTGTGTGACATCAAACCGTGTTAGAGGCAGAGTCAATGGACTGGGCTCTGGAGCAGCCTCCTCAGTGTATTTAAGTCCTCCCTACATTCGAAGTAAGAATTCTTTTAAGGCCATCTTACACCTATTCTTCCTGACCAGGGAGACTCTAGAGACAGAGTGATGGGATGATTTCCTCAATTTTCCATTAATTTTTTTAAACTTAAAAAAAAAGTTTATTTTTTAGAGAGAGAGACCGAGTGTAAGCATGGGGAGGGGCAGAGAGAGAGGGAGACACAGAATCTGAAGCAGGCTCCAGGCTCTAAGCTGTCAGCACAGAGCCGGACACGGGGCTTGAACTCGCAAACTGTGAGACCATGACCTGAGCCAAAGTCAGCTGCTTAACCGAGTGAGCCACTCAGATGCCCCAATTTTCCATTAATTAAAGGTGAACCTTATTTTTGGGTAGAGGAGCATCTCTCACAAGTTACAATGGGATAACATATGCCATCACA
Source organism: Panthera onca (assembly GCF_046562875.1). Taxonomy (NCBI): domain Eukaryota; kingdom Metazoa; phylum Chordata; class Mammalia; order Carnivora; family Felidae; genus Panthera; species Panthera onca. The sequence goes on along the minus strand of NC_138344.1, from coordinate 59,338,044 downwards.
GAGCTATGTACAAAGTACAGGGATGATCTGGTGGATGAGACTACCAGAAAGGAAATGATTTACAAATTGAAGTTGAAGGATGCATAGAAGTTGCCAGCCTAGGAGTGGGATACCACAGAGGGAACAGTTCAGAGCAGGGTGTGTTCCAGGAATTTCAACTAACTGTACTGGTACAAGGAGGTCTGTTGCAGGAGATCAATATGGAGAGGCAGACAAGGGCCAGGTGCTGAATGGCCGTGTATGTCATTCCAAGGACTTTATTCTGTAAGTGATGGCAAGGGGTGGCAAGATTTTCAGTGGGAAAAAGACTTGAGTAGATTTCATGTTGGCAGAGGAGGACTGGAAGACGTTAAGACCAGAAGTAGGGAGACTTGTTGGAAAATCACTGTAGCAATCCAAATGAGCTCTGATGGACACACAAACTAAGATACCAGCAAGGAGGATAAAATGTGATGGATTAAATACATTTTTAGGTAGCAGAATAAATGGTGTTTAAGTGACCAATTTGAAGAAGAGTGTGAATGAGAAACAGATGACAATTTCCGCAATTTCAATTCAGCAAGGAGGCTGGGAGAAGAGGTTGAAAGGCTATCTTTATAAATTGAGCATTATCATGATGACTTTAGTGAATGGGTCATTAATTCTTTTAAGGCTCTGACTACTGAGTTAATTAAGGATATAATTAAGATTTCTTAGATCAGTCATTACATTGATTTATTTTTAGAGCACAGTGTTTTGGCAAATCTTGTCTTTTAAAAAAATGTTTGTCAGAATACATTTCTTTCTTGTAAGTACCACAGTTGAATTTAATTATCAAAGCACAGAAACCATATGTGTGTAAATATTAGAGGCTTGTAGATTTCTGTGTCTCTCTCTCTCTCTTTTTTAAGTAGGCTTCATGCTCTGCACAGAGCCCAACATGGGCTTAAACTCATGATCCTGAGATCAAGACCATGGAGGCAGGGTGGGAGGGACAGGGACCTTGTCTTACATTTTTTGGTATGCCTTATCCTTGAAACATAGTGGGCACTTGACAAATGAATCTTGCTGAAATAAACGTTGAAAAATAAAAGTAGTAAAGTAGATCTACTAACAAATCCCATTCTAGCTGCCCTCTTCCCAGACTGGCCAGCCGAAATGAAACTAATTCTGCACACAAAACACTATGGAGCTGCTGTTGTTGCCCCAGCAGCTGAGACTCAGAGCTAACTTTCTGTTATATATTGGTGATTTGTATACTGGTGATTGCTTTCACACCAAGCAGAGTCAATGTCAGGCACAGGAAATACATCTGAAGGTTTAGTCCATCAGCAGATTTGGAGGCAATATTTTTTCAATTCTAAGAATCATATTCAAGAAATATATTAAGACAACTATTGGCACTCATATTTATCATCCAATTAAACATGACAGCCACAAAATGTTTTCCCTTTAAGTTGACTCTCAAATACTTCATTTGCATTTTCTCTAACTCAGGAATATTGTTAGCAAAAGCCAGGATTTCTGGTATAGGGGTGAGGGGTGTGTGTTTGGGGGGTGAGGGATGACTCATCTTCGGTTCTTCTGAGTTGACTGAAATATTTTAAATTAATCATCTCTGATCTGTCATTAAGGGATTTGTCCATATGATTTTTACAAATTATAGTTGCTAGGAATTTACAATTTAAGAATTTATGAGGGTCAAGAACGTGGAATTTCAACTAATATCTTTAGTGATAGCCTCAAAGACAAGAGTCCCTCACATCTACTGCTTCTATCTTCTAGAGCAATTTAGTACAAGGGCTACTGCTGAGATGTAGACATTTCCAAATGCAGCAACTCTGAAACTCATTATGAGTTTTAACAACTTGCTTTTCAGAGTCTATGGGGCTTTGACAATCTAAATTTAGGTCTGCTTAATGGAATGGCTTTGCTTTAGAAAACAGATTTTTTTCAAGGGCTTTAGAACCCTATTCTCCCAAAATTCATTTAACCTTACTCATTTGGAACAATGGAAGGAGGGGGAAGGGACAGGAGAGGGACAGGATTACATAGTGCTGTCTTAATTTTAAATGTTTACAATGAAATGAAATTTTTTGTTACTTTCAATGAAAACATATACAAAAGTGAAAATATAAATGAGTCATGAGTAATTAGATATCCATTATCATGACACACAATTCACTTCCATGAATAAGTGTTCTATAAGATAAAGTGTACTTTAATATTTAAGGATTAGTTAGGCCCAGAACTTGAAGTTGTAGATACTTCACAATACTTTTTATTCACCTGTTTCCTGGGTAAAATAGTACTCCCCCCCCCCCCCCCCCCACTCAATTCATGTCTGCTTAGAACGCCACAATGTGACTTTACTTGGAAATAAGGTTTTTGTAGACGTAACTGGTTAAGATGAGGCCACCCTGGATGAGGGTGGGCCTAAATCAAATGGGTAGTGTCCTCATAAGAAGGCACATGGAGACAAACACATACAGATGGAAAAGCCACATGAAGATGGAGGCAGAGGCAGGTGGGATGCAGGCACAGGTCAAGAAATGACAAGGGTTGCCGATAACCACTAGAAGCTAGGAAGAGGCAGGAAGGATTCTTCCCTAGAGCCTTCAGAGGGAATGTGGCCTTGTCAGTGCTATAATTTCAAACTTCTAGTCTCCAGACATTTGGGAAAATAAATTACCATTGTTTCAAAGCCGCATAGTTTGTGATTATTTGTCAAAGGAGCCCTAGGAAACTAATATAACTCTCAGAGCCAACGTCCCACTTTGTGTATGGCAGTCCTTTTGGCATTGAATGTGGCCTTGTGTTATATTTTCATATATACATGTATGCTATGGTTTCATATGTCTATGGGATTTCAACAAATATTTTAAATGACAGTCTCAAAGTCAAATTTCAATGATTTTTAAATTGCCCCCGCACACAGCTGTGCACCAAAAGGGCATTCAACAAACTAGTTCTGAAATAATACCCTCAAAGACTGGCACTTTTTTTTTTTAACGTTTTATTTATTTTTGGGAGACAGAGACAGAGCGTGAACAGGGGAGGGGCAGAAAGAGAGGGAGACACAGGATCTGAAGCAGGCTCCAGGCTCTGAGATGTTAGCACAGAGCCCGACATCGGGCTTGAACCCATTAACCATAAGATCATGACCTGAGTCGAAATTGGACACTTAACCAACTGAGCCACCCAGGCGCCCCAAGACTGGCACTCTTGAGGGCTCTTGGTTGACAAGTCCTAAAGTCTCAGATACTTAGGAAAAAAGTATTTTCCCAAACTTCATGCCCAATAATTAATTTTCATCACTTTAAAAAGGAAATGTTACCTGAAAGAGATTACTCAGAAGTCTTGATTCTTTTAGACTTAGCTGGGATCCTTGGACTCTGTCCCATGCATGCATAGTCAAGCATCAGCCAGAGATTTGGGCAGAATTTATGCATAGAATTTGGGACTCCCTTGTCTGCCTCTCTTCTTTCTGGAATTTTCCTTTTCATTTTTCAGCTACTGTGGTTGTCCCAAACTTTGATCTCTATGGGTATGATAAAAAATGTGGGTTTCTTTGCTTTTTAAATGGCCTTACAGGACACCAAATGGGACAGATCCTCAAGCTAAAAGCTATAAAAGAATGGGAAGCACACCCACTGCTCTTTCCTTCGACCAAGAGCAGACCCTCCTTCTGTTCCTGCCTGCTTTTGAATCATGCTCCAGTGGCATGAGGTGGTTGTTTTTAATACTTTGTTTAGCATTTACAGTTGTCAGTGGAGAGTTGGTTCAACAGAAAGTGCTTGATTATTACAGGAAGCAGAAAGCTCCTTCACTAAAAATTGAGGGCTTTTTTTTTTTTTTTAACAAAAAATTTTTCCTCAACCCAAAGACCTAGAAAGAGTACTAAATTACAAAAGCCAACATCATAGTCAGTTGTAAGCAGAGGGTACTGATTTAAATTACTACTTAGGAAGTCTCAATTTAATTAAAGAAAATATGAATAGGTGCCTGAGTGGCTCAGTCGGTTGAGCATCCAACTCTTGATTTCAGCTCAGGTCAAGCCCCATGTCGGGCTTTGTGCTGTGCATGGAGCCTGCTTAGGATTCTCTCTCTCTCTCTCTCTCTCTCTCTCTCTCTCTCTTTCCCTCTGCCCCTTTCCCCTGCTTGTGCTCTCTCTCTCTCTAAAAAAAGGAAGGAAGGAAGGAAGGAAGGAAGGAAGGAAGGAAGGAAGGAAGGAAGGGAGGGAGGGAGGGAGGAAGGGAGGGAGGGAGGAAGAAAAAAAGAAAGAAGTATATGAATGTATCTTCTCCAGTTAAATTAGGATGTCAGTATGAATGAAGAGGGTTCTGGAACCTGAGGACTTTTATGCTTGCCACACTCCCGTTCTGTGGCCACCATGGGGTCATGGATACAAGAAAACATACCTAACTTTATGTACACACAACCACATCAACTCCATACATACTGGAGTGTAACACAATCTTTGTGAAAATTCCTTAGGGATATGGAGGAGGGGGCTACACAGCATGACAGAGAGCAAAAGCCTCCCCCAAACTGTCTTTTAAACATCTCCAAAGTCTCACTTCCTCTGGCAGCAACCCAAAGCCCCCGCCCTGTACCAAGGTCTGACTGCTGCAAATCTGCAGCTCTACCCAGTTTTCCATTCATCGCAACAAAGCCAGAATAAGCGGTCGGTTCACCCTCAGGATTCCCTTCCTCATTGTGTGGTGGGGTGTGTATATATGTGTGTGTGTTGCATGAGTGAAAATCGTTGTAATTTAATAGTTTTCTCCTGTCATAGTTACGTATTCATATACATGTATAAACAAAAGGAGGGGAAGGGATGTGTTTCAGGATGGCAGTCTGAACTATGTGCCAGGTGCTTTGTTTACACACATCACTTCTAGTCCTCTTCATTTTTCAGGTGAGGAACTTCAGGCTCAGAGCTACTGTTCATTCCCCTTTGGGATGTCTCTAATGTATTAACGTAAAATGTAATAGAAAGCATGAAAGATATGTCTGGGAGTCCTGGGGGAGAGGCAGGGGAGGGGAGATTGCATTGTCATGTGCTCAGGAGGGAAGGTCTGGGGGGCAGGGGTGGTTGAGGGAAAAGGTTTAAAGAGTCCTGCTAGATGGGGCAGGGGCCACCAGGAACAGAAGGGGGTCTTATACTCATCTTGCTTTCTTCTTTCCCCTTGTTCCCAATGTGGTGGTCTCATGACCTCCTCTGTTCCTCAAACGGTCCTGGCTCATTTTTTAAAAAATGTTTATTTATTTTTGAGACAGAGAGAGACAGAGCACGAGCGGGGGAAGGGCAGAGGAGAGGGAGACACAGAATCTGAAGCAGGCTCCAGGCTCTGAGCTGTCAGCACAGAGCCGGATGTGGGGCTTGAACTCATCAACCACAAGATCATGACTTGAGCCAAAATCGGATGCTCAACCGACTGAGTCACCCAGGTGCCATTTTTAAAGATGGAGACACTCTGAATGATGGCTTAGTTAACTTATTTACTAGAGCTAATTAAAGTGGATACTTTGGAAGTCTCACAGAAAACCTGAGTCTTTAAAACACTGGATGACAGCATTTCAAACAGTAAAACACTTCTCTTGGTTCACTGATAAGCTAAAAAGCACAAGCTTTTAAGTTCCCAAACACCTCGTCAATTTGGGGTGAACCGGTCCAAAGGCGGCGGGCGAGGAAAACCCTTGCTTTCCCTTATCTGTAGAAGTGACTGCTTTTAAAGTAATCATTTGAGCAGAATTTAATGAATACTGCTACTTAACTGACTTCTATGTCATTGTATGATTTCCTTTAAAATCTAAATTTCCTGGCATAACTGTCTTAAATAATTCATTTTTAGCAAGATTACACAAGGATGGCTGCTGGATATTTACTTTGGATTTGAGAGGATGTATGAAGAATATTAGCTAAGAAATGTACCATTGGTAGATTATAAAAAATCATGTGTGGCCACAAAAATTTCCATTTATACTGTGTTCCAAATTCCATATATTTAGAAGCTCTCCTCTCAATTCCATGCTGGTGACTCTGAGTCAGGCAAAAACGGACCATGAAAACTGTCTTCCCTAGAGTTTCAGTGTTGTTTTCTAAGAAGCAATTTACAAAAGAAAATTCATTTGAAATTAAACATTTTGATTTAAAATGATGGTTTTGATGATCCCTGATTTTAAGGAGGTTTGAAGGAACAGGAAGGCATTGAAAGAGAAAATGAACAAATGATGAAGGAAGCCAGAGGAGGGGCAGGGGAATAAGCTGAGTCACTGATGGTGGGATTCAGAAAGGCAAAGGCGGGAGACATGCTATGGCCAGGGAGACAGCATGGCTGAGCCTTATTTCAGAAAGACAGCCCAGAGTCCTGGGAAACTTTCAGTTTTTACAGATTCAATTTTCCATGTTATGGAGGCAGGGGCAGCTGGAACACATGTAAACTACGAGAAAACTCAGAACTTACCACATTTCTAACACCCCCAGTACAGAAAACCTTACACCCCAGCAGTTAGCAAAAGTGAACATGTGGTCAAGCTGATGGTTTTTTGAAGTTATCCTTGTGTTAATTCTCCTATAGATGGAAATGCCAAATGAGAAGGGTGGGGAGGGGAGGAGAAAAGAGAGCTAGTGTTGAATGAGAGCCACCCCTGTGTCAGGCACCATGTGACACACTCCACGTGTATTCTTAATCTTCACAGCAGCCTTACGAGATGGGTACTGATATGCCCACTTAACAGATGGGAAAACTAAAGCACAGGGAAGGTCAGTAATTAGCTTATTATCACATAGTAAGTGGCTGAGCTGCAAATCGAACCCAAGCAGTTTAACTATAGAACCTGAATACATAATCTCTGTGCCATATGGCATTTTCCAGAATAACTAAAAATAACCAAGTTGACAGGATAAAAGAGACTGAAAGTGTATTCTTCTCTAACATGTGGCTACTGCCTGGAAAGTCTCTAGGATATTGTGATAGAAGCCCTCAGCCCTCTTCAGTGTTCATCTCTGTCACCCACCATTATTTTTAAGTAAGTGTGTGTGTGTGTGTGGGAACCTACCTGAAGCTATACTTTCTTCTAAATTCAAATACGAATAAGTTAAAGAATTTAAAATGTTTGAATTTTTGACATAGTCACTTCAATATATTACAATTTCTACTAAATGTCAAATACTCCTGGAGGGGAATGTTTCAGTAATTTGGTCACTGAATCATGTAGCAATTATAAGCCTAACTTCTAAAGCAGTTTCCATAAAGAGAGTGTAATTTTTTTTTCAAAGTATGTATAAATCACAAATGTACTGATACTCTCTCTCTATGTAAGATATTTTCAAGCCAAGTTCCTATTTTTTGAGCTCTATTTATATGCAACCAGTTCTAAGAATTCTCAGAAAAGGACAGCCCTGATACTGTCCCCTCACTAACATCCCTCAGAGCAAAAGTCCTCATCCATTTTTCAGGCATGACCCACTTTAAGGGTTCAGACTCCATGGTGAGTCACATGCATATCTTCTAAGGACCATGATGGGTTGCAAATGGGATGAAATGAAAATGACCAAAATGTTCAGAGTCTCAGACACGTTAGTCTCTCTTTCCTATTTGCCATCTTTTCCTATTTGCCACAGATGATAAGATTCAAATAATATTTTTGTAAATAAAATTTTAGAATTCAGGGGCTTCTTTTGGAGGCTCTTCTCCTGCTTCACAGCCATATAGACCCAAAGCAGCAGCAAATAGTCTATCGGACTTCCCTAGCTGGTAGGCAAAACCTACAGGAAAAGAAGTCAGTGAGGCCCATCCACAGGGGGCACCACAGACTCCCACGCTTACTACTTTGGTGCCTGTGTAGATGACTCAGAGAGGGCTTGCAAGGCCTGTGACACCCCTAGAAGTAACCACAAGTTCTTTAACCCCTGCCTTGCCCTCAGTCCCATCCACTGCCATCTACGCTCATGATCCATGTGAGCTCCCTTTACTATGGACTTTCCATCCCTCTTCACAATCAATTTTAAGTCCCTCCTAACTTTCCACCCAATCCTAGAACTATTCCTAAATACATTCTACTTCCTCCTAGACTCTAAGTACCTTTCAGGTAGGGGCCACATCCAATTTCCCTTTCTGGAACTCAGGGAGCCTTGCCTGGCAAATGCTCCACAGATTCTGAATTAGCCAAATGATTCTAGAATCCATCTCTGAAAACTGAGACATCCTATGCAGCTCAGTGGAAACCACAGGACTGGACAGGTACCACTCGAGCCTCACAATGTTCGCTCCTTGTACATCGCTGGAAGTGTCAGATTATTGCTCACAGACCAATAGTATTTTCTGTAAGTCTGCTCTGTGTACTCACCAGTGTCCCCAAAGTGAAGCAGCACGATTAGGCAGTGACTGTCTAAACACACATTAATCATGCATTAGTTCTAAATTGAATAGCATGATACACAAGAAAATACCTTGCACACAAGGCATCCGTTACTGACAGAAGTGATCTCTCACGTTCTGTCATGTGCATATTTGGAGAGTAAGTGTACCTCAGGGAGCTCTGCTTAAAAAAAAAAAAAACAAGGATGAAAGAAGAAAGAATACATTTGTATGCTGCATTGAGACTCCATGGCTGGTGGGGGCGGGCACTTGTCAGGGAGCCTGGGGCTTTGGAACATGTATTGGTCACCATGATGGATGAGCTGCTCAATGCCAGTATGCCTCACTGTCTCTAAATGTTCCCTTCTTCCTTCTTGGTGTGTAGAAAGGCTGGGAGGTTGCCTTTACATGGCAGGTTCTGATTACAAACACAGGCCCACAGCTCAGGGGGCTGAGTTCTCCCAATTGAGTTACCAGCAGCTGGTGCACCCTCTGAAGAAACCCATTCGATTCTCTGGTCTAGAAGACTTGTGTGCTAGACGTACTTCTGCAGAACAAGGAGGGTGGAGGGGTGCAGGTAGGAGAATGTGACCAGGGAATAAGACATCTTCCTTTAATGAGATCCTAAACCTACTCCCTTTTTCCTCAAGAAAAAGGGGAGCAAGTCCTAGTCTGGGGAGGAAATGAAGTTTACCCTTCAAAACATGCATTCGCACAGATGAAGACCCATGCTTGAACTACTATTGGGTGAAAGCTGATGACAAGTCCTTGGGATGCTGGTTTCGTGACCTCTCCCTCAACTGTCTCAGGCATACTTGGACACGCACACTGTCTTTCCTCTCCTGGCAGAATCTCATTAAGAGAGGCATCAACTGAGCTTCTTAACCACAGTTTCACCCACAGCTCCCAGATGACGCAGGCAGAGGCCACGCGCTCTCATTTGATGGGTCTGAGTCCCCAGAGTGAGCTCAGCTTGGGACCTGGCATCCTGAGATGATGAAGAGACCTTGAACAACAAAGCACAGCTGGGGCATCCTTACCAGCAATAGCAATCTTCAGATTCTCAGATGGTTCTCTCCAGCTGCCTCATACAGCTACTTTCATAACCAGAGAGGGAAAGCTGGGTGCTTAACAGAGTGAATGCTCCCCTCACCATCTTTCTGGTACTTTGATTATAGGCTAAACGACACTGGCTCTGAACAAGAGAGATATAAACAGAGGTTGATTAATCTTGATTTCTTTCCTTTAAACATGGCATGAGGCCAAAAGACAAAATTCAGGTGGCATAACCTAGAGATTTATAGAGGAAAATCACTTAAAAATGTGTAGTATGATGATTACATGTACAAAAATGCATAGGAAAGAAACTGGACTATTTGTATATTAAGATGCTGAGGTTCTGGGCTTTTTTCATGTTTCTAAATGTTCCATGATGTGACTTTTTTAAATAATGAAAAATATTTATAAGTAAAATAATTCATGATATTTTTTAGCAACGAAAAATATTTATAAGCAAAATAATTCATGGTGCTCTTAGACTTCAAGAATGAAACAGTTTGTGTTTGGGATAATTAAATATAGATCACTGAATTCTCTACACACCAGACAACATGATGTGTATGAAAGCACTTCACATACAGTAAGGTGATATAAAAATATTAGGTATTAATGTCTTTCAATGCTTTTGAGTATTAGGCTGCCATATCAGCAGACTATTTAAAATGTCTCTTGGGGCGCCTGGGTGGCGCAGTCGGTTAAGCGTCCGACTTCAGCCAGGTCACGATCTCGCGGTCCGTGAGTTCGAGCCCCGCGTCAGGCTCTGGGCTGATGGCTCGGAGCCTGGAGCCTGTTTCCGATTCTGTGTCTCCCTCTCTCTCTGCCCCTCCCCCGTTCATGCTCTGTCTCTCTCTGTCCCAAAAATAAATAAAAAACGTTGAAAAAAAATTTTTAAAAAATTAAAAAATAAAAAAAAAGAATGTCTCTTGTTTGTTGTAGTGAGTGATATTCACATGCCACCAACCAAAAACATCCTCTACTAAAAAAGGGCTTGCCCACTATCTCTGAAAATACAGGAACAAGAAACTGTGACAAATTTTATCCTGGCCAAGCCCCTCTCTCATCTTGAGGGGAGGGGGGAGACTAAACTGCTAAGGGGGCACATTCTTTGAGGCTGAGTCTGTATGTGCATCTGTCTGTGTGTGTGTGTGTCTGTTTCTGAGTTGCCATGTGGTCAAACTGCCATAGAGTGTCCCATCCCAGCTGGCCAAGTGGTCCTCCCAGGAGGAGTAAGATCAAACAACAATCTGCTCAGCACAGAGAGCAAATTCCTCACCAGGTGGGAAAATCTGGAGCTGCCCTATACTGACTTTTCATCATGCCCCACATAAGCAAATGCTACGCTATATACATATTCCAAATACATTTTATCAGGAAGCCAGAGCAACACCAGCATTTATGCTCAGGCTAATGCTCTATTATATGGATTATATTCAACTGGAATAAAATGAATATTCTCCACCACAACTCAATTGTTCTTTATACAGTTTTTAATGAGATTCCACCCAGTGTCACAGCAGTACTTATGTAATTACTCTATATAACTCTGCCAGCAAGTAGGGGATGAAATCTCCTTATCAGGGTATTGCAAACCAATAACACCTCAGCACACTGTCTCTCTGAGCACACTGCTGCATTTTGGAAAGTCTGGGAGTGCGGCCATCATGCAGAGGGAACGCTTGGGTGAGTGGGGTTTCGGAACTGCAGAACAGCTTTCAGGGAAGAGGACTGTGCTTTCCCACAATTTCCCAAGAAAATGTTTTACAAAAAGAAAGGGAGCCTGCAGCTTCCAAGATGGGTCCTCTTTAATTGGGATGGTCAGCCTCTGGTCGGTTGAAGACAACTTTGCTAGAACCCTGGGACAATCCATCAGGGTAGAGTAGTGATCAGGAAAGGATGGGGGGTGGAGTCAAACAATTGTTTGCTTCTTTGAGGAAAACTGTAGGTCAGCAGAAAGCAGAATAAAGAGAACAAAAAAAAAAAATGCTGCTGAGAAGGAGGTGATATCTGGCCTTAGTAAGTTACTGGAAATTAGGAATATGGGCTTCTGCCCCTTACTATTGGGAACCCCAGAAGTCAGGGACTGGACCATGAAAAGTTCCACTGAGGCTTTGTCCTAGGGCCCTGAGAATGACTCTCTTCTCTACTTGCAGTTGTGCTTCAGACTGCGAGATGGGGAAGCTGAGAGCTGACCCAAGGGCCAATGTGAAATCCAAGCCAACAGCCCAGGGACTTGCCCACAGGCCTGTCCAATGAAGGAATTCAATCAAGAGGACATAGGATGGTCTTGGAATCTGCTAAACAGTCTCAGGGTGTTCCCAGGGAAGCAAAACTCCTCAGTATCTGCCAAGGTGGAGTATGGAGGAGGGAACAGGACCATTGGGTTACCAAGTCCTCACTCCTCTCTGGGCTTCTCTCTGGTTGCACTCCCCTCCCCGCAACAACCCTCAGGCAAGGCTCAATCTGTGGTGGTGAAGGCCGGCAGAATTAGGAAGCAAGTGTCACTACTCCACAACCATAAGATGATCAGGAATGAGAAGGCGTGGTCAGACAGCAATAGGAAAAGGCAGTGTGGAGAATCTCTGATGCTACACTGTAGGTTACTTTATTCCAGACTGAGACCACCATGCTCTCTAAGCTTTGTAGATTATTCTCTGCTCTTCACATACCTCCCTTCACACCCACTTCCCTCACATTTCATCTCCAACCTCCCCTGCCAATAACAATAGCAACAATAAACTCACACCTTAGCTACAATTTACACTCCCTGTGTAAACAGAAAGGCTCCTTAGCAAGTTTCCACATTGTACATTTCATGGGTGGTATTATTTGCACTTAGGTGTGTTAATAGTAAGACTCTAGTAATAATACTCAGCACATTTTTAACCCTTCAAAGGGTATTCTCAACTATTATGTGGTTTTACCTTTTCAGGTACAAAAATTCACAGAGACCAGCAGGATGGGTATTCTTCCCAGTTTATATATCAAGAAAATGTAATTGACAGATTTAAGTGCCTTGCCTGAAGTTTATGGCACAGTTGAAACCGGTTCTCAGGTTTCTTGATCCTTACCCAAGCATTCATTCTATGAAAAAGTTCTGTGCTACCTGGGTGGAATGATCATTATAGGAGAAATTTGGCAGAGCTGAGCAGCACATGATGGAAAGAAAGCTGCTCAGCCAAGCCTTGCCAGTGCCCAGATTCAATTAAATATCATCAGGAAAAGGGCTATTCAGTTTGTGCACTTCTCATCCCTTTCCTGCTCTCATGCTGTCACTGGGGACCGGCACAGAACTGCATAGACTGCGATCCAGGGTGCTCTTCTGGGCCAGAGATGCCTCTGCCTGTACACTTGCCCAGGAGATGGAGGCCTGCTGGAGGCTGAAGCTCCAAGCAGATGGGGGAGCTCATCGATGTGCTCAGCACTGCCCCAGGCTCACTGAGGCACTGTGAGAGACAGTGACTCAAAGGCTATATTTACAGACCCCAATTATTCAGTTAGCCCTATATGCTTCCCTACCCCAGATACAGGGGCTGAGTGAGAGAACAAAGTGAGAATTTGGGGCCAAAATAAGACGAGTAATATTAGAAGGCAGGCCTAAGAGTGACTCAACAAAGATAAATGGGGTTGCTTCTTTACCCCATTGCCATCCCCAAATGTATAGGTGATAATGTGTGTGGGGAAGGGGAGTTGTCTGTTTCTGATTTACAATACTGGAACAACAACTGTGGCATTTTTCTTGGCATTTCTGTAGCATCTCTTTCTACAGAGTCTGGCACTTGCTGTAGCCACCTTCTCTTGGCTTGATGAAATAGCCCTAACAACATGAGAAGGAGCAGTCTGTGGCCGTTACTAAGACTGTTGCCACCATCCTGCAAGGCCTAAGGTGACATTTAACCTTTCTTCATAAAGTCTTTCTGATTCCTTCCAATTATCTGTGAAATTTCCTTCCTTTAAAGGCTCAAAACATTCATCTCTACATTCGTGTCTTTTTAAATTTTATTTTTAAATGTTTATTTATTTTGAGAAAGAGCATATGTGCATGCATGCAAGCAAGTGGGGGAGGGGCAGAGAGACAGAGACAGAGACAGAGACAGAGAGAGAGAGATTGAGAATCTCAAGCAGGCCCCATGTGGTCAGCTCAGAGCCCAGTATGGGGCTCGATCCCATAAACTGTGAGATCGTGACTTGAGCTGAAACCAAAGGTTGGATGATGCTTAACCTACTGAGCCAGCCAGGTGCCCCACTCAAGTCTTTTTAAAAGACATTTGTATAATAGGCTCATTCCTCCACAAGGAATAATCATTAGATCATGTTCCTTGGGGGTAGAGACTGTGTTCCACTCACTCTTTACTCACCCCAAGGTCTGGCAAGAATGTCTTGCTATAGTGAGTGCTCTATAAATGTTGTTTCTCAGACATGAATTATTTTCCTCCCACATCTATGCTGGGACCTGTCACAGCACCTCTCTGGTATTCTTCCAGGCACTCCTGACTATAGTGAGTGCCCACCTCCATGGAAGTAACTAAGCAGAAGCACAGCCTTCATTTCTCAGGGCATAGTGTGAGCAAAGTTGGGCAAATTGGGAGTTTGGATGAGGTGACTGCTGAGGTTCCTTCTAGTTCTGAAACAATAATTATTTTATTAAAAAATTTTTTAATGTTTATTTATTTTTGAGACAGAGAGAGACAGAGCATGAGCGGAGGAGGGGCAGAGGGAGACGGAGACAGAGAATCTGAAGCAGGCTCCAGGCTCCAAGCTGTCAGCACAGAGCCCGACGCAGAGCTCGAACTCGTCAACTCCAGAGATCATGACTTGAGCCGAAGTCAGACACTCAATTGACTGAGCCACCCAGGTGCTCCTCTTTTTTTTTTTTTTTTTTTAATATTTATTTATTTTTGAAAGAGAGAGACAGAATGTAAATGGGGGTGGGCAGAGAGTGAGAGAGAGACACAGAATCTGAAACAGGCTCCAGGCTCTGAGCTGTCAGCACAGAGCCCGACGTGGGGCTCGAACTCACAGTTGTGAGATGATGACCTGAGCCACCTAGGCATCCCTGAAACAATAATTCTTAAATTTTGACTCAATGGAAATAAGGGATTAGTGGATTTGGAGGGGAATAATAGCTATTAAAATAAGGAATGAAGAAAAAGGGAGATGGGTATGTTGTAGGCCCAGGAAAATGCCCAAATCTTCAGGAAAGGTTTGCTGGGGATGATAAAATCTCAGCTACTCTGTGAAGAACAGGAAGAACATTTCCAAGATAATAGTATCATTGGTGGTACAACAAGGCCTGGTTCAGGAAGTGTCTTAAAATGAGATCAAATGAATATAGTGTTGAGTAAATCTCAAAAGGAGGGTACAGTACAGGCAACAAGGAGTCTGAAATAAGTGACAATCTGAAAAGATAGTGAACTCAAGGATACTGTGTGTGTGTAGGTGGATGTGATATGTTATGTACAGGCTCTAGAATCAGATTAGTATGGAATCCTGGCTGCCATGCTTATTAGCCATGTGATGCTACATATTTAACCTAAGTTTCAGTTTCTTTATGCTTATCATGAAGATACATATGCATCTTCATTTGAGATTAAATGAGATAAATGATACAAATGATATGTAATACCTAGCATTTATTCATTTAACAGATTATTTACTGAGTATCTTGTTTGTGCTAGATAGTACGCTAAGCATTTTGCATGGTAAATTATCAGAAAATCAAAGTTATTATTAGCTAAAAGGACCACACTTTCCCTTCCTATATCCTCCTCTGTAAATTACATATCCCTTTTGATTCTGGAGCTTAGAAGAAAAAAGTGGCATTTTACTGTGGGTTCATTTATTTGCCTTTGATACATTTTACTTAAAAAATAAACCCAAAATTTGTCCTTAGCTTTAGGTGCACCATAAATGCAAAATAAATAAGTATTTTCTTAAAGTCTCAACTCTTTTACATAATCTCTCATTTGAGCACAGAGGCATGATCAAAAAGCCAAACACAGATTTTTCCCTCCTCTTGGAAAACCATTTCCTGACATGGTACCCAAAGAGACATCTTGAAAGGGACATGCATGGTTATGTGTCCCCTCTCCAGGGACAGTCTTTTCCTGTGGATATGAAACAGGCTTTGGCAGCTGCTCAGTATCATTAGGCCAAGGGGAAGTCAACTGCTCTCTCAGGCTTAAAATAAAGTTATCATCTCAAACCAAAAATACTAAGCATTGGACCAAAAAAAGAAAGCCAGTAGAGATCCAGTTATTATGAGGGGTTTCTTACTGATCCCATGAGGTTTCTACAGTGAATACCGGAACATCTGATTTGTATTTTTGTATGTATGTATGTATGTATGTATGCATATATATGTGTGTATGGCATTATGGAGAAATTGCTGAAAGGCCTTTGCATAAAGGGCTGTTTTTTGTGTGTAGATCAGCAAAACATAAAACTTGAGTAAGGTTTGTTTTTGCTAAGGACACAACTTCTTAATACATTTCATGGGCAATCAGTCTCTGGGAGGAATATATTCATTTCCGATAAGGGAGTAGATTATTCTAGTCTATAGGCTGCTTGTTTTCCAATGGTCTGTCTCTACTCTGGTAATAACCAAGAATTAGGTAGCAACTTCATAGACCGTTTCCTTGAGGTCCTGGTGACTTGCGAGAACCAAAGTGTCTTCAGAATTTCAGATGGACAATTTGGGATTCATTCGGGGTTCAGGTATTTTGGTGGAAGTTTCCCCACAAATAAGGCAAAGACATAAGGGTAAGTACCTAGTACATGCAAACAAGGACTCTAGAAAACCACTTAGTCTTGGGTAAGAAGAAAGGAAGGCACACACTCATTTTTTCACCTAATAATTTGAATATGATTTCGCCATACTTAGAGTAGATCCATTTCCAAACTAATACTTAGTTTCTTCTAATTCTGTTTATTCTTAATTGACACAATAATCTCTAGGCAGGATAAGGTATTTTCTCTCATAAATTTATAAATCTTTACAAAGGAAATTACTTTGAGGAAATTACTTCAAATGTCAAGTAACTCAAGGCACTTAACCTTGGAATTTATGTTTCTATTTTTAATGTTTTAATTCAGACACATTTTTTTTTCCTCTCAAGCCCCTTCAAGTATTGAAGGTACTAAATCAGCTCTCACACAAACAGCTAATAGGAAGGGAAATCAGAATTTTCATTTAGCTCTTCTAAATCCAGCTGTTTTGTGGGCAGATGTAAAAAATAAATAAAATCAAACCAATTAAAATACACATGATGTGAAATATTTTCTGCTCCAAAGTTTTCAACATCCCAGTTACTTAGAAACATCTGTCCAACTAAGAAAAATAGATTGAATGAAGGAATCTCAAAAAGTCATTCAGTTTATGATCCTGTTTCTGGGTGATGTGTCAACAAAATATCCCCAAATGTAACTGTGTATATTAATGTTTCTGAGCCTTAACTGTACAACACTACAAGGCACCAAACGATAAATTTTAAACCATTTTTGTTTGTCAAAGATGCTATATAGCACTTTCCTTATGTGTGTGTCTTTCCAAAAAGGCTGGAAATTATGAGTCTATGAATTTCAAAAGAAGTAGAAACAAGGAGGGGGTTACTAAGGTCCATTAATATTTGGTCATTGTTTGCATAACTTTAGTTTTAGGCTTTTTCTCTTTCGTCTCTGCATCAATGTTCTGTTAACTCACTGCTTTCAACTGTGCCCACTGTGCAAATAAAGAATTAGCATCATCTGTCCCTTATTTATTCTGTTACCTATAACATCAGGAGGCAGTTAAGCTAGTCTTTTCGAAGGAATAAATATCTTTCCCTTTCAGCACCTTGGACACTGAGTCATACAATGTTCTGCAAGTGGCAAAGTGCATATTCATGAAAATTCTCTGATTTTTACAAAATATTCTTAATCTTTTTTACAAATGTGAAAACTGAGTGAGGTTATGGTCACTTATTGAAGTATTTGTGGTAATTTCTAGTTAGGTGGCTAAAAAACAGTAAGCAAGGGGCTCAAATCCAGGTCATCTACCCCAAATCCTGGATTCTTTCCACTGTTTCTTACTGACCTTCCAGAAGGCGTTCAGTCATTTGCATTACTTGATTTAGTTTTTGTGTCAGTGCTTTTAAGTCATGGGGCCCCCATCTGAAGTAAACCTCCAGTGATGTCCAGTGAAAGCATTCCCACTTTGATTCTGAACGCTGTGCTCTTGCCAAATACCCTTTTAAAATAGCCTCTTCTCATTGATTATTAATTCAACTGCCAGTTTGCCTTGACTCCTAATAATTTTTCCTGTGTTTCCTTGTGCTAGCAAACAACTAAGCATCATTGCCTACTCACTTTACTTAGTTTACTACTTAGTTTATTTTTCCTCCTAAACAAAGAGACCAGTGTGGGCGAGACACTGTGCTTATTTCATTTCACTTGATTCTCACATAATTCCACAAGGTATGTATCATTATCCTATTTACAGATGAAGAAACTGAGGCTCAGAGAGGTTAAGTATGTGTCAACTATTAAGCTGCTTGTGATTATTTCTAGAATATATCTAAGAGAATTTAAAGTCTTTCAGGTTTCTCTTTGTCCCATTTATGACACAACGTGTGTTCTCTTTTCCTTATGTAAATCAAAGAAGTACTAAATGCCATTCCAAAGAATGAATCACTTGTGCAACAAACAAGGACCCAGATTACCAGACTAACTACTCATGCAGACTCATGGCTAACATAGTACCTGGCATGCAGGTAATGAATAATGTACTGAGAGCTGCTTGTGACTTTGAGTACAAATGATGGATCTAAGTTAAAAGGGAAAACAATCCAGATAGGAAAAAAAAAGGAAAAATTAAAAGAAAAGGAAAAAGGAATGTGGAGATGTTTTTGCATGTTTCTGTTGCCTCTGGGATGAATGCTGTTTTTTTTCTTAGGGTATAAAAATATATTACATATACATATATTACATATACATAATATTACCACTAACGAATGTAGACAGGAGATGAATGCTTTTTATTTTTTTTTTTTTTAATTTTTTTTTCAACATTTTTTATTTATTTTTGGGACAGAGAGAGACAGAGCATGAACGGGGGAGGGGCAGAGAGAGAGGGAGACACAGAATCTGAAACAGGCTCCAGGCTCCGAGCCATCAGCCCAGAGCCTGACGCGGGGCTCGAACTCACGGACCGCGAGATCGTGACCTGGCTGAAGTCGGACGCTTAACCGACTGCGCCACCCAGGCGCCCCAAGATGAATGCTTTTTAAAAGTGAGTTCCGGGGCACCTGGATGGCTTAGTCGGTTAAGCATCCGACTTCGGCTCAGGTCACGATCTCACGGTCTGGGAGTTTGAGCCCCGCGTCGGGCTCTGTGCTGACTGCTCAGAGCCTGGAGCCTGTTTCAGATTCTGTGTCTCCCTCTCTCTCTGACCCTCCCCTGTTCATGCTCTGTCTCTCTCTGTCTCAAAAATAAATAAACGTTAAAAAAAATTAAAAAAAAAGTGAGTTCCGTTGCTTCACGTTCTATTCCTGAGTTCTTACTGGTACTAGCACTGTTGCTCTAGTGCCTGTTCCTTCCTGTATGGTGGTCTCTTCTCTGTGACTAACAATTACCAGGATGACAGACCCTTCAGAAACAGAAACATTACAGTATTGGACCGCGTGCCTCTCTGCTGGTCATTTATGTCATTCCAACTCACACCTGGCACACCAGCAACACTGACATCAATGTTTCTATCCATTCTCTGAACAGAATAAAAAAGAGGACTTCCCTACCTCAACACAAAGCCTGACCCCACCATCACAGACTACTTTGCTTTCTTGCAAATTCAAACCACTGCTAGTGCCTAATTATGTAAGAAGTTTCTCTCCTTGGACCTCATAGCTCACTGCCTCAATTCCTCTAAACAGAGCCATCTGTTAGCCAAGGACTCAACATCAAAACATTCTTTGATGAGTCACAATTAATGACAAGTACAATGTGAGTACTGCCAGAATGATAAATTTAACACTACTCAAATATTCATCATGGACTAAATAAAGAGCCTTTTAGGTTTTGAAAACGAAGTATTTTAAGGCTTAAAAAACTGCTTGGCTTTAAAAATAAACCAAATACAGTGCTGGTAGTTCGAAAGAAATCAATTGCTACTGAGGTAGTGGTAGCAAAGCTGACATTATGTGCCTGAAAATAATCATGATTGATTTTAATAGCTGATAAGGAAAATGTTACAAATATTGTAGTGAGGTGAGCACAATGAACTGGGAGATGAGACACAAGAATTCTGACTCTAGCTGAGACACCAACTAGTATCTCGGTACCAGATGGTTATCAAAGTCCCTTCCAATGCTAATCACTCCGTCATTCTTTGAGTGTACGATTTAGATCCATAGACATATGGCTGCCTTTTGGATTCCAGGAGGCCCTCACCAACAGTAATATTTTCTGGGTTGAGATTCCTGGTATCTCTGGGATTTTTTTTCTGGACATTTTTGCTTGTTAATAGACTAACAAATAGAGTGAGTAGACTTTGACAATACTTCTTTTCCCTTGTAATGGGTTCTCGTTGGTAAGACCCCATTAATGGGTACTAATGAAAGAGCAAGTTATTTACATTCACACTGGCTCAACTTCTCCAATAAGATGATTAGGTTTTAAATATATTTTTTAATGTTTATTTATTTTTGAGAGACAGAGACAGACAGACAGACAAACATAGTGTGTGAGTAGGGGAGGGGCAGAGAGAGGGAGACACAGAATCCGAAGCAGTCTCCAGGCTCTGAGGTGTCAGCACAGAGCCCGATGCAGAGCCCAAACTCACGAACCGTGAGATCATGACCTGAGCCGAAGTTGGATGCTTACCCGACTCAGCCACCTAGGTAACCCAAGATGATTGTGTTTTAAAAATGATATCCACATAATGGAAACCAACAGTTCTCCTGTGGTCTGTTTTGCAATCAATGAAAGATAAATAAAAACCAGCTCAGCAATAATGGGTGATGGAAAAACAATTATAATTTAGAATTTGAGTCCCTTTTTGATACAGGAGTACTGATGCATAGGGGCACTTGTACCCCAATGTTTATAGCAGCACTCTCAACAATAGCCAAATTGTGGAAAGAGCCTAAATGTTCATCAACTGATGAATGGATAAAGAAATTGTGGTTTATATACACAATGGAATACTACGTGGCAATGAGAAAGAATGAAATATGGCCTTTTGTGGCAACATGGATGGAACTGGAGAGTGTGATGCTAAGTGAAATAAGGCATACAAAGAAAGACAGATACCATATGGTTTCACTCTTATGTGGATCTTGAGAAACTTAACAGAAACCCATGGGGGAGGGGAAGGAAAAAAAAAAAAAGAGGTTAGAGTGGGAGAGAGTCAAAGCATAAGAGACTGTTAAAGACTGAGAACAAACTGAGGGTTGATGGGGGGTGGGAGGAAGGGGAGGGTGGGTGATGGGTATTGAGGAGGGCACCTTTTGGGATAAGCACTGGGTGTTGTATGGAAACCAACTTGACAATAAATTACATACATTGAAAAAAAAAAGAATTTGAGTCCCTTTTTATGACTCAAGAATGAATAGCAAAAGTAGACAAACTGAAGTCTAATCTTGTGTTTGTAAAAATGTAACCAAGATAAAACTGCTATTTTAAAAGCATTTATGAAATGAAACTTCTGTAATAACCATAGATTAAGTTAGATCGCCATTCATTGGTTACATATCAACTTTAAATACATTAGTCACAAAGGATCCATCTCAGTAATATCACTCCATATAGGGGTCAGACTGACAATCAAAAGTCCTTATGCATAAATAATATAATCTTGTGATTCCATTTTCCCTCTTCATTTCTTTGATAACTAATGCTTTTGTGGCTATTGTTCCTGAAATATTTTTTTCCCCTTTTCAAGAATGAAAACAATGCTCACAATAACAGAGTTCTGACAAAAGATATATTCTGGTTTCTCTTCAGATAGTATAAAAGTTTTCAATTTTGGCATATTAGATTTTGGCCTTCTTCACATGCTGATGCTTTTTCTTATGTCTAAGCGAGTGCAAGTCCAGAAGCCTGCCCTCAATTCCATATGATGATAATTCTCTTTTGACCTTGCATTCTGCTAGTTTTATGTCCTCAAGTATTGACAACATTATGCTTTATGACTGAAGTTGGTCTATATTATTGCTTTGGGTCTTGTCTAGAAGAGGCAACCTTGGATCAGTAAATAAATGAAAATATGATGATTTATAGCCCACAGTTCAGAAGACTCAGAGCTGGGAAACTAGACATAAGTGTAGGTAGAATATTGCTGGAGGGTGCCTTGTTCAGTCAGTTAAGTGTCTGACTCTTGATTTTGGCTCAGGTCGTGATCTCATGGTTTTTGAGTTCAAGCCCCACATCGGGTTCTGCACTGATGGCACAGAGGAGCCTTCCTGGGATTCTGTCTCCCTCTCTCTTTCCCTCCCCTGCTTGTGCTCTCTCTTTCAAAATAAAGAAACTTAAAAAAAAAAAGATGACTGCTGGAGAACTATGTACAATTAGGGTTGCTATGAAATAAAGAGTAAGCAAAGAAAGAGGGTTTGGTTTGAAGGGGAGCCTCCAAAGGAGTACTGAGACTCACCTTGTATAGAAAGGGATGAAGAATGGCCTGGGGATGTAGGACTTTTTAAATTGACAATTAGGGAATCCAGCTATATTTAGCCTGTAACCCTTATAATGATGCACAAGAACAAATAGAGAGCATGGTGGTAGGGCTTGGGGAAGTGGGTAGAGGCTTTTCCCAAGTCTGTTCTATATTTACAGCATCCTAATCCCTGACAGTTAGATAGAGCCACGATCCTTCACTTTGACAGCTGTCAAAACCACATGATGCGCACTAAGAAAATACTTTTTATTGATGACGTGCCAGGCACTATACATCTATTGTGCTTAACTGTGCAAAACAAGTATTATTACTGCATTTTCACTTTATGACTGAGGAAGCTAAGGAATAAAGAGGTCAAGTAAATTGCCAGGATTGCACATAGCTAATATATCTAGGTTAGGATTTGAATTTAAGTCTGTGTAACACTTAAGAATGAACTCCCCCTGCCCCCAATATGCTACTCTATGAGGTACTACGTAAAATTAAAAAAAAAAATTAAAGTTGTTTTTAAGGACCAAAGGAATACAAATGAGGTATTAATAGGCTAAGTATGGCCATCAGAGACTAAAATTCTACCTCAGTTCCGGTATGATTTTCCCATAAATGTTACTGAAAGTACCTGCTATGTGCAAAGACTGGGTCTTGAGGCTAAAAGTCACAAGTCTTGCCTTCTAAGAGCTTATAATCTAACTGGACAGGCTAAGAAGAAAGTAACAGTAGGGATAATTAACTATTTAATAGAACAACAAAAGTGATACCATGAGGGAATGCATGATTAATTGCCAAATCACACATGTTTAAAGCTCAGAAAAAGGAGACATTATATGGTCTGGAAAGGTTTAAGAAGACTTCTTGGAGGAGAAAGGGTTCAGGCTGATTCCCAGGGTTGATAAAATGTGGGCAGACAGGGAGATAAGGAGAACTGCATTCCAAGAGAAGAAGTGGGGAAGAAAAATACCCGAGTAAGCCTGCTGCTTGGGAGCTGAAGGTTGGAGAACATGAACAGTAGTGAGGTGGCTGGAAGGTAGGTTAGGTACCACATGGTAGAGACTTTGAAGGGTGGTTTAAGTAAACTGGATTAATCTCAAGGGCAGTGGGACTCCAGGAATGTTTTTGAACAAGGGAATCACATGATCCAACCGGCATTCCAGGAAGATTTCTCTGGCAGTAAATTGTAAGAAGATTGCAGAGGGGAAGAAGGAAGGCAGAAAGATCTGTGAGGAGGAGACATAAGAGGGGCTCATATAATCAAGGGAAGCACAAGAAAAGAAGAGGAAGCTATTTCAGTTTTGTTCTGATTTTATAGACTTAGAAAGATATGGACTTGGTTCTGGTTGGAACTGGTTTAATTAAATGGAAATTTGGGGAAAGTAGGCACAAACAACTTTGTATAGGTTTATAGTTCAATTAAAAATTATTTAACTTTATAGTTTTATATAATTTTACAGGTTACATAGTATTTTCAGAAATATTAATTAATTATCCTCATAACACCTGATGTACTAGATAAGTTTGACATTTTTTTCCATTTTTCAGATGTTGAAACTGAGGTTTGAAGACCTTGCAGTAACTAACACAAGGCCACACTGTTAGTACATTTTGGGACTGTGAACTACATGAATGGGTTTCTGACTTCATACTCTATGCATGCACCATACTAATTCAAAAAACTTTTCTTCCTTCCATTTTGAAGGTCCATCACTTTTAGTTTTTTTTAAATGGGAAATTTCCAAAGTATACAAAAGTAGAGAGAATAATATAATGAACTCCTAAGTGCCTGCCACCCAGCTTCATCAGTGCTAAACTCACAACAGATCTTGTCCCACCTTACTCCACCCACCCCAATTATCTGGAGCAAACCCTCCCAATCAGATCATGATTCTTTTAATTTAAGGCCCAGAAAATATTTTTAAGGGCTCAAAATCAGTTGTATTTCTTCCAAATGGAATATTTCCCATCTTTGGCTTTAATGGAGAGAAGGGAGGGTGCACACTGCCTTGCAGAGTCCTCCTTTTCTTACCAAGATGTGAGAAAGTGAAGAGCGAAGCAAGTGACCCCCTCTCTCTGAAGAATTTCCTGGGAATTTCACTTCTTCAAGATATCCCTGGTAAGTGAAAAATGAAATATCTTCCTTTTGTTCTCCTGATGCCTATTCTGTATGTTTCTTTCTTCCAGGCTGAAGTGATGACAGCCCATTTATTGTACATGAGGTGCTTGAGGCTTTCCTAAAGGTGGTTTTAATAGAATGTCTTGTATCTATCTATGTTACTCTTTTGTGTATGAATGTGGATGGAATATGCAGGGTGATTTTCCTGGCTACAGGAAATTGTTTTTCTCTCCATACTCTGAGGGAAAAATACATTCCTGTGTTCAACAAGCTTTTCCTAAACTGCAAAAAGACTTCTTTGGCCAAGGACACTATCATTTATTCTTACAGTGCTTAGGGGAAAAGGCTATCTTGAATTTAAAAGTGAATAACTGAAAAAATAAACACTGAAAAATCTTCGCTTATCAAAATCCTGTAAGTTGTATTTTTATTTGGAGTTTATGCCTAAAGTCACATTACTTTATGTTTCATAGAATAAGATAGGACTGTAGGTAAATGAGGACCGATTATATCTAGAGGCCTTAATAGAGATTTAGAGGGAAGGATACAATTTACAAACACTTCAAGGAGGGGTTTAAATTGCTTGATTTTTTAATTATTCAGAATTTTTTAGCCAACAAATATTTACTCAGCACATACTACACCCAGAACCTACTCTGTGTGAGGTTATAAGGACACAAATGATGAACAAGACAGATGAACAAGTCCTTCTCCTGGGTGGAATTTTTCTACTAGGTAGAAATCTAGGTAGAATTTCTACATGTAAATATTGCAATTATTTGATTCCTGAAAATTATCACATATGTTCAAAAACACTGAAAGGTCTTTTTTAAAAAGACTCATTTTAAACATCTTAGCCAATAAATGACTATAACTGGAGCCTGAGAGGATTTTACGTTGCCTGTAACCAAATCTGTTAAGACTTTCCAAACAGAACATATGCCATTGATAAACCTGCATGAAAAGGAAGGGCCTCCACTAGGTAACTGGATAGTTTCCTGGTTAAGGAAGGATGAATGGCATTACCCCTTTGCCCTAAGATTCTTCTGGATGTAAGAACTATAATGGTTACAAATATGCTTTTTTTTTTGAGATATATATATTATTTCTTCTGCTTCCTGATAAAAGCATCCTCCTCCTCAGCCTGCTTTTCATTATGAAACTTTAACTACATCTGTCCCTTCCCCATATAGTAGGGTCCTCTTTCAGCGGGAGCCTGTAGGGACTTGTGGATAAGTGTTAGCAACTGGAATATGCCCTTTAGTTGGTGAGGCACCTAGATGATACTCAATACTGAAGTCCAAGCAGATTGCTGCACACACAGAAAGTCACAAGAGTGTCTTGGCTGAGGCACAAACTGAACTTGACAAAATGCAAATCACAAAAGGAAGGGCAGAAGGAAAAGGGGAAATTGGATTCTGCACTCAATTTTCTGCACTTACTACACTACAATGTGACTGATGAACTAGATAAAGAGAGTTCTAAAATTAAAACTAGAACCAGGTGGATTTCTTTTAGGATAAATCTCTAGGCCCAGAAACCTCAGAGACGACCCAGGTTGCTGGCCTGATGCACGTGGCCTATCAGCTGCCAGCACTGCCAACAATTTACTCTTGCTGACTGCTTCATGCTTCTATTCTTTGTCTTTGAAATGTTCCTCTTCCAGCATTGGACCGGAGACAGAACACAGCTTAGGAGTCAAAAGTACTGCATCAGATGTTTGTTTTCAGCTTACGCCTTCTCCTGCTTCAACATGTATCTAAGGAAATTCACTCTACTTGGATATAGCATTTTACCCCGTCTGTTTCTGAAGCTCATTTCCAGGAGCAATACTTCAGTAAATGAGGTGTCTTTTCTCCCCAAAAGATTTGAATTGCACTCAGTTTGCTTTGGTAGCATATTGTAGTAATGTGATGAAAGAAATAAGAACATAAAAGGCGTGAATCCCATTGGTGAGTAAGCTGCTGACAGGGTAGGACGATGAAATTTAGGCTTTTTAGAAACTCAGATTCCTTTGTGTCAGTAGGATGCTACCAACCTTTAACAACCAACCTAGATATACCAGGGATAACTTACTGTACTGACTTAACCCATTAACTCAGTGTTATAGACAACTTAGGTAGTATGAAGTTAAGAACATTTTTTTTCTACACCATGTGTGGTAAAATAAAATGTTTTAAATGTTTTTTTTCAAAGTGGAGGAAAGATTGTTTTAAACTACGTTTTCTGTTTACAAAATACACAAAAATCACCCTTAAAAAATCACCCAGTATCTCAACCCTCAGAGAGTAGCTGTTACTATTTTGTCTTTTGTTCAAGAAAATGTCTATGCAACAGAGTTGAAGTGGAGTTGTGTGTACAATTTCATGTCTTGCTTTTAAAGTTTCACATTTCAATACAAAGATTTTCAGCAGAACACATTTAATTGTGCTTCATCTCCAAAGAAAGATAGGACAGGCACTGAATATGCCTCAGATGTAGCAGAGCTCACCCCTTGTTACTAGGAGAGCTTACCAAGCATGGAAGACCACCCCATCTAGCTCATTCCCTCCAGCAGCAGCACATCACAGAATGTCCCATGAGTGGAGTTAAAGAGGCCTTCAAATATATCAATGCTTCTATTTTATTTTAAAATTATTGTCATTATTAATTTATTTTAGAGAGAAAGCATGAGCAGAAGAGGGGCAGAAGAGGAGAGAGAATCTTTCTGTTTTTCAATTTTTATTTATTTTTGAGAGAGAGAGAGAGAGAGAGAGAGAGAGAATGAATGAGCGAGCAGGGGAGGGGCAGAGAGAGAGAGAGGTATAGAGGATCCAAAGAGGGCTCTGTGCTGACAGCAGACAGCCCGATGTGGGGCTGGAATTCATGAACTGTGAGATCGTGATCTGAACATTAGTTGAACACTTAGCCAACTGAGCCATCCAGGCACCCCCAATTTTTATTTTTTTAGTGTATTCTCTACACCTGCATCAATACTTTTAAAAGCAATTAAATTATGCTCCTTCAGGTTAAATTGAAACTCCTTGGATTTTCTTCTTCACTTTATTTTCTTGAGCCTTGATTAAATTTAACTGTGACCACAGACTAATGGATGATAAGAATTGGCAGGGAGTTAGCATTCACTGACATGATCTCCTACCTGATGAGATCTCTCTGCATCTGCTAGACCTGGGGGTGAAACAATAAAAAAGTGCCTCTTCCTTTGGGTGACTGATGCCAGATGCATGATGTGGCTACTGCAGCACTGGCTGGATTAGCTTTAGTTTCCCCCTTGGCTGGGGTGCTCTTGGTGAACTAGTCTATACAACTGTACAGTCCTGACCTAGGGGTGATGGTCTTCCAGTCTTTACCTGAGTGACAGAGAGCTCACCCCCTCATACAGTTAGTCCATTCTACAGTTGAACAGCTTTGATTATGGGATGTTCTTAACGATAAGAAGAAATGTCTTCTTGTACCTTTTACCCACTGATCCTGGTTGTGCTTCTGAGGGAACTGAGATATCCTCTACTCAGGCTTCCACATGACTGCCCTTCAGATACTTGATACTTACTATGCCATGTGTTTTAAGTCTTCCCTTCCCCAGGCTGAATACCTAATTCTTATGACTAGATCTTAATGTGACTTATTTCTAGATCTTGGTCAATATCCCCTGTTATTCTCCAGTTTGTGAATGATTTTTAACCCAGAAGATGGTATGGAACATGATACTTCAATTATATTATAGCTTTGTAATATAGTAAAGCTATTCAATCTTGATCTGAATGTTATATTTCCTTTAATACAACCTAAACCTGTATTTTGTTTTAGAGAAATTTATACTGTTGGCCTCGTTCAACTTGTAAATTTCTAAAACCCCATTTCAAGCATTCCTTTATTAAGCCAGGCCTCCCCAATCTTCGACTTGTGCAATTAGCTGCTGAAACTAAATGCAGGCCTTATTATGCCTACCTACTACACTTCTTTTTGTTGGTGTCAGCCTACCAGTTCAGTATGTTAGAATTCTGCTGAAATATATCAAATTAACTTTTTTGTAGGTTACTCCACAGCTAAACAAGGAAAAGGTGAGCAATGGTGATTCTGGCTTTGAACTAGGCACTTCACTAAGATGGGGAGTCATGACTTGGAGGAGTCTGACTTACAGACATTTGAACAACCATTTCTGAAAGGTGTTGCCTAATAGATCAGCTCAATCTAGAAGGTAGATCTATGTCCTGACCCTGTTTTTTTTTTTTTTTTTTTCCTCCCCAGTACTCCTTTCACTTAGATAACAACAGAAGCACTAGCTTGACCTGTAAGTGCTCTATGGGCAAAGAACATAATTCCCATGATACCTAAAACACTAGAGGCACATAATCAATTTTTGATAATTTGCATTAAGCCTTTAACCTGAACTGTGGAAGGGACTGGGGCCAACAGCAATCAGTAGCACAACAAAAATAAGACACTTCTCCAATTATGGTCACATTGTCTCTAATGATATTTATTTCTCCTGCTTTAGAACCCTTCAGGACTTTTCCTTCTCTGGGCTAACCACTCCCCTTCTCTGCTTCATGTTTGTTCATCTGTTTGTTCATTTACTTAGCAGACAGTTCATTGTTTATTCATTTATTCATCAGGTATTTATTGAGTATGCTTTATACAGTTCTAGACAATGTATACAATGGTGAGCAAGATACACATGTAGTCTACTGGGAAGAGACAAAGAGGCATTTTCAATGCAGTGTGGTAAGTGGAATACTAAGGGTGTATGTTACAGTGCTATGAAAGCACATAAGAGGGCCCCCTAGCCAAAATGGAGGTAAGGAGGAAAGCCTTGCCATGGGAAATAAAGTCTAAGATGTGTCCCTAATGATAGGTAGGAGTTGGCCAAGTGAGAAGTCATGGAAAGCATTCCAGGAAGAGAACAGCATGAGCAAGGGTCTGGGAGCACAGAAATCTCTGATTGCCAACTTCTTTTAATATTGTCGTCTTTTTGGTCTCTTGTCCAGTTGTCCAGAAATCACATGTTGCAGGTATTCATTTAATTTTGTAGCTTTATTCTTCCTGGCCAAGTTTCCATTAGTAAACACTGCTTGCTTTTTGTGCCTTAGAGTAGTCCTGACTTACCTTCACCTCCCCTTTTCTTTGTCTCTTTGAGAAAGCATGGGAGTTAATTAACTCCTACTTACATTCTGGTATCTGTAAGCTTTTCAGGGGAAGGGCCATGCCTTCTTAATCTTGACAGTCCAGGTTTCTGACATGCAACTGGCATGCAGGAGGTATTCAACAAATGTTTGAAGTATTGAAAAGCAAAATTTAACTACTTATGAATTCTACACATGTAAAGAATATTCATTCTAGAAGACACAACCAGATTCATGTAGAAATCACAAACAGCCTACCTTGTAGCCAACAGAAATCAAAGGTCTACTTTTTAAGTCAAAATCAATCAAAAACTTTTTCTTGAGAAATTGTGATGTGGAGATTTCTTTCATTGCTTAAAGCAAGTTCAAAGAACAATGACTGGGGCTCTTGTGCCTTCTGACAACTGTCTACCAGAGCTGCTGAGCAATCTGCCAAGGTGCCTGCTGCCTCAAAGGTGAGAACCCTAGGCTATCCAAGTTCTGCCCAGTGATGCGGGAATTATCTCTCTCTTTTAATGTGTTCCGTTGGAACAGAACTGCAGAACGTCCGCAGCAGTGAACCATGAGGAATAAGAGCAGATCAGCTGAGCAAAGAGATAAACTGGGCATCGCCCAAGGGACAATGACAAGTGAAGTGACCTCATGCTTTGCTTTGAGGAACTCAGATTTCCGAGTTCTCAAAAGTTATCTAAGCTACAACATGGCAGGGCACATGAGAAAGAGAACCTCCTATTGACAGAAAGTAGGAGAGGATAAGGTTAACAAGGAATAAAAAGATGTAAAGAGGTATTTGCTTCTAAGTCTAAATTACTATTTCAGAACTCAAGAGCTAAATAAGAAGGACAATTTTGACTACCAATAAAAACAAAAAACAGATGAAAAACAGGAGACCATAAAATCACCTGACCAGAGATATTCTTGGTAAATAAAATGCAGGGTCATTATGAAAGCAATGCAGAGGAAACCTGAAGGGCCAAAAAAGATACTTCAAAAGGTACTTCAAAAGATACTGCACCTCAGTGGTGATCAGGGACCTGCACTAAAGACACAATAAGACACCATTTCACATGCAAGCGAGTAACAATATTAAAAACTCTAACACTGAAAGCCACACAGTGTTGCTGAGAGATATTAAACAAATGGAGGGATATACTGTATTCATGGATTTCAAGACTCAGTATTGTTAAGATAGCAGTTCTCAAGTAGATCTGTAGATTCAGCACAATGTCAAAATCTCAGCAAGCTTTTGGAAGAAATTAACAAACTCATTCTAAAATTCATGTGGCAATACAAAAGACATAGAATACCTAATTTCACAATTTATTACAACGCTACAGTAATCAGGACAGCATAATATTGACAAAAAGGAAAAAAGACAGATTAGCAAAACAAAGTAAATAGGGGTGCCTGGGTGGCTCAGTCGGTTGTCTCCCTCGCTCTCTGCCCCTCCCCCACTCATGCTCTGTTTTTCTGTCAAAAATAAATAAATGTTTTAAAAAAAGTTAAAAAAACCCCACAAAGTAATTAATAGTCCAGAAATGGACTCACACAGGGGCACCTGGGTGGCTCAGTCGGTTAAGTGTCCGACTTCGGCTCAGGTCATGATCTCCTGGTTCACGAGTTCGAGCCCCGCGTCAGGTTCTGTGCTGACAGCTCGGAGCCTGGAGCCTGCTTCCGAATCTGTGTCTCCCTCTCTCTCTGACCCTCCCCCCATTCATGCTCTGTCTCTGTCTCAAAAATAAATAAACGTTAAAAAAAAAAATAAAAGAAATGGACTCACACATCTCTCCTAGGTGCTCTAGGCTGCCATCCCTCTGATTTATATATTACTATTTCATCACATTCTTTCTTTTTTTATTTTTTTTATTTTTTAATATATGAAATTTACTGTCAAATTGGTTTCCATACAACACCCAGTGCTCATCCCAAAAGGTGCCCTCCTCAATACCCATCACCCACCCTGCCCTCCCTCCCACCCCCCATCAACCCTCAGTTTGTTCTCAGTTTTTAACAGTCTCTTATGCTTTGGCTCTCTCCCACTCTAACCTCTTTTTTTTTTTTTTTTTTCCATCACATTCTTTCTAAACTATCTTTGGAGAGAAAAGTAACTGTGATTTTGGCCATTGTGTGTGTGAGAAAATGGCCTTCCTGGCATTGGATACGTGACTGGTTTTATTACAGGAAATTTATGATTGGTGTGTATAGTGATGTGGGCCTGTAATGATAAGGTTGTCTCTTATGAGGGAAGGGATCTTACCTAACAGGCACTTTGATTCTTGTCAGTGCTCACAACCCTGAAGTTAGCAGGAAGAGCCTTTCCCTCCCTGAGAATCAATTGGGGAGAGTCCTGGGAGCATAGGAGAAATGGAATTGGTCTTTTTGGTCATGCCAATGAGCATCTTTGGCCTCTCCTCATCTCACCTCATCTCTGTGGATTGACACCATGGAAAATAACCTCCTTCAAAAAAATTTTTTTTAATGTTTATTTTTGAGAGAGAGAGGGAGAGGGAGAAGGAGAGGGAGAGGGAGAGGGTGAGAGGAGAGGGAGAGGGAGAGGGAGAGGGAGAGGGAGAGAGAGAGAGAAGAGAGGAGAGGAGAGGAGGGGAGGGGAGGGGAGGGGAGGGGAAGGGAGGGGCGGGGTGGGGCAGAGAGGGAGACAAAGAATCTGAAGCAGACTCTGGGCTCCAAGCCGGCAGCACAGAGTCCGACACAGGGCTCGAACTCACGAATGGTCAGATCATGACCTGAGCCAAAGTCAGACAATTAACCGAGCCACCCAGGCACCCCAACATCCTCTTTTTTAAACATTTGTCCATGTTGGCTTGCAAGATACCATTCTCTTTGGTGTGTCTCCAGTCTACTGTTTCAGACTCTTTCTCTTTCCTATCCCTTAAATGTTGGGGTTTCTTCTTCTAATCTGTTTCCTTGTTTTATCAAGTATTTCTGGGATTTCCTATCCACTTCTATAGCTACAATTGCCCCTACAAAGAGATGTGCCTTCTCCTTTCTGACTCCAATTTAGTTAATACCACCACAGGCAAGGTTTTCCTCATTCTATATATTCTTTAAAAAGAAAGTTTTAATTTTTTCATTATAAAAGTAAACCACATTTACTGTTAAAAGATTAATAAAAGAAAACAAAAATAATCCACAATTCCTACACATATTTTTTTATCTTCCTATCTCCTCATGCAGTTTTTTTCCAAATCAAAATATTTTCACTATCTTTTCCTTTCTCCCTCTCTCTCTTCATTGAACTTATAAATGCAAAAATGTTCCAAATTAGACCTAATGTACATAAGAGCAGGTCTAGTTATATAGTGGTTTCAATGAACATGAAAGTGATATACCTTGAAGCAAGGACAAATAAAATATTAGTGAGTTATGTATAAAGCCCCTGAAAATATTCAAAAACCGACTTCAAAATTGCTATAAAGCTTTCCATTAACTTCCACATTAGCCTCTGATATGGTGATTTTCATTAAACACCACATTTAAAATTTTATTATTTTTTACATTCAAAATTTTAAAAACTGTATTATTATTCAACTATTAGTCAATTATTTAATTTTGAATTTAATTTTTATACTTTCTACTGTAACTCTTGTACTTCTAGTTTTCATTACAACAACAGTTCATCATTTATACCATGAGTTAAATGATATTTTATGGACTAATCTAAAAATCTCATCATCATTTCCAATATTATTTATCTGGAGAAATATATTCTAGATTTCTATGAACCAATTTAGAATATTCTAAGCCTGTATCTAAACCTATGTGTAAATTGGGAAAGTTCCTTTACTTTCAAAGGCCTGTGGAAAATAATGGTATTTATTATTACATCTAAGTCCATTTTAAAACTTTTATATGATCCCAACTGAAGTTAGAGACCATTCTTTATATCATTAGCCATATCCAAACTACCCATTCGGTGATATTTATTTTTTCTGAGTAATTTATTTTGATAATCTCCCCTTGAGAAGGGGTAAGGGACTGTTTGCAATGACCATGTCTTGACTCCTAATCCTATCTTTCATCTACCATTTACTCTTTCTGGACGATCTTATGTTTTGTAGAATTCAGAGAATCTAAGCAAACTGAGAGCTTGTAGGATATGACACTCTGTCTCTTTCCTTCTTTTCTCATTCCATCCTCACACTATCACAATTAGTAATAATATATAGCTGAAGATGTATTCTTTTGTCCCTTAAGATTTTCTTCATCATTGCTGCACTATATGCTAACTAATTGGGATGTAAATTAAAAAAAAAAGATTTTCTTCTTCAGTGTTGTCCCTTTTTTCTTTGGAGATCACCACTCATACACACTGGGGATGCCCTTAACATGCCCACACAAATAAGAAAAGTAAATTGCATAGGCTATTCTCCATGAACTTCAAGAGTAAGAGTAACCCATGTCCCCATCCACAAATGCCTTTACTATGATGAAAATGATAAGTAGACTTCAGGTATGCCCTCTTTTATATAATAGGTTTTCCCTGAAGAATCATAAGTTAATTAGAATTTAATTGAATAATTTAAAATGCACTAGGAAAAATGGACAAGACTAAACTATGGTTTCCAGGAATGCACACTTTGATTATAAAATTACAAAAAGAAAAATGCAAGAAAGTGATCTCTATAAAAGTCAGAATAGTAGTTATTAATAAGGGAAAGGAAAGGGCAAGAACTGAGCTGGGGCACATGGATGGGGCTTGTGAATTGGATGGCAAAATTCTATTTCATTATCTAGGTGACTGTTTTAGTGCAGGCTGCTTTAACAAATTACTGTAGACTGGGTGGCCTAAACAACACAGATTTATATTTCACAGTTCTGGAGCCTGGGAAATTGAAGATCAGGGTACCAGGATGGTTGGGTTCTGGTGAGAGCTCTCTTACTGGTTTACAGATGGTTGTCCTTCTGCTGTGTCCTCACATGGGGGTGGGAGGAGAAAGACAGATTCTCTGTATTTCTTCTTATAAGGGCACTAATCTCATTTATGAAGGCTCCATCCTCATGACCTAACTACCCCCCCCAAAAGCCCACCTTCAAATACTTCATACTGGAGATTAGGACTTCAACACACAAATTTCAGGGGAAACAAACATTCAGTCCATAGTTGTGGCTTTCACTTATAATAATTTATTAAACCATATTTGATTTACATGATTTTCTGTATCTGTGTTATTTTATAATAAATTTTTTTTAAAAAATTATCCTTGGTTTTTAGATAAAACATATGTCAACCTTTCATATCTTCAAAACAAAAAGTTCTTTAGTCCTCACTCTATTGAAAAACATGTATTTTTGCATGTAAAGGAAGATGGAACCATATTGGCAAAGTACTATTCCCCAAATTGCCAATGAATAAGCCATTTGCCTTTGAGGGCAATACACTATCATTTGGCACTATAGAAACTACTTACATAAGGGGTTCAATTTGCTTACATGGCATGTTCATGTAGCTCCTATAGCTCTGGACTTTATAGGCAGATATTGTCCCATATGGTTTGGATTTTATTCCCAAGAGCAGGAGTAGATCACAGGGTCATTTGGTGAGGCAAAGGACTTAAACTCAGCCTTCCATGGCTTAAAAGAGATAGCATTCTTTCTGATTCAAAGTAGTTTACTCTCCATGTATTGGGACAGGCGTGGGGAGAAGATGGGGAATCTGTAAACAAACATCACTACCATTAATGACTAGAAAGAAACCTAGGCAGCAATACACAAAAATTATTGGATTATTTCCTTCTCTCTAGTCCAGAAAGTCCAAATGGATTTTCATGAGGCATTAGTGGAGATGCTCTGAATATTTCAATAAGGATTTATGGAGTGATCTCTGCTCACTTTTACCCACTGTTCTTTACAAACGTCAGATAAACCTGAAAAATGTCCGAGAATGGTCAAATAGTGAGGTAAGGCAGAATATTCCTTATTCAACAATATCACAGGTGTTGGGCAATGATTTGAAAATCAGGACTTGAAGAACAAGACCAATTTCCAACTGAAAAAAAAGAGTATTTAGGGCAAGGGAACCAGAAGATGTCAGATTATGGTTGAATTCCAACTCCAATGCACTGCTCAGAATCCCAGATGTTCCATTTGAATTCCTCCCGTTGCCACTCTGAAATACTAGTCTATAAATTTAATTGGTTATAAGCATGATTTCCCAAGATGCTTGTTTACTCTTTTCATGTAGTATCATATTGCTTTTAATAAGGTATTCAAACCCTACAAAGTATGTTTCCAAAAAAAATCAAAGCTAATTCACTACACTTAACAGTTAAGTGCTTCTCTAAGTCAATAAA
Source organism: Panthera onca (assembly GCF_046562875.1). Taxonomy (NCBI): domain Eukaryota; kingdom Metazoa; phylum Chordata; class Mammalia; order Carnivora; family Felidae; genus Panthera; species Panthera onca. The sequence goes on along the minus strand of NC_138344.1, from coordinate 59,302,453 downwards.
ACCCGCCTCTGTTTAAGTATAACTAGGATCTCAACTATCTCAGCTCCTGTAATAGAGAACTCTCCCTGCCATTCAGAAGTCCTTCAGAAAATGGACCATGCTGGTTGGGTATAAGAGATAATCTTTATATCACTGCTATTGGAAAAACAAATGTGTTCCTCTTTAGGAGGAGTTAGTATTAGTGAAAATAACTCATTATCTCTATCCATCTCTTCTGGTTCCCCATTAAGTCTTTAATATTTTCCTATTCACCTCCTAATGCTTCTTCAGCCACCATTGAAGTTATTTGGTCCCTTAAATGCTTTCTTGCCTCTGATTTTAATTAGAACCTGGTCATGACTCTCAGTACTCCCTGGTTTGTGCTACTCCATCTTTCTGCTCTGATAGTCTAGTCTCTTGACAATTTTCACCCTTACACACGAAACAAAGTAATCACTGAAAACATGAACACCCAAACTATACCTCAGAAATCAGAGTCTTCTTGATATTAAGACTGGTTCCAGTTGGAAGCACCCTAAGAGACTCAAAATATATGCTATTTTAATGGAGGAGAGAGGTTCAGTAAAGTTAAGGCTGGAGCTGATCCTGGCCAGACACAGTGCATTGTGGATAGTGTTCATTTTCATGTATTTATCATATGCTATACGTAAGAGGCATTTACCTATTTATTGAAAAACATTTATTGAGCAACTACTGTGCCAGGTACTGTGCCTGTGGCTTCAGAGAGAATAATAAGCAAAGTGGAAGAATCTCTTCTGTCTTTGAATTCACAGTAATAATCCACAAGTCTACAAATCCTCTAATCTACTATGTAAATGTTATAAAAGAAAATGGCAGTGGTGATAGGAGAGCAATAATGAGGGAGATCTAACCTAGTTTGGGGTTTGAGGAAGTCTTCTGAGGAAGTGATCTAATGTAAAGGAAATATAGAAGATAGTGAAAGGAGGGGTGAGACATAAAAAAAAAAAAAAAAGATTTGCAAAGTCCTTGAATCAGAAAGGAATGAGGCATATTCAAGGAACTGGAAGATGAGGACAGTTGATCCCACAGTGGGGCAGATGTGGAATGTGGGGAAGAGATAGAGGTATAGTGGTACAGAGCCCTGGAGAAAATGTCAAAGATGTGAGATGTTATCCTACAAACAAAAATAAGCCACTGAAGAGTTTTTAAGCAAAGGAGTGGCAGGATCAGATGGTGAATGATCAGAAGGACTTAAGATTATGGGAAGGAGTCTAGTTAGAAGGCTCTTTCAATGGTGCTGGCAAAAGATGAGAAGTGAATGGATTGGACAATTCATTTTTTAAAGTTTATTTATTTATTCTGAGAAAGAGTGAGACAGAGACAGAGGGAGAGAGACAGAGACAGAGAGAGATAGAGAATCCCAGGCAGGCTCTGCTCTGTCGGCACAGAATCCCATGTGGAGAGTGAATTCATGAACTGTGAGATCATGAGCTGAAATCAAGAGTTGCAGGCTTAACTGAGTTAGCCACCCAGGCAGCCCTTGGCATTCTTTAGGAAGTAAAATGGATAGACCTTGGTGATGGAAGAACCATGAAGGGTGATGAAGAGGAGGCTTGTTCACTGGGTAGATCTAAGTTACATTTACTGAGACAGGGCTTATCTAAGAACACTTCTATAGAGAAGATAGGGGAAAAAACATTCCCTTTTTTTGCAGAAATAGAATCATCAACTAAAGCTTATACAAGCTTTAATAAATATCGGTCATTAACAGTAAGATTGGGTGAGGTCTTAGAATCACCTTGTATTCTAGACAAGAAAGAAAAATATCTTACAGTACTAGAGAAGTTATCTGATAAGGATTGCAGAGAACCTTATAAAATACCATACAATTAATCTGATTAAAGAAAGCATAGAACTCAAGAATTTTAAAATAATGAAGAAAAGGTTTTAATTATAGAAAAATTAAATGTTTTCATATAGAATGAAGCCAGGACACTACAGCTCTTAACCTCCCCCCCTTTTTTTTCATCTATTACTAGGTTTTTTTGGAGAAAACAAAAAAGAGGCATGGAGGACCTTTAGAGATATCTTAAAGTTTCTGGAAATGAATCACTTATTGGAAAACCTGGTCATATTAAGTTAGTTCTCACTAAATGTTATGAAGAAAGTCTCTGACAGATACCATTTTGAAACTCTTGAATGAGGTACCAGCTAAAAATACCAAATTAAGGCTGAATTGGTCTCTGCTAAGGCAAAGTCATGGACTAGAAAATGACAAAACTGCAGGTGTCCAAATATAGCATGCAGATGGTGGAGTATCTAAGACAAGACTACTGAGGATTGGATAGGATTCACAGAATGGCGAAGAAGACACCGGGTCCTATATACAGGGAAGTTTATCCGTAATCCTTGCTTTCTGTTTGGAGGACTCAATTTTTATACTTCATTGGAGGAGAAATGGAACTTCAGTATCTCTACTAAGCAGTTCTTAAAGAACACTTTGGTTTTTCATAAATTATACTGAAAAGGTGTTTTTTTAAAGGAAGGAATACAGAAAAGAAAAAAGAAAATAGAAAAGAAAAATAAATTATCTTTTACAATAGCCTTCTGGTATGTTTCCCAAAGAACAGAAGGCAATATTTCTGTTTATCAGGGTGTATGACTTAATATTTAAAATACTTATTAATTGATGCTAAACTTCATTTGGAAAGATAAAACTGATTTTAAAAAGAAAAAAGGAAAAAGAAAAAGAAAAAAGATTCACTTGCATACTAAATTTTCCAAGGTTCCTTTTTCAAATCTTCTAGCTTTTTTAAGATGTTCTTTCTCTGTCTTGGGAATGGATACGTTTACACATAATCAAAACAGGTGCTTTCTATACATTTTTGTCCCAGTCTTCAGGACAAATCTTAAATCAATAATGGGACTTTTTCTGCATCTTCTTAGTAGGGCCTGTAAATATTTTAAAAAGAATGTGCTACTATGAAAGGTACTCTTGGATAATTCTTTATGTTTCCAGTCTCTATCCAGATAGGGCTGTCTTGATTCTTAAAAGAACATACAGAAAACTTGAATCATATAAACAAATGTGGAAAGTGGCTTGATACTTTAATAGCTTCATAGTATCAGTCTATAATAATGACTAAGTTGGTAAAGTCTGAATAAATCAGAGATGAAATACACCTGGGACATGGAGGTGATGACAATGGAGGACTGATTCCTACAAGAACCAAGCAATGATAATGGCAGTCTATACAGAAACTCACTATTAGGGGAGTGCGGCATGATTTTAGAAACTGAATTGTATTCATTCATCACTTATGGTAAGACTAGGAAAAGGCAAAAACTATTTAAAAGGGGAAAAATCAACACATCAAGGACTACTCCCTAGGCTCAAATCTGATTTGCTTATAAAATCAGTCCCAGAAACATTATGTTTGAGGTAAATACCCCTGCATAGAATCAGATGGATAGTGAAGAACATCCTTTCTAATATCCTGTTCATATAAGACTTTTTTCTTCCTTTACCTCTTGAACATTTAAAGTAAACTTATTTTTAAATTCCTTTCAGGTTGCTCTATTATATGTAGGTTCTTGGTTCTTTATCTGTAAATGGTTTTGTTGTTGTTTTCTGTGAGCACATGTCCAGTGAGAACAGCCTCTGTAAGACTCTTCCTGGTGCCCTGAGTTGAAAAGTTACCTTAATGGAGAGGCTGTGAGGATATTTTTTTTCCAGTCCTTGGAATAGTTTTCATATTAGTTTTCTTGGCTTGGGGCTTTTGTACTTGACAAGTAATATAAATCTGGGTCCTACACCTCTAGGTGTGACTCAGGTTGGGACTCTGATTTTTCAAGGGTGACTCTTTTTCTCTCAGTATCCATTTGGGCCACCCAATTTTTGCATCCCATTCCCTGGCTAGTGAGTGGACACTTCCACAGAATGGACAGTCCCTTCTGGCCCATAACTTTAGGCAAGAAGCTAAGGTCTATCTCCTAGCCACTTATAGGGACCCACTGTCTCAATTACTGCTACCTAGGACACATCTCAAATTCCATTTTTTTTTTTTTACTTTATTTATTGAATTTGAGACACGGCGTCAGGGGAGAGAACACATGAGCAGGGGAGGGGCAGAGAGAGAGGGAGGGAGAGAACTGTGAGATCATGACATAAGCTGAAATCAAGAGTCAGACACTTAACTGACTGTGACACCTACATGCCCCCACCTATTCTTTTCAGTAGTAAAGTATTGATCTGGTTTCCCCAACCTGCTCTAAGAATGCCATACTATCTCGTCCAAAAGTCTCTCAGAGCCACCAAACTTCACAACTGCCAAATCAGTAGGATTTCATATTTCATCTAAAGAAGTCTGAAAATGATTTTAGGTGCAATATGATGCAGTCAAAAAGCACACAGGCCTGGGAGTCCAGAGATCTGAGTTGCTATCTAAGTCCAACCCCAAACAAACTGTGTGACTGTACCAAATTTGTTGACCATTTTGGGTTTCAGGGGAGAAAAACAAGGATTTGGAAATGAAACAGAGAGGGACTCTTTCAGCTCTAAAATGCTATGATTCTATGAAATACTATCTTTCATCTTCTGGAGCCTAGTGGGAGGCCATGGTCTGGGGCAGAATGCTCTTGAAAGAAGGGAGGATAATTTATAGGGAAGCCCCTGGATGCCAGCTTCCCAGGATTATACAGCTCCTCCTTTAAAACAGCTACAAAACACATTAGCATTTCAAACACTGTTGCCTGTGACAGGTGAGTTCAGGAAGATTAGGAGGTAGACAAATTCTGTTTTTTGTTTTCTTTTTTAATGCCAGGCTCAGTATGTAAACATTAACTGTTTGAACATAGTATTCAGCATTACCCATTCATTTTTCATGAACTCATACAACATATCAAAGGGATATATGCTCCACTGCTTAGTTCTTCTTTCAAAATTACAGACAGACTCATTTTCCTCTATCAGCTAACCTGAAAGCTAGGGCTGTAGTTTAGTTGTAGGATTATCTCACAGCAGTGTGGACTTGGAAGATGATGCTGGAGTAGGAATACTCCTAGGCTTGCTTTGTCTCATGCATACAACTAGATAACTATCAAGTCATCCTAAATATCCCAGAAATTAACCTGAAGACCAGCACAACAAAACTTCACAACTAAAGGTAAAGAAGAGGCCACATCAAAGGAGGTAAGAAGTGCTGAGACATGATTTGGGAAAGAAATGGATTGTGGCCACTACAGTGGGGAGGGAGCCATGGTCAAGAGAGGGGCAAGAGACAGACTAGCAGGCAGGGGAGCACAGAGAGAAAATGAACCTCCATAGCAATTGGCTTAGAAAGCAAGAGGGCCTGAATTTCAAATTTTGTGAATTCTTGAAACAAGTAGGGCTTAAAGGCCAGCAGGAGTATCTGAATATAGCCTGGAAGACATTGCACTACTCTTTGAGAGAAGGCAAGGAAACAACCCATGGACATACAGTGTAGATCTGAAAAGCACCTGGGGCACACGGTGGGGAGGTTATTCATTCATCTTGGAGTGTGTCTCAGAGAGACACAAAGGATCTTGATTGTGCCATTTCCCTCCCTGCCCCTCAGCAAAAGCACAGAGCCACCTGTGGGAACCAACGCAGTGCCAACACTCACTACATAACTTGATTATGCCAAGCCCTGCCCTCCCATGCTGGAAACTTCTCCCAGTCATGCTTGCCTCAGTTCTGATGTGGGCGGCCCCTCCCCCTAGAAGGCTGGCTCAAATCCCTGCTTACACTGCATCTCCTGGCTTGGCAGTTTTGTGGAGCCCTGGTTCTGGTGGTAGTGATGGCAGGTCTCATTTCACATGCAGACTAGAGCACGCCTTGCTAAAATGCACCGCATTCAGGTCAGGGACCAAATACTTCTCACAACAGGCAAAGAGAGCCTCTGCAGATGACTAGCCTAATGGATAAAGCAGAGAGGACACAACAGCAGAGTGCATGCAGCACACACTGGAGACTCTCCTGGAAGCACTAGGCCCTGAGGAATAGGGGACACTACACTGAAGAGCACTACAGGACCTCTTCTTCATGAAGCCATTACCATAAAAAGAAACAGGTACAGAGACTTAGACAAAATGAGCATTCAGAAAAATTTATCCTAAAGGAAAAACAGGACAAGGCCATGGCCAGAGATCTGAGGGATACAGATGTAAGTAACATACCTGATGGGAGTATTTAAAACAACAATTATAAGGATACTCACTGGATTTGAGAAAATACTCAGTGAGACTCTTAACATAGAGATAAAAAAGAACCAATCAGAGATGAAGAGTGCAATTAATAACTTCAGTAACATGCTTGATGCAATAGGCTGGAAGAAGCAGAGGAATGGATTAATGACTTAGAAGACAGAGTAATAGAAAGTAATCAAGATGACCAAGAGAGAGAAAAGAATTATGCAAAATGAGAACAGACTTAGGGAACTCAGTGACTTTATCAAACATAATTTCATATTACAGAAGTCCCAGAAGAAGAGAGTAAAAAGGGGGCAGAAAAGTTATTTGAAGAAATAATAGCTGAAAACTTCCCTAATCTGGGGAAAGAAATAGATATCCATATCTAGAAGGCAAGGAGAACCCCCAACAAAATCAACAAAAGCAGATCCACACCAAGACATATTGTAATTAAATTGGCAAAATATAGTGATAAAGAAAAAAATTTAAAGTGACAAGACAAAAGAAGATAGTAACCTTACAAGGGAAACCCCATAGGGCTAGCAGGGGATTTTTCAGCAGAAACTTTCCAAGCCAGAGGGAATGGCATGATATATTCAAAGTGCTGAATGGTGGAGTAGGGGGCACTTGGCTGGCTCAATTGGTAGAACATGTGACTCTCAGGGTCATGAGTTCAAGTCCCACATTGGGCATAGAGCTTACTTAAAAAAAAAAGTCATTCTCTTCAAAGTGCTGCATGGAAAAAATCTGTAGCCAAGAATACTCTATCTAGCAAGGCTATCATTCAGAATTGAAGGAGAGATAAAGAGTTTCCCAGAGAAACAAAAACTAAAGGAGTTCATAATTACTAAACCAGCCCTACAAGAAATATTTAAGGGGACTCTTTGAGTGGAAAGGAAGACCAAAACTGACAGTATGAAGGTAGGAAACACAAAAGCAGTAAAAATTATTATTTCTATTAAAAAATCAGTCAAAGAACTCACAAAATAAAAGGAATGTGACAACATATACCTAAAACATGGGGAGGAGAGGAGTAAAGAATGGGTTCACACTTAAACAACCATCAACTTAATATAGACTGCTATATGCAGAAGAGGTTATATATAAACCTAATGGTAACCATATATCAAAACCCAATAAATATGCAAAGAATAAAGAGAAAGAAATCCAAACAATCACTAAAGAAAATCAGCAAACCATGAGAGAAAAAGAAGAAAGGCTGAGAGAAAATCTTCAGAAACAACCATAAAACAAATAATAAAATGACAATAAATACACATTTATCAATAATTACTTTGATTATAAATGGCTAAATACTCCAATCAAAAGACACAGGGTGACACAATGATAAAAAAAAACAAGACTCATCTATGTTGCTGCCTAAGAGACTCATTTTAGACCTAGAGACACCTGAAGATTGAAAGAAAGGAGATGGGGAAACATCTAACATGCAAATGTATGTCAAAGAAAGCCAGAGTAGCAATACTTATATTAGACAAAATAGACTCTAAAAGAAAGGCTATAACAGGAGACAAAATACTGTTTTACTATAATAATAATAAAGGAGACAATTCAACAAGAGGTAACAATTGTAAATATTTATGCACCCAACATAGAAGCAACCAAATACATAAAAACAATTAATAACAAATATAAAGGAATTAATCGATAATGTGAAGATCAAAGTCATACCATGCATTTTTTTTCTAACCACAACACTATGAAACTAGAAGTCAATCAAAAGAAAAATCTGGAAAGACCACAATAAATACATGAGAGTTAATACTAAACAATGAATGGGTCAACCAGGAAATAAAAGGATAAAAAACTATGTGGAAACAAATGAAAATGAAAACACAATGGTCCAAAACCTTCGGGATACAGCAAAAGCAGTTCTAAGAGGGAGGTTTATAGCAATACAGGCTTATCTCAAGAAACAATAAAAATTTCAAATAAACAACCTAGCCTTATACATAAAGGAGCTAGAAAAAGAACAAACAAAACCTAAAACCAGAAGGAAATAATAAATATTAGAGCAGAAATAAATTACATAAAAAAAATAATAGAACAGCTCAATGAAACCAAGAGCTAGTTCTCTGATAAAATCAGTAAAATTAATAAACCTCTAACCAGACTTACCAAGGAAAAAAAATCAGGAAATAAAATAAATAAAATCACAAATGAGAATGGAGAAATAACAACCAATACCACAGAAATACAAATACTATAAAAAAAAACTATATGCCAACAAACTGGACAATCTAGAAGAAATGGATAAATTCCTAGAAACATACAAACTACCAAAACTGAAACAGGAATAGAAAATTTGAACAGACCAATAACAACCAAAAAATTAAATCAGTAATAAAAAAAACTTCCAACAAAAAAAAAATTCAGGACCAGATAGCTTCATGGGAGAATTCTACCAAACATTTAAAGAAGAGTTAACACCTATTCTCAAACTATTTCAAGAAATTAAAAAGGAAGGAAAACTTCAAAAATCCTCAACAAAACACTAGCAAACCAAATCCAACAATACATTAAAAAGATCATTCACCATGCTCAAGTAGGATTTATTCCTGGGTTCAAGGTTGGTTTAATATTTGAAAATCAATCAATGTGATACATCACATGAATAAGGCAAAGGATAAGAACCATATGATCATTTCAATAGATACAGAAAAAGCATGTGACAAAGTACAACATCCATTCGTGATAAAAACCCTCAACAAAGTAGTTTTAGAAGTAACATACCTCAACATAATAAAGGCCATATAAGAAAAACTCACAGCTAACATCATCCCTAATGGGGAAAAACAGACATTTTCCCCTAAGGTCAGCAACAAGACAAAGATGTCCACTCCCACCACTTTTTTCTTAAGATTTTATTTTTAAGTAACCTCTACACCCAACGTGGGACTCAAACTCACAACTCCAAGATTAAGAGTTGCAGGTTCCACCAACTGAGCCAGTCAGGTACCCTTGCCACTTTTATTCAACATTGTACTGGAAGTCCTAGCCACACCAATCAGACAACAACAACAAAAAAATAAGACATCCAAATCAGCAAGGAAGAAGTAAAACTTTCACTCTTTGCAGATGATATGACACTATATATAGAAAACCCAAAAGACGCCACCAAAAAACTGCTAGAAATGATAAATGAATTCAGTAAAGTCACAGGATACAACATCAATGTACATAAATCTGTTGCATTTCTATACAACAAGAATGAGCAGCAGAACACTGAAACTGGTGCAGCCACTTTGGAAAACAGTATGGAATTTTCTCAAAAAGTTAAAAATAGAGGGGTACCTGGGTGGCACAGTTGGTTAAGTGTCTGACTCTTGATTTCAGCTCAGGTCACGATCTCAGTATTTTGAGATCAAGCCCTCCAGTGGGCTATGCACTGACAGCATGGAGCCTACCCGGGATTTTCTCTCTCTGTCTCTCTGCCACTGCCCCACTTGCACACAAACACACACACACTCTCTCTCAAAATAAATAAATAAACTTAAAAACAAGTTAAAAATAGAACTACCCTATGATCCATTGATCACATTACTAGGTACTTACCCAAAGAATACAAAAGACTAATTCAAAGGCAGACACACACCCCTGTGTTTATAGCAGCATTATTTACAATAGTCAAATTATGAAAGCAGCCCAAATATCTATCGACTAATGAATGGATAAAGAAGATGTGAAATATTATTCAGCCATAAAGAAGAATGAAATCTTGCCATTTGCTATGACATGGATGGAGCTAAAGAGTATAATGCTAAGTGAAATAAGTCAGTCAGAGAGAGACAGTATACCATATGATTTCACTCATATTTGGAATTAAGAAACAAAGTAAGTGGTCAAAAGGGGGAAAAAGAAAGAAAGATAAATCAAGGAACAGACTCTTAATTATAGAGAACTAATGGTTACCCGAGGGGAAAGGGAGGGATGGGTTACATAGGTGATGGGGGATTACTTGTTGTGATGACCACCAGGTGATGTATGGAATTACTGAATCACTATACTGGACACCTGATACCATTTCAACTCTATGTTAACTAACTGGAATTAAATTTTTAAAAAGACTATCCTGGGGTGCTTGGGTCACTCAGTGTTTAAGCATCTGACTTTGGCTCAGGTCATGATCTCATGGTCCGTGGGTTCAAGCCCCGCATCAGGCTCTGCGCTCTCTCTCTCTCAAAAATAAGCATTAAAAAAAAATAAGACTATCTCAAGGAAATAAAAAAATAAGCTCACAGAATAGTACTTCACCACCCCTATGACCCACATATACCCATCTTCTTCCTCTCCCATTAGGCAACTGTAGCCACAAAAACAAGAACTGTGTACAACTCAAACAGTTACATAAGCACCTAAGGGGAAACATCTGGAGCGCCAATGGGAAGGCACAGAGTAGGCACTAGAATGGGATTGAACTGAGGTTCCGAAAGCTATGGTACCTACTACCTCACCATCCTTGCCATCACCACTGTCCCATGTGCTACAAAGAACTTTAGTTGAGCATCTCTTCTCAGAAATTAATCCACAGGTACATTTATAACCAGAAAGAAAAAAAAAAGATCACTGTAGGACAACTTGAAGCTGATGGTCAATGATTTTGATTGTGTCCCATATGATGGAAATTAGATAGAAGGAGTACTAGATTTAGAATTTGGAAACCATGGGTTATAGTCTCCACTTTGTCTGTAACTATGAGACCATGGCTAAATCATCTGGCATCTCTGGGTCTTAGTTTTCTCATTTATAAAATGAGTTGATTGGACAAAATGATCTCTAATGTATTTGCCAGTTCTAAAATTCTATTAGTTTATGATAAGGTTAGAAACCTTAGTTCTTATGCTTAGAACTAGGAAAGCATGGTTTATATTACAGCCCAGTCCCAACTGGAGAACATTAAAAAATATAGATGCCAGGCCCCACCCCAGGTCCTTACAAGGCTTGGGAATTGACTTAGAAAGTTCCTCAGAAGGTCCTGATGATGAACCAGAACTGGAACCACTGGTCTTAAGCTAAGAGAATGGAATGGACTGTATGACCAAAAGGATAACAAAGAACTGGCTGGGTCAACCTGAGAGGTAATCAGGAACTGACATTCTGTGGGGATAATTAGTATTCACATTAGTGAATGGAGACATGTTTATTTAATCTGCAAATGATAGTAAATTTGGGAGGGTAATCAGTATTCCAAACAATTTTAGAGACTGAAGGAGTAGTTGGAAACCAATAGCATAAAGATCAAAGACGGAAGACCTAATATAGTGCCCTGGAGAAGAAAGAAAAGCCTCATAGAGATGAAGTTAGCAAGGCTGTCAGTCAGAAAAACACCAAAGCATCAGAGTGGATAACAAATTGACCAGCAGCTAGAACATCAGCACTGGACCTAGGGATAGAAGTAGGAATTGAATAAGGCCGTCCTAACTTTGTACGGTTCTAAAATGCAAGAATTTCAATTACAACAGTTTAGTTGAATAACACCAGTCCTTCAAGAACAGAGTTCAAATTTCTTGCCATGGTAGAGTAAAAGTGTGAGTAACTGCATAAGGTACAATTTTTTTTCACTGCTAGCTCTTCATTGCACAAACTGCAATGTAAATAACACACGTGCATCATGATCGGTGACAAATCACATCACTTCTTTTTAAGTTCTGTTGTTGATTGGTCACTACGCGTCTGTTATCCAGTTCACACACAAACAACCAAGTGTCTAGTAGGGTTGTGTCCTTGTCTTCCAGTGATAAACCCAAAAAGGGACAGTGGAAAAAGGGAACCAGCCAACAAAGATGAACGTGCAGCAAAGAAACAGCAAGTAGTAACCCTGGACTGTAAGCAGAGGTATAGAAGAAATAGTGAGCTGTGGGGTTGTTGACACTGCTGCTATTTGAGAGGCTCTAGATATGCACCAGAGGAGCTTTGTGAGGGCAAAGCAATCAGCATAAATGAGGAAAGCAGTTGTGATGAAAAGTATGAAAATGTCCTGGGGGAAGTGATGCTGGCAAAAAAACTTTCACATTAAAGGAACTCTTGGAGCTGTTTCATGACATTGAAAGCACAAAAGATAAAGTGTTGGAAGCTGATCCAAAGTTAGAAAGGAGTGTGACAATTCACCAAGGCATAGAAAGGGTATTTGCCCAGTATTGAAAGTTATATGACAAGAAGGCGGCAAGCACTGTTCAAACTACTCTTAGATAAGTTTTTTACAAAGAAATAAAAATACTTTAATTCTTCATGTTTTAAATTACAGTATCTAGCAAGTTTGATTGTGTTTTCATTTCTCTACATGTTTATAACAAGGAGGAATACTTTTTTAAATGATACACAGTTATGTATCATAATTTTTCCATTGATTATTCAGATCATATGATATATTCTCAGCTTGCATCATGATTTTTACAGTCTCACACTACCATTCAAAGCAAAAACTGCTGGTATTTAGGACTCATGGGGTGAGTTTCTAATTATGCTCAGGACTTTGGTTTAGATGTTACAACCGAGGACTGACATGGAGAACCTGAAGAAGGCAAAAGCAGTTAAGAGGCTAAAAAAGCAGCCAAAGGAAAATGTGTAAGGGAAGTGAGCGATTTCTGTAACTAAAAAGAAGGCTCATGTGGTAATTTAACTATGGCTGATCTTCAGTGACTTTTGCCTAAGGAATGCTGACTAGTTGTTATACACCTCCACTACAGACTGAGCAAATGAAAAACAATTTTAAATTCAATTTAATGGACCTGGGTTAACTGAAGAATGAACTTACAGTGAAAAAGGTACCATATATCAGAACATGTTACAAAGAGAGCTGTGTAATTTTCTTTATTTTCTTTCTGGAAGTCCTAAAATATGGAATCAGTTCTTATCCATCTGGAATGATTTAAGTTTTGAAGAAAGGCAATGGAAGATGGACTGTGTAACCTTTCAAGGTCTCTGCGAGAGCTAAAATGCTATTTTTTTTTTTAACCACTGTGGGACTTTATCTTACCCTAAGCTGCCAATTATTTCTGAGCACCGTACTTAAATTGTTCTTTGCTTTGTACCATCGGCTTTCTTTGTCCCAGATCCTCTCTAGTTAAAGGGCATTAGATTATAGAGTGGAACTCTGATGGGAAAGTAAAGCTGCAGAACAACCTGTCTTCCATGAGGCTCTATGATGGAGACTGTAGTAGCTTTGATCTACACAGCTCCCGCAACATCAGTGCATCCATATAAATCGCCCTAATGCCTGGAACACATCTTGGCTGCTACTGCTGCTGCTGCTATTCCTGCATTCTGTGTACTGAGACCAGCATTGCTCCAGAGCTCTGGCTTGGGTTTGAAGCATGGACACTCATTACAAAAATCCATTGCCAAGCCACTCTTATGAACACCCTCCAAGACAAGGCATTTACAATGAGGACAAATAGGGACCTTTTGTACTCTCTTCCATACTGACAATAGTTAAACTATAATCCAGACAACTGTTGCCACAAGAAATCCACAATCTCTTCACTACTAAGAATTATCAGTGCTACCAGGTGAGAGAATACTTGACCTGTTCTCTGTTCTCCCCTTCTCTGACCTCCATTTATATATTAGCTCTGCTCAACTTCACACACACTCCAATATTCTTCAGGAGATGGCTCTATAATGTAATCTCTAATACAGTGCAATGTCTTATCCCTGCATTCTTCTCGCAATTACTAGATTTCCAGAAAGAAAAGATGTGAGAGACAAAACCCAAACCTTGACGGCCCATAACTCCCAATAAAATTAAGTATGAGAGATACAGAAGCTCATTAAACTATAAGTCACTTGAGGATAAGGTGTCTACCATTAAAAAAACCCAGTTGGGAACAGAATATTTGCCTCTGTTATAAGTCTGGATTTAAAAATAGAGACTACAAATATTCTCCATTAATAAGTCTCATACCAGAGCTGAAATTTGTTCTTTCATCATGCTTCTAACTGGAGAATTGCTCCTACAGCAGAAATATCCTATTTTGGATGGGCATTCCTGAGTATGACAGATTTATTTATTTTTACTTATCTGCACCAATTTTTATTTTTATTTTAAATGTGCAATTTTTATATAGTACAAATATTTTTGTATAGTTTTTTGGCATTGTATAAGTTCTTTTTTTGCTAAAGTATAATTGACATTAGTTTTGGGTATATATCATAGTGATAATATATTTACATATATTATGAAATGATCCCCACAGTAGATAGATTATTTAATGAGGAAGTTGTAAATTCTGAAAAGAAAAAAAAAAACTTACAATAATATTACTTAAATTTTCATTTAAATTTAATGTTGACATTAACATGTCACCAAACACTTTCAGAGTTTAACAAAGAAATGTCTCAGTCTATTTCCTATCACATGTGTATAATCTTGCTTCATCTTCTGATACAGGCATCTCTATCTTTAAAGATAAAATATTTAAATATTGATCAGGTAATTCATTCTTTCACAAGCTCACAAAAGATTCCACAAGGAGGATGGGAGAACAAGATTGTCTGAAAATTACCATAAACTGAAATAAAATAATAACTACTATCATCTGGCCTCTTTTTAGATCAAATTTGATTGTTTTTAACTAAGAGAATAGAATGCAACAGTTTTAGAAATAAAAGAACTTCTTCTTTAGGAGAAGGAGTTCTATAGAGTTGCTTTAGATTTTACAGTGCTGGCCAATAGAACTTTCTGCATTAATGGAAATGTTCTGTATCTATACTACCTGATACAGAAGCTACTAATCATTTGAGGTTTGATGCAACTTGAAATGTGGCTAATGCTACTGTGGAACTGAATGTTTATTTAAATACCCACATATGTTTAGTGGCTCATACAATGCAGATGTAGAACCAAGGTTCCCAAATCTAGCTACAGAATGGAATCATCAGGGTAGCTTAAAACATACCCATTCCTCTAGACCTATTTTCTATTGATTCTACTTAATATGTCTGAGTAGGGACCATCATTGTTTTTGTTGTTGTGTTTTTTTTAAGTTCTCTAGGTGGTTTTTTTTTTATTTTATTATTTTTTTTTTATAGCAGTTCATGTTTGTGGCAAAATTAAGAGAAAGGTACAGAGATTTCCCATATACCTCCTGCCTGCCTCCCTCCAGAGGCACAGCCTCCCCGGTTATCAACAAGCCCAAGTAGTATACTTGTTACAGTTGATGAACGTATATTGATATGTCATAATCACCTATATTTGTCTATAGTTTACATTAGTATTCACTATGGGTATTGTATATTGTATGGGTTTAGAGAAATGTATGATGACATGTATCTATCACTGCAATACCATACAGAGTATTTTCATTGCCCTTAAAATCCTTTGTACTCTGCCTTTTCATCCTTTATTCCACCCAAACCTGAGCAACCACTGGTCTTTTTACTGTCCCCATAGTTTTGCCTTTTCAAGACTGCCATATATTTGGAATCATACAGTATGCAGCCTTTTCAGATAGGCTTCTGTCATTTAGTAATATACATTTAAGTTTCCTTTATGTCTTTTCATGTCTTACTAGCTCATTTCTTTTTAGCACTGAATAATATTCCATTATCTGGATGTACCACAGTTTATTAATCCATTCACCTAAGGAAAGACATCTTGGTTGCTTCAAATTTTGGCAATTATGAGCAAAGCTGCTCATAATTGTAAATATCCAAGTGCAGGTTTTTGTGTGGGCATAAGTTTTCAACTCCTTTGGGTAAATATCAAGGATTGCAACTGCTGGATCATGTGGTAAGAGAACATTTTATTGCATAATAAACCCAAAACTGTCTTCCAAAGTGGTTGCACCATTTTATATTCCCACCAGCAATGAAATAGAGTTTCTGTTGCTCACATCCTCACCAGTGTTTGGTATTGTTAGTGTCTGGATTTTGACCACTGTAATAGGTATGTACTCGTATTTCATTGTTGTTTTAATTTGTATTTCCCTGATGACATATGATGTAGAGCATCTTTTCATATGCTTATTTGTTTTCTGTATACTACTTTGGTGAGCTATCTGTTAAGGTCTTTGGCTTTTTTTTTTTTTTTTTTTTTTTTTTTTTTAATGTAAGCTCTACACTCAATAGGGGCTTGAACTCACAACCCCAAGATCATGAGTCGCATGCTCTACCAACTGAGACAGCTAGGTGTCCCTTTGACTCATTGTAAAAAATTGAGTTGTTTTTTATTGTTGAGTTTGAAGAATCCCTTATACACTTTGAATAACAGTTCTTTATCAGATGTGTTTCTTAAGTATTTTGCAAACATTTTCTCCCAGTCTGTGGCTTCTTTTCTCATTCTTTTGATATTGTCTTTTATAGAGTACAAGCCTTTCACTTCAATAAAGTCCAGCTTATTTTTTCTTTCATGGATTCTGCCTTTGGTGTTTTATCTAAAACACTATACCCACATTTATCCAGGTTTTCCCCTATGAAATTTTTTTGAGGGCGGATAGGGGTAGAGAAAGAGGGAGAGAGAGAATCTTAAGCAGTGTTCAAAAAAGATATTGGTCTGTAGTTTTCTTGTAATAGCTTTGTCTGGTTTTGGTAGTAGGGTAATGCTGGCCTCATAAAATGAGGTAGTATTTCCTCTGCTTCTAACCACTGAAAGAGATTATAGAAAATTAGTATAGTGTCTTCCTTAAATGTTTGATCGAATTCACCAGTAAACCTATCTGAGCCTGATGCTTTCTGTTTTGGAAGGTTGTTAATTATTCAATTTCTTTAACAGATATAGATTGTTCAGATTATCTATTTCTTTTTGTGTGAGTTTCTGCTAACTGTATCTTTCAAGAAATTGTCCATTTCATCTATCTAGGTTATCAAATTTATGGGCACAGAGTTCTTTATAGTATTACTTATTATCCTTTTAATGTCCAAAGACATAGATTAATCATAACAGAAATAAGAAGCCATCAGTATTACAAAATTATATCTCTGATATTTTCTGATTTTATTTCTGATATTAATATTATTTTTGATATTAGATATTATATCTGATATTATTTATATTTTATTTTTTATTTCTGATATTTTTTCTTATATTTATTTTTTCTGATTTTATTTATTTCTGATATTTTAAAATTTTATCTCTGATATTATTAATCTATGTCTTCATTCTTCTTTTTTCTTAGCCTAGTAAAAGCTTACCAATTTTATTGGATCTTTTCAAAGAGCTACGTTTTGGTTTTGTTGATTTCTCTTTTGATTCTTGTTTTCAATTTCATTTATTTCCATTCTAATTTTTATTATTTCTTTTTTTCTGCTTACTTTGGACTTAATTTGTTCTCTTATCTAGTTTCCTCTGGTGGAAACTTAGATGACTGATTTTAGATTTTTCTTATTATCTAATAAGTACACTCAATGCTATAAATTTCCCAGTAAGCAGTGATTTTACTATATCCTACAAATTTTGAAAAACTGCTTTTTCATTTTTATTTATTTAAAATTTAAAAAATCTCTTGAGATTAGTTCCTTGATCCACTACTATTTACAAGTGTGTGGTTTAGAGTGTCTGACTGGCTCAGTCAGTAGAACATGTGACTATTGATTTTGAAGTCATGAGTTCCAGCCCCATGTTGTAGAGCCTACTTAAAAAAAAAAAAAAAAGCGTGTTGGGGGTATCTGGGTGGCTCAGTTGGTTAAACATCTGACTTTTGGTTTCAGCTCTTGCTTTCATGATCTCACTACTTGTGAGTTCAAGCCCTGAATCAGGCTCTGTGCTGATAGTGCAGAGCCTGCTTGGGATTCTCTCTCCCCGCTCTCTCTGCCCCTCCTCTGCTCACTCTCTTTCTCTCTCTCTCAAAATAAATAAATAAGCTTTAAAAAAGTGTGTTGCTTCATCTCTACATATTATGGGATTTTCTATTAGTCTATTATTGATTTCTAGTTTAATTCCATTGTTTTTTGAGAGTAGACTGTAGGATTCCTATTCTTTTAAGGTCTGTCCTATGGCCCAGAACGTGGTCTATCTTGATGAGTGTCTCATGTGAACTTGAGAAAAATGTGCATTGTTTTTAATGGGTTTAGTAATATATAGATGTGCATTATATTCAGTTGATTGATAATGTTATTGAGTTTAACAATGTCCTTACTGAGTTTTTACCTTCTGGATCTCTCCATTTCTGATAGAAGTGTGTTGAAGTCTCCAACTATGACAGTGGGGTTACTATTTTTCTTTGCATTTGTATTAGTTTTTACCTCACACAGTTTGATACTCTATTGTAAGGTGCATACATGTTAATGATTGCTAGGTCTTTTTGAAAAACTGGCCCCTTTATCATTATGTAATGCCCTTCATTATCCTTGATAACTGTGCTTTGAAGTCTATTTTGTCTTACTACAGCTACTCCTGCTTTCTTTTGATTTGTGTTAGCCTGCATATTTTTTCCACCCATTTACTTTTAATCTATGTGTGTCTATATTTAAAGTGGGTTTCTTGTAAACATGATATATTTGGGCATCGTTTCATGGTCCACTCTGACAGTGTCTTTTAATTCGAGCATTTTTAGACGACTGATATTCAAAGTAATTACTGATATAGTTGGATTAATATCTACCATATTTGTTACCGTTTTCTATTTGGTGCTCTTGTTCTTTGCTTCTATTTTTGTTTCTACTCTTTATGTCTTTTGTGGTTTTAACTAAACATTTATAGGATTCCATTTTTTTCCTTCTTATGATATCAGTTACACTGTTTTTACTTTTCTTAGTGGTTGCCCCAGAGACTGCAATATACAATGACAACTAATCCAAATCCACTCTCAAATAACAGTATCACTTCTTGGGTAGTACCATAAAACAAAATAACCCTAATTCCTCCTTCTTGTCTCTTGTATCATTGTTGTCATTCATTTCACTTATATTTAAGTATACACAATCAAATACACTGTTACCTGTTAGATCAATTAAGAGTAAGAAAAATAAAAGTACTTTTTCCTTCTTTGATGGTCTTTCTTTATGTAGATATCAATTTCTTACCCACTTCATTTTCCTTCTCTCTAAAGGACTTTTAACATTTCTTGCAAGGCAGGTCTACTGACAACAAATTTCCTTAATTTTTGTTTAACTGAAAAAGTTTTTATTTCTCTTTCACTTTTGAAGGAAATCTCATAGAACACAGAAATTTGGGTTGGTGAGGGTTTTTTCCTCTACCCTACTCTCTTCTTAGTCTTATGGTTTCTTAGAAGTTGGTTTAATTCTTATCTTTGTTCTTCTTTTTTCAGGATCTTTTATCTTTGATTTTCTGTACTTTGAAAGCAATATGCCTAAGCATAGAGGGGGTTTTTGACATTTCTTCTGTTTGGTGTTTTCTGAGTTTTCTGAGTTTTCTGGATCTGTGTTTTGGTGTTTGACATTAATTTGGGGAAAATTCTCAGTCATTATGGTTTCAAATATTTCTTCTATTCTTTTCTTCTCTCCTGGTATTAGCATTATGCATATGTTTACATCTTTTTGGTTGTCCCGTAGTCCTTGGTTAGTCTGTTTTGTTTTTCACAGTCTTTTTTGTCTTTGCTTTTCAGTTTTAGAAGTTTCTATTTTGAAATTCTCAAGGTCCTCAGAGGATCTCTCCTTAGCCATGTCCAGTCTACTAATAAACATTTCAAAGGCACTCTTCATTTCTGTTACAATGTTTTTTTATCTCTAACATTTCTTTTTGGTTCTTTCCTAGGATTTCTCTCTCTCTGTTTACATTGCCCATCTGTTTTTGTATGCTGAGTCCTTTATCCATAAGAGCCCTTAGCATAAAAATTGTATTTGTTTTAAATTCCCATTATGATAATTCCATCATCCCTGCTATGTCTGGTTTTGATGCAAGCTTGCTCTGTCTTTTCAAATTGTGCTTATAGCCTTTTAGTATGCCTTGTAACTTTGTTTGGACATGTTTCCTGGACATGATGTACTGGTATAGGAAACTGCTGTAAATAGGACTTTAGTAATGTGGTGGTAAGGTGAGGCCGAAAGGGAAGAGTGCCATAGTCCTATGATTAGGTCTCAGTCTCTTCATAAGCCTATGTCTTATAACTTCACAATCATTTCTCAGTTTTCTTTTCTTCCCCTTTAGGTGGGACAGAATGGCTAAAGTGGGCTAGAATTCGTTATTTCCTTTCTCCCAGGCCAGTTAGGCTCTGATAATATCCCCAGAAGATTAGGCTCTGGTTAACTAGTTTCTCCTGAGGGGTTGGCCTTATGAAGAAAAACAGAGTGCTCTGGTATATTTCAAAATAGTACCTTTCTCCTTCCCCTGCAGAAAGCATGAGGGGATTTTTCTCCAGTATTTACTATGGATTATGTAGGAGTTCCCAGTGGCAAATCTCACAATTTCATGGGGGTCCTCTTACGACTGG
This sequence comes from Panthera onca, assembly GCF_046562875.1. NCBI lineage: Eukaryota > Metazoa > Chordata > Mammalia > Carnivora > Felidae > Panthera > Panthera onca. The sequence continues at coordinate 59,281,934 of NC_138344.1, read as the reverse complement.
GTTCTCCTGGAGATTTTAATGTTCATAGTTGTTCACGCTGAACTTCCAGGAATTTGTCAATTACGGTTCAAGTTTTTCAATCCTGGCACTGGTTCCCTTGGCAGTTTCTGTTCACTCATTCATGAGTCTCTGCTCTGGTGAGCTGCAACTGCCTGTATTCATCTATCTCTCTAATCTTGGGGGCAGTGGTTTGTCCTATGTCCTCTCCTCTCTTTTGGATCCAAGAAGAGTTGAGTTTTCAGTCTTTTCAGCTTTTTACTTGTTAGGACAGGACAACTTCCAAGTTCCTTAAATGTGGAATAGGAAACTCCAAGTATCCTCAGGTGACTTTTTATTGTGTTGCCAGAGTTTAAGAACCAAAGCTGTAGAATTCTGCAACTCAAGGTGTTTTGCTTCACCTGGTAGCTTGTTAAAAATGCAGAATCCCAGCTCCACCCCAGACCTGCTAAAATCAGCAACTACCTTTTAATAAGATCTCCAGATAATTTACTTGCACATCAAAGTTTGAGAATCACTGATTTTGAACTATATTGTCAACCGAGGCTACACATTAGAATGCGGAGACCTTCTTTAAAAAAAATGATACATGCACCAGCATTTCTTTAAAGCTCCAAGTGATTCCACTGTAGAGTTAATGTGAGAACCACTGAACTAGAATGCACAAACACAAATGAAGAATTGTGTGGGTATACTCTGGTCATGATGAATAGAAACAAAAAGAGAGGAGGGTTAGCCCCACTTTCAAGGGGAAAGACAAGAGGACCTACCTTAAGAAGAATCCTATTAGCACCACAAGGAAAATGACCCTTATGATAACAAAGGCCTGGAGGGTTTTATCTGGTTCTCAAAGTAAAAAAAAAAAAAAAAAAAAAAAAAAAAAAAAAAAAAAAAAATCAAACTGCTGTGCTTTACAGCATCTTTGCTCTATGTCTCTAGTCTCTAAAACTAGCCTTCATTTTCCTGTCCTCTGGCTGCTCCTCTTTTAATTCATACCCAAAGATTACGCATGAGATTTCTCAAGAAAACATGTTTCTGGTTCTAGGAAAGTAGAATGGATTACCCTTAATAGAAATTCCCCACTGTCCAGTAAGGCTGTAAAGCATATATTCCTACCAGCACATTCTCTTGTGGATCATAGCATTCCCTTCAGGGTGCCTGCCGGTGACAACCTAGGATGCCAGAGCAGCCAATAGAACCTAGTTTTTCTCTGTATTAGAAACTGTCTCTTTGCCTATTGTTTCTCTTCTCCTAAATTTTGTTGATATAGCTCTGCTGCCAGAGTGAGTAATTTTTTCCCCTGGGCTTGATTTCTGGTGGGCAGTTTTCTTAATTTCTTAATATTGTTGAAGTCTAACAATGGTAGTTTTCTCCCTATATTTAGAAGATGCTCAACAATGATGACAAAAAATATATTCCCTCCATTTCCATTCTTTACAGAAAAACCAGAATGGTCATACATAAGACAGGAAATATTCATTTCAGTCTACATGACTTCTGTTGCTACCAAACAACAATGACAACAACATGTTTCTCAAGTCTCATGAGATTAAGACTCCCATCTACCTCCAACAGGTCTTTAAAAATTTTTTTTCTCCCCTATCTTTTGTGTGAAATATTTCCTCCATCATATTGGAGAGACTTTACCAGGTAATGTGATTAATAAAACTACATTTCCTTAACTGGTTCAACTTGGAAACAGACGTGCTTTCCATACCAGTTCATCAGGGAGAAGAGAGTTATAGTTGCTTACTGATGGTATATGATCTTTAGCTGTTTCTTTCTCTATGGAATAGGGGTAAGACTTATCTCATTTTCAGTTCTGTTGTCAGGATTAAAGAGCTAATGGATACACAAGTGCCCATAAATTGCAAATTACTCTACAAAATTTAGATATGTTTATTAGTAGTTGTTTGGAAAAAATCATGTTTCCTGGAGGATGAGTGAAAAATAATTTCCAGGGCACCGTGAAGGCATTAAAGGAGAGACAGAGTTCTCTGATGGCAAATCTCTGTATAGTTGAATAAGGGTTCTATTTCTACTTTCTTGTTAAAGGTTAGAGCCAACACTACACATTGCCTTTGACATTAGTTTCAAACAAGCCGACTGATCAGAGGCAATACACAGGTGATCCAACATTCAGGGAGGAGGGTGTCTGTCACGATTCTCAGGCTCTCCAGCTCACTTTAAGCACAACCCCCTGCAACCCCACTGCCATTCACACTGGCAGACACTGAGACTTGCACACTAAAGGGAAAAACAAGGGGTACTCTTTTAGATCTAATTATGGTGAGCCAGGATTTTCTATCCCTGGCAGCACAGCTGCTTTCTACCAGAAAACTGATGAGATGAGCTTGTGAGATGAGGGCTGATTCTGGCATCAGGAAGTTTGCCGTGATTTGAATGAAAGACTGTTTGCACTCCAAAGTTCTGCCCTGCCGTGAGATAGGCAGGCCTATTTCTATCCAGCTGTTATCTGCCATGCAAGATGACTTCACTTTCTAGAACACAGATAATCTCTGTGGACAACCTGCTGGCAACCAAGCACCAAAACGTCTGGGGAAATATATGAACTGGGGTTATCAAATGCTGGAAATAGGAAACAGACAATAATTCCCTTCCTCAGCTGTTAACAGTGTTTCTTCTCTCTTCACAACTTGCTTTTAAACAAATCCCAATTTCCCAACTTAATTAATTTCCTGATCCAGGGTTCAATCCAGAATCACAAGTTGTATTTCATTATCATGTCTCTTTATTCCCCTTTAATCTAGACCAGTTCTATAGTGTCTTTGTCTTTCATGACTTATTGAAGGTATTTTATAGAATGTTCCTTAATTTTTTAAAGATTTTTAAAGCTTAAAGATTATTAAGATTTTTACCATTTTAACCATTTTTTTAAGTGATCACTTCAGGAGTGTTATGTATATTCACACTGTTGGACAACAAATGTCTAGAACTCCTTCCATCTTGCAAAACTGAAACTCTTAACTATTAAACAACAACTCTTAATTTGAGTCTGTCTGAGGCTTCTTTATGAGTAGATGGAGACATTTTTGACAGGAATTCTACAAAAGTAATATTGTGTCCTCAGTGCATCATATAAGGAGATCATGAGGTCAGTTTGTCCCATTATTGGTCATATTAACTTCAAACACTTGGTTAAGATGATAGCTGCCAGGTTTCTCTGTTGTAAAGTTGCTATTTTTTCTTTCCAATAAATACTTTGAGACTATGTAGATATCCTGTTTCTTATCAAATTTTCACCCATTAGTTTAGGACCCATTGATAATTCTTGGATAAATTAATTATTTTTGGTATTTGTCAACTGGTGGCATTTTCTAACTTTATCATTCCTTACTCATTTATTTATCTGGCATTCTACTGTAAGGAGTTTTCTTTCTCCCTCATTAATTTATTCACTTATTTATTACATCATGATAAACACATGATTCTTATTTTATGGGTGATAACCTAATCCTACCATTATTTATTTTGATGCTAAAATAGTCCCAGATTTGACAAATGAGAATCTTAAGTGGTTCTTGAGTCTTTTTGACACGTCCTTATCATTATTTGAGCACTTTCTTACTCTGTGCCACAATAAAATGTCCCAGACTTGCCATATCTGTTCTCTGCCCCAGCTTGGAATTAGCTATTTCCCCAGGGTATCCTATTTGTTTAATGAAGAATGATGGTATTTAAAAACTTATGTCTGGGTGTTTTGTGCTCATTGTTACTGGTGTGATTTCTTTCAGACCATTGCAGTGATGGAGTTAAGAAAGTATGTTTGAGGGTGTATATTTATATACATTTAGACATCTATATATTAAAAATCATGAATCCACACTGATAACTTTAATTCTAACCTAATCCAATATCACAAGGTTCATTCCAGTCTTCATCCTTTCCATACATACAACTCCTTTTTCTGACGGTGAGAGACCTGGCTGATATTATTCTCATTTTTATTTATGTGCTGAATCCCAGAAAGCACCAAAAGTTGTTTCAAAATTCTAAGTCATACAACATAAGACTGAACTCTTGATCTTTCATTCCAAATGGGCTCTAGCCAGTCTTTTAAATCTCAGTTGATAGCAACTCCATCCTTGTAGTTGCTCAAGCCAAAATCTTGGAGTCATCCTAATCTTCCCACCCCCCTCTTTTGTATCCCACATATAATTCTATCAGGAAATCCTGTCATTTCTTTTCCCAGAATACTTCCAGAATCTGACTGCTTCCCATTACCTACACAGATACCAACCATCTGATCTAAGTCACTACCATTATCTTGGCTTGGATTTCTCCCGATGAGTCTCCTCACCCTTATCCTTGCCTCTTAATCAGTCTATTATGAACACAGAAGACTTAGTAGTCCTTTTAAAATGTCAGTCACTCTTCTCTAAAACCCTGCAATGACTTCCTACTTCACTCAGAGTACAAGCGAAAGTCAATGGCATAAAATGGCCCTACATGATCTGGCCCCCTATACCTTTCTGACTTCGTCTCTTTTGTCTCCATCATCCAATTCCACTCCAGCCATGCTAGACTTCTTGCTGTTGGTCAAATACTCCAGTCACTCTCCCATTTAAGCTCCAGCTTAAAGGATCACTTCAATAATTACTTCACTTTGTATTTTAGCAGTATAGTTTGATTAAAGATTTCTGTAAAAAAAAAAAATTGATCTTAACCCTATAATAGCAATTTCAGCCAATGGGTCTCTTATTTATACTTCAGGTTAAATTCTCCCAAGGAGCAAGGTGTCATTACCAAAAATTTAGTAACACACCCTTATCACTGAGCCAAGGTGTTTCAAATAAAAGTCAAATAAAAGTTTCAGAGAAAACTGTATAGGTTTTATATATCCTATGTATATATCTATTTTCAGTAGTGGAAGGGGAATCTAATACGTTCATAAGATTCTGAAAGAAGCCTCTGGACAAAAAACAATTAAGAAACATTGTATTTGACTATTTAGTGTAACTCCTCTATTAATAATAAGCTTCCTAAGGACAGGAACTGTGTCTTTCCCATTATCAAATCTCACTGCCTGGCAAGCAGTAAATAATGTTTGTTGAACAAAAAATAAGTGAATGAATAAAGAATAAATAAATGAATGAATGAATGACTACCACCTCAGCTCACACTCTCTCCTCTGTCTCCAGTTTTCTGAGGAGATGGCCACAGTAGCACATCAAGGACATCCAATTGATAATGATTCAGAAAGTGAAAAAGAATCACTCAATGAAGTTATTGCTAGATTTGGGTAGGGGAGTCTTCATAGGAGTGGGAAAGAAATATTAAAGATGGTAAAGATGGTTTTGGCTTTCTGTAGCCTTTTAAAGTTAAAATCCATACCTTTATGGGGTTTTCTGGACGCAAGAGACTACTGGGGGTTTGGAGCTTTTGTGTACTTCTGGGCACTAATAGGGGAGGCCCAGAATACAGGTTGTAAGAGCTTGCTCTAGGTCTGAGGTTTAAAGGTATAAGGTAATGATACTTTTATGCTCTCTTCTAAGTTCAATTAAGTTCACTAGGGTAGGAAAGGAGACAGAAATTCAAATAAGAGCCCTGTCTAGGAATAAACATTTATGGATTTATGATGTATCTTTCTGGAATCTAAATATATTAGTCAGGGCACAGAGGGTACTCCTCTAAAAGCATACCCTGAACTTTAAAGAGTTTTTGAAATTTTTAGTATATAATTTATGCACCACATTGGCCATAAAGATTTATTTCTAAGAGAACTATAGAGTTGATCAGGCTATGGTTGAGGACAATCTCTGGAATTGGCTGCATCTGTTCTGTTGAGGGAATTTTCTACCATGGATGGCTTGGCTATGAATTACCAGAAATACTCAAGAGGGCAGCAAGTTGCCTTCTGTCCCCACTTTGCACTCAGCAGAAAACCCAAGTGTTTACAGAACACAGTGAGTTGCCTAGAGATAATCAGTAACCAGAAGTTCTATAAAACCACAGTGATGGCTAACTTAAGAGGTGAAGCCTTCAAAGAACCTCTCCTCTAAATCAGACCCTACAAACTATGTTCCTGACAAAAGAATGGGGTATTTCAGACACAGAAAGCAAAAGGGAGACACATCAAACATGCATACAGTAGGGAAATCTTCCATTTACCTTTTATGCTGGACAAAAGAGCAGTAACTGGGACAGGTGTTGTCAAGGTCATTCTTCATTATCAATGTTAAAAAAAATACTTCCCTGAGCACCTATGAGGTGCTTAGCCTGTGTTGGGTACAGTGTGTGTGGTGGGGTACTAAGTGAATAAGATGAGAGCCTATGTTCTTTAGTACACAAACACTATTAATTCTAATGCACATGAGAGATATACAGATACATACATGTTTAGAAGAGCACATTACCTGGCTGGTGGCAGTGAGATCTGTTAGCTGTGCTTCATGTATCAAGAAAAAAAGGAAAGACAGGGGCACCTGGGTGGCTCAGTCGGTTGGGTGTCCGACTTCAGCTCAGGTCATGATCTCACAGTCCGTGAGTTCGAGCCCTGCGTCAGGCTCTGTGCTGACAGCTCGGAGCCTGGAGCCTGCTTCACATTCTGTGTCTCCCTCTCTCTCTGCCCCTCCCCTGCTCACACTCTGTCTCTGTCTCTCAAAAATAAATAAAAACATAAAAATTAAAAAAAAAAAGAAAAAAAGGAAAGACAGTTGGGGACTTGCATGCTCAGCTAAGGAAAGCCTCTTATTCTTTTCTTTCTTTCCTTTGTTTCTTCTTAATATTTTATATCCTGGAGTGTTTTGAAAAGAGAATTGAAGGTGATCAGAACTGCTCTCTGGAGAGATTCACTGGGTAGTAATGAAGTTTGTGGCAATGGGAACTGAGAGACAGAGCCAACAGATATTTAGGACATAAAATCAACAGGTTCAGGGAACTGACTAACTGCTGTGGGGATCAGCAAGAGGGATGAGTCAAAGATGACTTGGAAAATGCTGATGTCATATAAGAATAGGGTCCCCAGGAGAGAAACAAGAGGCTTGAGAGAAACAGATGATGTGAGGTTTTGAACACACTGAAGTACTAGTGAAGCTACCTGGCAGGCTGTTGGAAATGTGGGACAGAGGCCCTGGGGAGAGGTCTGGATTGCTGAAGCCATAGATGTGAGAGTATTCTGCATACAAATGAGAGCTGATGCCATGAAAATGGATGAGATCGCCAAGGGAGAGGGTTTAGAAGGAGGAGCGAAGAGGGTCAAGGGCAGAGCCTTAGGGAATGCTTGTATATAAAATGAGAAAAAGAGCCAGACAATGAAACCAAAGAAGTAGAGCAATAATGGGAGAATCAGCAGATTCTCACAGAAAATAAAGGAGGAAAGAGGCTCAAGGAGCAGGAGGTCACAATGGCATGTGCTACAGAGGCCAGAGAGGATGGGACTGGAGCAGTGCCAGTTGGGCCTTGGGGAGCAGTTTCACTGCCCTTCTGGTGGGATCACAAATCAGGTTTCAAGCACAAGGGTTAAAGAGGGAACAAATGGGTTGTTCAATTCATATCTGTGGGTGTCCATCTGTCTTTACTGCTTGCCTCTTCTTTTTCATTCCTGAACTCACCATCTGTCCACTTTCACTGCTATGTGCAAGTTTCTGAAGCCTCTTCATTTTAAGGATTCAACAGATACTGACAAATATTGACAAAATTAATGAATATGTCCCTCCAGGAATCCCCGGGCTCCTAAAAGTGTTATTGCTTATCTAGATTTTGTTCCCTAGGCAAAGATATACTGAAGATAGGTGAAATGTAGTAGTTTATCTTCAAGGGCTATGACATCAGACAGATATGGGTTTAAATCCTTCCTCCCCTACCACTTACCAGCTCTGTGATTTTGATGAGTGTCAACTGTAAAAAGGATGTAGTAACAGTTCTCATTTCAAAGAGTTGATGTGAAGACTAAATGAGATAATGTACTTCATGCCTAGTATGTTGTAAGAGCTCAATAAATTGTATCTCTATTATGTCCCTGGGATATTATTATCGAGGGTTATTTATGGAAATATTTATAATAATAATAATAATTTACCTTTAATAACACAATAATAAATAGTTATTATAATACTTATTATTTATTTTAGAAAGAGAGAGAACATGAATGGGGGAGGGGAGTGAGGAAGAGAGAGAGAGAGAGAGAGAACATGAATGAATCCCAAGCAGGCCCCATACGCAGCACAAGAGCCCAACACGAGGCTTGATCTCATGACCCTGGGACCATGACCTGAGCTGAAAGCAAGAATTGGATACCTAAAGGTGGCGGGTGGCTCAGCTGGTTAAGCATCTGATACTTGGTCTCGGCTCAGGTTAAGATCTTGCGGGTTGGTGAGTTCAAGCCCCACATTGGGCTATGCACTGTCAGTGTGGAGACTGCTGAGGATTCTCCCTCTCTCTCTGTCCCTCCCCTGCTTGCGTGCTCTCTTTCTCTCAGAATAGGTAAGTAAAGTTAAAAAAAAAAACCACCCAAATAGTTAACCAACTAAGCCACCCAGGCACTCAGAAATAAGTTTTTATTATTGATAGAGATAATAAGGAACACAAAAGAAGCACTTAACATTGTTTCTGGCCTCACAGGCACCCAGTCTCATTAGAAGAGTCAAGGCTGACATAGATGAAGAAATCAAAGAACACCACCTGACTAGTGCTAGTGTGTGGTGTGATAATCTCTGTAAGTGAAATAGAAAACTATGAAGAAGTAGAAATCACTGGGGACTCAAAACAGAGGTGGGATTAAGATGCTTTTTAAAAAGTTATAGTTTGGATTAAGATGTTTTGGTAGGACATGAATAAGGAGGAGAGGGATGAATGGAGGTGGGGGGGAGACATGGAGAGAGAGGGAGGGAGAGAGAGGGAGGGAGAGGGAGGGAGGGAGAGGGAGGGAGGGAGAGGGAGGGAGAGAGAGGGAGGGAGAGAGAGGGAGAGGGAGGGAGGGGTGAGAGAGAGAGAGAGAGAGAGAGAGAGAGAGAGAGAATGAATATGAACATGAGAGTCCAGAAGATGGATGAGGGTGTAAATGCAGAAATACCTATGCAGATGCTGGGGTCACTTATGAAACCAGCATCCTGAATGTGGAGGATAAGTGATGGGGATTAATTGGACATGAGGCTGGTTATGCAGGATAAAGCATGTTAAGACTTCAGTCTAGCAGCAGTTCTCGGTATCTGGCAGAGCCTGGGCTGTTTGTTGCCAAGTCTGTTAAAGATTACATGGAGGTGGGCAGAAGGACCAGGTAGGTAGACTGGCTTCACATGGCAGAGTCAGATAGCAGAATGAAGTCTGATGCTCACACAGGGGTCCAGAGGACTAAATGCTTTATTGAATACAAGTCAGGGTTGGAAGCAGAAGACTCATTCCAGACTGAAGTTGCTACTAATGAAATAACAGGTCTGGATGTTGAGCTTTTTTTTTTTTTTTTTTTTAATTTTTTTTTCAACGTTTTTTATTTATTTTTGGGACAGAGAGAGAGAGACAGAGCATGAACGGGGGAGGGGCAGAGAGAGAGGGAGACACAGAATCGGAAACAGGCTCCAGGCTCCGAGCCATCAGCCCAGAGCCTGACGCGGGGCTCGAACTCACGGACCGCGAGATCGTGACCTGGCTGAAGTCGGACGCTTAACCGACTGCGCCACCCAGGCGCCCCATGGATGTTGAGCTTTTAGATAACAGAACATCAGGGGAGCGGAGGAGAAGTGAGGCAGCAGACATCAGCGCCACAAGAAATATGTGTAGGTACACCAGTGAATAAATAATGGTGTGTGCATACTTCCAAAGACTTCTTGGTTACTACGGAGACACTAAATCTTCCTAAACACTGTAGATACCATCATTCTTTTGACACCTCTAAGTTTTGCAAAGCTACATGCTCTAATTACATTTAGTGAGACCCCATCTTAGAACTTAAGTATATTCAGCCATTTCAAGTCTATAACAGAAAATGGCATTAAATAATAAATTTTCCCTAGAAATTAAATAAGGCTAACCACTCTACTCACAAGTAAAACATAATGCATTTTGATATACTTTTTTTCAGATTCAGTGACCAACTTCCCAAACATCTGCATTGAAAAGATATAATGTTGAGAAGTACTGGGGGGAAAATTAAAGGAAATGCCTACTAATATTATTCACCAATCACAATTAATAGAATATATACTTTCAGGGCATACAAATTAATCCAAGTTTAACATAATAATCCTTTGGGTTTACCTAAAGCACTATGGGTTACTGATAAGTGATTATACTCTTTTTTTTTAAGTTTAATTATTTTGAGAGAGAGGGAGAAAGAGAGAGAGAGAGAGAATGAATGAGTGAATGAATGAATGAATGAATGAATAAGCGAGCAGGGGAGGGGCAGAGAGAGGAAAAAGAATCCCAAGCAGTCTCCGCACTATCAGCACAGAGCCCAATGATGGGCTTAAACTCATGAACCGTGAGATTATTACCCCAAGCAGAAGTTAAGAGTTGGATGCTTAACTGACTGAGCCACCAAGGGGCCCCAAGTGATTATATTCTTAAAAAGTTCATTCTCATAATGAAAACCACACATCGATTTTTTTTTTTAAGTCAACAGTTTGCAACTTACATTGCTGACTTTTGAACTTTTCTCAAAAGCTGAAGTCAAGACTATCATTACTGGCAATACCTTAATTATGAAAAAAGTATATTCCAAAGTTAATCAGTAACACACTTTCTTCTAGATTCAATGCTACAAATAAATGGTTAGGTTCTGCGGACCAGTCATGGACTTAATCCAATGGTGGCGATTTGTGTCCCTTGTACCTAAACAAATGATTTAATGAATCAACAAATAAATGAAGTTCTATGCTGTTCTGACAATAAATCCCTAATAAAAACTGCCATATATAAAAATGTCTCTTTTGGAAAGTATGTTCTGAGATCCAGCTTAGTTGCCAGGAACAACCTCTCCTTATGGTTCATCCTTGCATGGCCAAATGAGAATTTCTCCCTTAGTGTTAAAAGAAAACTCAAATGAACTATCCGCTATTCTGGACATTTTCTCACTTCCAATGGGGAGGTCCTATAAACAAAGTTAGATGGTGAAAGGAAGGCAACGATGAGGAACGAGTAAAGCAAGAGTGGGGGCACATTTAACACAGACTATCCTTAGGGGTGGCCCAATGAATCCTGGCACCACATGTTCAACATTAGCCTGACAGGGGCAAGGTGAGGACAGAGATTGGAGTGGAAAAGGGGTCTGGGTAGCAAAGGGCCCGCAGCTTTGACAGGGGGAGAAATCCCAAATAGGGCTAACAGTGAGGAAAGGAGTCTTCTACAGGAATCCTACCCAAGGTTAGTGAAGGGATTCAGAACAAGTCTCTCCAAAATGGCCCTGTGACATGTGGACTATTTTGAGCTGAAGGGAAATTGAGACTCTGCAGGCTCAGGAGAAGTTACTGCCCCTCCCTTAACCACCTAGAAGAATCTAACTCCCAGAATAAGAACTATTACCAGAGGTAAATTTTATCTGAATGACCCTCTGTATAGCAGGGTAAACATCTAATTACCAAACATCTGCTCTTTTTCTTATTGCTCTGTGAACTGTCTTCCTTCCCTTTGGTACCCCAGGTCCCCATCCCTTCCTTAGCTCAGGATGGCATATAGATCTCATTTTACCTTTCTGTCTTTGAACCTCTCTCATATATGTGGGGTTCCCACACATGTGAAATTAAATTTCTTTTTCCCCTGTTAATCTGTCTCATGTCAATTTAATTCTTAGACCAGTGAGATGAACCTTTGAAGAACAGAGGACAATTTTTCATTCCTGACACTAATATTCAGCCAACTGTAAAGCACAATAACATAGGGGTCAAATGCAAGGACCCTAAAGTCTGACTTTCTGGGTTCAGGCCTCAGCTCCCCACTTATGAGCTACATGATATTAGATGAGGTAATTAACCTCTCTGTATCTCAGTAAAATGGGGATAGTAAGAGTGCCTACTACTTGAAGTTTTTGTTAAGAGGATTAAATAAATTGACAGTGAATGGGATATACAAGGGCTCTGTAAATGTTAACTAAATATATATCAGGGCACCCATAAGTTGCTGATTACATGGTATAAATGTGATGATTAAGAACAGGTTCAACCTTGAGGACTATAGGAACTTCCTGAGCATTAAGGAGCAAGAGGAAGCAAAAGTGGGTAATGTTTATTAAATATCAAAAAAAAAAAAAAAAAACCAACCATAGTACTTATCTTCAATTGTTCTGTGATCACTGCTTTTTACCTCAAAAGAAAAAATGTGTGCCAAATCACCACCTAGGAACAGGAATTTTTAAATGGTACCATGAGGTTCTCAGTGAGAACCAAGCGAGTCTTAACTGACTCTATTTTAGGAGTGTATTTTCTTCTGATAATAAGGAAGAATATAAAATACGTTTTCTTTTTTGACAGCACTGCCCAAAGAACAACTATTCAAAATGGGTTCCATTAAAGAGCACATCTCATTTCACTAAGTGAAATAAGGTCATCCTTTTTAATTTCAGAAATGTCTTTGCCCAGCCAAATGACAAATGTCATTTGAGCCCTTGGTGCATAAATTGCAGTAATTTTTTAGACACAAACTTCAGGGTTGGGCTGCCAAGTCTACACGCTTCCTTTCATGGTTTGCCAGCAAGAAGAGGTACTAGGGGGAAATGTCTCTTAAATGAAAAAGGTTACGTCACATTGAAGAACTGTGTACTTAGGTCTGCCTTTGCCCAGCATTCAAGGATCAGAGTAGCTTCTATTTCCTCCTTTACTGCAGGATAATTCTTTTAAGTAAATGAAAGGTTGATTTATACGTGCATTACCCTTATTACCCTACTAGAGCACAAAGAAAGGCAGAGAATCAATATTCAGGTCTAGGGAGTGCTAGATGGGAAGAAACAAGAGTCTCTAAGAGAAAAGACTAACACCTTGGTTTCCTACAAGATTGTAGGACCAAAGAAGCATTGCTCTTTTGCTTCACAACCAAGCTGCTTATCAGCTACGCTAAGGGCCCTCCTGGTTTTCTCATCCTCTACAGAGCAATCTCACTAAAGAGTAACACGTGCAAACCCAGAGTGGTGACAAAATGTGGTAGATCTGGACTGAGAGGGGAAAACCATTAAAAATCACTAAAACTACTTAGAACGTTTAGACAAACAGAGCCAAGCAATGTAGCGATAGCTTGTTATGCCACTGAAGTATTTTACCAAGAAACCATCACAGTCCTCATAATGTAGTTAATATTTTCTCACGTAAACACAGTATTTCATCATACCCTGAAATAGGTGACAGAAACATAGTATGGTATTGTGGAAACCCTGGAGTGTGAAGACTAGGGTTCAAGTGTAGTTCCATTATTTGTAAACTATGGCCTTGGATAACAAGGGATGACAATAATACCTGCTGTATCTACTTCACAGGATTTTTGAGAGGATTAAATGAGATAACATATCTGCTAGTATTTTGTAAACTGTACAGGCCTTTCAGATTCTATTCTTTATTATCATGATTATATTTGACTGCTTATTTTGTGTATTAATCAGTATGGATCTTAAACAGGGCACACTATAAATCAACCAGCATAGGGGCGCCTGGGTGGCTCAGTCGGTTAAGCGTCTGACTTCAGCTCAGGTCACGATCTCGCGGTCCGCGAGTTCGAGCCCCGCGTCGGGCTCTGGGCTGATGGCTCAGAGCCTGGAGCCTGCTTCCGATTCTGTGTCTCCCTCTCTCTCTGCCCCTCCCCCGTTCATGCTGTGTCTCTCTCTGTCTCAAAAATAAAATAAACGTTAAAAAAAATAAAAATAAATAAATAAATCAACGGTTTGGGGCAAGTCATTGATCTAATAGCATGAAGCCCTTCGCAAGTAAAACATGGCTTTCAAACCCTGTTGCAGTCTATGAACAAGTCCTACTATCTAGGAAAGGCTAAATGTTTATCTATTTTTGTACATAAGGAAAGAGCAGTAAGAAAATGGAAGCCTACACATCTATATCAGCATTTAAATCAGTATTTTATCTGAGAATATATTAGGTAGCAGGATTATTTAAATTAATGTTATCTACTTGAAATATTTGTTCAAAGCACAGGCTACCATCAAAGAATCTAATATGTTTAGATCAAGGGATTAGACTTTGCAGCTAAATGGAAATAAGCTTCAAAAGGCACTTTTCACAAAAGTTAATATAAATGGAATAAATATAAAATATCATTTTTGACTCAAAGGAATAGCTAAGCAGTAAACACAAATCTGTTTGTTCCATTTCCCAGTGGGATTTAGTTATCAAAAAAAAGGAGGGTAAAATCCTTCAAAAAAGTGTGGAGCTACTCTTAATGGCTGTTGGTATAACGTGATGACTAACAATCTGATTAAGGTTAAACATGTGGGTACTTATCTCTCAGCAAGAAAATCTGATAGGAGTCTAATGTATATGAACCTTTGAAAAGAAAGAATACTCTACTTTGGGGCATAATCATTAAAAATGTCCTGTCACTGAGTTCTCAGACTATATACTTGTTTAATACCAAGTCCACAGGCACAGGTCAGTGGCTGCACCCCTAACAATTCTAGTTTGAATATAAGGGGTGAGACAAAGTACATAGGGTGGGAGGGGAAAGTCCTGGCTTCCACAGCCCTAATCCTTTCCTTGTCCATTCTTTTTTCTCATATTCAGTAAAGTTTTTTGCCCTGTAAATCCCAAGCCAGCACTGTCTCTTCATCCCCCACATTTTGACCTTACTCCATAGACAACTTACTCCAGGGAACTAATTTTTGGTAGAGTAAGACAGGCTGTTTAAGAAGCAGAAAGATGGATAATAGTTGATGTGGATTTCTAATGCATCTATGCTTGTCTATTTTTTTTCTCCAACAGGCCATATTTTACCAAACTCTGTAAATTATAGTTGACATACTTGACATACTCATTAGCACAGCAAATGCTCACAGTGATCATCTATTAAATGCCCTGATGATGATCTAATACCACTATCCAAGATGCCCTGGACAAGAAAACCTATGTTACTTTACAGGCTTTAGAAGAAGAGTTTTTATAATCAGAAAGGCTACTCAAAATATCTCTGGCATCTTATTAAGAAAAAAAAAAAAAAAAAAAGAACAGACATTAAAACCCTTGGTAGAGTGTCTAATACCAAACATTAACCACTTAATTTTTTCTGTTCTCTAAATTTCTCATGGAAGTTATCATTATAAACAGGTTATAGACCTCTTCAGTGTAAGGAATGTATTTCTCTGGTATTTTCTAGAGTACTTAGAATTGAACCAGACAAAAGAAAAGATTGCCAAGTTTTTTTTTGTTTTATTTAATTTTTTAAAAGTTTATTTATTTTTGAGATGGGGGAGAGAGACAGAGAGAGAGAAAGAGAGAGAGAGAGCACGAGTGAGAACATGAACATGACCATGAGCGGGGGGGGGGGGGGGGTGGGGTGGGGGGGAGAGAGAGAGGGAAACATAGAATCTGAAGCAGGCTCCAGGCTCTGAGCTGTCAGCACAGAGCTTGACATAGGGCTCAAACCCACAAACCATGAGATCATGATCTGAGCTGAAGTCACATGTTCAACCCACTGAGCCAACCAGTGCCCCAAAGACTACCAACTTTTAAAGAAAGAAAGTAACGGGGTGCCTGAGTGGCTTAGTTGGTTAAACATCTGACTTTGGCTCAGGTCATGATCTCAAGGTTCATGGGTTCGAGCCCCACACTGGGCTCTGTGCTGACAGCTCAGAGCCTGGAGCTTGCTTCAGATTCTGTGTCTCCCTCTCTCTCTCTGCCCTCCCCCACTCACATTCTGTCTCTCAAAAATGAATAAATGTTAAAAAAAAATAAAGTGAATATGTTTTTTTAGGGTGAAGAAAGTCATCTCTATAAAAATCTTTGCTTAATTTAAGAGTCCTTTAAACAACACATGAAGAAAACGTAACATATTAAATATATATAATCTCATAATGTAGCTTGGTAAGACTGCTTTGTTTAGTACTACTTGTTTATAAACCACTGTCAGCTTTACCACCTACCACCTTTGTTCTTCCTTCACCCCAGTGTGGCAGTTTAGTTACACTGGCCTCAATTTACAGATGAGAAAATTAGACACTGAGAATTTAAGTGTCTTCATTTGTTCAACAAGCCAGGCATTTTTCCGGGTGCCATGTTGACAGTGATGAACATGACAAAGTGCCTGTTCATAGAGAGCTTACTCAGTGGTGTGTCTGTAATATTTAACAAGTGGCTCTCTGCATGTAGGTTCACCAGGAATATATGAATTAATATTTTCCTTTACTTGAATAAATAATACAAAAGTGAAATAACAAAGTTGTAGGTTGGAATTTCACTCATTTCTCAATAAAATGAGTGACTTCTTTGCTAAATTAATCATTTTCAAACATTAAAAGAATATTTTCTTTTTTTTTTGTGCTATTCACAATGTAACAGCAACAGACAGTGAACTATTAACCTTCTCTCCATCACTCTCTTAAGTTCAAATAAGCAACAAAACAATAAAACCCTGATTTATAGTGTTTGCTGATTTCAGTGCTATAAATTCTCCTATTTTGACCAATTTTAGGCTATAATATGAAGTTACAGAACTCAGAGTTGGGGGAAAAAAAGCACAGTAATACACCATCAAGTAGTATTTCTACCAGTTGGATACAATGGATGGAAACAACCTCAAGAGCAGAAGTAATCATAAAATGATGTGTTTTGAGGGGTGCCTGGGTGGCTCAGTTGGTTAAGCATCTGACTTTATCTCAGGTCATGATCTCTTGGCTCATGAGTTCAAGCCTCATGTCAGGCTTTGTGCTGACAGCTCAGAGGCTGGAGCCTGCTTCTTATTCTGTGTCTCCCTCTCTCTCTCTACCCCTCTCCTATTTATACTCTGTCTCTGTCTCTCAAAAATAAATAAGCATTAAAATTTTTTTAAATGATGAGTTTTGAGTATTTATTATATTGTTTTTAATATAACCTAATTTTAAGTTATATAATTTAATTTTAACTAATGTCTGTGTTTTTATCAACTTATAAAGGCACCTCACAGAATAGGAGAAAATATTAGCAAATCATATCTGATGAGGATCAATATCCAAACATAAAAAGAACTCCAAAAACTCAACACAAAAATCAAACAACTCTATTAAATGATGGGCAAAGGACTTGAATGGACATTTCTCTGAAGATGATATACAAATGCCAGTAAAGCACATTAAAAGATGTTCAATGTCAGTAATCACTAGGGAAATGCAAATCAAAACCACAATGAGATACCATTTCACATCCACTAGAGTGGCTATTATTAAAAAACAAAAAACAGAAAATAACAGTGATGGAAAAACTTGAACTCTCATACATTGTATGTAGCAATATACAATGGTTTAGCTGTAGTGGAAAAGTATGGTGATTCCTCAAAAACTAAACACAGAATTACCATATGATCCAGCAATTTCACTTCTAGGCATATACCCAAAGGAACTGAAAGCAGAGGCTTGAACAATATTTGAACACCTATGTTCACAGCAGCATTATTTGCAATACTCAAAAGGTAGAAACAACCCCAATATCGGTCCATGAATGAATGGATACACAAATGCGATATGTACATAGAATGGAATTATTCAGACTTTAAAAAATGAAATTGATACATGTCACAGCACAGATAAACCTTGAAAACATGCTAACTGAAATAACCCAGACACAAAAGGACAAATATTGCATGATTTCATTTATATGAGGTATCTGGAGTAGTCAAAATCATAGAAAGAAAACAGAATGATGGTTAAGAGGAGAGAGGGGAGGTTATGTTTAATGGATACAGAGTGTCAGTTTGAGATGACGAAAAACTTCTGAAGATGCACTGTGGTGATGTTTGCACAACAATGTGAATGTACTTAATGGCAATGAAGTGTAGACTTAAAAACTATTAAAATGATAAATTTTATGTTATGTATATTTTAATACAATAAAAAAGAGGCCAAGAAATAAGTTAATGGAATATTCTGATGCTTGAATAGTTAAAAAAAAAAAACAAAAAAAACAGCTCACAATATTACTGAAAACCAAACAATCAGATTTTGTGATCCAGGGAAGGCAAGCTCCAGCAAACCCATGAGCTTATCAGGGAGGGACAAGAGACACTTGCTCAGGGTCTTACATGAAATGGAAGAGACAGCCCTGACTCTAGATCCTCTGCCATTTCCACAGCAGCAAGTAACTATCAGATTAGTGTCACAAATTCTGAAGTGTATGTGTTTGTTACAGAATGGCTGCAAGGTGATCAGAAAAGTGACCCTAGAGGTTAAGCTTTATGAAATGGTTAGTTTGAAAGAAACAGAGCAAGTTTCAGAGAGAAGGCAGATGGGAGAGAAGGGTAGGAGGAGGTGAGGGGTCCAGATGCCTACCTGTTAGATCTGTGGATGTGCAGGAATGTTGTGGGGGGCAGGGGGACAGGGGCAGGACACACAAAAGCCCCCTTCTCTGGGCCTCACCAATTACATACACTCCTAGGCTGTGATAAGGGGTCTCTGAGAGATGTCCCTACCTTCTAGATGTAGCTACCACCTGGACAGCAGATATGCAAGAATACCTTCAATTCCCCTAATTTCCCTGGGTCCCCCGTCTGGAGACTGTCATAAGAATTGCTCAAATGAGGCATTAGCAGTAGCAGCCTGACAAAAGGAGTCCTAAGCTTGGATGCTAAGAGATACATTTTACTCAGAGAAAATGACACATACAAAAGCTCAGAGGCAAGAATAAGAAAGCCAAGGGCTTTGGACAGAAAACAGCTTTGCTGACACAGGGAGGTGGCAACAGGCAGACCGCTTGCAGAGCACCTTGAACTGTGTGATGAGGCACTCGTCTCCTTGTGAGAAAGATGCTGTTTTAGCTCAATAGCTTTTCATTTCTTTCTCAGAAATAAGTTCCTCCCTCAACTTTATTAACATCTAGACTTAAAAACTGTAAAGTGAATTTTTAAAGCCTCTTAAGGAAAGGTGGACTTATTTATGGCCGCCACACGTTCCCAACAAAGCAGTGATCCCTCACCTCCAATGATCTAACAATGAAATTATAAGGGGGGAATTTGCAAATATGAATGTCTTTGACAATATAACATTTACAGCATTTTAATTTCACTTATTACTAATATAAACTGAGAGCACAAGTTATTTCCTGATTATAAGTTTTGGAGCATTAATGCTTTCAAGACACAAAGGTAATGCTACTTAGTGCCTTTCTGAGAATCGGTATGATACCAAGAAAAAAACCATACTTTACCTCCCAGAGCCTCATTATCCTCATTTAATGGCTGGTCTAGCAATCTCTGCCTTGCAGAGTTATTGTGGGGAAAAGAAGAAAAGAATATACAGTATATGTAGCACCTAGCAATAAGTAAGCACTCAGTATACTGTGACTGCTGTTACCAATGGGCACATAAATGTTTAATTCAATAAATATTTGTTAATAAGTACTCCATTAGAAAAGACATGGTCTGGAATCTAGGTTTTGCTATATCTTTTATCTTAAGTTATTAAATATTCCTATCATAGAGAAAATTACTGGAAAAATAACAGATGTCTAAGATCATTTAACTCCTTATGATTTTTAGCTGTACAAAAATACCACAATTTATCCATTCCCCAAATAATATTGGCATTGAACATGCCTCCTGGGAGACTTTCTCTAGGGTATATATCTACAAGTGGGATTGCTGGTCACAGGACATGATAATCTTTGCATCATAAATAGCTCTCCAGAGTGGTATGTTATTTTCTTTTGTATCCATCATTGTGAGAGCATTCTCATTTACCAACACTAGATGTCAGGCATTTTAACTTTTGCCAACACTGTCTGAAATGGTATCTCATTGTTTTAACTTGTATTTCCCTAATTATTAGAGGTTGAGTATCACTATGTGTATTTTTGCTTATTACAGGTTTCCCCTTCAGTAAACTTCCTGTTCATGTCTTTTGCTCATTTTTTAAATTAGGGAATTGGTTTTTTCCTTACTGATTGTATTCCAACTCTCAATCCTTGGCTAGTTACATGTGCTATAAATATCTTTTTAAAGTCTATTATTTGTCTTTTAACTTTGTTTATAGTGAACTATAATCATCTGAAAATGGAAATGATTTAACATTTACCTCATATGATTAAAAAATAAACCTAAAAGCTCCTCATCAAGTGTCAGCCAGAGATCAAATATTCAGTAAAAGTCAATCTCCACCATTCTCCCTCAACTCACAACCTTAAGAAGTTGTTAACGGAGTAACAGATATTAAATAGTAATTTCAGCCTCAATTTCCTCATTTGTAGACGTGGGATAATAATAAACTCAGTTATTGTGAGGTATAAAGTGTTTAGCAGAGACTGGCAAACAGAAAGACCTCACCATATGGTAGCTGTTTTCACCATCATCATTATTAGGAGAGATACACAACATATACAACACACTATAATAGAGAGCAAAATACCATAAACAGCATAAAAACTCTCTTTGAATTCAGTGCTATCAGAACACAGAGATGAGAGTGATGACATCTAGCTGGGGGCCATGGGAGGGTGAGGGAGGCTTCATGGAGAAAATGGTGTTTAAACGGGTCTTGGAGGAACACAGAAATGAAAGACATTCTAACAAAACATATAGAGGCACAGAGATGATACATACACAAATCTCCAGTTTGCCAAGGTATGGGGCCAACTGAATAAGTCAGACTCAGGAAGTGGGCATTCGTTTTTTTAGGTTATCAGAGTAGTCTATGCCCTAAAAGGTAACTCATGACCTAATTAATATTCTGAGTATAAATATGAAATGTTGGCTTTGGAATAAAATTTGGTACATAGGATCAGTGGATGAATTACCCAGAGAAAGGTGTGTTAAGAGAACAGGGATAATGTATGTGAGTGGAATAGAGAAAGCAAATAGATATAGATGCCAAATGAGTGACACACGAGGGCCTACTACTCCAGAGAGCCAGGGCTGTTGGCTGCTCACTTACTGCCTCTCTGGGGAGAAGCAAGCTCTGATTTTCTTTTTTAAACAGGATCAGTTCTAAAGTCTGACCTAGAAATAGTACAGCCTTTACTCATTGCCTTTGCTTATATAGGCCCAGGCAATCATTGTCAGCCTAACTTTGTTGTCTGAATGAAACAAATTTCACTCAGCACGTTTTGTCTTGAACAAAATGTGCTCCACTTAACTGTCTACTTTTTATCTACTTATATTTTAAAACAGTATTTGGCTGTATTAGCATATACTAGCATATCTATTACTGTATTCTTCATATTCTATCTATGAATAGATTTTTCTTTCCAAATTTATAGAAAAAGGTCAATTACTTTAAAAATGATTAGGTGTTCTCTTTTGTGTATAATTTACTCACGACAGAACTGACTTACAAATCTGTTATCAGATCCAGCTATAAATTTTGTCCAGCACACACACACAAAATTTTTCATCACTACCAAGTATCTGGTTAGGACTGTTACTTTTTTTACTTAGAAAACCCCAGGTTTGAACATAATGAAATGCTTTCTCTCAGACAGAAAATGGCGGGCAGTTCTGTATACAGAACCAGAAAAGGCAGCAGGGGCATTTCCCTGGCACAGCAGCAAGGAAATTCTAATCATTTCGATCCAATGAAAACTTAAGCATTTCTAAAGGGGGAAAAAAAGCTACTATATTTTTCTTACTTTTTAAACAAATGTATCTGCTGGTGGTGATTACCATGTGTTGCACAGACATAGCTAAAATGATCACTGTGGGACCAACAGTTCTTTCCTCATTGTCTACCAGCTCTTTTGTGTGTCTCTGGCATAAGTAAATAAGCAACAAGTGCATTCACAACTAAATAAGTTTTACATGCTTTCAAATTCCCAAAATACAAGAGAATGAAAAAATGGCAAGAATCCTTGGTGTTTGTTGGAATCTGAGCTAAATTACTTGCATCCAAACAATTAAGGACAGGAGGGATTCTATGGTTGGCCACAAACTGTGGACCATGACTCTGGGATCACAACCCAGAACTTATCTACCTGAATGATGTTAGTGCCTCCTCTAGATTATACTTCTATAACAATACCATAACCTCAAAATGATACTATCTTTTAATAACCACTTTCTAATTTTCACCTGGATGTGCTGTCATATGCTATAGCATATGCCACCATTTACTTATACAATGAGGATTCCTTCTTCCTTTCAGAGCAAAAACAATACACCAAAATAAAACAAATGTGATAATAAAAACCAAAAAGCACAGTTTATTTTCTGTATGAAGTTCCTCTCTTTATGTAACATGGTGATATTTGGTAAAGAATTAAGATGCTTTATGCTTTTGCCTTTCTGAATGAGTAACCTTCACCCAAACTGGCTCAAGGCATTCATCTGCTTGGGGAGAGATTATGATTTATTAGAGAAAGAAAATAGAAATAAAGAAGGAAGTGACATTTGGCTTTTGATATACAAAAGATTATGGAGTTTATCTTTCATCTTTGCTGCAGTAACAGCTACCCCCAAATCCCAGTGATTTATAGCAACAAAATTTTATTTCTCACTCGCATCGCTACATTTGGCTGCAGGTCAGTGTCAGCTTTACTGCTGTTCCATGCATCTTCTCACTCTGTGACCCAGGCTTACAAAAGAGGCCCCTATTTTGGTCATGCCATTCTCATGGCAGAAGGAATAGGGCCACAGGGCTGGTAGAAACCTACACTGACTCCCAAAGGTTTTGTTCAGATGTAGCCTCTATCACATCCACGCAAATGCCACTGGCTGAAGTCTGTCATATCTAAGATCCATATCAAGAGGCCAAGAATGTGTACTACTTGCATTAGAGGTGTTGCAAGTGATATGGCAACAGGAAGGGAGAATGAACATCTGCATACAGCAATATAATCTACAATGTGCGGGAAGACAGGGGCCTTGCAAGCCAAGTTGTCTTAAGAGAGGACTGTCCAAAATCCTTTACTTCTCCCTTTGCTTTATCAACCAGCAAGCCTATGCAAAAGAGAATTCAGAGAAGATACTCCACCCAACTATTCAGCCACACTAGGTGTATGGAAGGAGGAGGATATACCGTCAAAAGA
This sequence comes from Panthera onca, assembly GCF_046562875.1. NCBI lineage: Eukaryota > Metazoa > Chordata > Mammalia > Carnivora > Felidae > Panthera > Panthera onca. The sequence continues at coordinate 59,258,853 of NC_138344.1, read as the reverse complement.
AAGCCCAGTCCTTCCAGACTCTGGGAGATGGGAAGAAGGGCAGCAAAGCAGCCCTGACTTCCTGAAATCAGTGTGTTCAGTAAGTGAGGATGAAAGCAACAGCTGAATGCCTGCTCTTTCTTGATGTCTATTTGGGATTCTGGGACAAGATCACCTCCCAGGTGGCCTCCACCACAACATGGGACAGAGACACAGTGACTCAGTGTTGCAGAAGGACTGGCGGAGAAGATCCTGAGTTTTAGGTTTCCTGAGCTCTCACAGTTCCCTTAAGGCATGAACACTAAGCGATTACAAGAGGGTGAAGTGGACAGCAGATGCAGCACAGACTCAAGGGTGTGCAACCTGTGGAAGCCAAGGAGAAGCCCAGTCAGCCAGAGTGCTACTGGGTTCTGATCAAGCAACCTGCAGCCAGAGACTTCAGCCCTAAATGCCAGCAGAGCAAGCAGCACTTGTGTGGACGAGGGCTGCTGCCCCCAAGACCCTAAGACAGACAGGCCCATCACTTATGACACTGTTGCAAAGCAGTGTTTGAATTATTGCATCATTTTAAACTTCAGACCAGGCTGGATATTCAGGTAATTTGTCTCCCCTGCTAATCAGTGCGTAGGAGCTCCAGGGAAAGGCTATTAAGATACTGGAGAAATAAAGAAGCTATATTTTCTCTGAGGAAGGCTCAAAGAAATAGAACTACTTCTATTTTGTTCATCATTATATCTGCAGCTCTAACACAGTGCCTGATAGAAGCATTCAATAAATATTCACTGAATGAAGGAATGAGAGGCCATAAGTGAGAGGAAACTGATAAACTGGTAAGGCTGTGATAGACATACCAGGCAGACATACCAGGAAGATGAGGCCAGTTTCTTTTTGGCAGCAAGAAAACAGAGTCCCCACTTCACAACTAAAACAAGCCATCATGAAACGGCTCCTGTCACTATATTTAACTCACATTTGGATCTGTGTTCTCTTTGGATAATATTGCTGCATCCTCCTGCCTCAAGGAAAATACACGAATAGATGTACAGGATTTCAGTCACAGCAGAAAAAGCAGCAACTGTTATGGAACCAGAACGAATGGGTGACGTCTGAACCAATAAACTAACTTTGGCATTTAGTGGCAACTTGGTCTTACCTGCCCCTGGACAACTTCAGTGTTGGAGCTTCCGAACCTGTAGAAATTACAGTGGCTAGGGTTCAAAAATAGAACATCACAGGGAATAACAGAGAAAACATGGTGAATAAAATACAAGGTTATGTAGAACTGAGGTGGAGCCATGTGTTGACTGAAACACTAAATTTCACAATAAACTGTGCTCTCAACACACTAGCTGTAGGTCAGAATCCTCTGTGAAGCTTTAAAATAGAACAGATGCCTGGATATTCTGCTCAGGTGAGGCCTGAGCTATACTTATTTTTTTTAAGTTTACTTATTTTGAGATAGAGACAGTGCAAGTCAGGGAGGGGCAGAGAGAGACAGAGAGACAGAGACAGAGAATCCCAAGCAGGCTCCACACTGTCAGCTCAGAGCCCAACATGGGGCTCGAACTCAGGCAATTGTGAGATCATGATCTGAGCCAAAATCAAGAGTCAGAAGCTTAACTGATGAGTCACCCAGGTGCCCCAACAGTAATTTTTAAAAGCTCCATAGGGGGGCGCCTGGGTGGCTCAGTCGGTTAAGCGTCCGACTTCGGCTCAGGTCATGATCTTACGCTCTGTGAGTTCGAGCCCCGCATCGGGCTCTGTGCTGACAGCTCAGAGCCTGGAGCCTGCTTCGGATTCTGTGTCTCCCTCTCTCTCTGACCCTCCCCCGTTCATGCTCTGTCTCTGTCTCAAAAATAAAAACATTAAAAAAAAAAAATTTAAAAGCTCCATAGGTAACTCTGGTACAGAGCCAGAGCATTCTGCAAGGGAGAACACCTGAAGAACATGATCAGGCAATGCTGAGTGAATTAATGAACGAAAAGGCTCCTGGGGATTATACATTTTTCAAGAGCATGGACTATGTCTTATTTATTTTTGTACCCTAGCCTCCAATGTTTCTTGTAAAGAATGAATAATTGGATGAATGAGTCATGAATACTCTACCTTGGTAGCCTCATCTCTCAGGAAGACTTGAACTTGGGAAATAAACAAGTTGACACCTGAAGTTTATTTAAGTGTGCACCTCCTTAACAGAATTCTGGCATAATTTTAGACTAAATGAGAATAAACATATGTGATCACTATAACATAAATTTTTAAAAATATTAATGAAATTAACTTTTGTTGAACTGGGATACCAGGGGAGGGTGCAGAGGAAATTGGTGCTATAATAAGATTTGCACGGTGAAATCCTACATCCAGAGATGGGGTATGAGGAAGAGCAGAATAACCTCATTCTGCCCTCTACTATTCGTGTATGTTTATATTTACTTCTTGAACAGCAGAAAATACCTAGTGTTACTGATATGATTAATAATATAATTCAGCACTACTTTGTGGAAATGTTGAACGTGTTAATGACTCCAAAGCTCTGGGCAAATGTAGGAAACATGGATTGGCTTAGTGAAATTTCTAGCTCCCTGTAAACTTCATTCTCAAGCTTTGTGGAAGCAAAACCTTATGCTGGGAAAAGACAAGCATGTTTCACTTTCTAAATCTTCTTAGTTAAATGCTATCATCACAGGCAACTCTGCCTGTTAAGCAAAGCTCAGTGAGACCTCAGATCTCCAGTCTGTTCCCCAAAAAGAGAAGCTGAAGGAGGAAAAGGAGGAAAGGCTGGTATGGTCTGATTATGTGGAGAGTCCAAGCCAAATTCTGCAGTCTTCTGCCACAATGACACTTGAGATTGCAGGGAAGTGAGGTGGGGGGCAGCGCCGGGCAAGGGATACTGAAAAAAGAGAGTGAAGTCTCATACAGGCAGGAGAGAGAAGAATGGCCTGGAAGTAAATGGGAAGAAGAAATCTATTCTCTGTTAAAATGGTAAAAGGTCACCAAAGCCTTCTTTCCACGAGTTTTCCGAAAGGGGCCGGTAAAAAAAATAAATAATAGAAGAAGGAAAAGCCCTGAAGCACGCAGGAGGGTTGTTAGTTTGACTGAGTGTCCTAATCAGAAATCTTGGCAGAGAGATCGGACACCTGCGTGCTCAACAACCCTCGTGAGGAGTGCTCTGGGCTCACGCCTGCCTGCCTGTGTGGACGGGTGCTGCGTACTCAGCTACCTGCCCGGCTGACATGAGCAATTATCCCAGGCAGGGTAAATGAAGGTTGTCTTCCACCTCCTTGAAATAAGCAAGAATATAATGTTCCATCCAGGGGCTCTCTTCCATAGGGGAAAAAAAAAGCTGTGGATACTCCAGCTATTCATCATTTCTCTATGAAACTATAAAAACAAAATAAATAATATTAATGTTGTTTTGTTCTGTTTTGTGTACTCCAGTATTTGGTGGCTATTTCTATGGTATTCTCCACTCACCCTACACCTTCATGGACTTAACTTTAAGATTACCAGAATGTTACATACAGATAGGGGCACTTGGGTGGCTCAGTCGGTTAAGCATCCAACTTCGGCTCAGGTCACGATCTCACGGCTTGTGAGTTTGAGCCCTGCGTTGGACTCTGTGCTGACAGCTCAGAGCCTGGAGCCTCTCCAGATTCTGTGTCTTTCTCTCTCTCTCTGCCCCTCCCCTGCTCACACTCTGTCTCTCAAAAATAAATAAACATTAAAAAAATTTTAAAAAAAGAATGTTACAAATATTAGAGAAACTAAAGACATGAACAGCTTTTGTTTTTCTCAAATGATTACTCTATTTCAGCTCTACAGATTATATGGCCAGAAGCAGACTATATACTGACCAGGTCCCTTGGAAGCTTTTTAAATATTCCAGCAGGCCAGAAAATGGAACATGAATGCTTTTCGAAGTGATGATAAAAGACAAACTCTCTTTTTTTTTTTTAAGTTTATTTATTTTGGGGGAGAGAGAGAGCGAGCAAGCATGCACACACAAGCGGGGGAGGGGCAGAGAATCCCAAGCAGACTCGGCACCACCAATGCAGAGCCCAATGTGGGGCTTGAACTCATCAACTGTGACATCATGACCTGAGCCGAGATCAAGACTCAAAATGCTCAACTGACTGACCATCCGGGTCTCCCAAAGATAAATTCTCTTTTAAGAGGAGTCTCAATAAATATCACAAACTATAGTTTTTATACCAGCCTCTTTCTTGACATGGCCTGAGAGAGATCTGTCCTTAATATTTTCTTTTTTTATGCTTATTTATTTTGAGAGAGAGAGAGAGGAGAGAGAAAGCAGGAGAGGGAGAGAGGCAGAGAGACATAAGGGGACAGAGAATCCCAAGTGGGTTCTGCTTGATCTCACAAACCACAAGATTATGACCTGAACTGAAATCAAGAGTCAGACACTTAATCGATCGAGCCACCCAGGTGTCCCTACCCTTAATATTTCATATACAGTTATTAAAATTTGCATTCATAGATTCATTTGAGGCTTTCATTTATCTCATTACTTCCATTTGCTTTTTAAGAATTTTCTCCCAAAAAAGTAAACAATTATACTGATGAGATGATTTTAGTTCTGAGTTAATTCCAAAAATGGAAAGAGGAAAGGCACTCGGATAGGATTAGAATGTAATGGTCAAAATCATAAGGCACTGCAGTCACAGTCCTCGAGTCCAAATTCTGGCTCTGACACTAACTGGGTAACTTTAGGCAAGCTATTTGATCTCTCTAAGCTGAGCTTCCTCTATAAAATGAGGGAGAATAGTTGCTCCTTAAAGCATTATGGAAATTAAGATCATTCATGTTTGGAGTTTACAAGTGTCTGATATCCATTAAGTGTTTAATAAATGGTGATTAAGATTCATTCTTACCTATTTGGTCTGGAATATACATTTTCCCACGCAGTGCTTACATCACACAGGAAAAAATATTAGGCCACAAACACGGCATATCTAACCCTGGTGGTCAGAAAGATTCCAGACTCTGCGTGGTCATACAGGGTTCTGGAATTTAGCCAGGCTGCAGCACTGAAACTGTTATACTTGCTTCCTTGACAATAGTCTGGGCATGAATAAGATTCCAATTTTGATAAGCAAAAGTCAATATAAGGTGTCTAATTGAATCTGGTCTACTTGAAAAGTAGTGATGTAATTTTACCATGATCTTAAAAAGTCACCGATCATGTAGGGGTGACTACTATTCATTTAATCCCTTTTCCAGCAAGGTAATTTATTTGTTCAGGCCTTCTGGTTAGAATTATATGACTAGTTACTTACAGGCTTTGTTACCCTGACAAAGAGTGTCGGTGTGTTTTTCTTGAAGGCTCACTTAGCCTACACTTGAGTTCACATACTTCTCAAGACTGGTAAACTGAGCTATACTCCTCTCATTTGCCACCTGCATTAGCACCTGTTTCTGCATCAGTTTGAATTGAAACAGGGATAACAGAGAGAAAGCAATATTGCTTTTCATACTCCTTTGGGCATTCATTGGCTTATCTGCCTATGTATCTCAGGAAAGTATTTCTCCCTTACTTAGCGTTGTTTGGGCCAAGAAGACATACGGCTTTACCTTGTTCCCTGTCCCTCCACCTCTGCCCCACCCCCCAGTAACTTTAGCTACTTTCAGATTGAGCTCTTTCTTTAGGCCAGTGTGAAACTTGGGAGCTGAGGGAGAAAAGGAGATTGGAGAAGTCCTAGTCCAATACTGATGAATTCTGTATCAGGCTCAGCCTAGCTCTAACCCACTGATCTTAATTAATTTCCAACTGGTTGCTTATAAAATATACTAGGAGTCTATTGCCCCTGTACCCAAATTAGAGAACTGTATCTCCATCTCATCCCTTTGTGCATCTGTCCCCTCTTCAGGCCCTTGAAGCTGACTCCCTGAAACAATGAATGTTGTTCTACTCCTAGAGTCCATATTTTTGTTGGCTTATCAAATATTGTTAATTCTTGTGAGACTCCCCCTTTTGTCAAATTCCATATTTGCCAATGACCCTGTCCTACATCTAGAAATGCTGGATTCCTCTCAACATGCACAACTAGACTTCAATCCATGCTCCAAAACAGCCTGCAACCATGCTGTCACAGTTGACTCTTCCTCAGGCCGAGTTACAAGTCCTCTGCCCCATTCCCAGAGGATATTGAATAAACCCGTGGTTTTAAATTTTTTGTTGTCTTGCTATGTCATGCTGACAAAAGGCCATAGATAGACACTCTTAAGGAATCTACATTCACTAAGCAATGAAATCAACCTTGGAACAGGCTGCATACCACTCAGGCTTGGTCTGAGTTCAAATTCTGAACACTCATACATCGGCAACATTATCCTAAGTGCTACTCTAATGGTATAAAGAAGCAACCCCTCAGACTTTGCATGTGCCTGACTGGCCGTGAGCCAGGCATACAGTATCCTGGCTGACTGCAACTTTGGCGTTTGCGAGAATGTCTTTTGCCAATTCTTCTGGCATTTGTTTGAAGGTGTCAAAATGTGTTTTACCTCCTAAAGAATACTTTATTTCTTGTCCAAACAATGTCTGTGGATTATCATCTGCTTACTAGTGTTGTTAGTCTACTAAAGAAGAAAATTTGGAGACACTTTGGGATCCGCACTGTCAGTGATGTGCAATTCTGCGGATGCTTCTCTTGTCAGAGGTTGGTACGTGAGTGCATTTTTCTTTGAACTGACTGCCAAGTGAACAACGTTGATCCTATTTTTTTTAAATCTCTATTTTCTGTTTGTGTATCATAAAACCTGAGAAGCCTGTGCTATTCCCAGGCATCTCAAAAAGGTGATGTTGGTCAGGTACTTTTTATTCATCAGCTGAGAGGCTTTTATTCTGTCCTAACGCCAACTAAATAGAACGACTCAAAAATGTCACATGCATGTTCCTGACAGATCTCCCCCACGTAAACTCTCTCTAAAGGCAAGGCTTGGATGAACTAAATGAGAAATGTATGTTGACCTAAGAGAAGCCTCTGGCCAGGGAAACTGTGTCACATGTCACAAAAATTAAAGCAATAGCTCCTAATACAGTATTGCCTGTAACGTGTAGTCAGAGAGCACTTGTCAACAGGATCAGAACAACACCAGACATGCCTTAGTCCAAACTGCTGTTTGTTTCAGGGATAACAACACCTGAGCCAGGGTCAGAGGGAGAGGGGTTCCTTCTTCTGACAAAGAATTAACTTGTCCCAAGTTCTTTCGATCTCATTTTTTCTTTCTGTCTCCTCTAGAATGAAGTTCTATTAATCAGTTGCCTCTTCCCCATCACTCATACACCTCCCTCAACATTCTCCTACCTTTACATTTAAAAACAAACTGTTTGGGGGCGCCTAGATGGCTCAGTCGGCTGAGCGTCTGGCTTCGGCTCAGGTCATGATCTCACAGTTTGTGAGCTCGAGCCCCACGTCGGGCTCTGTGCTGACAGCTCGGAGCCTGGAGCCTGTTTCGGATTCTGTGTCTCTCTCTCTCTGCTCCTCCCCTGCTCATGCTCTGTCTCTGTCTCTCAAAATAAACAAATAAACATTTTTTTAAAAATTTAAAAAAATAAAAATAAAAAATAAAAACAAACTGTTTGTATTCTGGATCCCTTCTATCTAATTATTCTGTCCCTGTCTTTGAAGACCGTGGAGAGCAGTGGTTGAGCATGGGTCCGTACAGCTGGACTGCCTGGTCTCAAATCCTCATACCAGGTGGCAGTGCATCTGTGTCGTTACTTACCCTCTCTGTACCACACTTTCCTAATCAATAAAGTGAGGATGATCATTGCACTTTAAAGTGATCACTGTACCTCATCATAGTTACTAAAAGGACTAAACAAAATAATATATTTCAAGCACTTAGAAAAAAAACAAACTGATTTTTATATATTCTTATACCTGGTAGTTTTGTAGATTCTCTTGGATTTTGCTAGGAGAAAAGAAAACGTCCTAATGACATTACTTTTGTTCCTCTCTAAACCTGATACTTTTTTGTTATTTGTCTGCTTGTTTTGTTTTATGCATGGGCTTCCGCTACAGTTGGTGAGTACAAGTGGTGCTGGGTAGCATCTTATCTTCTTCCTGACTCTTCCATTCTCTTGTCTATTATTATTTTTAAGTTTATTTATTTACTTTGGGGGGGGGGGGAGCGCGCGCATGGAAGGGGCGGTGGGGGGTGGGGAGAGAATCCCAAGCAGGCTCCACACTGCCATCATGGAGCCCAGTGCGGGGCTTGAACCCACGAACTGCGAGATCATGACCTGAAATGAAATCCAGAGTTGGATGCAGAACCCACTAATCCATGCAGGTGGCCCTCTCTCGTTTATTTTAATGAGGACCTCTGCTCCACTCTGTCACTGCAAGGTTCTGTCAGAGGCCATTAATGATTTCCTTGTTATTAAATTCAATAGGCACATTTCAGTCATCATTTTCCCATTCAGGCACTATTCGACTGTAACGACTACAGCTTTTTATTATTTTTAACTCTTGCTCTCTTTCCTTCCCAAGAACACATGCTCTGTATTCATCTCCTACATCTCTGGATGTTCTGTCTCAGACTTCCTTGATGACTACACTTCCTCTGACTGCCCCCTAAATAAAACTGCAACATATAACTCACACTACAACTCAGATTTAGAAAGAAAAAATAAAATCCCTTTATTTTGTTTAGAACTAATCTAACTTGACTCCCAACCCTACAATCACTGGGTGGTGGGAAAAAATAGCTGAACATCCAATCCAGTTTAAAGTGTCGTATTACCCAAATATTTACCAAACCCTGTTAGGTAAAGTTCAACCTCTCTTGGATCAGTGAGATACTCAGATGTGTCCATGAAGGCTTTTGTCCTCCTCTAAGATGATGACAAGTGACATTGCTGAATAATTAGCAAATTCTATCATTTTTCCTAGATACATTTCGATTTAGCCTTAGATTTTCGGATATGGCATTTATGGCAAGGACTCATTTTCCTGTCATGCTGTCTTTTGTAACACAAGAGAAATGGCTAATAAGCTATGACAGATTCACTTCCCCATCTGGTCTATCTTGTTTTCTGACTACACTTTAATGATTCATACCAAAAGGCTGCTCAATCCACATCAACCACAGGCAAAATAATTTGAAGTGGCAAAAGGAGAATGGGAAAGTGGGATAAGAAGTTGACTATGCCTATGTATTTATCTGTATATATGTTCATATGCCCTTTGTGTTCAACATGGAAGACCAGATTATTTGTTAAGAAATATCAGTGACAATAAAATGAGTAATAAAGACTATTACTGTACAGACAGTAATATGGAAGGAGGAGAAACAAGATGAAGATAGGAATTGTCAGAAAGGGCATTCAGAATATAAGAAAAGGGCAGAAGGAGAAGAGTGGAAAGGGGAAATGAGTTATTTGTTACCCACTCTCTTTGATGTGTGGTTACAATGCTGTTGTATCCTGAATATGAGAATAGCTGGCTTTAACATCAGGTCAATGCACTATCTCACTATGGGAAAGTACAGTCATTCCTTAGCTCATGATTAGGGCTTGAACAAGATCTGTTGCCATTTGTCACTCTGTCACTGAGAGTTCACTGGAATTATTCTATTTCTTCTTACTTACAACAGTGTAGTCTCCTAGCTGCTATCATCATTCATAGCACTGTAATGTTATATTAGGCTATTCTTCTGAGCTCAGATTTGCAGTAATCTTGATGATTTTAGAAACATTCAATACCTAGCATAACACCTTGCACAGAGTAGGCACTCAATAAATAATTCCTGAATGAACAAATGGATATGAATAGAATCCTCCTTTCATGATGAGGGGAAGGAGGTATCTTATTCTTCCCTTCTTAAATGTTCCCCCAAAGGAAAAGATTTTAGTATTTTTAATTTAGCTCTTAATAGACACCAAGTAGGAGAGAAGTCAAAGACGATTAAAAGGGGAGAAAATAATAAATAGATACAATGTGCTAATTCATTACATTAAAAATGGAAATAGACAAATCACATAATCTAGCAAAATAATTTTTGAAGACAATGAGTTTTACTGCTCTAAGGACATTCCCATATAGTATCCAGTTCACCTACTTCTTTAAAATTAATGCAACATCTAATAACCAAAGCCAGCTCAAGGCAAACAGAAAAGTACAATGGATCACACACAAAAGTACTGACTCAAGAGGCTAATATTAATTTAACTTTACAATTTTCCTTCCTAGCAGCTTTTCTGGTGTTTGCTAGCTTAGGCTGACACAGATTCTGTTGGCCCTGGAATTGAAATACAATGTTGGTATAATTACTTTTCTAAGAATAGCAATGGTCACTACAAGTTTTCTAAGCACTTCCTAACCTTTTCCCATTTTTTAGTGTTTTCAAATTCTTGGAAACAACACGATGTATAAATTTAACACATATGGAACTTGTTTTAAGGTTAGCCAATTTCAATTTCCCTTAATCTAAAATATCAAGAACTAGAACATCCACGTACCCTGAGAAAAGATGATCCCGTAACATTTCCACACCCATACCAGCTGGAACCATTCTTATAAAGACATACATTCAAATTTTGCTGTAGGGGTCTAGCATGCCAGAACCATCTCTACTGTGAGGACAACAGTTTCATTGAAATATACTTCACACATTATAAAAGTCACGTTTTAAAGTGTACAAATCAGTGATGCAACTATCACCAGAATCTAATTTTAGAACACGTTTTCCCTCCTGTAAAAGAAACCCTATATCTGCGCCTGGGTGGCTGAGTCAGTTAAGTGTCAGATTCCTGATTTCGGCTCAGGATATGATCTCATGGTCCACAGATTTGAGCCCTGTGTCAGGCTCTGTGCTGACAGAGGAGCCTGCTGCAGATTCTCTATCCCCCATTCCCCCTTCCGCCCCCCTGCCACTTTCTGACCCTGCGCTACTTGCACTCTCTCTCAAAAATAAACAAACATTTTTTAAAAAGGCACACTGGAGATTTATAATGTAAGCGAGGGAACTAGAGAATCCTAGACATCATTCTTTGGTCTCTCTCTCTTTTTCTTTGGAACAATATATCTTATTACAGCTGCTCCTTTACATTTCTTACATCTTACGGTGCTGTATCTCTAGTTCAGCTTTCCTTGTTTCTCTATACACAAGCTCCCCAACTACAGAACTTGTATCTCCTCAGTACCAACTAACTACAGAGACCTGGTGCAAAGTATCTGCTGATTTCACTTTCCATTTTACTGATGGGAATTTGGTCAAAATTGAATCAAATGTCCACTATAAGCAACTGTGGCACAGAGAGTGCAGTCCCATGTATGAACAGCTTTCACGGACCCTTCCTCATGAGATCTTTGTTTTGGGGAATGTAGATGTCAGGAAGAGAGTCATTGTGAAGTTGGGGGCTACATCAAAGATTGTCTTCTACAGAGAATAAAAGCTTTTTCTCTTTGAGAAAAGTAAAAAGACTTAACATTAAACTTAACATTAAAAAAAAAAACCTATATCCATTGACAACTAATTCCCATTCCTCCCAACTGCTACCTGCCATCACCAACAGCCCTGGGCAACCATTAATCTACTTCCTACTTCTATGGATGTGCCTATTTTAGACATTTTATATAAATGGAATTATACAATATGTGGCCTTTTGGGTCTTGCTTCTTTCACTTAGCATGTTTGTAAGGTTCATTCATGTTATAGTATAAATCAACATTTTCTTTTTATTGCCAAATAATATTCTATTATATGGGTATGCTACATTTTACTCATCCATTTCTCAGTTGACAGGCACTTGGGTTCTTTCTACCTTTAAGCTATTATCAATAATGCTGCCCATGAACATTTGGGAACAAGTTTTTGTGTGAACGTGTGTTTTTCATTTCTTTTGGGTATATACCTAGGAGTGGTATTGCTGGGTCATATGGTAACTCTATATATATTTAACATTTTGAGGAATTGCCAGACTATCTTCCAAAGTGGTTGTATCATTCTATATTCCCACCAAGTTTCTCTCCACATTCCCACCAAGATTTGTATTGTCATCATTATTATTATTATTGTCATCCTGGTGGGTGTAAAGTGGTATCTCACTGTGGTTTTGATTTTAATTTCCCTAACAACAAATGATGTTGACACGTTTTGATATATTTGTTGGTCTTTTATATATATTATTTAGAGAACTATCTAGTCAAAATCCTTTGCCCATTTTTTTTACTGGGTTGTGTTTTTATTATTGAGTTCTAAGCATTCTTTATATACTGTGAATACAAATCCCTTGTCAATTATATGATTTGCAAATATCTCCTCACGTTATGTGGGTGGTCTTTTCGCTTTCTTGATGGTATCATTTGCAGCATAAAATTTTCTCATTTTAATGAACTCTAATGTATCTATTTTTTGTCATTTGTTGTTTGGGTGCCATACTAATACTACTTTTTACTATAACTGTATCCTTAGAAATTTATTGCTAACACACTTTGTAGCTCTTGGGGGAAAGGAAGCATGCATCATTGCTACTGCATGTAGATTAAAAACTTGGGTCATTAAAAAAGATTTTTTTTGAGACACAGAGAGTGCACACAAGTACACAAGCAGGGAAGGTGCAGAGGGAGAGGGTGGGAGAGGGTAGCACCATCTGACTGAAATTTCCACAAGCCTTAAGTTGCCCAAAGAAGAAAGGCAAACAAAAGTACACGTAGCCTGAATAAATTTTAAGCTAGACAGTGGGCTCCAAAAAAAAAAGGAGTATTTTTAATGAATAAAGGACTTACTTTGCTCCTCCATTCCATAGTCTAGCCATTGGAAAGTCACTGTGAAAGCCTTTGTAAAGAATATATTTATAAATAATGTATTTGTTGAGATGCAGAAATGGAAAGTGACAGAATCAAATTAACTAATTTATCAACTAAAGAATCAGCTGGGAAAAAGAAGACATAGACATTAATTTCTTACCACACTGTAAGAAGCAATAGGTAGAACTAGAGTGTCTTCCCTGCCTCCCACTTACATCCTTCAGTCCTTCAACAACTGTAATTTAATACCTACTAGGTGCTAGAAGTATGTATATTAATAATACATAACCCCTTAGAGGAGTCTCCAAATATTTATGACAAAATCAACCTTCATGGGACTAACTTCACGCGGCTTTCCCAGAGTCCTCCATTTTGGAGGAATCTCTTCCATTACTCATTTTGGACTGTACTTTATCAACATCTCTACTGGAAAGTTATAACCCTCTACTTTATGGTATAATTATTTATAAATGCATCTTGCCCCCAGCATTAAACTATAAACTCCTTGTGGACAGGATCTGTGTACGAATCACCTACGTGACCACCATTATCACCCTGTACATGAACACACAATAAATTTTAGTTGAGTGAATGGATTTTTTTTTGTTTTTGTTTTTTTTTTTGAGAGAGAGAGAGAAGGAGAGAATCTTAACCAGGCTCAACACTCAGTGCAGAGCCCAATGCAGTGCTCGATCTCATGACCATGAGATCATGACCTGAGCCTAAATCAAGAGTCAGACATCTAACTGACTGATCCACCCAGGTGTCCCAAGTGAATGGAGTTTTTAAAAAATTAAATTTAGAAACACCAGTAGAAGATTAATATAAAACCATGTCTTTCACAAAAAAATTACATCCATAAATTGTTAATGCAGAAGCTTATGACCTTAGCCTGGAATACCAGCTATTCTAGTTTCCATATAAATGATTTCTTTTCATCTTCAGCAGTATGCCAAAAAGGGGGTGGCTACATTTTTAGAATATTTCAACTCAAGAGAAAGAAACTCAAAACACTTAACACACAAAAAAAATTATGGGTAAGTTATACTTGGGGGGTATCTGATGACTAAAACATATTTTTCTTTTTTTTCCCTTGAATTTAGAAACTTTCCTCAAATCTACCCCAAATGAGCAGTAGATAAATCCAGAAAGCAAACAATTAGATCCAAAATTATTTCACTGACTCTGAAATTCCAGAGTCTTCTTTAACTCTTCCCTATCTTTCATCCCCTGATTAGCGTATATATTCAGCCATCTTTTAAAAAAATTTCAATAATTTTTTAAGAACTTTAGAACCATTTTAGAGAAACAGAAATTTGCAAAGATGCTATACATATCCCACACCCAGTTTCTTTTCCTATTATTAACATCTTACATTAGTATGACACATTTGTCATAATTAATGAACCAATACTGATGTATTTTTAAGTAAAATTCATATTTTATTCATTTTCCTTAGTTTTATCCTAATGTCCATTTTCTGTTCCAGGATCCCATCCAAGATATCACTTTACATTTTGTAATCATGGCTCCCTTGGCTGTGACTTTTTTTTTAGATTTTCCTTGTTTTTTAATGATCTTGACAGTTTTGAGGAATATTGGTCAAGTACTTTGTAGAATGTCTCTTAGTTGAGATTTGTCTGAAGTCTTTCCCATGATTATGCTGGTATGGTGGGTTTTTTGGGAGGAAGATGATTCTTACCACAACATATCAAGAGTGCATATTATAAACATTACTTGTCACTATTGATATTAATCTTTATCACCTGGCAAAGATGCTGTTTGTCAGATTTCTCCACTGTAAAGTTACTCTCTACCCCATGCTTTCCATGCTGCAGCCTTTGGAAAGAAGTCACTATGTAGAGCATATACTTATGGAGTGGCAATTTATGTTCCACTTCCTTGAGGACAAGTAGCCATATAAATTATTTGGAATTCTTTTCCATGAGAGATTCATCTTTTTATCCCCACCTATTTGTTATAGATTTTTCTATTCTCTCCCATTTATTAATTTATTTAATTATTTCTTTACATCAGGATAGACTCAGGTATGTTTACTTTATACTTTTGGTTATTACACAATATTTTATTTTGTTGTTTGAATTGTTCCAGCTGTGACCATTGGGAACTCATTTGTTTGGCTCTTGTGTCCCTAACATAAACCACCACTGTGTTTCTTTTAAATGTTTCCTTACTTTCTGGCACTACAAGATACCCCAGGCTCATAATGTATATCTCCTGCCCCAGTACTAGAATAAGGTATTTCTCCAAAGACCTTTAGTTCCTTTTACTGGAGAAAGATTTTAGGATCCAAAAGCTCTGTGCTAGATATACTTGTTACTACCTGACAGCCACTTCTTTTTACACATTTTTCTCCACTTACATTATTAAAATGTTATACAAGCCACCCTGAGATAGAGCCTAGGAAGAACACTAGAGACCAGACCTTTCACTCTGATCTTTGGGAAGCCCTACTCTTATGGATCAGTTTCTATCTCAAAAAAAAAAAAAAAAAAAAAAAAGGCATTGTCACTATTTCTTACATGTGATGAAGAATTATATTTCATTCAATACTTATCTAGTAGTATATTTCTTTGTCTCCTATAGAATCATAGAATGTTAGAAAGGGCCTTAGAGATATCAAATTCATTTGTTCACTCATTCACGAATATGTATTGAAGAACTACTATGAATTCAGTATGATCCTGACAACGAGCATAAAACAATAGCCAAAACGTAACAGTCCCTGATATCATGGAGCTTATGGTCTGGTGACAAAATGATGAATACTTATTTTTAAATATCACACAAATAATTATAACAAAGCAACTGTGCTAAATGCATAAAAGGTAAATAAGAGGAGAGACTACTGTGAGGACACTAGATCTGCTGTGGATTAGGGTTCAGGGAAGGTTTCCTTAAAGAAGTTAAGAACAGGTGGAGTAGGAGGTAACTAGAGGGAGCAGGAAGACAATTCCAAACAAAGGGAAAGCATGTGCAAAGGTCTGTGGCAGGAGGGACTGTAGTACAGTAAAAAAGCTCAGAGAGCTGAGGGAAACAGGCAAAAGGTGAGCACGGATAGGAAGCCGAGACTAGACTACAAGTCCTTGTCAGCCATCATAAGGTTTTGATCTTATTTAAAACAATTTTTTTAATACTTATTCATTTTTCAGAGAGAGAGAGACAGAGACAGAGCATGAGTGGGGAAGGGGCAGAGAGAGAGGGAGACATAGAATCAGAAGCAGACTCCAGGCCCTGAGCTGTCAGCTCAGAGCCTGACGCGGGGCTCAAACTCACGGACCGCTAGATCATGACCTGAGCCAAAGTTGGACACTTAACCGACTGAACCACCCAGGTGCCCCAGTTTTGGTCGTATTAGAGAGGAAAACGAAGTTCCTGACATAAAAAAACTCATTAAGGGTTTTTTTTCCTCCCATTAAGGTTTTAAGTAAGGTGGGGTGGGTAGTGACATGTTGAGATTTGTGTTTTGCAAAGATCATTCTGGTCGCTATATGGAGAATGGATTATGGGTGGGCAAGAAGCTCTAGTGTGAGATGACCAGTCAGGAGGCTACTGGAGCAGGACAAAGAGATGATGCTGAAGAACTTGGACAAAAGGGGGGCTATGGAGATGGAGAGAAGTGAGCAGATTTGAGAACTATGTAGGAAGCAGAATTGAGAGGAATCTGTGACATTCTGGGTTTGGGGCAAGCAAAAGGGCAATTTAAGGGCAAGACCTTGGTTTCTGGCTTTGCACAACGAGATGGAGGATGAATAGTGATATCATTCACTGGGGAGGGAAAGAAAACAGTGGAAGAGGACAGGTTTGACAGGCAACACCATGAGTTCAGTTTTAGATTTATTGAACTTGAGCTATTTCTGAGACATACAAATGGAGAGGCCAAAAAGATCATTGGATTTAAAAATCTAGAGCTCAGGGTTAGTGATATAAATCTGATATGGTTTTACAGGTGATAAGTGAAGCTAAGAGCACAGATAAAATAGGAAATAATACAGAATGGGAAGAGAAGGGGCACTGGGCAAGGCAATTACCCACAAAATGAAATTAATAATAATTCCTATCTTACAGAATTGTAGTCAGGATTAAATGTCATCATGTATATGAAAGCAAACGGCAAACTGTAAGCACCAACTCTGTTATTTATTACTATTAAAATTGTGCATTAAAAATGCTTCTGTGGGATATGTGTATGGTTATTTACCTTCAGGTGTTCAACCACTTAATAATGTGTATACCATTATTCACTACTTGAAAAACACAGAATCTCTGGCAGTTAGTGTAAAAGACTAAGAGCTATTAATGATATGAAACACAATATTGCTTTAATGTTATCTCATTTTCCTAATTATTGGTCCACAGGTAGAAAATGAAGCATTGAGGGAAGAAGGAACTAAGGTATAGGAGCAGCCCACATCCTAGCCTATCTCCTATTACCTTCCCTGCAATTGTCCGCTCTCCAAAGCCATTTGGAAACAACTTGTGCATTATAGAAACTGCTTCTTGAATAAATGATAAAACATCTAATAATAAATCTAAGAAAAATTACTTAACAGATTATGACCATCAACAAATGCTCTTTTCTTAGGGCTGTCCTCTAGAAAATATAATTAACTTCTTTATGTAGAACTGCATATATTTGTAACAATTGGATTCTATCTATATTTTACTCAGATGCAAATCAGATCCTATCTTTAGGATAAAATCGCAACCTATCAGTTTTCATAAAGGTAATCCCAGAATCACAAAGATGAAAGGTACAAAAGTATGTGCTTCCAGAAGAGCTGAGCTGTGCCCTAAATTTACAGCTTTTGAACTGCCCAAAGGCACCTGCCCATGAGGTCTGAAATTCAGCCTGTACTCTGTCACAATGCGTTGTGACTAGGAGCAGGGCTAGGATAGGTTGGCTAAAGGCAGGGGGGTGGACCATTTTGTTTTGTTTGGCTCCAACTTGGTGCCTTTGGCACCCTACAGGTTATAGTAGCATTGCAGAAGGATCATATGCACAGGCAATTGTTTGGACTCCAGACAAACATTGGAGTCTTTTTTAAGATCCATTTTTGGTTTAGATAGCAATCTTTAAAGGAAATTTATGACAAAAACAATCGTTAAAATGCTTTTATTAAACTATTACACTATTCCCAGCTACTAAGATGGTTTGATTTTCTTGTTAAAGCCCTTTAAGTGACACCGCGTTGTCAAATGTGGTCATTACACACACTCTAAGTTTTAATACCCAAGGTGTTTTGAAACATTAAAAATAAATAAAAACTCAAGTACCTTTAATTTTATCCAAATATTGCAGAGAAAAGAAAGCCACCATTCTTTCAACAGCTATGTAGATGTTGTATGAAACATTCTTATAGAAGATGTTGTGTCTTGTGGTACAAAGTAGGTGTGGAAAAATCATCTAGAAACCAAGACCTCAGTTCAAATCCTGGATCTGATTTTAACTATTGTTTGGCCTTAACTCACTTAACCTCTTTCAGCCTCCGCTATCTTCACTTGTAAGACATGGATTGAACTCAATTATTTGCAAAGCCTCTTCCAGCTTGACAATTTAGAACTCTACAAATGCTCTTGTTACAAATATCCTCTTCTTTGTGTGATCTTCTTCATTTTCTATTCCATGGTTATTATTTAACCACTATTTTGGCCTCCTTATCTGTGTATGATAAGCATTTGTCCCCACACTGAAATAACCTCTTCTATTTATTCATGAATTAACTTAATTCATTCATTAAGATCCTCTCTCATCTTTAGACATTTCCAAATTACCTTTCTTTCTTTTCTTTTTTCTCTGTTCTTTTCTTCCTCCTTTCCTCTCCTCTCATGTTTGCTTATTTTTTTTATTAAAAAAATTTTTTTTAATCTTTATTTATTTTTTTGAGTCAGAGAGTGACAGAGCATGAACAGGGAAGGGTCAGAGAGAGGGAAACACAGAATCCAAAACAGGCTCCAGGCTCTGAGCTGTCAGCACAGAGCCTGACGCAGGGCACGAACTCACAGACCGTGAGATCATGACCTGAGCCAAAGTCGGACGCTCAACCAACTGAGCCACCCAGGCGCCCCTCATGTTTGCTTATTTTTGTGAGAGAAAGAGAGTGTTGAGTGGGAGAGGGGCAGAGAGAGAGAGAGAGTGAGAGAGTGAGACAGAGAGAGAGAGAGAGAGAGAGAGAGAGAGAGAGTGAGAGAGTGAGACAGAGAGAGAGAGAGAAGGAAACACAGAATCTGAAACAGGCTCCAGGCTCTGAGCTGTCAACACAGAGCCTGATGCAGTCCTCAAGTTCATGAACCGTGAGATCATTCATGACCTGAACCAAAGTTGGACGCTTAACCCACTGAACCACCCAGGCACCCCCAAACCTTTCAAAACTTAAAATTTTCATTATCACTTATTCACTGAAAAGCTTAAAGACTTAATTCTCTCTTTGTTCACTGTCTAAATTCTACTGGATAAATGAGCCTAGGACAAATACTCCAGCCCACGTTCTGATAGTCAACAATCATGTATAACCCTAGGCAATAGCAGGGGCAGCGGGTGGTTTAAAAAAAGTTAGACATCTAGGACAAAATTAGCATAGAAGCAAACTAGGAGAAACTAATTCTGAAATAATATATAAATGAAGCAAAGTAGGGTAAATATAGTGAAAGAAAACTCTTAAGAAGTCACAGCAGGATGGGGCGCCTGGGTGGCTCAGTCGGTTGAGCGTCCGACTTCGGCTCAAGTCATGATCTCACAGCTCGTGAGTTCAAGCCTCGTTGTCGGGCTCTGTGCTGACAGCTCAGAGCCTGGAGCCTGCTTCATATTCTGGGTCTCCCTCTCTCTCTGCCCCTCTTCTGCTCATGCTGTCTCTCTCTGTCTCTCAAAAATGAATAAACATTAAAAATATTAATAAAAAAAAGAAGTCACAGCAGGAGAAATCTCAATACAGGTAGGCATTGGTTCATCTTGAGCAAAGAATAAGAGTTGAATTGTTAGAGGAAATCTATGTTGGACAACAATATACAGAAACTCAGGTACTGAGCAGTCTGAAAAGCCTTTCTAGGTGTTTTCTTTATTGTAGAGAGAAGAGATGATCAAGAGAACTTTCCTAACCAAAAGTTTTAATTATGGGTTTCTATTCAATACCTGAAGAGTCTTAACCACAGCATTGTGAAAAAATATCTTGTTAGAAGAAAGAATACTGATCTAAGTAAATCCTTCAAATACATTAGATGAAGATGCCATCATCCCCAGAAATGACTTTAAATCCTTGGTGCCTCCTTAGGTCAACCAGGGACACTGTGGGTGAAGGGGAGATGCTCCCCATTACTAATTAGTTATATACCCTGACTTTCTGGATTCTTCCAACACTTCCAAACTTGGACAAACTTCCACACCAGAGCATGGAATCTGGCTTTCCAACTGGCTGTAAGTGGACAGGATGCAGAACTTAGAACCAGAAGTTAACTCTTCACAGGGTGACCTTTGAATTCCTTCCTCAGGCTATGGTTTCTAGAGAACCCAGGCCAAAACAGCAACAAGGCCATAAAGAGGTGAAGGAAAGAACACTGGGTCAGTAATGAGACACACTGGTCTTAATCTTGCTGTGACTGGCTCTATTAATCAGCTATTTGACCTGAAATAAGTAATTTTCTGAGATCCATAAAATGGGATAGGAATTGGAGAAAGAAAGCCTAGGCTAAGTGACTGTCAGTGGGTTGCTTCCAGGTCCAACACTTTATAATCCTTAGGAATTACACAACCCAAAGCCTCTAATAACCCATTAGAAGATGGGTCAGTGTGAAAACCATGGAGTTCTATTACATCCCAATTCATTTGACCATGGCAATAGTTTGGATCAGCCCTATGAAATATAACTATAACTGAATCTTGGGCAAAATTCTCTTAGTTCTGAAACAGGGTCATTTGCCTTACCATCAGCATCCAATGATATTTGATGTGTGACAGTATATTTTGCAACTTAACCAAATATCACAAATCCAATAAAACCAGGCCACAGAAGGACTTATGAGAATTATAAGACCACATCTGTTCTGTGTAAAAGTTATAAATATAAGAGTATTTTTAAAAATCAGTAGTATCAAGTGAAAGAAGCCAGTCACAAAAGTCCACATAAGGTATAATTCTATTTATATGAAATGGCCAACACAGGCAAATCTATACAGACAGAAAGTAATTCATGGTTGCCTGGGACAGGGAGTGGGGAAATGGAGAGTGACTACTAATGGGCACAGGGTTTCTTCTGGAGATAATTAGAATGTTCTAAAATTAGATTATGGTGATAGTTGCACAACTCTGAACACACTGAATAACACTGAATTATATACTTTAAATGGGCGAATTGTATGATATGTGAATTACGTATCAATAAAGCTGTTAAAAAAGTAAGAGGGCTCTTTTACTGTATGGAATGAACTGGCTCAGAGACCAAAAATATATATGAGGAAAAAAACAAGCATTTGTCTCTAAGGTCAGAGAACTGTAAAGAATTTTACTTATTTGTACCTTTAAGAAGGTACTGAATAAAAATTAAAAAAAAAGAAGGTACTGAAGAGGACCTACACAATAACTTTAGCTGGTTTCTGTCTGACACTAAATTC
This sequence comes from Panthera onca, assembly GCF_046562875.1. Classification (NCBI taxonomy): domain Eukaryota; kingdom Metazoa; phylum Chordata; class Mammalia; order Carnivora; family Felidae; genus Panthera; species Panthera onca. Next base: position 59,237,479 of record NC_138344.1, on the reverse strand, counting down.
CCCCAAGCAGCAAAGAGCCAAGCTCTTTGGGGGCAGACTACAGGAAGAACTCAGGAATTCGTGCAACTGGCAGAGGAGTTTCCACGTGAGCAAATGCAAGATGACACAAGTAGAGTGACCCTCAACTAGCATCATCACCAACTACAAAAGAGACCTGGATGAGAGAGGGGGTTATTCAACTCAACAGAACATGTTGGGGACAGCGATTATATACAAGGTACTGCTGTTAAGAGCAGTGGTAAAGAGGGGATACAAAAATGACATGAATAGATTCCCACTCCCTCTTGTACTTCCAAGAGCTTCTTCTAATCTGCTAAGAGAAAACATGCACTGAAGGGCCAGGTGAATAAATGCTATGACACAACCTGAAAAGGTACTGAAAGGGTTAAAGAAGGCTTCAGAGAAGACCTGGCATTTTCTATGAGCCTCAAACATTCGAGAATATCAATCCAATATGCTGCTATTCCCTGGAAAAACCAATCAAAAATAATAGTTATTCAAAGAAGATTAGAAATACACTAAATTATTCTACCTTATTTAAAACAAAAAACAAGGTGCCTGGGGAGCTTGGTCAGTTAAGTGTCTGACTCTCAATTTTGGCTCAGGCCCTGACCTTACGTTTTGTGACCACATCGGGCTGTGCGCTGACAGCGTGGAGCCTGCTTGCGATTCTCCCACTCTCCCTCCCTCTCTCTTTCTCAAAATAAATAAATAAACTTAAAAAAAATGAAACAAAAAATACTCTTAGTATGAATCACTACACTTCATGAGGAATAGAGTAAGACTTCATTTATAGAGAGACAAGTCTCCCGACAAGTCCTTGGCTTAAAATTCAGTTGTGCTTTCTTCTTAAAGTATTTAAGGTTCAGAGTTAGCCCCTGAACATGTGGCTACAAAAACAGCCAAAGTGCTAATGAGCTACAGGCAGATCAGATAGCTCTTTGTAGGAAAAGCTTTCCTCTGATTTGCTGACATCTATGAGCACAAAGGAGAAGGAAAAGAAAGCAAGGGGAGAGAGCTGTCAGGCAGCAACAGAGAGTGGAAGGAGAGGCTGGAAACAATGACAGGGTAGGTGCAAGGTTGCAAGTGGCAGACGCTGGTACAGAAGAAAGCCAGTTACAAAAGAGGGAGACAAGACACTCCTTCTACAGCTTAAGCCAACAAAGAATTATCAGCTCATAAACAGGCAGGGGAGAAAGAAATCAAAGAGCACCTAAGGACACATGCATCCACCCAGAAGCCTGCCAAGCAAGGCAGTTCAAGGGCTCCTGGGGATAGGGGTTATCCATGGTGCAGAGCTATACAGTGACAAACCAAATCATTCGGCTTTATGCCCAACGCCATAAATATTCACATCACAAAACACTGATGTCCCTAAACGTGAACTTGAATCAAGAAAAGCTCAAGTCAAGATAAACAATTTCTGTTTTAAAAGACACGTCTAAGGGGCGCCTAGGTGGCTCAGTCGGTTAAGCAGCCGACTTCAGCTCAGGTCATGATCTCGGGGTCTGTGAGTTCGAGCCCCGCGTCGGGCTCTGTGCTGACAGCTCAGAGCCTGGTGCCTGTTTCAGATTCTGTGTCTCCGTCTCTCTGACCCTCCCCTGTTCATGCTCTGTCTCTCCCTGTTTCAAAAATAAATAAATAAATAAATAAAAACGTTAAAAAAAAAGAAGACATGTCTAAGAAATGTTTTCATTCAAAATTAAAGTCAAAATATTTGGGCCATAAATCATCAAATCCTCAACTATATGACAAACTGATTTTTTTATTCCCCAAACGATTTATTCCCTAATGACCTAGGACAATAGAAATTTCATTCCATAATGGAGCAAGAAGGCCGCTCAAAGATAGAAATCATAATTCTACGAGGGCAATCTAAAAAAAGACAAGGTCAGAAGCCATTTAATTACACGAAAGAATAAAAAGGAAAAACAAAAGAAGATCCCTGGCATACTTATTCTCTAAATCTGAATCTGAGAAGACTTGGATTAAGGGCCTGTGCTCTATGAAAGGAACTGAGACAGGACCCTATGTGCAAATATTTTACATCCTTTTAAAAATATAAGCTCAGTGAAGGATGGAACTGTCCCATGTTTCTATCCTCCACAGTACTTAGACATGCCACGCATGCTGTATAAATTTCCCTGTCATTTAACAATGAAAACTTTCACTATGTACTAACAACTGCTTTTGATTAGCTCAGAAGAGTACAGCAGTAACCTCCTACATTTTTCAATTCTTGACACAAAGATACATCAATGGAGAAATCCTATGTCCTTCCCACCTCTCTACTCCCCGTGATTTATGGATGTGATTTTATCATTACATTTTCTTTTCTCCTAGTTCTTACAACCCAGACCTGCCAGCTTCTCTCAATATCATAGTTACTTAACCCTGACTCTCTCCCAGTCAAAATCTAGGGGCTGATTTCTGGGACAAATTTCAAGACATTTGGAAGAGACGACGGTTTCATTCTGGGCTTAAAGCAGACAAAATGTAATGTATGATCTCAGAGGCTCAGTTCTAAAAAGTTGTGGGGTAATCCCAGGCTTCACCAAGATAAAAAGTAGCAAAGGGTGCCAATGTTCCCCCATTGTTAGTCTGAGCCTTTGGCTACATTGTTATAATTATCCTTTGAACTTTGCATTAAGACTTCTGGTAAACCATAAAGGTGTGATCATTCATCCTAGCCTGTTATCCATTCCAGTGTACAGCTGCGATGGCAGCTAACATGTACTAACATTTGGATCAGAGTATCCACTTTTCAAAGTATATTATCATTCACTATAATAAAATAAGCTATGATAGGGGCACCTGGGTGGCCCAGTCGGTTAAGCGTCTGACTTTGGCTTAGCTTATGATCTCATGGTTTGTGAGTTCAAGCCCCACGTCAGGCTCTTTGCTGACAGCTTAGAGCCTGGAACCTGCTTCAGATTCTGTGTCTCCCTCTCTCTCTGCTCCTCCCCTGCTTGTTCTCTGTCTCTCAAATAAATGAATGTTGAAAAAAGTTTTTTTAATAAAAAATAAGCTATGATTGGGGTGGGATGCCTTTAACCACTCTGCTTTGAAATTTCAACCTGTGCCATGGTCTTGTCTAGTGGTGAGATGCATTTACATTTCCAATATGTTGCTAAATCTGCAAGATGACTAGCAATCACTTTCAATCACAATTTCCTGATGTAAATAAGTAACACCACCCTTTTATTTATTTATTTATTTATTTATTTATTTTTAATGTTTATTTATTTTTGGGACAGAGAGAGACAGAGCATGAACGGGGGAGGGGCAGAGAGAGAGGGAGACACAGAACTGGAAGCAGGCTCCAGGCTCTGAGCCATCAGCCCAGAGCCCGACGCGGGGCTCGAACTCACGGACCGCGAGATCGTGACCTGAGCTGAAGTCGGACGCTTAACCGACTGAGCCACCCAGGTGCCCCAACACCACCCTTTTAAAGACACATCATATAAGGTGCTTGCTGATAAAATGAAATATGCAGGAATACAAGCAGCTAGATGTTGACCAACATCTAGCATCTCCCCAATTCCCTCACTCCCCAGTCCTTGGCCTTCTGTTTTTACAAGCTTGATTTTTTAGATTCTACATATAAGAGAGAACATACAGTATTTGTCTTTCTGTGTTTGACTTATTTCACTTAGCATAAGGCCCTCTATATCCACTCATATTGTCGCAAAAGGCAGAATTTCCTTCTTTTTTCATGACTGAATACATGTCTGGTATTATTCCCCAAAGCCATAATTTCCAGTCTAATCATAAGAAAACCATCAGACAAACCCAAATATTGGGCCATCATACAAAATACCTGACCAATATTCTTCAGAACCATCAAGGTTATGAAAATCAAGGAAAGACTGAGCAACTGCCATAGACCAGAAGAAACTAAGGAAACATGATGCAACATAGAACCCTGAAGCAGACCCTTGAACAGAAAAAGGACATTAGTAGAAAAACAAGGAAAATCTGAAAGAAGTCTGGTTAAAATAATAATCAGATCTTTTAAAAAACTTTTTTTAAATAAAAAAAACTTTATTTTTTAAAAAGTTACTCTTATTAAAAAAAAACCACAACTACACCTGAAAAAATATAATTAAACAATTGCAGCTACACAAGATATGTTTATATAACACTCTTGGAAGCATGCCTTTTCATTTAGATCAAATGAATTCTAAAATACCTTCATTATTTTTCAATATTAAATCATTTTCATTCATTTAAGATCCCAATAGGAATTTAGTAAATTCCAATATTGGAAGTTGTTCTCCAGTGTGCTTTGAAATATCTCAATTTGTGCAAAGAATCATCAGACCACCTAATTTTATTTTTTTAATGTTTATTTATTTTTGAGAGAGAAAGACAGAGTGTGAATGGAGGAGGGGCAGAGAAAGAGAGAGACACAGAATCCAAAGCAGGCTCCAGGCTCTGAGCTGTTAGCAAAGAACTCAACGCAGGGCACAAATCCATGATCCATGAGATCATGACCTAAGCTGAAGTTGGACACTCACCTGACAGCCACCCAGGTGCCCAAAAACACTTAACTTTAATTGGATAAATTTATATTCTATACTGGAATAGAATGAAATTGAAAAGTCCTATGATTTTACAGTATCTGTAAATGAACATTAAATACAATCATAGAGATCACTTATTTATTTTGTCTTGTAAAAATATTTTCAAAAAGGTATTCTGAATGGAGGCAAAAAGACAGTGTTCATGAAAATATTTGGGCTGAAATATTTGCAGGTTTTATTTTTTGAGGTATAATTTATAATATTCACACTTCATTAATATTGAGTGTACGGTTAAATGAATTTTGACTCACTGTATGCAGTCATATAATAATCACTACAATTGAGATATAGAACATTTCCATCACACCAAAAAGTTCCCTTATATCTTTGCTGTCAATCCCTCCACCTCTCTCCAGCCCTTGGCAACCCCAATGATGTGGTATGTTTTCTGTGCCTTTTCCAGAATTTCATATAAATTAAATAGTACAATATATGGTCCTTTGTTTCTGGCTTTTTTTCACTTAGCAAAATGCTTTTGCAATTTATCCATACTATTAACTGATCAGAAGGTTTTCCCTTTGTATTGCTGAGTAGTATTCCATTACATGAATGTACCACAGTTCACCTGCCAAAAAACATTTAGGTTATTTCCACGTTGGTGCTATCATGAATAAAGCTGCTATGAACATTTATGTATAAGTCTTTGTGTGGGCATATGTTAAGAGTGGGATTGCAGAGTCATATGCTTAGTGTATGTTTAACTCTATAATAAACAGTCAAACTGTTTTCCAAAGTGGGTGTACCACACTGCATTCCTGCCAGTAATATATGATAATTCTACTTGCTCCAGATTTTCAACAACACTTGATATTATAAATCTTTAATTGTAGTCATTCTGGTGGGTGTATAGTGTTAGGCCATTTTGGTTTTAATTTGCATTTTCCTGATGACTAATGATGTTGAGCATCTTTTCAAGTGATTATTGGCCATTTGTATATTGTCACTGGTGAGGTGTTTGAAGCTTCTGCCTATTCTAAAAACGGAGCTTATCAGTCTTTTAAAAAATTTTCTCTGCCTGTGATTTGTCTTCTCATTTTCTTAGCCATGTCTTTCAAAGGGTAAAAATTCAAATTTTAATTAAGTCCAATTTATCAATTTTTTCTTTTTATGATATGTGCCTTTTGGTTCCTCTCAAAGATTTCTTTGCCTGATACAAAGTCATGAATATTTTCTCCTATATTTTCTTCTAGAAGTTTTAACTCTTACATTTAGGTCTATGATCCATTTTGAACTAATTTTTGTATAAGGAGTCTGATAACAATCATGGTTACATTTATTGCACTTGGATATCCACTTGTTCCTCTGTACATTTGTTAAAAGATGATTGTATGTGTGGGTCCATTTCTGGGCTCTCTATTCTGTTCCAAGGATGCACATATCTATCCTTAAGCCTAAACTATACCATCTTGATTAACTGTAGCTTTATGTCAACTCTTAAAATCAAATAGCATAAGACCTCCACCTCTGTTGTTCTTTTTCCAAATTGGTTTGGCTATTCTAGATTCACTGAATTTCCATGTGATTTTTAGCATCAGTTTGTAGGTGTCAGTTTCTTTTTTAAAAAGTCATCTGGGAGGCAAGAATATGCAATGAGAGAAAGTCTCTTCAACAAATAGTGTTGCGAAAACTGGACAGCTACATGCAAAAGAGTGAAACTGGACCACTTTCTTACACCATACACAAAAATAAACTCAAAATGGACTAAGGACCTAAATGTGGGACCTGGAACTATAAAAATCCTTGAGGAGAGCACAAGCAGTAATTTCTGTGACATCGTCCATAACAACATCTTTATAGACAGTCTCCCGAGGCAAGGGAAACAAAAGCAAAAATAAACTTTTGGGACTGCTTCAAAATAAAAAGCTTCTGCACAGCAAAGGGAAAAACCAACAAAACTAAAAGACAACCTACAGAATGAGAGAAGATATTCGCCAATGACATGTCCAATAAAGGGTTAGTATCCAAAATACATAAAGAACTTATACAACTCAATACCAAAAACCAAATAATCCAATTTAAAAATGGGCAGAAGAAATGAACAGACATTTCTCCAAAGAAGACATCAAGGTGGCCAACAGAAACATACAGATGCTCAACATCACTCGTTACCAGGGAAATGAAAATTAGAACCACAATGAGATATCACCTTGCACCTGTCAGAACTGTTAAAATCAAAAACACAAGAAACAACAGGCATTGGTGAGGATGTGGAAACAAGGAATCCTCATACACTGTTGGTGGAAATGCAAACTGGTGCAGCCACTGTGGAAGACAGTATAGAGGTTCCTCAAAAAATTAAAAATAGAACTAGCATATGATCCAGTAATTAATTACACTACTGGGTATTTAACCAAAGAATACAGAAACAGTAATTCAAGGAGATACATGCATCTTTATGTTTACTGCAGCATTATTTACAATAGCCAAATTATGGAAGCAGCCCAGTGACCTCGATAGATGAATGGATAAAGATGTGGTTTATATATATATACAATGGAATATTATTCAGCCATAAAAAACCCAAAATCTTGCCATTTGCAACAACACGGATGGATCTAAAGAGTATAATGCTAAGCAAAATAAACCAGTCACACAAAGACAAATACCATATGATTTAACTCATATATGGAATTTAAGAATCAAAACAAACGAAGAAAAGAGAGTAACAAAATGACTATCAGAGGGGAAGTGGGTGAGGGGATGGGTAAAGTAGGTGAAAAGGATTAAAAGTATACTTGTCTTGATGAGCACTGAGCAATATATAGAATTACTGAATCACTATATTGTACACATAAAACAAATATAACACTTTTTTTAATCTTAAAAATTTTTTTAATCTAAAAAAAGTCATCTGGGAAGAGTTTGTACAGAACTATAAAATTTGTCAATATTTCTATTTAGGACTAGAGTTTTCTTTTTGGTTTCAAGGTTTTTAACTATCAGTTAAATTTCTTTAAAAGACCTAGGGCTACTCTAGTAGCCTGTTTCTCCCTGTTGAGCTTTGGTTGTGTCTTTCAAACTGTGTCACTTCATCTAAGTTGTCAAACTTATTGGCATTTATTTATACATATACTTATATATTTTAATGTGAAAGCAAAATTTAAAATATTCTCCATTTAATACAATCTGTTCTGAGTTTATCAAGTACTTCAGCACCTTAGTGGAAGTATTTTTTTCAATTAATAATACTGTGGTTTAAATAGAAGAGTCAATAATGTCACATTTATGAGCCATAGAATGCAACTATGAAGATGATCATGAGCAACTTTGTAAAAATGCTAAAAATAATAAGTTCATTTTGAAATATATTCTTCAGAAAAATACCAGTGAAATGATAATAGATACCAATGCAGTTAAGAAAAAGATTATTCAAAATGTCATTTTGAAATATGTTCTCCCATTCTGTCGGTTGTCTTTTAGTTTTGCTGATTGTTTTCTTTGCTGTTTAGAAGCTTTTTATCTTGATGAGGTCCCAATAGTTCACTTTTGCTTTTATTTCCCTCGCCTCCAGAGACATGTCAAGTTGCTGCAGCTGAGGTCAAAGAGATTGGTTCCTATTTTCTCCTGTAGGATTTTTGATGCTTTCCTGTCTCACATTTAGGTCTTTCATCCATTTTGAATTTATTTTTGTGTATGGTGCAAGAAAGTGGTCCAGTTTCATTCTTCTTCATGTTGCTGTCCAGTTCTCCCAGCACCATTTGCTAAAGGTACTCTTTTCCACTGGATACTCTTTCCTGCTTTGTTGAAGATTAGGTGGCCATATATTTATGGGTCCGTTTCTGGGTTCTCTATTCTATTCCATTGATCTATGTATCTGTTTTAGGGCCAATGCCATAATGTCTTTATGATTACAGCTTTGTAATACAGGTTAAAGTCCATGATTGTGATGTCTCCAGCTTTGGTTTTCTTTTTCAATATTGCTTTGGCTATTTGGAAGATACATGCATACTACATATTGGATAAAAGTTTAGTATCCAAAATCTATAAAGAACTTACCAAACTCAACACCCAAAAACAAATCACCTAGTGAAGAAATGGGAAAAAGACACGAACAGACCCTTTTCCAAAGAAGACATCCAGATGGCCAACAGACACATGAAAAGATGCTCTACATCACCCATCGTTAAGTAAATGTAAATCAAAACTACAATAAGATATCACTTCACCAGTCAGCATGGCTAAAATAAACAACATAAGAAACAACAGGTATTGGCAAGAATGTGCAGAAAAAGGAGCCCTCTTGCACTGTTGGTGGGAATGTAAACTGGTGTAGCCACTCTGGAAAACAGTGTGGAGATTCTTCAAAAAATTAAAAATAGACCTAACCTATGACCCGGCAATTCCACTACTAGGAATTTATCCAAAGGATACAAAAATACTGATTTGAAGGGACACATGCAAGCCAATGTTTACAGCAGCATTATCAACAATAGCCAAATTATGGAAAGAGCCCAAATGTCCATCAAGTGATGGATTAAGAAGATGTGGTGCGCGCGCGCGCGCACACACACACACACACACACACACACACACACACACACACACAGTGGAATACTACTCAGCAATGAAAAAGAATGAAATCTTGCCATTTGCAACAACATGGATGGAAATGAAGGGTATGATGCTAAGCGAAATAAGTCAGAGAAAGATATATGATTTCACTTACATGTGGAATTTGAGAAACTTAAAAGATTAACATAGGGGAAGGGAAGGAAAAAAATAAGTTAAAAACAGGGAGGCAAACCAAGAGAGACTCTTAAAGACAGAGAACAAACTGGGGGTGGGGGTGGGGGTGGGGCTAAATGGGTGATAGGCATTAAGGAGGGCAATTTTTGGGATGAGCACTGGGTGTCATATGTAAGACAGGAATCACTGGGTTCTACTCCTGAAGCCAAGACTACACTGTATGTTAACTTGAAAATAAATTAAAAAAAGAAAAAAGAAAAAAGAAAAAATTAAATTATGTGATTATGCCAAGAATAATTACTGTTACTTTTGAATGTGCAGATAATCAATATAAAGTTTATATAAAACATTGCTTTAATGTGTTTTAGAAAAAGATATTTTTGGGAAATAGGTTTTGAATAAGCTATTTTATAGTCCACCAACATAATTAAACCATTTTTCAGTCAAGAAATATATTGAAAATTATGTAATTTTAATTATCTTAAGAATCCTCTTTCATGGAGCACCTAAGTGGCTCAGTTGGTTAAACACCTGACTCTCGATTTAGGTTCAGACCATGATACCATGGTACATGAGTTCGAAAAAAGAATCCTCTTTCATTCTCAAAAGTGAATTAGGATGATAAATTATCTTATCAAATTAGGTATAACCTAGTGCCTCAGATCAGTATTATGATGACTTCCTAAGATGTTCCTACAATTTTACTGATCTTAAAAGTAATCTTCAATAATCCTGAATAAAACTCTAATGCAGAAACAGGAATGGTCTTTGTCCTATGATAGAAGAAGGATTTCCAATAAGCAGGATATGTTTGAATTGTTTGATAAATGGATAACAGGATTTTCTTCTGGAAACACACACATATACAAAATTATATGTATTATAATCAGATCCCTACCTTACATATGACTCCCAAAAAACACCAAATAGAAGACCCAAAATCAAGGTATAAAACTTTAAAACCAGCAGAAGAAAATCTTTTAAAATTTAATTTAATTTAGTATTATTTTATTTTTATTTTAGAGAGAAAGACAGTGTGAGTGAGGGAGAGGGGCAGAGAGACAGAATCTTATGCAGGTTCCACACTCAGTGCAGAGCCTGATATGGGGCTTGATCCCTGGGCACTGGAATCATGACCTGAAGTGAAATCAAGAGTTGGACGCTCAACCGACTAAGCCACCCAGGTGCCTCCCTTGTGGCACTTTTTAAATTAAGAACCACTGACCTGGGGGTGCCTGGGTAGCTCAGCTGGTTGAGCATCTGGCTCTTGATTTTGGCTCAGGTCATTATCTCACGGTTCATGGTATTGAGCCCTGTGTTAGGCTCTGCACTCAGAGCACAGAGCCTGCTTGGGATTCTCTCTCTCCCTCACTCTCTGCCCCTCCCCTGCATGCGTTCTCTCTCAAAATAAATAAATAAACTTAGAAAAAGAAAAGTTGGGCACCCAACTGACTGAGCCACCCAGGTGCCTGCCCCCCCCTTTTTTATTTAGAAGAATATCTTTACTCAGCATGGATTCCTTAATAGATTTCTCAAATAGGTGTATTTTAAAAGACTGATAAAGTTGATTGCAATGAAATTATAAATTTTTTACAACCAAATATATCAAAAACAAAATTTAAAAGATAAATAACAGATTGAGAAAAATTATTTGCAATATATATTACAAAGAATATCCAAACTTTGTGATGAACCACCAAAAATAAGCAGGGAAATAGTTATTCATGGAAGATGAAACTCCTGTGGCCAATGAACATGAAAAGATGATCAACCTCATCAGTAATTAGCGAATTATAAATTAAACCCACCAGACAGGCAGACATTTTAAAAGTTTGACAATTTTAAGTGAGGAAGTAGAGATAAAGGGAATCGCTATACATTCTTGGTGGAAGTATAAACTAGTATAATCATTTTGAAGAGCTACAGCTGTATCTAGTAAAGCTGCAAATGACCACATCCTATGACCTAGTAATTTCAAATCTAGGTACAGAATTACAAAGCAGCACTGTTGACAGAAACGTAAAGCAAACCACATATGTAATTTTAAATGTTTTAGTTGCCAAGTTCAAGTGAAACAAATGGGGAAAATTAATTTTAATAATATATTTTATTTAATCTAATATATTCACAATAATTTCAACATGTGATTAATAATGTATAATATAAAAGTATAGATGAGATATTTTATATTACTTTTTCACACTAAATCCAGTATGCATTTTATACTTAGAGCACTTCTCAATTTGGACAGACCTCATTTCAAGGACTCAGTAGCCATGTGTGTGACTAGTGGCTATTGTACTGGATAGCAAAGAACTAGAACCTTGTTAATCAAAGCATCAGTACTACCTAGATATTTATTAGAAACACAGAGTCTCAGGCCACATGCCAGACCTGCAGAATAGAAACCTGTAGTTTAACAAGATCACCAGGTGATTCATATAAATATTTTTTTTAATTTTCTTTTTCAATGTTTATTTTTGAGACAGAGACAGAACATGAGTGGGGTTGGGGGGGCTGGTGCAGAGAGATGGAGACACAGAATCCGAAATAGGCTCCAGGCTCTGAGCTGTCAGCACAGAGCCCGACGTGGGACTCAAACTCGTCAACTGTGAGATTGTGACCCGAGCTGAAGCCAGACACTCAACCGACTGGGCCACCCAGGAGCCCCAAACATTAAAAAGTCTGAGAGACAATGTCCTAGAGCAGAATTTCTCAGCAGGTTTGATGCGGCAAGATACTACAGGTATACAAAAAAAAAAAAAAAAGAGTCCTTCAGCCCTTAGGGATGGCAGTTGGTCTGAGCTAGCCAGAAGACCCTACCATTTACTTCTAAACTATTTACCACAGAATGCCATGCAAAAATCCATTTCTGTCTGTCGTGACAGAAAAAAAAGTTTGAGAAGCCCTGCTGGAGAAAACCTCTCACAAAATACACAGTGAGACATGTACAGGGGTGACCACTGAAGAACAACCTATAAGAAAAAAAAATATGGAAACAACACAAACATCCATCAGTAGAAGGTGAGATAACTTGTGATATATTTCTTTTTTTATTTTTAATGTTTATTTATTTTTGAGAGAGAGACAGAGCACAAGTCCGGGAGGGGGAGAGAGAGAGGGAGACACAGAATCTGAAGCAGGCTCCCGGTTCTGAGCTGTAAGCATAGAGCCTGACACAAAGTCAGACACTTAACCGACTGAGCCACTCAGGCACCCCAACTGTGATATATTTCTATTATGTAATGTAACATGGTAGTAAAATGTTTTACTAGATCTAAAAATACTGACATGGCTAGATATTGATGACAGTTGGTGGCTTCAGGGAGGAAAAGAAAGGAATAGAACTGGGAAGAAAACATAGGAGACATCAATTATTATGATTCTAATTTTTAAAATTTTCTAAAATATGAAAAAAATGTTTACATTTCTTCATTTTGGGTGACTGGGTGTATGGGACTGCCTTATTATCTTTGCACTTTTGTATTTGGGAAGAGGTTTTGCAAGAAAAACCCAATCTAACTAAAATAGGAATAAATGTACATATAATTTCAAATGAAACAAATATACAGAATAAAAAGTCCTACTTTACTGCTTCCCTCAATCTCAGGTTTTTCCCCCAGAGTTAACCATAGTTGACAACTTGGTGTACATCATTCCAATCAAGTTTATATCAGTTTCCAAATATGTAATTTCTATATATCCATAGGCTCTTAAGAGAGAATAATGAACATGTGTCTAGGGCTTGCTCTTTTTACTTAACAATATATCATAGACATCTTTCCTTGTCAGAACATATTTATCTAGCTCATTCTTTTCAATAGCTACATAGTATTCCCTTGTGTTGATACTCATAATGTGTTTAAAAGTAGCATTAAGGGGGACCTGGGTGGCTCAGTCTGTTAAACTTCTGACTCTTGATTCTGGCTCAAGTCATGATCTCTCCGTCCTGAGACCCAGCCCTGCGTTGGTTTCATGCTGGGTATGGAGCCTGCTTAAGATCCTCTCTCTCCCGAGCCAAAGCATTAGAGACTGTTAAAAACTGAGAACAAACTGAGGGTTGATGGGGGGTGGGAGGGAGGGCAGGGTGGGAGGGAGGGCAGGGTGGGTGATGGGTATTGAGGAGGGCACCTTTTGGGATGAGCACTGGGTGTTGTATGGAAACCAATTTGACAGTAAATTTCATATATTAAAAAATAAAATAAAATTAAAAAAAAAAAAAGATCCTCTCTCTCCCTCTGCTCCTCCCCACCTCTCTCTCAAAAAAAAAAAAAAAAAAAAAAAAAAAAGACGGGGTGGGGAGCGGGGAGAAGGAAAAAAGTGCAAGTAGCATTAGAAAATTGGAGTACTTTTACCTGAAGATAAAACAAAGTTTCCTTCAAATACTTTAAAATTATATTTATTTTTCTCATTTAATAAATTTAGTGATGATATAAAGAAAATTGGAGCATTGCCTCTATCTCTCCCTTTAGATGGACGTAAGTAGAGAAACTACTTAATAGAAATAAAAATTTAAAAACACCTACTGAAGTATCAGAAAGCACTTCCACTACCTTCTATTTCAAACACAACTTTTAGAAACAGAAAAAAACTACTTTAGATATCCAAATAACAGCTCTCTTTTAAGCCCAATAATTTAAAGATCACTGGATAATGAAAATTATGTAATGCCTCTTAACCAAGATGCTCTGGAAATTATTTTTTATTCTCACACCGCTATCATTAATGGACACCAGCTGTGGGCTCATAGTATCCTGGGTACATCACACAATAAAAACATAGACAGGATGTCACTGCAAATATGTCACGTACACAGCTTGGTTCTAATCAGCATCATAATGAATACATATTTATTGAAGAAGATGGTGTAGTTAGGAGCCTAGACCCCGGAGTCGGACTGCCTGGGTTCCAATCTTGGCTCAGTCACTTATGTAATACAATGACCTTGAGCAAATAGCGAAGCCTCATTTTCTCCTCTGAAAAGCGAAGAAAATATCTCACAAGCCTGCTTTGAGAATTAAAAGAAATGATGAACATGTAGTATTGAGGAAAGTGTCTAGCCCTTCCTAAGCACTCAAGAGATAATAGGGATTGTCTTTATTAGCACTACTGAATAATTACAATACTAAAGGAGTTCTGTTAGGACTAGATTGTACAAAAAATGTGGAACAGTTTCCCAGTTTTCAATAGCTTACAGTTTAGAAATCAATTTGAATATCCCAAAATGGAAAGATAAAAATAAAGAAGAATATCACATTCCTATTGAGACTAAAAATTAAAACAAAATCACTTCTCAGTCACCTTACCCAAACATGTAAATGTTTAATCAGTTTACCTTATCTAAATACCTAATAGAGATAATAACACTATGCATATAATGGAGGTATGAATACAATCTAGTATATAGGTTAACCTAATAAAGCTTTCTAATATAAATATGAGATTGGGCTTATCTTTGATTACATATTGTTTGATCATGATATTGATCTCATGACCCACAAATCCATTAAGAGTGGCTTCAAGAGGCAGCTAAGAGACCATCACTGCCCATCAACTAGTAGCATATAAGTTGACCCATATTTTGTAGGAAATGTTTTTAAATTTAAAGGCCAACTTATATGCAGTACTTTATAGTTCGCAAAGTTCCTGCAACTTGTTACTTCCTTTTCTCCAAAATTGGGAGATGAACATGACATCCTTCATAACAATTTTAGGGCCTTCATTCAGTACAGATGATACAATTTGTCACATAAGGTGACTCTACATAATTTTACTCAACTAGTTCTACTTTTTTTTTTTTTTTTTTACCCTTAGTGTTTTGAAAATAAAGAATACAATCTGCAGTGCACGGATTAGTTTTAAAAGCCAAAAGTGACATTCAGAAAAAATGACGTTTTGAGCTTGTGTTCCGATTCACTGTAAAACTAAAGTATAAATTACTTATTCAGCTTCACCAATCTCTGCATACTTCATGTTTTCTGCTTTATCTTTTCCAGATTTTTCTCCAGGGATATGTGTGCCCAGGTTCTTGTTTTGAAATCAAATCAAGTTAGAGATACTTACTCAGTACCTACTAGATCTAAAGCCCTGTCTAGTTGCTGGAGAGGGTCCAGAGATGGACAAGCTACTAGTCTCTAGCTTTGAAGAGCTTACAATCTACTTTGGAAAGCTGTAATACAAATACAGCATAATAAGGTCCACATAGCAGTTTGCAATGTGATAGGCATTTAAAGATTGGAGAGTGCCATAAACTTCAACTCATTTGAGCAAAGACAGAATTTTCATAGGAAAAGACAAAGGAAGACAGGCATTCTGGAAGAGCAGGCACCAGGCAGGACTGGGGAGCAGTGTTCAGGGATGAGTGGGTTGTCCAGATCTGTCACGGTTGAGAAAACATGTTACAAAGAACTTTGAATATTAGGCTAGGGAGTCTTATAGATAACTCAGTATTAAATGACTCATCATAAGTTTTGGGGCCAGAGAGTTAGATGGTAAGAACTTCATTTTGAGAAGATTTACTCATGAAAAGTGTATATGATGAGTCAAAGTGGGAGACCAGGGACACAGAGATCACTGACAAAATTACTGCAATATTTTAGATGAGGTGAAACAGCTCTCTCAAGATTAAAAGTAAGGGAAAAAGTCAAAGAGGTTGGTAGGTAAAGGAAAACTAAAACTGGGGAAAGTTTCTGCCCCTAATATTTTTCTTTAAAGAGGAAACAGAGACCTGAGATTGTATGAGGGTAGAAAAAGAAAAGCAGAGGAGAGATTACTGATACTTGGAGGGAAAGAGAGGCCAACCACTGAATCAAAGTCCTAGAGGAGAGAATGGAATGGCCCAGGTGGAGGTACTCATCTTAAAAAACCAAAACAAAACGTTTGTACTTCAAATGGGGTGACAGGAGGAAGAATGAAGATACATAGACACTTTGATAGTTGAGGAATTTATGGCAAATAATCTCAGCCTTCTCAGAAAGTAGGAAGAAGTTCATCTCTGCGTAAAGGAACTAGGAAGAGAGTGGGTGCTTGCTGTGAGCGCGGGGCATTTAGAAAATACTGAAGAGTAAAAAAGTACTGATTTAAAAGCTGCTAAGATACCTAATGCAAAGGAAAAATAGTTAGAATGGTCTTATTCAAAATTAATGTTTGTGCTTCAAAGGACACCATTACGAAAGTCATAATACAATCCACAGAACAAGAAAAAATATTTGCAAATCATCTATCTGATAGATGGTCTAACATCCTGAATATATAAATGAAAATACAAATAATCCAATTTAAAAATGGGCAAAGGATTTGAATTGGATATTTCTCCAAAGAAACACAAATAGCCAATACACACATGTAAAAATGCTCAACATCATTAGTCACTAGGGAAATGAAAATCAAAACCACAATTTCAGACCACCTCACATCCATTAAAATGATAATAATCAAGAACGAGTGGTCATAATTAAAAATAACAAGAGGTGGTGAGGGTGTGAAGGAATTCAAACTCTCATACTGCTGATGGAAATGTAAAACAGTTTGATAGTTCCTCAAACAGTTAAACACAGAGTTACCATATGATCCAGCAATTTCATTTCTAGGTATAACTCAGTGAAAACATATATCTGCACAAAAACTTGAACATAATGTTCACAGCATCATTATTCATAATAGCCAAAAAGTAGAAACGATTTAAGTAGCCACCAAATGATGAATGGATTAAAAAACGTGGGATACAGCAATAGCACTGCTAGGAATTTACCCAAGGGATACAGGAGTACTGATGCATAGGGGCACTTGTACCCCAATGTTTATAGCAGCACTCTCAACAATAGCCAAATTATGGAAAGAGCCTAAATGTCCATCAACTGATGAATGGATAAAGAAATTGTGGTTTATATACACAATGGAATACTACGTGGCAATGAGAAAGAATGAAATATGGCCTTTTGTAGCAACGTGGATGGAACTGGAGAGTGTGATGCTAAGTGAAATAAGCCATACAGAGAAAGACAGATACCATATGGTTTCACTCTTATGTGGATCCTGAGAAACTTAACAGAAACCCGTGGGGGAGGGGAAGGAAAAAAAAAAAAGAGGTTAGAGTGGGAGAGAGCCAAAGCATAAGAGACTGTTAAAAACTGAGAACAAACTGAGGGTTGATGGGGGGTGGGAGGGGGGGAGGGTGGGTGATGGGTATTGAAGAGGGCACCTTTTGGGATGAGCACTGGGTGTTGTATGGAAACCAATTTGACAATAAATTTCATATATTGGGGGGAAAAAACGTGGGATATTGATACAATGGAATATTACTCAGCCATAAAAATGAAGCACTGATATATGCTACAACATGGATGAATCTTACAAACATTATGCTAATTAAAAGTAGCTAGACAGAAAAGGCTACACATTCCATGATTCCATTTATATGAAATGTCCAGAACAGGCAAATCTACAGAGACAGAAAGTAGGTTAGGGTTTCCAGGGACTGGGGGTATGGGACAATAGGGAAATCTGGAGTGATTGCTAACGGGTACAAGATTTCTTTTTTGCTGTGATGAAAATTTTATGGAATTACACAGTGTATAATTTGGTGAATATGCTAAAAATCACTGAACTGTACACTTTAAATAAATTAATTTTATGACATGTGAAATATATATAAAGATTTCTAGGCAGCAGTGAGTTCAGATTACCTGTATTTTGTTCTACACCTATTTAGGATGGAATCATGGCTTTCTCAGGCTACAAGAAGTCTCACACAAGTCAGATTATAGGAGTTTCCCAGAGCAGAGTACTGGCAAGACATGAATGACAGAAAGTGAAAGGAATGAGCAGCACATTGTTGGCCTATAAAGGCCCAGGCTCTTTCAAAACCTAACAGTAAAAAACAAATGCACAAATATGAACAGACATTTCACCAAAGAGGATACACAGGTGGCATTTAAGCACATAAAAGGACATTCAACATCATGAGCCATTAGGGAAATGTAAATTAAAACCACAGTGAGGTATCACTACACATCTCTCAAAAGAACTAACATAGAAAATAACAACACTAAATGCTGGCAAGGATGCAAAAAAACTGGATTATTTATACATTGTTGATGAGAATGTAAAATGGTATCAACACTCTGGAAAACAGGCAGTTTCTTATAAAACTACACACAACCCTACCATACAACCTACCAATTGTACTTCTGGGCATTTACCCCAGAAAAATGCAAACCTATGTTCACACAAAAACCTTTACACAAATGTTTACAAAGCTTTATTTGTAGCAACCGGAAACTGAAAACAGCCCAGATATCCTTTAACAGGTAGTGGTTAAACAAGTTGTATTATATAATGGAATATTACTGGGCAATAAGAAAACTATTGGTACATATAACAACTAGGATGAACATCCAAGGAATTACACTGAGTGAAAAACACCAATACCAAAAGGTTACATAGGGTGTAACCCTCCATTTGTAGGAGGTTCTTAAAATGGCAAAAGTTATAAAAGTAGAGAACGGATTAGTGGTTGCCAGGGAAGAGAGACGGAGAATAGGGAAGAAGAAGGTGGTTATAAAAGAGCAAGAAGATGGATCCTTATGGTGATGGAGAGGCGCTTATCTTGAACGTATTAATGTCAATACCCAGTTGAGATATTGCACTATACTTTTGCAAGATGTTATTATTGGGGAAACTGGGTAAAGGGTACACTGGATCTCTCTGTATTATATCTTACAACTGCATGTGAATCTACAATTATCTTAAAATAAAGTTTAATTAAAAAATAGTTCAGGTTGGGCTGAAGGCAAACCAACCCAAAATGTGACATGCAGCTTTCACATCTATAATATGATGAAAATAATGCCTACTAAGGGGAATTAAAAAAATATATATGTAAAGTGAGTAGCTTCTGAAACACAAGGTTTCTTAAGGATAAATGGTAGTTTAATGTACCATCTACCATTACTGAAATGGCTCAGCAACTGCAAACGGCTGGCAATGTCCAGAGGATTTATTATCAAGGACTCCATATTCGTTAAGTCCTTGAAAGGCATATTCATGATACCTAAAACCCATAAAAAAACCAGACCCCCCCTCCTAGTGCAAACTGAGTCCTCTCACTGAGAGACTTCTTCTGTTCAAGAATACTAGAAGTCATAAAAGAATGGATCTAAATAGATCTAATATTTACATGAGTCAGAGATCTGCATGTAAGCATCAGCTATAGCACAGAAGTTTGCAAAACTGATTCTGGAGTCACACTGCCTGGATTTGAATCTCACCTCATCCATTACTAACCATGTGACCTTAGTCAAAACAAGGGGTTCTCTGGGCCTCAGCTTCCTCATGTATTATAAGAATCAAAGAGATAATACATATACATTATCTCTGCATAGTGCTCTATAAGTATCCAATAAATGTTAGCTGTTATTAGCAATTAAACAAGGCTATATAATAATTAATTAGTGTGGTCCAACCTTTCCTGCACAGAAGGAATCACTTCAATGTTCCTAACACCTTATCCAACCCTTACTTAAACATATCTGGTGATGGGTAGCTCACTGCTTTTCAAGGCAAGCTATTCCAATTTTAGGCAGCTGCAATCGCTAGAAAGTTTCTCCTTCTATTTTTAATCCAAATCTTTAACTTCCAAACATTAGTCTTGGTTCTGCCTTTTCAAGCTATGAAAAATGTCTGGGCCCTCTTCCACACAAGCCTGTCACAATCTGGCACCTGCTATCTCATCATGTGGTGCTTTTGGAAACTAGTCTGCTCCTCTCTAGTCCTGTGACTCAGGACACATCTCTCTGAGCCTGTTTCCTCATCTCAAAAGTTGGAGTCCCAGATTAAATAATCTCAAAGGTTTTTCCTCCCAGGAAGGAAATGTTATCCTTTAGTCTCCCCATCACCTTGCTGCCTTCCTTTGAGTATGTTGCAGTTGGTTAACGTCCTCCTTAAAATGTAATCCCCTGAACGGAACACAAAACTGAAGTTCTTGTCCTATTTAATGCAACTTAATAGAAGCATTTGGGGTTAACATCCTACCACTTTGCTTTATGGTGAGCTTATAGCTAAAAAAATTTCCTGGATCCTTTTGCCATAAAATGCTATCTTCTTTATCCAGAATTGATCTTTGGAATCCATAATCAGGATTATTATATTTATTTCTGTTTAATGTCAGCTTTTGAAGCTCTGTCCCATAATTTCAGCTCATGAAGCTTTGTTTTAATTTTAACTGTGTCAGTCATTCATTGTATTAATGAAGGTACATCGATCATATTCTTATCAGGGAAACATTAAAAATATCTTTTAATATTCCACCACATATAAATCGCTTATATGTAAAAACTGCTTCCTCACTGTTTTTTTACCATTTTATTTTTTTAAATTTATATCCAACTTAGCATATAATGCAACAATGATTTCAGGAGATTTCTTAATGCCTCTTACCCATTTAGCCCACCCCCCCTCCCACAACCCCTCCAGCAACCCTCTGTTTGTTCTCCATATTTAAGAGTCTCTTATGTTTTTCCCCGCTCCCTGTTTTTATATTATTTTTGCTTTCCTTCCCTTATGTTCATCTGTTTTGTATCTTAAAGTCCTCATATGAGTGAAGTTATATGATATTTAACTTTGAAGTGAAGTTATAAGATATTTGTCTTTCTCTGACTAATTTCACTTAGCATAATACCCTCTAGTTCTATCCACATAGCTGCAAATGGCAAGATTTCGTTCTTTTTGATTGCTGAGTAATACTCCATTGCAAGTGTGTGTGTGTGTGTGTGTGTGTGTATGTGTGTGTGTATGTGTGTGTATACACACACCACTTTATCCATTCATCCATCGATGGACATTTGGGCTCTTTCCATACTTTGGCTATTGTTGGTAGTGCTGCTATAAACATTGCGGTGCATGTGCTCCTTCAAAACAGGATACCTGTATCCCTTGAATAAATACCTAGTAGTGCAATTGCTGGGTCGTAGGGTAGTTTTGTTTTTAATTTTTTGAGTAACCTCCATACTGTTTTCCAGTATGGAAAACTGGCTGCACCCGTTTGCATTCCCACCAGCAGTGCAAAAGAGATCCTCTTTCTCTGCATCCTTGCCAACATCTGTTGTTGCCTGAGTTGTTAATGTTAGCCATTCTGACAGGTATGAGGTGGTATCTCATCGTGGTTTTGATTTGTATTTCCCTGACGATGACTGATAAGCATTTTTTCACATGTCTGTTTGCCATCTGGATGTCTTCTTTGGAGAAGTGTCTATTCATGTCTTTTGCCCATTTCTTCACTGGCTTATTTGTTTTTCGGGTGTTGAGTTTGATAAATTCTTTATAGATTTTGGATACTAACCCTTTATCCGATATGTTGTTTGCAAATATCGTCTCCCATTCCATCAGTTGCCTTTTAGTTTTACTGATTGTTTCCTTTGCTGTGCAGAAGCTTTTTATTTTTATGAGGTCCCAATATTTCATTTTTGCTTTGTTTCCCCTGCCTCTGGAGACGTGTTGAGTAAAAAGTTGCTGGGGCCAAAGTCAGAGAGGTTTTTGCCTGCTTTCTCCTTGAGGACTTTGATGGCTTACTGTCTTACATTTAGGTCTTTCATCCATTTTTAATTTATTTTTGTGTATGGTGTAACAAAGTGGTCCAGGTTCATTTTTCTGCATATCGCTGTCCAGTTTTCCCAGCACCACTTGCTGAAGAGACTGTCTTTATTCCATTGGATATTCTTTCCTGCTTTGTCAAAGACTAGTTGGCCATACATTTGTGGGTCCATGTCTGGGTTCTCTCTTCTGTTCCATTGATCTGAGTATCTGTTTTTGTGCCAGTACCATACTGTCTTAATGATTATGGCTTTGTAATACAGCTTAAGTCTAGGATTGTGATGCCTCCTGCTTTGGTTTTCTTTTTCAAGATTGCTTTGGCTATTTGGGGTCTTTTCTGATTCCATACAAATTTTAGGATTGTTTGTTCTAGCTCTGTGAAAAATGCGCTTCCTTACTGTTAATGTTAGATTTTTTTTTTTTTTAGGAAAACCATGTATGCCAACATAATTTTTTTAATTTAATTTTGTTTTATTTTTTAATGTTTATTTATTTTTGAGACAGTGAGAGAGAGGCAGAGAAAGAAGGAGACAGAGAATCCCAAGCAGGCCCTGCACTGTCAGGGCAGAGCCTGATGTGGGGCTGAAACTCACAAAGGGTGAGGTCATGACCTGAGCTTAAATCAGGAGTCGAGATGCTTAATTCACTGAGCCACCCAGGGACCCCTAATGTTGGATTGTTTTTAAAGATATTTCTTAAGACTTCTGATGTACAAACCAACTGAAATCATGTTTTGATTCTTTCAACTTCATTAGTTCTCTTTTACTGATCTTAAAACCAGGACATAAAGTAGTCAAAACAAAGAGCAGGGTATGCCTCTCACTGTGTTGGGACTGCCTGATGGGAGAGGAACTGATCCATATCACCCTGCAAACATTTTCACCTTCTTCTATTTATAACAAGTGCTGAATGCCTTTCCTTTGTTAATAGATTTTATTTTCTTTTAATATGAAATTTATTGTCAAATTGGTTTCCATACAACACCCAGTCCTCATCCCAAAAGGTGCCCTCCTCAATGCCCATCACCCACTTTCCCCTCCCTCCCACCCCCATCAACCCTCAGTTTATTCTCAGTTTTTGAGAGTCTCTTATGGTTTGCCTCCCTCCCTCTCTTAAATTTTTTTTCCCTTCCCTTCCCCCATGGTCTTCTGTTAAGTTTCTGAGGATCCACATAAGAGTGAAAACATATGGTATCTGTCTTTCTCTGCGTGACTTATTTCACTTAGCATAACACTCTCCAGTTCCATCCACGTTGTTACAAAAGGCCATATTTCATTCTTTCTCATTGCCATGTAGTATTCCCTTGTGTATACAAACCACAATTTCTTTATTCATTCATCAGTTGATGGAAATTTAGGCTCTTTCCATAATTTGGCTATTGTTGAAAGTGCTGCTATAAACATTGGGGTACAAGTGCCTCTATACATCAGCACTCCTGTATCCCTTGGGTAAATTCCTAGCAGTGCTATTGCTGGGTCATAGGGTAGATCTATTTTTAATTTTTTTTTTAAATTTTTTTTAACGTTTATTTATTTTTGAGACAGAGAGAGACACAGCATGAATGGGGGAGGGGCAGAGAGAGAGGGAGACACAAAATCGGGAGCAGGCTCCAGGCTCTGAGCCATCAGCCCAGAGCCCGACGCGGGGCTCGAACTCGCGGACCGCGAGATCGTGACCTGAGTTGAAGTCGGACGCTTAACCGACTGAGCCACCCAGGCGTCCCTATTTTTAATTTTTTGAGGAACCTCCACATTGTTTTCCAGACAGGCTGCACCAGTTTGCATTCCCACCAACAGTGCAAGAGGGTTCCCGTTTCTCCACATCCTCTCCAGCATCTATAGTCTCCTGATTTGTTCATTTTAGCCACTCTGGTGTAAGGTGGTATCTGAGCGTGGTTTTGATTTGTATTTCCCTGATGAGGAGCGACGTTGAGCATCTTTTCATGTGCCTGTTGGCCATCCGGATGTCTTCTTTAGAGAAGTGTCTATTCATGTTTTCTGCCCATTTCTTCACTGGATTATTTGTTTTTCAGGTGTGGAGTTTGGTGAGTTCTTTATAGATTTTGGATACTAGCCCTTTGTCCCATATGTTATTTGCAAATATCTTTTCCTATTCTGTTGGTTGCCTTTTAGTTTTGTTGATTGTTTCCTTTGCAGTGCAGAAGCTTTTTGTCTTCATGAGGTCCCGGTAGTTCATTTTTGCTTTTAATTCCCTTGCCTTTGGAGATGTGTCGAGTAAGAAGTTGCTGCGGCTGAGGTCAAAGAGGTTTTTCCCTGCTTTCTCCTCTAGGGTTTTGATGGTTTCCTGTCTCACATTCAGGTCCTTTATCCATTTTGAGTTTATTTTTGTGAATGGTGTAAGAAAGTGGTCTAGTTTCATTCTTCTGCATGTTGCCATCCAGTTCTCCCAGCACCATTTGTTAAAGAGACTGTCTTTTTTCCGTTGGATATTCTTTCCTGCTTTGTCAAAGATGAGTTGGCCATACTCTTGTGGGTCCAATTCTGGAGTCTCTATTCTATTCCATTGGTCTATGTGTCTGTTTTTGTGCCAATACCATGCTGTCTTGATGATTACTGCTTTGTAGTAGAGGCTAAAGTCTGGGATTGTGATGCCTCCCACTTTGGTTTTCTTCTTCAATATTACTTTGGCTATTCAGGGTCTTTTGTGGTTCCACACAAATTTTAGGATTGCTTGTTCTAGCTTCAAGAAGAATGCTGGTGCAATTTTGATTGGGATTGCATTGAATGTGTAGATAGCTAAATAGGGTATTTTAAACATAGCTAAACTACCTGTCCTCCTGAGGTGAAAAAGGTAAAGATTATTATGGAAATTTACTGTCATCGACAATTTAACAAGTTTTAAAAAGCTTTAGAATTAGTTACTGCTTGCCTCCATTATAAAAACTTCCATTGAAAAGCTCAGTGGTTTTCCTTTTGTAGGACTCCAGAATTTACCATGTTACATTCCTTTATGTCATACTAATTAACATCCATATGACTGTGTTCAAGTTCTAAGAAGTTCATTTCACTAACTGATTATTGTAAATGTCAGATACTGTCCCTTTCAAAGCTAAAATTGTCCCAAATTTTTGTTAACAAAAAAATAGTCTGTGCTTATTATCTATAAATTATACCTTGATAAAATCTTTAAAATGACAAAAATAGCAGTGCCTGGGTGGCTCAATCAGTTAAGCACCTGACTCTTGATTTTGGCTGAGGTCATGATGTCTCAGTTTTTAAGGTTGAGCCCCATGTGAGGCTCTGCACTGACAGCACGGAAGGGATTCTCTCTCTCCTTCTCTCTCTGCCCTTTCCCTGCTTCTCTCTCTCTCTTTCAAAATAAATAAACATTTTAAAAAACATTAAAAATCAAAATAAAAAAACAGTAAAAATTCCCTCTGTCAGGTAAATTTTGGTATTTCTCTCCCTGTTGCATGATTTCCTCTATATTCTCTAAATGCATAGGGATTTTTGATTAATATTATTATTTTGACAGTCAAATTTTATTGACCACCTATTACCATGCTGACATGTTCATAAGAGCAAAAAGCAAAACACGGACATTAGAATCTTGACCCACCTCAAACCTTGACCTTGTCTCAATGCACAGAGAAAACTCCTGGTTTTCTCTGTAGGTTTTACAGACTGACCCCACTGTTCATAAGAGTCACTCCATGATGGCTGCACTTGGCCTAATCTCAAGTTGATGACACATCCCCTTTCAAGCCATTCCCTCCTCTGGGACCCATATCCTTTAACAGACAAAGTGGGTCCTCTCTGATGCCAATTCATATGAAACTTTTTTAACCTGGTAGAATTTTGTGGTCCATAACAATAAAACATTAGTATGAACTGTGAGTTAGACCATGGGGATATGTAATGACATAACACAGTATCTGTTAAAATGGGATTCTAGGGGCACCTGGGTGGCTCAGTCGGTTAATCGGCCGACTTCGGCTCAGGTCACGATCTCGCAGTCCGTGGGTTCGAGCCCCGTGTCGGGCTCTGTGCTGACAGCTCAGAGCCTGGAGCCTGTTTCAGATTCTGTGTCTCCCTCTCTCTGACCCTCCCCCGTTCATGCTCTGTCTCTCTCTGTCTCAAAAATAAATAAACGTTAAAAAAAATTTTTTTTAAATGGGATTCTATCTGTAACCTATTCCAGTCAGCACTAATCCAAATGGTATCTATTCTTTGAAAAGAGACAAGAACCTAAGGCCTCATTCTAGAATATCTTTTTCAAGTCTGGGCTATATATCCATTGTAACAAGATTGTCTAAACTGGAAAATGGGAAACAATTAGTCTGCTTTGCAGACAAGTCACTGCATCCTTAGTCCTGAAGCATTACCAAGTATATCTGTAAAATGAGTTGATGAGACTAAATTACTGATTTTCTGTCTGCTCAGACTCATAGGAACCCCCACCTACGAAAGTAATACTGGGCTACATGTTAATTTTATTTCAAAAAGCTTATTTGCTACATCATCTAAATAAAACGTCTTATCTTTTTTTTTTTTTTTTCTGAGCTGGAGTTATGGTCCTAACCATGATTTTTCTCATGTTGACCAGAAGTCCTGCTCAGCTTTAATAACATTAGGAAACAAATGCATTTTTACTTAATCAATGTAGAATAGTAAATCTTTCAAAATTTGGAGGCCACGGGAAACAAAATTATTAAAAGGATCTTTGGCAAAGAAAAAATGGTAATCACAGAGCTAGATCACTGAGTTATATTTTCAGCTAATAATTACTGTGTACTTACCTGTGAAAGGTTTTCCTCTAGGTCTGAGGGTTATAGGGACAACATTGAGAGGTCCATGGTACAGTCCAATGAAGGGGATGATCTCTTAGGTGCCTTCCATCTGCAATATGGAAGGTCTACCTATATGTTAAGGGGAAAGTTGTTTGTTTTTGGTAGTGCTATTTTAATTTATGATTTTCCCCTCAACTGTAGTTAGGCTATAAGAAACTTTTAAAATTTCCTCACAAAGGGCACAAAACTCCCTGCCTGCTTTTCATAATAATGTCAGTTTTTATGCCATCACCAACCATTCCTACCTAGGTCTACATATCAGAGGTCTAGAACTTACACCATAAGCAACTAGGAGATGGGAGTATCGGGGTCTTTCTTGAGGCTAAGGTCATAGCAAGGGTTGGGAAACCTCAGGATGATGAATAGCCAGCTTCTCTGTCCAGGCCTCAGTACAAGCGAATCCTGATGGGAAAGTATGATTCTTAGGTCCTGCACAGTATAAAATAGAACATGTTTGCTTCTTGTCTCTGCATAATAAATCTCTTAAAAACCACACAGCCCTTGGAAGGTTACTAGACATTGCTGGTTTGATACAGAGCCATCATTCGTCAGCCCAGAAAATGTCATCTCCCTGGCTTGGAGAGTAACAATTTTAAAGTATCGGATGGGAAATGAAGTCTTAACCAAATAGACCTCAAATTGCAAATTCTAAAGTGGTGTCAATTTTAATGGAAAATAAATAAATCACTTCCAACAAGATGCATCTTAACCCTTGAATAGCCATAGTTTATCACAGATATTAAAGGATCTAAGTTCTTAAGCCTCCATTTCCAAGCACATAGTTTAAGTATTATAAAAGAACAAGTATTTCTCCTATTAATTTAAGTGAGCTCTGACCCAACCTGCTTTTTTGACACCTGTAATAAAAAACATTCAATGGCAAATATACCTAGATTATGGTATAAATACAGAACACTATCCTCTTTAGACAGTACTTTCCTTTTACATAGGTTCCACTGTATCGAAGGAAACAAGTATATATGCATCCACGTAAGCATTCAGAGTTGTCTCCCCTGCATGTTCCCTTTTAGACTCATTTCTTCCATAGAAATTCCATATGGAAAGGAGTGAGCCAACTCAAAAACCAACTGTCTAAATTCAATTATTCACTCCCCTGGTACGAGAGCAGGAACTTGTGAAAACACAAGTCCCAACAGGCAGAAGGAAATAATCTGAAAAATGAAAAGCTCTATGAACCAGTACAAAGGTTTCCCAGTCTCTGGGTGTGAAACAATCCCTCGTCAAGTCATCTCTCAGTCTGAAATGCCCAGAAATGGGTATCTGAGAGTAGCCCATGCTTGTTACCAGAAATCTCAATTCTAGCCATTACATGTACTCCTAGAAATACCCAATTCATCTACATGGCTGGCACATATTTGCTCTTGGATATAGACTGCTGTAGAGAAAAGTTGTGATGTCTGAAATCACAACATTCTTGTCCTGATGCTTTCCCCAGAAAACATTTCTTTTGCTCAATGTCCCGGAACATTATACCTGGGGAGATCTATAAGCCAAAGATGACAGGTTACAGCATATCCATGTCAATGGGTAACTGAACACAGTTTAGGAGTCAACTGTCATTACCTATCATGGCTTAACATTCAAGTCAATCAAAGAAGGTGCCCTCTCCTTAGAACACACACACAACTATTTTCCTTTTTCTTCCTAGGAACTATGGTGTACTATTCTGGGACAGGAAATATTACTAGAATGGCTGAGGTTCTGTTTGAGAAAAATCATTACAGAGAAATGGGAATTTCTTTACACATTCTTAAATATAGGAGGAAAACATTCAATTGCATTAATCGTCAAAAATATTAATCAAAACTATACAAGGCTGCAAAAAAATGACAAAAGGCCATTTCTCATATATTAAATTGGCAAAGTTTAGAAAGGCAATACTGTTTTTGGCACAACTTTTATATTGGGCATTTTGGCTATTTGTGCCAAAAATTTTATGATGCTTGTAACAACTGACTCAGTAATTCTACTTTAAGGGCATTTATTTTAAAGCAATAATCAAATATATATATAAAGACTTATAAACACAAATGTTCATCCTCAAATAATAGGAAAATCTATTTTTTTATAGAAATAATAGTCCAACAATAGGGATTTGGTTAAATAAATTGTGGTGTATCCATGAGAGAATACTATGTAGCTATTTTCTAAAAAGGACACATTCTGCCATATCCTATATCAATTACTTTCTCTGGCATAGTGTGATAGGAACAATTAAGAGTTTCTTTATAATATTTCCAAAATTTTTGAAAATTTGCAAAAGCATACTGTTTTTATATGAAGAAACAATGATTTATAACAGTAACAACTGCCTTGAGTACTCACTTTGTGCCAGATTGAACAGATAAGCGTTTTTTCAGTAATTATTTCATTTAATCTTTACCATAATCTTATGAGGCTGGGTACTATGATTAGCACCATTTTGAAACTACAGAAGTGACAGAGTTGGGACTTGAACACAGATCTAATTCCAAAGCTTGTGCCCTTGACCACTTTTAACCACTAAGAGATATCACATTTCTGAGTTACTTTTCTTGGAACCAAGTTTTCCAAGAAGCGCTAACACATCCAATTTCATATGGAAAGAGAAAATAGCAAATAAAGAGTTTGGAATTATTCCATGCTAAAAGGACAAGGAATCCTTTATGACTCTACACATAGCTTGAATTTGGGTAGGGTACTGTTTCTATAAGCCTATGATAAGAGTGACACATGTCTAAATTCATCAAGCAAATTGGAGGAGTGGCCTCAAATCTCTAGCACAGAGTTTCTACACACTTAGTTCTCTTACACTGTCACGTTATTGATGTTAAGTGATACTTGGTGGCAATCATGATAAAGCAAACTTCAGTGACAAAAACCACATTCACTTGGGTTTTGCTAAAATTGGAGATTTTCTATGATCCAGAGGATTTAATCAAGCTTTAAGCAATGATCGCCCAGTCAGTATGCACTCAGCAAGTCCCTCAGTCCTCTGATTTTGGGGCAAGAACATGTTTTCACATGGATGAGCCATTCTTGGACACTTATATGAGGAACCATCACACATATTTTAAAGGAGTCATTCACATCTTTGAAAAACAACCTACACATGATCTCTATTTGAATGTTAAGGAATAACCTTAAATATACTCATGGGAAGTATTTAAATGTGTTCTTTCAAAAAAATGAGGTATTGTATATTTCTTGTACTGAGCTCTATAACATGGTAAAATGAATAATTTCTCATTCATTTTTGCTTTTTCCCACTGCTATTGTAGCCAAACTAGATCAACCATGCAGTGAGCCCATCAACTATTTTGCAATAACTTACAATAAAAAATTCAAATGGCCAAATTGGACTTCATAACTAACAGACTGTCTTAAATATATCAATTAGATAGTAGTAAATATCCACATAATTTGGAACTTACTGGAAACTAATCATGTAAAACTGATGTGGTTGTCGCCTTTTATGAGCAAATGATATTCTGTAGTAGATTAGTGACTAACTTCAGGAGAAAGCTGGCAAGATTAAACTTTCACATCAAACCCTATGAAGATTCACCTTGTCTAACTGTGAGTATGAAGTATGTGGGTAGTCAGGCTTAACCCAAAGGAAGGCACTATTGCTGGACTCTAACACTCTACCATTTTCCCAGGATAGATCTGATTTTACTCTACCTGCTAGA
The DNA here is from genome assembly GCF_046562875.1 of Panthera onca. Taxonomy (NCBI): domain Eukaryota; kingdom Metazoa; phylum Chordata; class Mammalia; order Carnivora; family Felidae; genus Panthera; species Panthera onca. The sequence goes on along the minus strand of NC_138344.1, from coordinate 59,207,117 downwards.
GGGGATGCAAATCACTTCTTACATATACTGTATCACAAAGTAAATACTCAGATAAGTAACTGCAAGATTAAAAAAAAAGACAGTGCAGCAAGCTCAAGTTCAAGGCCAAAAGACATTTGATGATTCAAATAAGTGAAAATACTGATAGGAAATATTAACTTCTCACTTTTTAACCAAATGACTCAACAGAGTCTAGAAAATTTTAAAATGTGATCATCACTAACAAATATAGTAAGTACTTTTCCTTTGAACAGAGAAGGGGGAAAACTAAGTGGCTAGATGTATTAAAGTAACTAAGTGAAAAAAGGTTTCTTCAAATACTGCCTATTACTGGACACGGAAAAGTGGGCATCGAAATTTTTAAATTTCATTAGGAAATAATTATAAAACATCTGCTATGGAAAGTAAGCCTATGCTAGTTTTCATGAAGGTTATGAAGATGAGAAAGTTTTAAAGTTATCATGATTTATGTATCCTTAAACAAAAAAAGGTAGCCAGTGAAGATTTAGGTTAATTTTTTAGCTTATATATTACATGCATATGTTATACACTATGGTAGAAAATCCCCTAAGCTATCCATTTGCAAAGCAAAAAATAAGATTATTGAGAAAACAGGAGCAGAATGGCAGGGGCAGAGAGGCAAGAGCAGATTTAAAATCTTTTCTTTTCTAAGGGCAAATGGTGATTTTTTTTCCAACTAGGTTTTGTTTTGTTTTTTTTTTGAAAGTCAAAAGGCATGGTAACTGGTTTTTTGGATGTGGTTTTTCTCCCTTTTACTCTAGAAAGGAACTATATTTTCCAAAACCTATATCCTGTAACTGTTTTTTCCCTAAGGGTTTAAAGAACACCGTGTAGCCTTACATTGGCTTAAATGATCAGACCCTACCATTTACCTAAAATTCAAATAAGCTGGAGAGGATTATCTCAAAAAAAGATTTTGTATAAAAATATCAAAGAGGGCTTACTATAAAACAGTTCAGTGATTGTAAGTAATGGCATGTCGCTGTCCTAAAATTCACATAGAGATTGACAGTGGTAATGGTTGTACAACATTATGAATGTATTTAATATTAGTGAACCATACATTGAAAAATGGTCAAGGTGGGGGGGGCGCCTGGGTGGCTCCATCAGTTGAGCGTCCAACTCTTGATTTTGGCTCAGGTCATGATTACAGGGTCATGGGATCAAGCCCTATAGAGGAACTGAGTCCTCCGTTGGGCTCTGCATGGAGTGTGGAGACTGCTTGATTCTCTCTCTCTCTCTCTCTCTCTCTCTCTGTCTCTCTCTCTCTCCCTCCCTCCATCCCTCCTTCCCTCCCCCTTCTCCCTCCGCTCTCTCCCTAAAATAATTTTTTTTAATGGGCAAGGTTGTTAAGTTTTATGTTACATGTATTTTATCACGAATTTTAAAATTAGGGAAAAGAGTTGATGGGAGATGTCCAACAAGCAGTGGATGACTCAGATCTGGGGTTCAAGACAGAAGATAGGACTAGTGATAGACATTTAAGAGCTTTGTACATAGGAGTATTATTTTGCATCACTGCCTGGCATGGTTATGGTGCTCTAATTTACAACCCTGAGATGCAGAGTCACATGCTTTACTGACTGAGCCAAGCCAGATGCCCCCAGATCGTAAGCTTTTAAAGGGCAATGGAATGAATACCTTACTCATCTATGTGTCCTATGCAGCATTAGGACAACACCTCTAATAGGTATCTAACAGGTATTTATAAAAATTGAACTGGGAAAGATTGATGGTGGAGTAGGAGGACCCTAGGTTCACCTCCCACACAAATATATCTAGGTAAGTATCATATCCTAAATACCCCAGAAATTGACTTGAAGAGTGGCAGAACAAACTCCACAAGTAGAGGTAGAAAAGAGGCCACAATGAAGAAGGTAGCAAGTGTGGAGACACAGTTTGGGGGAAACAGACCATGGCTGCTGTGGTGGGGAGGGAGCTGTGGTCATAGAGAAGGGCAAGAGACAGACTGACACACAGGGGAGCACACAGGAAAAAGAATCCCCATAGCAGTTGGCTTGGAAAGTGAGAGGGCCCAAATTTTGTGACTTCTTGCAACCAGCAGGGCTTAAAGCCTGTTGTTTTAATGTTTATTTATTTTTGAGAGAGACAGAGTGCAAGTAGGGGAGGGGCAGAGAGAGAGGGAGACACAAAATCTGAAGCAGGCTCTATGCTCTGAGCTGTCAGCACAGAGCCCAATGCAGGACTTGAACTCAGGAACTGTGAGATCATGACCTGAGCCGAAGTCACCAACTGAGCCACCCAGGTGCCCCTTAAAGCCTGGTGTTCAAAAAAAAATTGTTTTTAATTTTTACATTTATTTATTTTTGAGAGACAGAGAGAGACAGAGCACAAGTGGGGGAGGGGCAGAGAGAGAGGGAGACACAGAATCGGAAGCAGGCTCCAGGCTCCGAGCTGTCAGCACAGAGTGCAATGCAGGGCTCGAACCCACGAGAACTGTGAGATCATGACCTGAGCCGAAGTGGGACACCTAACCGACTGAGCCACCCAGGCGCCCCAAAGCCTGGTGTTTTAAATGTCAGTGGGCATGGCTGGGACAGAGCCAGGAGGGCATTGCCCTGATCTTAGAGAAAAGAAAGGTAAACAACGTGTGGACATACAGTGTGGAAACAGCAATCTGAAGAGCACCTGGGACACACAGTGGGAAGGTTATTCCCTCATCTCAGAGCATGTCCCAGAGTGACAGAAGATATTTGCAAATGATGGATCCAATAAAAGATTAGTATCCAAAATATATAAAGAACTCATACAACTCAACACCCCCCAAAACAATCCAATTAAAAAATGGGCAGAAGATATGAACAGACATTTCTACACGGAAGACATCCAGATGGCCAATAGACACATGCAAAGATGTTCAACATCACTCATCATCAGGGAAATGCAAATCAAAACTACAATATCACCTCATACCTGTTAGAATGGCTAAAATCAACAACACAAGAAACAAGTGTTGGTAAGGATATGGAGAAAAAGGAATCTTTGTGCACTGTTGGCTGGAATGCAAATTGATACAGCTACTGTGGCAACAGTATGGAGGTTCCTCAGAAAGTTAAAAAAATGACCCAGCAATCATACATACTATTGGGTATTTAGTCAAGGAATATAAAAACACTAATTCAAAGGGATACATGCATCTCTATATATCATTTACAATAGTCACATTATGGAAGGAGCCCAAGTATCCATTGATTGATGAATGGATAAAGAAGATGCAGTGTGTGTGTGTGTGTGTGTGTGTGTGTGTGTGTGTGTACACACAATGGAGTATTATTCATCCATAAAAATGAAATCTTGCCATTTACAACAATAGGGCTAGAGCTAGAGAGTACAATTCTAAGCAAAATAAGTCAATCAGAGAAAGACAAATACAGTAAAACCTTGGATTGCAAGTAACTTGTTCTGTGAGTGTTCCACAAGACAAGCAAATGTTTCTAACAAATTTTAACTGATAAATGAGTGATGTCTTGCAACACAAGTAGTACATGATGCCAAACGTCACATGATCACAACTGAGCCAATGATTCTTCTCTCATGTGTGCATGCTGCAGGATTGTGGGTGATTGCTTTGCTTCATTCTAGGTCAGGCTGCCTGCAGATATAGACCCTTTCCTCTGCTGCCTTATTGCCATTTATATTAAATTCAGTATATGACAAGAGTTTATTAATACTGTATTATAGTCAACATCCAAGGGAGTGTAGACAATGGCCCCCATGCAGAAAAGGGTTAAAAATAAAGGCAGTAAGAAAAAGGAGATGATTCCAGTGGAAGTTAAAAAGGAAAACAATGAGAAGTATGAATGAGGTATATAAGTGGCCAAAATTGCAAGATTTTATTAGAAGTCTACGTCTGCATCTGGACTACAGAGGATGAGAAAAAGGCAGAGGAATCTCTCACTTCAAATGAGATTAGGGAGATGTGTAAAATGTGGGAAACAGTGCAAAATTTTGTAGAAAAGAGCCACCCAAATAAGGCTGTAGCAGTGCGAGCGATGAATCTCTTTAACGACAATGCAATGTCACATTTCCACAAAATCCTCAAAAGAAGGCAAAAACAAGTGTCATTGGGTAGGTTCCTTGTTAAAGTTGCACAAAAAGAAAAAGATTCCATTGAGCCAGTAGATAGCAGTGATTCTGTGAGTGATAGTGAAAGTCATCCTATACAATAACCCTCCTCTCTCTTGTCTCCCTCACACCAGCCATGAAGGTTTCCAAAGGTAAGTGCAGGTTAATTTATTTTTCTTTATATTTTGTCTTTTCTTTAGTATTTTGTATTATATTACAGTATTGTAATCATATTTATACGAATAGCGGAATGAATCATTTGAGTTTCCAGTATTTCTTATGGAGAAATTTGCCTTGATATACAAGTGCTTTGGATTATACACGTTTCAGTAAAGAATTATGCTCACAAAACAAGGTTTTACTGTACCATATAATTCCACTCTTATGTGGAATTTAAGAAACAAATGAGCAAAGGGAGAAAAAGGTGAGAAAAAGAGACAAATTAAGAAACTGACTCTTAAATAAATTTTGTTTTTGTTTGTTTGTTTGTTTGTTTGTTTATTTATTTATTTATTTATAGGAAGAGAGATAGAGCAAGGGAGGGGCAGAGAGAGGGAGACACAGAATCTGAAACAGGCTCCAGCCTCTGAGCTGTCAGCACAGAGCCCGACGCAGGGCCTGAACCCATGTACCATGAGATCATGACCTGAGCTGAAGTCAGACTCTTAACCAACTGAGCCACCCAGGTGCCCCAAAACTGACTCTTAACTATAGAGAACAAATTGATGGCTACCAGACAGGAGGTGGGTGGGGGAATGGGTTAAATAGGTGATGGGGATTAAGGAGTGCACTTGTGATGAGCACCAGGCATTGTATGGAAGTAATGAATCACTACATTGTATACCTGAAAACAATGTTTATTATATTAACTAGCTATAATTAAAATCTTAAAAATTTAAAAAAAATAAAGTATGTAAGTAGGAATTTAAAAAATTGAACTGAATCTGAGCACAAGACAGAGAACCTTCAGTCTTTTTCCATCTGGTGTACCTAGACCTGACATTTATAGATTTATTCTAAATCCTGGCTAATCATTTTGGCTCATTTGTAAATGAGAGGTCAGAGGTTTGCAGCTAGACCATAATGTCTGTATTTCAGAATCCATTTTACTACATGAACATCATCCAATAAAAAGTGCAAGCCAGGGGCGTCAGGGTGGCTCAGTCAGTTAAACATCCGACTCTCGATTTTGGCTCAGGTCATGATCTCACGGTTCATGAGTTTAATCCCTTGTCTGGCTCTGCACTGACAGCGAAGAACCTGCTTGGGCTTCTTTCTCTCTCTGCCCCTCCCCAGATTGTTTGCTCTCTCTCAAAATAAATAAATACACTTTAAAAAAAAGTGGAAGCCAGGACTTGCTACTTTTTTGGTTCACTCAACTCCACACTCTCCTTGTATACTCACCCCCTCCTGAGAATCCTGGCACATAGTTTCACAGCCAAAAATAAGGCACAAGGTCAAGCAGTGCTCCCTAGGCAGGGAGGATATTCCCTCCCTTCCTTTTGGAAACACTTCAACTAACCCTGTTTTAGTTTGGCTGCTTTGCCTCATTTCAAAAATATTTCATTATACTCTATAGCCTTTCCCTGGATGCCCTAGTTAATTAAGTTTACATAATTTCCTACTGATTAGTTTTGAACAGCTTGTTCTGGATTTTCTCTCCTTTAATTTCTGCCTTTACTGACTGCTTAAAATCCTCAAATACAAACTTAGGAAAGTATGTGTTACCACAAAGATCACTATACTAATACAACAAAAAGCACTCTGATTCTTTAAGAGATCTTCACTTGTCTGTTCCAGAAAACAAAGAAACTGTTAGGTGGAATCCGTCAACAAGCCAGTAATAATAAACACAAAGAAGTCATTAGTTATATTCTTTCACATACAAGAATGAACTCTGGTCCATTCCTTTACTTATAATACATTTCACATTTACTAAGATCCTTTGAGATTCTTTCTCTGAGCTTAAGAACCCAGAGGATTAATGAAAAAAATTACTAGATGTGCAAAAATTATGCTCAAGCTGATTTATATCCCTCCTCAAACAGAATTCTTAACTGACATTTTACCTTTGTTTCTTGTGCCATAAATGAATAGCCTATAAGGTACTGAAAATGCATTCACTGTGGCCATCTTTGTGGCTGATGTGAATTGCCGCACAACCAATGGAAGTTTCTAATAATGAATATGGTCAAAATTAATGGGTCAGCTGTGCCGCAATCTGGTCCATCTGCTGCATATGCACAGCCTCAGAGGACAAGGAGGAAGGAAAGTGAACCCAAAACGTCAACACCAATATCCTAAAGCATTTCATGATTCAAGAAATGGCATTAGACTTTTTTTTTTTAATGTTTATTTATTTTTGAGAGACAGAGAGAGACAGATCATGAGCAGGGAGGGGCAGAAAGAGAGGGAGACACAGAATCCAAAGCAGGCTCCAGGCTCTGAGCTGTCAGCACAGAGCCTGACGCGGGGCTCAAACCCACCAACTGTGAGATCATGACCTGAGCCAAAGTCAGATGCTTAACCGACTAAGCCACCCAGATGCCCCTTTTCAATTTTTTTTAACGTTTATTTATTTTTGAGAAAGAGACACAGAGTGCAAGTGGGGGAGGGGCAGAGAGAGACACAGACAGAATCTGAAGCAGACTCCAGGCTCTCAACTGTCAGCACAGAGCCATACGCAGGGCTCAAACTCATGATCCATGAGATCATGACCGGAGCTGAAGTCAGAAGCTTAACTGACTGAGCCACCCAGGTGCACCAAAATGGCAACAGATTTTAAAATTACTCTGAAATCTGCTTTTCTCATAAATTCTTTAGTTTCTTGGCACTTTGGGGAAAATATAACAATTTAACTTCATAAATGGTCATTCTTAAGACCAAAGTTTCGCACAATGTTTCTTCTTGCTCATGTTAACTCTATAAAATAAAGTCGCCCCATCCTCCACTAGCCCACATCAGAACACAGAGGAAAAGTGAGTTTCAAGGTTGCAACAAATCTTCAGATACACTCTTACCCATGAATCAAGAATAAATCTGCAATGGCAAAAACCAAACAAATGTATTTGAAAAAAATATTCTCAGGTGACTTTTCTGGTGGTGAGATCCCCTCCACTCCATATAGTGAAATATTCTAGGTCAGCCAGGATTCTTGCTATGCGACAGTCTTCCTCCCTGGAGGAACCAGTGTTTTATCTCTGGTCAATTATGGATTTTGTCCATAATTGACAGCCAAAATGCTGACTTTTCAAAAACATGCTTTGTACAAATTTCATTCCAGTGTTCTTTTATTTCTGTTGAAAACTACCTTGTTTCATGTGCCAAGAAACACTGAGATGGGAGGTTTTTTTAAATTTGTTTAAAAAAAAAAAATCAGTTTCCACATCCAGTATGCAGATTTTTTTTTTAAACCCAGACATATATAATCACTTCCTGAAAGCATAGCTGAAGGTCATATTATGCAGTGGTGAGATGTCAAGCAAAGAAATACATACATTTCAATTTACAAGCTCACAAATGGTGTCAGTACTTGGAAAAGAAAATTCATAGGCTTGGGAATGAAAGATAAGATAGGGAACACTGGCTAATTGGCTAATTCACAAGGATAGCCTCTCCTTGGAACACGCATAATTCCCATTATGATAAGCACTTTGCAGGTGTGCTGAAGGAAGGAGAGATAAAGTTTGGCAATTAAGTTAGTGTTTCCCCCAGTGAATTCTAACTCCAACAATGGTACCAAAGGAGTGTGATGCAATTATGAAACTCAATTTCACAGGATTTTGTGGCTGAAGATACTTTGTCAATGACTCACTGAAAATGCTCATAATTTATGCCAAGCTTCTCAAACACTTTCTGATTATATACTTTAAAAGACAGATTAAGATGCCCTGTTTTTCATCTCTGGGCCTCTGTGGGCATATACAAATATCACAGGGTATTTCTTGCAATAATAAAACTGACAAAAGAACTGGAAATATTTAAGTTATCCTAAACCATCCTCTCTTCAGGATGCATTCTGGAAGATTAAGGCATGCAATCCCACAGAAGAGCAGAAGTGAATCAAGATCCATTTTAAACAACCAAAAAAAAAAAAATTATCTGATGAACTCCTTTTAAAATATTCAAAACAATGATCAAGGTTAGATTTCATTTCTCATTCCAGGCTTACATGGTTACCAACTGTTGAAATATTTTCATGCTATGTGCCTAAATTTTGAGGACAGAATTGCTGTCCATCCACAATCTAGCACATCTGTGTCCAACCTGACCACCTCAGCAGTCCTGCATAGGTGTCATGACTGGCTAACACGCTTCTAGCCAAGCTTCAACTGAGCCCAGGATTTTTCCCCCCACTGCTTTTATTTCATTGTTCTTAAATGCTTTACTGCTTTTCCTGTTGTTGATGTTAGAAGCCTAGAATGGTTTTACTGTTTAATGCATTTGTTGTGTTAAACATTAAAGACACTGAGATAAAGGTGAACCTGAAATAAAACAAGATCCGTGGGATCAAACAATGAAAATAATAGAACATTCAAAAACAATGACAAAAGGCAAAGAGAGCAAAAACATAAAGACACAGAACAGTTTAAAAGGCCATACTGTGTCAAATCAATGGTTCATTCAGTTTAATATCTCCTCTCTGACAGCGGCACTAGGGTAAGTTGTATGGTAAAGCTTGTCATTCATGCTCTTTGATTTTGTCCTCTAAAGGTTAGAAAGACATCCTGAAAATATCTAGCTTTCATTAATAATACATTAAGCATCTAGTCATAATCTAGTCTTGGATTTGTCAGTATTTCTATCCAGTAAGTTATTTGTATTATTTCTTAATTGTTAAAACGAGTAATTCTTTTACTTGTTTTAAAACAATATGTATTCTAATCCAGACTCTGCCAGTAACTGGGTATTTCACACTGGGCAAGGTGAATAATGTCTGTCTGAGTGTCCGTGTCTATGTAATGAGGGGGCAGAGAAAAAGCAATCAATTAAGTCCCTCCCTGCTTTCAAATTTTATGATTTGGCTACCAAATTTCAAAAGGATGTTAATACACTCATCCTTACATTATACATACCCACTGTCTTGCCAATCATAACCTCCTCCACCTTTGTTTTCTCTGGACTTCAAAGAATTAGCTTCTCGTGGTTACAAGAGATCTCTAACATCAGATAATACAACCCTAGGATGCCTGAATCATCATTACAGAATTCTCTACTGGCTGTCATCTTGATCCTGTTTGGATACTGTTACTGATAGAGAAGTTTATGAGGTGCCAAGGCAGCCCAATTCATTTTCAACTAACTCCAATTTTCAAAAATTATTCTGATATGAATTTGGATATAAATTTTGAAACACATCTATCTCCTTGCAACCTCTTGCTCGTTTCCTCTGGGGCAAGACAGAAGAAGAAGATCTAAATCTTTTTTCTACATGCTCCATGCGATAGATCTTCTAATACTGGAAGAAGCTATCACATTCCTCTCACTTGCCTCCCTTCTCCAGGCTAATCATCAGTTAGCCTTTATTCTTGTATCATAGTATTTATTTCATTGGCTACTCTTCTCTGAACAAACTTCACCTTGACAGTGCCTGTCTGAAAATATATCATCCCAGACAGAAACTAACACTTTAGCCAGAGGATAGTTAAGTGCTAAGAATAGAACGATTATATCCTCCCTTGTTCCAAACACCCATTTGGATGTTTCTATTAACACAACTAAGATCACATTAACTTTTGAGATTTACACTTTTTAAGGCACTGCTATTCAGCCATATTTTCCTGACCTTATATCCATAAGTGGATACAGATGAGGGCTAGAAGCTCAAAATAGAAAGTTGGCCACTAGGGGTGTTAGGAGACATACTTCTTATTAACTGTGTGACTTCAGGCAAACAACTTCAATTTCCTGTGCCCTGGTTTTCTCATTTCTAAAAAAAATTTTGAATGTTTATTTATTTTTGACAGAAAGAGAGAGAGAGAGAGAGAGAGAGAGAGAGAGAGAGAGAATGTGAGCAGGGGAGGGGCAGACAGAGAGGAAGACATAGAATTTGAAGCAGGTTCCAGGCTCTGAGCTGTCAGCACAGAGCCTGACATGAGGCTCCAACTCACAGACTGCAAGATCATGACCTGAGCCGAAATCGGATGCTTAACCGACTAAGGCACCCTATAGTTTTCTCATTTCTAAAATGGAAGAACAATTCTTCTAAATATCTTAGATATTATAAAGATAAATGAGCAGATATAACAATTACTTCCTTAAGGTAAAAGAATTATGGAAAAACAGGCTATAGTTCCTGAATGATTAAACATAGAGGTTCTATATGATTCAATAATTTCACTCATAGGATGGATATACTCAAGGGAAATAAAAATATGTATCCACACAAACACTTGTACGCAATGTTCATAGCAACATTATTCATAATAGCCAAAAAGTAGAAGCAATTTAAATAACCATCAACTGATAAATAGATCAATAAAATGTGGTATGTCTGCATAATGGGATATTATTCAGCCATAAAAATGAATGAAGTACTGATACATGCTACAATGTGGATGAATCTTACATACATTATGCTAACTAAAAGAAGACAGACACAACAGGCCACATATTTTTGCATGACCCCATTTACATGCAATGTCCAGAATAGGCAAATATAAAGAGACAGAAAGTAGATTAGTGGTTGCCAGGTTAAGGGAAGAACAGCCTGAGAATTGACTGGTAAAGGGTACAAGGTTTCTTTTTGGTGTAATAAAAATGTTCTAAATGTGATTGTGGTGATGGCTACACAACTCAGTAAATACACTAAAAGTGAATTTTATACGAAAAGTGTATACTAAAAGTATTACACTTTTTAGTGTAAAAGTGAATTTTACACTTTAAATAGGTATATTGTATGGTTTGTGTTTTACCTCAATAAAGTTGTTTTTTGTTTTTTTTTAAATTTCTTTTTAATGTTTATTTATTTTTGAGACAGACAGAGACAGAGCATGAACGGGGGAGGGCCAGAGAGAGGGAGACACAGAATATGAAGCAGGCTCCAGGCTCCGAGCTGTCAGCACAGAGCCCGACGCGGGGCTTGAATTTATGGACTGCGAGATCATGACCTGAGCCGAAATCAGCCGCTCAACCGACTGAGCCACCCAGGCACCCAATAAAGTTGTTTTTTAAAGGAACTATAGAGAGGTGCCTGGGTGGTTCAGTCAGTTGAGAGTCCAACACTCGATTTCAGCTCAGGTCATGATCTCATGGTTCCTGGGATTGAGCCCCACATCTGTGCTAACAGCACAGAGCCTGCTTGGGATTCTCTCTCTCCTCTCTCTCTGGCCCTTCCCCACCTCTCTCTCAAAATAAATGAATAAATAAACAAATGTTAAAAAATATTTTTTTAATATAAGAACTATAGAAACGTAAGACATTCATTTACTTGTTAGAGGTCTCTAGTGAATAACCAACAGCAACTCTAAGAATACTTCCCTGAATTATAAAACTCAGAGACAATCATTACCATGGGGATTTTATTTATGATTCTTCTCAAAGATTGTGATGATAGTACACAATCTGGGGAAGCAGCATGCGTAAACCACAGCCAGGGATAAGGGTACATAAATGCCTGTGATCTGAGCACAAAGCAATTACCCATGGAAATCTAATATGGCCACTGGGAAACATTCCCATATACACAACCTTCACTCAGCAGCTGGCATTTATATAGACTCTTATTTAACAAATGTAACTATCAGTTTGTTGTGAGTTTTTAAAAGTGAAAAAGTACTCCAAATAAACATTGTAGCCTAAAGAATGTTCATTAATTAATTCATTAATATACATTAATTAATGGCAATGGGGTGGACCAAATAACCTGAAAAGCCTTTCCCAGCAGAACTCAAACCCAGAGTGCAATATACAAACATCCTTTTAAATACATAGCTAAATTTTCAAGAGAAGAGGGAACTCTTGAGGGGCCAAAACAGAAAATTAAATAAAAAACAGTAAACAAATGACCTGATGCAGATATTGGTCTTGAAAATATAAGGGGCTACATACGACATGAGAAGCCAAGGAGGAGGGTCTTGAATCAACCTAAGGAGTTTGGACTTTAATCTTGTAGGCATAGAGTTATAAGAGGATGTAAAGTAGTAGTTGTCAATTATACCTCAATGAAGCTGAAAAGAAATGTAGAGAAGCAACATGATCAAATTTGTATTTTAGAAAAATTTTTCTGGCAGCAGTATGGCTAATGGATTTGAGGAAACCAAACCTGGGGAAGAGAGACAGGTTAGAAGACTATTAATAATAACTAGATTTATTGAGTTCTTATGTACCATCACAGAACTAAGAGCTTTATACATATTATCTCAATTATTATAACAACTCCACACTGAGATTATTCCATATTTTGATCAAAAAAGAAACTGAGACTCGGGTTAAATAACTTGCTCAAGTCACATAATTAGCAATTAGTTAGGTTAAGATATACTAAGAGTCTGATGATTTAGGTGGAAGTTGAAAAAAAGGGCTTAGAAGGCAGAATTCAGAGAGCCTGATGACCAGTTAGCTATAGGAAAACAAGAAAGGGAGGGGTTTAATTTCAATACAAGTAGTAATTACTATCTGTATGTGCTTTACAATATAACATTATAAAAGGGATATTGGAGGTTACTCAATAAGCTAAATAAAAAATTCCATGACACAGTAATTCCACTCCTAGAGATACATGCAAAAGAACTAAAAACAGGTATCAAACAAATACTTGTACATCAATGCTCAGAGAAGCTTTATTTACAATAGCCAAAATGTGGAGACAACCCAAATGTCTATCAAGAGAAAAATGGAAAAACAAAATATGGTATAGTCATACAGCAGAATATTAGTCATCTATTAAAAGAATGAAGTACTGATACATGCTACAACATGGATGAACCTTGAAAAATTCATGCTAAGTAAAAGATGCCAACACCAAAGACCACATATTACATGATTTCATTTATATAAAATATCCAGAATAGGGACATCCATAGAGACAGAAGGCAGATTAGTGGTTCCCTTGGGTTGTGGATATGATAGAGGAATAGGGAATGATTCCTCAATAGTTGTGGCACTTTCTTTTACAGTGATTAAAATGTTCTGGGACTTGATAGTGGTGATGGTTCAACAACATGGTAAGTATACTTAATACCTCTGAATTTTCTGTTTTAAAACAATTACAACGGTAAATTTTATGTTCTGTGTATTTTACCACAGTTTTTAAAAAGGGGACTGGCCTATTGATGGAACACTTCCATGGAGATATTTAAAGGGTAGAACTGTTACGGATGAGTGAGAAGGATGCATTTGTCTTTAAAAAAAACAATAATTATATATTTTATGAAAACATTCACACTGTGAAAGGGAAACTGGCCTTAACAGAGCACTACTATGGAGAGGATTTCCATTCACAATACAGTATCACCATTCATGGTCTTGATAATACAAGAGGCAACACAGGGTCAGGGTTAGAAAGAGAGCTAGTCCCTACCCTCATAGGTTTTAGAATCAAGGAGATAAGTAGGATTCACAGAAATCTCAACAGCATACCAGTTAAAAACAATGTAAGATAAAAATTAAAGAGCAGTTCAGTCAACATATGCTGTGAGTTCAGAGGGGAAAACAGGGAAGGCAGTGCAGAAATAAACATGAAGGGAAAACCTAGTGCACTAGTTCAAAGTTTGGGTTTTTAGGTGGAGCACATTGGAGATTTACAGTAATGAAACTACTCTGTATGATACTACAATGATTGATGCATGTTATTATAGATTTGTCCAAACCCATAGAAGCTACAACACCAAGAGTGAACCCTGATGTCATCTATGGACTTTGGGTGACTGTGATGTGTCAACAGAGTTTCATCATTGTAACAAATGGCCCAACTCTGCTGGGGGATGCCCATATTGGGGTAGGCTATGCATGTTTAGTGGGGGAGATGGAACATGGGAACTCTGTGCCTTCCACTCAATTTTGTTGTCAACTAAAACTGCTTCAAAAACTAAAACCTATTAACAAAAATAGCGCAGAGTTCAGAGCCACACTGAACTTTGGCTCTACCATTTACTACCTCATGCAGGTTAGTTTTCCTCAATTTTCTCATCTGAAAAATGGGAATAACAACAGAACCTATCCCAAATTGTTGTGAGGATTACATAAGTTAGTATATATTTAAAATGTTTTGAATAGAAAGTACTCAATTAGCTATCATCATTACGTCATCATCAGCATCCCAAGCACTGAAGGAGGAGTAAATCATATTTAGGAATAAAACTCAGTATTCCAGGCCAGCAATTTTCAAACGTTTTTGAGTGTTCAATTAAGACAAAAACTGGAAGCCCAGTATTTACATGGAATTGAAGCACGGCTGTAACTGAAGTGATTCCTACATGGTGAGTCATATCATTTGAGAGTTGTCCTGGACATTACAAAGCACTTACTTGGCGATTCGTTCATTCTTCAACATTTGGTGACCATCTATGTGCTAGTTGGTTTTTTAAAAAAGATTTTATTTTTAAGTAATCTCTACACCCAACATGGGGCTTGGAGCCACAACCCAGAGATCAAGAGACACACGTTCTACCAAATGAGCCAGCCAGGCCCCCACTATGTGCCAGATTTTGTAAGAGATCATGAGTATTTGGCAAAGACAGACCTAGAACCTACTCTTCAAGGAAGTTACATATACCCTAGTTGATAAGACAGGCAAGAATCCAACAACTTTTTAATACAACTTCACTGAGAAATAACTCGCCCGATAAAATTCACCCATTTAAAGTATACAATTGAATGGTTTGTGGTGTATTGCACAAGATTGTGCAACCATCACTATAATCAATTTTAGAATATTTTAATCACCCCACAAAGAAACTCGTTACCCAGGAGTCCATTCTTATATGTAAAATAAGAAAGAAAAAACCCTATGTAAAACTATTACAAAGGTTATAAGTGTATGCATAATGTGGAACTGACCACTCCTTGTCAATACAAGATTCCAGGAGATAAACAGGCATGCCAGCTTTCCTTTAAAAAGGTGATCAGTTCGGGGCACCTAGGTGGCTCAGTTGGTTGAGCATGTGACTCTTGATTTTGATTCAGGTCATGATCCCAGGGGTCGTGGGACTGAGCCCTGTGTTGGGCTCTGCACTGAGCATGGAGCCTGCTTGGGATTCTCTTTCTCCCTTTGCCCCTTTCCCCAGCTCGCAACGCTCTCTAAAATTTAAAAAATTTATTTGAGTGGTTCAACAATCAGAGCAAGCAGAAGGAAAAGAATCAGGAAGTAAGGAATAACAAGAATCTCACTGGATGAAATCCACAGTGCATGAAGCCAGGTAAGTCAAGACATCATAAGTGCACAAGGCTGAAGAGATGAAAAAGTAACTGGTTAGGCATAAGAGCCTAATAAAATTTTGGTTTCCAGCCTTCCCTTTATCTTAAAAGTGAGTGCATAGTAAAAACTTCCAACACTGTGTCCCTTAGCACTGTGTCATGAGCGTGTGTTTGTGCACACACACATATGCTCACTTTTATCACTCACTTGAACTATATCTGTGGTTTAGGGAAATTCTACTCCAATCCCCATTTTAAACATGGCTGTTGTGAAGTTCAGGCCAAAGGCAGACTATGACAATGCCAGGAATCTGAAAATGTGTGGTAATGGTTAATGTCAGATGCATCAAGGTACAATTTTAGATCCTATGTATAAGCTTCCAGGCCAGAAGCAAATTACTTAATCTCTTCGAGCTTCAGAACACTCACCCATAGAATTATCAAGATGATGTAAATAAAATACTCAGTGAGTACTATTCTTTTTAGATGCCCCATATATGTTACACTAACTTTAATTATGTGCAAAATAGCAAGATTTGATATTTTGATGTGTAACTATATTTCAGCATATACAATATTTAGCCGCAACAGTCAGTTCAAGATACTTTTTTATCAGAGACAAAATGCTGCAGAAGCCTTCTCTGAATTACTAGAGAGATGAATAACTGCAATTTTCTCCTGAAGATGTGTGTGTTTAAATTAGGTCTTATTGTACTCATTTCCAAAGAAAGTGCTATATTTTAATCACTCTACCTTCCCTGTTTTGAATGTTTTAAAAGATCACTATGAATTCTTACCACAACTACTAAATTCTTCCCAGTGCTAAAGACTGCAAATATGCAATCTGAGAAAATGGGCAATTTGAGACTATCTAACAAACCAGCTTGGGGACCTTGCACAAAGAACACTGTAACTATGGAAACACTTGGCAATGGAGTTACAACATAAATCAAAGAACCTGTTTCATTATTCAAGTACCAAGCATTTGAGATCAATTTATAGCAACTGTAAGCTATTAATAATTGTATTCTATTCAATTTGTCAAACATGATTTTCTCTCTCCATGAGATCTTTAGGAAATCCTTAAGTGTTTTCCTTAAGGAGAAGGAAATGATAAATTAAATCCACTTAAGTGGTGCAGTGTACCTGACTGGTGGTTTTGATCCATTTATGAAACAAACACTATGAAATCAGGCTTAGTTGGCATTTAGCATATGCTTTGTTGTGTGTGTGTGTGTGTGTGTGTGTGTGTATACACACACACACCGATGATGACCTGGTTCCCCAATCAGGATTACAAATTCCTCAAACACAGGAAACATAAACAACTTAAAAGATACCCCATCATTAGTACCTAGCAAAGGGCTCATGATATAGTCTATAATGAGTGCTTTCCTGGCTAATTTAGCTCTTCTTTTCTAAGCACAAGAGACTTTGGAAGAAGATAAATCACAGCACATTAACAGGATTTTACGATGGGGAAAAAAAGAGCCCTACAGTGCAAAGTTCACGAAGGTTATCTTTAGGAAGTATATAAGCTATACCCTTCACAAACATGGTGGTTGTTTCCTTACTAATTTTTGCACAAACTTTTTTTTTTCTTTTGAGAAAGGAAACTCTAGGCCAGTTCTAACTTTTAATTTCCTTCTGCTCACAGGAAGGTTTGTTAACTGACAGGTTGTTTTTTTTTTTTTTCTTTACAACTGTGTACTACCTGAGCCTCTACGATCCTCTCTCCCTATTTCCCTTCAGTCAAAACAGGAGGGGGAAATTACAAATAGAATTTTAGGATAAGGGCACCTGGGTGGCTCAGTCAGTTGAGCATCCGACTTCGGCTCAGGTCATGATCTCGTGGTTTGTGAGTTCGAGCCCCGCGTCGCGCTCTGTGCTGACAGCTCGGAGCCTGGAGCCTGCTTCGGATTCGGTGTCTCCCTCTCTCTCTGCCCCTGTCCCACTTGAGCTCACTCGCTCGCTCTCTCTCTCTCTCAAAAAATGAAGAAACATTAAAAAAAAGATTAAAAAAATAAAGAAAAAATTTTAGGATAAAGCTCAGGCCTGCCAACATATATGCATTATCAGTAGTCAGCCTCTTTGTATGACACAGGGATGGAAGAGAAACCGATCTTGAAATAAATATACATCTTCTGATTGATTTGGGTTTAATGTTCCCAATTTAAAAAGGGAACTAAGTATTTCATATTTTTCTCTCATAAAACAGTAATTTGTAGGTCTTGTTTGCTCTGCATTCTCTTGGGAATCTAGTCCCTTGACTCAAAGGGCCTCTTCCCTCTCTTGCTTGTGTCTACCTGTCCTTGCAGATGCTACTTTACAGTGTTTTCTAGTCAGCTTTCACCCTTCCTGTTCTGAAAAGCCTTCATTAATTCTCATCTGAATTACTATATTCACCTCCAAATTGGCTTCACAACTCTTATATTCCCCTGTAACTCACTCTATATGGTAGTGCTAGATTAATGTTCTGGAAATATAGTTCTGATCCTTTGCTGAGTCACAAATATTTGTTAAGCACACATTTTCCACATCACATGCTACATTAGACCTTAATGATTCAAAGAAAAAGACACACGTTTTTTATCTCATGGAGCTTACATTCTAATGATATAATTTCTCTGTCCAAAATCTGTCGATTGTTCTCCAATGTCAATGGAATTCAGCATAATTTCTTCACTCTGCCCATCAGAGGATATGAGCTAGGTGATGCTCTGTAGATTAACCTCCTAATGCACTTTGCCCTCTGTTCTGGTGAAATGAGTTTTGCACACCGTGAATTTTGCTATATCCATGTTCCTATTTACTCTGACCTCTGTACCTAGAATCCCCTCCCCAACGCCATCTCATCCTCCAGAAATTCAACCTATATTTCATAGCCAGTGTCAAGTGAAATCTCCTTCATAAAGTCTTTTATGACCCCATATCCTAATGTTATTGTCTCCCTATGCTATTCTTCTGGAACTTTTACCTTGCATTGTATTATACTAATTGTGTATCTGTTCCAGTTCTATTTAATTACTTATAGGAATTAGCACAGAAACTTGTATAAATTAGGTAAGGGGTACAGGGCCTAGGGCTTACTTTCAAGGATATACACATTTTCTAAATTCTCTTTCCTTCCCTCCTTCAGGCCAAAAAACTTAATCTGATAATGGACTGGGGAAGGGGAGAGGTAGATAAAGAAACAAGGAAAACTGACCGATGAGTTCTTCTTCTGAAAAGAGTCATTTAATCTGAAACTTGAACATGAATAAAGGTTGGGTGAAGAAGGGTGGACTAAATGGAATGACTAAATCAGTTAAGCATATGCAAAAGCACAGAAGCAGCAACAGCATCGTGTTGATAAAACACTGCAACCATGCTAATACCTTAATGGAGCAATACAGTCTAGCCTCACTGAAAAAAATAACAACAAAAATCTTCAACAATATATATCGTAATAGCTGTATTGTGGGGTAAGCGGATCAGCTCACAAGGATCCTCCTTTCCCATGGATCACATCTCCACGTTCCATTCCACACCTCCAGAAACATGGACTCTGACAGTTTTGTGTTTACCATGAACCCAGGGATATACACTGACTCAAAACAGGCCAATCAGATCTCCCCTCCTGTGGGTTTGTAATAAGAACCATGAGAATGCCCAAGGCAATGTCTCCATGAGGCTAGAACTGTAACATATCAAGTTGGGTGTTACTGGGTAGTCATTTTTCAGTCAACTGGATGGTGGTGCAGAGAAATTAGGTCTGTACACAGATAAGAAAGTGTCCGATATGCACACAAAAGCAGAGGAGATGGAACACAAGCATCCCTCAGGTCTGTGCTGGCTTCCTCTCTATTCCCTAGTTCTCTTATCTCTCTAAGGCCCAGCTGCTCTCTTGTTCTTGGGCCTCCCAACCCCTACACACTTATAATAAGCCCCTCTTTCTGCTAAGGCTAGAAGTGTCCTTCAAACACCTGCATAGCCAGCTAGTCCTAACTAAGACATAAACATTGTACTGAACCACAACATTTCCACTTACCAGTGTGTATGGGAAATCCTCCAGCGTTTCCCAAGTTCCCACCGTGCACAAGTTATCCACCAACAGTGTACAAGAATCTAAAAGTTTCATTTTCCATTTTCTTTTCATCATGGCATACATTTTAGGCTACACATTTTTAAAAGGTTTATGTCTATAATACAAATCCCAAAGCTTAGAATTCCTATTTCATTTCACAGATAATAGTCACTCTGTGAGTTGCTGACATATGTATATCAATATTCTGAAAGCCATTTTGGAAGATGAAGAGGCAATGAGTTCAGAGAAGCCATGCTTCCTGTGTTTAATCAGACCAAGTTCATCTACGAAATTTCAAGTGGGCTGAAAAACTGTTCTAGGAGAATTCATTGAAGGACACATTGAAATGACCTCTTTAGAAAGCATCAGTGGAATTATTACATCCATGGATTTAACATTACTATGATTCAGTGATTCACTATGCATCACTCACTGGACCCCTAGGGAGCCAGCCAACACAAGAGTTCCATCCAACAAAATAAATATAGTCTAGCAGCAGGGTGTTTCCCAAAATTACCCAATCAAAAAACTCACATGGAGCACTTGTAAACATACAGATTCCAAGACTCCACCTCAGACCTACTGAATCAGAATTTCTAAGAGATAGACCTAGGGCTTTGCAAACATCTCCAGAGGACTCGCAGTTTCCCCAGACTGTTTAGCATAACATTAAGAATGACCGCAATCCCTCCCCTGCCCCACCCCACCCCCAAGCCTCACACCCAAGAGGAAACCGCTCTCAGATATTGCTGAACCAGGCTTTGATTCACTTGTACCTCATCTCTCTGGCTCACATTTTCTGACTTTCATTAAATTCTCTTGTTCCTCTCCAAATGCACCCCCTGCAGCAAGGTTCTGGAGCTTTCCCAGAGTTCAGCTACCTTGTCCTTCCTGGCATAGCTAACTGGAAACCCAGAAATAAATGAACTGCCCCTATATCTTCTTCCCCTTCTTGCCTTAGCCCTTCCAACGGTACGCTGCACTCTAAGACAGCCCTGGCTGGGTATCGCCTGACCTTGACATCCCACCTCAATCCAAAACAGACTCCAGGAAGGCTGACCTACATGCCATCAAAAATGTGAGAGGAAATTACGTTCATCATTCCAACTCCAGTTGATCTATTTGATCACATATGTAGCGCTTTTCCTATGTTTAAAAATATCAAAGCAAATTCCCCAGCGTATTATTGAAGAATAGATCCAGTAGTAGGTTTCTTTGAAATAAATTTTGTAGAAGAAAATTTTCAAGAGGCAGTCCTTGGCCAACCAATTTCATAAACCACAAGTGTACACGTAAGGTCAATGTGCAGTCATCACCGTGAATTCCAGCTGTCACATAGGTCCACTGCTCACTGGGAAATGCCAGAAGCAAGAAAAAAGGCAGTGAGAATGAGAGATGATAGTGACTCTCGCCACATCTCATGCTTATGATGCTTCAGACAGCAAAGTATGGGGTCTGCTTTGGAAAGTAAGAAAAGCATGGTAGTCAATCAACAGCCAAAAGGCAGAGAAAGGATGTCAAGAAGGGTTTATTCACAGATTGGCCCGTAATTGTTAATCAAATCAGGTCATGGTGCGACATTATAATGCTATCATTTTAGTTTATGGGACACAGAATTTTTTTCTCTCCACAAAAGCTAGTGAGAAAACACGAAGTCAAATAAAACCACCTTGTTCTCTGAAGTACACAAAATGATACTTCTAATGGCAAAATTCACTTTGCCATGGGTTGATGAGTAATGATACAGCAAACTGAAGGGGAGAAAAGAAATAGCTGCACTCACCTGGTAGGAACTGCAGGCTTAGTGAAAAATTCTAAGATGTCAATTTACTCTGCAGACACACTCTCCAGGGGAGACTCTGGGTGAACAGTCCAGGCCATAAGATTTACCCTAGGTCAGATTTGAAGCCCTAGAATACCATGGCTGTGGAAGTGTCCAGGCTAGACAGACAAGAAGCAGAACATCCATCAGCCCGACACATGTACTGCCCGTGGAAGAAGCAGAAGGTCCTGCCAGAGCAGCCTAAAGGGAAGCTACCAAAGAAACCAAGGTAGCCCAGGAGAGGCTCTACCTTCAATACTACATAAAGAATATGTAAGAGTGTATACAAACAGATACACACATGGTAACAGTCTAACCACATCCTGAACATTCAGACTAGTAACTTGTCTGATGTGTACAAATTCCTTCTGTGAGCAGAAGGACTGCTACTGTGTGCCCAGATGGATACACGGACAAATTATGTTTACCCAACTTCAGACAAACCATGCCAAAATATTCCTCCCAAACAACTAATTTCAATTTGTTCTTGTTTTCCTCCAACAAAAGCCTAACAAACTGTTTCATATATGCATTTGACTTTTCAAATATTTGCAACCATGGCAAACTCAGTGATTCCTTGTGCTCCAAGAGCTGCAGAATGGCCTTTGAGTGACATGTGTATGGCATTCTGATGTTAAATGTCATCTTCTTATAGTACAGGAGAAAGGACCTGCAGCAGCACAGACCTGACCTGACCCTGTGGTGTATGCATCAGCAGGAGCCAGATGCCTAGAGCACCCAAAAAAGAAATGCTACGCTCCCCAAAGTTCAGCAGCAAAAAAACAAAATAAGAATTCCAGGCTTCAATGCCTATGTGGCTCTTCCTGGGTCACTTCACTCTTCACTGAACAGAAAGCAAAAGGAGGTGCTAGTAGAAAAGCCATCTAGGAGGTAGCTTCAGCCAAAGCCATGGGGCTCCCTTTACCCCAAGAGTTGGACAACTGTAAGCCCCAACTGCAGGTGTGCTATTTCCTCACCAATGGTCATGTGACACTCCTGATGCCTCCAGAGAGACCCTGTCACAACCCTACCTTAAAGGAAACTTTACTCCACACCTTAGTGTCTACGTTTTTTACATTCATTTAACTCCTTTCAACATCATGTATTAGAATAGACATGTGTATCAGGCATACTTAGACAAAGATCTTTTCCCCCAAAATCTACAAACTTCAGGCAAAGAAACCCAAAACTCTGTTTAAAAATTATCCTTTTTAGGATAGAGCACCAGGATGGCTCAGACAGTTAAGCGTACGAATTCGACTCAGGTCATGATCTCATGGTTCATGGGTTCGAGCCCCTGCATTGGGTTCTAGAAGCCGCTAGAACTGAGCACTCAGAGCCTGAGTCTGACAGCTCGGAGCCTGGAGCCTGCTTTGGATTCTGTGTCTCCCTCTCCCTTTGGCCCTCCCCCACTCATGCTCTGTCTCTGTCTCAAAAGTAAATGAACATTAAAAAATTATACTTTTTGGGGTGCATAGGTGGCTCAGTTGGTTAAGCATCTGCCTTCAGCTTAGGTCATGATCTCACAGTTCATGAGTTCTAGCCCTACGTTGGGCTCTCTACTGTCAGCACATCCCCCATCCCCCGCCCTTGTCTGTCTGTCGGTCTCTCTCTCTCAATCAAATAAATAAGTAAATAAAGCCCATGTTGTGCTCTGCGCTGACAGCTATGAGTCTGGAGCCTGCTTTGGATTCTGTCTCCCTCTCTCTCTCTGCCCCTCCCCCACACATGTTCTGTCTGTTTCTCCTTCAAGAATAAACACTAAAACCTTTTTTAAGTAAACTTTAAAACTTATCTTTTTTATGTGTCAACTATGCTCAAATTTAAAAATTTTAATTATCTTTTGTGTTTCTAAAATCAACTATTTGCTCTTTATAGTAAAGGTGCTTATTTTACAGATGGAGAGCAGTGATCTGTTTTCCACCTTCTTGATGTCTCTATCCAAGTAGAGTAAGACAGTCAGATATCAAAAACATGACATTATCCTTCAGGTTCCTAGATGAAGAGCAGTATCATCAGAACTGTTTATGTTGGGTGTTATATGGCTTCTGCATGGAAGGCTACAACCCCCACATATAAACACCTCCCTCACACCAGTATGTTGTAGTTCTGGTAAATTTTGGCAAATTCACAGCCATTTTAACAACCAGAAAAGCTTGGAAAATAGCGGGGTCATGACAGGTAAAAATAAATAGCTGTAATTCCCTATATCAGTGCTTCTCAAATTAAAAGGTATCCAAATCACCTAGGGATCTTGTTAAAATAAAGGTTCTTATTCAATAGGTCTGGGATGAGGCCCAGGTTTACAGAGTTAACCAGCTTCCAGATGCTGCTGATCCATGGACCACATCTTGAATACCAAACCAAGGCCTTCTACCATTATCTCCCTCGGGAGCTCAAAGCAATTTCTCTGACATATAAGAAATTCCCATCACATGATTATGAAAAAGGACACTGTTAAAAGACAAAGTGCAGTCCTCATTTCTAGCGAACGGGGAAACGAAGCAACATTGAGATTCTTGGCCTTTCTTATTTTTTAAATTTTTAACATTTATTTATTCTTGAGAGAGAGAGAGAGAGATAGAGCATGAGCAGGGGAGGGGCAGAGAGAGAGAGAGGGAAACACAGAATCTGAAGCAGGCTCCAGGCTCTGAGCTGTCAGCACAGAGCCTGACATGGGGCTCGAACTTACGAACCGTGAGATCATGACCTGAGCTGAAGTCGGACACTTAACCAACTGAGCCACCCAGGTGCTGTGGTCCCCATTCTGACTCATACCAATCATTCGACTCTCCTTTCCTCAAAATTAGCTTGATATGCTAACTCCCTTAGGAGAGATGGAGATTGATTGCTGCCAAAGCTTACCAGTATCCAAGGTACAAAAGCATTACCTTTGGTTGTCAGCTTGCAACTACCATAGACAGGCCAGTCATAGTTTGGTTTCAGGATTACCAGGGAGGAAGTCATAAGTCTATTTCTGGCACTGGAAGCACATCTAAGCAGCCCTGAATACTCCATAAAGAATCACAAAGAGTTCTGCAACATCTAAAAAGATAATCTTGTGTGAGTTTAGCCAAACTATTCTGATTAAGCAATTTGTGTTGACTTTGCCTCTAGGTGATTTAGAGTGTTTAGTTAACACTCTGAAGGGAAGTCCTAAACACTGAGTCTAGGGACACAATATTAGAGTATATTTCAAAGTCTTTCATTTTAAAAGATAAAGGACAGAGGGGGAAAGTTTAAATTTTACCCACTAGAGCTGAAATCCAATCACCCTAATTATATCTGATGCCTCCTTACTCACAATTTTGCATCCCAACATCCACACTGTCACCTCATAGCAAATGGAACCCACAGTACCCGAAATAATTAGGGTATATCAAAACGCTCACGGATACATTCAAATCACTAATAATAAAACACATACTCTATGAATACAATATACTTTTTTCTAGTACAACATTTTAAAATACAAGCTATTGACAAGTTGCTCCTCTGAACTAAAAACCACTCCTACATTATTAATCTTAGTGACCTCACACAGCAACCAAGATCTCTTGTAACAAAATAAAGTGACAACCACATCAATGAGACATCATGTGAGAAAGTGATCTCTCCCAAAGCCGATGTGAGCCATAGGCAGCTTGACTTCTGAGCTAAAGATTCTACCTCCCAAAGAAGTTGCTATAAAAAAAAGAATCCTGATTTTTCTGGATTCTTTTTATTTGTGAGGCTAAAGGGCCTAGACAAGAAAACTAGCTCCCACAGCTATAAACAAACTAGTCCTTCAGGGCTTGTGACACCAAGCTGGGGCTGGGTAGCTGTTCACATAATTCTGTGGGACTTCCCCCCCGCCACCCCACCCAGAAAGAAGAGCACTGAATAGCCGGCAATGTAGGACATAAAACTAAATCAAGTCAAAATATTAGAAGAAACACATGTTTCCTCCAAAATGTATGTGTAGTGAAATATCTTAATACAAAACACCTAATACCATAACCTCGTTAACTAACCTACTTACTATATATTTCCTGTTGCTAATTCCCTCAGGTGCTTCTGGATTCCATGCCTCTTACAGATGATTCTGAAACTCCTGTGAAGGTGGAAATAAACTGATAGTGATAATTGGTATGCCTGGTTCTTTTAGATCTTTACCATAAAGCATGGCAGTGAGGGGTGCCTGGGTGGCTCAGTTAGTTAAGCATCTGACTTCAACTCAGGTCATGATCTCACAGTGTACAGGGCTCTGTGCTGACAGCATGGAGCCTGCTCAGGATTCTCTGTCTCCTTCTCTCTGCCCCTCCCCTTCTTGCACTCTCTCTCAAAAAATAAATAAACTAAAAAAAAAAATGTTTTTTAAAGGAACGACAATGAATATATTTGTTCCCAAGGTGAGGATGAAAAAATATAAGGTGGTGAGTACTATTATTTCAGAAAGAGATATATTTCCAGGTCCTCGACCACTTCTACAATATTTTGCAAATTACCATTCATTCTGTCTTATTCTCTAGGAAAGTAGCATACAACTAAAGGAAAAGGTATTATCGCATTGTCTCCTCCAGGAATGACGGCTGGACCAACTGCATCAGAATCACTTGGATGCTTTTTTTTTTTTAGATGCAGATTCCTGGGACCCACTTAAAGAAAGTATGAATCACAGGTTTAGAATGGGTACAGAAATCTACTTGAACCATTATCCTTAATAATTCTGAGTTCTCTAAAGTCTAGAGAACCCTGGGTTAAGGTACTGTAGAACTGAAAAGCTTTGCACTACTGACTTCTTCTGCTCTGATCTTTATTATTTCTCTTCTTCTGCTGGGTTTAGGCTGCCTTTGCTGTTCTGCTTCTATTTCCTTTAGGTGTGCTGTTAGATTTTGTATTTGGGATTTTTCTTGTTTCTTGAGATAGGCCTGGATTGCAATGTATTTTCCTCTCAGGACTGCCTTCGCTGCATCCCAGAGCGTTTGGATTGTTGTATTTTCATTTTCGTTTGTTTCCATATATGTTTTAATTTCTTCTCTAATTGCCTGGTTGACCCACTCATTCGTTAGTAGGGTGTTCTTTAACCTCCATGCTTTTGGAGGTTTTCCAGACTTTTTCCTGTGGTTGATTTCAAGCTTCATAGCATTGTGGTCTGAAAGTATGCATGGTATAATTTCAATTCTTGTAAACTTATGAAGGGCTGTTTTGTGACCCAGTATATGATCTATCTTGGAGAATGTTCCATGTGCACTCGAGAAGAAAGTATATTCTGTTGCTTTGGGATGCAGAGTTCTAAATATATCTGTCAAGTCCATCTGATCCAATGTATCATTCAGGGCCCTTGTTTCTTTATTGACTGTGTGTCTAGATGATCTATCCATTTCTGTAAGTGGGGTGTTAAAGTCCCCTGCAATGACCACATTCTTATCAATGAGGTTGCTTATGTTTATGAGTAATTGTTTTATATATCTGGGGGCTCGGGTATTTGGCGCATAGACATTTATAATAGTTAGCTCTTCCTGGTGGATAGACCCTGTGATTATTATATAATGCCCTTCTTCATCTCTTGTTACAGCCTTTAATTTAAAGTCTAGTTTGTCTGATATAAGTATGGCTACTCCAGCTTTCTTTTGGCTTCCAGGAGCATGATAAATAGTTCTCCATCCCCTCACTCTCAATCTAAAGGTGTCCTCAGATCTAAAATGAGTCTCTTGTAGACAGCAAATAGATGGGTCTTGTTTTTTTATCCATTCTGATACCCTATGTCTTTTAGTTGGCGCATTTAATCCATTTACATTCAGTGTTATTATAGAAAGATATGGGTTTAGAGTCATTGTGATGTCTGTATGTTTTATGCTTGTAGTGATGTCTCTGGTACTTTGTCTCACAGGATCCCCCTTAGGATCTCTTGTAGGGCTGGTTTCGTGGTGACAAATTCCTTCAGTTTTTCTTTGTTTGGGAAGACCTTTATCTCTCCTTCTATTCTAAATGACAGACTTGCTGGATAAAGGATTCTCGGCTGCATATTTTTTCTGTTTAGCACACTGTAGATATCGTGCCAAGCCTTTCTGGCCTGCCAAGTTTCAAAGGAGAGATCAGTCACGAGTCTTATAGGTCTCCCTTTATATGTGAGGGCACGTTTATCCCTTGCTGCTTTCAGAATTTTCTCTTTATCCTTGTATTTTGCCAGTTTCACTATGATATGTCGTGCAGAAGATCGATTCAAGTTACGTCTGAAGGGAGTTCTCTGTGCCTCTTGGATTTCAATGCCTTTTTCCTTCCCCAGTTCAGGGAAGTTCTCAGCTATAATTTGTTCAAGTACCCCTTCAGCACCTTTCCCTCTCTCTTCCTCCTCTGGGATACCAATTATGCGTATATTATTTTTTTTTAGTGTATCACTTAGTTCTCTAATTTTCCCCTCATACTCCTGGATTTTTTTATCTCTCTTTCTTTCAGCTTCCTCTTTCTCCATAACTTTATCTTCTAGTTCACCTATTCTCTCCTCTGCCTCTTCAAGCCGAGCCATCGTGGTTTCCATTTTGTTTTGCATTTCGTTTAAAGCGTTTTTCAACTCCTCGTGACTGTTCCTTAGTCCCTCGATCTCTGTGGCAAGAGATTCTCTGCTGTCCTGTATACTGTTTTCAAGCCCAGCGATTAATTTTATGACTATTATTCTAAATTCACTTTCTGTTATATTATTTAAATCCTTTTTGATCAGTTCATTAGCTGTTGTTATTTCCTGGAGATTCTTCTGAGGGGAATTCTTCCGTTTGGTCATTTTGGAGAGTCCCTGGCGTGGTGAGGACCTGCAGTGCACTTCCCCTGTGCTGTGGTGTATAACTGGAGTTAGTGGGCGGGGCCGCAGTCCGACCCGATGTCTGCCCCCAGCCCACTGCTGGGGCCACAGTCAGACTGGTGTGTGCCTTCTCTTCCCCTCTCCTAGGGGCGGGATTCACTGTGGGGTGGCGTGCCCCGTCTGGGCTACTTGCACACTGCCAGGCTTGTGTTGCTGGGGATCTGGCGTATTAGCTGGGGTGGGTAGGCAAGGTGCACGGGGGGGGGGGGGGGGGGGGGGGGGTGGAGGGGCAGGCTTAGCTCGCTTCTCCTTAGGTGATCCACTTCAGGAGGAGCCCTGTGGCAGCGGGAGGGAGTCAGATCCGCTGCCAGAGGTTTGGCTCCGCAGAAGCACAGAGTTGGGTGTTTGCGCGGAGCGAGCCAAGTTCCCTGGCAGGAACTGGTTCCCTTTGGGATTTTGGCTGGGGGATGGGCGGGGGAGATGGCGCTGGCGCCTTTGTTCCCCGCCAAGCTGAGCTCTGCCGTCCGGGGGCTCAGCAGCTCTCCCTCCCTTTGTCCTCCAGCCTTCCCGCTTTCCGAGCAGAGCTGTTAACTTATGACCTCCCAGACGCTAAGTCGCGCTTGCTCTCGGAACACAGTCTGTCCGGCCCCTCCGCTTTTGCCAGCCAAACTCGGGGGCTCTGCTTGGCCGGCGAGCCGCCCCTCCGCCCCGGCTCCCTCCCGCCAGTCCGTGGGGCGCGCACCGCCTCGCCGCCCTTCCTACCCTCTTCCGTGGGCCTCTAGTCTGCGCTTGACTCCGGAGACTCCCTTCTGCTAATCCTCTGGCGGTTTTCTGGGTTCTTTAGGCAGGTGTAGGTGGAATCTAAGTGATCGGCAGGACGCGCTGTGAGCCCCGCGTCCTCCTACGCCGCCATCTTCCGGACCACACCTACTGACTTCTTGAAAAGCCTTATTAAATGATTTTTATACCGATTCCCACATCACATTCAATGGCAGAAGCATCCAACTTGACACCAATATGCATTTTGTGCCTGCACCTTTAACTTCTTGGACACACCTACTACCCTGGGCCACAAGTTCTAAATATAAAGACAATACAGTTGGTCATTTATCAACATATAGAGTCTTGAAAAAATGCTCCAATTAGGGAATAAGAGAAATATGCAGTGCATTGCAGGAAACAAAGATGGATCAGCTGAAAGGTAAGAAGTAAACCTGGATACTTCAGTGTGAGAAAATGTTGTTGAAGCCAATAAGCGATAGTTGAGTTCCAGGCAAAGAGAAAATTCTGAGAAGGAAGTGGTCAGGAGTCTTAACACTGAAGTCAAACACAATGAGGAATAAGGGTCTTGGTACGAAGGAGATCTCCAATCTTTAAGAATGTTATTTCTGGTAACAGATCTGGCAAATCAGTGGAAACAAGAGCTAAATTGAATGGGCTATGGAGAAATCAAGGTAAAGAGATGATCTCATAAGTAGATTACTCTTTGATAGGAAAAGGAAACAAAGAAATTGACCTAGCTTAGAATGAAATGTAGGTTTGCTGTTGTTTGTTTTTTTGTTTTGTTTTGTTGAAGATGAGAATCTTTTCACTAGCTCCCAAGCAGACTTCCATTCTGTACTGTGGACAACAGTATTTCAAAGGTAACTTTGTAAGAGGCTCAAAAGGTTTTCCTGTCCACACAGCCTACCCACCCCACTAACCAAGTAGATGGTTAGAGTTGGACTTAAGGGTTCACTGACTCACTTGGAGATCACTTAGGCAAGCAATGAGACAAAGAAAGTAGCCATGTTCTCAGCTCTACTATGTGTGCCTTTTAAGCGTGAACAAATCAGAAAGGCTCACCAGGCACAACCTTTAGGTCTGAGCCTTGGAAACCTAACAGGAATGAAGAAGGGAAACAGATAAAAGAGGATGACTTTGGAGCAAAAGCTTTGCCTACTGTCATACCCTGGGGCAGTGGGAGATGGAGAGAAAAGAATCCCAACAGTTATGGCTGAGAAGTTGTCCTTCTGTTGTCCAAAGAAAGAGAGATGGGACTAGGACAAGAAGACACCTGTGATCAATCAGGAAGAAAAACCTCTTTGTGCCTGATACACTGGATGCATTGTCCTCATGCCATTTGCTCTAACCGAACTATAGCCTTGGGAACACAGCCAGCCCGGGTGTCCACTGGACTCATCAGCTATAACTGTGCTAGCCTCTGAGACCTCAAGTCAATATAGAATGAGCTCTGTCGGGGTGCCTGGGTGGCTCAGTCGGTTCAGCATCCAACTCTTGATTTTGGCTCAGGTCACAATCTTAGTGTTGTGGGATTGAACCCATGTTCCGGGCTGAGCATGGAACTTAAGATTCTCTCTCTCCCTCTGCCCCTCTCCTCAGCTTCCCAACTTGCACGTGCTCTGTTAAAAAAAAAAAAAAATGAGCTCCATCAGAGTCATTCCAAAGTTTCTCCAGAAAGAGATAAAATAGGAATTAAATATTAATAATATGACCATAAGATATAGAGTATTTTTACCTTGCGGGGGTGCAGGTGCAGGGAGGTGCAAATCCTTCTATTCATATTGTGAAGTTTTAAGGAATAGCTCTAATTAGACATATTCTGTACAATATAGTCTTTGGCCTTGTACCTCCCCTAACATGCTTTTTCCCATTTTTCAGTATTCAAGTTATCACTCTATTGAGATACAGATAAATGGATATGTAGATCAAACAGTTTTACTTAAAAATGTTTTTAATGTTTGTTTATTTTTGAGAGACAGAGAGAGACAGAGTGTGAACAGGGAAGGAGCAGAGAGGGAGACACAGAATCCAAAGCAGGTTCTGGGCTCTGACAAAGCCCTATGTGGGGCTCAAACTCACACAGTGCAAGATCATGACCTGAGCTGAAGTTGGACGCTTGACTGACTGAGCCACGCAGGCATTCCTCAAACAGCTTTATTTAGGTATAACTCACCTGCTATCTAATTCATTCATTTAAAGCATATAATTCAGTGGTTTTTAGTATATGCACACACAGAGTTGTACAACCTTTGCCACAATCAATATTGGAACACTTTTATTATCCCAAAAAGAAGTCCTGCACTCATTAGCAGTCACTCTCCATTTCCCAAAATCCTCTCTCCCTCAGCCCTAGACAACCATTAACCTATTTTCTCTATGAATTTGCCTATACTTGATATTTCATACAAACAAAATCAAACAGTATGTAGTCTTTTGTGACTGGTTTATCTCATTTAGCATAGTATTTTCAAGGCTCATGACGTTGCAACATAGATTTCTTCCTATTGCCAAATAATATTCCATTGTATAGATATACCACATTTTATTCACCCATTTCTCAGCTGATGGACATTTGGGTTGTTTCCACTTTTTGGCTGTTATGAGTAATGCTGCTAAAACTTTTATATTAGTACCAAATACAGTAGTCAGAAGCCTATCACTCAAGTTATTTCAAAGGTCTAGAAACAAAGTTTCTTAAAAATAAATGTGCTAGTTGTAAGAAACTGTCAGATTTAAATGTCTGCAAAAAAAGTGCAGATTTGGTAACATGTTTTTTCATTTCTTACTGAGTTGAGGGTTTAAAGATTTGTTGGTCTTTCTGCTATTTATTTGTTGCCTGTCATTCTTTCTTTCCTGGCTATTCTGCTTAGTTATAGCAATTCTCAGTTTTGCCTTTCAAAAAATGGAAACACTTTTTACATTCATTAGCTTTAACAAGAAAACACATCATAATTACTGCTCATTAGAACTAAATGGATGGTGAATATTTACCACACAATTCTTTCCCATTAGGCATATTACTATGTTTTAAAGGCTATGGTTAAATTCTGTCTCACAGAAAAATAAAGTTAAATGTTTTCCTCAAAAAGACCACAAACTTGCAAAAACATTTTTCAATTAAGGAGTAATACAACTAGGTACTAACACTTATTTTTCTACCTATTTTTTCAAGGTTGTCACAGAGCAGAGGGGAAAGTAGTATTTATAAGCAGACATTAAAAGACATTAAGCACTTGATTTTAAAGCAAATACATAAAGCCATATATGGACAACACAAAGCAGAGAATCCACAGGAAGGTCAGGGGCAGAAAAGTAAACAGAAGGGCAAAGTTAAGTCAAGATATGGAACAAGCTTATTTTATACACATTCACTGCAGAAAACTTTGAATTTCCACATATAACCAAGCAGAGGGCTGTGACCCAATTTACACATATGCCTCATAACCTGCATTTGAACAGGGAGAGGGAGCTCCCTTGGGAGCTTCAAATTTCACATTTTCACAGAAGCCTATTAAGATCCCATTTGCTAAATGTCTATCAACAAATGTTAATAAAAGGGTTTTATTGTTAGACAGTAAGCCAGAGACTCACTTTCATTATCTGAGTTGTATCTACAAAGCTCTACGCTTCTCAACATAGGATCTTACTTTAGTGAGATATAACACATGACCAGAAATTTCACCCCTTCAGAATGCACACTTTGGTAGTTTTTAGTGCTTTCACAGAGCTAGTTTTCATTTTTTGAGAATAGCTTTGTAACTAGCTGCTCATCTCCCCATCCATTACCTTTTCTCCTTTTTTTTTTTTTTTTAAAGAGAGAGAGGGGAAGTACAAGTGAGCAAGGGGCAGAGAGAGAGAGAGAGAGACAGAGAGTCTCACAAGAGACACAGAGAAAGGGCTAGAGAGAAGCTGGGCTCACCCGAGGCAGGGCTTGAGCTCACCTGATGTGGGACTGGAACTCAGGAACCATGTGATCATGACCTAAGCCAAACCCAGATGCTGAACGACTGGGCCACCTGGACACCCCTCCTTTTGTTTGTATGGAGAGATGCCATAGCACACCAGTGAAGGGTACCAATTCTGGATTGGAGCAAGGCTGCTTGGACTTAAATATCATTTCACTCTCCAGATAGCTCTGTAGCATAAGCCTCTTTGAACTTTAATTTTCTCATAACTAAAACGACTGTGTATGTAAAGTGTTGATATATGTGAAATGTTCAGAAGCTAATATGACACTCAATTAACTAATATTATTTTAATAAACCGAACTCTCACATATATAAAAAAGCAATAAAATTGAATATGTGCTTAAAAATATATATAGAAAAAAAAAAGATAGAACTTCCTTTCCTTCTAAGGATGAAGTCCAAACTCCTAACAGGCCAAAAATGGCTACGAGCTGGCTTCTGCACCTCTCTAGCCTCTTCTCCACTTCTCCCTGAGACTCACGCTACACACACAGCTCAGCTTGTTTGCACATGCTGCATTCTGTCGCTTCCATTCCTTTGCTCCTGCTGAAGAACACCTCCTTGTCATAGTTCATCATCTAGCTAACTCACTCTGATCTTTAAAATCAGTGGTTCTGGGGCGCCTGGGTGGCGCAGTCGGTTAAGCGTCCGACTTCAGCCAGGTCACGATCTCACGGTCCGTGAGTTCGAGCCCCGCGTCAGGCTCTGGGCTGATGGCTCAGAGCCTGGAGCCTGTTTCCGATTCTGTGTCTCCCTCTCTCTCTGTCCCTCCCCCGTTCATGCTCTGTCTCTCTCTGTCCCACAAATAAATAAAAAAACGTTGAAAAAAAAAAAAATAAAATCAGTGGTTCAGGGGCGCCTGGGTGGCTTGGTCGGTTAAGCGTCCGACTTCGGCTCAGGTCATGATCTCACGGTCCGTGAGTTCGAGCCCCGCGTCGGGCTCTGTGCTGACAGCTCAGAGCCTGGAGCCTGTTTCAGATTCTGTGTCTCCCTCTCTCTCTGACCCTCCCTCGTTCATGCTCTGTCTCTCTCTGTCTCAAAAATAAATAAACGTTAAAAAAAAAAATTAAAAAAAAAATCAGTGGTTCAGTGGTCACCTCCTCTAGGAAGTCTTAACAGGTATGACTCCCAATTCTCACTGATCTCTTCAACTATCAGCACTGTACTCATGATTAGTGAAGACTCCTTCCCTCTGGATTCCCATGATATGTAACATCTCTGCATTCATTGCCTCCAACTATATTTAGGCTTTGAGGAGTCTGTGTTCTCCACTGAACTATGAGATCTTTTTTCAAATTTCAGCTTTGCTGAGGTATAATTAACATATAACATTTAAGATATTTAAAGGGTACACTGTGGTGATTTGATATGCATATACATTGTGAGAGAGTCACTCCATCTACTTAATTCACATATCTGTTACCTCACTTTTTTTTTTTGATGGGAACATTTAAGTTCAACTCTCCTAGTAAATTTTAATTATACAATATAGTGCTATCAACTATAGTCACCATGTTTTATATTAGGTCCTCATACCTTATTCATCCTATAGCTGTAAGTTTGTGCTCTGTTATCAACCTCTATTTAAACTGTGAGATCTTCGAGGAAAAATTCTGTCACTTCTTCCAAGACTAGAACTCTGCCTAAAAATACAAAGTGCTTAATCAACGTTTGCTGATAGGAGAGGATACATCAGCCATTCTCAAACTTCTTGGTCTTAGGATTCCTTTACACTGCTAAAAATGATCAAGGATTTGAAGAGCTTTTGTTTATGCAGATTATATCTATTTAATATCTACCATATTAGAACTTAAAACTGAGAAATCTGTAAAACATAATATGAATCAAGAAAGTAAGGAATGTAAATAACTTTCAGCATTATTAAAAAAAATAGCTGTGACTCTGAGGACTCAAGAACCCCAGACCTCAATAAAATGGTACATGGGAAGGTGTTTATTTCTTAAATTATAAAATATATTTTTATTCATATGAAAGTTAAAGTATTTGGGAAGGGTAATGGGTAAATGAAAATATGTAAGAAGGGAAGGGAAATATAACTTTAGCCTTAGCTAGAGAAAATTGCTGGAGATAGGGAGGCAAAGAAAAAGCAAGGTGGTAATAAAGCACAAACAGCACCAGTCTTATGAGAAATAATAAAGAAGTTAAAGGCAACTCTGCACAAAAACAACCAAGAATGGCACAAATAGAAATTGATCTTTAGGGCACCTGACTGGCTCAGTCAGTAGAGCATGTGACTCTTGATCACAGAGTTGTAAGTTCAAGCCCCGTGTTGGGTATAGAGATTACTTAAAAATAAAAAACCTCAAAAAAATTGATCTTTTAGGGGTGCCTGGCTGGTTCAGTCGGTAGAGCATGTGACTCTAAGAAAGAAATTGATCTTTTAGATCTAAAGTGCACCATTTTTACAATTCTGTCCCACCCCACTCCCATCTCTTTATCCTGCTCAACCCTCATGGGCTCTTTTTTGCTCTCCCTTCCTCTCCTCCCTCTTCCTTTGGAACTCTGTCTTGCTTTGTAGTCATTGGCTGAAAAATACTGCTCAGATGTTATGTGATTAGAGAAGGGAAAAAAAGCCACAGCTCTGATGAAGCTGCATGATTGGAATCCAACTGATAAATTTTTTAATATTCTATTAGATTATAAAAAATGATAATGAGATTTTAAAAATAGAACGCTGAAGTTATTTTTACATGCTAAAAATACATTAAAAATTAGTGTCCTTAAAATATGCTGCCTGAAGGCCAGGATTAGAAAGTAATGTGGCCTTGGTTATAGTGCTAGGGTGGTAGAGGAGTTGAATTATTTCTTTGACGTTGTGATATCATCCTTTCTACAGCGACAAAAGCCATGGAAATACAATTAATTCTCAACTTACATTTGCCTTTGGTATTTTTACAAACTTTCCAGGGATATACAATTGTTAAGTACTCATATGTGCTGAGGTCAAACACTCAAAGTCTAGACCAATGGTAGCCAAATTAGAGGCCCAGGCCAAGCCCAGCCTATGGCTTGTTTTTGCATAGTCCTCAGACTAAAATTCACTTTCACATTTAAAAGGTTGTAAAAATGAAACAAAAATATCAAACAAACAAAAACAAAGAACAATATGCAAAAGAAATTGTACGTGGCCTGCAAAGCCAAAAATATTTACGACCTGGACTTTGCCAAAAAAGTCTGGCAATGCCAAACATAACACATTCATCATAGTGTCTGGTCCAGAATACAAACTAAATATATGTTAGCTACCATTGTTATTAATTCTGGTATTCTTATTTCTGTATTTTATTATCCTAAATTATTATGTTCTTTGAATAATTTTGTTTTAACTTCTCAACTCTGAGGACATGGCTTGAACTTTGTCTAATCACGTTAACTACTAAGTACCGATGTCACTGTTTTATCTTTGCATTCTTTACATCCTGCCTATTCTTTTTTTTTTTAAGGTTTATTTATTTATTCTGAGAGAGAGAGAGCGCGCATGCAAGAGAGAGCACAAGCTAGAAAGGGGCAGAGAGAGAGAGAATCCCAAACAGGCTCTTCACTATCAGTGCTGAGCCTGATGCAGGGCTCAAAGTCATGAACCATAAGAGAGTGACGTGCGCTGAAATCAAGAGTCAGACACTTAACCAGCTGAGCCACCCAGGTGTCCCTCATCCTGCCTATTCTTGAAAAAATCTTGAAAAATCTTTCTCCTTTTTTTCTTTTACTATGGTAAAATACACATCACACAAGTTACAATTTTTTTCCTTTTTTTAAACTTTTACTATGCTAAGAACACTGAGCATGAGATTTACCCTCTTCAATTCATAACTGTACAACACGTTACTGCTGACTCTAAGTTCATGTTGTACATCAGATCTCTAGAACTTACTCATCCTACTTAATGCAACTTTATGACCACTGATTAGTAACTCCTCAATTCTCCTTTATCCCCACCCCTGGCAACCACCACCCGCTATTCTATCAGTTTTACCATTTTAGATACCTCGTATAAGTGGAATCCTGCAATAAATATTGAAATGAAATAAAGACAAATGTCTTTGTGTGATTGGCTTATTTCAGTGAATATAATGTCCTCAAGGTTCATGCATGTTGCATATTGCAGAATTTCCTTCTTTTTAAAGTCTGAATAATAATCTATTGCAAGTATATGTTTTCTTTATCTATTATCTGTTGATGGACATTTAGATTGTTTCCACATCATAGTTTTTGGAAATGAACACAGGAGTGCTAATATCTCTTCAAGATCCTGATTTTGATTCTGAATAAGTACCCAGAAGTAGAACTGTTGAATCATACAGTGTTTTTTTTTTTTAATTTCTTAAGGAATCTCCATACTGTGTTCCAAGTGGCTCTGCCATTTTGCATTCCCACCAACAGTACACAAGGGTTCCAATTTCTCCAAATTCTCACCAACACTTACTGCCTTTTGTTTTTTATAATTGCATTTCACTGATGATTAATGATGTTGAAATTTTTTTCATATAGCTGTTGGCCATTTATTTCTTTGAAGAAATGTCTATTCAGGTCCTTAATGCTTTTTTAATTGAGTTATTAGAGTTTTTGTTATTGAGTTCTAGGAGTTTCTCATATATTTTGGAGATTAACTTCCTATCAGATGTATTGTTTGCAAACATTTTCTTGCATTCCATAGGTTGCCTTTCACTCTGTTATTTCCTTTGCTGTGCAGGTTTTTTTAGTTTGATATAGCCCCAGTTGTCTATTTTTGCTTTTGCTGTCATAACCATGAAACCACTGCCATGACCTATGTCACAAAACTTTTCCCTCTATGTTTTCTCCTAGGAGTTTCACAATTTCAGGTCTTAAATCCATTTTGAGTTGTTTTTGTATATGGTTTAAGATAAGGGTGAAGTTTGTCAAATGCTTTTTCTGCATCTATTAAAAAGATCGTATGATTTTTATCCTGTATTTTATTAATGTGGTATAATGCATTGATATTTTTATGTTGAACCATCCTTGTGTCCCAGGGATATATCCACTTGCTCATGCTGTATGGTCCTTTTAATGTATTGTAGGATTCAGTTTGCTGGTATTTTGTTGAGAATTTTTGCATTTATATTCATCAGAGGTATCAACCTGTAATTTTCTTTTGTTTTGGTGTCTTTGCTTGGCTTTGGTATCAGGGAATGCTGGCCTCCTAAAATGAATTTAGAAGTGTTCCCTTGGCTTCAATTTTTGGAAGAGTTTGAGAAGGACTGGCATTAATTAATTCTTCTTTAAATATTTAGTGGAATTCATCAGTGATACCAGCTGGTCCTGGGCTTTTCTTTGTCAGGAGGTTTTTTTGATTACTGATTTAATCTCCATACAAAGGATAGATTTGTTCAGACTTTCTAGGTCTTCAAAATTTAGTCTTGGGGGTTGTATGTTTCTACAAATTTATCCAATTATCCTAGGTTATCCAGTTTGTTGGCATATAATTGTTCATATAATTGTTCAATCTCTTTGATCCTTTTCATTTCTGAAGCATTTATTTCCAAGGTAAAAAAAAAAAAAAAGTTCCTTTTTCATTTCTGGTTAAGTCTTCCCTTTTTAAATTTTAGTCAAGAGTTTGTCAATTTTGCCTGTCTTTTGAAAAAGCTAACTCTTGAGTATAAGATACTTTGAGAAAGAGAGATACCTCGTTCACGTCACTCTTATTACATGAATTGTTACAGTTGTTCTATTGTATTTTGTTTTAAGTTTATTTGAGAGAGAACGAGCTAGCACACGTGGGGGAGGGGAGAGACCGGGAGAGAGAATCTCAAGCAGGCTGCGTGCTGTCAGTGAAGCCCGACACAGGGCTCGAACTGAGGAACCCAGAGATCATGACCTGAGCCGAAATGAAGAACTGGATGCTTAACCTACTGAGCCACCCAGGAAACCTCAACTTCTGTGCATCAATTCAAGCATCAGAGAATTCGATTTAAAGATTCCACCTACACCTGCCTAAAGAACCCAGAAAACCGCCAGAGGATTAGCAGAAGGGAGTCTCCGGAGTCAAGCGCAGACTAGAGGCCCACGGAAGAGGGGCTCCTCCTGAAGTGGATCACCTAAGGAGAAGCGAGCTAAGCCTGCCCCTCCAGCCCCCGTGCACCTTGCCTACCCACCCCAGCTAATACGCCAGATCCCCAGCAACACAAGCCTGGCAGTGTGCAAGTAGCCCAGACGGGGCACGCCACCCCACAGTGAATCCCGCCCCTAGGAGAGGGGAAGAGAAGGCACACACCAGTCTGACTGTGGCCCCAGCAGTGGGCTGGGGGCAGACATCGGGTCGGACTGCGGCCCCGCCCACTAACTCCAGTTATACACCACAGCACAGGGGAAGTGCACTGCAGGTCCTCACCACGCCAGGGACTCTCCAAAATGACCAAACGGAAGAATTCCCCTCAGAAGAATCTCCAGGAAATAACAACAGCTAATGAACTGATCAAAAAGGATTTAAATAATATAACAGAAAGTGAATTTAGAATAATAGTCATAAAATTAATCGCTGGGCTTGAAAACAGTATACAGGACAGCAGAGAATCTCTTGCCACAGAGATCGAGGGACTAAGGAACAGTCACGAGGAGTTGAAAAACGCTTTAAACGAAATGCAAAACAAAATGGAAACCACGATGGCTCGGCTTGAAGAGGCAGAGGAGAGAATAGGTGAACTAGAAGATAAAGTTATGGAGAAAGAGGAAGCTGAAAGAAAGAGAGATAAAAAAATCCAGGAGTATGAGGGGAAAATTAGAGAACTAAGTGATACACTAAAAAAAAATAATATACGCATAATTGGTATCCCAGAGGAGGAAGAGAGAGGGAAAGGTGCTGAAGGGGTACTTGAACAAATTATAGCTGAGAACTTCCCTGAACTGGGGAAGGAAAAAGGCATTGAAATCCAAGAGGCACAGAGAACTCCCTTCAGACGTAACTTGAATCGATCTTCTGCACGACATATCATAGTGAAACTGGCAAAATACAAGGATAAAGAGAAAATTCTGAAAGCAGCAAGGGATAAACGTGCCCTCACATATAAAGGGAGACCTATAAGACTCGTGACTGATCTCTCCTTTGAAACTTGGCAGGCCAGAAAGGCTTGGCACGATATCTACAGTGTGCTAAACAGAAAAAATATGCAGCCGAGAATCCTTTATCCAGCAAGTCTGTCATTTAGAATAGAAGGAGAGATAAAGGTCTTCCCAAACAAAGAAAAACTGAAGGAATTTGTCACCACGAAACCAGCCCTACAAGAGATCCTAAGGGGGATCCTGTGAGACAAAGTACCAGAGACATCACTACAAGCATAAAACATACAGACATCACAATGACTCTAAACCCATATCTTTCTATAATAACACTGAATGTAAATGGATTAAATGCGCCAACTAAAAGACATAGGGTATCAGAATGGATAAAAAAACAAGACCCATCTATTTGCTGTCTACAAGAGACTCATTTTAGATCTGAGGACACCTTTAGATTGAGAGTGAGGGGATGGAGAACTATTTATCATGCTCCTGGAAGCCAAAAGAAAGCTGGAGTAGCCATACTTATATCAGACAAACTAGACTTTAAATTAAAGGCTGTAACAAGAGATGAAGAAGGGCATTATATAATAATCACAGGGTCTATCCACCAGGAAGAGCTAACTATTATAAATGTCTATGCGCCAAATACCCGAGCCCCCAGATATATAAAACAATTACTCATAAACATAAGCAACCTCATTGATAAGAATGTGGTCATTGCAGGGGACTTTAACACCCCACTTACAGAAATGGATAGATCATCTAGACACACAGTCAATAAAGAAACAAGGGCCCTGAATGATACATTGGATCAGATGGACTTGACAGATATATTTAGAACTCTGCATCCCAAAGCAACAGAATATACTTTCTTCTCGAGTGCACATGGAACATTCTCCAAGATAGATCATATACTGGGTCACAAAACAGCCCTTCATAAGTTTACAAGAATTGAAATTATACCATGCATACTTTCAGACCACAATGCTATGAAGCTTGAAATCAACCACAGGAAAAAGTCTGGAAAACCTCCAAAAGCATGGAGGTTAAAGAACACCCTACTAACGAATGAGTGGGTCAACCAGGCAATTAGAGAAGAAATTAAAACATATATGGAAACAAACGAAAATGAAAATACAACAATCCAAACGCTCTGGGATGCAGCGAAGGCAGTCCTGAGAGGAAAATACATTGCAATCCAGGCCTATCTCAAGAAACAAGAAAAATCCCAAATACAAAATCTAACAGCACACCTAAAGGAAATAGAAGCAGAACAGCAAAGGCAGCCTAAACCCAGCAGAAGAAGAGAAATAATAAAGATCAGAGCAGAAATAAACAATATAGAATCTAAAAAAACTGTAGAGCAGATCAACGAAACCAAGAGTTGGTTTTTTGAAAAAATAAACAAAATTGACAAACCTCTAGCCAGGCTTCTCAAAAAGAAAAGGGAGATGACCCAAATAGATAAAATCATGAATGAAAATGGAATGATTACAACCAATCCCTCAGAGATACAAACAATTATCAGGGAATACTATGAAAAATTATATGCCAGCAAATTGGACAACCTGGAAGAAATGGACAAATTTCTAAACACCCACACTCTTCCAAAACTCAATCAGGAGGAAATAGAAAGCTTGAACAGACCCATAACCAGCGAAGAAATTGAATCGGTTATCAAAAATCTCCCAACAAATAAGAGTCCAGGACCAGATGGCTTCCCAGGGGAGTTCTACCAGACATTTAAAGCAGAGATAATACCTATCCTTCTCAAGCTATTCCAAGAAATAGAAAGGGAAGGAAAACTTCCAGACTCATTCTATGAAGCCAGTATTACTTTGATTCCTAAACCAGACAGAGACCCAGTAAAAAAAGAGAACTACAGGCCAATATCCCTGATGAATATGGATGCAAAAATTCTTAATAAGATACTAGCAAATCGAATTCAACAGCATATAAAAAGAATTATTCACCATGATCAAGTGGGATTCATTCCTGGGATGCAGGGCTGGTTCAACATTCGCAAATCGATCAACGTGATACATCACATTAACAACAAAAAAGAGAAGAACCATATGATCCTGTCAATCGATGCAGAAAAGGCCTTTGACAAAATCCAGCACCCTTTCTTAATAAAAACCCTTGAGAAAGTCAGGATAGAAGGAACATACTTAAAGATCATAAAGGCCATTTATGAAAAGCCCACAGCTAACATCATCCTCAACGGGGAAAAACTGAGAGCTTTTTCCCTGAGATCAGGAACACGACAGGGATGCCCACTGTCACCGCTGCTGTTTAATATAGTGCTGGAAGTTCTAGCATCAGCAATCAGACAACAAAAGGAAATCAAAGGCATCCAAATTGGCAAAGATGAAGTCAAGCTTTCGCTTTTTGCAGATGACATGATATTATACATGGAAAATCCGATAGACTCCACCAAAAGTCTGCTAGAACTGATACATGAATTCAGCAAAGTTGCAGGATACAAAATCAATGTGCAGAAATCAGTTGCATTCTTATACACTAACAATGAAGCAACAGAAAGACAAATGAAGAAACTGGTCCCATTCACAATTGCACCAAGAAGCATAAAATACCTAGGAATAAATCTAACCAAAGATGTAAAAGATCTGTATGCTGAAAACTATAGAAAGCTTATGCAGGTAATTGAAGAAGATATAAAGAAATGGAAAGACATTCCCTGCTCATGGATTGGAAGAATAAATATTGTCAAAATGTCAATACTACCCAAAGCTATCTACACATTCAATGCAATCCCTATCAAAATTGCACCAGCATTCTTCTCGAAACTAGAACAAGCAATCCTAAAATTCATATGGAACCACAAAAGGCCCCGAATAGCCAAAGTAATTTTGAAGAAGAAGACCAAAGCAGGAGGCATCACAGTCCCAGACTTTAGCCTCTACTACAAAGCTGTCATCATCAAGACAGCATGGTATTGGCATAAAAACAGACACATAGACCAATGGAATAGAATAGAAACCCCAGAACTAGACCCACAAACGTATGGCCAACTCATCTTTGACAAAGCAGGAAAGAACATCCAATGGAAAAAAGACAGTCTCTTTAACAAA
Source organism: Panthera onca (assembly GCF_046562875.1). Lineage (NCBI taxonomy): Eukaryota > Metazoa > Chordata > Mammalia > Carnivora > Felidae > Panthera > Panthera onca. The sequence continues at coordinate 59,164,108 of NC_138344.1, read as the reverse complement.
TGGTGCTGGGAGAACTGGACAGCAACATGCAGAAGGTTGAAACTAGACCACTTTCTCACACCATTCACAAAAATAAACTCAAAATGGATAAAGGACCTGAATGTGAGACAGGAAACCATCAAAACCTTAGAGGAGAAAGCAGGAAAAGACCTCTCTGACCTCAGCCGTAGCAATCTCTTACTCGGCACATCCCCAAAGGCAAGGGAATTAAAAGCAAAAGTGAATTACTGGGACCTTATGAAGATAAAAAGCTTCTGCACAGCAAAGGAAACAACCAACAAAACTAAAAGGCAACCAACGGAATGGGAAAAGATATTTGCAAATGACACATCGGACAAAGGGCTAGTATCCAAAATCTATAAAGAGCTCATCAAACTCCACACCCGAAAAACAAATAACCCAGTGAAGAAATGGGCAGAAAACATGAATAGACACTTCTCTAAAGAAGACATCCGGATGGCCAACAGGCACATGAAAAGATGTTCAACGTCGCTCCTTATCAGGGAAATACAAATCAAAACCACACTCAGATACCACCTCACGCCAGTCAGAGTGGCCAAAATGAAGAAATCAGGAGACTATAGATGCTGGAGAGGATGTGGAGAAACAGGAACCCTCTTGCACTGTTGGTGGGAATGCAAATTGGTGCAGCCGCTCTGGAAAGCAGTGTGGAGGTTCCTCAGAAAATTAAAAATAGACCTACCCTATGACCCAGCAATAGCACTGCTAGGAATTTATCCAAGGGATACAGGAGTACTGATGCATAGGGGCACCTGTACCCCAATGTTTATAGCGGCACTCTCAACAATAGCCAAATTATGGAAAGAGCCTAAATGTCCATCAACTGATGAATGGATAAAGAAATTGTGGTTTATATACACAATGGAATACTACGTGGCAATGAGAAAAAATGAAATATGGCCTTTTGTAGCAACATGGATGGAACTGGAGAGTGTGATGCTAAGTGAAATAAGCCATACAGAGAAAGACAGATACCATATGGTTTCACTCTTATGTGGATCCTGAGAAACATAACAGAAACCCATGGGGGAGGGGAAGGAAAAAAAAAAAAAAAAAAAAAAAAGAGGTTAGAGTGGGAGAGAGCCAAAGCATTAGAGACTGTTAAAAACTGAGAACAAACTGAGGGTTGATGGGGGGTGGGAGGGAGGGCAGGGTGGGTGATGGGTATTGAGGAGGGCACCTTTTGGGATGAGCACTGGGTGTTGTATGGAAACCAATTTGACAGTAAATTTCATATATTAAAAAATAAAATAAAATTAAAAAAAAAAATAAGCAATTAAAAAAAAAAAAAAGAAAAAGCTAACTCTTGTTGAATTTTTCTTTTGTTTTTGTTTTCTATTTTGTTTATTTCTACTCTAATCTGTGTTAACTTCCTTCTTTCTGCTATGTTTGAGCTTAGCGTGTTCTTTCTCTAGCTCCTTGAGGTATAAAATTAGTTTATTTAAAGTCTTTCTTCTTTTTAATGTAGGCATTTATCACAGTAAACTTCCCTCTTAGTACTGCTTTTGCAGCATCCCTTAAGTTTTGGTACACTGTTTTCATTTTCATTTGCCTTCAACTATTTTCTAATTTCATTTTTGATATACTTTTTACTCAATGCTTGTTCCAGAGTGTGTTATTTAATTTGCATATATTTGTGAATTTTCTAGCCTTCTTGCTGCTATTGATTTCTAGTTTTATTCCAATGTGACCAGAATAAACATTTGGTATGATTTCAATCTCTTAAATTTTTAAAGACTTGATCTGTAACCTAATTGTTATCTACCCTAAACAAAGTTCTGTGTGCACTTGGGAAGAATATGTATTCTGTTGGTACTGAATGATATGTTCTCTATATGTCTGTTGGTTCCATTTGGTCTAAAGTATGGTTCATGTGCAGTATCTCCTTGTTGATTTCGTTTGATTGTTTGATTTACACATACTTTAAAATGATTACCACAATAGGTTCAGCTGACATCCATCTTCTCATACAGATACAATAAAAAGGGAAAAAAATTTCTCCTTGTGATGAGAAGTCTTAGGATTTACAACTTTCCTCTGTATCGTAATGTTACCCACAGTCATCATGCTGTATATTACATCTCAGCACTTACTTATAAGTGGAAGTTTGCACCTTTTGATCACCTTCCTCCATGTCTCCATACCCACCCCCTCCATACACACACTTTGATAATCCCAAGTCTGATCTCATTTTTTATGAGTTTGGGTTCTGTTTTGTTTTTAGATTCCACATATAGGTGAGACCATATAGTATTTGTTTTTCTTCAACTTGTTTCACTTAACATAATGCCTTCAAGGTCCATCCAAGTTGTTGCAAATGGTAGGATCTCATTTTTTATGGCTGAATAGATATATACTTATCTCCCAACTTCTTTATGTGTTCATCCACTGATGGACACTTAGGTTGTTTCCATGACTTAGCTAATGTAAATTATGCTATGAACATAGCAAAGGTGCAGTCAGTCACCTTTCTGAGTTAGCATTTTTGTTACCTCTGGATATAGTCCCAGAAGTGGAATTGCTAGATCATATGGTAGTTCTATTTTTAATTTTTTGAGGACCTTCTATACCATTTTCCACAGTGGCTACACCAATTTACAATCCCACCAACAGTGCACAATGGTTCCCTTTCTCCATATCCGCATTAGCATTTGTTATCACATGTCTTCTTGATGATTGCCATTCTAACAAGCATAAGGTGATATCTCATTGTGGTTTCAATTTGCATTTCCGTAATGACTAATACTGAGCATTTTTGCATGTACCTGTTGGCCTTTTGTATATGTCCATTGAAATTGTTTGCCTATTTTTAAATTGTAGTATTTGTTTTTGCTATTGGTTTTATGAGTTCTTTATATGTTTTGGATATTAACTCCTTATCATATATGTAGTTTGCAAATATTTTTTCCCTATCTATAGGTTGTCTTTTCACTTTATTGATGTTTTCTTTTGCTGTACAGAAGCTTTTTAGTTTCTTGTAGTCCCACTTGTTTATTTTTTGTCTTTTTGCTTGTGCTTTAGGGGTCATACCCCAAAAAGTCATTACCAAGTCATACCATGTCACGGAGCTTTCTTTTTGTGTTTTCTTCTAAGAGTTTCATGATTTTAGGCTTTACATTTAATTTCTTAATCCATTTCAAGTTAAAATTTTTAACGATATGTATACTTTTTTTCTTTAAGTTTTATTTTTTTTTAATGTTTATTTATTTTTGCGAAAGAGAGTGTGAGTGGGGGAGGGGCAGAGAGGGAGGGAGACACAGAATCCAAAGCAGGCTCCAGGCTCTGAGCTATCAGCATAGAGCCCGACACGGGGCTTGAACCCATGAGCCACGAGATCATGACCTGAGCCAAAGCGGATGGTCAACTGACTGAGCCACCCAGGGGTCCCTTAAGTTTTATTTTTATTTAAGCAATCTCTGTACCCAACATGGGGCTTAAACTCATGACCCTGAGATCAAGAGTCACATGCTCTTCCAAATGAGCCAGCCAGGCACCCCCTGTCAAGTTTATTTTTTTTGAGTGGTGTAAGATATGGGTCCAGTTTCATTCTTTTACATGGGAATATTCAATTATCCTACTGAAGAGATTGTCTTATCTCCACTAGATATTCTTAGCTTCCTTGTGAAATATTAGTTGACTATGTAAGCTTGGTTTTGTTTCTGCGCTCTCAATTCTGTTCCTTTGGCCTATTTGTCTGTTTTTATGCTAATACCAGATGGTTCATGACTGTAGTTTTATAATGTATTTGAAATCAGACAGCATACTTTTTCAGGATTTCTTTGGCTATTCAGGGTCTTTTATGATTCCATGTAAATTTTAGGGGTGGTTTTCTACTTCTGTAAAACATTCTATTGGAAACTTAATGAGGATCACACTGAATCTATAGATGGATTTCAGTAGTACTGACATTTTAACAATATTAATTCTTCCAGTCCATGGACATGGGATACCTTTCCATTATTTGCATCTTCTTTGATTTTTTTCACCTATGTTTTATAGTTTTCAGCAGAGACCTTTCACCTCCTCCTTAAATTTATTCCTAAGTATTTTGTTGTTTTGTTGCTATCATAGGATTGCTTCCTTTCTTGTTCAGAAATTTTGTTAGTGTATAGAAACACTATCAATTTTTTGTTACTTTTGAATCCTGCAACTTCACTGAATTTTATGTTAGGTGTAATAGTGTTTTGAGTCTTTAGAACCTTCTATATATAAAATCATATCACCTGCAAATAAAGACAATTTTACTTTTTCTTTTCCAATTCTGATACATTTTATTTCTTTTTCTTACCTGATTGCCCTAGGTAGGACCTCCAGTACTATGCTGAAGAGGAGTAGTGAGAGTGGGCACCGTTATTTTCTTCCTGATCTTAGAAAAAAAGCTTTTATCCTTCCAACACTGAACATGTTAGCTGTGAGCTTATCATATATGGCCTTTATTATGTTAAGATATGTTCCTTCTGTGCCTAATTTGTTGAGGGTTTTTAACATGAATAGATGTTGAATTTTGTTCAATGCTTTTTCTGTGTCTATTGAGATGATCACATTATTCTTTTCTTTCATTTTATTAACATGATGTATCACAATTACTGATTTGCATATGTTGAACCATCCTTGCATCCCAGGGATAAATTCCATGTGACCATGGTAAATGGTCCTTTTAATATACTGCTCAATTCCATTTGCTAGTATGCTGAGAATTTTTACATCTATAATCATCAGGAATATTGGCCTGTAGTTTTCTTTTCTAGTGGTGTCCTTTTCTAATTTTGATGTCAGGATAATGCTGGCCTCATAAAATGAGTTTGGGAGTGTTCCCTCCTCTTTGATTTTTTGGAAGAATTTGAGGAGTGGTGTTAATTCTTCTTTAAAGGTTTGATAAAATTCACCAGAAAAGCCATATGGACCTGGGCTTTTCTTCATTGAGAGATTTTTTTTATTTCTAATTCAATCTCCTTACTTGTAACTGGTCGATTCAGATTTTCTATTTCTTCCTGATTCAGTTTTGGTAAGTTGTGTTTCCAAGAATTTTTCCATTTCTTCCAGGTTGTCCAGTTTATTGATGTATCACTGTTCATAGCTTGTTGATTTTCTGTCTAGAGGTTATATCCATTGTTGAAATAGAGTATTTGAGGCTCCTACTATCATTGTGTTGCTGCCTGTTTCTCTCTCCAGTTCTGTCAATGTTTGCTTTATATATCTAGGTGCTCTGATGTTATTTGCATATCTACTTATAATTATTATATTTTCCTAGTGACTGACCACTTATCATAATACACTATCCTTCTTTGTCTCTTGTGACAGTATTTTCCTTAAAGTCTATTCTGGGTAGACATATTTATTTCCTTTCAGAACTTTAAAGATGTCATTCATTGTTATCTGCCTTGCAGGGTTTCTAAAAAAAAGTCTGCTCTAATTAATATCTTTAGTCCTCTGCATGTAATGTGCCTTTTTGGTTTGACTGCCTTTAAGGCTTTCGCTTTACATTTGGTTTTCAGAAATTTGAACATACGACTAGGTAGGGATGTATGTATTGTGTGTAGCATTGATCCTACTTGGGATTCTCTGAGCTTTTTGGATCGGTGGCTTGCTGTCCTTCATTTCATAATTTATGGGAAACTCTCACCTATATGCCTTCTAATACTTCTGCCCGTTCTCTCTTTTTCTTCTGGGATCCCAATTGTACATACATTAGTATGGTTGACCATTTGATATTGTTCCTGAGCTCTTGGATGCGCTGTTCTGCAGGCTCTGCACCACCAGCACAGGACCCAACATAGGACTTGAACTCACAACCACGAGATCATTACCTGAGCCAAAACCAAGAGTCAGATGCTTAACCTACTGAGCCACCCAGGTATGCCCAATTTGGGTAATTTATTTATTTTTTTAATGTTTATTTTTGAGAAAGAGAGAGAGAGCACCAGGGGTAGGGGCAGAGAGAGAGAGGGAGGCACAGAGTCCAAAGCAGGTTCCAGGCTCTGAGCTGTCAGCACAGAGCCCAACATGAGGCTTGAACCCATGAACAGTGAGATCATGACATGAGCTGAAGTCAGATGCTTAACTGACTGAGCCACCCAGGCGCCCCTAGGTAATTTCTATTAACCACCTTCAAGTTAACTTTTCAACAGTTATCTTCAACTAATTCTTTCCTCAGCTGTGGCTAGTCTATTGATGAGACTGAAAGACATTCTTCATAACTATTACTATGTTTTACATATTTACCATCACCATTTGATTTTTAAAGGTCCCATCTCTTTGCTGAAACTCCCTGTTTATGCATGTTGTTTATCTTTTCCACTAGAGCCTAACACACAAATCCTAGTTATTTCAAATTCTCTGATTATTCCAACATCTGAGTCATCTCTAAGTCTTGTTCTGTTGATTGTTTTGTCTCTCCACAGTGGGTTGGTTTTTCTCACTTTTTTGTGTGTCTCATCTTTTTTTTAATACATCATGTAGAAGACCTCTAATGGACTGGGGCCCAGATCATTTCCACTTCTTCCCCCATTGGTAGACTATATTGTATCTGCTTTATCCCTAGCCACAGTGGCTAAGGTAGAATGCACCTGTACCTTAGAGTGCAGTGGAGTTACCTCTCCTTCAAATAAATCAAGTCCTTTTCCCCCCTTTAGAGTATGATACAGGTAAAGTTCCCATAGCAGCAGCTGCTCCCCTCTCCAGTCCTGCAGAACCAAAGGAGGATTTCTCTTGTCCCCCATCCTGTTCCCAATCTTCCAAATGATACCCAGCAGAGGACTTGGATATAAAACTGTAAGTAGGTGCAAACACCATTTGTATCTACAGCCCCTAGGTGATCTATGCCCTCATCATAGTCCACACTCAACGTTTAATAATTTGTTACATTTTATAGCTAAGTTCTTATTCACTGGTATGGTGGTTCCATCTTCCTCCCATTTTCTGCTACAGGTAAGCCAATGCTTTCAACCTGTCCCTCCTTGGAAATGTCTTTATATCCCTAGATGTCAAACTAGTTGACTACCTTGCAATGTTGGCTTTGTGATAGGCTCAATAAAAGTTACGGTTTTGTATATTATTGACTTTTTATTGTTGGTATGAAAGCAACACTCTTCCCAGGTTTCTACATACTAGGTGTAAATCTGTCCCATCCTGACAATTCTTGAATACTCTGGTTACAAACAGCTCTTAGTTTTTTCATAATATCATTTACTCTTCTAATCTAAAGATAACATGTCCAACATCATCATGTACCAAGAACAACTTTGTACCATAGAGTACACATCCCACAGCAATTATAAGCAGGTACTTATCCATTATGATGGTCCAAGCTATTGGACTTAAGTTACTATCATCGTTACTCAGGCAAAGCAAGTTCTTCATTGTCACCTATGTTTTGCAGGACTTCATATATTTTATAACTGTAGTCCAGACAGTTCTTAATTTATTGCCACTCAACAAATCACTTATACAATCCTGTGGCAACAACATCTCATAGTTGTTTTTAACACAGTAAAAGCAAAGACCATTTCTTCTTTTCCATTATACTCCATCTCTAGCCTCAATATTTTTTTCATCTCTCTTCATATCTCTATCCCAAAATTCTCAAGGGGTAAGCACTTTCTAATCTCTTTAATGAATCGATGCTCTAGCACTTCCCAGCCCTATGATCTTCCTCAGATTATTGAACTTCTCTAAAGCTCAGTTTCCTCATTTGCGAAATGAAGATAATAGTTTGAGAAATTAAATGAGAAAATGTATTATCTTTGAAAAGTGCTTGCCTATTATTATACTTTTCTATCATTAATAGCTGATTAAATATTAGATTCATAGCCAACTGTATGAAGACTAAGGTATCTTTCTCCTAATCAAGCATATAACCCCTATCTAATGCTACTTTTAAAGGAAAACCAAATTAAATTTAAAAATCATTTTCACTTAAAATGCCTTTTCCAGGAATACACTATATAAGGTCTTTCTATGCACTACTAAGTATCTTTTCTTTCTTAACTTTCACATATACACATAGATGTATATGTGTGTGTCATGCATTTCTATACCTCTACAAGCTTGATGATTGGCAACTGCTCCTGCTCATCTGGCCTTCCATCTGCAACAGGGACAGTGCCAGGCACAGTGCTTAGCTCCTTTTTTCTTAGACAGACTCATATATTTTACTGACTCGAGAAGAACCAAGCAAATGATCTTATGGCTTTGGTAATTTAAAGACTTCCTACCAGCATGCATTTTCAGCATTTGCTAAAGGTATTGCAGAGTGATAAATTGCTCCTACAAGAACTTGATCAATTTGTTTCTCTTGATCTTCAGGTTTCATCCTGTCTATAAACAAAATCCCTAAGAATATTTTGATGCAGCTGCTAGCAGCATCCTTCAGATACTGAGTAAGCATCCATGACAGTAATTTTCAGGCTAAAAAAAAAATTCAAAAAGAAGATTTCTAGATCTCAAAACATAATTTTTAATGTCCATAGGATACTTCTTATGTATGAAGACATGTTTGTCTAAGAAGCATTTGGAAATGCACTAAATAACATTTGCAGATCATGTGGAGATTTTTCCCCTTAAAATAACTTGCATGTGGAAAAGTTCCATAGGTTAGAAGGCAGTCTCATATGGTGAGAAACATATGCAATACAGATTAGTGGAGTTCTAAGTATGATTTATATTCACTATGAATTTATACTAATTCAGCTAAAATGCATACCATTAATAAAGGTGTAATATTATTTCTTTCAGCTTCTTTGTAAATTTCAAGGTCATGGGCCTGGAGGAGCTAGGCTCCAACTTTCTTTTAACTCCAAAACTTTTAGAGTTGCTTTTAATCACCCATTCTGAATCCTTTGAAGAAGCAGGACAATAAGCATCTTGTTTCTAATCTCTACAAATGAAATGGATGCTACTTTTGTGCTCTTCCCATTCTTAGCCATTTGGGGTGCAATAAAGAGCTAGCAAATACATTCACCAACTGATATTTCAAAAGTCAACAAAAGAAAACCCAACTTCCAGGAAAACAATTTGTTAAATACTTCTACCTTTTCATATGAAAATGCCAGAGGTCCCTGAAGACAGAAATATATCTTATTTTATATTTCAAAGTTGTACCGTAATGCCTATGTGTACAAGAATTATCATGAACTTACTTTAAAAGTAGTTTTATACAAAAATCTTCCTACTATATGGTTTAGAAATCATTTTAAGAAAATAAAAGTCTGAAAAGAATATAAAAATTCCTTATATTAAACATTTTGCTCATTCTTTGAAAATTCATAATTAAGTATTTCCACTGTTTAAAAACATACAGAGGAAAAAAAATTAATGAGAATGGAATCCCCTATGTACATGTACAAGCCTACTGTCACTGATTTTTCCCTGCTGTCATACTCTATTTATACAACCTCTATTCAAATGAAAATGCTTCAGGGAGAAGTTAAGTTGCATCTAACCAGATGCAAAGAGGGTCTTACAAGAATGTATCTGCAAAAAACCTCTCTTCATCCTTTGCCCTCCTACCTGCAGCTACACCACACAGGATCAGAGGGCACCCAATTTTCAGGACTCTCACAAACACGCTGCAACTATCTCCCTGAGAAGCCTTTCTGACAAGTTCTGCACCACTTACACGGAGTCAGGTAACCCTGCAGTTTCAGTAGAAATGGAAAAGACCTACAAAAGGAACAAATTCCACCTTAGGGTCATGGTTCCTCCTAGTTTCTGACCACTAAGGCCACTGTTTGGTTCTACCTGATCTCCTGGACTCCAGACTATTGCTTATTTCAGAAGCATGGACTCTGAAGTCAGAAAATCTGTTTAATTCCCAACCCTATTACTTACTAGCTTTTTGACCTTGAGTAAGTCACTTATATGCTCTGTTCACCAGCTTCTTCATTTTTAACAGTGGGGGTCATGAAACCCTATCTCAGAGGACTCACTCAGGAGAGAATGTAATAAAACAATATACTGAACTTTATTTGGAGAACCATCAAGTATCACACAAATGTCAATTCAATCGGCACATAAGAACAAAGTATACCCAGAAGTTGGAAAATATAACTGAACCTGAATCTAGAGAGGGTAAACATGTAATGTCATTAGTTCTATGTAGAAGTCATCCATTATAGAAAGGCCATTTGGGGTCCTCTACTCCAAGTCTAATATCGTAATTAGATATCTCAGCAAAAATGATTTATTTAAAATAAAGCTGTAACCTAATGTTATTGAAATTTGTGTGAAGAATTTATTAAAAGATGGCACTACAAATGGATTTTTTATAAAGAAGGGAGGTGCTACAAATAAAAATGTGGCAATATTTAACCAGCAGTGTCCAACAGAAACAGAACCTGACTCAGCAGACATTAGGATTTTGAGAGACAGATGTTGTTTTTTGTTTTGGGTGCTTGTTTATTTGGTGTCAGTGTACTTTTTTTTTTGAAGTTTTTATTTAAATTCCAGTTAGTTAACACACAGTGCAATATTAGTTTCATACAACACACCATGCTCATCACAAGTGCACTTCCTAATCCTCATTACCTATTTAACCCATCCCCCCACCTACTTCCCTTCTGGTAACCATGGTTCTCTATGGTTATGAGTCTGTTTCTTGGTTTGCCTCTCTTTTATTTTCCCCTTTGCTCATTTGTTTTGTTTCTTAAATTCTACATGAGTGAAATCATATGGTATTTGTCTTTCTCTGACTTACTTCACTTAGCAAAATACTCTCTAGCTCCATCCATGTCATTGCAAATGGCAAGATTTCATTCTTTTTTATGGCTGAGTAATATTCCATTGTGTATATATACCACAACTTATTTATCCATTCATCAGTCGATGGACCCTTGGGCTGTTTCTGTACTGTGGCTATTAAATATAATGCTGCTATAAACATTGGGGTGTATGTATCCCTTTGAATTAATATTTTTGTGTTCTTGGGTAAATACCTAGTAGTAGGATTACTGGGTCATAAGGTAGGTTTTTTTTTTTTTTAATGTTTATTTTTGAGAGAGAGAGAGAGCGAGAGGGAGCAAGCGTGAGTGGGGGATGGGCAGAGAGAGAGAGAGAGAGAGAGAGGGAGACACAGAATCTGAAGAGGGCTCCTAACTCTGAGCTGACAGCACAGAGCCCAACACGAGGTTCAAACCCATGAACTGTGAAATCATGACCTGAGCCTAAGTCAAATGCTCAACCGGCTCAGCCACCCAGGCACCCTGATAAGGTAGTTCTATTTTTAAGATGTTCTATATTTTAAAATAAGCTTAATATGCCAGTCTTCACTGCAGTATAATGAAATCTTCTTTCAAGACCAGCTGGTGTCCTTTTTTCTGATTCTATGTTCACCAAATCATCTTTTGGTTACTAATTGGATCAACAAAAGTAAAAACCAGACCTAAACTGATATGACCCACAGTGAGACACTGTGGGTGAAGCCAGTCTTTCTTCTGACTTCTCAATTTCAATATTACCTATTATTTATTATTAACATTACTTATTATTTTTACCTATAATCTAATTTCAACGTTACCTATTTTAATTGTGAAGGTACTTTGCATATATTCAAGAGCCACATAACTGTTCCCATTCTTCTGACTCCATACTTCTTCTAGATTATAATGCCAATGTGGAAAAATACATGTACAAAGTTGAAAATAATAGAATTTTATACATTAAAAAACTCTGATGGTTATAGTATTCCTATTCTATGGATATTTCACAATAATTTTAAATAATGGTTGTAAACACCACATATAGCAAGAGCCCACAAAGTCACATGCCCACTAGATCAGGATAAAAACAATAAAGAAAGAAGCAAACTGGTTAAGACCAGGTAATGGTGGGAATCATCATTAATGAGAAAGGTGAAATACTAGCCAACAAGGGTAGCCACTACTCAACTCCAGTCATTTACTGCCACAGAACAATGCAGGCCCAATGTTGCTTAATCTTCTGATTTTTTCAAAAGAATCTGGAAGTTAGGATCTGTGAAATATCTCAACTTTCACACATTGGCGATTAATTCAATCAAACAACCAAAACACAAAATACACTAAGTAAGCTAATATGAGAGTCAAATAAAACATGAGTATAGCCTGGATTTGGCTCAAAGTCCAGAGTTTGAACTCTACTCTCCAACTTTGAAAAAGGCTTGTGTTACAATGTCTAAAAACACAAAATATTAGAATATAAGTCAAACTATACAAATGCAATGTACTTTCCTCATAAACATAGATTTATCAAAACTATACATGTGTCACGTGTAATATAAACCAGCAATGAAGGTTGTTATCAATGTCTGCTTTTATATCCATAAAAATAGTCATCTGCACTACTCAGACATTTATGTCACATTGAATTTTAATTCTTTTAAATCTGGGATTGACTTACAAAATCAACTTAAAATATTCTATACTTTTTAATATACTTGAGCTGAAAATATGTTTCTTCCTCACAAAGAAAACTATAAATGGGGCGCCTGGGTGGCTGAATCAGTTACGCATTGGACTTCTGCTCAGGTCATGGTCTCACAGTTCATGGTTTCCTGCTCTGCGTCTGGCCCTGTGCTGACAGCTGGGAGCCTAGAGCCTCCTTTGGATTCTGTGCCTCATTCTCTCTCTGCCCCTCCCCAGTTCATACTCTGTCTCTCTCTGTCTCTGAAAATAAGTAAATAAACATTAAAAAAACAAGAAGAAGGAAACTATAAATAAAGCTCAGATATTTAATACAGTATTGAGTCAGTCATGCATGGAAGTAGAGTGATAGTACACAAAACTACCGAAACATATATGTAAAGTAATAAAAACTAAGACTGGATTGACATGATAGACTTTACGCACATCTGAACCTCTTCGTATCTTAAATTCAATGAAATGAAAGAATATACTGTAAAAGAATAATTTCAGACTTTCAGTGAAAGAAAGAGCATTAAGCAGATCACAAATTTTGAGGATTTCTCAAAGTATAGAAAGCATATGGAAACAGATCAGAAAACAAGATCAGAGGAAAGCTCAGTTTTAGACACTTGCAGGAAAAAACTGCTGTGAAGGCAGGCGCAGTTTCAGAGAACTTCAGACTTAGAGTCAGTTGAATAAGGAGCAGATGGAGGTTCTCAGGCAACCATCAGAATGCAGAGATGCACCAAGTACAGCAAGACAGGGTCCTTCCCTCTTTAGATTATGTCAATAAGTAAATGATGGATCAAAGAAGCTACTATCAGCACTGGAGTCCAGGCTACTCTTGGTTGATAATTCAGGCCTTGTCCCATCACCCATATCTGTCTGCTAGCCTTCTTCAACATGTTGGTGGCTAAGGATATGTGCTAACTAGGGAAAATAGTAGGGATAAGGAAGAGGAGGAGAGATGATTTAACAGGATATATGGAGCAATGTTTCAAAATATATTTCTTTAGTTTAACAACTGGCAGAAATGGCCCACGGACTGTGGGATAGAACAATCAGATGATCTGAATGTGCCAATTAGATAACATGCTCCAACGTAACAGACTCCCATTAACCAGCAAAGAAGTTTTAAAAATAAATAAAATAAAAAAAGAACTTCCTCCCTTGGACTCAAAAAATAGAATTCTTAAATCCTCAAAGCAACCTTATTATGTAACTACAGCATGATTTATTAAAGTGTGAATGCACCCATCCTGGGAGAAGGAGGGGCTAACTAAAATATATTTAGTCTTCACCTAATCAACTTACTTCTCCATCCTGCACAGTCCTCTGAGGAAAATTCTCTTTTGCACTGTCCAGTTTCCCAACACCTACTATAGTTCAGAATCAAGAGAATGAATGGAGAAAGGTAAGACTGTAGAGCTGAGAGGAAGGAAGGAAGAATTCCTGCTTGCTCTGACAGTTTCTGGACTCACCTTTCTTGTGGAGAATCTGAGTAATGGGAAAGGAATAGAGAAAAATAAGAAAAGAAACCAGGAATACTATGTCTGCCCATTTAATAAAGAGTCAGGGAAAATAGATGAGCACAAAGAAAATCAGCGGACTCCTGGGTGGCTCAGTAAGTTGAGCGTCTGACCCTTGATTTCAGCTCAGGTCATGATCCCAGGGTCATGGGATCGAGCCCCGTGTCACTACATAAGATTCTTCCTCTCTCTCCCTCTGCTCCTCTCTCCTGCTCTCTCCTGCTCTCTCCTGCTCTCTAATAATAAAAAAAAAAAGAAAGAAAATCAGGTTGGGGTATCAAAAAGAGCTCAACCTTTTAGAGAGAGAAGGGTTGCTAAGCAGCCCTAATGTGAAAGAATTGGAGAAAAGAATAAAGAGGACTGTCAGAAGCATTACTATGAATTATAACTTAGATTTTATTTAACATTCTTTGAGAGAAGTAAGTCAAGACTGAGATCTCTTTTAAATTCTTTCTGGCTGCTGGACTGTGCTTCTCTGTATGCAATTCTGCAGGGATGATCCAGCAGGGCCTTAGTATTCACAAAGGTTAGGGACTTGTGGCCACCAGGAGACGTCAAAGGAAAAACAGTATAGGTATAATCAAGAGTTCCAGCACCTATGTGTACTTCTTCCCTTGTCCAAGATATTTACGTCCCAAATACTAAAATTAAAAGGCATTTCTAAATAGAAGAACAGCTTTAATAAAAAACTTTTTTAATGTTTATTTATTTTTGAGAGAGAGAGAGAGAGAGACAGAGCATGAACAGGGAAGGGACAGAGACAGCTGAAGAGACAGAATCCAAAGCAGGCTCCAGGTTCTGAGCTATCAGCACAGAGCCCCATGCAGGGCTCAAACTCACGAACCGTGAGGTCATGACCTGAGCCGAAGTCAGATGCTTAACCGACTGAGCCACCCAGGCGCCCCAAACAGCAACTTGATCACTAATAAATCTTCCCTCTTTCTCAAACACATACCCCACTTTAAAAGTGTACTTTGAAGGGGCACCTGGGTGGTTCAGTCAGTTAAGCATCTGACTTTGGCTCAGGTCCTGAACTCGTGGTTCATGAGTATGAGCCCCTTATCAGGCTCTGCAAAGCGTGGGGCCTGCTTAGGATTCTCTCTCTCCCCCTCCCCTGTTCTCTCTCTCTCTCTCTCAAAATAAATAAATAAACTTTTCAAGCATGCTTTGAAGAATTAGAGGAAGGAATAAAAATTAGTTATTCTGGATTCCATTTCATTTTTTTGGTCATTGTTTTTAACAGAAACAAGTATCTCAAAGATTAATGAAGCTTGCTATGGATGGTAGTTGAGGAGGGTTCATATACTCTAGTAATTCTCCACTTGTGATTTAGAATAAAATGATGAAGAAATTAAAGAAGCAATTATGAAAACTCTGGTACTTAACCTTCTTTAATAGGTCCCAAGGAACTCCATATTAATACATAACTCTCTGGCAGGGCCTATCCTTTCCTTCAAAGTAGACCAAATTTTAATTTAGGGAATATAGGGTGTTTTTCTTTCCTCACTTATTTATATTGCACAAGGTCAAAGATTCTTTACAAGATTATTCAGCCTTCACTGGTAAATGGAAAATATACTTTAAGTCAGACAGAAATGTCTTACTGGTGCTCCTAAAATCCAGAATATGTTGGTGGTCGCCTCCTCTCACCACTACAAGATTAACTTTGCTTAACACTCTATATTTTTCTATCATAGATACCTCATTTACCATTTCTGCAATATTCTGTCTCTAATATTCAGTCACTTTCTTGCTCCTCCATACTCACTTTTCCATGAAACTATCTTTTCTTGATTTCCTATCTTATCTTTTTCACTGAACTAAATTCTTACCTCAATTTATCAGAACATATACTTCTCTCATCCAAAATCCAATTTGGGGTGCCTGGGTGGCTCAGTCGGTTAAGCATCAGACTTTGGCTCAGGTCACGATCTCACGGTCCATGGGTTCGAGCCCTGCATCGGGCTCTGTGCGGACAGCTCAGAGCCTGGAGCCTGCTTCAGATTCTGTGTCTCCCTCTCTTTCTGCCCCTCTCCCATTTGTGCTCTAAAAAATAAATAAACTTAAAAAAATAAAATCAAAATTCAAACTCAAGCCTCAAGCAGGTAATCTTCATAAATTAGGCAGTCATGGGGCGCCTGGATGGCTCAGTCCGTTGAGCATCTGACTGTTGATTTCAGCTCAGGTCATAATTTGATGGGTTTGAGCCCTGCATCAGGCTCTGTGCTGACAGTGCTAGGGATTCTCTCTCTTGCTTGCTTGGGATTCTCTCTCTCTCTGCCCCTCTCCTGCTCTCTCTTTCGCTCTCTCAATAAATAAACATTTAAAAAAAAAATCAGGCAGTCACAAACTCAGATTCATCCAGATTCCCCAATGGGATTCACAAAGGTGTTACAGCTTTGTATAGAGTATGTCCTCAAAATTTTTTAAATTATTATTGCTGAGTTATTATCATTTATTAGATTTATATGGCACTTCTCCAAAATGGCTCACCAACCTTCCTAAGATCCATGAAAAGGAAGTAAATAGCAATTCTCTCCCCAGTTGACAATTGGAATAAATAAGTACTATGAATGGGCTCAAAGTTTCTCATGAAATCAGTTACTGTGTTAAAAACTAAAGGCCACAGACTTCAGACCTAGAGGGAACATCCACCATAACCTAACTGGTTCTACTTCAAGCTGCTTCTTCTCTTCCTTTTTTCCAGTTTTAACAGTATTGAAAAAAGCTAATTGCTCCAAAATTTAAACTTGATTTTAGGCAATTTGATGCTAGCTTAAGGTTCTCTGGCCTTTTGGAATGGAACATCCCTGGGAGAGCTAATACTTTAAACTCTCAATTTTACCTTCTGTAAAAGGAGTAAGTTTCGGCTCCTTTTGTGAGGACAAGTTTTGATAATGGATGAGAGAGAGGGCAATTTATGCATTAGCAGTGATGCCATCTTCTGGGAAGGAAGTGAGGAGAAAGGCCTTTAATAGAAAAGCCAGAATCACGAAGACTAACTTTGTCTACTTCATCCTGGTTTTTTGTTTTTTGGGGTTTTTTTTTGTTTTTCTTTTTTTGTTTGGTTTTTTGTTACGAGTAAGGTACTGTGTACTGTGAGAGGCAAAAGTACCCAACCTAGTCCTGGGTTCTACCAGAATGCAAAGCTCTAGGGGCAGAGATTCTCATCTTTTTTCTTCATTACTATTTCTGGCATCTAAAACATTACTTAGCACACACTATGTAAAAATATTTATTAAATGAATGAGTGAACTTCTCAGAGAAAGTGATTAAGTAAAAAAGAGGGAGCAGGGGTGCCTGGGTGGCTCAGTAAGTTAAGCATCCGACCGTTGTTTTCAGTTCAGGTCATGATCTCCTACTTCGTGAATTCCAGCCCTGTGTTGGGCTCTGCGCTGGCAGCATGGAGCCTGCTTGGGATTCTCTCTCCTCTCTCTCCTCTCTCCTCTCTCCTCTCTCCTCTCTCTCTCTCTCTCTCAAAATAAGTAAATAAACATTAAAAAAAGAAAGAGGGAGCACATTTCAAGGGAACATAATGTACAAATGCACAGTAGCAATGGTCCAGAGATGTACAGATAGTTCAGCATGGCTGGAGCATAGAACACCTATCAAGGAATATCAGAACATAATTATGGACAGATACAGAGGACTTCAATCATAAAGGGACCTACTGACCAGGCTAAGGAGTTTGGGCTTCATCATGACAAAAATGGAACCATTAAAGGTGTCCAAGAAGAAGAATGGCATGAGCATGTTGAGTTTTGGAAATATTTCTCTGGCATCACTGTGCAGGTTAAACAGGAAAGACTGTCTAGAGGCAGGGAGACTAGGTAAGAGGCCACTGTAGTTTACTCAAAAAGAATTTGGTATCACTTATTTAATATATATGATGAGCGCGAATTCAATAGCAATTCAATGTTGAGGAATCACGACTTAAGAAATGCTAGAATACCTGAATATTAGTATAAAAAATTTATTTGGATCCACACCTTGCTTATTAGCACATCTGTGTATCTTTATGATTGGATATTTTAAAAGGTAAAGAAAATAAACCAGAAAATTAATCTTTTGTGGTAATTAAAACATTATCTCAGAAAAAATAAGGGGCACTTGGGTGGCTCAGTTGGTTAAGTGTCCAACTCTTGGTTTTGGCTAAGGTCATGATCTTGCGGTTCATGGGTTCGAGCCCTGCATCAGGCTCTGCACTGACAGTGTGAAGCTTGCTTGGGATTCTCTCTCTCCCTCTCTCTCTCTCTCTCTGCCTTTCCCCTGCTCATCATGTCTCTCTTGAAATAAATAAATAAACTTTAAAAAATTATCTCAGAAAAAATAAGAGTATCAGTTTATTAAACTGCAATAAAGAAATACCAAAAGGAATACAACAAATTAGGAGAAAGTGATAAAAAGGTGCATTGTGCAAAATGTAAAAGAAGTTTACAATTATGTAAGGGCAACATCTAAGTGGTCAAAGGAGAGAAACTGAAAAAAGAGACACAAATAGGAAAGGAATCATAGGGAAAAATAAACGGTTAAAAAATAAAGAAATTTAGTTTCGAGTACTACTGCTTAAAACATAAATTATAAAGTCTGATACTGCCTGGGCTGAACTTCGACCTAGTGACATTACTAGTTGATTCAGTCTTTCTGAAGAATAAGCAGTAATATGTAACAAGAACTATAAAACGGTTCATATTTTTTGACTCAATAATTCTAGCTGGATGAATGTAAAGAATGTAATGAATGTAAAGAAATAGTACCCTAAAAGGGAAAGAGGGAAGGAAGAAAAGAGGGAGGTTAGGAGTAAAGGAGGGAAGAAGGTAAGAAAATAATCTATATAGAGATGTTCTGAGATGTACTATTTAGAATAGTGGAAAACTGGAAATCATCCAAGTACTCCTCAGTAGAAGAATAGTTTTAAAATTATGATATATCAGTAAGACAGGATTTGACACAGCAATTAAAAACACATCTGGTGACAAAGGAGAGCAATTAATTTGGGAAAATGTAAATAAAATTTTATTTTTTTATGTTCTCTTTTCTGTGAAGCCACTTATTTGTGAAAAGGGTACTTTTTCAGCTTGTCAGTGAGAATGTCAATGTGCATCAGAATCTACAGCTCAATGAAATTAAGAAAGAGCAACTTACTATTTCATCCTGGTCTCTGGCTCTTTCATTCTTTCACAGAACAGGAAATGGATCTGACAAGACCGATTTTCAGAGTCATTTTGATTATTGCCTTAGTACCTGTGCTCCTGTAAGTGATACCAAGCTAGATGTTATGTGATTTGTTCCAGTTTCTTACTAAATGCTGAGGTTAAGCTGATTTTTATGCTTCTTTGCTTTACCTCTGGGACTTTGCAATTGAGGATAAAGCTTCAGCTCTATCTTCTGAGATCTTGAAATTCTTAGACATAAGAAGGGAAAAGTGTGGTCTGATGAATACTAACCACTTTTGATTTGACATTCAGATGAAATAAAAGCTCTTTTCTTACTTCTAAAGAAAAAAAGAGAAAGAATATGAAGGTGATAAAATCTCACTCTTTCTCATCAATCTTTAAAATTCCACCATCATTTTTATGACCTCTTTTGTGGAATAAAGCTCCCATCACCAATCCTAGCACAGAGATCCTTTTCTTGTCATTTAGAATGGACCCACAGCTGCACTACCATTGACTTTAGAGTAAGCACAACCTTAACAGTGAAGCCTAGCACATCTTGGCCTTTCCCGAGTGTATCTAAATGCAATAGAAAGCTTTTTAAATGTAAGCGGTCTTATCAGTAAGTTCCATAAATTACCTTTCACTTGAAGAAATTCCCACAGAGTTGAAATCAGATGCTATCAAAAAACCAATATAAGTCAGGTCAGCCACTTCAGTGATTTTGGTGGACAAATGTATCATAAGTACACCAAAGTCTCATTAAAAGTTCACCTCTCCGAACCTTCTTCCAAGTGGTAATCAGCACCAGGATCATTTTCTCCTTTTCTCTGATATGTATGTTATGATATTAAAAATGACACCAGCTTGAGTTAGAAGAAAAAAAAAATTCAAGAAATATGGCTCCAACTGACAGCTTTGAAATCCAGGCTGAGTCTTTGAGATAATGGCATTTCCCTATGGTGGTACTACATTCGACAAATTTTTATTTAACCTTCTTCTTTGCCACAGAAATTACTTCAAATCAAACTTTATGATAAAAAACTAAAATGCATAAATACAATAAGTCTTAAAAATAATCTAAGCTCATATGTTATCTATATTAGGACATGATAAGACTGACCACCACAGTTCTCAAGACAATGGTAGGTTTAAATGAGTGTCATACAGTTCCTAATAAAAGACGAGGGTCTAAAAAACACTTAACTTCTTTTCCCTCTACATGAACATGATCCTTTTATAAACCTTTGCAGGAACATCGCATCATCCTATTGACTAGGAACCACCTCCTTATTCTGAGTTACACATTCCTGTCACTGCACTTCAAGGACCCTCACCTCTCCTTTCTCTTCTATACATTCTTTCCTCATTAGATTGTATCTAGTCCTTGGGGCACTTGGTTGGCTTAGTCAGTGGAGCATGCGACGCTTGATCTTAGGGTCGTGAGTTCGAGCCCCAGGTGGGTCCAGAGATTCCTTAAAAAAAAAGAAAAAGACCCTTGAAAAAAAGGCTATATCTTGTCCTCGTCCTCTTTACCAGGATATCACATTCTATCCTTATGTCTTGGGGCACCTTGGGGCACTTGTGTCTTGGGGGTGGCTGAGTCAGTTGAGCACCTGACTCTTGATCTAAGCTCAGGTCATGGTCTCAGGGTCGTGAGTTCAAGCCCCACAGTGGGCTCTGCACTGGGTGTGAAGCCTACTTTTTAAAAAAAGACACAAGGGGCGCCTGGGTGGCTCAGTCGGTTAAGCGGACGACTTCGGCTCAGGTCATGATCTCACGGTCTGTGAGTTCAAGCCCCGCGTCAGGCTCTGTGCTGACAGCTCAGAGCCTGGAGCCTGTTTCAGATTCTGTGTCTCCCTCTCTCTCTGACCCTCCCCTGTTCACGCTCTGTCTCTCTCTGTCTCGAAAATAAATAAACGTTAAAAAAAAATTTAAAAAAAAAAAAGACACAAAAGCTACTTGGCAATGAGAAAGAATGAAATATGGCCTTTTGTAGCAATGTGGATGGAACTGGAGAGTGTTAAGCTAAGTGAAATAAGTCATACAGAGAAAGACAGATACCATATGTTTTCACTCTTATGTGGATCCTGAGAAACTTAACAGAAGACCATGGGGGAGGGGAAGGGGGAAAAAAAGTTAGAGAGAGGGAAGGAGACAAACCATAAGAGACTCTTAAAAATTGAGAGTAAACTGAGGGTTGATGGGGGGTGGGAGGGAGGGGAAAGAAAAAAAAGGACACACACACAAAAAATTTAGGTGCCTACCCTTGTCTCTTAGCAGTCTCATATGCTATGTCTCTCCCAGTCTCAGCTGGCCAATCCTTCAACTTGCCATCACTTAAATCACTTTGGAATCAGTCTTCCTCACAAAAACTTTCCCAAGCAACTGGAAGCAAAGAGAACAGTCCAGCCATTGGACTGTTACACTAATAAACTTACCTTATACCAATCATTGGGTACCACTGCATTCATCATCAAAAATTCTTTAAGTAACTGTTTGATCCTAATGACTTTTCATTCTTTGATTGTTCACTTTACATCACAAAAATTCACAGAGGGGCACTCTCTTATATGAAGAACAGATCATGTTTCACACAGAGTCATTTAATAAATGCTTTTTTATTATGAAAGTCTTAAGAGAGATACATACCCAAATCCCAATCTGGAGTGTTCACTGTTCATTCCAGAAACTGAAAAGCACTGACTAATCATCACCAACCCCTATTTCCATGGCTACCAAACAATCTCAACTTCATTGTTGTTGGATCTCTTCTTCCTCACTGATCCCCATTAATACAAACAACCCACCAGATGTCATTGTCATTCTAAGAGAACAAACTTTCAGTAGTATGAAGGAGGCAGCTAGAGGAATCTGGCTTTTCCATTATATCTCCATTTTTACTTACACTTCCACTTTTAATTATTTAATTTCTTCAGTAGCAGTGCCAAGGTAGAAGAAAAGGTAAAACTTCACCCCTCAAAGTACAGATGGGATCCAGCAATCATATTTTAATGATTCTTCTAGAAACAAAGGGTAATTATCAAAAAATGCCCAAGATAGGTAACTATTTTTATGTCTGTATTATTTAGTACTATAAAGTTAAGAAACTAAGTTTCAAAAAGAAGTACCATTGAAAAAGGAACAGGATCATGAAGCTGATTAAGACATATTCTAGGCGTAAATCACTGGGATTACAACACTGGCATTCACTATTGAGTAGGTTAGGGGATTCCTAGCTATGTGCTTACTTAAGCAAACTGCTATCATTATCCAACTATTTAAAAGAAAATACTTGTACAACAAATAATATGACTACCTCTAGGACCTCTCCTACTACTCCCAACATCATTCTTTCTTTTTACTGAGAACAATAGGAATCAAATGGAATTAACTGAAGACTGATTTTTTTAGATCTTGACAACCGTGATGAGAGGGAGATGTGGAGTGCCAAAAAAAAAAAAAAACCAAAAACAAAAAAAACCCAAAAAAACAACCAAAAAAGAAACAAACAGGAAAAGGGCAAGGGCAACACAGAGCAAATAATGTGGTAACAAGTGTCTTAGTCTCAATGGGGATT
Source organism: Panthera onca (assembly GCF_046562875.1). Classification (NCBI taxonomy): domain Eukaryota; kingdom Metazoa; phylum Chordata; class Mammalia; order Carnivora; family Felidae; genus Panthera; species Panthera onca. Next base: position 59,141,445 of record NC_138344.1, on the reverse strand, counting down.
TATTGAAGGCATAATGTGTTACTTTTGAAGAAGAGAGGTAGTGTTAACCAAACAGCAGGTGGGAACGAAATGTTAGTGGAGGTCTAATGCTTTTAAAGACACAGAAGTCAACAGGATTGGCCATAAAACATTTCTACATTATAAAACCTCAGGGGCCCCTGGCTGGCTCAGTCAGTTGAACATGCGACTCCTGATCTCAAGGTCATGAGTTCAAGCCTCATGTTGGCCACAGAGCTTACTTAAAAATAAATAAAATAAAATAAAAATAAAAATCTCAGGCAAGTCCTATTTTGAAAGCGATAGTAACACAAAAACTGAGACTGAGGGTAACTTTAATCCAAGTAACCCTTAAGGATCAATGTCAATTATATCAGAAAAATGGGTAAGATGCTCTTATTTTTCCTGAGTCAAAAATGAACAGAGTTCCCTTGCTTACAGGACATTTTAAAAGTCAGTTCAAGAAACTACATATAGTAAAAAAGAATTTTGTCTCTAAAGTCAAACTCCAATTTTTGTACACTTTTATAAGCATTTCATAAACCTGAAACCTGTTTTCTGATTTACTAGAAGTCAGACTCTACAACTTTAAGAAGCACTGTCCCAAAAATACAATAAGCAAAGGAATCACAAACATTATCCCCAGGGCTACAGAACTATAGCAACAACTTTGTGCTGTGACTGAATCCAGTGAGGAGCGAAAGCAACTCCTGTAATTGTGTCGTTACCCTGCCACCCATACCTCAAAGCCTTTTTTTTATTTAAAATAAACAAAAAGTGGAAGTAATCCTTAGAGATTCCCTGCAGTCCCTAGATGATGATATAACTCAATTTCTGCTTCAATATCCCATTAACTCCAAATAAGGAAAGACAACTTAAAATCATTTCCAAGGACATCAAGAGATACTGCAGGATAAGCTTTTAGAATGAAGCTCCTCACAATAATCCACACCACTAAAATAGACCTAAGCAGAGCCCAGAACAGAAGGAAGAATGGTTTCCTCTCTAATTTTCACAGCACTGTGCTTCTTCCAGCAGAGGAAGGTCAAACTTTGACTTACAAGATTTCCCTAGGTTAGTGACTAGGCCACTTCTCATGGTGGACTTCTGACAAGGAACAAATGAGCCACGGGCAAAACAAATGTCTCAGCAAACTCTTTTTTCTTTTTAATTTTTTTTAATGTTTATTTTTGAGAGACAGAGAGAGACAGAGCATGAGTGGGGGAGGGGCAGAGAGAGACACACACACACAGAATCTGAAGCAGGCTCCAGGCTCTGAGCTGTCAGCAAAGAGCCCCATGTGGGGCCTGAACCCACGAACTGTGAGATCATGACCTGAGCCGAAGTCGGACACTTCACTGACTGAGCCATCCAGGTGCCCCTCAGCAAATTCTTAGAATAGGTGTTCCGCAAGGAACTCCAGCTTGTGTTTTGCAGCCAATGACACTACCTCCAGGCGGGCTGTCCTACCACCAGAATCATCTTCTGCCCTCTAAACCCACCACGCCTCAGCAGGTTGCTACCATTTGTCACCAATACCACATCTGTGCCCCACCCTCCCATGCAAGGTGAGACCCACGAAAGCCTGGCATCCCCATCAATCCCTGGGGGAAACAGGACTTGCCCACTGGACTGGAACAGCTCTGCTTCACCTCAGTAGCTTTCTTTCCCACATGGGCAATGCAGATTAGATCCCTTGCCCAGGGCCCTGACTACCTCTTTTGCTAGAAGATTATACCTCAGAGTTGCTACTCCAAGATAGTTTACAAATGAGACTTAGATACTATAAAGGAAAAGCTGTTCTTGGGTGACTCTGGGCAAATAAAGAGAAAAAGGATAAGTCCACCACAGTCCAGGCAAAGTGAACCTAGTTCAAAGTTTTAGAAAATGACCCTAGAATAAATCTTTCTATAATATGTATTATTTGTTAGAAGTGTGAAGCCCGGGAAATTTGTAAGCTTAGCACTTCAGAAAAATACATATTTTTTTCTAAACTTTAAATAGCTACACAAGTTATAAGAGAGCAACAGATTTACAGCTATATGAATCAACTGAGGATGAACTAATAGGGAGAGAATATGGCATTTCTTGGGTACTTTTTCATTATTAGAACTTCGAAGCACTGGATACACAGATTTACAAATTTACTTACAACCCTGACTTAGGCAAGCAGAAACCAGCTTGACATAAACTAATTGTTTTAACATTAAAAAGAAATTCTTATTTCTATGCTATAAATGTTATAGTAATATCACTGACCAGAACATACATACAAACATACATACACACACGCACGCACACACACACACACAGCTTTGTTTCCTTGGCACGGATGACCTCTACTGACCAAAGGATAAATCCAAGCCAGTTTGACTCTTTTAGGTATCTAAATTTTTTGTCAGAAGTCTAATCAAAAACCTATTATGTATTTAACCCCTCAACTACCATTCATAAAGTCTATAAACCTTACTGCATTGCCAAGATAGTTCTATCTACTTTCATTCAAATGGATATCAAAGAGTAATTATTAACTATCTTAGTAAGGAATCTTTAAAATCACTTAATAAAAAAATAATGCTTTTAGGGAAGCTGACAATGAAAAAATAAAGAAGAAGAGAATTGCTAAACAGGACTTAATTCTGACAAGAAAGAATAGGTTGGCGATGTAAAAAAATGACAAAAATCTTCAAAGAAGCCATCTATGTTAAAGTCAAGTATCTAATCACCAAATAAGATAATTCTGGTTGTATTAGACATACAGGTTAAAGTTAAATAAAATAGATTACCAAAACTTCAGAGGTAAATTAGATATAAGCCAATGTTCAGAGATCATGAAAGAACAACTTTGGGGCGCCTGGATGGCTCAGTCGGTTAAGCGGACGACTTCGGCTCAGGTCATAATCTCGTGGTCCATGAGTTCAAGCCCTGCATCGGGCTCTGTGCTGACAGCTCAGAGCCTGGAGCCTGTTTCAGATTCTGTGTCTCCCTCTCTCTGACCCTCCCCCATTCATGTTCTGTCTCTCTCTGTCTCAAAAATAAATAAACGTTAAAAAAAAATTTTTTTAAATTAAAAAAAAAAAAAAAAGAAAAGACAACTTTGAAGTCCCAGAAGACTTTTCAGCAAAATTCAAGCAAAAGTTTCAACTATACAATCACTAACATAAGGGGGAGATCTCAAAGTTGACATGTATTGTCAAGAAATCCTGTGAAGCACCTAAACACTAAAGAACGTGTTCAAACAAGAAACCCTATGAAGCACCTAAACACTAAAGAACGTGTTCAAAACATACAAGAAAAAAAAAATCACATGGCCAAGGTCAAATAGACACAAGACTGGCAAATATTTATAAAAAGAATGTTTGGAAAGTAAAGGCGCAAAATGAGCTTATGTTCACACTCATGGAGGGCAATAGTAGGAGGTCTTCTTAGATGAATAGAAGTGGGGAGAATCAAGAAACGCAAGGACTACTGTATGAGGCAGAGAAAAAAGCACTCAGTTTCTGTTTCATCTTTCTTTATCCAGATTGAAATTCAACTTGACAAGGACAGAAAAACCTTGATTAGAAATAAATAAGGCAAACAAAAGAAATAAATTCCATGTATGTAGTAAGGGACCACTTAAATTAATTCACTTATTGAGCACCTACTATGTCCCAGGTTCTGTTCCAGGCCCTGAGCATGTAACAGTGAACAAAGATGACAAAATCTGTGGTTTCATCACGCTTCCATTCTACTGGAGTCGACAGACAATAAACAAATAAATATACAATACTCATTAGTGACAATACTTAGAAGAAAAATAAAGCAAGATAAGAGGATAGAGAGGTACTATTTAGATAATCAGTGAAGGCGTTTGTGAGAAGGCATTTAAGCAGTGACTTTAAGCAGTGAAAGAAAAGCCCTACAGGCTAAAGCAACAACAAATGCAGGGTCCTGAGAGGACAGAATGTTTAAGTTGATGTGTAAGCAAGAAGGCAACTGTGGCTAGAATGGTGGGAACAGGGAAAGAGCAACAAGAAATGAAATTGGAAAGATGAACCAACTATAGAGGACTTTATGCTGCCTGAGGGGGAAACCCTTTGGAGTGTTAGAGCAAAGCAGATATGGGATCTGACTTGTACCTTGAAATTATCACTCAGGCCACTGTAGAAAGGGAATATTGAGGAATAAGCATGAAAAGTAAACAAACTAGGATGCTCTTGCAACACCAGGACAGGGATGATGGTGGCTATAAGAGTTGGAAGTCCCCAAGTCTATATAAGCTACATCTCAGAGTACCTAAAAAATGTACAGATGTGTTATTCACACAACCACTCTCAATCATTTTTTATATCTCACAAAAAACAAGAGTGGTGCCAGAAACCGAGAAATAAGCGCTTTCCCAGTTTTCACAAACGGAGGAGAGGAAAGGCAGATTCCATACTCTAGGAGTCAAAACAAGCCTCCTATGAAAAAACAAGCCTGACTGGTTTTATTTCCTCTAAGAAAGCATCAAATACTTCCATTTTTTCATATTTCTTTCCAGTACTTATTCTCCACATATTTAATTTTTCAAAGTTGTAATTATAACATAGATACATTTTTATTGGCTACCTATTTTAGATTGCTCTGTATTATAAGCATTACTCTGTGTTGTGATTCTGGCATAATTTTTTAAGTAACTGCAAATGAAAAGAAACAATAAGACAAGTTTGTAGAGGAGGAATGGAATTTCAGGATATTTCTGCTTATTTCCTGGAGTCACAATACACAATACAAATGTGGTACAGATAAGTTTGGGATGGCAACGATGTTATGCCAGGAAAATAATGAAAAAGAACATTTCTTATCAATATCTCTTTAATTTTTTAAAATGTTTATTCATTTTTTTGGAAAGACAAAGAGAGACAGAGCACAAGCAGGGGTGGGACGGAGAGGGGGATACAGAATCTGAAGCAGGCTCCACGGTCTGAGCCATCAGCACAGAGCCCGACGGGGGGGGGGTTCAAACTCACGAACCGTGAGATCATGTCCTGAGCCGAAGTCGGATGCTCAACCGACTGAGCCACCAAAGCACCCCTCAGTATCTCTTTTAATAAAAACAGTATCAGAAATTTGAGAGCCCTTTCACAAAGATGGCTAGAAAAAAATATTTTTCTTCGATAAATTCTAGGAAAGAGCTTTATTTCTTTATATATGTAACTAGCAAACTAGCTGTGATAAAATTTAAGTAGAAAGACAAGAGGGAGAATAAGATTTATTTGTAGCTAGCTGGTGTTTTCTACTTTGTAGTTATATAATTCATCATAGTCTTCAAAGAGCATAACACTTCATTACTTCCAGTGTTAGAAAAATGTATTACATCTTCTAAATTTTCTTAAACCAATCAGTTTGCTTTGGAATCTTAAATATATACTATCCTTTTTCTTCTTGGGGGTAACAGATACCATTTTATTTCTGTTTTACAATCCAGACAATGGTGCAAATCAACATCAGTTTCACATGTTGAGGATCTAAAAGAAACTATTTGAAATTGAAAAACGTAACAATATAAGTGACAGTTCTAGATAAGATGACTGTGTAAGTTCACAGTTGGAGCCCACACCCCTCCCCCTACTCCTGCACTACTCATGTAATCACGATAGACAAAAAATAAAAAGGAAAAAAGGGAAAATCCTAGCTGGTGTATTAGCCAGGATTCACTTGCAGGTATAAAAATCCTCTAGTATTTCAAGCGGAATCAGAATTAACACTGAAGTGCTAACATTTAGACGCCAACAAAATAGTTGGAAGAGTTGGAAGACCTGGCTCTATGCTAAACCTTCAGAACAAGTCTCAGAATCCATATAGAACTGGCCTGCCAAGGGAACAGCCACCTCTGCCACCGTCAGAAAGTGAAAGAAGCACAGCACTGCTCTGCTAAGAGCTGGACACAATCATAATTCCTTAGCCACATCCAGGAATTAGGCAGCCACCAATGTGATTGTTGGTTCTAAACACACAATGTCTGGGATGCCTGGATGGCTCAGTCGGTTAAGTGTCTGACTTAGGCTCAGGTCATGGTCTTATGGTCTGTGAGTTCGAGCCCCACGTCGAGCTCACTCCCGTCAGTGCGAGCCCACTCTGGACCCTCTGTTTCCCTCTCTCTCTACCTCTCTCCTGCTAGCTCTTGCTCTCTCTCTCTCTCTCAAAAATGAATAAAAACATTCAAAAAATAAATAAAATAAAAAATAAAACACAATGTCTTAGCTCCAGTTGCAGATCAGGAAGTTGCTGCCAGAATTGTTGGCTTCAGGGGACACAGCCCAAGGCTACGACTTGGGGATCAGAAACAGCTGCAAACTCTAAGCCACTGGACCTGCTCCAGCAAAACTAATGCCATGGGTACTGAACCCTATCCCCACTGAACTCAGTTCTGAATTCAAGTCTCATAGAAGTGAATGTGATTACTACAATCTGAACTACATCAGGAACCCTAGATGGAAGGAAGACTATGTAGTAATTTTTACTTTCCAGTTCATGTAGTAAAAGAAGGAATACTAGAAGGAAGTTGAAACAGATGCTGAGTTATCCTACAGTCATATCCAGGAAGATGACAATAAATTATATGAATTCTATTGTTATACGTTAGTTTTAATAAATATTCCCAAGGACTATAGATAGAACAGAAACACAAAGCAGTGAGTAAAGCTTAATGGACTCCAAGTCTGGAAGCAAGCAAAGAAGGCCAGGAATTCAGCTTCTGTAGGTTAATGAGAATTACAATTGCCTCACTTAAGGCATGTAATTGGAGCCAGCACATTGCTTTAACCAGGGAGTGGGCAGAACTCCAAAAATGAGACTAAAAAAAGCAGTTTATGTGAAGTTGTACAACAAAAGAGGCAGGAGAGGCCAGGACCCAAGCGAGCCACTTGCTAGATCAATGGCTGGATGTACATTATCACCATTATCATGAAGATCAGGAATCCTGAATTTCCCGTGGAACCAAATAGAGGCAATCATAAAACTGCTAGGCAAAGTAGGGTGAGGTGAAATGGATAGTGACTCTCACTTAAGCTCTCAAAACAAAATTCCAAAATACATAAAATAAACACCACAATGAGCAACAATATCAACCACTGAGAGATTAACCCACTCAAGACAAAATGGAAATATTAGAACCATCTGAAAGTGACCTCAAACCAAATAGGTCTAGAATCCTCAAAGAGATAAAGAAAGGAAAAACAGCCATAAAAACACAGACATTCAAAGTGTAATCTCAGTACTAATCAAGATAAATACAAATAAATCCACACCTGCACTTGTCATTGTGAAGCTGCAGAACATTAAGGCACCATAAAGAAGTATTATCTACCTAAAGGGGCACATGGGTGGTTTAGTCAGTTGAGCGTCCGACTCTTGATTTTGGCTGAGGTCATGATCCCAGGGTCATGGGATCAAGTGTCAACCTCCACACTAAGCATGGAGTCTACTTAAGTTTCTCTCCCTCCCTCCATCCATACCTCTCCCCCACGCACACTCATTTTCTTTCTCTCTCTCAAATTAAAAAAAAAAAGTATTATCTACTTAAAAAAAGAAAAGACTGACAGCAGACACTTCATCAGCAATAATAGATGCCTTGAAGATAACGGAGCTATATAACAAAATGTTAGAAACAAAAGAACTGCCCAGCCAGAATTCAAAGCCCAGCTACGCTATCATAAATAATGAGGACAAAATAAAGACACAATGAGTGTTCCACTAACAGATTCTCACTAAAGAACTGATATATCTTAGGAGGTACTTTAGAAAGGAGATCCCAAAGAAGAAAGCAAAATATCCTGGTGGTCCCACAAATAGATAAAGTATATTATCAAATGTTCCTAATTGCAGATTACAAAAAATTATGAATTTTTCATAATTAAAAGTGGTAACATAAATGAAAACATTATGCTACATGAAAGAAGCCAGTAACAAAACCATATATTGTTTATTCCATTTATATGAAATGTTCAAAAAAGGCAAATCTAAAGAGACAGAAAGTAAACTGGTGACTGCCTAAGACTGGGGAACACGGGAGGGAATGGGAAGGAGGCCAAACAAGAATCCTGGGTACAGGATTGCCTTAAAGGGGGACAAAAGTGTCTAAAATTAGAGAGGGGTGATGGGTGCACAGCCCTGTGAATAAACTAAAAAATACTCAATTGTATACTTTAAATGGGTGAATTGTAAACTATGTGAATTCTATCTTAATAAGCAGTTTTTCAAAGTGGAATTGGAAAGAAAGAAGATGTTTGTATACATTTAAAATCCTTTTAACTTGGATACAAAATTTTGTAGTTATGTGTGAATGTTAAAAACATAGGAATAACCATTACAAGAACAGAAATGTTATCTATGCTTCTAAAATCAGTAGAGGAACATAAAAGATGATACTAATAATTTTGTCAATCTAAATCACAATAGTAACATTAAAGAAATCAAGAAGAGAAAATACACAAGAAAATGGCAAAAATGAGTTCAAATCTCTCTCTCTCTCTCTCTCCACACACACACACACACACACACACACACACTTGTCTATTAAAAGGAAGTCTAACAAGACTAGATTAACAAAATGCAACTTGAGACACATCTAAAGCAAAATGATCTGGGTGCCTGGGTGGCTCAGTTGGTTAAACATATGACTCTTGATTTCAGCTCAGGTCATGATCTCACAGTTGTGAGATGGACCCCCACATCGGGCTCCACACTGGGCGTGGAGCCTACTTAAGATTCTCTCTCTGCCTCTCTCAAAAAAAATAAAGAAAATGATCCAGAAAATTTGACAATATAGTAAACAAATATATTTGATCAAAATTAAACAAAGAGGGGCATCTGGGTGGCTTAGTCAGTTAGGCATCCAACTCTTGATTTTGGCTCAGGTCATGAACTCACAGTCTTGAAATCTAGCCCTGTTGTACAACATGCTCTGTGCTGACGGGGTGGAGGCTGCTAGGGATTCTCTCTCTCCCTCTCTCTGCCCCTTTCCCACTTGTGCTCACTCTCTCTCGCTCTCTCTCAAAAATAAACATTTTTAAAAATTAAGGGGTGCCTGGGTGGCTCAGTCGGTTAAGCATCCGACTTCAGCTCAGTTCATGATCTCACGGCCCGTGGGTTCGAGCCCCACGTTGGGCTCTGTGCTGACAGCTTGGAGCCTGGAGCCTGTTTCAGATTCTGTGTCTCCCTCTCTCTCTCTCTGACCCTCCCCCGTTCATACTCTGTCTCTCTCTGTCTCAAAAATAAACATGAAAAAAAAATTTTTTAATTAAACAAAGAAAAGCTGGTAAAGCAATATGAACAACAAAACAGAACTTAGGATATAAAACAGAAATAGGAGCAAAATATGGTATTACATAATGATAAAAAGAACACTCTACAAAGAAGATATAATAATCTTATACAATAAATATAGGCTATCAACTGTATAGGAAGCGCAACCAGATACAATTAACAAGGAGAAGCAAACAAAACTATAATTGTGAGATTGTAAAACTACAGGAGATTTTAACACTCTGATATCAGAACTGCTGATGAAGCAGACAAAAATTCCCTAAGGAGATAGCAAATTCGAAACAATAGTAAGTTTGATCTTATACACAACACACACACACACACACACACACACACACACACACACCACATTCTCATATAAAACCCTGTACCAAACAGAAAAGAACGTACAGTGGTTTTAGGCACATAAAGACATTCATAAAAATTTACTACATATTAGGTCCCAGGGGTAGCATCAACTAATTTCTGAAACCAAATCTCATCCAACCACATTCTTTAAGCACAATGCAATTAGAAATCAATAATAAAAAGTAAAAATAAAACCAACAAACCTATGTTTGGAAAATTTTAAATGTACTCAAAAATAACTCAAGATAAAATCAAAATAGAAATTATGAAATACCAGAGCTGAACAATAAAGTACCATTTATCAAATCTTGTAAAAATGCAACTAAAAGGGTAAAGAGAGATAGGCAAGAATAGAATAACGATGTACACTATCAGCACTTCTAGTCAACACTGTTTTAGAGGTCCCAGACAGTACAATGAATTAGTATAAGAAAAAATATATAAAATAAAAAGGAAATATCAAAACATTAACATCATTTGCATGTTATCATTACTTCCATTAAAAAATCTAAGAGAACCTATAATTAGAATACAGAGAATTCAGAAAGGTTGCTGAATATAATATCAACTTACAAATATTGTCAGTATTCTTATATTCTAGTAGCAACCGATATGAAAATGTAATTTTAAAAAAGAAACCATTTGCAATAGCAATAAACACTATAGGGCAACTGGAAATAAATCCAATAAATTATGTGTAAGACTCTACCAGAGGAAAGCATAAATTGTATTAAAAACTCAAAGAAGAACTAAATAGAGAGAAATATGTTCTTAAATAGGAAGACTTGATAGAATAATTGTACCAATTCTGTCCAAATTACTTTATAAAAAAAACAACACAATGCTAACAAATGTTCTACAGGGAATTTTTATGGAACTTAACAAACTGATTCTAAAATTCACATAGAAGAAGAAAGAGCCAAAAGAAGCCAGGATGATTTGGAAAAAAAAGTGTAAAATAATTAAAATAGTGCGATTTTTAGCTCAGGGATAGACAAACCAAGGGAGCATAATAGAGAACTCAGAGACAGCCAGGTGTATCTACAGAAAATTGATATTAGACAGTGGAGACATTCCAAACCAAGGCTGGAAATAGTGTATTTAATAAAAGGTGTTGGGATAATCGGCTATGCACATGGCAAATCATATCTCCACCATACAGCCAAACAAAATTGATGGAACCAAACTAAAAAAAAACAAAAACAAAAACAAAAACAAAAAAACAAAACCCTAAATGTGAAAAGCAAAACTAGAAATTTCCAAAAGAATTATAACATTGTGGTTCCTTTGACCTTCTTTCTGGATTTAGTTTCTAGATTCCAAACAATCCTAGCTGTTCTCCTCAAGGACACCCTGTACTCAGAAGTGAATCTCTTTATAATTTGGAAGCTGCAAGCTGCAGAGTAAAGTGGGAACATGACTTTCTTGGTGCTGTTATTAGACTTCTGGTAACACAGCTTACCTAAGACCACACTAGCTCTATTTCTTCACTACAAAATAGGACTGATGCACACTGCACTCACCATCTATTAAACACCTACATCATTTTTTACACGTGCTACACTTAAGCCAAGTCTCTCACATTTGGGGCTCAATTGTATAGGGTTTTTTTGTTTCCTCCATGTACAAAGCCTTATTCTTACATCTATTTAATGACATCATTAAACTAGGCCAGTTGTCTTTGTCTGTGGTGACTTTTTCAATATCTTCCTATGTCATCAAATGTATTCATTATCCTTTTGTACACTAGGTCATTCACAAAATCAATAAGCATGCCTTCTACAGGAGTCATCCAAGAATTGAAAAAAAATAACAACATTGATGGAGAAATTCTAACAGGGCAATGCTAGAGGTATAACACAAAATTTCCTGCATTGATTCACTAATACTCATCCACTTAACTGTATTAGCAATTGGTCCCTATTTTTCCCCTGGCCTTCAAAAATACTATGACATGTGGTCAAATGTCCTCCTGAGTTTTGGCTAAGCTCTTCTTATTGCATTTCCATGATCAGTCAATCTACTAAACCTGCCAAGAAGTGAGGTGAGTGTGACATAACTTGGATTTAGTGAACCCACAGTGGTAGCCTCAAATAACTTGGGCTTCTACTTTTAGATCACTAATTTATTAAGGTTATAAAATCACTTATTAATAATTTAAAGTATATTAGAAATTAACATAAATTATCAAAGACTAAATTATGATGACTCCACACATTCATAACATAATTATTATAATCTCTGTGGGGGATATATAATTATGAAAAACAAATCTATCTCCATGATGCATAGGCCAGAAAATTTCTTTAAAATCTAGCATTCACAGAAGAGAGCAAGTAACTCTAAGAAACAGGCCCCCCCCCCCTTGGGGTGGGGGAAGAGTTTGGAGAGGGTGATAAATGTATAAGGATAATTTGTGTTAATAAGAATTACTCTATTTAAATTAGAAGAAGGAGTACCGGACACAACTGGACAAATTCTGTACTTCTTTCTAAGGGGAGAGTAAACAACATGTTCCAGTTCCAGATCCAGATAAGAGTTAGAAAACTCTGCTCCAGGATAACAGGGGTGCCCCACCTGAACACAAAGAATGTACCACACGCAGTGCAGCCCAAACACTGAAACTGGAGATTAGAAAATATTTTCATGTGCCTGTTGGCCATCCGGATGTCTTCTTTAGAGAAGTGTCTATTCATGTTTTCTGCCCATTTCTTCACTGGGTTATTTGTTTTTCGGGTGTGGAGTTTGATGAGCTCTTTATAGATTTTGGATACTAGCCCTTTGTCCGATGTGTCATTTGCAAATATCTTTTCCCATTCCGTTGGTTGCCTTTTAGTTTTGTTGGTTGTTTCCTTTGCTGTGCAGAAGCTTTTTATCTTCATAAGGTCCCAGTAATTCACTTTTGCTTTTAATTCCCTTGCCTTTGGGGATGTGCCGAGTAAGAGATTGCTACGGCTGAGGTCAGAGAGGTCTTTTCCTGCTTTCTCCTCTAAGGTTTTGATGGTTTCCTGTCTCACATTCAGGTCCTTTATCCATTTTGAGTTTATTTTTGTGAATGGTGTGAGAAAGTGGTCTAGTTTCAACCTTCTGCATGTTGCTGTCCAGTTCTCCCAGCACCATTTGTTAAAGAGACTGTCTTTTTTCCATTGGATGTTCTTTCCTGCTTTGTCAAAGATGAGTTGGCCATACGTTTGTGGGTCTAGTTCTGGGGTTTCTATTCTATTCCATTGGTCTATGTGTCTGTTTTTGTGCCAATACCATGCTGTCTTGATGATGACAGCTTTGTAGTAGAGGCTAAAGTCTGGGACTGTGATGCCTCCTGCTTTGGTCTTCTTCTTCACAATTACTTTGGCTATTCGGGGCCTTTTGTGGTTCCATATGAATTTTAGGATTGCTTGTTCTAGTTTCGAGAAGAATGCTGGTGCAATTTTGATTGGGATTGCATTGAATGTGTAGATAGCTTTGGGTAGTATTGACATTTTGACAATATTTATTCTTCCAATCCATGAGCGGGGAATGTCTTTCCATTTCTTTAAATCTTCTTCAATTACCTTCATAAGCTTTCTACAGTTTTCAGCATACAGATCTTTTACATCTTTGGTTAGATTTATTCCTAGGTATTTTATGCTTCTTGGTGCAATTGTGAATGGGACCAGTTTCTTTATTTGTCTTTCTGTTGCTTCATTGTTAGTGTATAAGAATGCAACTGATTTCTGTACATTGATTTTGTATCCTGCAACTTTGCTGAATTCATGTATCAGTTCTAGCAGACTTTTGGTGGAGTCTATCGGATTTTCCATGTATAATATCATGTCATCTGCAAAAAAGCGAAAGTTTGACTTCATCTTTGCCAATTTGGATGCCTTTGATTTCCTTTTGTTGTCTGATTGCTGATGCTAGAACTTCCAGCACTATGTTAAACAACAGCGGTGAGAGTGGGCATCCCTGTCGTGTTCCTGATCTCAGGGAAAAAGCTCTCAGTTTTTCCCCGTTGAGGATGATGTTAGCTGTGGGCTTTTCATAAATGGCTTTTATGATCTTTAAGTATGTTCCTTCTATCCCGACTTTCTCAAGGGTTTTTATTAAGAAAGGGTGCTGGATTTTGTCAAAGGCCTTTTCAACGTCGCTCCTTATCAGGGAAATACAAATCAAAACCACACTCAGATATCACCTCACACCAGTCAGAGTGGCCAAAATGAACAAATCAGGAGACTATAGATGCTGGAGAGGATGTGGAGAAACGGGAACCCTCTTGCACTGTTGATGGGAATGCAAATTGGTGCAGCCACTCTGGAAAGCAGTGTGGAGGTTCCTCAGAAAATTAAAAACAGACCTACCCTATGACCCAGCAATAGCACTGCTAGGAATTTATCCAAGGGATACAGGAGTACTGATGCATAGGGGCACTTGTACCCCAATGTTTATAGCAGCACTCTCAACAATAGCCAAATTATGGAAAGAGCCTAAATGTCCATCAACTGATGAATGGATAAAGAAATTGTGGTTTATATACACAATGGAATACTACGTGGCAATGAGAAAGAATGAAATATGGCCTTTTGTAGCAACGTGGATGGAACTGGAGAGTGTGATGCTAAGTGAAATAACCCATACAGAGAAAGACAGATACCATATGGTTTCACTCTTATGTGGATCCTGAGAAACTTAACAGAAACCCATGGGGGAGGGAAAGGAAAAAAAAAAAAAAAGAGGTTAGAGTGGGAGAGAGCCAAAGCATAAGAGACTGTTAAAAACTGAGAACAAACTGAGGGTTGATGGGGGGTGGGAGGGAGGGGAGGGTGGGGATGGGTATTGAGGAGGGCACCTTTTGGGATGAGCACTGGGTGTTGTATGGAAACCAATTTGACAATAAATTTCATATATTAAAAAAAAAAAAAAGAAAATATTCTGCCATCCTCACAGAGCCAGCTTTGAAACTCTTCCTCATATGATCCTCCTGTTCAATTCCCACATGAAACCTCTCAGAAATTTACCTCCATCTATAGCTTTCTTAATGTCCCCAAAACGCAGACTGTTCACTCTGGGACTAAGAGATCAGCTGCCTATAAAGATACTGTATATACAGAGATGGACCCAGGGTCAAGAATTTTCACTAACCACAAAGGGCCATGAGCTAGAACAAATATTTTGCTACTTAAGGCACCTTTCCAAGGGTTTGATTAATAAGATATTATTAGAGAATTATTAGAGAATAAGCAAGACATTATTATTAGATGTATTATTAGAAAGCTATTAACTACAAAAAACATTTCTGGAGACAAAGAAATGTATTTCCCAACAAACTACACTAGAGGGATCAGACTGTAATACTGGATAGTAGACAATATTATCTTTGCCTGAAGCTCTTTTTTTTTTTAAAGTTTGTTTATTTATTTTGAGAGAGGGAAAGACAGCGTGTGTGAGGGGCAGAGAGAGAAAGAGAGAGAGAGAGAGACCCAAGCAGGCTCCACACTGTCATCATGGAGCCTATAGTGGGGCTCATGAACTAGGAAATCATGACCTGAGCCAAAATCAAGAGTTAGAAACTTAACCTACTGAGCCACCCAGGTGGCCCTGAAGCTTTCACTTGACTATAAGTGAGAAATGGAAGTACAGAATTCCTAAAAGCTAAAAACTATAACCAGCTGCTTTGCGTGACTATGAAAGTTCACCAGAGTCTAGTAGTGTCTAATACAGTAGACACTCAATTTTTTTATTTTGTCTGATTTTCTGTAGCCAGTTCCCTTCCATCAGCAGCTAAGCAAAGATAACTGAATCATTCAGATGTTATGATTATCATTAGATACCTATATTTCTTAGAGCTATCAGTAGAATCTGAAAGCTGAAAGACATGCTAGAAGGCAACTAATGTAACCACCTAATCTTTACAGAGGGAAAAACAGACCCAAAGAGTTCAAGAGCCCAAAGTCTCATGATCAGTTAGTAATGAAGTGGAACTAGAACCCAGATCATGAGGGTCCACTTTTACAGGTATAATCTTGGTTTTCCAGTCTCACTCTTCTGAGTAGGGTATTATTTTCATCCTGTTTAAGCATTATTGACCATCATTGGGACACTGCAATGACATTTGACAAAAGCCTTACAACTCTAGAAAGGTGCAGGATACATTGTGCTTGTATAAAACAGTATTTTGGAACTGGAAGAGTCTTTAGAGACTATCCCTCCATATCTCTGAATCTTATGCATGAACAAACAGAGCTTAAGGGGTTTGCACAAGCTCCCAGTGTGGAGTGCAAAGTCAAAATTAACAACTGACTGCCAGTAGTCTTCACATTTCATTGTAGGGCCTCTCTTTTCCTCTTTTCTAAAAAAACTAGAAACAAAATACAAAATACAAAGAAAAAAAAGCTTCTGCTTAAGAACAAGAATTTTGTAAAGTGAGGCTATCTGTAGAGTAGGTACAGGTACACCCCAGAGATACCACAGGTTTGGTTCCACACCACCATAACAAAGTGATTATCACAATAAAGTGAGTCAAATGAATTTTTTGGTTTCCCAGTGCATATAAAAGTTATGTTTACACTATACTGTGACCTAATAAGTGTGTAATAATGCTTTGTCTAAAAAAAACAATGTGCTGGGGCGTCTGGGTGGCTCAGGCAGTTGAGCATCTGACTTCGGCCCAAGTCATCTCATGGTTCATGAGTTTCAGCTCCACTTTGGTCTTTCTCTGCTGTCAGCACAGAGCTTGCTTCTGATCCTCTGTCCCCCTCTCTCTGCCCCTCCCCCGCTTGTGCTTTCACAAAAATAAACATTAAAAAAAGCAATGTGCATACTTTAAAACATACTTTATTGTTTAAATGTGCTAAGCATCATCTGAATATTAAGTGAACTGTAATCACCGATCACCACAACAAATACACTAATAATGAAAAACTTGGAAATATTCTAAGAGTTACCCAAATGTGATGCAAAGACACAAAGGGAGCAAATGCTTTTGGAAAAATGGCACCAATAGAATTGTTCGATGTGAGGTTGCCATCAATCTTCAATTTGTTAAAACACAACAACAAAACACTATCTCTGAAGCACAATAAAACAAGGTATGCCTGTGTTATTTTTATCAACATTTCTTTTTTTCGAGTAAAACACAGCTGGAAAAGGAACTTATAAATAAATAAGGCCCACTCTGCCTCTGATTCTATCAGCCTGTGGGCTGACTGCTCCCTGCCTATTTCTCATCCACTAGACATGGCCAGCTGTTGAGGCCAAGACACAAGACAGGGAAAGGTCTGGCAATGAATCAGTGAGCATAGAAAGGAATGTGCTCAGGTGTGTTCACTCACTTCACTCACTGGACTTCATGTGATGCAAGGCTTTAAGCTATAGAGTGTCCTGGGCCCAGAGGACTTTGTAGTTCAAGAAGTCCAAAGGAGGGACGCCTGGGTGGCTCAGTCGGTTAAGCGCCGACTTCAGCTCAGGTCACGATCTCGCGGTCTGTGAGTTCGAGCCCTGCATCGGGCTCTGGGCTGATGGCTCAGAGCCTGGAGCCTGCTTCCGGTTCTGTGTCTCCCTCTCTCTCTGCCCCTCCCCCGTTCATGCTCTGTCTCTCTCTGTCTCAAAAATAAATAAACATTAAAAAAAAATTAAAAAAAAAAAGAATTCTAAAGGATCCTAGACTTCTAACAACTTCTCTTCGCAGAGACATCTTTAGCTAAATGGTTTCTGGGTACTAGCTTGAAAAGCTAACCACCATATTGCTTATTTATTTCAAATACATCTTCCCATAAATAACAGACATTTGAATGCTCACACAACTCATAAATATGCCATTGTAATATTTAAGACATTCTATTCATTTTCTCCAAACAAAATCCTTCTAGAAGGTAGAACTTGCAACAGAGTGAGTCAAGTCTATAGGACATCCAAACCTTCTAAACTATGAAAAGAATGAGGAAGCCCATACTTGTTCCCTTACTGTGGCATGCTGCGAAGAAAGCTAGTTTCCAATGCAGCATTGGTATGGAAGGCAGGACAGAAAAGACCTGGTTGAAACCTGGCCAGAATCACACCATCACAGATTTATTATTGAATTTATACTGATAAATTGTTCTGGAGGTAGAAAGCTCTTACTCTTCTCAGTTTACTAAGATTTAAAATTAAAATTTCTGGTGTGTAAACCCAGGAAGATATTTAAAGTGTAGCAGTCTACCTCCCCATTTCTGCTGCTTCACTACTGATTCTGTTTCACAGACCTACCTATGAAGGCCTCCTGCAAACAGTTGTCCTGCGGACCTAATACTCCAGGGCATCAGAGAGCTGGCAGATAGTAAAGCTGTACAGAACTGAATGCACCTGCTACTCACCATAGGTCAAGGTGGGAATGGGAAATGCTCATTTGTTAGGGCACCATCAATTTGGTGTAGCATTAACACTTAACTCTGTGAAGTCCAGCATCTCTTTAAAATCACTGTTCCAGTTAATGTATTACTTTTCTCTAATCTACCAGGGATGAGTTGCTGGTGTTAATAAGATATTTTAGGGGTTTTGGCTCTTAAAAGGTAAATGGAAACTTAGATGAAATATACATTACAAAATAGTAAATTTGGAGTAAAATCCGTTACAGTGTAAAACTTATCTGAACAGGACTCTAAGAAACCCAGCCCTAGACTGCTATTGAGTCTGGAATTTGTTAGCATATTACTTTTGGTTACAATTCTGATTGCACACTAGAAGTCCAATTATGTTTAATATGCAGCAGGGACACATGGTTACCAAGGATAATTCTGCCAAACTGAATGAGAAAGTTCAAGATTTAACACATGTAATTTAGTGAGCACATTTGGCCACTAATAAAATATAATCGGCCCCTTGTCTTTCATTTTAATCATCTTTATTAGAAGAAAAAATACATCATACTAAAGGAGTTTACCATATGGAAACAGCAACTTAAAATGTAATACGCTGTTACCATGTAGAAAATTAATGCATGATGGTTTTGCCAAGTGGAAATGGAATTGAACTTTCATGTTGACGTGAACTTAAGTTGAATTTTGTCTTTTAACATGACTTAAAACACAGGTGTTAAGAATAGACTAACCAATACAGTACCCAAGTTTTTAGTTTTCCCTAATTACCATGTTACTTCTGTATCTACTTACCTGTTTGGTTACTTAAAGAACTCAAGCTTTTTCTTTGGGATTAATTTGGGTTTCAATTCTACTCAATAGTGTGAAAGAGTATTTATGATTTATAATCAGAGCACATTTTTAAGATGCTTCTGAGTGAAAATTGCTTGATATATACTGCTAATTAAGTTTTAGTGAACTACTGTCATTACAAAACAGGCAATACTTTATGGATGAAGTCTTTATTATGACCACTATATAATGTCTTTTCTATTTGGCCTGCTAATTCATGCTGTGATGCACTGTAGACAGTGCTTTATGAAACAAATTCTATACAATTATCACAATCTTAAAAGATTAAGAGTCCTGAATACTTTACAGAAAGATTCTGGAAATCACACAGCTCCCTCCTAATTGTTTTAAAAGGTCATTTCTTAGATCTTCTGGACTCATAAAATTCTCATATGCCCTCTATCCCTTTCCAAGAAAATATTAACAAACTGCATTGACCACAGTTCTTTCAACAATGAAATGCAAATTGAAAAACCTTCTGTGAAATGAGAATCCAATACTTAATACTTATCACTCACTGATTGCTGGCTCATGACTTTCTTCTCTTCATATCACATCACACTGAAGAGCATAACCACTTAGAAATCTTTCTCAAAATGTGCTCCTTGGAACACTGGTATTCCACAAAAATGTGTGTTCATCATAAAACATAAAAGATGTTAGCAATATTTATTTTAAAACTTATTTTAAATATGTCTAAGAAAAACACTAAGAATCTTTACAGGGTTATTACTGTATGCACATCTTTAAGAAATTACTCACAACCCCAAGAAAAATAAAAACATATTTTGACACACAAAAACCTGTACATAAATGTTCTTAGCAGCATTATTCATAACAGCCAAAAGGTGGAAACATTCCAAATGTCCATCAACTGATAAATATGTAAATAAATTGTAGTATTTCCATACAATGGAATATTATTCGACAATAAAAATGAGGTACTGGTACATGCTGAATTATGGATAAACTTTGAAAACATTAAGTGAATGAAAGATCTCTTATTGTACGATTCCATTTATATGAAATGTTCAGAATAGGCAGATCTATAGAAACAAGTAGATCAGAGGTTGCCAGGGACCTGGGGTGGGTGGGGGGCTGAGAAGGAGGGGTTGGGTGGTGACAGCTAAAGAGTGCAAGGTTTATTTTTGGTACAAAGAACACATTTTAAAATTGAAGTGGTGATGAAATCACAACTCTGAATATACTAAAAGCCACTTAATTATATGCTTTAAATGTATTCCATGGTATATGAATTATGCTTTGATAAAACTACGTTTGAAAAGAAAAATAAGTACTTAAACAGATACTTCACTTTAAAAAAAATCCAAAAAGCCATCAATAAACATACAAAAAGATGCTCAACTTTGTTAGGGCATCAGAGAAATACAAATTAACACCAAAATGAGACAGCATCACACACTACCATAATAACTAAAAAGATGGAAAACAACACGTGTTGGTGAGGATGTAGCATAGTGTACATACACCATTGATAAGAACTGAAGTTGTACAGGCACTTTAGAAAGCTATTTGGGGGGCACCTGGTAGCTCAGTCGGTTGAGCGTCTGACTTCGGCTCAGGTCATGATCTCGTGAGTCACGAGTTCGAGTCCCACATCGGGCTCTGTACTGACAGCTCAGAGTCTGGAGCCTGCTTTGGATTCTGTGTCTCCCTCTCTCTCTGCCCCTCCCCAGCTTTCGTTCTGTCTCTCTCTCTCTCAAAAAAATAAAATTTAAAAAAAAAAAAAAAGAAAGAAAGCTATTTGGTAGGGGCACCTGGGTGGCTCAGTCACTTGAGCATCCAACTCTTGATTTCAGCTCAGGTCATGATCTCAGGGTTGTGGGATTGAGCGTCAAGCTCCATGCTGAGCATGGACTCTACTAAGATATTCATTCATTCATTCATTCATTCTCTCTCTCTTTCTCTCCCCACCCCGCACCCTGCCCCTCTCCTCTACTCATGCATGCTCTCTCTCTCTTAAAAAGGCCATTTGCTAGTACCTATTAAAGTTGAATATAAATGTACTGTAGCATTTGGGAATTCTACTACTAGATATATTATACAGAGATAGATATGTATATATAAACAGAGATGTATCAATGTGTGTGTGTGTGTATATATATATATATATATATATATATATATATATATATATATATATATATCATATATGCACACCAGAAAACATGTGTAAGAATATCCATAGCAGCACTGTTTGTAATAGCCCTAAACAGAAAATCTCAAAACTCCGTAAAAAACAAAATGGATTTGGGATTATGGTATATTTACATAGCGGAATACCACAGAGTAATAGAAATGAACTGATACACACAACAACATGGGTAAATTGGACTAATGCTATGCTGAGAGGAAAAAAATGACACAAAAGAATACATATTCAAATAAGGCAAAAGTAATCTGTGTACTTACAAATTAGGATAGTGATTACCTTTGGGCATAAAAAAAAAGGTAGTGATGAGGGAGAGGAGTGAGTTATGAGGGAGCTTCTGGGGTGCTAACATTACTTCTTTTTTTTAAATGTTTATTTTTGAAAGGGAAAGAGAAGAAGTGGAGGAAGGGCAAAGAGAAAGAGAGAGAGAGAGAGAGAGAGAGAGAGAGAGAGAGAATCCCAAGCAGGCTTTGCACTGCCAGCACAGAGCCTAACGTGGGACTCAAACTCACGAACTGTGAAATCATGACCTGAGCCAAATCAAGAATGGGACGCTTGTCTGACTCAGCCACCCAGCCACCCCAGTGGTATTTTACTTCTTGATCCAGGTGCTAGTTACATGGTTATTCATTTTGTGATAACTCTTCTAGCTGCACACTTACTAGGTGTGTCCTTCTGTATATATATTTAATACTTTAGCTTAAAAGTTTATTTTTAAACAGTGAAGAAATAAAAAGAAATAGTGCACAATAGCCCTATACCTGACAATGCCAAGAATATCTGATCTGTCATTTACCAAGAGTATTTACTGACACACTGTTACACAAAACATGCATTGCCAGTTCAATACATGCTGGTCTATGTTATGAATACTGTCATTTTATTTCAACATATTTGCAATGTTTTATTTATAATATGAAATAATGATACCACTCTTAGTTGTGGTGAGCTATGGCTAGTATGAGCTAATCTATACATGACACAAAAAGCCAAGCCCCTTCAATGTGAAAATAATCATAGCATTTGGTTTCTAAAAAATTGGAGGGTGAGCTGCCAAACATTAATTTATAATTTTCAGAGGTGTCTACATCAAGAGCAGATTATTGTAAACCTGCAGTTCATGTTCTTCCTTTTGTTTCAAAAAGCCTTCCTTTTATAAATGGGCTTATGCTGCAACAAAACACTCCCAACAAAATAAATGAACAGATTTGATGCTACATATGCTATGAAGAGGGACTGAGCAATAAGGTTCCTAATAGTAAAATAGTAGATATATACAAAATACAAAACATTGCTTTCATTTTATTTATTTATTTATTTTTGAGAGAGAGAAAAAGCGAGCAGGGGAGAGGCAGAAAGAGGAGAGAACCACAAGCAGCCTCTGTGCTGTCAGCGCAGAGCCAGACATAGGCTCAGACTCACAAATTGTGAGGTGAGATCATGACCTGAGCAGAAATCGGGAGTCGGACGCTGAGCCAGCTGAGCCACCCAGGTGCCTCTATTGTTTTCATTTTTAATGTAGTTTCACTTCTGTATTTGAAAACCAAAAAATCAGTATTTAAAACATTTTTTATCTTGCAATTTCTTATTCTTTTTGTTCTTAAATTTTTATCTGTGGGTTAAAACCCATTTAAAAAAACAGAAGATTCAAATTCTTTTTTTTTTTTTAAGATTCAAATTCTGATCATTCTTGTAATAACTAATTCCTCTGTAAAACTGTTTTTTGCTGTATTTTAATCCATGAACTAATTATACTTCTCATGTATTTCATTTTACATTTTAACATGTTTCATGGTCAATACATTTGGGAAACTAGGATCTAGAATTATCTTCTTAATTTTAAAATACCCCTAAAACCTGAATCCACAATGGCTACCTTCTATTGTGTCACAAGGTTAAAAATTGTTTATTCATTCATTTAATCCCCTCCCTTTATTTTTTTAGTAACCATTTGCTACATGCAATAAGGAGTGCAATGAAATATGCAGGAAGTTCTCCAGAGAAAAGGAGGCGGGGGAGGGGGGAAGTTGGTAGTTCCAACACAGCATAGATTCATAAAGGGGGAACAACTGAAGCAAAGATCAAAGGTGTAAGCATACTGAAAAAGACTAACGTTTAGTCTCAATGGACGTAAGCCAGTCAACTCTATGCCCAATTGCCAAATAAAGAAGGTATTTTACATAAACAGTCTTTTAACTGTAAATAGGGGTCAAAGATTATGCTTTAAAAAGTAAACTTCAGGATTTTGTAGTAGCTTTTAGCACTCTAAACTTCACTTAAAACACGTAAGTCTAATATTTGAAGTTTACACATTTCACTTTTATATGTTTCCAGTAACATATAATGTATGAAAATTGAGGAATACCTCAACTTTTGTATGACCCAGGTAGGCTGCTGCTTCTAAAGCTAAATCCCATTTCTTCCCTGCCATTTTGAAGCATGAAAATGGGATTCAATATACAACTTGACTCATATTCACTATTTGGCACCATGATAAACACTGCAAATACATATTTTAAACTGACCCTTCTAGATACACAAGAAACTAGTACCAACAGTAGCCTCCAAGAGAACAAGCTCAGAGACCGTAAATCAGGGATGGGATTGATCAACTTTTCATTCTATACCTTATTGTTCTGCTGTTAAAAATTGTAAGTCAACCTTTTCAAAAAATACTATGATTACATCTTCTATATCATGTTAAACACACAGAATAATGTTTGCATGCATTAATTCTCTTCATGGAGACCTGAAATCCAAATCTCCTCAGATGTTTCATTCCTATGTCTCTAGACCAAGCCTCCTTTTTTCTTCAGAAGACCCGAACCCCGACCTCTTACAAAGTGTAGTTCATGTCAAAAACACTTAAAGGATCCAAAGTATGTCGCAAAAATCTTCCCTACCAGCCAAACATTCAAGAATAATCCATAAGCATGAATACAGATATGTTCTATATTGTGATCTATTTCCTTCATATTAAGAGCTAAAGCTTCATAATTATTCCTCTTTAAAGAACTGTGGATTATTTGATTATATGAAAGACCTAATAGATGTTTAAATTATTACTATCACCACAGTACCCTGCAAGTAGCAGTGCTTAACATGCTTGCTTTCTTGAAAAGCATTTTCCCCTTGGGGCACCTCAGTGGCTAAGTTGGTTAAGCAGCCAACTCTTGGTTTCAGTTCAGGTCATGAACTTGGGTTCTTTGAATCAAGACTGTGCTGACAGCACAGAGCCTGCTTGCGATTCTCTCTCCCTCTTTCTCTGCTCCGCCCTGGCTCTCATGCTTTCTCTCTCTCTTAAAATAAATAAACGTTAAATTTTTTTTTAAAAGAAAAGCATTTTCCCCTAAAGTATACACACTTTGAGACAAATCCATCAACAAGATTACATCTGGTTTGATCAGAAAATACAGAACATCCTTAAATACTTTTGCTAAGCATGCTAGGAAAAAAAAATGGTAACCATCCTTCTTTCCAGTTGCTACTTACATTTAAATTTTTTTTTTTTTAATGTTTATTTATTTTTGAGACAGAGAGAGACAGAGCATGAACGGGGGAGGGTCAGAGAGAGGGAGACACAGAATCTGAAACAGGCTCCAGGCTCTGAGCTGTCAGCACAGAGCCCGATGCGGGGCTCGAACTCACGGACCGCGAGATCGTGACCTGAGCCGAAGTGGCCGCTTAACCGACTGAGCCACCCAGGCGCCCCGCTACTTACATTTTAAATGACATATTTGGGGAGCAAAAAGACATTCAGTTACATCAATGTACAATGTGGCCCTCAATTACCAGTAGATGACTCAAGGGTAAAATCTTGGAGGCATCTTAAAACAACAATCACGTTGTTTTATTAGTATTTAAAGATTTAAAAAAAAAGAATGTAAGTAACAGAAATGACTTTAAAAGTCCTAAGCAGGTAGATCATACTCCTCGCTACTACTTTCCAAGGTGTTCAAACAGAAATTTCTAAACGTGTTGTGTGAAAAACAACTACTGCTAAGTCATTTATATCATAAATTGTAAATCCAAAATACCACTAGCTCCACAATATGCAAATGTACAATCTAATTTCACTTTAAATTACTCTCACTTCCTTTCTTTACTAGACTCCCAACAGGAAAGAAAATGAAAGAGTACAAAACAGGAAAGAAAATGAATGAAAAGAAAATGCAGGAACTTCAATCAGATCTGCATGACTCATGTTGTGTAAATTGCAAATTTCTGATTTCAAGCCTTTAAAAAAAGAAACTTCAAGGACCCTTTAAATTATGTTCAAGTCATATGCCTGATTAGACAATTGAATCACTTTACTGGACTACATTTTTTTTCTTGATGCAGATCTCTTGCTGCCACAAATGTTTGTTCAGTGTAAATGGAGTGATGAAGATTGACCTTTCTAGCTGAGCAGCTGGCTGAACAGGATTTTAAACGGCATGCTTAGGATTTTAGTTCACTCAATTTAAGGCAAAAGGAAGTGAAATAAAAGTTTATTGAAGAGAGATCCTACATGTCTAATTTTTACTCTAGGAATTTTAAAGCCTCTGTCTCACCCCTTTTGACAAATTCAGCATCTCCCACGAGGGTGAAGTGTAAACCAGAAGTGAAACATTGAACCACTACTGTCAGAAGTTAGGGGCTCCAAAACAGAGTAAATAACACCTCTGTCTTTTAAGAATTAGTCCCATCTATTTTCCTGTTCTCGGCAGTGGGGTGGGGGGGGGGGTGATTAACAGAAGGGAAAGAAAAGAAATTGCTGTGCCCTTAAAGCTTTGTCTAGTACCCTGACTCATTCCAGTGTCTTTTCACTGATTTTCTATTCAATAGCACTGACATGATACTTTCATTTCTTTCTTTTGTACCTCATAGCCTGACAAAGGAGTCTTGAAAACTCACTACTCTGGATAGTTAAGACCACACATTTTCAGCATTTTGCTAACTTTTTACTCTTCCTAATCCTTGTCTCCCTCACCGATTACTGTACACTCCTAACTCAGCCCATTGCTTACTAAAATCATAAATATAGGTGACTCAGGCAGCTTCCTGAGAAATTACATACTCAAATCTGCAGAAACAAAATTCCAGTATATCTAATTGGAAGAGGAGAGAGCCTACATTTATGCAATTTCTTTTAGACCTGCTACCTGATTGTCAGTCAATGCTAGCACATAAGCAAGTGCTAATTTGCATAGCTGATAGGAAGCTGAGTCCTATCACTTATTCACAGCAGGCACAGTGCTAGAAGCTAAGGATGCAGAGATAAAAGACTCAGACTCTTCATTCAAAGACTTCAAAGTCTAGTGGAAGAGAGAGCCACATAAATCTACAATCACAATAACATTATAGATGTGTCATGATAGGAGTATGTCCAGAGTGGCATGGAAGGACAGAACAACAAGCACCTAACTCAAGTCTAAAAGAATTGGGCAAAGTTCCAGAGACTCTAATGCCAAGATGGCATTAGAATCAAGTCTGCAGAGATCCTTAGGAGGAACAGGGGTGGGAATGTGGAGGCAGGGCATTCCATTCAGAGGGAAGCAGCATGTAAAAAAACACAGATGTTTGGCTTGAGATGATGGCAAGGTTCTGGAAATAGAGTGGTGACGGTTACACAACATTATGAATGAGCTTAATGCCACTGAATTGTATACCTTAAAATGGTAAATATTATGTAATGTATATTTTGCCACAAGAAAAACAAAAAAACACAGATATGTGGTAGACAGCAGAAATACCAAATAAGGTATCTGTAAGGAAGACTAAGTGGCAGGACAAAGAGTGGAAATATACCATGGCTAGACATAAAGGGCTATGTATTCCATGCCTAAAGTGTACGGAGGCTAATCAGGGGGACTGGAGCTTCAGAAGGACTGGAAGCTTCAGGGAGGATTAGGAGGCTATACAAAATCCAGATGAGAAATGAAGGTCTGAATTCTGAGAGACAGTGGAGACAAAAAGAATGAATAGATTTCCAAGACAGCAAGACAGAAGAATAAAGAGGACATGGAGGTTAAATATGAACTAACGGGAGGAGTCTGGAATGCCTCTCTCAGGCTTTTGGCCTGAGCAAATGGCACCTGAGCGATGGTGCCATCCATTTAGAGTGAAATCAGGGTAATCATCAAGTTGGATTGGGGAACATGGTAACTTCTGCTTTCACCGGTCAAGTCTGAACCCTTGTGAATAAAGAATGAAGACCAGCAGTTAACAGGAAGTGCAGGACTTTTTCAGTCAGTCTATGAACTTGGTGCTTATTTCTAGGACCAGGCAGCAAAGCATGGCCCAGATCTGAGGAGGAAGCCATTTTTTTCCCATTTCTAAACAGAGCCCAGCACCTCTCTATCAACCCAAAATTAAGGACTTTGATCGACTCAGGAGGCAGCTTCTCCAGCAAGGTCCTCAGGTTGTCTACAGTACCTTCAGTGTGGCTTATCAAGGACAGCATCTCTCAACAAAGGTGAGCCAAAGATGAATAAATAACATAGCTGGCACTTCATGGTGGCGATTGTTGAGATTTAGGTCTCTCAGAAGTAACTAGAGAAGTTTCATAGGATGAACCAAAATCTGACAGGGGGGAGGGGGAGGGGGAGTAGGAGTTATTATCATCTGGAGAATATAAAAAGGACCTATTTTATTTTCCTGGGCTACTGAGGCCTGAGATTACCAGTTATACAGTTTAGCAAAAAGCGAAATCATGTTATTCACTGACGATTTTGTAGACTTTTGACAATTAACAACACAGTGAGCATCTTTCTAATGTCATAACATTCTTCTACAACTTCATGTTTAAAGAGGAATAGTATTTGATTATACGCCATAATTTATTCTACAAATCCCCTATTGGACAGTTTGGTTTGAATGGAGCTTTTCAAGCAAATTTTGTCACCAGTTAATCACAGGTTAATGACACTTAGGAATATCTAAACATTTTATTTGAACATTCTTTGCCCATAAATTTCCCTTCATGTTTAATTTTTCAATAACCAACTAAACAAATGCACAGCAACTTACTGGCCCTGATTTTTTTTTAAGAAGAAAGTAAATTGTTGTTGGGGGTGCATTAATTTTACAAAGCCACTAGTGTACCATATTGTACAGTGAAAGAGGCAGGTAATTCGCTATATGACACCCTGGTGGCACACAAGAATAAATGCATCTCTAGTAAGTGAACCATGTGCTCTCTGTCAGCAGGATCAAGTGTATTATTTTATATATCCTTTCCTGTCCCATGGATGCTTATTGGTCCCTCTCCAAGTTAGCAATAAAGTCAAGCAAACAAGCCTCTCTCTACCTGTGCTCATGCTGTTCCTTCTACCTGTAATGTCCTTCCTCCGATTTCTCTACCCAACTAGTTCCTACTTGTCATTCAAGGCAGTTCAACTGTTAACTTGTTTCAGAAAGTTTCCCCCCATTACACTCATGGTTAGCTAAGTGTTCCCAAAATGTCCTGCCTACACTACTGAATACTGAGCACAGTTTATTATGGTGATCTGATATTCATCCACCAAATGATAAGCCTCTTTAGTTTGGGACTGTGGCTTTCACTTTAACACCTCCAGGGCCTAGACCACTGCTTCTTTAAATGATTACTAAAAAGAATGCTGTGATGTAAAAAGTGCCACAAAGTCTCACCTGCTTATCAATACTCTTATCACAAGTAATGTTTTCTTTTTTTTTTTAACTGTGAATACTAGTTTTATTTAATCCTGCTTCCATTCTCCGTTGATTTATTTTTATTTTTTTTAAATTTTTTAAATATAATTTATTGTCACGTTAGCTAACATGTAGTGTATACAGTGTGCTCTTGCTTCAGGAGTAGATTCCCATGATTCATGGCTTACATACAACACCCAGTGCTCAACCCAACAAGTGCCCTCCTCAATGCTCCTCACCCATTTTCCCTTCTTCCCCACATCCGCCCATCAACCCTCAGTTTGTTCTCTGTATTTAAGAGTCTCTTATGGTTTTCCTCCATCTCTGTTTGAAACTATTTTTCCCCTTCTCTCCCACCATGGTCTTCTGTTA
This sequence comes from Panthera onca, assembly GCF_046562875.1. Classification (NCBI taxonomy): domain Eukaryota; kingdom Metazoa; phylum Chordata; class Mammalia; order Carnivora; family Felidae; genus Panthera; species Panthera onca. The sequence continues at coordinate 59,112,450 of NC_138344.1, read as the reverse complement.
AGTTTCTCAAATTCTACATACAAGTGAAAACATATGACACCAGTAACATTTTCTATTGAGAGAATCAAGCAACATGCCTAACTAAGAAAGCTAAGTACAGTGTTCTAATAAAATATAACAATAATTTGACAATGCATAATCACTGTTGTGATACATGGTAATTAAACAAACAATAAGCAATTGTATAAATTACTACTATTGGTAACTACCAGGAATGCAGTGGGATGGCATTCAGTGACCAACTTCTCCCTCCATCAGAAATAATACTGACCTCATCTGGCTCTGCTTCTATTTAAATGTCCTAAGCCCCCAAACTGTCCCCTACTCCATCAGACCTTTCCCTCATTCTCCACACTCTATATTGAAATGACTATTTCCTTGGGAAACGGGTTCAGCTGAGAGATTTCTTTCTCTGCCTTTGTACTGAGCTATTACTATTATGAGCCTTATATTCTGCCATTTCTTCCTGGGATTTTTAGATAGACACACTTCCTTAAAGGGTTATAAGAACCTCAGACTCCCCTCTTTCCCTCCCAACATCAGGGTCTTTTTAAAATAGGTGCAATAGGTCCTGAGTCAGTCTCATAAAATAGGTGCAATAGGTTGAATGGTATGAATGTCCCGCCTCAAAAATCTCACCCTTAGATTATGAGACATTCCATCATTTACAGATTGATTTGGGTTAACTAATAAATACTCACCTCTCCTGCCACCAAAAAAAAGCAAACAAACTAACCAAGACAGGATTATTGGTCACTGGGATGGTACAAAGCAATGATAATTAATATTTATAATTGTATTATATTTAGTAACAATAATTAATCATACCAACGGGATAGTTTTGAGGGAATGTGAGGAAGGGAAGGAGCAAGTGGAACTGCTATAATAGGGTGACAAAAAAATCTCTGCCGATGAGAGAACAAGGAATGTCAATTGGAAGAGGAAGGAAACTAGGTGAAGCCCAAAGATAAACTTCAACTTTCCATCGACAGCTCTCCAAGCATCCTCCTTTCTTTCCTTCCTCTCTGAAGGCCAATTTCTGTCCCCAACACCTGCCATGTGAAGAGATCATTTAACTTTTGTTAGTCTTAAATGTTACACACTCCTTTTCACAGTAGTTTGAGTTATATAGAGTTTTCTCATCTTGAAAATGGGGATAAGACCACCTTGTCAGAGACCAAGAGAGGTAGATGATTGTCCAGGAACATGTCAGCAATACCTCACTAGTCTAAGAGAGGCACTTAAAATACAAGTCCAAAGTTCTTTCTTCCTCAAAATGATTGAGGTATTTCAGATTAAAGTAAATGCTGGGGTGGAGCATGCCTGGATGGCTCAGTTGTGTAAGCATCTGACTCAGCTCAGGTGTTGATCTTAGGGTCTGAGTTCAAGGAGTACTACAGGGCAATGAGAAAGAACGAAATATGGCCCTTTGTAGCAACATGGATGGAACTGGAGAGTGTGATGCTAAGTGAAATAACCCATACAGAGAAAGACAGATACCATATGCTTTCACTCTTATGTGGATCCTGAGAAACTTAACAGAAACCCATGGGGGAGGGGAAGGAAAAAAAAAAAAAAAGAGGTTAGAGTGGGAGAGAGCCAAAGCATAAGAGACTCTTAAAAACTGAGAACTGAGGGTTGATGGGGGGTGGGAGGGAGGGGGGGGTGGGTGATGAGTATTGAGGAGGGCACCTTTTGGGATGAGCACTGGGTGTTGTATGGAAACCATTTTGACAATAAATTTCATATATTGAAAAAATAGATAAATAAATAAAAATGTAAAAACCAACCAAACAAACAAACAAAAAGCCCCATGTTGGGCTCCATGCAGGGCATGAAGTCTACTTAAAAAAAAAAACAAAAACAAATGCTGGTAGGTCAAAGTTCATTAGGAGAACTGTTCATAATAGCCAAAAGTAGAAATAGTCCACTGTCTACCAAATGATGACTAGATAAACAAAAGGTAGTATATCCATACCATGGAATACTATTCAGCAATAAAAAGGAATGAAGCACAACAATGTGAATGTATCTAATGCCATAGACCTGTATTTTAAGTATGTTTTACCACATTTTTTTTAAAAAAGGAGTGAAGTAGTGATACATACTACAACATGGGTGAACTTTGGAAACACAATGCTACTGAAAGAAGTTATTCACAAAAGGCTACATACAATATAGTTCCATCCATATGAAATGTCCAAAACAGGCAAACTTACCAACACAGAAAGTAGATTAAGTGGTTGCCACAGACTGGTGGTAGGAGAAAATGAGTAGTGTAGGGGTGGTGAAAATGGTCTAAAACAAAGAGTGGTAATAGTTGCACATCTTTTTTTTTTTTTTTAATGTTTATTTATTTTTGAGACAGAGAGAGACAGAGCATGAACGGGGGAGGGTCAGAGAGAGGGAGACACAGAATCTGAAACGGGCTCCAGGCTCTGAGCGGTCAGCACAGAGCCCGATGCGGGGCTCGAACTCACGGACCGCGAGATCATGACCTGAGCCGAAGTCGGCCCCTTAACCGACTGAGCCACCCAGGCGCCCCAATAGTTGCACATCTTAATGATTACTCTAAAAACCAGTCAACCACACTCCTTATAATGGTGAATTTACAGTTAGTAAATTATCTCAATAAAACTTATTTTTTAAAAGTCAAATACTGGTAAACAAAGTACGGCTGATATACCTGGGACATTTCAGAAACGTTTAGAAAATCAAGATTAATCAGAAACTACATAATTGATCTATTTGTATACCAAAAAAAACCAAAACACATAAATAAGGTACAAAGCACAAACTCAACTAATATCATGAAACTAACAACAGATCACTTAGAAAACAAACAAGATTGACAAGAATTTTTTTAATGTGCAGAATTATACCTCTCATTGATTTAAAGGGGCAGTAATGTGTAATGAATGGTTAAGAAATCAGGCTCTGAAAATCAAATGGCCTAGGATCTAATCACTGGCTCTGTGATTCTGAGAAAGCGACTTAACCTTATTAAAATTTAATTTCTTTATACAACACACAGGCAGTATTTTAATTTCTTTTTAATATTCTTTCTTTCTCTTGGTCTTTATATTTACATTTCATTGTCTAACACTGAATTTCTTCTCTCGGCTATTTTATTACAGTTTGCCAATTTGGGATTTCTGTGCTCTTCTTTAAAGCCATGTTTTTTTTGCCTTGCCTCCAGGCTAAAAATCTGATGTTCTTGGGGCACCTGGGTGGCTCAGTCAGTTAAGCATATGACTCTTGATATGGGCTCAGGTCATGATCTCACGGTTTGTGAGATCAAGCCCTTGTACTGTCAACACAGAGCCTGCTTGGGATTCTCCCTTCCAGTAAATACACATTTAAAAAATAAAAAATAAAAAATAAAAATGTTCCTTTGTCTTAAGATTCCCATGTTCCCTACAGCTCTGCATCTTCAGGGCTTAAGTTATGCTTGAGTCTCTCAGGACATTAGGGAAAGCACATAGCATTTCTGGATTGTACTCAGTGTGTCTACTTCTCAGTAGACTGAGAACTCTTCAAGAGCAGGCAACAGGCCTATGTACCTTCCTTGCTACACCCTGTGTACATGAATAGTTCCTGGAAGAGAGTAGGTGGGCACTCAAATAGTTTTTTAGTAACTTATTAAAAGTCCTATTACTTATTCATCATCCTCATTGGACTCTTCAAGGCTGAGCTGCTATGAACCTCGCTTCAGTGCATATGGATATTCCACCATTTGCTGATCAGACTGCAAACTGAACCCACATGCAGCTAAATGCCCAAGTGTTCATTCTTTATCGATCTGAAAGAGAATAAAGTGTCTAGTGAATAACAACTTCTGCTGGGTCTCAGGCAAAGGTAAAAGGCTGCTATGTGTCTCCCTCTCCTTTCTTTGCCGTGCTAAGATTTTTAACAAGGCCACTTTCCTTGTTGCATGGGGACAGTGTGCAGCTGACTAGAGCCCTGAATGTTACCCAGTCAAGTGCTTCCACTGCATTCCACATGAGCCAAATTAAATGTGGATGGACATCATCATCCATTTTTTAACCCCATATTCTCTATCTCCGCCTTTCTACTATTAAGAGGGAGTCTTTCAAATCTGTGCCCACCTTTATGGTGCTCTTTAACCATTGCACCACCTCTTGGCAAAGCAAGACAGATTGAGCAAAGACAAACTAAAGACAAGAGGCTTCTCTCTGGCTTCTTACTATCCTCCTCACCTTTTATATCTGTAGCCTCAATTCCTTCCACACAATGGTGTTTTCTTTGGTTTCCCTGAAAATCTTGGCTTACTAGTGCCTATCATCATCTCAGAAGGTTCCAAGAAGACAAGCCTGAGCTTTTCTCATCTGACTTTTTGATATTACAGTCTACTAATACATTTCCCAGTGAAAATCATATTCCCCCACTTGATCACAGTACATTCTTCTGGTGTACTGTTTATTTTTGTATTTTAAGTACATTTATGTGTTTAAAAAACATACTTTTCCTAACTTTTATGAATTTAACAACATCTGACTACTTACCATGCACAAAGCACATATTATTGGTCATTCTTTGCAGATTCAGAACTATTCTTCAAACTAAAATCAGCCTAAATAATGGAGGCAGCTATGCATGTATATGGGAAATCTCTCTGCCTTCCTCTTAATTTTGTTGTAAACCTAAAACTACTTGAAGAAAAATAATGTCTTTAAAAAATCAGCCTAAAGATCAGAGATCATATATGAAGCTAGACTGTAACACACTCATAAATAGCATCATACAATAATAAAAATTAATACTACACTGGTCCATTCACAAATAGGATAAGGAAGGGGTACAGAAATTAAGTTTTAAAACTCCATTCATATTTTGATGGATACATACATATAATGAAATTTTCCATCCAGTAAGTATATGGACTGCCTTACGTACTTTATGAGTCTTGGTGAGAGATACTATAGAAACTGAAAATATCAGACAAGCACTCTCCCTGCCTCCCTTGCAGCTAACATATGACTTGGGCTTGGCCAATTAGACATTCCCATCCTAGATATTGACTCCAAAGCTGTAACAGTAAAGAAGCAGGGACCAAGGAGAATACATTCTCGTAGCAGATGCAAGCAGCGAAGATAGTTGCAGCACCAGCATCAAGTTACAGGGGCAGAACTGGCAGCAATGTGGCACAGATGCCTAGTTTCCAGTACCCTTGGTGACAGTGGGACAAGCTGTGGCATCCAGAGTTCACAGGCAGAGGCAGAAGTATCCTCTCCAGACAGGGTCTGTAGGGTTATTCTGAGTTCTGGGTGTTCCCTAGCCTGTGTTGCTACTGTCCATTTTCCAAGCCTGCTCTATATTCTTCCTATAAATTTTCTGAGCTACTCAATGTCCTTTCCATAAATTTCTGTTTAAGTCAGCCAAAGTCAGTTTCTGTGGCTTGCAACTAAGGACTCTGAAACAATGAGCTAGTGGCCAGCAGGTAGCAGATATTAATCTAACTCCAGCAAATTAGTATTTGTTGAGGACCCACTCAGTACACCATAACTTTTGGGGGAGGGTCAGATTTAATGGAGTACAATTTACAAAAAGTAAATTCACCCTTTTAAGTAAAGTGTTTTGACAAATGTTACAGTCACATAACCACTACCACAATCAAGATACAGAATGTTTCTGTCACCTAAAAAAGTTGCCTTGTGTCTTTTTTTTTTTAATTTTTAATGTTTATTTTTGAGAGAAAGAGAGCACAAGTGAGGGAGGGGTGGGGAGAGAGAGGGAGACACAAAATCTGTAGCAGGCTCCCGGCTCGGAGCACAGAGCCGGATGCAGGGCTCGAACTCCGGCTCGGAGCACAGAGCCAGATGCAGGGCTCGAACTCACGAGCCATGAGATCATGACCTGAGCCAAAGTCAGACGCTTAACTGACTGAGCCACCCAGGCACTTCACCTTTTGTCTTTTTGTAATCAATTCTTCCTCCACATCTATAGTTCCTGGTAACACTAATGTGATTTCTGTCCCTGTGATTTGCTTTTTCCAGAATGTCATATAATGGGATTATATTGATGTAATTCTTTTGTGTCTGGCTTCTTTCACTTAGCATAACGCATTTTAGACTCATCCATGTTGTTGCATGTATCAGTGGTTTACTCCTTTTTATTGATGAGTAATGTTCCATTTTATGGACATACCACAATTTGTCTTTTCACCAATTGATGGATATTTGGGTTGTCTCCTACAGAAACCTTTTGAAACACAGAAATTTACCAAAATATTTACACTCTACTTTCTGGAAGCTAAAATAGTAAGAATCTTTAAACAATGTGAAGGAAATCATGCATTCTATCATAAAACATTTTATTCTATTTTAAAAACCATTATATACTGAGATACATATATTTAATTTTTCTTTCAGTATCCCCTTTTGGTACATTAGTAAAAATAAAGACAATATTATTGATCCTTCCCAAATGACACAAGAAAACCATAAGAAAAATCCATCTTTTCCCTGAAAATTTCTTCAGAGAAAATAACTCAGGCAATATATACATACATTATTGTTTCTCCTTTGCTTAGCAATATCACTGTAGTGTAACGCAATAAAAAGCAGAATGCTACTTAGTGCCATCTTCTCTCTTAAATCAACTAAGTTCCTAACTCAATAGCAATTCCAAAGCTGTGGCCAGTTTTAAACCTTTGGTAATTCATCCTACAGGAGAAAGGTCATTCTCCAAACCTATTTTCATGAGTTTCAAGCTTTATAAACAATATGGCTAAAGGCTGTTACAGTCAGTCCATTCAGCTTCTGAATATTAAAAGAGCTATCATTAACACACATATTTCAAAATATAGAAGAAATATTGGTTCAGAAAAAAATCCTAACACTCCTATATAAAACAGAATTCTAGCCCTAACTCCACTGATAGAGTTTGGGCATAAAGGCTGTATCTCTACTGCATCTCCTCTGGTCATGCTGAAAAAAGCATCTTTGCCACATCTTAGATTCTAATACCTATTGTAAGGCTTTTGAGATTTTCAAAATAATAGATTTGCTTAACTCTACTATTTTGTGGCCGCTTTACAAGCATATTTCCCAAGTACATGGATTCCAGTCAAAGACAGTGATAATTAACTATAATTAAAAGTTAAAAATATTAAAATTCTCAGGCAATCAGAGTACATATTTACACCCATACTAAGGAAAGTCAATTCAGTTCACTTATAAATAGCTAGTAGCACTGAACTAATACTATTCTGGATACATTATGGAGATATTATCCAATATGTATAAAACAGAAGGGAACCATATACTGCAGCATATAATAAACCTCAGAAATGAAACCATGAACTTGGTCATATCACATTTGTTGTTTGAGGCAAAATTTTTTCCTGCTATGCTATAGTTCTACTGCAAAATAAAGCACATGGGTGGGAAAGAGTCACTGTGACTTACCGAAGTACACCCAGACCTTGAACAACACAAAATAACCAAAAGAACTGAAATTGACCTCCCTACCCCACAAGCTAACCATTTTTTATGTAGTCCCAAACTTAATATTCAAGTTCCCCCTCATCTGCTTTGCTTCTTTAAGAAAGGACGTGGGGAATTCAAAGGAGTACAGATAAACAGGGGCTGGTAGAAGTAGCCAATGGTAGCAAAATTAGAGACCAAAATCCTCAAATGGATAAGAACACAATTTCAACCTTCCAGCAACCTGACGTATCCAAACTCCAGAGGGATGCTAGAAACGAATGAAGACAACTTCAAGAACTAGCATATCTGAGAAGAAAACGGGTGAGCTCCTGCTTTGTTCCTGCAGTAACAAACACCCAGCTGAACTTTCCTGTCTTTATATCTTAATAGTTTACCACATTGCTCTCTGTCCAGCAGAATGAAATGGGACCTTTACTGCTTTCTAAAGTTAAAAACTAGTTTAAGCAAGGTAGAAAGTAAGCTGAAGATGAAAGGTAAATTGGGGTAGTTACTAACACAAAAACAGAAATTCTGAATGCTGTACAAAAGTGAAAGGACCCTGACAAAAGCAGAAATGATTTTATTAAAGATGACAAACCTACAAGTCTAGTTTTGGATTCAATCATTAATTTTGTAAAAAAAAAAAAAAAAAAGTCATCCTAAAAAAGACAAGAATAACTTGAAATAAAGCATCTTTTTAAAAATATTTCAAGGGGGGCGCCTGGGTGGCGCAGTCGGTTGAGCGTCCGACTTCAGCCAGGTAACGATCTCGCGGTCCGTTAGTTCGAGCCCCGCGTCAGGCTCTGGGCTGATGGCTCGGAGCCTGGAGCCTGTTTCCGATTCTGTGTCTCCCTCTCTCTCTGCCCCTCCCCCGGTCATGCTCTGTCTCTCTCTGTCCCAAAAATAAATTAAAAAATATATATATTTCAAGAAATAAATTCTTTTTTTTTAAGTTTATTTATTTATTTTGAGAGAGAGAGAGCAAGGGAGGGTCAGAGAGAGAGAGAATGACAGAGAGAGACAGAGAATCCCAGACAGGCTCCTAACTGTCAGCATGGAGCCCGTAGTGGGGCTTGAACTCACAAACTGGGAGATTATGACCTGAACTGAAATCAACAGTAGGATGCTTAACCGACTTAGCCACCCAGGCACCCCTCAAGAAATAAATTCTAAGAGTGTTCTCAGAGTTCTCAAGACATTTAGGAATTGAAAATACCCATTAAAACAACTACCCACAAAGGGAATAAGAGTGATAATCTATGAGGTATTTTCAATATTTTGAAGAGCCCGATGGAAATTCTACATTAAGTCTTAGGATTTCTTTGTATTCAATTATTTTGTAATGTACAGATATTATCATTGAAATGTATATGTCCTTCATTCATTAAAATAGGAAAATTATTACTAAATATAGTAATATATTTGGCTAAATATATTGGTTAAAAAATCTTTTAAAACAACCCATGGGAGGAAAAATAATAAAAGGAGTTCTGTTTAACTGTCCTTGTAGTGTACAGCCTCTAAATCAAATAGCCATCATAAAAGTGGAGGGGAGAAAATCCCTTTTTTTAATGTTTTCAAATCCCTTCTGAACATTTAAGCAGAGAGACCTGATAATCAAGAAATTTGAAAAGGTTTAAATCATATGTAATATAGTTTAAGAGCAGCTCCTGGACTTAATAATATCATTTCCCTGAGTCCTCCTTGAAGACAGAAGGATATAAGAAATAAAATTAAAATTCTGCATAATCATAATACCCAAAGATAATCACCATGAAGATTTTAATGTATTACCTTCCGTAATAGGCTGAATAAGTGCTTCCAACTATATCGGGTCTAATCCCTGGAACCTGTAAATGTCACCTTTTATAGAAAAGGCTCTTTACATATGTGATTAGGATAAACTAAATCCAGGAGATTATTCTGAATTATTCAAGTGGGTCCTAAATGCAATCACAATTATCCTTACAAAAGAGAGGCAGAGGAAGGTTACACACAGAAGAGGAGAAGGCAGATTGGAGTGATGCAGCCACAAGCCAACGAGTGCCTGAAGGCAGGAGAAGCTGTTAGAGGCAAGGAACAGGTTCTCCCCGAGAGCCTCTAGTGAGAACACAAACATACCAGATGTACCATATATAACATTGATGTAACCATCCTTCTATTTTATATATGTTCAATTTCTTTCACTTTTATAAATAGTGTTCTAATGAACATCTTGGTATAAAAATTATTCTTGTATTTTTCATCATTTCCTTAGGAGGGAGTCCTAAGGAATTCCTGAAGTTGTCAATCTTTTCAGAAGGACTATACCAATTTAAACATGCACTCCGTGTATTCTTACCATAACTGAGATTTTTTTTTTTCGCTAACTACTATCATAAAACCTGGCATCTCGTTTTAACTTACAGTTTCTTGCTTACTAACGAAGGTGAAGTAAACATTTTTCACATGTTCATTAGCCAATTGTGACTCCTAATTGTATTGTCCATTTGGGGGCATTTTTCCCCATTGAGCTACTGGGTTCTTTTTTAGTGTTTAGATAATGAGTTTTCATTATTATTACTAAGGATATTAATCTTTTGCCATATTATCTGCAAATTTTTCTTCTGAATTTTTGCTTGCCTTCCAGCTTTTGTTTTTGATGTTTTGCCATGAAGAAATTTTTAATTTTCATGTAACAGATACATCTTTTGATCTTTTCCTTTTTGATTTCTCCCATCATCTTTATGCTTAGAAAGTTCTCCCCATGCAAATATTACATAAATACTTCTAGTTACTTCTAGTGACTTTCATTACTGCTATTTGGAAATTAATGTTTATCCAAAGTGAGAAATCATCTACTGAGTTTCTTCTCTAAACTCAGTCAATACTTTTGAACGTCAATGAATCATTCCAACTGAACCAAATGACAATAGATTTACTTTCTTCCAGTATCTTTCAATCCAACTAGTTCATTTGTAAATTTTTTTCTAATGAATCTGTCTTTATCAGTTGGACATTTCAATATAATAACAGTAGAAAAAAGGACCCATAGGTTTTACCACCAAGCAACTAGTATTGGCCCAGAGCCCTGGGTTAAGAAAAATGCTCAGTAGTGAAAAGTACTTACACTGCTAACCACGGTCCAGGAAGGAGAGCACAGCAACAATGCTCTCTCTTCCCTAGCACCTGGATCCTGGGGCCAAGACTTTATTCCTCACCCTCTGTACTTGGCCTAGTGCCTACCACATAAAAGATACTCTGTAAAGCTTTTTTGGGTAACTGAATGACGTCCATTCCAAGGCCCCTCTCTCAGGCATTCTAAGCACTTTAATGATGCATTGCATTAATACAATGTAACTTCAAATTTATTATAGAGCCACTGAGGGAAAGCCCATGTTCAACAAAGCAGACATTGATTCTATTTATCCTCTGTTCTAAGACACACTGAGGCTATTAGATCAATTAACAGTACAATCTTCCAATCAAGTAAAGCATCTAGAAACTCTATGACCAATCAATAAATAGATAAGCAATTCTTCATTGAAAAGGGAGAATAATTTATTTACCTGTTAGGACAAACTGTTAGAGTAAATCAAATTGTCTGCATTTAGAAAGTGTACCTCTCGGGGTGCCAGTCAGTTAAGCATCAGACTATTTTGGCTCAGGTCATGATCTTGTGGTTTGGGGAGCCCCGCGTTGTTAGTACAGAGCCTACTTTGGGATTCTCTCTCTCCCTCTGGCCCTCTCCCACTCACATGCACACTCTTTCATTCATAAATAAATAAATAAATAAATAAGCACAAATCTTGTAGCAAGATAATGAAAACATTCAACAGAACAGACCCTGCCAAAGTTTATATAGCTTAAATATAAGTCTCATGCTTTCTGAGTGATTTCCCAATTAAAAGGAAATTGATTTTGTGATGCAATTAATACCAACTTATTTTAATCTCTAAAATTTTAAAGTCAGACTAGACTACATATGAGGATCCTTCTGAATTTAAAATTCTTTCATATAGAAGATCACCCATTTAAGTTCCCACAAGGATTAGTGGGAGAATCATGCATATAGACTTGCTCATTGCCAAATTAAAATGAATTTTAGACTTCTTGTCTTTGATTCTTGTGTGTTAGAGCCAATTTTATTTTTGGTGGCAAACACAACTGAACTATAATGGTAATGACAAGAACAGTTATCTGGTGTAAAAAAAATTTTTAACAGCTCCACTATCTGAAAGTAAACATAAACTATATTTTCATTTCCCAATCAGAACCCAGGAATCAATTTCAATGTTTTTGAGAGTTAAGACTGAAAATTGTAGGTGCAATTTTACTTGGAGGCTGGGACAATGCAAAGAATTGGAGTTAACTAATTCCCTAAGATAATTCATTTTGATAGTTCAGATTTTATGTTTACTCCACCTCTACCCATTCTCTCTCTTCCGACAATCTCTGAGGTGCTAATCTGAATGCCCTAATCCCTCTTCTGCCAAGCTAAGTAAGTGCTATTCCATCGTACTACTCATCTGCTGCTACAGGCTTCCTTTACTTCAAAGGTTTCTTCTCTCCCCGTTGTTCCCTGATCGGTATCATTGCAGAATCACCTAGGCTACTCCTCCCCATTGCTTACTACTTCAAATTGCTCTATTTGATCTTTCCTGCGCTCATGTGCAATCACCAGCCTCAGAGAGCTCACATGGAAAATGCACGAGCCCTGGGTGAGCCAACTTTAATTTTACTCAACAGAGAGTCAAAGTATAAAACTTAAGCACTTAATGAAACACTTATTTCTGGCTCCTGTATTACACTCGGATTTACTCTCTTCTATTTACTCCTGGCTTCTTGGAAGGCTTAAATTATCTTTTATTCTCACCATGCACATAATCCTTCAAGATGCTCTACATCCTTTAATCTACACCTACATAAGGAAAATGTAAAACAGTCCCCTAGATTCTCCTCCATTCCTCCAGACCGTACATGAAGGTTAACTTTAACCAAATGATTCCTGTGGAATTGGAATCCCCAAAAAAGTATTTTGAGGAGGGAAAATTTTTTTTTAATCTCTGCGACCCAAGATCAGGTAGAGGGGGTAAGTTGAGAGAAGTTTCTAAGAAAATAGAGTTAATCAAAGAGAGGAGTGCTGGCAGAGATCTGTTGAGAACAGAGTTACCCTGAAAATATTCAAGTACACATCTCTTCCCAGTAAATGTAGATGGAAGAGGAAGCCACACCAGGACCTGCTGGGTTTGGTTTTATAGGAGTTTACCTGACAGGAGCATATTTCTTGTTTCATCAGCACTCACCAAAATATATGAGCTCCAATAAGACACAATAACAAAATGAGGAATTTTTAAAGCATATATGGTGGCTATGGTTATATAATCTCTTATAATGCTAAATTCAGTTAGACTATCTGAATATACTTTTTTTTTTAATTTTCTTAATGTTTATTTATTACTGAGAGACAGAGAGACACAGAGCATGAGCAGGGGAGGGGCGGAGAGATGGAGAGACACAGAATCCAAAGCAGGCTCCAGGCTCCGAGCTGTCAGCATAGAGCCCGACTTGGGGCTCGAACCCACGAGCTGTGATATCATGACCTGAGCCGGAGTCAGACGCTCAACCAACTGAGCCACCCAGGCGCCCTGAATATACTTTTTAAAAAATGTGGTGGGGTGCCTGCGTGGCTCAGTCAGTTAAGCGTCTGACTCTTGATTTCAGCTGAAGTCATCATGTCACAATTCACGGGATCGAGCCCCACATCAGGCTCTGCGCTGACAGCGGGGAGGCTGCTTGGGATTCTTTCTCTTCTCTCTGTGCCCCCCTCCCCCCCGCTCGTGTGTGCACTCTCTCTCTAACTAAACATTTTTTTTTAATGTGGTAACCACAGCTATTTCCCTATTTAGATAAAGTACTACCAAAACTCCTTTTTGTGTTACAGAAAAATACTTCATTGCTGAAGCACATAAAGAGGTAGAATATAATACTTAGCCTTTTGCATATTGCCTTGTATATAGCAGCTACATGCCCTTTTATTCTTGGAAAGAAGATTTCATCAGTGTATGAACTATTTCTTCTGATTTTCAAATATTATTTTTCAAGGTTTTCTTCTCAAATATAGATTTCTCAAAATTTATTTTTCCCACCTTTTTAAAAAACCACCTGATTGTTCATATTCTCAGGTATCTCAGAATACAGAAAGGCATCTTCATTTTCTCAAGATTTTTCCCTTTCTATAATTGAGAATCTTTACACTTATACCATTTCTCTATTTTTGGCCCCAATAGCATTTCTAGGCCCAGAGCCTCTTGCAAACACAGCTGGTTGGGTCTCTAACCCCTGATGGTCACTTCTGATAGGACTTCTGCCCTTAGATAAACCTCTGGCTTCTGTCTGCTACTCCAGGAAGGGCTACCTTGCCCAGCTGCTTATACTACAATACGAATAACATGAAAACTCAAGGTTGAATTATGTATTACTGTAATTTATATACAACTTTTTTCATTTAACAGGATTTTCTATAGATTTTTATAAGTAGTTCATTTAAAATACTTCCATTTATATTCAACTTTTTTAAAGTGACCTACTCTGTGACTCAAGATATACCTTTAATATTACTCTAGCTGCTAATGTCTATGCATGCTGACATATTTATTTTTTTTTATTTTTTTTTTTAACGTTTATTGATTTTTGAGACAGAGAGAGACAGAGCGTGAACGAGGGAGGGTCAGAGAGAGGGAGACACAGAATCTGAAACAGGCTCCAGGCTCTGAGCTGTCAGCACAGGGCTCGACGCGGGGCTCGAACTCACGGACCGTGAGATCATGACCTGAGCTGAAGTCGGACGCCCAACCGACTGAGCCACCCAGGCGCCCCAATGCTGACATGTTTAAACACACACACACACACACACAAAGTATGTTAGTGCATTTTTGTGTAAGACTTCTAAACACAAAATTACACTAAGTTATCACAAAACAGTGCCAATTGCAGTATATGACTTAATGCATACATTACTGAAAAACATGAAAGCCATCTTATAATCCCCACCATAAGTAATCTGATAAGTGGTATTTTAAAGAAGTCATTATATTTCCAGCCAAATCATTGATTAAGCTGTTCAAACTACCCAATTTTACTTGTTAGGACTACCTCTGGTCTATTCAGTATTCAATACTAAGTTTTAATTATAATTGCAGGGCTATACTTAGGAACACATCATTTTTGTTTTTTGTTTTTAATATACTAATACTACACAGCATACAATAATGCACAGTGAGAATGCTAACCCTGTATTTTTTAGAAATCATATTTTTCTATGCCAAGATACGATTTTCTCCTAGATATAAATCATTAAAGTATATGCTGACCTTTGATTTCCTGATGAGTAACTCAACTGGCACAGGGACCTTCATCTACCACATTCCAGGCTCTGTCTTCTCACCCGTCCCATAAAATATTGCTGTGAAGAAAATGACCCTACTAGAATGTCATTATTGAAGACAGTATCCTTAAATAACCATCTGCTGGCTTTTAACACAGTATTCCTATAAATCATTTTTATTTAACTACATAAACTACTTGTTTCTAAAATAAAAAGTATAACATAACCCACAGTCATTTTAAATAAATTCTAAACACACTGCTATTTTTATTTTCTTTTAGAATTAAATTCAGTGACTTTTTAAAAACTAGCTTCTAGGGACCCCCAGTTGACTCAGTTAGTAAAGCACGTGACTCTTGATTTCCGGGTGGTGGGTTCAAGCCCCACGTTTGGCATAGAGCTTACATAAGAAAAAAAAACTAGGCTCTAGTTTTTTTAAATGGGATCTTATTTTTATTTTTTTCACATTGTTTTTTAAGTTTATTTATTTTTTTCTTTTTTTACCATTTTATTTATTTTTTAAATTTACATCCAAGTTAGTTAGCATATAGTGCAACAATTTCAGGAGTAGATTCTTTAATGCCCCTTACCCATTTAGCCTACCCCCCTCCCACAACTCCTCCAGTAACCCTCTGTTTGTTCTCCATATTTAAGAGTCTCCTATGTTTTGTTCCCCTCCGTTTTTATAATTTTGCTTCCCTTCCCTTATGTTCATCTGTTTTATATCTTCAAGTCCTCATACGAGTGAAGTCATATAATATTTGTCTTTCTCTGACAAATTTCACTTAGCATAATACCCTCTAGTTCCATCTATGTAGTTGCAAATGATAAGATTTCATTCTTTTTAATTGCCAAGTAATATTCCATTGTATATATATACACCACATCTTCTTTAAAAAAAGTTTTTTAACATTTATTCATTTTTGAGAGACAGAGCATGAGCAGGGGAGGGGCGGAGAGAGATGGAGACACAGAATCCAAAGCAGGCTCCAGATTCCAAGCTGTCAGCACATAGCCCAATGCGGGGCCGAACCCACAAACCACGAGATCATGACGTGAGCTGAAGTCGGAAGCTTAACCAACTGAGCCACCAAGGCACCCCTATATACCACATCTTCTTCTTTTTTTAATTTTAATTTACATCCAAATTAGTTAGCATACAGTGCAATAATGATTTCAGGAGTAGATTCCTTAGTGTTCCTTACTCATTTACCCCATCCCCCCTCCCACAACCCCTCCAGTAACCCTAAGTTTGTTCTCTATATTTATGAGTCTCTTATGTTTTGTCCCCTTCCCTGTTTTTATATTATTTTTGTTTCCCTTCCCTTATGTTCATCTGTTTTGTCTCTTAAAGTCCAAATATGAGTGAAGTCATAGGATTTTTGTCTTTCTCTGACTAATTTCACTTGGCATAATACCCTCCACTTCCATCCACGTAATTGCAAATGGCAAGATTTCATTCTTTTTGATTGCCAAGTAATACTCCATTGTATATATATACATCTTCTTTATCCATTCATCCATTGATGGACATCTGGGCTCTTTTCATACTTTGGCTATTGTTGATAGTGCTGCTATAAACATTGGGGTGCATGTGCCCCTTCAAAACAGCATACCTGTATCCCTTGGATAAATACCTAGTAGTGTAATTGGTGGGTCCTAGGGTAGTTCTATTTTTAATTTTTTTTTTTTTTAATTTTTTTTTTCAACGTTTTTTATTTATTTTTGGGACAGAGAGAGACATAGCATGAACGGGGGAGGGGCAGAGAGAGAGGGAGACACAGAATCAGAAACAGGCTCCAGGCTCCGAGCCATCAGCCCAGAGCCTGACGCGGGGCTCGAACTCATGGACCGTGAGATCGTGACCTGGCTGAAGTCGGACGCTTAACCGACTGCGCCACCCAGGCGCCCCGATATTTTTAATTTTTTTGAGAAACCTCCATACTGTTTTCCCGAGTGGCTGCACCAGTTCACATTCCCACCAGCAGTTCAAAAGAGATCCTCTTTCTAATGAGATCTTATTTTTAAAACATGACTCCATCAGACTCTGTGCTGGCAGTACAGAGCCTACTTGGGATTCTCTCTTTCTCTTTCTCTTTCTCTTTCTCTCTCTCTCTCTCTCTCTCTCTCTCTGTCTCTGTCTCTCTCTCTCTGCCCCTCCCTAGCTCAGATGTGCATGCTCTCCCTCTCTCTTGAAATAAACATTAAAAAAAATAAATTAAATATGGGCACCTGAGTGGCTCAGTTGGTCAAGCATCTGACTTTTGATTTCAGTTCAGGTCACGATCTCATGAGTTTGGGAGTTTGAGCTCCGCATCAGACTCCTCGCACTGACAATATAGAGACTGCTTGGGATAATCTCTTTCCCCCTTTCTCTGCCCCTCCTGCACATGCTCTCTCTCAAAATAAATAAACTTAAAAAACAAAGAATCTAAAATATTAATTGATTAATTAAACATGACTCCAAATAATGAAGTTTAACAAAAAAGCATAAATAGATCTCTTAGGAATTAAACAGTACTGTATACTAGATATGATTATTCCCCAAAATACCCCTTTATCTCAGTAATATTTAAAATATACAAGTTTATTTTTTTCAATTAACTTGAATAAAAAGAAGTTGATAAGACAAGACAGACAGTGGCCACTGGAAAGGACTTTGAAAACCCTCAGGTACAAAATGTTCCCCCTCTTAACCAGGAAGAAAAATAAATAACACTAAAATTGAAAACTTCATCACCTTTAGGTATCAGAAAGGGAAAACACTTCCATTTTACCAACAGAGAAGAAAGACCGGTTTCCCATATCTAGAGTTTCTAAAAACTGACAAAGATCGTTAACTCCATCTCAGACATAGAGCCAGATCAGCAAATGAAATCTCCTCTTGTCAGTCCTGGGGAAGCTGAAGTATATGACTCTACCATTCTGTCCACAAAACATATTCTGTTAAGGTATCATGAACGCTTACAGACCAACAAATCAGATTGACCAAGGTAAAGGCAGATTAGGTATTAAATCCACCCAAAGGAAGCAAAGAGGCCAGAGAAAAAGGCAGCAGTGTAGGAAACTCAACCACAAGAAAGAGAAATGCAATGCCACATAAGAAAATCTACATGCAGCTTATTTAACACTTCAGACAGGCTTCTAAACTAAATATCTGTACAAAAAAAACAAAAAAACAAAAAAACAAAAAAACAAAAAAAAAAACCTCATCTTTTCCTTAGGGGGAAATTAACACAGTCATCTCTTCTAATGGACAGAAGTAAGAAAGGGACATCTATTTGAAAGAAAAAGTAGGACTAAGGACAGAACAAAACTTCCCCCTAAAACTGAAGACATGAGATAGAGACCAAATGAATGCAAGTAAATTGTGGCCAAACAAAAGGAAGAAAAACCTTAAAAAAAATAATAACCTGTATATCACAATTCCAAAGGTTATTATTAATAATAAACATGATAGCTGAGTAACACTTTAAAATTTACAAACTGTAGGGTGCCTGGCTGGTTTAGTCGATAGAGCACGGGACTACTGATCTCAGGCTTGTGAGTTTGAGCTCCACCTTGGGTGTAGAGATTACTTAAAAAAAAAAAATTAAATTTACAAAGTGCTTATATATATATATATATATATATATATATATATATATATATATATATATATTTTCTCATTTTTTCCCCTCCTCATACAAGTCTGGGATCTCTGGGAAGTAGGCTGAGCAGTTATCACTATCTTTTTCCAATTGGTTGTTTTAAAAAAATGAAAAGTCACAGAAGTTAAGCGACTCATTCAAGGTCACATAGGTACTATGAAGCAGAGTCAAGATTGACTTAAAGTTTTCTGAGTCAAAATATGACACTTCTTCCACTATATGATTATTAAATTAAACTTCTACTCAAATCAACCAAAGGCATTCTAATAAAATTCTGCTCAGTCTAACCATGGACTGCTTACTCATCGGTCCTGCAGCTAGTCTTAGAATTGTCAATATAGAACTGCTTTCACCCTCTGGTACTCTCTAGAAAAATTTCAATAAAGGAAGGATTTCAGAACCAAACGCTTCTTACAAAATATAACTTATTCTAACCATTATGATTGTGACTAATGAATTCAATTTTACCCTTTCAACATTGATGAGCCAGTGCCGGTATTTGTCAAAACTGATAACAAAATATAATGTCTGTTTCCCCATGGCAAATCCCTGCTTGTTTCCTCACCCATTTCCATAATGTACTGTCATTTATAACCTCTGACAGTTGTGCCACATTTTTTACACTACTTAGAAACCCAAGCACAGTAATTTTAGAAGGTTTTGTGCTAGAAACTGGTTTCCTAAAGAAAAGATAACCCCCACTTTCTTAGTGCAGATAACTCACAAAAGATGACTGAGTTTCCATGTGCTATTTTTCAGTATAAAAGAAAATTCTTTCTAA
The DNA here is from genome assembly GCF_046562875.1 of Panthera onca. Classification (NCBI taxonomy): domain Eukaryota; kingdom Metazoa; phylum Chordata; class Mammalia; order Carnivora; family Felidae; genus Panthera; species Panthera onca. The sequence goes on along the minus strand of NC_138344.1, from coordinate 59,093,202 downwards.
AAAATTTAGGAGTTTGGGGTGGTTGGGTGGTTCAGTCGGCTAAGTGTCCAATTCTTGATTTCGGCTCAGGTCATGATCTCACAGTTCATGAGTTCAAGCCCTGCATCAGGCTCTGCACTGGCAGTGCAGAGCTTGACTGGGATTCTCTCTCTCTTTCTGCTCCTCCCTCACTCATGTGCACACTCTCTCCCTCTCTCTCTCAAAATAAATAAATACACAAACTTTAAAAAAAAATTAGGAGCTTAACAAATCTTGATCACACTTTTCATTGTAATTTTTCCATGAGCCAATAAATACTACCATTTTAGCATTATGACAAAATAATGCAATATAGAAAAAAGAGCACTGAAGTATCTGCCTACTCCAAACTATATGACCTTGAGCAAGTCACTTTACCTCTCTAGATCTCAGGTTTCTCCTCAAAAAAGAAGAGTGAGCTCAATAACTTTCAAACATCTTCAAACGTTTTTTCTAATAATCTGTTACATGGATTCAACATTAAGAGACTGGTAAAACTAGAGCCCTTCTGGGCAGGGGCTCAGATCCCTACCCACTCAGCATGTTCCTCAGTCCCCCAACTCTCCCAGCCTCTGACAGCCCATGAAATATGTCTGAGGAACACAACATAAAAACCAGGAACAAACTCTTTCATATCTCTTCTAACTCCAAAAGTCTAGAATTCCATTAATTTTATGGTCCCTATTATTAGTTATTAGAGAAATGAAAATTAAAATCTCAATGAAATGTACCCATCTATCAGAATAGCTTTAAAAGAATAACTAATAATACCAGCTGTTAGTGAAGATGTGGAGCAACTGGAACTCTCATATGGTGAGAATGCAAAAAGGTAACAGCCACTTTGGAAAACGGTTTGGCCGTTTCTCATAAAGGTAAACATACACTTACTGAAAACTAGCAAGCCCATTTCCATGAATTTACCCAAATGAAACAAAAACCTATGTTTATATAAGAGCTTACATGCAAATATCTTTTGCAGATGTATTCATAACTGCTAAAAAAAAGGAAATAACTCAAATTCCTATCAACTGGCTTGTGGATAAACAAACTGTGATACATCCACAAAATGGAATACTACTCAGCACTGAAAAGGAACAAACCTCTGATAGGTACACCAATATGAATGAATTCCAAAGCATTAGGCTTACACTTAAAACCATAAAAATATTGTTTAAAAAATTAAATACCTATATAAATGGAAAGACATCTGACATTCATGAATCAGAAGAATTTTATCATTAACGGGATAGCAACACTCTCCAAGTTAATCTACAGATTCAATACAATTCCTATCAAAACTCAACTTGCTTTTTGTTTTTTGCAAAAATTAACAAGCTGATTCTGAAATTCATATAGGAAAGCAATGAACTAAGAATAGTGAAAATTATCTTGAAATAGAACAAAGTTGGTGGATTCCTACTTTCTGATTTCAAAACTTACTACAAAGCTAAAGTAATCCAGGCAGAGTAGTGCTGGCATTGAGATATATAGATCAATGGAATAGATCAATAGAATAGAATAAACAGTCCAGAAATAAACCCATAAGCTTATGGTCAACTGATCTTCAACAAAAGGGATGAAGACAATATGACAGGGCAAGAGAAGTCTTCTAACCAATGGTATTGGACAACTGATATTAACATATAAAAATATAAATCTGGAGGGGCGCCTGGGTGGCTCTGTCAGTTAAGCATCCGATTTCAAGTCAGGTCATGATCTCACAGTCCATGAGCTTGAGCCCTGCATCAGGCTCTTTCCTGACAGCTCAGAGTCTGGAGCCTGTTTCCGATTCTATGTCTCCCTCTCTCTCTGCCCCTCCCCCATTCTCTCTCTCTCTGCAAAATAAACACAAAAAAATAAAAAATATATATATACACACACATGTATATATACATATATATGTAAATAAATAAATTTGGAGTCCCCACCCTTAAAAAGACAGCACAACAAACAGCCTTCCTGATATAGAGCATAGAAACAATAGTTTGAAAAATACCTGGGGTATATACTAATATCAGAGCATGTGCTGGATGGGCAGAGATCTTTGGAAGACTTCTCCAACAACAAGAGAGCTTGTGGGCACCATTTCCTTCCCCTGCCCCCAGCCTAGATACATGGACACCTGCATGAACCAGTGCAGCCAGAACATTCTCCACCTAGCGTGCTAAGAGTGTGCCTCACCCCCATGCTCTTCTGCAGACCCACCCCTTCCATCCTGGCCTTGCCAGGACTTTTCCCAGGTGGCTGCAGGTCCCCTCCCACAGTGGACCACCTCGAACCTTTCTGGCACCAAGCGCCCCACCTCTGCATTCGCCTGGAGACCCACCCCCCACTCCCCCCTGCAACATGCCCATGTCAGGAGTCCATCCAAAGTGGTGCCACAAGCCTGGCAGTATTCAAGCAACCCCAACAGGGGCCAGCACCACTCCAAAGTGGCTCCTGCCCTGGGGAAAGAGTAAGATAACTACACACACCAGTCCAACTGTGGCCCCAAGAGTGGGTAGGGGGCAGATATCTGGTCTGCCTGCAGCCCCCACTCACCAATGACAGCTTTTTAGCAGACAGCACAGAGTGTGCCTTGCAGTTTGGTGTGACCACAGCTCTGGCAAATGCCTGATCTGACTCAACTCAAGTCCAAGGCAGCCCCAGATTGGTCCACTAACAACAGAGGGCTCAAACCCTGCCCACAACAGGCAAACAGGGCCATTGCAGCTGACTGGACTGAAGGTAAATGTGGCTCAGCTACAATAGTAGGGTGCACACAACACAGATAGCAGATACCCCTGAAGTGACAGGTTCTAGTGAACAGGGGACATTGCACTACAGGGTACTATAGGACCTCTTCTTTATCAGGCCACTACTTCCAAGAGCAGGAGACATAGCTGACTTTCCTAACACATATAAAGAGACATAGGGAGTTAAACAAAATGAGGAGACAAAGGAATATGTCCCAAATAAAAGATCTTAACAAAATCACAGCAAGAGCTAAAAGAAATGGAGATAAGTAATAAGCCTGATAGAGAATTTAAAGTAATGGTCATAAAGATACTCACTGTACCTTTACATGGAGGACCTTAGTGAGACCCTCAACAAGGAGATAGAAACATAAAAAAGAATCAATCAGAGGTAAACTCAATAACCAAAATTAAATGTCAGGCTTTACATTAATAGCGTGGAGTCTGCTTCGGATTCTCTGTCTCCCTCTCTCTCTCTGCCCCTCCCCTGCTTGCATGCTCTTTCTCTCCCTCTCTCAAAAATAAACATTTATATATATATATATATATATATATATATATATATACACACATATATATATATATGTTATATATTATATGTGTTACATATTATATATATACGTAACATTTATATATATGATGTGTTACATATATACATATGTTACATATATATGTATATATATATATATATATATATATATATATATACGTATAATGTAACATTTATACCATACTAAGGAGAATTAATCATAGATTAGAAGAAGCAGAACAGATCAGTGACCTGGAGGACAGAGTAAGGGTGGGGGGGAAATCAACCTTAACAGGAGAGAGAAAAAATAATAATAAACGAAAATATGTTAAAGGAACCATCAAGCATAATAACATGTACATTATAGGGATCCCAGAAGAAGAGAGAGGAGAGGAGGCAGAAAATTTATTTGAAGAAATAATAGCTGAAAAGTTACCGAATCTAGGGAGGGAAACAGAAATCCAGGAGGCACATAGAGCTCCCAACAAAATCAGCCCAAGGAGTTCCACAACAAGACACATAGTAATTAAAATAGCAAAAAATAGTGATAAAAGAGAATTTTTAAAGCAGGAGGAAAAAAGAAAACAGGTACACACCAGGAGAAAACCCATAAAGCTAATGATGGATTTTTGAGCAAAAATTTTTCAGGCCAGAAGGGAGTGGCATAATATATTCCAAGTGCTGAAAGGAAAAAACCTGCAACCAAGATTACTCTATTCAGCAAGGCGATCCTTCAGAATAGAAGGAAAGATAGAGTTTCCTAGACAAACAAAAATTGAAGAAATTCATGGCCACTAAACCAGCCTTACAAGAAATGTTAAAGGGACTCTGAGTGAAAAGGACAGACAAAAAGTAGGAAGCATAAGAGAGGTAAAATTAAGTAGATCTATAAAAATCAGTTCAAGGGATTCACAAAATAAAAGGATATATAGTATGATACCATATGCCTAAAATGAGTAGGGGCAAGTAGTAAAAATCTAATGCTTTTAGAATGGGTTCAAACTTAAGTGACCATTAACTTAATATTGACTGCTTATATGCATAGAATGTTATACATAAACCAAATGGTAACCACGAAACAAAAACTGGTGATAAAAAGAAAAAATAAAGAGAAAGAATCCAAGTATATCACTTAAGAAACCCAGCAAATCATGAGAGAACAGAGCAAGAGAAGATTCGTATGTGGTACTTAAGAAACAAAAGAAGAAAGAAGAGACAAAAAAACAGACTCTTAAATAGAATTGATGGTTGCCAGAGGGAAACTGCACGGGGGAATGGGTTAAATAGGCAAAGGGGAATAAGAGTACACTTACTGTGATGAGCACTGAATAATGCATAGAATTGTTGAATCACTATATGGTATACCTGAAACTAATGTAACACTGTACATTAATTATACTGGAATTGAAATTTATTTATATATATGAATAAATTTGGACCACTACCTCACATCATACACAAAAAATAACTCAAAATGAGCCAGAGACCTAAATTTAAGAGCTAACACTACAATACTCTTAGAGGAAAATACAGAAGTAAATCTTCTTAACCTCCAGTTAGGCATTGATTTCTTAGATATGACACCAAAAGCATAAGCAGTAAAAAAGAAGATTGTTAAGTTGGACTTCATTATTTTAAAACATTTTGTGCTTCAAAGACAGCATCACGAAAATGAAAAGACAACCCATAGACTAGGAGAAAGTATCTATTGACAAACCATCTATTTCATAAAGGACTTGCATCCAGAATATAAAATGAACTTTTATAACTCAATAACAAAAAGACAACTCATTTTAAAAATAGGCAAAAAAGGAGCACCTGGGTGGCTCAGTCGGTTAGGCCGCCGACTTCAGCTCAGGTCATGATCTCACGGCCCGTGAGTTCGAGCCCCGCGTCGGGCTCTGTGCTGACCGCTCAGAGCCTGGAGCCTGTTTCGGATTCTGTATCTCCCTCTCTCTCTGACCCTCCCCCATTCGTGCTGTCTCTCCCTGTCTCAAAAATAAATATTTTTAAAAAAATTTTTTTTCATAAAAAAATAAATAAATAAATAAAGGCAAAAAAAAATTGAATAGACATTTCTCAAAAAAAGATATACAAAGAGCTAAAAGCATATGCAAAGAGGTTCAACATCTTTAGTCATTAGGAAAATGTAAATTGAAACCAAAATGAGCATAATATCTTTCTAGAGATGTCTCCTGAAGCAAGGGAAACAAAAGCAAAAGTAAACTATTGAGACTACATTGAAATGAAAAGCTTCTTCATGGCAAAGGAAACAACCAACCAAATTGAAAGACAACCTACTGAATGGGAAATTTCAAAAGACATATCTGATAAAGGGTTAGTATCAAAAATATATAAAGAACTCCTACAATTCAACACCCAAGAAACCAAATAATCCAATTAAAAAATGGGCAGAAGATATAAACAGGCATTTCACCAAAGAAGACCTACAGATGGCAGGGTGCCTGGGTGGCTCAGTCAGTTAAGCATCTGACTCTTGATTTCAGCTCAGGTCATTATCTCGTGGTTCGTGGGATCACCCCGCATCTAGATCTGTGCTCACAGCTCAGAGCCTGCTTCAGATCCTCTGTCTCCCTCTCTCTACCCCTCCCCCCCCACACACACACACTTTCTCTATTTCTCTCTCAAAAATAAATGTTAAAAAAAAATTTTGTAAGACCTACAGATGGCCAAAAGACATATGAAACAATGCTCAATATCACTCATCATCAGGGAAATGCAAACAAAACTATAATGAGACATCTCCTCAATAGCTGTCAGAATGGCTAAAATCAAAAACACAAGAAACAACAGGTGTCGATGAGGATGTGGGGAAAAAGGAACCCTCATGCACTGTTGGAGAGAATGCAAACTGGTGTAGCCACCGTGAAAGATATTATCGGGGTTCCTCAAAAAATTAAAACTAGAACTACCAATGCTCCAGTAATCACACAACTGGCTTGTTTACCCAAATGATACAAAAACACTATGAAAGGATACATACGCCCCTATGGTTACTGCAGCTTTATTTACAATAGCAAAATTATGAAAGCAGACCAAGTGTCCAACGACTAATGAATGAATAAAGAAGATGTGGGGTGTGTGTGTGTGTGTGTGTGTGTGTGTGTGTGTGGGTGTGTGTGTGTGTGTGTGTGTGTGTGTGTAATGGAATATATTTCAACCATAAAAAAGAATGAAATCTTGCCATTTACAACAACATGGTTGGAGCTAAAGAGTATAATGCTAAGTGAAATAAGTCAATAGGAGAAAGATAAATACTGTATGATCTCATCATATATGGAATGTAAGAAACAAATAGGGGCACCAGAGTGGCTCAGTTAGGTGAGCATTCAACTCTTGATTTTGGCTCAGGTCATGATCCTATGGTCATGGGACTGAGCCCAACACTGGGCTCTGCACTGAGTGTGAATCCTGCTTAAGATTCTGTCTCTCTCTGCCCTCTCCCCCCAACCCTGCTCATGTGCTCTCTTAAAGAAAAAAAAAAAAACCTCTTTCTAAAAAAGAAAGAAAGAAAACAAATGAACAAAGGAGGGGAAAGAGAAACAAAACAAAACAAAACAAACCAGACTCTTGACTATAGAGAACAAACAAATGGTTGGGGGCGGGGAATGAATGAAATAGGTGAAGAGGATTAAGAGCACACCTATCATGATGAGCACTGAGTAATGGATAGAATTGTTGAATCACTATATTGTACATCTGAAATTAATGTAACACTGTATGTTAACTACACAAATTAAAATAAAATTAAAATAGAAAAAAAACACAATGAGATACTACTTCACTCCCACAGAATGGCTATTATCAAAAAGATAATCGTGAGGATTTGTGGCAAGGATGTGGAGAAACTGGAGCCCTCATGCAGCCACTTCGGAAAACTGGCAATTCCTCAAACATTAAATATCGAGTTACCCACATGATCCAGCAATCCTACTCCTAGGTATCTATCCAAGAGAAATAAAAACCTATTTCCACACAAAAAATTATATATATGTGTTGTGCATCTGAAACGAATACAGTATTGTATGTCAACTGTATTTCAACTAAAAACAAACAAACAAAAACTTGTATGGGAATGTTCACAGCACATCTAAAAGAAAATATACATCCACACAAAAACTTGTACATAAATTGTCAAGATTTATAATAGCCAAAAAGTGGAACAATGTCCAACAACTCATGAATGGATAAACAAAATGTGACAGATCCATACTACAGTAAATTATTTGGCAATAAAATAGAATGAGGTACTAATACAAGTTATTACTTGGATGAGCCCCAGAAACATTATATGCTAAGCGAAAGAAGTCAGTTACAAAAGACCATGTATTGTATGATACCATTTATTTGAAATGTTCATAATTGGCAAATCTATAGAGACAGAAAGTGGATTAGTGTTTGCCTAAGGCAGAAAGTTGAGGGGAGGGAGACAGGAAACGGAAGTGACTGCTCATGGGTACAAGGTTTCTTTCTGGGGTGATATAAATGTTCTAAAATTAGATTATGTTGATGATTGCACATCTCCACAAATATGCTAAAAACTGTTCAATTGTACACTTTAAACAGATGAACTTTATGATATGTAATTTGTATCTCAAAAAAGCATTATGCTAAGTGAAAGAAGCCAGACTCAAAAGATTACATATTGTATGATTCTATTCATATGACATTGTGGAAAAAGCAAAACTATAAGGACAGAAATCACATTAGTGGCTGCCAGACACCCAGAGAAGCAAGTGGAGACTGACTATAAAGGGGCAAAAGAGAACTTGATGGGATGGTGGAAATATTCTATATATGGTTACACAATTTACACGCATTTGTCAAAATTCAAAGAACTGTACAGCTATGAAAGAGTGATTTTTAGGGGCACCCAGCTGGCTCAGTCAGTGGAGCACACAACTCTTGATTTCAGGGTTGTGAGTTCAACCCTATGTTGGGCCTAGAACTTACTTTAAAAAAAAAAAGTGAACTTAATGTAAATTGTACCCAAATAAACCTGACTTTTTAAAAAAGCCAAGTTTACATTGTAAGAAATGCAGAAAACAGTATTTGGAACCTTGAGACCCCAAGAATAGTGGAAACATTTACAATGTATCAAAATTCACTCTTAAGTTCTATAACATATGTGGCACATGCCTCCTACAAAGGTCATCAATATTATGTAATATTGCCTACGAAAAGAGTGGTAATGTAGTAGTAATATACATGAGGACCATGCAAAATTTGAGATCAAAGTTTAAAAAAAAAAAAGCCATCCCTCCAAAAAAACAAAGCAGTAAAACTCAACATAAATAAAAGAAAGTTATCTGGCCAAGTCCACTTAGGGGAGAAAATGGCATTTAAAGTACAGTCTTGAGAAACACTCAAGTGTAATCAAAGTAAACAGAGTGTAACCTCTAAACTGGGACATACCTTCAAAAAAAAAAGAAATTAAAACTGTATTGTTAACATATGTACAATAATCTGCACTAAGTAGGGAAAGGACTAAAGGGCAGAGTTTATCAGCATTTAGAAAGTACTAATCAAACAAGATAAAAACACTGATTCTTGTAGATACATAATTACTAGCTCTGTACTCTGAAACAGACATGGTTTATAAGGCTTCTACACAACCTCGAAGAATACCCCTCAAAACTATTTGCCTTCCAAGATGGCTTTCAAATTTGTTCTTCCAGTCTCTGATCCTAAAGAAGTGCCTATAATGACAGAAACTAGTATTCACTACCCCACTGTAGTTAACAGAGATTCTAAATTATAAATTTAAAAAAAGCTATGATTTTGATTAGCATGAGTCAATCCCCCAGAATCTGATCTGTGTTGAACGAGTAGATAAAACGGTATTTTGTATTCTGCAAAACTAAGGGCCAGAATACAGACCGAAGCAGTCACAAAGATCTGCCTTGACATCTCTTTCCTTAAAAGGAATATTTGTGTTTACAAAGAATATCCTTTACAGAGGGAACACTAGGGGGAAATGGGTGATGGGCAATGAGGAGGGTACATGTTGGGATGAGCACTGGGTGTTGTACATAAGCAATGAATCACGGGAATCTACCCCCAAAACTAAGAGCATACTGTATACACTGTATGTTAGCCAACTTAGCAATAAATTATAAAACAACAACAACAAAAACCCTATTGAGCCATGGACAAATTCCTTAGGAACTGTAGAATATTTGTGCTAAAAGAGACTGGAAGGGTCTTCTTTCTGAGCCTCTTCATTTTGCAGACGAAAGCTTAAATTACCTGCTTAAGCCCTCAAAGTTAATCAGTCTAGAAAGTCAGGCATTTAACACAAGTCTCCTGACTCCCCCAAGTCAATGTTTTTCCCATTGGACTATACTGCCTGCTTCATCAGAAAGCAATGACTAAGAACAATGATGAGGTCATACAGAGTTTGAATCCTAGCTCCCCCCCCACTGACTAGCTGTGGGACAGTAGGCAAGTAGGCAAGTTATTTAACATTTCTAAGCTTTATTGTACTCATCTGGAATTAGGGACAATGACACTTTCCATTAAACAGGTAGGATTAAATGAAGAATACACATAAAGTGCTTATCACAGAGCCCAGAACACAGTAAGTACACAATAAATTTTTAAATGGCTCAATTAACATATTAAATTAAAATATGTAATATGGACATTACACCAAATAACTCTCTAAAATACAACAATGACACATTATGATATGTATAATTTGTCAGGACATTCATTTTAATTGTAATTAATTATGTCAGAGAAAACTTACAAAGAGAGGAACAGAGAATCACAGCAAAAAATAAAGATGCAAAAAAACTACCAGATATTACTTTTAAACTCTTACCTTACCTTTTTATTATCACAGAATTGACTTTATTTTCAAGTATGTTATGTCAAGACCTATCTACTTATAAACCTACATCATTTTGAAAGGTTACTGGAGTCTAATCAGTGAGAAAACTTTCTATAGTCATTCTGAACCATAAACCCAAACTAAGTAATAAGCATATTTGCTAAAGAAAACTGATTCAATCACATTTTAAAACTTTATAATTATAGACTCATAAGAAGTTGTAAAAATAGTATTAAATTGTCCCATGTATGCTTCACCCAGCTTCCCCCCCAAGGGTAACTTCTTACATAACTGTGGTATATGATCAAAGGCAGGAAACTGACATGTGAATTAAGATATAATTCATATCATAAGATCACCTTTTTTTAAAAAAAGATTTTACTTTTTTTAAGTAATCTCTATACCAAACGTGGAACTCACAACCCTGAGATTGAGAGTCACAAACTCTTCTAAGCCAGCCAAGTGCCCCGATTACCTTTTTTTAAAAAAATGTTTATTTATTTATTTCGAGAGAGAACACACGAGTGTGAATGGGGAAGAGGCAGAGAGAGGGAGAGAGAGAGCAAATTACCATTTTAAAGTGTATAATGCAGTGGGTTTTAGTACAATCCTAGAATTGTACACCTATCACCACTAACCGACTTTTAAAGTACCATAATATCACCCCAACGACCAGAAAAATCTGTTCATTTTTTAAGTCTATTTAGCTCAAGTTAAAGGTAACTTTACATTTGCATTATTAATAATCCTGTTTATCAAAGCTAACATTTTCATTCCTGCATATCTACAATCAACATTTATGGAGCCCCTAGGTGAGACCTTAGATACTAACTGTACAAAGCCTCCGCCCTTCAAACAGTTGTCTAGTGAGAGGCAGACATGTGAGTAAATATTTACAAGTGAATATGGTAGATGCTATAATAAGGTCCCCCAAAGCACAGCCGAACAACACTGTGGAGGGAGTTTACCTTGGAATAACGTGAGAAGCTGATGGTCTACAAAGCAGTATAAAATGCATTGGGAGGACAACAGGAGACAAGTCTGGAAAGGAAGGCAGCAGAGGTAACGGAAGGGCATCTATGCCATGCTAAAAGACTGTTATCAAGTAAGTAATGGGAGAATCTTGAAGGATTTTAAAAAAGAGAAAATGATCAAAGTTGCATTTTGGAAGCATGTGAAAGATAGGAATGCGCCTACTGTTCCACAGGAAAGTAAAACCTAGACCATTAAGACCCTGTATTTGGCAAGCAGCAAATGGACAGCTTACTTTTAAATATATATATCGAAATATTTCTCTACCAGTCAGCAAATAGCCACAGCCCTAAGAGGCCTCTCCCTCTTCCCCAGGACCACTGTGAACCCCACCTCCCATGATTCAACACGAAATAGTGTCTGGCCCAGCAGAGGGCCATAGAGTCAATTCCAGCATGTTCTCGCAGAGTCTCGGTCAGTGAGGTATTCAACATGACTCACTGATTGTTGAGTTATTTTATTTTTATTTTTTAAGTAAGCTCTAGGCCCAGCGTGGGGCTTGAACCCACAACCCCAAGATCAAAAGTCGCATGCTCCACCAACTGAGCCAGCCAGGGGCCCCGATTATTGAGTATTTTAATTACCCCCACATGGGGGCCAACCTCAGTGAACGCCTTTAAATCATTAAAGTTCTCCTATCACAAACAGCTGCAACAACAAAAAATAGACATCCAACATTCTTTCATTTTCTCCAACCTGCTTCTCCAGATTCTCACTCCAGATTCTGACCAGGTATTTCTGCTGAGGGTTCATCTTGCTCCATCCCAGAGGTTTCTCTGGTTTTGATCTTTTCTTTCTCCTTATCAATTATCTTAATGCTCCCTCTAGTTTCACCAACTTCAGCTGTGGAAAATAAAGACTCTCCTGGCCATAGGCAGTGCCCCCACTGTGCAGACCCAGCCCTGAAATACCAGACCTGAAGTTACAGTACAGGAAGAGTCTCACTGAGTCTGTTAATCTAATCTAATTAAGAAACCATTGCAGGAGCGCCTGGGTGGCTCAGTGGGCTGAGTGTCCAACTCCGGCTCAGGTCATGATCTTGTGTGTTGGTGAGTTTAAGCCCCGCATCAGGCTCCATGCTAACAGCACAGAGACTGAAGCCTACTTTGGATTCTGTGTCTCCCTCTCTCTCTCTCTCTGACCCTCCCCTGCTTGCACTCTCTTTGTGTCTCAAAAAATAATACATTAAAAAAAATTTTTTAAAGAAATAACTGCAAAAAAAGTGAATAGAAAACTCTAAACATACTCAGTCCATCCCCAAAGTATCACTTTATACAATATTTTCATTTGTTTATATTGTCTCAAATTCCAGTTAATTAAAATATACACTATTGTGTTAAATAATGAAATTAAAGGAAATCAATCACATTATGCTCCAATGTGTATTTATACACATTATAACTGCACCTTTTTTAACACCGCCCACCACTACCAACAGGTGTGTCCACCAAAGAATTTGACAATAAGCAAAGGTATAACTTAGTAGTGATAACAATTAGAAATGATGTTACGAAGGGATATGTGGCTGGCTCAGTCGGTGGAGCATGCAACTCTTGATTCTGGGGTCATGAGTTTGATTCTGGGGTCCTAAGTTGGAGCCCCACAATGGGTGTAGAGCTTACTTTAAAAAAAGAAAAAGAAAGAAATAGTGATAAGAGATTGTATTAAATAAGTGGCCCAAGAATAAATTACGATAAAACAAAGGAGATCATAAGAGATGAACAGAAGAGCTATGGTGTTAGGAAATATGGTGGGAAATAAAACTATAGAATTCAAGATGTGAAGAAAAGGCTTTCCATTTTTTATTATTTTCTTTCAACCAGAAACTAAAGATATTTTATGTGAGATATATTCTTAGTAGGAATAGTCTGTATTACTTTTTAATGACATAGTAAAAGATATAATGTGCAGCAAGACAATATTATATCTGTCTCTTAAAAATAATCAGTCTAGGGGCACCTGGGTAGCTTAGTCGGTTAAGAGCCTGACTCTTGGCTTTGGCTCAGGTCATGATCGCCTGGTTCCTGAGTTCGAGCTCCACATCAGGCTCTGTGCTGACAGTGCAGAATCTGCTTGGGATTCTCTGTCTCCCTCTCTCTCTGCCACTTTCCCACTCGTGCTTACTCGCTTGCTCTCTCTCTCTCAAAAATAAACTTAAAAAAAATAATCAGTCTACTGTACCCAATATCAAAAATTAGAATATGAGAAATATGTGTTCTCTTTTACCATACAAATTAGAAAACAATTTAATTTTTTTTTTTTAGCATTTATTTATTTTTGAGAGAGAGAGAGAGAGACAGAGTGTGAGCTGGGAAGGGGCAGAAAGAGGGAGACACAGAAGCCAAAGCAGGCTTCAAGGCTCTAAGCTGTCAGCACAGAGCCCAATGTGGGGCTCAAACTCATAAACCTCGAGATCATGATCAGAGCTGAAGTCAGCAGCTTAACTGGCTGAGCCACCCAGGTGCCCCTACAATTCTTTTTTTTTTTTTTTTTTTTTTAATGTTTATTTGCTTTTGAGAGAGAGAGACAGACCACAAGTGGGGGAGGGGCAGAGAGAGAGAGGGAGACACAGAATGCAAAGCAGGCTGCAGGCCCTGAGCTGTCAGCACAGAGCCCAACGTGGGGCTCGAACTCATCAACTGTGAGATCACGACCTGAGCCAAAGTCAGACGCTCAACTGAGTCAACCAGGCACCCCAAATTAGAACACAATTCTTAGATGTGCTTTCTGTACTGTGGGTACTCATTTAGGTAAGCTTATCTAAATAAGATATACTTAAAAATAAGCAAAGTATTGATTTTTCAGATCAGCTATGTTGCTTATATATTCTGACACTGCAATAGCTGGTTCAGTATCTTATGTCCTGAAGCTACACCAAGCCAACTCCCAATCACTTTTTAAAAAAAAACCTTCACATAATGCTAGAATCTAAAGCTGGGTATAGATTAAGTTGCACCGTAGTACTAGGACTACCTTATGTTTTGATCAGATTTTTATCTTTTATGCAGCCAAATTTCTTCTGAGAGGACACCTAAAGAGCTGATATGGTATTTTGTTGTAGGGATGAGTGTATCCTATGAAACTGCAGGCTCTACATGCCTTGTAACATCCCAGGCATCACTGCCAGCCCATGGGGTCCTTCTGCCCTACAAACCTCCAATTCCATAATTACTCTGGAGGATTCTGGATTTTTCTAGAATCAAAAATCTGAAAGAGGGCAGGCTGGGTATTTTCTTCAGCCTAAATTATGCCCTAGAGGGGTGACTGGGTGGCTCAGTCAGTTAAGCATCCAACTTCAGCTCAGGTCACGATCTCATGGTCTGTGAGTTCGAGCCCCGCAAAAAGCTCTGTGCTGACATGACAGCTCAGAGCCTGGAGCCCACCTTGGATTCTGTGTCTCCCTTTCTCTCTGCTCCTCCCCTGCTCATGCTCTGTCTCTCCTTCAAAAAAGAAACATTCAAAAAATCTAAAAAAAAAAATTATCCCCTAGAAGTACTTGAGATCCTTAGATAAATTAATTCTACTTCCTTATGCTGTGATCAATGTTCTTATCTGCCTGGCTCATGTCTGACCAAACAATAATCTTAGTGGCATCTCCTGCATAGAGTACATGGAATCCTCTGGTACTTGTGAAACCAACCCTTCCACTTGGGTGTCCTCAAAATTAGGCTAAGGCCCAGACTAGAGGGCCCTGGAGTTAAATCAAGCAATATGGAAATAAGGCTTTGCACCTGCCTGGAGGCAAAGGATAATTTGCCTGACTATGGAGTGCCTGAATGGACTACCAGCTTATAAGGGTTCCTAATGATTTGGCTTTTTTCTACTATGAGTTCAATGAAAGTGGCCAGACTTTTGAGCGTGCCCTGGGGCATGCTGTTTTGATGAACCACTATTTCTTTCAGGTCTTGGGCCTGTGGGCCTTTGCTAATTTATCTGGCTCCCATAATACCACTTCACAGCAAGCCTCCTTAATCTCTCCAACAAAGTGGAGTGCCTGTATTGTCAGTCATTCCCCTATTCATCAGTCTTTAAACTATCCCTTCTTTTTCTCCTTTTCCAGAGCAAAATAACCTATTAGCATTGGCATTCTGCCGAACATTGATTGCCTAAATGCCAAACAGTACTTTCCTGGAGGTTCCCATCCCCAAAGCTCTAGCCTGGCATTGTGTGGAATGCTCAAAGTGCACCCTGTGTTGGGCTGGGAACTTCAGAGCTGGCAGGCAGGGGTTCACTGGGGAATCCAGGGAAGCATTCCTCCATCCTCTAGAAAAGCAATTTTTGGTGGTCACTTAGGTTTGGGAACAGAGATGCAGAATTGTGCCTCTTAGGGCTCCACTGGTCACATTTCTTAACTGTTAATGCACCATTTAGGCTGCATTATATCAGCCAAAAGATTTTCAAACATCAGCTGAATGTTGGGATTTGATACTCTCTTTTTTGGGGTGGATAAATAAGCTGATGCCACAGATGAGGTCCCCTGGAAACAAAAGTATATGCATAGTTGCTGCAGCCACAGAATTAGCACAGATTGATACATGACTCTACCTTTTTATATGATGCCACTGCTTTGTGAAGAATCTTAATTTGTGTTATATACTTTTGGAGTTAGATTTAATTCAACACCAGCTTTGTGTTATTTTTAGTTTAGACTAAGTCTTCTGAGCAGTCAAGAGTGATTGAAATTTGCTGACAGCAATTTTTCCTAGGCAACTAGATTGTTATTCGACTCCACTGTACCAGAGTACGTCAGATAAACATAGTAAAGACTAAATACATTTGGCTTTACATTTTTAGCTTTCCTACCTTCAAGTTGCCTGCTGTTACCTCAACCTGGAATGCCCTTTACCCATCCCCACAGCCCATTTTCTGCTTTTGGCACTCTTTCATGACCTAGTTCAAATCTCACCTCCTTTGAGAAATATTTAATTTCTATTCCCCCAGATTTGCACTGCCACAACATACTACCTTGTCTTAGTGCTGAATCCCATGAGATTTATTGTTTGCTATTTACATGTTTGCAAACAAGGGTCTTCCTACACCCCCAGTGCTTTAAGAGGTGAAGATTTCTTTGAAAAACAGTATAGAAATATAAAATAATCATATTCTTTCTAGGTCAGGGAAGACAAAAATAAAACCAATACACATAAGAGCATCAAATTGGAATGATGACCCATCATGACTCCTGCCCACCTGAAACTGGTATGCATATCTGCAAATAAACTTTTACCCTACAAGGGTAGAGAATCAGTTAAGGCCATTCAGAAATAAATCAAAAATTAGAAATATGAGATTCACTCTTGGGTTCTCCTTCTCCCTCATTATACTCAATCAACAATACTCATCAATTTTACTAAATATCTGTGTGACCCAGTACTAGTGATCTCTAACCTCAGAAAGCGTTAAGACCTACCTTGTTAAAACAGAAAGCTGAGGGGCGCCTGGGTGGCTCAGTCGGTTAAGCGTCCCACTTCGGCTCAGGTCATGATCTCACAGTCTGTGAGTTTGAGCCCCGCATCAGGCTCTGTGCTGATAGCTCAGAGCCTGGAGCCTGCTTCAGATTCTGTGTCTCCCTCTCACTCTGACCCTCCCCTATTCATGCTCTGTCTCTCTCTGCCTCAAAAATAAATAAACGTTAAAAAAAAAAAAAACCTAAAAAAAAAAACAAAACAGAAAGCTGAGCTCCATCCTCTGTATTTCTCATTCACTAAGTCAGCAGTGGGGCCAGAAATTTGCATTTGTAACAAGTGCCCAGGAGAACCTGATGCTGCTCATCCAGGAACCACACTTTGAGAACCATTGCTTTAATTCATCCCCCTATTCTATTCTCCTTGCTTTCTAACAAGGTTCCCAATTTCTACAAAAGGAAAAAGCCCCCTGAGTTGTGACACAGTAAGATGGCTCAAATAAGACATAAAAATAGCTAGGTTTGGTCCTGATCTAGAATGGTTTCCCTTGGTGGGCAGGGGTTGTCTACGTCTTTGAAATGACCCTTAACATACAGAAATGAGTCCTACAGCATTTCTGGAGTGGTCCAAAGTGTCTCTAAATACAGACCAGAAGATGAGGTCATGGTAATGCAAGGAGTCAGAAGTAGAAGAGGGGGAATGAAAGCTATAATCACTGTCAAAGGGGTGTTTTCTGTAGACAAGTGAATGGAGCTATTGTACACAAACTCAGTGGTTGCCAAGCATGTGGCCCAATTATTTTGCCTGTATGAGCATGGCACGGAAGGATCTCCTTAGAGGACTTGATTCACACAAGTTGGTGTTTAGTAGCAAGCAAAAGTCTGGAGAATTTGAACCTAACTATACAAGTTCCTGCTTTCCAAATCTAGGATATAATACAATTAAGTTGGAAAGACTACAAAAGTAAAACACCATCCTTAGAGATAGTACAGCATTTACAGTTGGTGAAAGACCAATATAGAAGATCTTGCTCAAAATATTGACAATAACACATGGTGGCCTTGGGCAGCAAGAAGTCCATAATTTAAATCTAGGGGTTAGCCTCCGAAACTGCTTTCCCTACTCTCTTGGGCTCCACTGCTATTTAAAATGTTTGTAAAAGTTCAAAAAGTTGTATTGGCCACCCACCAGATCTAAGGTCTTAAAGAAATGGGAGGTTTACTTCAGTGGCTAGGATGGATATGTGACAAGGTGTTTTGCTCTCTTAGGTGAAATACCATTCACTCTACAACATAGGAATGGAGATGCTTTAGTGGTCTTCAAAGTTCTCAGCTGCATGAGAGAACCATTCAGGTGGTTCACCTGAGCCCAAAGTATCAAGGCCAGAAAACAGAGGGACAACAACAGCCACCTGGCCTCCAGGAGAGCAGCACCTTCCTCCCTGAGCACCACGTAAGTAAGAAATAGAAGCTGTGAGGTTGCTGCCAATCCTCCATATTCCCATCTGTTGTATAAGCTCTGGCTAGGCAGAGCTGAAGAACAGTGTCCCACAGGAGGCTGCTCCATGGAACAGGGTCTACAGTCAGAATGTTACAGATGAGGCTATCAGAAGATGAATTCAGCTTAAAATAGACATAATTAGAAACAGGTTGGGAAGCATGGGTTTCTTCCTGTTGGGGCAAGAGGTTAGAAAATGAGGCTATGAGGAGATTTTATGTGGCATTGACTTAGGGGAAAGAGTGAAGGAAGCTTCTGTGGCTGTGGTGATCCCAATGTCAATATCCTAATTCCGCCAGACCTCCAACTCCCCATGAAGCACTGTACTACACAGTATTCATTTGATCTAAGCCTTCTAAACCTGCAGAGATGGAGGAAGGGGAGACCTGAAAGGCTTGAAATCCTAAGAGACAAACCAAAAAAATCATAGGAATTCTAGACCACAGCTCTACTAATTCAACCAAGGATAATTGCAGAAAGTTATCAGAGACCTCAAAGGCTCCATAAAATACCACATTTACATACCATACCTCTCACCAGGGAGAGGGGCTGCAAAGCAAAGTGGTTTGGAATGGGATGGGTTGAAACTGGTTTACAGTTGTTAGAGAATGTTTGTTGTTTTCAGACACATGAAATGTTATTTATTTTTTTAATGTTTATTTATTTTTGAGACAGAGAGAGACAGAGCATGAGCAGGGGAGGGGCAGAGAGAGAGGGAGACACAGAATCCGAAACAGGCTCCAGGCTCCGAGCTGTCAGCACAGAGCCCGACGCGGGGCTCGAACTCACGGACCGCGAGATCATGACCTGAGCCGGAGTCAGACACCCAACCGACTGAGCCACCCAGGAGCCCCAGACACATGAAATTTTAAAGTGCTGGAGTTAACTCAGCCATCACGTAGCACAAACAAATCAGAACAAATATTCATTCAACTATAAACATATAAGTCACTGTGATATAATTCTTAGGGTTTAAAATTTATAGCTTCCTCTTACTCTCCCCTTTAAAAATTCTAAAGTGTAATCTACTAAAAAAGAGTTATTAAAATAACCCAAAATATTTTACTATAATAATCATATCACTTAAATTACCACCTTGCTTATTTTGGGCTACACATTTTAATACCTATACATAAACCACTACAATTGTATAGTAAAAATGACTATTTTTTGTCTTAGGTTGTCTGATTTTTATCTTGGCAAACTTTTTTTTTAAGTGTGATATTAACACTAGCACAGACACGATCAACTTGTCTCTGGGCAATGTAACAAACAGAGGGCTCAAAAACCACATGCTCTTTTATTATACACTATGTTGAATTGCCTTGTCTAGCATATTCATTCCAAGCATTTAATTGAATGCAAATTCATACAAATGCCCTTGAGTAAAATCTGCTATGGTGAATGCTTCTAGGTTTCTCTTGGATGCCACTGCTATTTCCCTAAACTGGACTTTTTCAAAAGGAGAAAGAATAAGAGCATAAATACATATCTAAAATATACCTTTTGTCCTTAAAGGTTGATCTGCATTAGTTTTATACAATAGATATTTCCATATACAAATTAAGAAACAGAATATGAGTGCTTTTAGGATTCTAGAAGGCTAATTTTGGACCTTAGTTTCAAGAATTAGAGTCTGACTTACTATTTTAACAGATCCTGAGACACCATAATTACCTTTTTAAAACAAAGTTTTAGAAAAAAAACAATGAATTCACGAAAATACAACAGCTTTGTGTTTTTCTGTGAATAAAATTATCTTAATTCTCCAACAACATCCCTTTTGCATTAATGAAACCAAGGATTTTGCTTACCAAATATGAAACAGAAATTCTTAGAAAAGACAAATCATGGTCAGTCCAGGAAATAAATGCCCCTCTAAAGCCAAAGCTTTGGTAGGATAGAAGGAAAGCAAACCTGAACTCTTGAATTTTAGAGAAGAATTCTACTACAGAATCCAGTTATTCCAGCTTTGGATTGTACAATTTCACTGAGATTAATCAGACATCATTTTAAGGACACCTAAGGGTTAATTTATTTTCCAAAAACAAAATCCTATTTTTTATTTGAATAGAATAAGGCACAATGTAAGTACAGATTAGTCTGTTTAAATCTTGTTAGTATTTGTAAAGACATTACCAAATAATTTTCTCTTTACTATGAAATAAGTATTAATTATTGTTCTCATTTTACAGATGAGAAAATTAAGATACAGACAGGTGAACTGACTTAGGAAGTCAGGAGGAATACAGGGAACAAAGCTGGGATTTTATAGACAAAATGACCAGAGTTTCAATATAGTATAGCCACCTACTACTAGCTTTGAGCAAGTTCCTTCATCCAAGCCTTTCATCTGTAAAATGAGGATAATAACACCTACCTCTCAAATAGTTGATGTAAGGTATAAGCAAAGCACCTAGCAGAAAGCATAGTACAGAGTTGCCCATTCAAGAAAACATCAGCTCTCCCAGCAATCCACAATCTTATTTTCTTCAGCTGGTACAAGAGGTGTCTACTGAATCCAAATGCTATTGTGAGGTAAGTGAGAACACAAGCGGGGCACCTCGCAAGTATGGGGCTCAATACATTTGTTCTCTCCCCCAGTACTCCCTCTCTTACCCTAGGTCCCACAGTTACTAAATGGCTGAGCCGCAGTCAAATCCAGATCTTGGTTCTACTATAGAACTGTTTCTGTACATATGCATTTTATTTATGATAGTACCTCATTTAACTGCAAAAGCAAATTTAACCTAGCTGCTTGATCAGTTATTATTTTAATGTGTTCCCAGTAAAATCAAATTTATTTCTAGGGCAGCTTTACTTTTCAGTAATAGAAAAAAAGTAATATTTCAGACTTGAAAATATGTATTTTTGATATGAATTTCTACTGGCATTCCTTAATATATATTCTTAATATTTTATAAACTATTAAACTCAAAACAGTCAAAAATCTATTACTTAGGATATTACATATCTAAGCATTTAAATGAGTCCATTTGATATACTAAGTTCAAAGATATTAGGTAGCCTTTTCATTTTTCCTATTTGCTCCCAAATAAAATAACAAAGTAGGGTAGTAAATGTAGTAAATAAATGTACATATTCATAAATGAAACAGATGTGTAGAGATTACGGACTAGATCTGCATTTATGAAGCAATGACCTTCAAAACTGGCAGGGAGCTGTTAACAATGTTCTTCACAGGGGAGCAATTATATTACAACCCTATGTATACTTTCATTTCTCATGATCTACAAATACCTTTGCATATCAGAAAGAATAAAAGAATAGTCTGGTAACTGAGGCAATCTTTACTGAAAGGATATAAGGTGTTTTCCTTACCTTAATAATCACATCCTAAATGCTAGATCAGTAGAACTGGTGCAATATGAAAGGCTAGAACAATACTTTGACAGAATTTCCTACAACTGAAATTTACCAAATGTGGCTATTATGGCTCTAACCTAGTGATACATTTCTGACTCTCTAATACCCTAAGTGTTCTCTGATTATCCCAAGAAGTACTGAAATCACTCTACAATACATACCTTATTTAAAGAAAAATATGGCATACAATATTTTAAGGAAAATGATTCCAAATTATCACCAAGTTTTTTTTTTTTAAATACTGTACTGCAATTCCTAGAATGTTAGGAATATTGCTTTAACCTAGCAAGTAGCTCACAGCTCCTTTCCATACTGATTTAAAAGACCCAGTGCCCAATGCTTAACAAATAAGCGCATGCACAAACACACAAATACACACACTACAGAAATGTATAAGGGGTGAAAGTTACTAAGAAAAGCTCAATCTCTAAAAGCTTAAAAAAAGCTATATCCACAAAATATTAATTTCACATAATATCCTGTCTTTTTTGGGGTTTTTTTTGACATTTCCTCTCATTGGGTAAAAACAAAAGGAATTCACAATAGTGGTGCCAAAGACTGACAATATTACATAAATCTCAGAATTCCTGTATTTTTAAAATTTTCATGCAAGAATCACAATGCACAATCATTAACATGTCTAGACAGTGGACACTCACTACAGTATAATCATGTTACACCAAGCTTAATTTTTTATGTGGCCTGAATTTTTATAACACATTGACTTGTAACAATGTGAAAGAAGACCAGCAGGAAAAGAAACACAACCATAGTAAGATATAGCAAGCATAAACCCAGTAAGTCCTGTTAGACTTAAAAATACTGTTTTTCTTAACAGTAATAAAAACTACCCACAACTATAATACCAACCAACCAACCTCAAAGCTTCCACTAACTGGGAAAAAATAACTAGTTGTCTTATTGTGATACTGTAAAAGCCACAAGATTATCACTAGTGGAGTGGTGATGTGAATTTTGTTTCATTTGTACTCTATACCTTGGCAAAAGTTAATGACCTGCCCCAGGAATTTTATTTCACCATATACCCCAAAGTATTCTTAGGACTCACAAAGTCTAAATCTTAAACTGCCCTTTATATGCTATTGTGCAAATGCTTTAAATTTTAAAACAAAAGGATAAAGAGTTTAAAAGCTCTAGACAATGTATTCAAATGGTGAATATGTCAAGTCAATGTTTTCTCCTCCCCCACCCAAAAACAAACAAACAAAAAAAACTGTACATGTCATATAAAGATACAATAGAAACAAAAAGTAGCATGCCACTCATTCTGTGAGAAAATACAGAACATCTATCAGATTCAACTACCAAAATCCTTTTCACGTGATGGCTAGCATCTTTATGACTGTGTTTAAGTGGCCTTAAAAAGCGATGTTGTTCTCTTTGCCCTCCTGGATCTTTGACAGCAGTCAGCACTTATGCCCAGAGCTGGTTTGGAGAGTGGGAGAAAAGGGAAAGTGAGGAGAAGGCTGAACTGAGCACGGACTCAGCAG
Source organism: Panthera onca (assembly GCF_046562875.1). Taxonomy (NCBI): domain Eukaryota; kingdom Metazoa; phylum Chordata; class Mammalia; order Carnivora; family Felidae; genus Panthera; species Panthera onca. The sequence continues at coordinate 59,070,232 of NC_138344.1, read as the reverse complement.
AGAGCAGCTGCTCTCACACACTACCCAGCGTCTTTCTCACACACCGCTATTTTCCGCTATTGAGCATTGTCAGCAAAAAAATAAATGGGGGGTTGGGGGCCCAGGAGACAAAGAGGGTAGAACCAGAGGCCGACAGTTTTTGTCTGCCACATCTGAGGCGAGAAGCCCCCTCTGGTTTCTTGCTGCAAAGGCAAGGGATCAGATGAGACCCCTCCGGGTCCAACTCAATTTGCTTCTCCAGAAAGAGCAGTTTCCGGCAGCGAGCGCAGGATCCTCCGGCTGCTGAACTAAACACCGGAGCATTGTCAATGTTTCCTATCACTGACTTTACAGAGGAGGAGAGAGGGCTGTGACTGCATTCCTGGGAAAGACTACTACTCCAGACGTTCCACACAGCAGTAGTGAAAACACATAAGAGGTTGTAAAAATCCCTTCCAAAATACCAGGTTTCTGAAGAAATGCTGCGAAGCATTAACGTATTGTTGGTGTTATTTGTAAGTCACCGATTCTTTCTCGCCACGGCCAATCCTCAAATCTCTGGTACTTGTTGCTAAATCTTTACCTCACGCCCCCCAGAATTGCCCAACACAAATGAGATCTGCGGAGCGAAAGGCGGGGTGGGGGGGGGGGGGGTGCTAATCCTGGGAGCCCAGAGGCTGGGCTCCCTTCCATAGGCCACTCTGCATGGGCTGCGCGTTCACTTCTACCTTCTGAGAGCTCTGACTCACAAATGCTGGGGGGGGGGGGGGGGGGTGATTATGACATACAGCATTATCCTTCCAACCAAAGATAGATAAGAAAAGCCGGCCAGCGGTCCTTGCCTGGCTGGAGAGCCAAAGCCTGTACCCCCCGACGGGGCGGCCGGGGTAGGAGCCTCCCGCCCTGCCCGCCTCTCTCTGGACGCCCGCGGAAGATGCTCCCCACCCCGCAGGCTCGAGGAGCCAGGATGGGGTGCCCTCACCCTGGGAGAGGGCAGAGGGATAGCTGAGGGTCCGGGACGGAGGGACTCTCACCGCAGCTGCGCGGAGCGCCTGGTACCCCGCCCCGGACCCGGTCTCGGGCGGAGGCGCTCTCTGCACCGGGGCCGTCCGCCGCAGCCGGGGACGGACAAAGCACCGGGGTCTGCGGCGACCCCGGGCGGCGGCGGCGGGCCAAGTTGGCCAGAGTCGGGGGACGAAGGGGTTTCGCGGGCAGGGAAGCGCGGCACTGACCTGGATGGTGCAGGTGTACTCGCTGTCGTCCAGCAGCCGCACGGTGCAGCTGTACTCGCGCTCCAGGCTCCTGCTGCTGCCGCTCATCAACCTGCTCAGCATCTTCCCGCCCGCCCGCCCGCCCCCGGGAGAGACGCGGCGGCGCTGCGGACCCCGGACCAGGCGCCCCTCAGCCGGGCAGCTCCTCGCGGGCCCCGGGCACCTGCACCATCACCCCAGCCGGGTCGCGGCCGCTGCCTCCTGCTGTCCCAGCTCCTCCTTCTTCTCCTCCTCCTTCTTCGCCACCGCCTCCCCCCAGCCCCGAGCAAGCGCCCCGCTCTCTCTCCTCCGCGCCCCACTCCCCATGCCCAGTTCGTGGGGCGGGGCCTCGGCCGGAGAGGGGCCAATGGGGGTCAGCGCGGCGGAACCGAGTGGCAGAGAGAAGAGCCAATCGAGATAGGGTATTGATATGATGGACAGGTGGGAGAAGCAATCACGGGAAAGCAGTCGGACAGAGCCTAGCGGGACCAGCCCTCTGGCGTCCCAAACGAGGGGCTCCTCTTGTCTCTGCGGTTCCTGTAGAAGCTCTTTCCCCTCCCCCAGGCCAGGTGTGGGCACCCGGCTGGATAAATGTCTGCTGCGTGGAATACGTTTAGACTCTGCTTCAGGGGCCAAGTCCCACACTCTGCAACGCCGCGAGTCCCGCCCTCTCGGGAGCCGGGGCGGTGCAAGAAAACAATCCCCGCACCTGCAGAATGCAGGCACCTTCCGCTCCGGACCAGGAGGCTGCCCCCACCTGAGCTGTACCCCAGGTGGGCGCGACGGGCCTCTGCCCCAGCCCTCTTATTTTGAACAACATCTATTTTACAGTAGCTACTTAAGTAAAAGCTGTAGGGTTCGAAAGGGCTCTTAAGCACTCGGGTTTAACCCCTAGGAAACCCTTCACTCTAACACCCTATGCCTCGCTTTTATTTTCAGAAGACAAAAGAGACTGAGGTGTGCTCCTTCAGCCGGTAGGGTGCAGAGGAAGTGGTGGGTCCTTTCCTTGCACCTTCAGAACTAGAATTACCGTATTTTCTTACTGCCTCAACAAAACACCAGAGTATGTCAGGAGGTATGTATCACAGAGGAAAAAAAAATTGTCTACTGCCCTTTGTGACCCCTTATCTAAAGATCTCACGTTCTTTATGAAAACTTCACCAAGAAACATAATATTCTCGCTCAAAATTTTTTGATGGAAGGAAACGTTATATAAAAGAATCATATCAACACAAAATTGATGCCAAAATATATTAATTTAATAAATAATGAAAGATGCATAATTTCCTATTATTTTAATTTATACTGTTCTTGTTTATACGGATAACAAACACATAAAAATGAAACCCTATATTAACTTAGAAAACAGCCAACTTTTAAAGTACTTGTTTGTTTGTTTACCCGGAGGCACCTGGCTGGCTCGGTGGGTACAGCATGTGACTCTTGATCTCAGGTCCTGAGCTCAAGCCCCTTTCTGGGCATAGAGCCTCCTTAAATATAGTATGCTTCTCTTGCGTCCTTGGTTTCCAATATTTCTCCCAATTTTTTTGCATGGGACCCTCTCCCACTTTAGTTATCACCTCTTTATTAGTTGCATTCTCATTTATGTCATTCAATAGTCATAAGAGGAGGTTTCGCTTTTCTTTTTTTTTTTTTCTTTTTTTTTAACGTTTATTTATTTTTGAGACAGAGAGAGACAGAGCATGAACGGGGGAGGGCTAGAGAGAGAGGGAGACACAGAATCTGAAGCAGGCTCCAGGCGCTGAGCTGTCAGCACAGAGCCCGACGCAGGGCTCGAACTCACGGACCGTGAGATCATAACCTGAGCCGAAGTCGGACGCTTAACCGACTGAGCCACCCAGGCGCCCCGAGGTTTCGCTTTTCAATGTAATCCTAGAGTTAAGAAACTAGAACAGTAAGTCAAATATTCTAGCCATTAAACCAGATGTGAGTTCCTCTACTTTGTAGCCACAGCAGGTAGCCTTGTATGTGCAACACAGTAAGTATTCAGTAAGTTTTTGTTGAATGAAGTAAATGAGATAGATATTTCATTGCATCTAAGTCCCGGGGAAAGATATGTGAAAAAATTAAGAATTTCAGGAAGGTCTTGGAGATAAATGAAATTATTAATATGTCAAAGTGATATTTTGCAAAACTCAGCTTTGTTGTGTAGTTGGGAGAAGACAATGAAAGATTTCAGGCAGGCAGAACTTATGTTGAAGGCAAAAGTTGCTCTTTGTTTACAGAATCTGTAAGAGCAAAAAAAAAATGTCCAAGAAGCTAGAGGAAGCCCAGTAGTTTGATGGTAGGGAAATGTCTTTAACAGGTTATGCAAATAAGCAGCTGTTAGAATAAAAAGGCAAAGCATCATGAATCCAGAAAAGCTCCCAGGAACTGAATGCAGTCTTTTTTCAGAGTATGACCATAGATGCAATCAACAGGGATGAGCCACAACAGTGGCTTCTATGCCAATGTGTTAAGTAACATTCCTGTTCAGCCTAAGAAAATCATATAAACTTAGATGGGCACCTCATTGAAAGACCAGTTACATATTCATCCATGCTTATGCATAATATCCAGAAAGAATTTCAAACTTTCCTTTACGCTCTTATTCAGAACACTTTGTCAGGAAAACAGAGGATGGATGCATAATGGAAGAAAAGCAAGAAACTATCAGTTTCTGGTGAAATGTATGCCTATTTAGGGATTGAGAGCAGAAGCCTGGGAGAAACTAAAAAGAAAAGACACATAAAATCACACTGAGGAATATTTTGTTTGTCTTTGTTTTTGTCAAGCCTTTTGAGCAGGATATCCAGGATAAAAAGGGTGTGTTCAATAAAAGGCCTCATGTGCCCTTGATAATCAGAGCATCATAGCTTTCATTAATTTTTTGGGTATAAAGGAGGCCATATTTAAAATTCCAAACTACAATAACTCTGAGCTCCCACCTTCCAAATTATTAGGATATTGGCTCCCTTTAAAGTTTCCCTCCCTTCTCTACTGTTGAGGAGTCCCTAAGGGTGATTCTGTCACCAACATATGCCTGAAATAACTGAATTACTCCTGCCTGTATTTCAGATGTCACATACCCTGATGTTCTGGGATACTGATCTCTCTCCAGCCAATGAAACTTTCACCATTGCCTTGGGATCCAGCAGGAAGAAGCACTGCCTCCTCTTCACCAGGACATCACAAACCCTGGTTCTTCCCATCATAGTCTCCTTATAGCACAGCTAAGACCAGGGTTATATAACAATATTAAAAAGGAAGAGCAATACAGAGTAAACTGCAGGTATGACATGGCTACTCTCAAAGCCCTTATGGACTACAGGCCTGCCTTATTGTTGAGCTTGCAGCCAGGGTCTATGTGGCTAATGACAGCCCCCCTCTCCATCAAGAGTTCCCCTGACCCTGTCTTGAGCATTCAGGCTCAACCACTCAGAGAAGAAAACAACTCTCCTCACCCAGTTTAAGGTGCATTTTCAAAGTCCCACCCTCTGTCCCGGTTGCTGCCTTTCCATAGGATGACTGACCATGGGAATACCTACTCCTTTAGAGGAAACCCCACCTTCCATCCTGAGGAGTGTGACCTTAACCTTTGACCCAACTGGACTATCACCTTCATAACATGAGTCCAAACCCAGCACATTTCTCACAAAGACTGAGTTAATCTTTATAAATAGGTCTAGGTAGAGCCTCACCAAAGCCAGTCCAGTGCCTTTGCCTAATTATTTCTCCAGTAAGCAGTAAGGATTATGCCTGTCCTTGTTTGCCTGTATCTTTTAGAGCTCAGCTTTTGTTCTTCTAAGAGCAAGGGCTGAAACAAGGACATTCGCATCTCCACAGAAACAACACATATGTGGTCTACATCCACAGAGAGAAAAGGAACAGTTTTTCTCTTCTGCATCAATGTCTGCGGAAGCAATGCTCCTGCTCCACACACAAAGATTTGCATATCCAAATGGAGCACTCTGCTTCACAAACTAAAGCATCTACACTCAAGTTATAGTTTTCCAAGAGTAATAAATGTATACTTGCTTTAACATGAATAGTTAAACAATCCATGTAGTTTTTCCAGAGCAGTCTGCCTCTGAAGAAATGTTCAAGTCTTCTCTTTCATCAGGACAGAAATCACCAATGGTTTAAGAAAGCTTTTCTACCTTCTACTAACTCTTAGGATTTTCAGTTAGCCCCCATTACATTTAGAAGAATTTTTAATGTGTATTTCTATGTGGAAATATAAGTGCATGTATTGTTTTTATTCCAAACTACATTTATTGATCATTTACTGTGTGTTAGGCACATACTCTATGACAGCTTTCTAGAAAACATAGACATAGCCCAAAGAATATGGGAAAATGAGATGTACAAACAAAAAAGTTCACAATCTAGGAGAGAGTGTTGGGTATATACACAGTTAGCTATTATACAACATATGGAGCATGAGTAAAGTACTATAAGAGAACAACAAATGGTACAATTATTTAAGCATGGGAGACAGCACAGTCTCCCATGAGAAAGCATTTGAGTTGAGCCCCTAGGAATGAATAGTATGGTGATGGGTGTAGACAGCAGAAGAGCAAGATATGGTATGAGGAGTGACATTTTAAGTAGAGGAAACAGCATGATAAAGACATAGAAGAACAAATATGTATAGCATGTTTTAGAAATTGCAAGTGCCCCTGGATAGATAGCACATGGGCTGCATTGGCTGGGAAGAAATGGACTGAGGACAAATCATATAGAACCTTCCATGCCATAGTTAGGAATTTGGACTCTGTTGTATAGACTGGTTGTGGGGGGTTGGGAGTGTTGCAGGTTTTTAAGCAGCGAAATGACAGAATCAGATCTGTGTTTTGGAACTAATCATTTTGATAGTGTCAATGTTTAAATTATAGCAAGAGGTGATTATTTACTATGGAAAAAATACATTCTGAAAACAATAGAATGTCTTTAATGAGGCATCAGAAGCATTTATAATAGGTGTCTCAGATGTGAGTGACAGGCTTTATTATATTCTCCAGTTATGGTTCATTTTCCTTATATTTCCAGCCAGTCTTCAGTTATTGTTCTAGAAATGAAATGTATATGAAACAAAGCAAATTAATTCATTTATTCACAAAAGATTATTAATGGTCTACTATGTGCAAGTCCCCATGCCAGGTGCTGAGAGAATTCAAAGATGAATAAAATATATTCCCAATCCTCATAGAATTTACAGCTCTATGCAATCTGCAAAATTACTTCAACATTTATTAAGTATTCAGTTTGTGTAGATTAAAATTCAACACACATTGGTCAAATATATATATATATGTATATTTCTCATAAATATATATATGTGTATACATATATATATTTATGAGAAAGACAGCAAAGATAGGAGAAACAGCCTAAATATGGGCAAAGAAAGTATATAAATATGAAGAAATTAGAACAGCCCATATTTCTTGATTAATAGTGTCAATTGACAATTTGCTCTGCAAAATGAAATAATTAACATTACTGTACTTCCTCCCAAACTCTGACTCTAACTCCCAATCTTTGTGGTTCATATTATTTCTATTTTGTCAGGGTTTATAATATTTATGGCTTCTGGCAACTGATTTCCTCTAGTTATTTAATCTTACTTCTGTATTCAAATGGATTCAGGGCTTTTACCACCAGTCCTTTTATCCTCCAGATTCACCATTCACATTTTACTCATGTCCTGGTACATGGGATTTTTCCGCTAAGTAGTTTAAGAATGGCTAATGGCCACATTACCTTTCTTTCTTTCTTTCTTTCTTTTCTTCTTTCTAAACATACAGTGTTTTGTGAGTTTCAGGTGTATAATATAGTGATCCAACAATTCCATACATAAATCACCTGGTGCTCATCATGACAAGTGACCTCCTTTATCCCCATCACCTATTTCACCCATCCCCCCACCCACCTCCCTACTGGTAACCATCAGTTTGTTCTCTACAATTAAGAGTTTGTTGGGGCGCCTGGGTGGCGCAGTCGGTTAAGCGTCCGACTTCAGCCAGGTCACGATCTCGCGGTCCGTGAGTTCGAGCCCCGCGTCAGGCTCTGGGCTGATGGCTCGGAGCCTGGAGCCTGTTTCCGATTCTGTGTCTCCCTCTCTCTCTGCCCCTCCCCTGTTCATGCTCTGTCTCTCTCTGTCCCAAAAATAAAAAAAAAAAAAAAAAAAAAAAGAGTTTGTTTCTTGATTTGTCTCTCTCTCTCTCTTTCTCTTTCTCTCTCTCTTCCCACCCCCTTTGCTCATTTCTTTTGTTTCTTAAATTCCACATATTCCACATATGAATGAAATTATATGGTATTTGTCTTTCTCTGACTGACCTATTCCACTTAGCATTATACTCTCCAGCTTCATCCATGTCATTGCAAATGGCAGGATTCATTCTTTTTTATGGCTGAATAATATTCCATTGTAAATATACACCACATCTTATTTATCCATTCATCCTTGATGGACACTTCAGATGCTTCCATAATTTGGCTATTGTAAATAATGCTGTGATAAAAATAGAGGTGCATGTATCCCTTCATATTAGTGTTTTTGTATTCTTTGGGTAAATACCCAATAGTGCAATTACTGGATGATATGGTAGTTCTATTTTTAATTTTTTGAGGAACCTCCATATTCCACAGTGACTATACCAGTCTGCACTCCCAACAGTGCATGAGTTTTTCAAAAGTCTCAGCATCCTTGCCAACACCTGTTGTTTCTTATGTTGTTTATTTTAGTCATTCTGATAGATGTGAGGTGATATCTCATTGTGGTTTTGATTTGCATTTCCCTGATGATAAGTGATGTCGAACATCTCTTCATGTGTCTGATGGCCATGTGTATGTCTTCTCTGGAGAAATGTCTGTTCCTCTCTTCTGCCCATTTTTAAATTGGATTATTTGTTTTTTGGGGTATTACCTGCATTCTTTCTTGTCTACTTGTTGCATTTATACTTGAATAAATACTTGTATAGAAATATTACTTTGGGCTCACATTTTTTTCATTTTCTTTCTCTCAGAATTTTACAGTCATTGCTCCTTTGTCTTTTTTCCTGATATTTGCTATAGAGAAGTCTCAGATGAATCAAAATTTTCCCTATACATGATTTTCTTTTTTTTCAAGATATCTGAAAGATTTATACATTTAACCCTGAAGTTTAAGAACTTAGAATATATCTCTATGTTAATTTTTCTAAATCAATTTTCCCTGGTATAAGATGGGTAGTTTTCTGAACAATAATTCTTATTACCTTTGCATTTGTTGGGTTCTCTTCCTCTGGGATGCCAGTTAGCCCAATTTTGGATCATATTTGACTACATCTTTCTTTTTTTTTTTTTTTTTGATTCTTAAATTTCTGTGGCTTTTCCCTCTTCATTCATTGTGATTGTCCCAAGTCTTTTCCTCTCTGCCATTAACCTGATTTTCAGCCAAGTCTATTTTGTTCCTTGCTATTCAAATTTATTTATATTACTTTGATTCTCAATTATTCTGCTGTTTTTTTACTTTATTTTTAAGTAATCTCTACATTGTGGGGCTTGAACCCCAAACCCCAAGATCAAGAATTGTATGCTCTGCCCACTAAGCCAGCCCGGTACCCCTCAATTATTCTGTTGTTTTAATATTTCATCTTGGATTTCTTATTTTTTTGAATATTATTTCTTACTGAGTCTATAGAAGAAAACCTTCATAAAGAATATGCTTCAGAGCACCTGGGTGGCTCTGGGTGGCTCAGTTGAGTGTCTGACTCTTGATTTCAGCTCAGGTCATGATCCCAGGGTCGTGGGATCAAGCCTCATGTTTGGTGTAGAGATTGCTAAAATAAAGAAATAAGCTTCAAAGAATATGCTTCTCTTCTCTGAGTTGTGACAGTCTCTTCTTGACCAAACTTTAGTCAGATTCCTCTGAATCCCCTTCCCAACTAGCCTTGAGTTTTGGACTTTTTTCCGTCTTTTGGAATTTTGCCCACCTTTGCATCAGGTTAGCCAGAATCCCCCAAACTCAGTATCTAAACATCTTCAATGTGTTACCAAATTCTTCATCTCCTACTATTCCCAGATGATGTTTGATGACTTTGGCCCATCTTCAGCAAGAATCTTGTTAGGCCCCTTTAGCCAGAACCTCCCCTTATCCTTGATGTTTCATCTTAGTAATTTTTCATCCACTGACATCCATCTCATCCCCACTCTACTCTTTGATTATAAATTCCCACTTTTCCTTGCTGTCTTCAGAATTGAACCTAGGTGGGTTTTTTTTGTTTTTTGTGGGTTTTTTTGTTTTGTTTTTTGTTTTTTAGTTTATTTCCTTTGAAAGAGAGAGGAAACATGAGCAAGGGAGGGGCAGAGAAAGGAGGGAACAGAGGATCTGAAGCAGGCTGTGTGCAGAACAGCAGAGAGCCCGATGTGGGGCTCGAACTCACAAACCCTGAGGTCACAACCTGAGCCAAAATTGGATGCTTAACTGATTGAACCACCCAGGCGCCCCAGAATTGAGCCTAGTTTTGTACTGAGGTCTCCTTTCCCCTGAATAGTTTTTATGAATAAAATCTGTTTGTAATCACTTTAACTACTGTCCAGCTCTGTTTTTTCCTTAACAGTTGTTTTCATCTGAACTAGATCCTTTTACCATGCTTGAAGGGTGGTCATGTCATATAGTTCATCCAGTTCATGCTTAGCATGGACAGACCATTCAGATTTTCACTTTGCTCTGGTATATGCCAGTTTTTTTTCCTCCTGCTTAGGACTTTGGATTTGTTTTCCAACTAATTTTCTCTAACATAAGGGGAAGAACTTAGGGCCAAGTGATGCCTGTATTAGCTCTACTCTCTTGTGAGATTCAGTTAAATGGCCTTTCCCAGCCCAGTCTAACCAGCCAGGGGTGTATTACTCTCCTTGTATCAGTTCTTTTCCTTAGCTTGGTTACCTGGAAAATGGAAAGCTTATTGTCTCCACTGAGGTCCTATGGTAGTATATAGAGGATTCTTTCTAAAACAAATTTCTTGGGGGCCCCTGGGTGGCTCAGTTTGTCAAGTGTCTGTTGATTTTGGCTCAGGTCATGATCTCACGGGTTGGTGAGATCAAGCCCCAGGTTGGGCTCCTCGCCCAGCAACAGCACAGAGCCTGCTTGGTATTCTCTCTCTCCCCCTCTCTCTGCCCCTTCACCCCACTCAAAGCATTTAAAGAAAAATAAAACAATTTTCTTGGATTCCTCCATTTCTCCACCCTCCTCAGAGTTACTTATCTACATCCTCAGAATTCTTCACCAATTAATGAATGTGGTGTATCCCCACCACACCCTTTCTTCCTCTCATTCTTCTTTGAGGAATAGGGGCAGGGTGAGGAGACATACCTTACTACACCAGAATATTCTTTTTCATTTGTTGGCCACAGTTTTTTTTCACATTTCATTTCTACGTGAGATTTTATCCTTTATCTTGTAGCTGCTGGTGAAGTTTGGGCTTTGTCAATGAATTTTTATTCTTGTCCATTCCATTACATATTGGTGGAGAGAAAACCTGTGACCCTGCCTAATTCTTCTATCCTTACTCAGAAGTTTGTCACCTAACATCAGCTAGGTTTGAAGTAGTTGCTAATCAAAGATATTTTCATAAAGAGGTTCAAATAAAAGAGAAAGGAAGAATAAACATTCCACAGTGCACATGCTAATTATTCAGTAAATGTCTACAAAATTAATTTAAAAGTTTCCCTGGACATCGTTCAGTTAATTAAAACTGCAAATCATTATTACATCTTATCATTTCATTTTTTTCCATTATAGTAATAAGGGAGCACTCACTATATGCCAGGGACTCAGCTGGGTACTTTACATGTATTAGCTAATTGAATCCTCACAACACCATGGTGAGGTCATGCTATTGTTATCATCCCCATTTTATAGATGAGGAACTTCCAGTATAGTGAAACTAAACTGTCATAAGAATTCAACTGTTAGGAAGCAGAACCTGGACTCATATCTAGGTCTCTGGTGCCAAAGACTATGCATTTAATAGCTACATTATACAGCCTTCTTTTTTAGAAAGTTAGTGAAAAGAGAGGAGTCAGAAAAACTGAATACAAGCTCTAGATCCAACATTATATACTATATAATCTTGGCTAGTCATTTGAACTCCCTTTCTCATATGTAAAATGGGGATAATAATGTCTTCCCTGGCTGTTCTGAAAGTCATAAGACTTTTATTTGTTTTATGTTTGTTTGTTTGTTTGTTTTGAGAGAGAGAGAGAGAGAGAGAGAGAGAGAGAGAGAGAGAGAGAGAGGCAGGCACAGGGAGAGGGAGAGAGAGAATCCCAAGCAAGCTCTGTGATGTCAGCCCAGAACCCGATGTGGGGCTCGATCTCATGAACTGTGAGACTATGACCTGAGCCAAAACCAGGAGTCTGATGTTTAACTGACTGGGCCACCCAGGAGCCCCACTTTATTTTTTCGAATATGTTTTTTAAGGTTTTATTTTTAATTAGTCTCTACATCCAGTTTGTGGCTCAAACTCACTATCCCAAGGTCAAGAGTCACACACTCTACTGGCTGAGCCAGCCAGGAACCCTAAGACTTTAAAATGGCAGGTTGAACATAAGCATTTACCTCTGTTATTGCTCTAAATCCACCAAAATGAGAGTAAAGTGATTAGGAAAAAAATCATAAACTTACGAGACCAAGGTGAATGGAGGGGAGCCACAGCAATAACATTTTGGAAACCAGAAAGCATATGGGTGACTAATAATTGACTAAGCAGACTCAAGAAAGTTGAATCCAAACCCAGCAAAGGGGAGAGGTGAGAGGCAATTTGATTTGCATGTAGAATCCACAAAATATTTAGAAATTGATGAACCAGGTGCTTTTATAAGGGGAGACAGAACTGAAAATTGGAGGATTGTTTGAAAGTCCATTTAAGTAGCAGTTCCCTTCCTCAGCTCCATGCAGCCAAAAGACTTCTTTTCTCCACTCTGTCAGAAGAGAGAAGGTAATTCCCTGGAGAGAGTAAAACAAAGTTTCTGAACTGGGGATAGGGTCACCAGAAATTTAAGAAATTTAAGTAATACTACTAACATAAAATATAAAGACCAAAACAAAAGGGAAACAGTCAACTTTGAGTATGGAAAGACTAAGCAGGAGAAAGAAGATTTTCAAAGAACAAATTATTAGTAAAGATTCTAATAGAAATGGGAGACAATATGGCATCTCAAATAAGTACAGGATGCGATTTGGGGGAAAAACACATTCAGAGAATAATAACAAAACAAAGTACCTTTATAAGTATAAAATAAAATAGGAGAAATGAAAATTAAAACTTAATAGGAATAGGGAAAGAAGGTAGAGGGCAGGAAATTATCAAAGGCATAATTCAAGAAAAATTTCTTTACTGAAGGACATGAATTTCCCAATTTAGAGGGCCTGCCAAGTTCCCAGCACAATGGATAGAAACAAAGCCACACCATGACACACCACTGTGAAATTTCAGAACACTAGGAACAAAAATAAGCTTCCAGAAAGAAAAAAAGCTACAAACAAGCATTAGGATTACACTGGACTTTTCAATAGCACACTGGAATCAAGAAGATACTAGAGCAATATTCTCATATTCTGTGGAAAATGATTTCCAATCTAGAATTCTATTTTCGGGGTGCCTGAGTGGCTCGGTCAGTTAAGCGTCTGACTTTGGCTTAGGTCATGATCTCACTGCTTGTGAGTTCAATGCCTGCATCAGGCTCTGTGCTGACTGCTCAGAGCCCCGAGCCTCCTTCAGATTCTGTCTCCATCTCTCTGCCACTCCCCTGCTCTGTCTCTCTCTCTTCTTCTCCCCCTCTCTCTCAAATATATAAAACATTAAAAAAAATTAGAATTCTATTTTCAAATAAACTATCAGTTGGGTAAAAAGACATTTTAGACATGCAAGATTGCAATAAATTTAACTCTTATGCATCCTTCCTCAGGAAGCTATCAAAGGATGGGCTCTCAAAGAATGTGGGAGAAAACCAAGAAATAGAAACACAAGGTAGACTGTGTCATGTGTTCAAAATATTCCCTGTTCCTCTCTATCAGGACTAGAATTTTACTTCCCATCCCACTGACATCAATTTTGGCCACAGTTTTGCTTTGTACAATAAAACGTAAGGGAAAATGGTAAACATCATTGCTTTTTTCTTTCCTAAAACATTGGTATGGCCCAGATGAAGACCGCCTCTGTCTGGGTCCTGTGAAGAAGCCAACAGGGAGCACAGGTGCCCCCAATGCCAAGAAGATATCTAATGAAAGTGAGAAATAAATCTTTTTTGTTTTAAGCCGCCAAAATTTTGGAGTCATTGGAGTACTTGGCTGGCTCAGTCAGTAGAGCATGCAACTCTTCACCTCAGGGTTATAGGTTCAAGCTCCACACTGGGTGTCGAGATTACTTAAAAATAAAATCTTTAGGGGTGCGTGGGTGGCTGAATTAGTTGAGTGTCGACTTCAGCTCAGGTCATGATCTCACAGTTTGTGGGTTCCAGCCCTGCATCATGCTCTGTGCTGACAGCTCAGAGCCTGGAGCCTACTTCGGATTCTGTGTCTCCCTCTCTCTCTGTCCCTTCCCTGCTCCCACTCTGTCTTTCTCTCTCTCTCAAAAATAAATAAACATTAAAAGAAAAAGAAAATATTTAAAAAGAAAAGAAATTTTGGAGTCATCATTGAAAAAGAAAAGAAGGGGCACCTGGGTGGCTCAGTTGATTAAGCATCAGACTTTGGCTCAGGTCATGAGCCCATGGTTCCTGGTTTTGAGCTCCACATCGGGCTCTGTGCTGACAGCTCAGAGCTTGGAGCCTGCTTTGGATTTTGTGTCTCTTCTCACTCTCTGCCCCTCCCCCATTCACACTCTGTCTCTCTCTTTCTCAAAAATAAACATTAAAAAAATTTTTTAAAGAAAAGAAAAGAAAAAAGATCAAAAATGAATATACATGATCCTGGAAATGGGATCTAACACAAGAAAGAGATTGTACATCTAAAACCTTTTTTAAAAAGAAGAAAAAAGAGATGTAAATTCTCAGAAAAATGGTAACGTTTAATCTCAGAATCATAGCTGTGAAGCAACTCTAGAGAAGGATCAAAGCCAAAATGGAGAAAATCAGAAGGCTCTCAGGTGTTTCAAAGAAAGTAAAAGCAATAGACTACCTAATGTGCCTGATTATATTGAGAAGAAATAGACTTTTGGGGGAAGTTTGGTTGAGTTAGTGATAATTATATTAAAAGCAAGTGAAAAATAAAAACAAAGCATTTAACAGCTCTAGGAAAAACAAAAGGAAAAGTAATAGTAGTATATACTCATTTACATAGCTACAGTAATATAAATAGTGATTTGATTTATTCAACATTATGATATAACTATATAAGAAGAGTGGGTCGGAAAGTGTGTACATAGGTGATTGGTGTAGGCTGGGGGTTGAGGTAGTTGAAAGATATATCTTTCATAGATAACACCTAGTTTTTTTTTATCAAGATGTAGAAATGTAAGCATATTATTTAGAGATATTGAGACCAATACAAAAAAAACAGCTAAAATAGCTGAAAATTGTTGACTCTAGGCAAGATAAGAAAACAGGGGACTAGAAAATTGCTGTTTTCTGTAATAGACCTAATAGAACTATTTGACTCCTAAACCATGTGCATATTTAACTTTGATAAAAATGAAAACTAGGGACACCTGGCAGGCTCAGTCAGTAGAACGGGCGACTGTTGATCTCAGGGTCATGAATTCGAGCCCCACATTGGGCGTAGAGTTTACTTAAAAGAAAAGAAAACTAAACCTAAACATTGCAGCACAGGGGTGGCTTAAGGCTTAACAACTCCAAAGATAAAAAAAGAAAATTAATACAATAAACCAATGCAACACACATTTATGCACCAAAAGAGGGAAGGAAGGGATAAATGGAAAGGGAGGGAGGAAAGAAGGAAGGAAGGAAGGGATGGTAAGAAAGAAAAAGAAAGAGAGTGGGAGGAAAGGAGAAAGGAAGGAAGAAAGAAAGAAAGAAAAAGAAGAGGGAGTTTGAAAGAACTCTGTAAACTGTAAAGCCCTGGGAATATTTATAGTGAATGTAAACAAATTAGAAGACTGAGTGGCATGGAAGCAGGAGAACATACCCGGTAAGTGCATGACTCTAGGTTCAGGCAGCCCATGACTCAAATTCTAACCCTGCTGCATACTAACCGGGTGACCTTAGGAATATTACTAAGCCTCAGATTCCTCATTTGTTAAAAAAAAAAAAAGGATAATGATAGTCCCTTTCTCCTAGCCTTGCTGTGAGAATGAAATGAGATCAACCCTTCCACAAACAAAACATCGGAAAAGTTTTATCTAATACAAGCCTCTTTTGGGGCACCTGGGTGACTCAGTCAGTTTAGGATCCAACTCTCTTTTTTTATTATTATATGAAATTTATTGTCAAATTAGTTTCCATACAACACCCAGTGCTCATCCCAAAAGATGCCCTTTTCAATGCCCATCACCTACCCTCCCCTCCCTCCCACCCCCCATCAACCCTCAGTTTGTTCTCAATTTTTAGGAGTCTCTTATGCTTTGGCTCTCTCTCCCACTCTAACCTCTTTTTTTTTTTCTTTTTTTTCCTTCCCCTCCCCCATGGGTTTCTGTTAAGTTTCTCAGGAAGGGATCCAACTCTTAATTACAGTTCAGATCCTGATCTCTCACAGTTCTTGGGACCAAGCCCTGCAACGGGCTTCGCACTGTGACAGAACAGGGCCGCCTTTAGATTCTCTCTAGAGAATCTTTAGATTCTCTATCTCTGCCCCTCCCTCTCTCTCAGTATCTTGCTCTCAAAATAAATAAGTATATATATATATATATATATATATATATATATATGTATGTATATGTATATATAATACCAACCTTTTTTGTTCTCTCATCTTCTGTGGATTGATAGACGTGAAATGGATGACTTAAAAGGCAATCAATAAAAGGGAAAATTGAAAGCAAAAATCTGAGCTGATACCCAAACTGGAGAACCAGCCTCTGAATCATTGAAAACTGCATTATGGTTGCTTCAGCAGCAGTAATTGGCAAGCCAATTGCCTTAGAGCTACAGCTGTTGCTTGTCTTTCTGTTTGTTTCTTGTTCCTTTCTCTCCTTCATTCTTGATCATTGTCATTATCATCATCTTTTTTTAAGTTTATTTATTTATTTTGAGAGACAGAGAGAGAGAGCAGGGAAGGAGCAGAGAGAGAATCCCAAGCAAGACCTGTGTTGCCAGCATGGAGTCTACACAGGGCTTGATCCCACAAACCGTGAGATCATGACCTGAGCCGAAATCAAGAGTATGCTTAACTGACTGACCCACCCAGATGCCCATATCAACTTTTAATGCATGCTGACATCTCATTCATTCTGCAAATGATAGTTGAATGCTAAATGCACTTCTTTTAGACTCTGCTTCCCATGTGCTCAGCTTATCTACCCACACAATTTAGGCAACAAGTTAAAATTATAGATATGGAAAGGAATTTTTTTTCTGCAACAAGGAGTTGGTTATGATCCATAATAGGTAAGGAGGTTTTATTATTCCAAAAGCAACCACAAGGATATTTGACCAGCATCCAACTCGCACAGGAGATTGTTTTCCTCTGCAAGTAGTATAATTCTTTCTGAATCCGAAAGCCATTCTACTTCCCTAATCTGGTAATCACAAAATGTGATTTTTCAAATTAGATTTTTATGTCGTGCTAAATAAACTTAGTTCTTCGTTGCATACTAGGAAGCAGGTTTTTTAAGGACATGGTGGGTGAGGGAAACTTCCAATCTCCTAGATTTTATTGCCAGGAGAAATCTAGGAGTTCTGTGTGAAATATAGTCCTTTTTTTCCCCCTACCCATCATCCAGAGATGCAGCTAGGGCTAACACAAGGCTTTTTTAAGGATCACCAATCCTTCATTAAGAGAATGCCCAGAAGTTAAAGTACAGAAGACAAAAGAAACTGCCTAAAAAACTGCCTTATCCATAGATATCCTGGTGTTTTGTTCTCCCTCTCCCTCCCAGCCTTTTTTATCCTTCTTATCCATACAGGTGTGCCTTTGGGAGCTGAAGATCCCTATAACCATCCCAGCATCCAGTCTAATTTGCCATTGATGCTGTGGTTCCAGTCTCATGCTGTAGTTTTGACACAGAGTTCTGTGTCTTCTGGTAGCTGCATTCCTTTCTGATTCCTTTAGTTGGCTCCCTTGTCTTAATACCCTGCAAAATCACAGTCCCTTTGAGAAAGGATCTAATATGCTGTTACTAGTCCTACATTCCAGATGCTGATATATGCAAACAGCAGGCTGTCTGTTTAGATCTCTGAATATTCCCTCTCCTGAATTACCCAGCACTGTGCTATCCACTGTAGAAAAACTGACCCCAAGTTATTCTTCCTTCTTGTCAACTGCTTCCCCCAGGCTACCCTCCCTTTCCTATTTCCATGGCCTTCTTATATGTACCAATAAGGCAGGATTCCTCCCAGGGCCTGCAGCTGGGTCCACCCTGTACCTCTCCTGACCCAGTGTACCTTGTCCACTTGTAGTTAACAAGAACATGTTGGCCCTGTCCTAAGAACAGTCATCCAACCAACCTGCTGGGAAAAATGTGATTCTCAGAAGGAAGTAAGAAGTCTGAACTTTGAGATCAAGGCAGTTTGTACATATATGACTCTACATAGCCCTCCATAGCCACACTGGTTTCCCTGTTAAAGATAGACAATTGTCTATTTCCCTAATTTTGAGTTATTAACGGAGTTTGAAAGAGTATGGCATCGGTTGGAATAATTAGTTACGTTGGCTGAACTTTCAAGAAAGTATAAGATTTTGCATTTTGGTATAATAATGGCTAATGCCAATTATTATATGCTAGGCACTATATTAAGTGCTTCCTATAAATTAACTCATTTTATCCTCACAACTACCCAGTGAAGTAGGTACTGTTATTTTTTTTTAATTTTTATTTACTTATTTTTAATTCCAGTATAACTAACATACAGTGTTATATTAGTTTCAGTTGTATACTATAGTGATTCGCAGTTCTATACATTAGTCAGTGCTCATCACAATAAGTGTTTTCTTAATCCCCCTCACCTATTTTACCCCCGCCCCTGGCCACCAGTTTGTTCTCTATAAAGGGTCTGTTTTCTGTTTGTCTCTTTTTTTTTTCTTTTGTTTCTTAAATTCACATATGAGTGAAATCATGTGGTATTTGTCTTTCTATGGCTGACTTATTTCACTTAGCATTATACTCTAGATCCATCCATGTTGTTGTAAATGGCAAGATTTCATTCTTTTTTATGGCTGAGTAATATTCCTGTGTGTGTGTGTGTGTGTGTGTGTGTGTGTGTGTGTGTCTATACCACATCTTCTTTATCCATTCATCTATGGATGGACACTGGGGTTGCTTCCATATCAGTAAATAATGCTGAAATAAACATAGGGGTGGATATATATGTCTTTCCGAATTAGAGTTTCTCTTTTCTTTGAGTAAATACCCCATAGTGGAATTACTGGATTATACTGTTATTATCCCTATTTCACAAAGGAGAAAATTAAAGCACAGTGAGGTGGAAAACCTTACCCAGGTTTACACAGCTAGTAAAACTAGATGTTAAATTCAAGCAGTCCTAGAAGACTACTATCTGATATTGCCTTTGGGAAACTAAAACAGATAAGGGATGGGGTCTTTAGCTCCTCCTTCAAAATGGACATTATAGTTCTTAAAATAAGAAAAGTTCAGACTGATGGGTCTCAGTAAATCAAGAACTCCTAATACATTTGGCTCTATCTCCATAATACATTTGCTAATATAAACAGGAAAGCAGCCAATTACTAGGAAAGTGTGTTTTGTATTTATTAAACAATACTATAAAATTCTGATGAAAACCCCTATTGTAATTCAGACTTGAGGGGTTTTTTTGTTGGTGTTCAGAAACTGGTCCAGCTGTTCCTCCAGCTGCCTGGTTATTCGGCAGGGACAAAATCAGTGAATCAGTTTAAATTCTAAATTTTGAAAAGGACAATGCATTTCCTTTTGTCTTCATGAGATACCTACATTTAAATTACAATGCCAAAGCAACCAGGCGTTGTGTGAGCAAATTTACATAATTGGTGTCAAGGGTCTAAAGCAGACGCAGAGGGGGCTAGAAATTGAAGGAACTGATAGGGCTCATTATTCTATCCATCTTCGTGTTTTTTAAGCCCTTTAAAATGGAGACATTAAATTGCTGTGCATATCTCCTTTAAGTCTAGCTATATTATTAGGGAGTAATTAGGTTAAAGAAAGAAAATGCAACCGTAAGATTTTACATGTTTAGATCTATGACTTTTTGTTTAGAACTTGTATGGTAAAACATGTTCCCGTTGCTGCAAAGATTTCATTCCATTCAGCATTTCTTTGTGACCCATTTGCTCACGAAGGCTGCTGCATCTGTTGTACTAAACAGCCAGTTCAACCACCGGAAGGGTAATCTGGATAATTCAAACTAAATTTTAAGGAGCCGCACATCTGCAGTAAATGTGGCCTATGTCCTTCATAGATTTTAGCTATTCTTTGTGGAGAAGAACATGTCTTAATCAGGGATAATTGCTTGCAAGGAACAGAAACCCACTTAAACTTGCTGAAGCACAAAGGGGGTGATGCTTATTAAAAAGATACAGGAGTATCTTATGGAACCAAAGTCACAAGATAGCTAGATTGTGACATGGGACTTAAGATGCCAAGGCATTTGACTTGGAACTTGAAAGTCAGGACCTAAAGGTATTTTCTTCACCTCCTCTAGGCTCAGTAATATCTTTTTTTTTTTTTAATTCTGAAGGTCAGCTTTCTCTGCTTCAGCATCCCCTTCATAAAAAATGACAATCCAGCCCCAGCGCTTAGTCACCTACCAGGTCCAGTGCCCAAAACAAACTGGAGACTCTGTATCCCAATTCCAAATATCCAGAAGAAAGAATGTAATTAGCCCAACTTAAATCATGTGTCTACCTTTTGTCCAATCAACTTTGAATAGAGGACACTCATATGGACACTGACTTGCTTTGTCCTGTTTAGTAAGTGAGGCCAGTAGGCATTTGAACAAGGATTCATTACAACACATTGTTGTCATTCTTTGGAATTAAATGGTGGTGAACTGGAAACGAGTTAGCGTTTAAACCTTCTTGGATCCACTTTTTATCCATCTCTGCATCTCAAATCCACCCTTGTCTCTACTGATAACCCTAGACACTTGATTTTACCATTTCTGCATCTGCCAAAATCATCAACAAAGAGTTGACAAGCTGATTGCGAGCATTTGTCAGGTTGTACAACTGATGCTAACTCTCTTTCTCGTGGAGAATTTCCTGGAAATTTTATTTTCATGCTTCAGGAAATTTCACAAGTGATCCCTGCAAATATCTCCAGACTTGCCCTCGAGTGGCAAGGTGCTCAGTTCTCAAAAATAGTATCAGGAAAGCCAATGTGCACCTTTTTGTTAGAACTCCCAAATAAATGCTATCCACTGTGAAGATGTATAAAAGGAAAATATAAAGTGAAACCCTTGTTAATTAACACATTATAATTTTGGCTTCCAGGCTGGAAATGAGTACCTTCATTAAAATACAGCCATATCATTGTCAATTCCAACTGACATTTCAGGAAAGAAGTGATGATCCATCTAATGGCCAAATTCAGCCATGATAATCCCATGCTACTGTCATTTAGCCCAGATCAAGGCTCCTTTCCATGTAACTAAGAAGGAGAAAGTGCTTTATCTTCTTAATTTTTAAAAATTTAGTTTAACTGTTAATTTTCACAATCTATGTGAAAGTTTCCCTGTGGCATCTAGAGTTTTCCCTTGATATAGAAGAAAAGAAAATTCCATATTAAATAACTTTTTTTAACCCACTCAGTAAGAACTTCAAATTTTAGGAGCTGAAGATAGAGATGATTTCCAAATTGCATCTGTACAGAAAATGCTGACTTTGGGTAATAGTCTAGGAATAACTATAACCATTTTTCCCCCTTCTTATGTTTTCCAAATGAGTCATAAAGGACCCTCTGCGTTCAAATAGTATGTCGTGAAATGGAAAAGATAAAACACAGAAATTGGACATTGCTGTCTATTCTTGATGAATCCAGCTTAGTGTTATCTGGTGTGAGGCCAGAATAGCCGCTCTAAAATAGGAGTGAGTTGTAAGCCATGACAGCCATTTCCAGTGTGCTGTGCTATTTCTCTGTTATGTGTATGGCACATCTCCCTGGGTGGAAGAAATGTTGCTTTGTCTTTGAGAATGTCTGATCCAGTGGTTCTTAATCTTGTTTGCAAATTAGAATTACCCAGGAACTTTTTTTAAAAAATACCAATGTATGGAGTCTACCAAGTAAACATGAATCTTGGAGAACCAGGGTAGGGTATCAGTGTTTTTAGAGAGCTCTCGAGGGGATCTAGATGTGTCACCAGAGTTGAGAATGCCTGGATTAGACTTTATGAAGATAATCTGACCACTCCTTTTTGCCCTACGGACCAGTGTTCCTCAACTGGTCCTCATTATCACCTCCTAATGAGCCTTTTGAGATTTTTTCCCCTAGTTGCCCCTTCATTAAAATTTAATACCACATGTATATTGTATACCTGTTGTATACTGTATGTATATCTGTACTTTATACATAAAAAGTAAGGCTCTTTTGCCCCCCAGAATGAATATTTGTCCTTTTGGGGTGATATTATTCCTATTGAGAATGGATGTGGTAGACTGAACCAATCTATTGATCTAGATGGGCTGGGTTGTGCTGCAGTGACAAACAACCCAAAATTTCAGTGGTTTAAAACAACATAAGTTCACATCTTGCTTACCCAACATGTACATTCGAAATTAGCAAAAGAGTCCTGCTTGCCAGATTTCCAGAGTGCCTTCTATCTGGAGTTTTACTGGTTACTATGGCAGAGGAAAAAGGAAACATAAAGAAGGATGCCCTGGCTCTTAAAACTGATGCCAGGGGAACTTCCAAAACTTCCATTCACATTTCAATGGCCAGAGCAAGTCACATGGTGACACCTGAGTTCAAAAGGACAGGTAAGTGTGATCCTCCCACAAGAAGGGAAACTAGATATTGATGAATAATCCACCAAGTAGGCGGTCTTCTCAGACATTAAGAGAGAGAGCGAGAAAAGGAAGGAAAGGAAGAAAAGAGAGGAAGGAAGGAAGGGAGGAAGGAAGGAAACAAAAGGCACATATGCTCCTATTGATCACTAAGAGTATCTTTCCTGGCTACTGTGCTCCTGGATCCAGGGCAAGAGAGGACATGACATACTACTGGCAATGCTACTCAATTCTTGATTTTTATGCCTATCTTTTACTTGAATTAAGGTGAAATTAAGAGAATTCAGCAGGCATTCTTTACTAATTTTTTTTCATGATTCTACTAACCCCGTACCAATAAGCATGGCATCCCACTTACATCATTAACAAGAATCCTTTTAGTGGACTCTCCAAATAGTCTCTTGGAGCATGTTAGGTTTTCCTTGTTGGCTTTTGATAGGTTTCATGTTTCCAGTTTGATGTTTGGGAGTATTTGCTAACTACATTATATACCCTGTACAAAACTTATTTTAACTTCAAACACAGAAAATGCAGGTCAACATCCTGTATCTTTTGTTTATCAATAAAATTTCTACCAGACTGTGAAAGATTTCCAAACCTGGTGAAGGAAGTGGTCAGGATTTCCCATTACAAACCATGATAATTGAACACATTGCCACGTGCTCTAATCTCGAATGAAGTCTGGATACAGTGTACAAAAAAAAAAAAAAAAAAGAAAAGAAAAGAAAAAGAAAAAGAAAAAAAAGTAACTTCATAGTTGAAGCCAGGCATCATTTAGCCAGGCTATATCATTTAGAAATAACAACGGGGCCATAAAAGAAATAATGCTTGTGGAAAGCAAGAATTTCAAGTTGAATTGACATTATGACTCAAAATATTTAATATGATGCTTCTCTTGTTTCTTGTTGCAGTTAGACACATCAGCTCTCATTGGTTAACAAAAGTCACACCAGCTCCTTGGTTACTTCAAAGTCAGAGCTTACCAAAAGACTTTTTGAACTATAAGATTGTCTATAACTTGGAAGATTTTAGAAAGCCTCTGATTAGGAAAAGTAAAAAATGGGTTATTGGTCCTTGCTCTATGTTCTATGTTGCATAATAAACCTTTTAATGCTGAAGGAATCCCAAACAGATCACTATACATCCATAGTTATTAGAGCTTTATCTTGCAGATTCCTATAATGTGCTTCCCACATACCTCTTTCTCTTTGATTTACCTTGATTCATTTTGAGGATAGAGGTTCTCTCTTAGTGATATGGGCTTCCCATAACCCTCTCCTGTCATAGTCCCTTCTTTACCTTTGCCCCTATCCCTGCTGCAACAATCTCAGACTTTAAGGAGATTAAAAGGTGTTTTTCTTCCTAAAATGTGATCATTTTATGACTGTCTTCAGTTCTGTTCCTTCCTGGGCAACAGAGAAGCGTATTCCTAAATATCATAGAGCAAGATCATTCTCTCAAGACCTCAAAGATATCACCAATGACAAACTTTTTACTCTAGTAGATATGTAATGACACAAAAAGTCTAAAAATGATTTTCAAATATGTCTCTAGAATTTAACAATGAAAACTGGAGCCTCTGTGCTCTTTATCACCTGTACCTGGCTGGAATTCTACAAGGTTTGGGAAATCCAAACATGATCTCCCAAACCTTTTACAGATAGGTACTATCAAAAGATCCAAGCCTTTTTTTTTAGTGGCCCAGAGACCCTTGGAGCCATGAGGGATACCCTGAAAGCCTTTGACTGGGTCCTATAACTTTAGTTTGTAATAATGGGAAAATATTGTGCATGGCAGAGTCAGATGCACATTTTCACAAAACTGGACCCCCAGCCCTTCCAGTACTTCGGCAGAAGTAGGCAATTGATAGGTTTTCCAGGCAGCACCTTGCTCCGCGCTTCCATTGGCTGTCTCGTGGCTAATCTATTCCCACTATTTCTCCACATACAAACAGTTCAGTCTGGTGCAGTTCTTTGCTCACTTCTGGTTTTCTTCATGAATTAGGAATCTGGTGTTGACCTGTCATTTCAGTATCAGGGACTGACTTTGTCTCTGGGAGGACTTGAGTCTTTATAACCCTTCCTGGACAATGAAGGAAGTGTTGGCTGTGGGGAGATTGTTGAACAGTAAGCAATACTGCCGCCTTGTGGAAGACAATGATTTTACTTTTTTGTGGTAGAAATAATTTTTAGAAAGTAACCTTTGAAAGTGCAAATTGGAATGAGGTTGGAGATTTACTTTTCATTTTGTATCTTTGTGCATTGTTTAAATTTTTATCAATTGCATAAATTAATCTTATTTTAAAATAAATTTAGTTCACTAAGACATAAATTAAACTTTAAAAAGTAAAAAATATTTAGGGGCGCCTGGGTGGCTCAGTTGGTTGAGAGAGTCCAACTGCGGCTCAGGGCATGATCTCGCGATCTGTGAGTTCGAGCCCCGCGTCGGGCTATGTGCTGACAGCTTAGAGCCTGGAGCCTGCTTTGGATTTTGTGTCTCCCTCTTTCTCTACCCCTCCCCCTGCTCATGCTCAGTCTGTCTGTCTCTCTCTCTGTCGAAAATAAATAAACATTAAAAAAATATAGAGAGCATTTTTAATATCCTATTATTTGTCATTTAAAATTTGTCCCGCTCCACTTCTGTGTAAACTTAATCATTTGAACCTGTTTCCTCGTTAGTAAAATGTGGGAGTTGGATCTGATGACACTTAAATAATCATTATTTTTCTATTACCTTAAATTTTTCCCAGACTTCTTTTACCAGATACAGCAATTAATGTGTAACTTATATAACAGAGAAATGGAAATTTTTAATATCGAAAACTAAATCAAGATAGTCATTCTAATCTGGTGGTGAAGCATCTGGGATGCTTTAAAAATTCTAATACCTGGGCTCCACCCCAGGCCAATCATATTAGAATCTCTGAGGGTGGAGTCTTTGCAGTAGGCATCTTTTAAAACCTTCTCAAATGATTCCAATAGGCAGCTAAGATTGAGAACTACTGCAAGTTAAATTGTTGCCTGAGCTGAAAGACATCTCCTTTACAGAGTTTAAAATTCTACTACAACATAACTTGGATCAGTGACTGTTCTCTTTTTAAATGTAAATATACTCATAAAGATTAAGTCAACCAAATCCTTTGATCCAAATTAGTTCAGTAAGGGTACTTTCTTCCTAACATCTAGCTAAAGTCAGGCTCATGAAGAGTTTAAATAGGGTTAGGGGAAAAAATAAAAAATAAATAAGGTTAGGGAAAAAGATAACTCATTTTGGAATATATCATGAAAGACTTTGGGAGAGGTTAGGTCTGAATAGGCGATAGAAAGGGAAGCAATGAGCAATCAGAAATCATCAGGAGGACATCATGAATGTGAGTTATGGAAGAGAATGAAGCAGGGATTAGCAGAGGAATGGAAAGGAGCAGAGGACTGAACCAAAGACTAATTGCAATTACTAAAAATTTCTCTAGATCATGGGCACCTGGGTGGCTCAGCTGGTTTAAACTTCTGACTTCTGCTCAGGTCATGATCTCAGAGCTTGTGAGTTTGAGCCCCACATAGGGCTCTGTGCTGACAGTTCAGAGCCTGGAGCCTGCTTGGGATTCTGTGTCTCCCTCTCTTTCTGCCCCAACCCCACTTGCGCTCTATCTCTCTCTCTCAAAAATAAATAAACATTAAAAAAAAAGTGTTTTTAAATTTTCTCTAGATCAAAAAGCGCAAACTTCCAGTTGTAAGATGAATAAGTTTTGCGGATCCAGTGTAGAGCACGGTAATTGTAACCAATAATACTGTATTATATACCTGAATGTTCTAAGAGATTAGATCCTAAATATTCTCAACACAAAACAGAAGTGGTAATTATGTGACATAATGGCACTGTTGGCTAAGGCTATGGGATAATAATCACTTCTCAATATGTAAATGTATCATTTTGTTGAGGGGGTTAAGATTTTTTTTTTAAGTAATCTCTACACCCAGTGTGGGACTCGAACTCACAACCTTGAGATAAAGTCATGTGCATCACTGACTAAGCCAGCCAGGCATCTTGATATGTAAGTGTGTCAAATCAACATGTTGCACACCTTAAACTTACATGATATTATCTGTCAATCATATCACAATAAAGTGGAAAAAATTTGTCTAAAAATGTCCCTTAATCCAACCCATAATGTAATCATTATGAATAATATCAAATCTTTCAGGTTGAGTAGGAAAGACTAGATATGCAGAACATCTTAGCATGATTTTTAAATATTATTTCATTAATTAAGTACTTTATGTACTTATTTGTTTTTTATATATTATTTTATTTAACCCTTACCACTTCATGAAGTTATATCTGTATCCATTTTACAGCTAAGAACACTGGGCTCAAAGGATATGGGATCAAATTTTTGTGTTTTTTGTGGGTTTTTTTTTTTTTTTGCCTTATCATAATGAAAAGACACTTAGTTAAAAGTGGATTATATTTTGGGGTGCCTGGGTGGCTCAGTCTGTTAAGCATCCAATTCTTGATTTCCGCTCAAGTCATGATCTTACAGTTCGTGGGATCGAGCCCTGCATCGGTGCACAGAGCCTATTTGGGATTCTCTCACTCTCTGCCCTTCCTCTGCTCATTCTCTCTCTCAAATAAATAAATAAACTTTTTTTTTTAAAAAAGGTGATTATATTTTAATGTATCTAGTATCTGAAAGGGTATAGATATACATATCTCCCAGATGTCCTGAACAAATTATGCCTTACATAACTGATTGCTACCCTCTGATATCTATTCCTCTGTTCTTTTCTTTTTAAAAAATATTTTGAATATTTTCTATATAATTATGTTCATTTCAAAGTGAAAATGTGACAAATAAATCATCCTTTACTCATCTTCTTCTTGAATCACACATATGCATACCCATAGACACTTCCCTTTTTGATGATAAGTGGTTATCTTGAAATTTAAAAAAAATTATGAAGCATAAACAACGGTCTGATGCAAGGATACTAAATATCATACCTGGACTGATTTTCTAACCTCACGAAAGATTAAAAGCATAAGCTGTTGTTTTTTATGCTGTAAGCTAAGGGAGAGATTTTATTTGCATATTTTGTAACATTAGCAACCAAAGCAGGAGCCAGCTAATGAGAAAGTATGAGCTTCCTTTTTTCGAAGTGGAAAGAATGTCATTTCCACCAATGCTTGACAAGTGACCTTTATAGGGAAGTGTCCTATAAAATGAGGCTGGCAGTAGTTTTAGCTACAGCATTTTCTCCCTGATACAGAATCTTCAGGAGTCTCCTGAGAAGGAATGGTTTGCTCTGGACTAACAGACCTGAGGAGGTCACCTAGAGAAAATGCCCAATTGTTAAAATGTTTTCCTGACACTCCCTTGTAGTGTCTTGTAGTTTACATGAGATTAATCAATTCACTTACTTCAGTTCAAGCAACATTTATTAACTATACTGGAAACACTTGTACTCAACGTCACAGGAGATGCCAAGATCTAAGGATCTAAGTCATTGTTTTCTCTTGCCTGGATTACTGCAAAAAAAAAAAAAAAAAAAAAAAAAGATGTTCCCACATCTACTCTTGTGTTTCTTCTTTCTACGCCCAGCATGGGACCCAATGCAGGACTTAAACTCACAACCCTGAGATCAAGAGTCAGAGGCTTAGCCAACTGAGCCACCCAGGTGCCCCCACATAAATCACTCTGGATTTTAATATAAGGTAAAGAAAGTGTAGTAGTAACATGACATACTTTCACAACAATGAGAGTAATAGGAAAATAAGGAAGGAAGACATTAACTTCCAATGATGAGATGTGAAATAGCACTACCTCAGCTGGGCTGTGAAGGATGGGAAGAACTCTAACAGGAAGAATGAGGGAAAAGGATTCCACAAGGAGTAGTGGAAGCAAAGGTGTGGGAAAAAGAGACTACAGGTATTTCTGGGCAAAGGCAAGAAATGTGATTGAGGTAGAGAATGTCTGAAGGGTGTGCTGCAGGATAAAGGTGGAAAGGTAGGCTAGCATTATCCAACTGAATATCAGACTGAGAAGTTTGTATGTTATTCTACAGGCGGTAGGATCAGATCTGGCTTTTAAAAAGGAAATTTTGCATTGTATAGAATTAAATAAAAGGAGAGAAGAGGAAGAGAAATCCTTTAGGGACTGTTTAGAGGAGCAAATCAATATACAGGTAGCAGTGTCTCCACACTCTAAACATGTAATCCTTAAAGAAACTTCCATCCTGCTGCGCACAAGCATTTCCAGAGGAGCACAAACTATCCTATGGATACTATGGTTGCTGATTCTAGAGAAGAAAAAATCCATCCACCTAAATTTATATCGAGAGGTGCAAGTTCCAAAGTTTGAATTTTTTTTGTTTTTTTTTTCAGCTTTATTGAGGTATAATTGACAAATAAAATTGTAATATATTTAAAGGGTATATCATGATGATTTGATATACGTACACATTGTCCAAGAATTCCCCCATCAGGTTAATTAACACATCCATCACTCCCATATTTGTTTTTGCTTGTTTACTTGTTTGTTTGTTTTTTAGTGAGAACATCTAAGGTCTCCCTTAGCAAATTTCAACTATATAATACAATGTTATCAATTATAGTCACCACATTATACTTTAGATACTCAGACTTTATTCATCTTATACTGAAAGTTTGTACCCCTTTCTCAACGTCTTCCTATTTCCCCCACCCTGTAGCCCCTGGCAACCACTTTATTACTCTCTGTTTTTATGAGCTTGGCTTTTTTAGATTCTACATCTGAGTGATACCATGCAGTATTTGAAACAGATTTGTATCAGGGCTAAATAATGCTATCTCCAATAACAGTACTGTTATTAGAATAAACTATCTCAATTATGCAAAGAAAAGAAGCTTATCTGGCTTTTGAGAATAAAAATAATAGTAAAAAGTCAAATTATTATTATTATTTTTATTTTTAGAGAGAGAGAGAGAGAGCACAAGTGAGGGAGAGGGCAGAGGGAGAGAGAGACTCCTAAGCAGGTTCTAGGCTCAGTGCAAAGCCTGACATGGGGCTGGATCCCATGACCCTGGGACCATGACCTGAGCCAAAATCAGGAGTCCGACACTTAACTGACAGAGCCACCCAGGTGCCCCATAGGTGGTCAAATTATTAAAAATTCTTCCCCTATTTCAGGAAAACAAAAATTCATACACAGTTGGTATAACCACAATCTACCTAAAAAATCAGTTTAGCAATTAGTTTCCTATAAGCAAAAGACAATTGACAGTGTTTCCATTTTCTATAGCACAATGCCTTAATCACAGTCCTGCATCATGCATGAATCCATAACACAAGGTTCTTGTGACTTTGAAATTTCCTATATCTGTTCTGAGGGGTGTGGCATTTTTATCTTACTTTCAGGTGCATCGTTTGATGTATGATAGGCATTTCTTTTACATATGTCTCAGTAACAAAATGTAACAGCTTCATATACTTGTGGATCCTGTATAAGGTATTTACAAGAAACTATGGAATTGTGGTAATTCCTCCAAGGATGAATATTTTCTCCATTTATATCAAATGATATTCTAATGTCTCTATGCTTTTCTGCAGACAGTATAGCTTTTATTCCAATTCTGAATGATAATATAGTCATGATTAACTTTAAACACAATTGAACAACACATGAATGTCAAATAATACATAGAATTAAAACATCAGTAATATGAATGGTATAACTGAAGTTACACATACATATGCATAGGCATTGATGACGACGATAAGGTTGCTGTTTGGCTGAGAACAATAATTACAACACTTGACCCTGATTTCAGAGACACATCCTGCTTAGGGTTTTCTCTCTCTCCCTCTGCCTTTCTCCCTTGCTTGTGCTCTCTCTCTCTCTAAAGTTTCAGAGATATTAAAATGTGATGAAAAGGAACTGCATCACAGAGTCAATATGGTGAGTCCTGCCTCTCCAACTAGATTATGGGTCTTTGAAGGTTGGAACTTGCATCCAAGTAGGATGTTTCCTGTAAATAACATCAACTAGATTCAAAATGACCTAGGAATAGGAAAGGAAATAGGACCTAGAAAATAGGAAAGTTTATTGGCTCACAAAACTGGAAAGGTAGAGTGATGCAGGAGAAACTTGCAGGGTTGGTTAATCCTGAATAAAAAAAAAAAAAAAAACTGTGATCAAGAACTCAGATTTTTTCCACCTGTCTGCTCCGACTTCTAATGTAAGCCTCATTGTGAGGATACCCTTCGCCCTGTCTCAGTGATCTTCAGATGGGTGTCAGTAGCTATTGAGGCTCCATTCTACCTCTTAACATCCAGCTAGTTCCATGAACTTCCTTCTCTAGAAGCTTCCAACAAACTTTTCCTATGATTTGTCAGATGATTCACAACATGCCTCTTTTTAAACCAATTACATGATAAAGTATTGTGATTATCCTGATTGGTTCAGAATAATCAAGTCTCCAGAACCATGAAATTGGATCTGTTTCTCCTGAGCCATATGAAAGGGTGAACTCTTGGTCAAAATCTGAGTTCTGTTAGTAAGGGGAAATGGGGTAACAATCTCTGTCAGCTCTAAAACCTTCTTGAATTCTTTTGCATCTCTACTAGTCTCTAGCACATGACAGACTGGTACTAATTTATTTAAGGCCAAGGACTGTCTCTTACCTGTCTTTTCTCTTTAATTTCTTGGACATAGTCAATGCTTAATAAATACTTGCTATTGTTTTAACTGTAGGCATTATTTTTTATAATAGCAATTGTGTTTTTTGACAAAATAAATCTTGAAATGACCTATAGTTTCCTTTTCTTTATTCAGAAGTCAGTCCTTGTACCAATAAAAAAAAAAGATTTCCTTGAAAACTCTAGCTCAGTAACATTCTTGAGGTAAATTCTTGATGTTCTCAAGAATTTCATGGACACAGCAGCTTACCCAAGAAAGTAAACTGAAGGTATGTAATAAATAAAAAATAAAAAAAACCAAGATGTATTAAACAAAGCTGTTTATCAAGAAATTTAGAAAAGATTCAGGGAAAGGAGGAGGTAACCCTATGTCTGTATCAAAAAAGTAGAGATTCTAGCTTTTTATTTTCTTTTTTATTATGTTTCTCTTCCAATATGAATCATTTCTTGTTCTAAACCACTCTACTTCCCTTTCATTTGATTCCCCAACTCTGAAAACTGAAGAGAGACAAGATCTGTTTGACTAGCTAACTTTTCTCCTAGGTAGTCAGAGCTTTATGCCTTGGAGAATTTTTCCCATTTCTTTTCATTTTAAGTGTCTTAGAGGCACCAGAGTGCAAGCTCCACTTAGATCGGGACTTTGTCTTCTTCCTGTTTCCCCAATTCCTAGAACAGTGTGTGGCCCAAAGAAAATTATTTTTAAAATAATGCAATAAATGAGTGAGAATAATGCCATTAGAAGAAACTATGAAAATATATAGTGAATTGTGGATTATGAACATTGTATTGTATTTTCCACCTAGAAAATTCTGTCAGAGCTTTAAATGAAAGGGGCTTAGAAAATGTGCAATTAAACATTTCATGGTAATGTTTTCCCTATAGAAAATTCTTATCTTCAAGGTGCACATTTGGAAAAACCCTAAATCTTGATTTTCAATTAAAAAATGTATAATTCAGTTTTACATATGGTTTATAAGAAGAGCTTAGAATTAAATTACCAAAGTGTCATGTACAGAGGAGGCATTTCAGTGACTGATTATTGAATGTAATTACACTTTTTAATGAAATTATATTTTCTTGTATAAAAAATTACATTGTCCCATATAAATTACATTGTCTTATATATTTTGATTGTACAAATCATGTAGTAGGGGTTCAAGAGACAAGTAGATGATTTGTGAAAAAACACTAGCATGCTGAGCTGTTCCTATTCAGAGGCTTTTGGTTACTTAATATCTTCAACTATATGCAGATAATGCCTCAGAATCCCTGGAAGGATTACTTTGTGAGTGGCACCTTGCACTCAAGTGATTAATAGCAAATAGAGGGAATGGGTGTTGGAAGAGGACACTTGTTCCTTTCCTTCATTTCCAAGTAATTATTCAATAAAATTGAATCCCATTTTTAGTCTATTAGACACTGTGGAGGTGTAATCTCATATACTCTCCTACATCCACAGGAGGAAAACCTCTACTTCTGTGCTGCTTATGATGTATGCTTGAAGGAAACATTTGAAATAGAGTGACCAATTATTTTCAGTTGGAGAAGATTTTCCCAATTTTAAAACTTCTATGTCCCAGGAAATCCTTCAGTTTCAGGAAAACCAGGACAGTTGATCATCTTACTTTGAAAATTCCTTTAAAAAATAATAGGTGTGTCTGGGTGGCTCAGTGGGTTAAGTGTCCAACTGTTGATTTCAGCTCAGGTCATGATCTCATTGTTGTGAGATCAAGCCCTGCATGGGGAACTGCGTGAGGAGCCTGCTTAAGACTCTGTCTCTGTCTGTCTGTCTCTCTCTTTAGGGGAGCCTGGGTGGCTCAGTAGTTTAAGCATCTGAAACTTGATTTTGGCTCAGGTCATGATCTTGTGGTTTGTGAGATGGAGCCCCCAGTAGGGCTCCAGACTGACAGCGTGGACACTGCTTGGGATTTTCTCTTTCTCTCTCCCTCTGCCCCTCTCTCTCTCTCCCTCAAAATAAATAAATAACTTAAAAAATTTTTTTAAAAGATTCTATTTCTCTCTCAAAATGAAAGAAAGAAAAAAGGAAGGAAAAATAATAGAAAACTTACTTGAATCTACCTAGATTTCATAATACACTTCTTTTCTCCTTCCTAGGTTACCCCAGTTGCTCTCCTGAAATCCTAAAATGTTTCTCCCTGTAATTCTGCTGACTTGTTTCCTTTCAGCTTGTTATGGACTTCCAAGCCGAGGTTTTGGGTATATTGCTTAATATCTGTTGTATTTGCTAACCACCAAATAAGCAGATAACCTTCATGAATTTTACTTGAGCTTTCAGAGAAAGTGTTGTAGGTTCATTGAAAGACCTTCTTTTATTAACCCTGAGCCTTTGTAATGAGTGATCCCAGAATGAAAATAAAAACTAACAGAATTGTGCTTTACAGATTTGAAAACCCAAGTGTACAACAGTCTTTGATGGCATAAGGATACTTCCTTTTTGGGGTTCTCCCTTAGTTTTTTTTTCTTAAGTGATTTAATTTTGGGGGTATCTGGCTGGCACAGTCAGTAGATCATGCAACTCTTGCTTTCAGGGTCATGAGTTCATGCCCCAAGTTGGGGCATAAAGCCTGATGTGGAGAAAAAAGGCAAAAGAAAAATTAAATTTCCCCACAACTTACAGACCATTGACAAGTCCTTGAGACAGGTAGAGTGATCTTCCTCCAGGAACTCAGCAGCCTCAATGTTAATACTTTGCTAAGGGCAAAGAGCAACCTTAGCTTGAGGTTAGCCTGACCTCTAGGATCCTGTAAGTCATCTTTAACATATGAAAATCCCTTTGAAAGCTTCCTTTATCTCTACCCCCTCCTCCAAAACGTATGTTAACAATCATCCTCCAAGCATATGGCCCACTGGTATACACCTGAAGGGTGTATATGACTGAGAGCTTACTTGACAGTAGTAAATGACATTTTTGTAAAAACAGATAGCCCCTCAAGGTCCTGGAAACTTTGCTTCTAAATTTCTTAGAGACTTACGCTATCTCTATCCCCCTCCCAACTTGAAAGTATATAATCAGCCACTCCTCAAAACCCCAGTGCAGCCTTTTCTGCCCAAGAGTCCTGTTCCCATGCTTTAATAAAACCACCTTTACTTTGCACCAAAGGCATCTCAGGAATTCCTTCTTGACCGTTTGCCCTGAAGCCCCAACATTTCACATCAGAGCTTATGTAAAAAAAAGGAAAAAGAAAGCGATTCAATTTAAAATTTCTTCTAGTCCACTGTTTCCCAAGGTGGGGTGCACAGGAATATTAGGTGGCATGCAAGTATGAGAATCAGTGAGATGATTCATTTTCACAAACAACAAATAAAAGCTGTGCTGTCTAGTTAACAATAGGTTTACAACTTATTGGAAATACGTATGAGCCCTACATACACACACACACACACACACACACACACACACACACAATGGAGTCCCACACCCTTAAACACTTCACTTACTGGTTCTTCTTCTCCTCTCCATTTTGCAGGCTTATTTTTCATGGGCTTTGCAATGAGCATGTGCCAAAGAACTGAAGTCTCTGTGTCACTTCAAGGAATGTACATTTGTTCCACTAAGACTACTTTTTGCCTTACATGAGCATAGGCAACTTCTGGGTAAGGGTCTAACCTCTGTAGTACTCAGCCAATGAGGAATCAGGGGGGTACTTGCAAGCTAGGAGATAATCGCCTGCTATAACCACCTAGAATGTCCATCAGACACCCGCTCTTGCAAGAGTGTTGATTAAAACCTCTTCACTGGGCTCCGAGTCTCTGAGTCTGTCCTTTGATTGAATCAGTGGGCTTATTTCTCATAGCAAGGATGACATTAACTAACTTAAGCCAATGAGAAAATTGTTTTCTTTAAATTCTCTCTCTCTCTCCATGAGAAAATGGCTGCACTTTTGTAAAGGCAAAGGGAAACAACAATGAAGCCATTTTTCCCACGCAATATTTGACAAATATTTTACTTTATTTTATTTTTTAAATTAAAAAAGAAACTTTTTTTGAGAGAAAGAGAGAGTGTGCAAGTGGGGGAGAGGGGCAGAGGGAGAGAAAGAGAGAATTCTAAGCAGGCTCCACTCTTAGTACATTGCTCGATATGGAGCTCATTCCCATGCCTGGGATCTTGACCTGAGCCAAAATCAAGAGTCAGAAGTTCAAATGACTGAGCCACCCAGGTGCCCCAGTAAGTATTTTAAAACTTTGACATTATTAGGGGTGAGCAATGACGTGCAGCTAGCTATGGGACATTCGTCCATGCAATGTAACTTGCACTTAAAAATAGGCAAAGGGAATAACTTGTGCACCTCGATGGCTCAGCAATTCCTCTCTTAGGTAGTTCAGCATTCTGGCACATGTAAGCCAAGAATGTTCAAAATAGCATTGTTTATCGTAGCAAAAATTGAGAAACACAACTATGACTGATAGACTAGATTAACCATGATATATTTTACACCTGAATACTGTAAGACAGTAAAAAAATAAATGAACTACAGCTAAAACAAATTTAACATTGACAAATCTCAAGAACAAAATGGTAAGTGAAAGAAGCAGCTTACAGAAGGATATATTCTCTATAAATCAAAACCAGGGAAAACTAAACCTATCTCTTAAGGGAACATGTATCAGTGGGAAAAATAAAAAGAAAGTTGAGAATAATTAACACAATCAACTTGTTTTTAATAACACTGATTTTGAGAAGAAGAAAGTCTCTTTTGTGGAGAGCCTGGGTGGGGGCTCTAAATAAACAAATAAATAAATAAATAAACAAACAAATTAAAAAAAGAAGAAGAAAGTCTCATGTTAATACTAATGTGTCTTAACAGCTCTCTAATAACTACTCATGTTCCTTATAAGATAGAGTGAGTGAAGCCTTTAAGCTCAGAGTCCAAAAGTATCTGGCTTTATAGCCAAATTATGGAAAGAGCCTAAATGTCCTCACTTAATGAATGGATAAAGAAGATGAATGGATAAAGAAGATTTCATATACAATGGAATGCTACTGGGCAATGAGAAAGAATGAAATTATGCCATTGCCAGCAATGTGGATGGATCTGGAGGGTATTATGCTAAGTGAAATAAGTCAGTCAGTGAAAGACAGATATCACACATTTTTACACATATGTGGATCTTGAGAAACTTAACAGAAGACCATGGGGGAAGGGAAGGGGAAAAAATAGTTACAAACAGAGAGGGAGGGAGGCAAACCATGAGAGACTCTTAAATACAGAGAACAAACTGAGGGTTGATGAGGGGGTGAGAGAGAGGGAAAATAGGTGATGGGCACTGAGAAGGGATGAGCACTGGGTATTGTATGTAAGCCAATTTGACAATAAATTATATTTTTAAAAAAGCAAAACCACACACACACACACACACACACATACACACACACACAAAACCCAAAAGTATCTGGCTGGAATTTGATAAAAAGGTTTGGTTTTTGTTGTATTTATTGTCATGATTACATTCTACTTATGACAACAGGAACTGTTTTTTTTATTTTGGAAAGTGATATAAAGACATTTTTCTTTTAGGTAAATATATGTAAATAAAAGTAATCAATTTAAAGCAAAAATATTTAGCAAAATCCATAAAGGTGAGATGAAGATTACTGAAGCATAAGAAGACTTGTCCAGGTAACCTTTACCATACTCATGGAGGGATGGAAGAAGATGGCATCTGTCACCCCCACCCCCACAAACCTCAGTTATTTCCCTAAGACAACACTGAATAAAACCCTGTAGCACACTATGTCAGATCATAGTATCTCAGATTTCTAACAAGATTTAAAAGGAAATCACTTTAGAGTGTCTGTCTTTTTCTCATGGCACAATCCCCTTCTTAGCATCCAACAACAACCACCAACCAGCCCTGCAGTTGGACCCAACAGATTCCTCTAAATTCTACAGTCTTGGCATGTCCAGAAGCTGGACTCATTATGAGGGACAGCAGCCATGAGTTCTCCATGGTATTAGTGTTGGAAGGATTGAAATGAACATCTTTGAATTTACTTGTTGAGCTGGCATTTAGAAATGGAAACTTCAAATGGTGTTTGATTTCTGTGATTTTTTATTCCTCTTTATGGAACATTTTAGGCATCACATTCAGATTTAAAAAGCTAAATATGGGAGAGACATTTCATCAATGGCAAACTTTGTTTTTATTAAAATAAGTGATATGATAACATTTTACCTACTAGTCAATGTAAAACAGACAACATAATCTGGCATTGAATGAAATTATTTCGAAACATCATAGATCTGATCTTGGATCAAAATTTGAGAAATATCTCTTTCCCCAAACACTAAATTCATCAGATTTACTTCCACAGTATCAATCAATTCAATGTTTTTGAGCTTCTACTTTGTACTCAGCTCAGTTAGACAGTGAAGAACACACGGAGAATTATAACTCTTTTGATGGATTTATGATACAGCTAGGGTGACTATACTAACTAACCTACGTAAAACAATAGGACAGTAATAAATTGGAGTAAATATTTACATGGTAGGCAGAATAATAAAGATTTTATATGGGAGTTAAGTAAGTTTATAAGAGAATTATATGAAGAAGAAAGAAATAATTGAAGATT
The DNA here is from genome assembly GCF_046562875.1 of Panthera onca. NCBI lineage: Eukaryota > Metazoa > Chordata > Mammalia > Carnivora > Felidae > Panthera > Panthera onca. The sequence goes on along the minus strand of NC_138344.1, from coordinate 59,032,637 downwards.
ACAACAGTCCAGGAAAGTGTTATGAAGGGATTCTGTTTTCTTTTTAAAAGATGGGTAAATTTTGAAGTGAAAAAATGAAGATAAGGATGTTTCATGACTGATACCATGATTAAAGCCAGGTTTGATAAGACATCAAGAGTAGATATGAAGGAAAATGTTTAAGATTAGTGGTACCAGGTGGGTGGAACATGGGGTTAATGAGGGATGTTGATGAGTGAAAATGCTGCGAGGAAAGTAAAGCGACACCAACCTGTGAAAAACGTTGAAAACTGTTTGCAGAGCATTAGCTGATTCCATAAGCTGTTGAGAAACCATCCTCATAGCATTGCTGTGAGGATTACATGAGGTAATATTTGTGATTAGAAATGCTGTTTTAGGAATATCTATCAGTCATAGACAAGATAGATTAAAATGAAAGAATATTAGGGAGCCAGATAGAAAGTGATTTCAATATTCTAGACTTGAGTCATTAAGGGTCTGTACTAGGGTGGTGTCATTAGGGAAAGAATAGAGGCAAATCTGAAACATTTTAAAATAAGAATCTAAGGGAACTCTGGGGGGCTCAGTCGGTTGAGCATTCAACTCTTGATTTCGGTTCAGGTCACGATCTCACGATTTGTGAGATGGAGCCCCTTGTCTGGCTCTGTGCTGACAGAGCAGAGCCTGCTTGGGATTCTCTGTCTCCCTTCCTCTTTGCCCCTCCCCTGCGTGTACATGCATGCTCTCTCTCTCTCTCTCTCTCTCAAAATAAATATTAAAAAATGTTAAAATAAAAATCTAGTAATTTGTATATATATTAATTTATATTTTGAGTCATTAACATTTTTGAGCAAGTGTTATGTGAGAGACATTGAGCCAGGAGCATACAGAATTGATAGACCTCAGTGAGATCTTTTTAAAAATGTTTATTTATTCATTTTGAGAGAGAACGTGAGCAGGAGAAGGACACAGAGAGAGGGAGAGAGAGATGTGGGGCTCAATCTGAAGAATCATGAAACCATAACCTAACCTGAAATCAAGAGTCAGATGCTTAACCAACTGAGCCACCCACGTGCCCCCAGTGAGATCTTGTACATAAGAAATTCATGGTAAGTGGCAAAGGTTTCTGTACTAGATTAGAAATAAAGGTGATGTCTTAACAGAGACAGAATCAAAGGAATTGAGAAGGGGAGCAGATTTTGTGGAGAAAGATAATCACTCTAATTTGGACACTTGAAATTTGAAGAGAACAGGGTTGTGTATCACCATTTATTTGCCAAACACCAGGCTAGATGCTAAAGCTACAAGGAGGTGTAAGGCAAGATCCCTACCTTCAAAAGGTTACACTTAAACCAGGGATCTAAGAATTATTACAAAATGGTAAATGACAGTACACAGTGATATATGCTAACTTGTCATTTAGGTGGTATATATAGATAACAAATGCCACAGAAGTTCAGAAGAAGGAGGTAGCATTGTGGTTGGAGCAATCGGAGGAGGCTTTGTGGATAATGTAGTATTTGTGCAGAATATAGAAGATCAGGCAGTAACAACAATAGAATAACTACTATTTTAAGTGTTTACCTTGTACTTGTATCATCTCATTCGTGTATATTACCTAATTTAATCCTCACAACAATTCTATGATATAGATGCAGATGAGGAGATGAAGGCTGGGAGAGATGAAGTATGTTACACAAGGTCATATGACTGGTAAGAACTAGAACTGAAATACTAACTTGTTGTTTGACTCAACAGGCCATACTCTTAATCACTTCTTTACAAGAAGGAGAAAGCTGTAGGAATTGAAAGTACGGAATGATTTCAAAGGATATGCCAATGGGGATGTACTGAGAGCAGATTTTAAAATTTGATAATGCATAATAATAATGCATAATTATAATGAGTTATGATAGTGCATAATAATAATGAGTTAATACTTACATAGTAGCTACTATGTAACAGGCACTCTTCTGTGCATACTACTCTATTCTGTGCATAATAATCTTCTAATAATCCAATGAAGTAAGTTTTATTATTTCCACTTTACAGATAAGGAAACTAGGTGACACTTCTAGTAAGTGGTAGAGTGAGGATTTGAACTCAGACATTGTGACACCAGAATCCATACTTTTAACCTGTGTACTATTAGGTCTTTTGAATTAAGCACAGGTTAAAAGTTAAGTCTTAGAATTTGGATGGAATATATATATATATATATGCATATATATATATATATATATATATATATATATATATATATGGAGTTTATAGGTATAAAGGAATAGGAGGTCACAAAAAATGAGCAAGGAATTGAGTATAATGCCAGGCCAAGGACACAATTTTAGGGGCACACACAATTGGAGACAAAAAAAAGGGAGACATGCTGACAAAGCAAAGGAGTGATGGACCATCAAAAAGTTTTAAAGAAACACATCCATCAGACAGTGTGGTCAGCAGAATAAATGTTACTGAGAAGAGAATATGAACTAAATAAAATTGACTGAAAAAAATAGAATGCTGGTTTATCTTATAGAAAGCAGTCAGGGGTAAAAGTCAAAGTTCAAGGAGTCAGTAAGAGAACGAGAGAGGAGGGAGTAGGGGCCAGGAGTATGGACTACAGATGTGGGACGATTGACAGTGAAAGGAGAGAAAGGAGATGAGCTCACAGTGTCAGCAAGGTCAGTTCTCTTACCTGCTCTTGGGGACCTGTCCATAGAAAGATACTCCACTCTTTACAACCATTAAATTAGAAAAGAAGGCCCAGAGAAGTCCCTCCCTTAATAATAAGTCAAATGGAAATGATGCATTAGTAAGTGGACAAACAAGACCTCACTCTGAGTTCTTCAGGGCAGGTCTATTCTGTACTATTCAATCTAGCCCTTCTTTCTATATTGAGTTGTAGCTTATTATTAGATATTGATACACATAGGCTGAGCTTTTCCAGTTGGTTACCTCCAAGGTTCAGCCCAAATGCTCCGCCTTTTTGCAGTCTGAGTGAGAGCCCCACCCTATGTAGCACCCACTGCACTCTACTATAACCATTAGTATTTTTTCTGGTTTCCTTACATAGACAATGAAATCTTGCGGGAGTCAGTTATAGGGTGTAGGAGACCAGTGGAGGGGTAATAAGGAGAGTCACAAACCAGTCTCATCTAGAAACTCAGCACAGACAGAGCAAACCATCCAATTCTTGAAAGTACCTGAGATCTTAAGTATAAGAGGTGAACTGTTACATTTATTTCACTGTTTTCTGCCTTAGTTTCCTTATCTGTGAAAAGAAATAAGAATGCTTGCTTTCACTTCACTCTGCGTATCACAATGACTAGTAGTTCCCTGTCTTGTAGAAGTTTGCAACAAAGGGTAGTGGGATTAACAATCACAACGTACAATTTCATTTGTTTGTGTTTATTTGATCCATTTTCTTTAATCCATGTGAGATGAGCGAAAAGAATTGTTCATCTTGAATCTGTACACAGGCTTGAACATTCAAATATACTAAATGGGTGATTCACCATAAAACTTTAGCTCTGTCCATTTGTAAACCCAGAGATGAAGTAAGGTTTCAGGTAAGTGGGCTGAATTCTTTGGATTCTTGGAAATCTTTGCTGATTTCCAAGTTTAAAGGCAGTTGGGTGACTGGCTCCACTTAGTGCTGAAATGCCATAGTGCAGCCTGCTTACCGTTCCACAATCATAAGAATCAAGGAAGGAGTGGACTAACTACAGGCCACTTTTCTGTTTAAGACAGGTGTGTGGCAATACTATTCAGAGAAGTTGTAGTTCAAATCCTTCAGGATTGGTGCTGAAAATAATAAAATCCGGGAGCAAGAAATATGAGGCCAGAAATGGAGTCAAGAGAAAGAGGAGAGTCTCTGGCTACTATGGTAAATTAGGTTCCTGGTCTGTATTTTATGCTTTCTAGATAATGTTGCAAATCCTTTTCAAATCAGTTGTCCGAATGCCATTGCTAAGACTTCATGGAGGAGGGGAAAGGGGCCTCGAGTCAGGCTACAATCAGAAACAGGATGTTCTCAGTAGCATCACTGTATTACCCCAAATTTTGAGTTTACAATATATCAAAAATTTTCATAGCAGATTATGGGGTTTTTAAGTTTTGTTTTATTTTTAATGTTTATGTATTTATTTTTAGAGAGAGAGAGAGAGAGAGGAGGGGAGGGGCACAGAGAGAGGGAGAGAGAGAATCCCAAGCAGACTCCATGCTATCAGCACAGAGCTGTACTTGTGGCTCAATCTCACGAACCATGAGATCATGACCTGAGCTGAAATCAAGAGTCGGAAGCTCAACCGACTAAGCCACTCAGGCGCTCGCAGCAGCTTTTCTTTGTGTGTAATGGGTGCTCCATTCATCTCACTGACTGATGAACACGGTGGGTGACCACTCTGGGCAAATAATCAGACTCTACAACTTGAATTACATCCACATGACAGTTTATGTTGGTTTAGGAAACATATTGCATGGCTTTGGAAGAAAAATAATTTGATCCTGACATATTTATATTTTAACAGGGACAAAGCCTTTATTTTATATCTGAAAGACACAGGGGTCATGCTTATTACCAGGCAAATCCTTGGGTTTTCTGAATGAATAGAGTTATAGAAATGAGATTGCATCTGAGTAAATACATTAATCTGGTTCCAGGCTCAGTTTTTTGGCTAGTACAATTTCAATTGTTCATTGTTCTCCCTTGAATGGGCCTCTCTGTGTAATCATAAAAACATTTTCTTAACAACCATTACTAAATAATTAAAAGGATAGGAGACAGTGCCCTTGTGTTATGATATAGAGATAACTCTATAACCTTTATGGACAAGGTACTTTTTCATCTTATGACACTTAACTCATCTGATCTTTATGACTCCACAAGGTAAATATCATTAGCATTATCACTATCTTGCAGGTGAATTAACTGAGACTTAGAAAGGTTGGGTAATTTTCCAAGACCAAAAATAAAGGAAGGAGTAGGAAAGCAAGCCCTGTCCACCTCCGTCTCACCGTTTTTCCCTTCTCACACCTTGACCTTTCAGTGTAATTTGGGATAATCATAATGTTTGGATGATAAGAAGAAGGAAAGAAAAAAATTTTAAATGTCAACTGAGGAAGAATAAGCATTTAATTAAAACATCATCTCTTAGATGAGAGTGTCTGTCAGGTTTATATAAAAATTACATGTATAATGCTAGAAAATAAAAAAGTGCCTCCCACCCCCCAAATGGAAAAGAAGAGATAGGAGCATGTCAAAAAGACACAGAAGCTAACCTGAAAGAGCTCCCAATGGCTAAAGCTGGAATAATTTGATCAACAAAATATATAATGATGATATGATATTACAAACCAAAAAATAAAATAAATACCCTGAGTCCACACTGGCATAAATAAATGGTTGAAAAAAATGGACAATGGACAATTGTTCCTTATGGAAGAATTCCAATTAATTATGTAGAAAAAGCGAGGGAAAAGGAAATCGAAAATCACCATTAGAACCCACAGTAATAATTGCTAAGGGTAAGATTGATTGAATATTAAAACCATTGCATGAAGTAGTAAAATCTAAATAAAGTACAGAGTTTAGTTAACAGTAATGTGTTGATATTTGTTCAGCAGTTATGCAAATGCATATCTAAGATGTTAACAATAGGGGGAAATGGGGGAGGGGGATATGGGAATGCTACATACTATCTTTGCAACCTTTCTGTCAACCTAAAACTATTCTAAAATAAAAATAATTTTAGCAATGCAAAATTAATGGGTGATGGTTTAAGGAAAAACAAGATGTTGACATAGCCCTGAAATATTTTCCACAAAATATTTGTTAATTACAAAGAGAAAAAAATAGTAATCTGGCAGATATTATGTTAACAAATGTTCAAGGTCAATATCTCTAGTAATTAGACATAACAATATCACATAATCCTGACAAGACGTGCTGAGGGTACATAGCCCCTGTGAGATTTTTCTCAAAAATCTATATAACCTCAATCTAAGAATGAAAAAACATCAGACAAACCCCAAACGGGGGGCATTCTACAAAACTCCTGATTGGTACTATCCAAAAATGTCAAGATCATGAAAGGTAAGGAAAGATTGAGGAACTGTTAGAGACTGAAGGAGACTAAGACATGGTAAGTAAAGGCAATGTTGGAGCCTACATCAGATCCTGGAACAGAGGAAGGCTATCAGTGGAAAATTGGTGATAGTCAAATAAAATCTGTGCTTAAGTCAGTAGTATTGTGCCAATGTTAATTTCCCAGTTTTGATGAATACACCATGGTTACATGTTAATATTAGGGGAACTTAGGTGAAGGATACATAGTTGCTCAGTAGAGGAATATAGATTTGTACTACCTTTTCAACTCTTCTGTAAGTCTAAAATTATTTTAGGGGCACCTGGGTAGCTCAGTTGGTTGGGTGTCTGTCTTTGGCTCAGGTCATGATCTCACAGGTCATGAGTTCGAGCCCCACATTGGGCTCTGTGCTGACAGCTCAGAGCCTGGAGCCTTTTTCAGATTCTGTGTCTCCCTTTCTTGGCCCCTCCCCTGCTTGCACCCTGTCTCCCTTTCTCTCAGAAGTAAATAAACATTAAAATAAATAAATAAATAAATAAATAAATAAATAAAATAATTTTAAAACTTAGAAAATTTAATTCAAATATAAAAATTAAATGATACACAAATTCGTTGTCTTCTGCTTCCTATGGCTGAACTGTGCCTTCTGGAGGGTCCTGTTAGGTTTTAATACTTTATGTAAAATGTGTCCCTTCTCCCTCATTTATTTATTTACTCACTTACTTATATCAGTGTGGACTTGTAGATATTTATTATATTATTTGGGTTATAATACAATACAATCATTATTTATTTTGTTGATCAATTTATTCCAGCATTAGCCATTGGTACAGTGTAACAAACGTGGTTCCCATGTATAAAATCTTCTCTTCAGAAAGACAAATACCATTAGGCCATAAGCTACTTGAGAGCAGGGATCATATCTTATTCATCTCTGTGTCCTGGATGCCTGGTGATGCCTTAATAAATACCTACTGAACTGAACTGACCTATGCTATATAGATATGTAATATATATACGCATATTCACACACACACACACACACACACACACACATATATATATATATAAAGAGGTGAAGAGGAAGCAAAAGATTACACAATAAAGACATGAGATTCTAAAACTGAAGAGCCAAATATAAAAATAAAACATTGCATGAATTAAATGAGTATGTTGTAGGGGCGCCTGGATGGCTCAGTCAGTTGAGCGGCCAACTTTGGCTCAGGTCACGATCTCACGGTCCGCGGGTTCGAGCCCCACATGGGGCTTTGTGCTGACAGCTCAGAGCCTGGAGCCTGTTTCAGATTCTCTGTCTCCCTCTCTCTCTCTCTGCCCCTCCCCCACTCACATTCTGTCTCTCTCCCTCAAAAATAAATAAACATTAAAAAAATAAAAAAATAAATGAGCATGTTGTATAAGTTCAGATGCTATAAATCCTTTCCTCTCTGTTAAACTTTTAGGTTATTTGGCAGAACACATTTGCCTTTGCCACCTGGTGACAGGATGGCAGTAATAGCAGTGGCTGACAGACTCTCCACTTTTCTCCTGTGAGACACCTCCCACAAAGTGTTCAGTGTTCCCTATGTAACCATAAAAGAACATCTCGTGGTGGCTCCTGTGAGCTGACGGCAGCCATGGAGTCACTGAAAAGGGAAATCATGCAGCGGGAAATAATGGACTGCCTTTTGCACACCCACTTTGTCTTCAGCTCAGCATGAGTAAGAGAATAAGGACTAAAAGAGAGAAATGAATTCAGGAGTGAGCGTTTTGCCCCATTTTGCAGTGATAGATAGAAAAGGACAGATGGTGGATGGATCAGATGGGAGCTGTTTTTATCTTTTCTTTTTCTAGATCCTTTTCTTTATGTGTATCTGAATATGTGTGTATGTGAGTGTGTGAGAGATTCAGAGAATTGGGAGGGGACTGGAATTCACTTTTGAATGTGTGTAAGAGGCCATATGCAGTCACAGTTATACACATTTAGAGGTGTAGATAGATTTGGAGACAAAATTGCCTGCCTGCCAATTTTTCTAAATAAATATGTTCACAGATTTCATAGCATTAATGAGCTGCAAAATAACCACATATTGAAGCTGGATGCAGCTGTCTATACTGAGTGTGAGACTATTTTAAGTGAATATTAAACTACTAATATAAATTAGAGAGGCCAAATTCTCAAAGATGCTTAAATAAGAAGACAGAATGAATAGGAGTATATGGTTTGGATTTCAAATGTGAGATTCACGAGTATTTATTATAACTTTATAGTTTCCATATATGCTTTTCATGTGTGTAAGTTAAAATATATGCACTGAGTGTATGGTAAAAAAGATAATAATAAAAAAGTTTTTAATTAGTTTGTAGGCAACTACAAATGTTTAAAGTTTAAAAGGTGAGGCACAAACTATAGTTATGATACACGTGTAATGATGCTCACAGCTGCCAGATGCAATGTATGTAGCATTGTTGTGACAGTTTTGACTTAGCCTTAGGTTAAACTAAAAAATACTTATCATGATGCCAACATACCTGTGCAGTGCTGAATTTTAACAGTAATTTTAGTAATAAAAATGTTTCTGTTATTATGGACTAAGAAAAATAGATGATTGATCAAGGTAGACAAAAATAAGCCTGAACCCTTCTAATGGCCCAATTCATAGATGTAGGCGGGGGTATACTCCAACTCAAGTCTGACTCCACAGCCCATGTTTTTTCCATTATATCATGTCCTTTCAAAGTGGTATTGCCATTAAAGTTCTAACTTAAACATCATCCCAGAGGAACTTAGCCGAAAGTCAGCCTTAGGAGAGAAAATGAAAGTGCCACTTGACAGGCTAGTTCTAAAAGTTATATAGAAGTGCAGGAGTGCCTGGGTGGCTCAGTTGGCTGAGCATCCAACTTCAGCTCAGGTCATGATCTCATGTTTTGTGGGTTTGAGCCCTACATCGGGCTCACTGCTGTCAGTGCGGACCCCACTTCAGATCCTCTGTTCCCCTCTCTGTCCCCTGCTCACACTCTTTCAAAAATTAATAAACATTTTAAAAAATAATAAAAGTTATATAGAAGTGCAAAGTAACAAAAATAGCCAAGACCTTTTTGAAGAACAACTAAAAAGGAGAACTTATTTTCCCGAGTATAAACACACAGTAGAGGGGTGCCTCGGTGGCTCAGTTAGTTAAGCGACTGACTCTTAAATTCTTTTTTTAAGTTTATTTATTTTTGACAGAGACAGATCGCAAGCATGAGCTGGGGAGGGGCAGAGAGAGAAGGAGACACACAATCCAAACAAAGCAGGCTCCAGGCTCCAAGCTGTCAGCACGGAGCCTGACTCGGGGCTCAAACTCACAAACCGTGAGATCCTGACTGACCTGGGCCGAAGTTGGACGTTTAACTGACTGAGCCACCCAGGCGCCCCTAAGTGACCAAATCTTGATTTCGGCTCAGGTCATGATGCTACGTTTTGTGAGATTGAGCCTGGTGCCCCGCTCTGAGCTGACAGTGTGGAGCCTGCTTAGGATTCTCTCCCTTCCTCTCTCTCTGCCCTCCCTCATTCTCTCAAAATAAATAAATACACATTTAAAAGATAAATAAATAAAAATAAATACATGGTAGAAAGCTATAGGAATGAAGACAGTGTGGTGTTGGTGCAAAGAAGGACAAACAGAATGAAATAGCTCACAGTTGATGGACATTTGGTTCTTAACAAAAGTGGTACTGCAGAGCAGTAGGGAAAGAGCAGCCTTTTCAATAAATAGGATATTTGAACAAGAATATTGGGGAGAAAAAAAAAGGGACATAACCCTTAACTTATACCATATACAAAAATCAATTCAAGGTGGATTGTAGATCTAAATTTGAAAGGCAAAAAATTAAAGTTCCTACAGAATAATAGAAATCTTCATGACTTGGTATAAGGGAAGCATTCCAAAACAGGATACATAAATTTAAAGTTAACAAATTTGACTCTGTTAAAATTAAGAACTTCCATTCATCAAAAGACATTATTAAGATAATAAAAAGACAAGCCACAAAAAAGGAAACAAAAATTTAATGTATAGAGTTGTTGAATCACTGTTATACATGTGAAACTAATGTAACATTGTGTGTCAATTATAAAACTTAAAAAAAGGAAAATAAATTTACAGCATATATAACTGACAAAGGGCTTGTATTCAAAATATATAAAGAACTGCTAGAAATAAGAAAAAGATAAACAATCCAATTGAAAATAGGCAAGAGATTGGGGCGCCTGGGTGGCTCAGTCGGTTAAGTGTCTGACTTCAGCTCAGGTTGTGATCTCATGGCTCGTGGGTTCGAGCCTGGCGTCAGGCTCTATGCTGACAGCTCAGAGCCTACAGTCTGTTTCAGAATATGTCTCCGGCTCTCTCTGCCCCTCCCCTGCTTGTGCTCTGTCTCTCTGTCTCTAAAATAATAAACATTAAAAAAAATTTTTTTAAAGAAAGAAAATAAGCAAGAGATTTAAATAGGCATTTCTCAAAACAGGATATCAAATAGCCAATAAACATGAAAATTGCCCAACCGCATTAGTAATCCAGGAAATGCAAATTAAAACTACATTTGGATAGTATTGCATATCCACTAGAACAGCTAAAATTAAATACAATGACCATAACAACTGTTGGCAAAGATGTGAAGCAGTGGAAACTCTCATATTCTGCTGGCAGAAGTGATACAACCAATGTGACTTTCTCAACCAAAGTTAAAGATGCACATACCCTATGACTCAGCAATTCAACACTCAGGTACCCATAGAAATGTGTGCACATAATAAACCAAAGAGACATGTACATAAATGTTCATGGAAGTATTATTTGTAATCTCTCTAAACTGGAAACAACCCAAGTATGGCATTGACAGCAGAATCGATAAATATGTAATGTGATGCTCTTATTCAATAAAATGATATACAGCAATGAAACTGAACAGACTACATCTACATGCAATGTTATGGATGAATCTCACAAACAAAATGTCTTGTTAAAGAAGCTAGATACAAAAGAATACATAATGTGTATTTCCATTTGTAGCAAGTTTGAAAAAATGGGAGAGACTAAACTATAATGTTTAAGAGTGCACACTTAGAAAAGTCAGGAAAATGGTTAGCTTTGGGAGAACGGAGGAGATCGTGATTGTGAGAAGGTTCTGGTAATGTTATTTTGCTTGAGCTGAGTAGTGGTTTACATGGGTGTTTGCTTAGTGGTAATTCTCTGAGCTATACATTTTTGTGTTGTGTACTTTCCTGATTGAATTATATTTTACAACAAAAAGGTTTAAAGAAAAATGTTCAGAATCTTTTTATCCCCATAATTCTACCCAGGAAAAAAAGTATTGAATACTTTTGCACAAGGCTTGGTGCTCCTTTCTGAAGTGAAGAGTAGATTGGGAACAAAAATGAATGTCATGATTCTTGGCTTTGAGAAGCTTACAGTCTTATGGAGATGAGAGATACATAAAATATTACAAGGTAAAATTTAATTATCAACAAAGATACTGCTCTATTATTTGTACCTGTTGGGTTCCTACAAAACAATATCTAAAAATTGCATTGTAAAAGTGATCGTCTCAGGGCACCTGGGTGGCTCAGTCAATTAAGTGTCTGAATTTGGCTCAGGTCATAATTTCACAGTTCTTGAGTTTGAGCCCCACACTGGGCTCTGTGCTGCCAGCTCAGAGCCTACCTTGGATCCTCTGTCTTCCTCTCTCTGCCCCATCCCCTGAATGTTCTATCTCTCTCTCTCAAACATAAAATAAACATTAAAATGTAAAGTGACTGTTTTAATGGGGAGAATTGAGCCATCTCTTCGATAATTTCAGCAATAAAAATATTTTTGTTATTGTGGCCTAAAAAATAACAGGTTGGTTGACCAAAACAGACAAAAACAAACCTGAATCTTCCTCCTGGCCCTTTAGCTTCACACTCTGGAACTTCTCTATTTCTGTTATCATCTTTGGCCTGAAGTTTTCTAAGCATTTATTTTCCAGAAAGATAATTTTAAAAATCTTATTAACATTTACTTTAATGATATGAAATCCAACAGCTCTAATGATATTGCATGTCTTTTCAAAAAAAGTTACTACTCTCAACTTTTGCATAAGTCATAGCCTTTATTTTCCTAGCTCTACACAATGTTATCATTAACCCAGCACTTCTAACACACATTATTATCACATTTGTTACCCATTGTTATGACATATGACGCAGGAGTGAAATATGATGCAAAACAAATTTACGCCCAGTTCACAAACAAGAGGCCAAGTAAGCTGTCAGCCATTCATTCAGCCTTATGTTCCTACATAACAAGCAGCAGCAATTGTGTCTCATGGCTGGATCATAGAATCTGTAGCCAGTCTAGGCACTGTGACTCACATTCCCTATGCATTTAATTATATCCAGTTTGCAAGACGAAAACCCACAGTAGGTAAAATGCCTATACACGTAAGTTGCTATGGAAACGTAGAGAAAGAAATGTTTAATTCCTTCTCGGAGGTGCCAGGGAAATTGAAGTTCAGGGAAGGTTTCACATTTGATCTGAATTTTGAGCAGGAGTAGAGAAGAGGGGGAGGCATCTCCAGGTTATGATGAGGTGGGAACAAAGGCAGAAAACATTGCCAGGGAAGTCCAGAGAACAGAAATTAAACTGTCATGATTGAAACAGGTGTTTTTGAAAGCCAGTTTTCAAAACCTTTTAAAATAATGCAAATATATGTCCATCTCATTGAGTAGAACTAGTATATCTAATTTCCTGAGAATAGATGCTGTTGCTCCCCAGTCACTTCTCAATGACATATTTATTTAGATGATTTCACTCTTGTTAATCTGCATTCATTTTCTTCCCATTAGACATTTTCCCCTTTATAAAAACTACTGTAATTCACAAAAGGTGCTGGCAGTCTCTGATAAAAATGTATTTCCATGAATGGGCTTTTGTGTGGTTTAGCAGCACAACACTGAACTTTAAGCAAGATATCTGGGTCCTGGTCCTGGCATGACCTTCAAAGGGCTCCATGAACCTGTGTAAGTCACTCAACCTGTTTTGACCTCAAGTTTTTTATCTGTATGACAAGATGATCTCCAAGATCCCTTCTACTGTAATGATCCTTTCGGATAGTGGACTGTGAGCTATTAAGCGGCCTAGTGTCCTAGTGTCCTAATCTCCTAGTGTCTGCCTAGGAGATTTGCCTCAGATGCCTGATGCAAGACAGAAATTAAAATATTTACTTTCTAAGAAAGAGGCTTTTGGGTAGAGTTCCCTAGATGGTTTTAAAGCATTAAGAAGAACCTCAATTTAGGTATGTGATAAACTATAATAGTAATGCTAATCTGTCATTAAAATTTAGTTAAATTAGATTCAGAAATCTGTAGGCTTGATTAATGCTATGCTGTTTTAGAAAATTATAGTAAAATATACATTACATGACTTATCTTTTTAACCATTTTTAAGTGAACAGTTCAGTAGCATTATGTATATTCACAATATTGTATAACCATCATGGCTGTTCTATTTTTTTTATTTCTTATTTATTTCTTTTGAGAGAGAGAGAATCCCAAGCAGGCTTCGTGCTGTCAGAGCAGAGCCTAATGTGGGGTTTCATCTGATGAACGGTGAGATCATGACCTGAGCCAAAATCAAGAGTCAGACACTTAACCAACTGAGCCACCCAGGTGCCCCGCCCACATCATGGCTGTTTACTAATGCTATGCTTCTGTATTTTGCTTTTGTTCCCCTAGTTTCTTTAGAAAATATTATTTTAAATACATTCTGTCCTTCTTTCAACTGAATTAAAAGAAAAAGGGACTTTTCTCAATTTTTTCTCAATTTGGGGGCCCTTTTCCCCCTCAGGGGGCATTTGGCAATGTCTGGAGATATTTTTGATTGTCACAACTGAGAGGTGGGAATGTTCTGACATTTAATTGCTACAAGCTAAGAATACTGCTAAATATCCTACAATGCTCAGGACAGGCCGCCACAACAAAAAATTAACTGTTCCAAAATGTCATTAGGGTTGCTTTTAAGAATCCTTGTTTAGCCATAAAAGAGAAAAATGAAATCTTGCCATTTGCAACAATATGGATGGACTTTGAGGGCACTATGCTAAGTGAAATACGTCAAATGGAGAAAAGACAAATACCATATGATTCCACTTGTATATTAGTGGAATCTAAGCCCTGCACTCTGCCCCCAAAACCCCAGACTCATAGATACAAAGAACAGATTGGTGGTTGTCAGAGGTGGGGGGTGGTGAGTGAAATGGGTAAAGGTGGTCAAAAAGTACAAACTTCCAATTATAAAATAAATAAATCAAAGGGATGCACAGCGTGGTGACTTTAGTTAATAATATTACTGAAAGTTGCTAAGAGAGCAGACCTTAAAAGTTTTCATCACAAGAAAATAATTTTTTAACTATGTGGTAATGGATGTTAACTACACTTATTGTGGTGATCATTTTGCAATATATGCAAATATCAAATCATTATGTTGTTCACCTGAAACTAATATAATGCTATATGTCAATTATATCTCATTTAAAAAAGAAAAAAGAATCCTTCCTCTCTCAGAATCAATATGGGGCTCAATGTTTTTCAACTCAGCCTTGGGAGGCATGGTAGCAGCAAGAATGGGAAAGTTCTGAACCTAGTGAAATACAGCAAGGCTTGGGCAGATAAAGAGTAGAAATGAAATTAGGATGGACTGTGAACATTCCCTTTCCTCCTGGTGATCCCCTCAGTGCTCTGCTCTCTAATTCTGTGGTAGTGGTCATTTTATAACCCTTCTTGTAGTACAAGGTTTATTAATGGTACAAGTTATAATATTAAAAAGGCTGATCCAAAAGGCAGGAGACGTAAGCTGAGAAAGGCAGTTTTTAATTGCTCCTTCCTTTGGGATGAGTTTCTAAGAGGCAACCTCTCCTTGAAGTTTGGCTGCTATTACACCTTTATTACTCCCATCTCACCCCCAACTCACTAGTGATATATCTGGTTCTGGTTGTGGCTTGTTTGAGGTCTTTTTCCAAGAGAAATAAAACTTGGTTAAGTCCAACTGAACTCCCTACCAGAAAAAGTAAGCAGTAATTCCTTTTATAACCTTATTCTCGCTTATTTGCATTTGAATGTTTTTATGAGTGGGAAATGAAAAAACAGAATTGCAGCCTGTGCTGAGAATTATAGATAACCTTAGAAGAGTGTCACATTGGTGATCACCATTTTTCATGTGTCATAAAACAAAAACAGCCAAGAACTATTGGCTTATTAGAAAATTTTAGCGATAGCGTAAATGAAACATAATTAGAAAGGTAAATCTGCTACTGTAAAGAATGTGCATTGTAATCAACTTTCAATAGTTTAAAATGACCTATTTTTAGAATTCATATCACCGTTCTCCTCTATTAGTAAAGACAGGATTTAAAGCAACCCAACCTTTGGAGTTGGGGTTGGAGTTTACTTTGGCTACCATGTAAGCTGCCAGTTCGGTTTGTCTACATTTCCATGTAAGATCTATCTGTTAGGTCAGTTTTTATTTTTTTAATTTTAACTTTTTTTATTTTGTTAAGCTTTTATTTAAATTCTAGTTAGTAAACATACAGTGTAATGTTAGTCTCAGGTGTACAATTTAGTGATTCAACACTTACATACAGCACTCCTTGCTCATCACAAGTGCACTCCTTAATCTCCATCACCTATTTCACCCATCCCGCCACCCACTTCCCCTCTTTTAACCATCAGTTTGTTCTCCATAGTTAAGGGTCTGTGTCTTGGTTTGCCTCTCTCTGTGTTAGATCAGTCTTTAAATTCCGGGACTTTCACCTGTATGTTAATTAGCTAGGATTTAAGTAAAAACTTGAGGACAAAATACAAAAAATAAATTTCAGGACTTTGCTCATTTAAAGAGCAGGAATCATTTTGACCCCAGGTCTATGTTAGAAATTAGTTGAACTGTCCTTATGACACAAATATGGGGGAAATGGCCGGGTTGTTAGTTTCTGTATTTGATGGGTTTTTTTCCTTATTTATTTTGAGAGAGACAGAGAGAGTGCAGGGGATGATCAGAGAGAGAGGGACAATAGAATCCTAACTAGGCTGTGTGCTGTCAGTGTGGAGCCTGATGTGGGGCTTGACCTCACTGCTCTGAGACCATGACCCGCTGAGATGAAGCGTTGGACATTTAACTAACTGAGCCACTCAGGCACCCCTGTATTTGATGTTTTATGAAGTCTCAAATGATTGCTGTTAGAAGAAGATCACAACCTTTGACCTAAAGAGAAATATTTGTTTCTGGAATGAAGTTAAGAAACGAGGTAACTAGAGCAGCATTTCTCAAGGTATGTTCCACAGGACATTAATTCCAAGGAAGTTAGGAAATGCTATGGCAAAAAGGGGGTGGGGACTTAAAACCAAGGCCCAAATTAATTAATAGGTTTAATGACTTAAAATGTCAGCTCTTCAAGAGACAGACATTAAAGTGGTTTTTCAACATAGTCTCCATATTGTTTATTCAAGATAGCATTAAGTCCTGGGGCGCCTGGGTGGCGCAGTCGGTTAAGCGTCCGACTTCAGCCAGGTCACGATCTCACGGTCCGTGAGTTCGAGCCCCGCGTCAGGCTCTGGGCTGATGGCTCAGAGCCTGGAGCCTGTTTCCGATTCTGTGTCTCCCTCTCTCTCTGTCCCTCCCCCGTTCATGCTCTGTCTCTCTCTGTCCCAAAAATAAATAAACGTTGAAAAAAAAAAATTAAAAAAAAAAAAAAAAAGATAGCATTAAGTCCTGGATATTACATGCACTGGTTTAACAATCATCTACTCTTGGTGATCTTGCTCCTGGAATTTTGTCCAAGTTTCAAGCAGAACTGAAGATTGACCCCGCCCTGTCCTTAAGACATGATCTGGCTACTGCTGCTTGCCTCCCAGGTAACTAGCCTTCTTTTATTTTAATCAAGGTTGTCAGTGGAAGACATCCAATGACTACTTATTCCTTCTTATTTGGTGCACTAAAATGTAGGTTTCCTTTCTTCTCTACTAGAAATTTTATAAAGTAGTAAGCATGCAAACATTTTTGTAACATTGTGTTCTTCCTTTTCTTCTGATATAATTTATATGCATTATTTTGAGCTAAAAGAACAAACTAAGCATAAGCTAATACAACATTTTCCCAATGAAAGCTTGGTTCTCCAAGTGACAGTTTATGATGTCCACATGCTTCTAGATATGTGTCCACAGCCTCTGCCTGCTATCCAACACATGCAAAGGTTGTGCATTAATGCTCATACAAGCATTAGTCATAACAGTCAAAAAATGGAAACAAACTAAATATCCATCAACTGATGACATAAATAAAATGTGGCATATCTATACATTGGAATATTTGGCAATAAAAGTAGTAAAGTACTAATACATGCTATAAACATGGATAAATCTCAAACACAATATACTGAATGAAAAGAAGACAATCACAAAGGACCACATATTGTATGATTCAAGTTATATAAAATATCCAGAACAGGCAATCCATAGGGGAAAAAAAGAGAGGAAGAGAGAATGAGGAGAGACTGCTTATGGGATAATGAAAATGATATGGAATTACAAAGTGGTGATGGTTGCAAAACTCTGTAAATACACACAAAATCATTGAACTATACACTTTAAAATATGCACTTTATGGCATATAAATCATATTTCAATGAAGTTATCAAAAAAATCAGTAGGTTTCTTTATTATAGAACTTCTTATATAGCCTTTAATATCTTAATGTAATTTGTGAATCTTTAAATAGAAAGCAGATAATGAAGTGTTTTCCAAAATGATTTGCTCCTTGGACTACCTCCCCATCTATTTTATGAGCATCCCATGGAAATGCTATTTCTATGTAGCCAATTAGGAGAACCCCTATCTAGGATAAATAAACAATCTTTAATTCCTAGCAAGAGGTAAATCCTTGTTAATCCCTGGGTAGCGTTTGGGGGGAATAGTTGAATGGATTTAGATGAGATGGGTCTGATCCTGCTACTTAAGCCAAAGTTATAGATAAATAATACTATAGCTAAGACATGTATCCAAACAAGCAATATTTCAAGTTAGTGAATTCTTAGACTTAATCTGCCTTCGCCCCCAAATTATCTCCTAGTGGAAAAGGAAGAAAAGTACTGGAGAGAGGTCTCCTGCTCCAAGCATTCTCAGGAGAGATGGACATCTGTCTTGCTTGGATAGATCCTTCTTGAGGAATAAAAGGCAGGTCAGGGTGTGAGGAACACCAAGCATGATGAAACTTTCCAGGCCCTACCTACCACCTCACTCTTCGACCAAGGGAATGGTTTGTGTCTTGTGACAAAGCTAGCTGACTAAACAAAGAATCTTGTTCCCTTTTCCGAAGGAATTCATTTTCCAATGCATCAGTCAGCCATCCTAATATTTTCCAGAAGTGAAGAACTGTCTGCACAGATGTTTCCTCCAGAAAAACCTCCCAGAGGGGGAGCAAAAAAAAAAAAAAAAAAAAAAAAAAAAAAAAAAAAAAAGGATAAAAAGGGAGTATTGATGGATGGCACTTCACATACTGATTATCAAAATATATCTTAATATTATTTCTCACATATTTCTTACACATTGGCAGGAGGAAGTTAAAGGCATGACATGGTATTCAGTCGAGAAAGTTGATTTTGTTATGATAGAGGATAAAGCCACAAGAATAAGTTAGCTGCATGGCTTAAGACTCAAAACAACTACATCCCCACACAGCTGTTGCATAGATTTGAGAGAGTAGAAAGATCCGAAATTATCAGATGAAAATCTTCAAGGACTGAGTGAAGTGATGTATAATTTTTCTCAACTGGAAAAACTTCTGCAATTATATATACAGTTAGAAGTTCACTTGCAACCTGGGTGGCTCAGTTGGTTGGATGCCTGACCAGTGCGGGTCATGGTCTCGTGGTTCGGGTTCTGGCCCCACATCAGGCCTGTGCTGATAGCTCAGAGCCTGGTGCATGCTTCACATTCTGTGTCTCCCTCTTTCTCTCCCCCTCCCCCGCTGATGCGCGCGCTCTCTCTCTCTCTCTCTCTCTCTCTCAAAAGTAAATAAACATTTAAAAATTTTTTTAAAAATTCACTTACAAAGAAACTTCTGATCAGTTCTCCAGAGTTTCGTATTTCAGTGAATGGGCCCATTGATGATCTGGTTGTCCAAATTAAAAACTTTTTCCCTGCCTCTAACATTTCTTGCCTGAATTATTGCAACAGTCTCCTAACTGGTCTTCTTGCCATCTATAACTTGTAAGCACAATCACACTTAGCTAGAGAAGTCTTTCTAAGTCATAAGTCTGACTGTGTCACTCTCAAAACTTTTTGATGGCTTTCTATTACTCTTAGTTAAAAATCCAGACCTTTTAGTAGGGGCTTCTCCGTCATCTAACTTTCACTTATCTCTTCATCCTCATCTCTTGCCACTTATTCTCTAGTTTCTATACCCAGGGGATACATGGTAGAGTGTACAAGATTATCTTCTGGGTGTGGGATGAAAATGTTTGAAATTTTATAGACTGAGAAGCAGGAACACAAACAGAAAGAGTGTCACAAATTAAGAGTCTGAAGTAAGCCAAGTCAAAACTATGTGCAAATGGAAGTTTAAAGGAAGCAAATGCTCTAGGAAGAAGGGTGTATTAGTGAGACATGAAGAAAGAGGATAGAGAGCAGCATCAGAAAGAATAGCTTGATCCTAGAGCTTGATTCCTGATAGGTGGATTTCTAGTTCTAGTTCCAATCTATACAATACACACTCCTTTTTCTTGAGACAATTTGAATGAGTCTTGTTTATATTTTTTAAGCGTTTGGGTGTGGGAGGAATGTCTGTTTCACGCAACCACAAGATTCTACTTTAAATACTTCGTGTGCATCTACAGGGATTTGTTAAACAAATAAATGCATCTTTCTATGCATTTACCAAAACTGAATATGTAGTGCTAAAACTTAACACAGAAGGTTGCTTACAAGATATTGTTAACTGAAAAAGCAGGTCAGTAAATGGCATGTATAATATTCCATTTTTTTTTTATATTTTATGTTTGTATATATGTAGATAGAAAAAAGTCTGGAAAAATCTATACTAAAATGTTAGCAGTAGTTACACTTGGATGGGTAGAATTATGGGCAATTTTCACTTTTGATTTTTCCAAAAGTGAAGTCCTTTTTGACCATCTCATTATTTTGTTGTTGTTCTGAGCATGCATTTCTTTCATAAGCTTGAAAGCTTAAACTATTAAATTATTTCCATTTCTAAAAAGAATAAAAAGGGAAAAACAGACGTTTAGTATTTTTCTTTTATGTGGTGGAAAGACTAAGGATGAGTTGACTACATCTAGAAGGAATAAATATTTTTTATTCATTCATCAAACATAATATATACTACCTGCAGATTTAGATGATGGGAAGATAAATAGGACAAAATCCTCATCTTAAGGATTTCACAGTCTAACAGGATGATAAATATGTAAACTAATAGCTATAATATAGGTATAATAAGTATAACATCAGACATGTACATTAGGTATAATAGAGGCACAGAGAAGGAACAATTCAGGAAAAGGCGTTTAAATAGGATCGTAAAGGACTTACACAATGATAAGGGAGTACATTCAAGGGGAGAAGAATAGAATGTACTAAAGCACGGAGGCATGAAATAGCACAGTGTGTATACAGTGTGACCTAGTCACCAACTGAAATAAGTTACTTGGCCACAGAAATTAATAAATTTTCTTTAAAGTCCCAATATATTTTTTTAAGTTGAGAGAGAGAGCGCGCACATGGGTGAGAGCAGGAGAGAGGCAGAGAGAGACAGGGAGTGAGAATCTTAAGCAGGCTCAGTGCAGATCCTGATGTCGGGCTTGATCTCACAACCCTGAACTGAAACCAAGAGTTGGACATTTAACCAACCGAGCCACCCAGGCGCCCCCCAATAATTTTTTTAAGTAAACTCTACTCCATACGTGGAGCTCGAACTCATCACTTCAAGATCAAGAGTCACATGCTCTACTGACTGAGCCATCCGGGCACCCCAAAAGTCCCATTAATTTTTATTATGGATTTTAAATAATCCCAGCAATGTCCAATGCCAAAAGAAAGAACATTGTGTATACCAATATAAAATGTAACATATATATATATATATATATAGAGAGAGAGAGAGAGAGAGAGAGAGAGACATATTTCAAAACATGTTAGTATTTCAAATTTACTACACTACCCTGCTTTAAACATGTGGTCTTTTGCAAGGGGAAATGTGGTCCTTTGTAAACCCTGGCTTCTGTTCTGTCTTGGCATGCAGTGTGCTACTTCTCCAAGATACTGACAAATCAAAACATAGCACCTGAACAGGAGCAATGAAGTGAGTTCAATCCATCATCATGTTTACTTGATATAGATCAGGGGATTGCACTGCTGAAAACAACACAAACAACATGCTGAACTAACAGATTTAGTGAAAAACTATGTAGGTTAAAAAAAGGCTTTTAGCTTCTACTTAAAGCTCAGGCAGTGGATAAACGAGGATTTGCTTAAAGGGCAATATATTACACATGACTTGCTCTGCTCATAACTGTGTCTTCTGCCTGAACATCAGCATGGGAGGATTTATTGTGATGCCACACTAGCATCGGCAGCAAGTACATTGGACTAGGGAACCAAAATAAATGTATTAAATAAAGGTTTGGAAAATTACAGGATGATCATTTGAAACCAGTCCCACATAAAGTCCCACTACTTTAAATGGGGCCACATTTAATTGGGTCACTCTACAGAACAATGTCTAGAAGAGAAAGCCATGAAGATCTAAAAGATTAGATGAACTGAGAAAACAAAAAATAGGGCAGAAACCTTGGGTTTTCTGCCAAGTCTCAAAAAAAATACATTGCAGCAGACTGTGCAAAAACATAACCATCTTTTCATTGATTGCCAAGAATCTAAGTCTGGTTTTTAAAAATTACAAGGAATCACAACCAAAATGTTAAGGAACAAGAACAATTACGTTTTAAAAGGGTATATGAGAAGCAGTGGTTAATCAGTGAAAAATATTTTTAAATCCCTACTATATGCCCATTCATTCACTTAAAACCTATTTTCTTAATATCTACTAGCTACTGTGCTACATGCTAAAATGAGAGAAAATAAAAGCATCAAAATCTGTGCTGAGGTTTACAGCTAACTGGCCAGTGAAGGAATTGAGTAATGATATAAAGCAGCATTATACTCTATGACCATTGACAAAATGATGCATTTTATAGACAATATGTTAGTAATTCAGAAGAGCAAGATATGAGGTGACCTGGAACTTAGAAGAAGGTCTCAGAAAGGGCGGATTTGTGCTGAATCTTGAGGAAAGCTTGCATCCTGATCCCAGGTCTGCCATTAACTGGTAGAATAGAACAATTGTGAACAAGTCACATTATTTCTCCGGATTTTCATCTTCATCTATAAAATCAAAGTTTTAGATTAGGCAATCTCTAAATTCCCCTTCTGTTCTAAAATCCCATAATTCAAGAATATAAGAAAAAAAGCCTAAGGATGAAATGTTTAAGAGAACATTCAAAAAGTGTTTCAGACAAATCCAAAGAAACTGGGAAGAAAGAAGTGAGCAGTCATTGGCCAAGGGGAGGAAAGCCTAATCGTACGAGATCAAAACAAAATCACAGCCTATTGGTGATACTGTCTGTTAATGTGACCCTACAGAATAACATGTATTAAAAGCCTAGTAAGAGGGGTGCCTGGGTGGCTCAGTAGGTTAAGCACCTGACTTCAGCTCAGGTCATGATCTTGTGGTTTGTGAGTTTGAACCCCACATTGGGCTCTGTGCTGACAGCTCAGAGCCTGGAACCTGCTTCCAATTCTGTGTTTTCCTCTCTGCCCCTCCCATGCTCACGCTCTGTCTCTCTCTGTCTCCCAATAGCAAATAAATGTTGGAAAAAAAATTTTTAAAGTCTAGTAAGAGGATGATGTGTCACAGCAAATAAACTGTTATGATAGTAATCTAGAAAATACCATGAAGCACACTTAAGATGGGGGTCACTTTTACTTGAGAGCAGCAGGGGGTGGGAGGTGTCAAAATGTTTTAAAGGAGATGGACTATTTCTGTTAGGCATTGGTAAAGGAGGAAGAGACAGGAAGTTTCAGGAGAACCCTCTGCCCCTGCAGTATGCTCTGCAACTCCCCCTACCTACAACACTATCTGGCACACAACAGACACTCAATGAGTATTAGATTAATTAATCAAGCAATTAATTAATGCATACTCCATGATATAAAGGCTTAAATAAAGTAGGTTTCTAATAACCCAATGCCATAATAATGAGTTTTTAAAAATTTTATTTAAAAGCATTACTCACTTGGGGTGCCTGAGTGGCTTAGTCGATTAAGCATCGGACTTTGGCTCCGGTCATGATTTCATGGTTAGTGAGTTTGAGCCCCATATGGGGCTCTCTGCTGTCAACATAGAGCCCATTTCAGATCCTCTGTCTCCATCCTTCTCTGCCCCTCCCCTGCTTGTGCTCTCTTGTCTTTCTCAAAAATATATAAACATTTAAAAAATTTAAAAAAAGCATTTTCTTACTTTGTAATAACCTTTTGAATTAAGTAGTTTCTCAATTAACTATTATATTAACAATATAATTGTGATTGTATACGTACTGAAAAATTTGTATCATTTTTATTAATGGTAAATAAAGTTATCAATAAAAGGTAGTGAAAGATTGAAGAAACTTGGAGAAGTATTCCAATATGAAATAACCAAAAAAGTGTCAGATATATAATATAGCTCAGGAAACAGAATATCCTTAGAGCTAGGGTGTAAGAAATAGAAGGAAACAATAAGTCTGGAGAGACTGATAGTGGCTAGGTTACAGTCCCACCAAAAATATGGGTCTCTGGACCCAAATTACCAATCTTTTGACTATAAGAACTTCTTTTTTAATGTCAGAAACTGTATGGATAATTATGTGATAGCAATTATACTTATAGTGTCCATTACGAAAATGTATAATGAAGGTTATGATGAAATTACTTTTATTTAAAAGTAATTTTAAATAAATTTCAATTGTGTTCATCACAATATATTCTCAGACGTTTTAAAAAAGTAATGAGATTTTGTAGAAATTCTTCATTCAATGTATAGGCTGGTGAAGATACAGGTTTGTTCATGCCCTCCCCACAAACTGAAAACCATTACTACAGTAATATAATGGTGGCAGCATGTATTGAATACCTGCTAAGTGCCTGTTCTAAACATAGTACATATATTATTATTTTTTTCTTTTTTAAGTTTTAATTTAAATTTCACTAACATGTAGTGTAGTATTAGTTTAAATAGTAGAATTTTGTGATTCATTACTTACATACAACACCCAGGGCTCATCACAGCAAGTGCCCTCCTAAATACTCATCACCTATTTAACATATCCTTGCACCCACCTCCCCTCCAGCAACCCTCAGTTTGTTTTCTATAGTAAGAGTCTCTTTTATGGTTTGCCAGTCTCTTTTTTTGCCCCGTGTTCATCTGTTTTGTTTCTTAATTTCCACATATGAGTGAAATCATATGGTATTTGTCTTTCTCTGACTTATTTCATTTAGTGTAATACACTCTAACTCCATCAACATCATTGTAAATGGTAAAATTACATTTTTTCTGATGGCTGAGTAATATTCCTATATATATATGTATATGGATAAAGAAGATGTTGTGTGTGTATATATACACATCTTCTTTATCCATTCATCAGTCAATGGACATTTGGACTCTTTCCATAATTTGGCTATTGTCAATAGCACTGCTGTAAACAATGGGGTTCCTGTGTCCTTTTGCATCAGTATTTTTGTATCCTTTTGGTAAATACATAGTAGTGCAACTGCTGGATCATAGGTTAGTTCTAATTTTTACTTTTTGAGGAACTCCACACTGTTTTCCAGAGTGGGTGCACCAGTTTGGATTCCACCAACAGTGCAAAAGTGTTCCCCTTTCTCCTCATCTTTGCCTACACTTAATTGTTTTCTGTGTTGTTCATTTTAGCCATTCTGACAGATGCGAGGTGAGGTCTCTGTGGTTTTGATTTGCATTTCCCTGATGATGGATGATGCTGAATGCCTTTTCCTGTGTCTGTTAGTCATTTAAATGTCTTCTTTGGAAAAATAGCTGTTCATGTCTGCTGCCATTTCTTAACTGGATTATTTGTTTTTTGAGTGTTGTGTTTGATGAGTTCTTTATAGATTTTGGACACTAACCCTTTATCAAATATGTAATTTGCAAATATCTTCTCCCATTCCATAGGTCGCCTTTTAGTTTTGTTGATTGTTTCCTTCACTGTGCAGAAGCTTTTTATCTTGATGATGTCCCAATAGTTCATGTTTGCTTTTGTTTCCCTTGCCTCTGGCAGCATGTCTAGTAAGAAGTTACTATGGCTGATGTCAAAGAGGTTGCTGCCTGTGTTCTTCTCCAGGATTTTGACAGTTTCCTGTCTCACATTTAGGTCTTTCATCCATTTTGAATTTATTTTTGTGTATGGTGTAAGAAAGTGGTCCGGTTGCATTCTTTTGCATGTTGTTGTCCAGTTTTTCCAGCACCATTTGTTGAAGAGATTGTCTTTTTTCCATTGGATATTCTTTCCTGTTTTGTCAAAGATTAGCTAACTATACAGTTGTGTGTTCATTTCTAGGTTTTCTATTCTGTTCCATTGATCTATGTGTCTGTTTTTGTGCCAATACCATACAGCTTTGTAATATAACTTGACCTTAAGTTCAGAATTGTGATGCCTCTTGCTTTGTATTTCTTTTTCAAGATTGCTTTGGCTATTTGGGGTCTTTTGTGGTTCCATACAAGTTTTAGGATTGTTTGCTCTAGCTCTGTGAAAAATGCTTGTGGTATTTTGGTAGGGATTGCGTTAAATGTGTAGATCGCTTTTGGCAGTATAGACATTTAAACAATATTTGCTTTCCAATCCATGAGCATGGGATGTTTTTCCACTTCTTTGTGTTATCTTCAATTCGTTTCCTAAGTATTCTATAGTTTTCAGAGTACAGATCTTTTACCTCTTTGGTTAAGTTTATTACTAGGTATCTTAAGGTTTTTCGTACAATTGTAAATGGGATCGATTCTTCATTTCTCTTTCTTATGTTTCATTATTGGTGTATAGAAATGCCACAGATTTCTGTATGTTGATTTTGTGTCCTGTGACTTCATCAAATGTGTGTATCAGTTCTAGCAATATTTTCATGGAGTCATTCGGGTTTTATACATAGAGTATCATGTCATCTGCAAGTAGTGAAAGTTGACTTCTTCCTTGTTGATTTGGATGCCTTTTATTTCTTTTTATTGTCTGATTGCTGAGGCTAGGACTTCCAGTAGTATTTTAAATAACAATGGTGAGATTGGACATCCCTATCTTATTATTGACTGTAGTGGAAAAGCTCTCAATTTTTCCCCATTGAGGATTATATTAGCTATGGATCTTTCATATATGGCCTTTATAATATTGAGATATATTCCCTCTATCCTTACTTGGTTATACTTTCTTTTATTAATGTGGTGTATCACGTTGATTTGTGAATATTGAACCACCCCTGCAGCCCAGGAATAAGTCCCACTTTATCATGGTGAATGATTCTTTTAATATACTGTTATATTTGATTTGCTAGTATTTTGCTGAGAATTTTTGCATTCATGTTCATGAGGGATATTGGCCTGTAATTCTTTTTAGTGGGGTCTTGTCTGGTTTTAGAATCAAGGTAATGCTGGCCTCATAGAATGAGTTTGGAAAATTTCCTTTCCTTTCTATTTTTTGGAACAGTTTCAGAAGAATAGGTATTAACTCTTCTTTAAATGTTTGGTAGAATTTTCCTAGGAATTTATCTGGCCCTGGGCTTTTGTTTGTTGGGAGATTTTTGATTATTGATTTAATTTCTTTGTTGGTTATCAGTCTGTTTAAGTTTTCTATTTCTTCCTGTTCAGTTTTGGTAGTTTATATGTTTCTAGGAATTTATCTATTTTTTCCAGATTGCCCAATTTGTTGGCATATAATTTTTTATAATATTCTCTTTTAATTGTTTGTATTTCTGTGGTGTTAGTTGTGATTTCTCCTCTCTCATTTGTGATTTTATTTATTTGGGTCCTTTCTATTTTCTTTTTGATAAGTCTAGCTAGGGATTTATCAATTTTATTAATTCTTTCAAATAACTAGCTCCTGGTTTCATTGATCTGTTCTACAATATTTTTGTTGTTGTTGTTGTTGTTGTTGTTGTTGTTGATATTGTTTTGTTTGTATGTTTGTTTGTTTCTGTATCATTTATTTATGCTCTAACCTTTATTATTTCCCTTTTTCTACTGGCTTTAGGCTTCATTGGTTGTTCTTTTACTAGCTCCTTTAGTTGTAAGTTTAGGTTGTGTATTTGATATTTTTCTTGCTTCTTGAGGTAGGCCTGTATTGCTATTTACTTCCCTCTTATGACCACTTTTGCTACATCCCAAAGGTTTTGGTCATGTGTTTTCATTATCATTTATTTATATGTATTTTTTTTCATTTCTTCTTTAATTTACTGGTTGACCCATTCATTAATTAGTAGGATGTTCTTTTTTTTTTATTTTTTTTTTAACGTTTATTTATTTTTCAGACAGAGAGAGACACAGCATGAATGGGGGAGGGGCAGAGAGAGAGGGAAACACAGAATCTGAAGCAGGCTCCAGGCTCTGAGCCATCAGCCCAGAGCCCGACGCGGGGCATGAACCCGCGGACCGAGAGATCGTGACCTGAGCTGAAGTCGGACGCTTAACCGACTGAGCCACCCAGGCGCCCCAGTAGGATGTTCTTTAACCTCCATGTATTTGTGGTCTTTCCAAATTTTTTTTGTAGCTGACTTCAAGTTTCATCGCGCTGTGTTTGGAAAATATGCATGGTATGATCTCAATCTTTTTGTACTTATTGAGGCCTGATTTGTGATCCAGTATGTGATCTATTCTGGAGAATATCCTGTGTGCACTTGAAAAGAATGTGTATTCTGCTGCTTTTGGATGAAATGTTCTGAATATATCTGTTAAGTCCATCTGGTCCAGTGTGTCATTCAAAGCCATTGTTTCTTTGTTGATTGTCTTCTTATATGATCTGTCCATTGTTGTAAGTGGGGTATTAAAATTCTCTACTATTATTGTATTAGTATCAATTTATGACAATTTATGTTTGTCACTGTTTTATGTATTTGGGTGCTTCCAAGTTAATGTCATAAATATTTACAATTGTGAGATCTTCTTATTGGATAGACCCCTTTATTATGATAGTGCCCTTCTTCATCTCTTATTACAGTCTTTGGTTTAAAATCTAGTTTGTCTGGGGTCACCTGGGTGGCTCAGTTGGTTGAGTGCCCGACTCTTGAGTTTTGCTCAGGTCATGATCCCAGGGTCTTGGGGTTAAGCCCAGTGTCAGGCTCTGCACTGAGTGTGAAGTCTGCTTGGGATTATCTCTCTCTCTCTCTCTCTCTCTCTCTGCCCCCTCCTCCACTCGCACTCCCTCTCTCTCTCTAAAACAGAACAAAACAAAACAAAACAAAACAAAAACCTAGTTTGTCTGATATAAATATGTCTACTCTGGCTTTCTTTTGACATCCATCATCATGATAAATTGTTCTCCATCCCCTCACTTTCAATCTTCAAATGTCTTTAGGTCTAAAGTGAATCTCTTGTAGGCAGCATATAGATGGATCTTTATTTTTGTATCCATTCTGATACCTTATGTCTTTTGATTGGAGCATTTAGTCCACTTACATTCAGAGTGATTATTGATAAATATGAATTTAGTTCCACTGTATTACCTGTTAAGTTGTTGTTTCTAGAAATTTTCTCTGTGTCTTTCTAGTCTTCATCATTTTTGGTGTTTCTCTCCCCTCAGAGTCCCCTTTAATATTTCTTGTAGGCTGGTTTAATGGTCATGAACTCCTTTAGTTTCTGCTTGTTTGGGAAACGCTTTATCTCTTCTTTCATTCTGAATGGCAGCTTTATTGGACAGAGTATTCTTGGCTGCATATATCTCTCATTCAACACATTGACTATATAATGCCACTCCCTTCTGGCCTGCCAAGTTTCTGCTGCTAACCTTATGTTTTTCCCTTGGTTTTTGTTTGTTTGTTTATCTTTGAGAGAGAATGAGTGATTAGGGAAGGGGAAGAGAGAGGTGGGGGGACAGAGAATCCAAAGTGGGCTCCATGCTGACAATAGTGATCCTGGTGTGGGGGCTCAAACTCACAAACTGCAAGATAATGACCTGAGCAGAAGTTGGACACTCAACCAACTGAGTCACCCAGGCACCCCTGTTTTTCCTTGTAAGATAGGGATTTCTTTTGCTGCTTTTAGCATTTTACTTTACCTGTATATTTTGCAAATTTAATTGTGGGATTTCTTGGTGTTGGCCTGCTTTTATTGATTTTGATGAGAGTTCTCTGTGACTCCTGGATTTGGGTGTCTGTTTCCGTCCCCAGATTAGGGAAGTTCTCAGCTATAATTTGCTCAAATAAACCTTTTGTCCCCCTTTCCCTCTCTTCTTCTTCTGGGACTTCTATGAGACGAATGTTATTATACTTTATGGAGTTGCTGAGTTCTCTAAGTCTACATTCATGATCCAATATTTTCTTTCCTTCTTTTCAGCTTCATTATTTTCCATAATTTTAATTTCTTAAAAAAATATTTTTAACGTTTATTTATTTTTGAGAGACAGAGAGAGACAGAGCACAAGCAGGGGAGGGACAGAGAGGAAAACAGAATTGGAAGCAGGTTCCAGGCTCTGAGCTGTCAGCACAGAGCCTGACTCAGGACTTGAACCCACAAACCATGAGACCATGACCTGAGCTGAAGTCAAACACTCAACCGACTGAGCCACCCAGGCGCCCCTATAATTTTAATTTCTATATCACTTATTCATTCTTCTGCTTCTTCCATCTTGTGGTCATTACATCCAGTTAGTTTTGCATCTTAATTATAGCATTTTTAAATTTCAGCCTGACTATTTTTTAGGTCTTTTATCTCCGTGGTAAGGGATTCCCTGGTCTCTTCTATGCTTTTCTCAAGCCCCGCTAGTATCCTTATGACTGCTGCTTTATTTATGATTGCTGAAATTATGGATCAAGCAAATTACTTACATCTATTTTGATTAGATTCCTGGCCATGACCTCTTCTTGTTCTTTCTTTTGGGATGGTTTCCTCTGTGTTGGCATTTTGTCTACATCTCTGTCTTCTGATGTGTGTTAGGAAAGCCTGCTATGTTTCCTGCTCCTGAGAGTAAGGGCTTTATAAAGAAGCAGTCATATACTTTCCAGGGCCTGGCGCTTCAGAAGGTGTCTCTTGTGAATCCTGTGTGCACTCCACTGTTGTGTTTTGTCAGCTCTTTCCCTCAGGTCAGTTCTCAGTGGAGTTTCCCCTTGCTTGCAGTGGGAAGTGTTTTGACCTTGTTCAGAGTGTGGCAAGTTTTAACTAGGTGTGCTCTGGTCTGCTTGTTTAAAAAAGACCTGAAGCTATTTCCACTAGAGCTGAAGCTCTGCAGAACTCTATGGTCAGTAGACATGGTGCATGCAGGAGTTGGGCTGGGGGGGGGGGGGGTTGGGGGGGGTATGCTTGTCTCCTGCAGGAGGTGCCTGCTGTGCTGGTTCTCAGGAAAACTTGACAGAGAAGCAGCACCTACAGAGTGCAGGGGGGCGGGGCTTGGTATAGGTGGTTTAAGCAGGCCCTGTTGGTGCAGTGCTGCTTACTGAAATTAGTTTATGCTGAGGGGTTGGGTAGAGAAATGGTACCTGCCAGCTCCTTTGTCCCTGGAGAGGCAATGCCACCTCTCTCAGATGTGCTCCAAGAAAGGGAAACCATCTTTCCCAGTGCATCCAGGGGATCCTCAGAGGGTTACATTTGCTCCCAGGCTATCTGTCCTTCTCCACAGGAGCACTGAAGCACCCACAGGGCTCCACATCTGCCATGCCACAGACCTCTAAAACTCTAGTCCTTGAGCCCCATTGTTGTAAAAATTCACAAAAATTAGCCCCTTTCGTTTTCCCAGTCAATGGTTTTGGGCAAGTGTTTTCTGTGTGCCATCCCCTGTGCAATCCTCTCTCTCTCACACCTCTCTCCACAGCCAGGGCTCCTTCCCCTCCACAGCACCTGCGATTCACTTCTCTACCAAATCATGTCTCTGCATTTCTTACCTTCCATGATGTGGCCTCTTCTTTCTCTCTAGTTGTGCAGTTTGATCTGTCAGTCCTCAGATCTATTTGAGTATTCAGAATGATTTGATATTTATCTAGCTGAGTTCAAGGGACTAACCAAGCCTAGGGTCCTCCCACTACTCCACCATCTTCTTTTCTCCTTGGCATGGTATCTATATTAACTCACTTAATTCACACAACATCCTTATAAGATAGGCATTATTATTTTCCCCATATATGACAGAATTTGTTTTTGCTTCCCTATACTTTTCCTTCTTTTCCTTTACTAAGAGACCCTAATTTTCAACTGAAGACATTGTTGCTATAAGACTATATTTCCTTGCCTCTTTGGTCTCTAGGGGTTGGGGGGTGACTATGTGACTAGGTTCAAATCAATGAGAAGGAAGTGGAAATGCACATTTGGAGAAGTCTTCTTAAAAGTTGAAGGTAGGTGGGATGGTGCCCTTCTTCTTTTATGCTTCCTGGATCAAGAAAGTCACATCTGGAAGTGAAGACGAGGTCTGTACTGTAGAGATGACCACAGTGAGCTTGAAGGAGCCTGGCATACCAGTCTTGGATTGCTTGTGTCTGAATATATTTTATGTAAGAAAGAAAAAAAAATCCTATCTTGTTCAAGTTATTTCTCCCCCTTATATGGAGCCAAATTTAATCCTAACTCATATGCCATTTTGGAAATGGGAAACCTGGTGCACTGAGGTTGAGTATCTTGCCTGTGTTACAAAATTAATAAGAGGCAGAGACTTTTAACTCACACATTCTTACTCCAGAGCCCACATTACCCCTACAGTACATTGTCTCTTGCTATACAACCATAGGAAATGGGTTTGATGTAAGG
Organism: Panthera onca; assembly: GCF_046562875.1. Lineage (NCBI taxonomy): Eukaryota > Metazoa > Chordata > Mammalia > Carnivora > Felidae > Panthera > Panthera onca. The sequence goes on along the minus strand of NC_138344.1, from coordinate 59,000,512 downwards.
AAGTAACTTAACAAAAGTGTGTTCTCTTGACTAGTATTCATTGTTGGTTGCCATGGGAACGGGGCATTCTGTTCACAAGGTGGTCCTCTTCAACCGAGGCAATTCTGAAAAGGGCTGATAGCTAAAGGCTCTCTGTTGGCAGCACTCCCAGCAGTTAGGGGAATAAGTCCTTCATGCCTGAAAGGGGATCTGGGTTGTGCATCATAGCATCCACCTCTCATGCATAACATCATACCCCCTCCTGTGCCTGTGGACAAATTACTAATTGATCATAGCATTCTTCCTCACTTAGCTCAGATACACTTTGTCAATTTTTTTATTTTTAGTACAGTAATTCAGGCATTGTTATTAATTGACTGGAATTAGCACATAGCCTGTGGCCTTTTCCCCTTGCTATCCAAAACCTGGTTGATTTATGAATATAAAGGCCTGGACCCCTCCGACTCAGGACAACTCTGAAGGGCTGCAAAAGTTTAGAGCTCTATTGGCATTGGCTGAAGCTTTCACTGAGACTGCATAGCATTCCAACTCTCCCTCTGCCAATACCGTTTTCATCCTATTATGTTTTCTATTATGAATCTCCATCTCCATCTCAGAGCCTGTTTCCTGGGGAAAACAACCTGAAACACAATGTCTTTATTCACTTATTAACTGTTCTTAATTGGAAGGAAGATAATACATCTCAAGAAAAAGGAAACTCAGTTGTATTTGTTTGAGTCAACATTTTTTTTCTGTTTCTTGGTATCAGACTGACTACTGGCCATAGGAGAGCGTTTTATGCTGGGCCAATCATAATACCTTATCTCCCTGGCCACAGTGATGGGTATAAGTTGTGTGTAATGATCAGGCTTGGACAACCAGAATCCTTCCTTCATCATTTTTGTACTGAAAGCTAGAAGACAGACTTCCCTTGCTTTTCAGATCATGGAACTAGCAGGATGTGACCCTGGAGATGTTGGGGCCATATTTCTTGTCTGCAAAGAAAAGCACCATCTGAAGAAATAAAGAATAAAGCCAAGCAGGGGGGAGAAACAAAAAGACTGAATTATGGAAGCATTGAGTTCCCTATAGGTACCCCAGTTCCTGTTGCTCTTTCAATATTACCATGGACTATTCCAGTATGCTTCTAAAATATATATAACTCTTTGCTTTAACCAGTTTTGGTTGTTGTTTTTTTCCCATTTGCAATGGAAAGAACTTGCCTAACATATTTGTCTATTTTGTATTTCTATGAGCTGCCACCTTCTCTAATCTAGTCCTACCCAAAGTCATAAATATTGAGGAATAATGAGGTACCTGGCTGGCTCAGTTGGTAGAGCATGTGACTCTTGATCTTGGGGTTGTGAGGTTGAGCCCCACGTTGGGTGTAGAGATTGCTTAAAAGTAAAATCTTTAAAAGATATATTGAGGAATAAGCTATGAAATAATCCACTCCTCTGCTCAATTGCAGCATATAAAATTTTTTGAGTCAACATAAACTGAAGACATATGCCAAATAGTGTTCTGAGCTCAAAAAGGGTCTCGATTGCACAAGATAAATAAATGACATGATTGTTGCCCTTAAAGAAAACTCAATTTAAACACAAAATTCCTGTTATTCAACCTCACTTGCCACTTTATAATAGATGCTTACCCTGCAAATAAATCTTAAAACATTATTTCTCTGTGATTATACTGCCTTTTCAGCTATATGAACATATTTATGTCTACACATTATAACCTAAAAGATATCCCAAAAGATAGAAACTGGTGTTTGAAAAATAATTTTATTTTAGAGCAGTTTTAGAAATACAGAAAAATAGTGAAAATATTAAAGAACTCTCACATACCTCACATCCAATCTCCCCCATTATTAACACCCTATATGAGCATGGTACATCTGTAACAATCAATTAATGCATTATTATTAACTAAAGTTCATATTTTATTCAAATTTCCTTCATCTTCCCCTAATGTCCTTTTTCTGTTCTAGGATCCTATCCAGGATACCACATTACATTTAGTAGTTATGTCTCCTCATGCTTCTTTTGCCTATGAAAGTTTCTCAGACTTTCCTTGTTTTTGATGACCTTGACACTTTATAGGATTACTGGTCCAGTTGAGGCAATTGGAATTTGTGTGATATTTTTTCTAATGATTAGAGTTAAGAGTTTTGGGGAGGAAAACCACAGAGTGGTGCTCCCATCACATCATATCAAGGATACATACTAATAACATGACTTATCAATGTTGTTGCTAACCTTGATCACCTGGCTTAAGGAATTGACTTTTACTTGCATTTGTTTAATGCCTAATCCAGAACCATCTATAGGAAAGTGCTTATACACTGTCATGATGATATGTGGATTTGGTTCCTTTAGTAGGGAGAATAGCTTGCAGAGGTAACCATCAAAATGGAATAAAAAAATTTTTTCCCTGGGGGCAGAGTCGAAATAGGGTTGGTTTTTAAGATCAGCCCTGCCACTTGCCAGACATATCACTTTAAGCACATTACTTCTGCATGTGTAAAATGGAATAATGGACTAAGAAACAAATAGTTCTTTTAAGCATCTATTTAAAAAATGTATGTGAATGTGTTTTGTACAATATTAAATTTTTATATGTCAGAATCCCATATAAAAATGAAAACATTTTTGCAAGAGTAATATCTTAAGCAGTTAATACTATTTTATAGTTAATTTTCAACTGCTGGCTACACAAAGCAAGGCCATTATGAAGTTGAGGAAAAGGATACATGGGAAGGGTCATTATAGTCAATGATCTTCTATTTTTGCTTTGCTCCCTTTTGCCAAAGTCTGCTTGTCATTTGAGAGTGAAGGGGATTTATGTGATCTCATGAAGCTGGAGCAAAGAATTCAAGTTTGATGTGAACTAAAGATTAATAATTTTGGCATTACTTGTTTTTATGTAACAATGAGAGAGAAATCATCACTCTTAAAGGTGCAATAATTCTTCCAGGCTACTAACTTCTAGGCAAGTTACTTCATTTTTGAAACGGACAGGATGCATAGGATAATTATTCAAAGATGACAAGTCTTTTTGCCCTGATTTGAATGAAAATACCAAAGTTTTTTTCATTCTTGAGATTTTATTCTTATGGAAGTTCTTGAAACTGAAGTTTGAAAAATAAAGCAACTCCATCTTCTCCTTAAACAGCCAATAACTTAAAAAATTTTTTTTATGCCACGACAAAGGAAATCTGCAGAAAAAACAAAAGAGGTGGGGCTTTTTCTTCCTCACGGTGATTAATGCTGAACGTATAGCAACGGTTAGCCTGGTATAATGCAAAGAGCAATGAAGTTAAGGGCACAGTGATCTGGCTCCAAGTCTAACAAGTCCCAAACAAGATACGGGACTTTGAGAAAGTTTCTGGAACAGTTTTTTGTATTAGATTCCTCATCTGTATAACTGTGTTGTTGGGAAGATAACATGAGACTAGGCATGCAAAAATAATTTGTAAAAGAGCTATTTCTAATTCAGAGTGTGCGCTCAGTAATAACATTAGTTATCATTCATTGAGGTAGCTTCTGGACTTTCTATTTGGAAGCCTGTCTCAAAGCAAAAAGCAGCACTAAGTTTAAGAACTCACACATTCTGAAGTTCTTCCCTTCCGTGCAAGGAGTAACCTTGGAAACCTGGCTGGCACCACCCCGTTCAGTTATAAAGCTTAGTTTTTCTTGATTTGTCTTTGTAATATTGGGAGCACCACTATTTTATGGTATTTGTTGTTTATTCTCCACATCGTCAGCACAGACGAGAAAATCTATCTACTGAAGCAAGTACAGAGCCCTTCTAGTCGCCCTTTCTGCCGCATCTCACCGACTGTTATCCCTACAAAGCGGTCGCAACCGCAGATGTCCTCAAAGACGAAAACTCTCACGAGGGTCAGGGTAGGGTAGGCACTCCCTGGACGTTGGGTCAAGGGAATCAGGGTAAAAAATTGAAGGGATTCGAATTCAGGTACAAGAGCTAACACAAAGCGCCAAAATTAACACAACACTCTTCCCAACAGAGATAACACTCGCGAGATAAGACTGCAAAGGGCGAGAGAAACTCACTTTCTCGCGAGAAGAGGGGGCGTCGGCGGAAACTAGGCAATGGCCCCCTAAGCGACCCGGACCCAGCCAATGGGCGGGGCCAGAGTTAAATCCGCCCCCTTCCGGCACCTTTCCCCGCCCCCCAGCCCTGAGGTGTTGGGTCCCGGGTGCAGGCGGCTGGGTTCTCCTGGTTCTACCCGGATTGGGCAGGGTCGTTTTCAAAGCTTTGGGAACACGCTTTGGCCCGATTTGAGGAGGGGGGGCGGGGAGGGGCCTGCGGCTTGCGGCCCCGCCCCCTTCTCCGGCTCTCAGGCGGGCAGATTGGCCCGCCTCCTCCTTCGGCCGGCCCTGGGGCCGCGTCCCCCAGGCAACTCAGCTACTGAGGCCTGAGATTCTGGCCGCAGGTGTCCGCGGCGAGGCCCCAGGGCTCAGCCTAGTTCGACCCCATGGTGGGTTTCGGGGCTAACCGGCGGGCCGGCCGCCTGCCCTCCTTCGTGTTGGTGGTGCTGCTGGTGGTGATCGCGGTCCTCGCCTTCAACTACTGGAGTATCTCCTCCCGCCACGTCCTGCTTCAGGAGGAGGTGGCGGAGCTGCAGGGCCAGGTCCAGCGCACCGAGGTGGCCCGTGGGCGCCTGGAGAAGCGCAATTCGGACCTCCTGCTCTTGGTGGACTCGCACAAGAAACAGATCGACCAGAAGGAGGCCGACTACGGCCGCCTCAGCAGCCGGCTGCAGGCCAGGGAGGGCCTGGGGAAAAGATGCGAGGATGACAAGGTAAGGACGAGCCCTCTCCTCTCAGTCCTCCTACTTTCCTTTAACCCGGCGTAGGGGCATTAGCCTACCGCGGCTGCTTTATGCCTTCCGGGATTGCAGCCTTGGAGGCTCCGCTTACCGCCAGTAAACCTTTTTCTATCAGACTTTTCCCGGTTTATCACTGCCACGTTCTCCAGTCGCTACCAGGCGAAACTGGCCACAAGTTCTGGTTCTCAAATGTGGCCTGTGTGTGGATACCGCCTTTTCTCCAAGCTCAGCTGCTGAGCTGGCAGTAGCAGTCATCTGGCCTATGTGGCTGCCTTAGGTTTACAGATACACAAATCTGGAGACTGCCAGGTTTGGTGTAGGTATTGTTGCCTTATCCTTATTCCGTGCACACTGATCAATATTAATTTCTTCGTTTAAAGAATGGGCCTCCTCAGACTCCTGTACCTATGTATATTTTAAGCAGTATGATTTTTATTAACCTCTGTAGGTGGATATATTAAGTAGTTGAAGAATCAGATGCTACAGCCTTTTTTTTTTTTTTTTTTTTGGTGATCAAACGTTATGATAAATGGGCCCTGGAGCCGTATATGAGCCACACTTGTGACTTGGGTATAGTTAATCCAAAATTATGTACTCAATTTGAATTGTTGATGAAATTAGCCAAAAAGGAAGAATCTATAATAATGTTATAAGCAACAGAATCTCGTGTCAGTGTCCTTGCTATTCTTGAAAGAAATAAAAATGAAAATTTCCATGCTTAAGTAGCTCTTAGGGTTGGTGTTTTATGCAGATGGAATGCCATACAAAGTTTAAATTTAAAAAGTTTAAAGCTGTACTGTAACCAGACCTGCTACTAGTTTTTTTTCTCACCAGCATATTGGAGTTATATTATTATTTTTTATGTTAAATGTTTGTTTTTTGAGAGAGAGAGAGAGAGAGTGTGTGTGTGCCTGTGTCCACGCGCGCGCTCGCCCACGAATGAGCAGGGGAGAGGCAGAAGAGAGAGAGAGAGAGAGAGAGAGAGAGAGAATCCCAAGTAGGCTCCGCACTGGCAGCGCAGAGCTGGTCGTGGGGCTCGAGCTCAGGAACCATGAGATCATGACCTGAGCTGACATCAAGAGTCCAATGCTCAACTCACTGAGCCACCCAGGCGCCCCTGAAGTTACATTATAAATTTATGACTTATGCCACTTCTGTTGGTATAGCAGAGTTGTGGAAATTTATGGGTGGACTAAGTAGATGCCTTTTTTTTTTTCTAGACCCTTCTTTGGTAATCTTCACATTGTTTTCTGTGTGTTCCTAAGCTTTTATTTTGTATATAAAAATCATTTATAGTAAGTCATTATAAATTAAAATCCCATGAGCTCCCAACTTCCCTATTGTCACCTGCCTACACCTTCTTATTACATGCAGATTGGGGCCCTTAGTTAATTGCAGCTCTGTAACCCTCTGCTTTCCCCCACAACAGACATCCTCTGACAGGAGCAACAGATCAGCAAATTTATACCCTTGCTATATACACTGAACTCTAAAGACTGAAAAATTCTCTTGAGTGGAGTAGGAAGAAATCTATGAAATTTTTGAGTATTAAAAGAAGGTCTTCAGATTTGGCTAGGCATTGCTATTCAAATTCTCTCCAAGCTGAGAGGAAAGATGACTTTTCTAGTCATTTATACTCTGGATTCCATTTCTTCCATCTATTGATCTGTTTTTATGTTTCTTTCAGTATGGTTTCACTTTTACCTTCAACCAGGTGCATGTGACCCCCATTCTAAATTTTTTTTTTTTTTATTGCTCTATATGCTCCCTTCTCCCAACCAACCAATTTCTTTTTTTACTTTCACTGCTAAACTACAGTTATTGGTGGTCTCTAAATGCTTCATCTACTTCTTTTATCATTTCCATCCTAACCTTTTATATTCTGCCTGTCATCCTTCTTTTCTCCCCTTTTCTGAAGCTATTATTCTCCTAAAGGTCACAAGTGACAGTTTTCCTAGTCCAATCAAAACACTTTTTATTCTCAATTTATTTAATATCTCAGTAGTTTAGTTTTGTTGATTGTCTCTTTAGAAACCATCTCCTTTCTTGCTTCTATAATATTGAATTATCCATATTTGCTTCCTACCTTCTTCACTGTATTCTTTATTGGATTTGTTTGTTTGTTTGTTTGTTTGCCTCCAGCCCCCTAATAATGGATTGTATTCTTGGGCCTTTGCCTTTGCCCCCCTTAGAGTAGTATTTCTCAAAATGGTGTTAAACAGAATACTTTCCTAGGAATTGTTTATAAGTGGTCAGGATTAAAAAAGGTAAGAGCTTTTTTCAAGATAAATGTTAAATACTGTAAGTAGAGGGGGCGCCTGAAGGGCTCAGTTGGTTAAGTGTCCTCCTGTTGATTTCAGTTCAGGTCATGATCTCATGGTTGGAGTCAGAGCTGACAGTGAGGAGTCTGCTTGGGATTCTCTCTCTCCCTCTTTCTCTCCTCCTCCTCTGCACTTGCTCGCTCTCTCTCAAAATAAATAAATAAACCTAAAGCACTGTAAATACTATAAGTAGAATATACTCTTCTTAGAGTTCATAATGCCTGCTGGTGTATAAAGGCTCTGAGAAATCTGTTGGTTAATAAGGCTGTTTAACTTTGTTTCACCTAGTCTCTCAGTTTATTTGATCACAGATTACTATTTTCATGGCCTACTTGTTATCATGGTACAGAAGAATCCAGCAAAGCATTGAGAAATGTTGCCCTAGGTATCTTAACTACTTCTGTTTAGTTAATTTTTTTTTTAACGTTTTATTTATTTTTGAGACAGAGAGAGACAGAGCATGAACGGGGGAGGGGCAGAGAGAGAGGGAGACACAGAATGTGAAACAGGCTCCAGGCTCTGAGCCGTCAGCACAGAGCCCGACGCCGGGCTCGAACTCACAGACAGCGAGATTGTGACCTGAGCTGAAGTCGGATGTTCAACCGACTGAGCCACCCAGGTGCCCCTCTGTTTAGTTAATTTTATGCAACTGGCTCGCAAATCTAAATCTCTTACTTGTATGTCAGTTTCATATTTTGAGCTAGCGATAGCATCTTTGTTGGAGTGCTATGCATGTTTATTCTTTGAGCTGCTAACAGAAAGGGTCATGTTGGTCTAGATGAGCTGTAGATGAAATTTATCTGTTAGAGGTCTTTTGTTTATTGCCTCTACTCCCTTGATATCTGGGGAAGTATATGGTATCTTAAAAAACATTTCAAGCTTTGAAGACTGCAGATACAGCTTAGAATTCTAATTCAGTTTCTAGCTGTGATGTTGGGCAAGTTATTTAACTACTTTGGATTCATTTCCTCATCTGTAAGATGGAGAGCTGAGTACTTACCTAGGTATTATACAGATCTGAGATCACATATATGTAGAAGTGTCAAACTTGACATGTTACAGGTCAGATTGTAGAAAAAACAAAGCCTGAAACTTTCTTATTTTCTATAACAGATCTAAAATTCCCTCTGGGTGGTGATAGTGTTGGAGGAAGAAGTAAATTGGACAATGAAAAGTGTCTCTTCTATTTTAAAACAGATTTGTTCATTTAATGTATTCTCTTGAGTAAAGGCTCTGCCTTTCAGGGTTTTTACCTATAGACACTGGTGGTGGCCTGCTCAGTATCCATTCACACCCCCCTTCATTTTTGCAGACCAGCCCTATTTTGTTTGGTATATATACTTGCCTTTGTGATTCAGGAGTAAGTCCTGATTGGTCTAAAGTGATTATGGTAATTTCATTATTCTTCCTACTGATTAATTTAGGAAGGAGCTTATGATGTGTGGCTGGTGAGTTGTGAGGGGAAGTTTCCTAATTCCTTAAAAGAATCGCACTTGCATCTCTATGGTATTCTTACCCCAAATCTAAAATCCTTAGTCTAATCACAAGAAAGCATCAGACAGACTCATACTGAGAGACAGTCTACAAAATATCTGACAAGAATCCTTCAAGAGTCTCACTTGAAGAGGTGGTCTTTTCTGCTGCCAGATGTTGTGCCTTCTGCATGTGATACCTGAAATGGAGACAACCAGAGTGCCAGGAGAGTTAGCTAGAGAATGAATGAGGCACTGAACATTATGGAGTAGAATGTTGCAATAGAATATTGGTACTTGTTATGTGAGATACAAAATGTTTCCTTATTGTTTAAGTCAGTCAAGTTGAGATTTCCTTAATTGCATCCTAAGGTGTCCTGTTAACATTCTCATTGTCAGGGTAGTGTCTGAGGGGTGGGTTAAGTTTCATATGTTCCCAAGGCAATGTGGATAGTGACCTCAGATCTGCATATTTTGGGGGTCTTCAGTGGTCTTTATCTTATCAATAGTGTCTTTATCAAAGTATCAACAGTGGTGTTTGGATGACTGACACTAGGTACTTTTACTCTTTTTGAAGATCATGATCCTATGGAGGCATCACCTCCTGTATACTCCCCTCTTCCCAATAGATATTCCACACCAAAAGTTCTTTTGCCCTGCTGAGATGCCTTAGGTATGATGTGTGGATAGGGAGTGTTGGCAAGGTAGTCCCTTGCTCAGGCTTTCTTCTTCTTCTTCTTCTTCTTCTTCTTCTTCTTCTTCTTCTTCTTCTTCTTTCTCTTCTTCTTCTTCTTCTTCTTTTTAATTTTTTTAAACATTTATTTATTTTTGAGAGAGAGAGACAGAACGTGAGCAGGGGAGGAGCAGAGAGAGAGAGAGGGACACAGATCTGAAGCAGGCTCCAGGCTCTGAGCTGTCAGCACAGAGCCTGATGTGGGGCTCGAACTCACGAACCGTGAGATCATGACCTGAGCCAAAGTCGGACGCTCAACCAACTGAGCCACCCAGGCGCCCCTCTTCTTCTTTTTTTAATAAACATTTATTTTAGAACAATTTTAGATACATGGAATTATTGCAAGAGGGTTCCCATATACCCCACACCTAGTATTTCCTGTTATTAGCATCTTACATTGCTATGGTACATTTGTCATAATTATTGAACCCCTTTTGATACATTGCTATTAACTACAGTCTATACTTTATTCCAGTTTCCTCATTTTTTCCCTTATGTCCTTTTTCTGTTCCAGGATCCCATCCAGAGTACCACATTACGTTGTCATTATGTGTCTGTAGGTTCCTTTTGGTTCTGACAGTTTATTCTTGATGACTTTGACAGTTTTAAGGATTTCTGGTCAGATATTTCTCAACTGGGACTTGTCTGATGCTTTTCTCAGGATTAGATTGGGATTGTGGTTTTTATGGTTTTGGGGAAGAAGACCACAGAGGTAAAGTGTAATTCTTAATTACATCATATTAATGGTATATCTCTCAAAATGACTTATCACTGTTGATGTTAACCTTGATTACCTGGCTTGATCTGTTTGTCAGGTTTCTCTGCCTGTTTGTCAGGTTTCTCTACTGTAAAGTACCATAAAATTAGTCTTTTTTTTCTCCTTTTCCATAATGTACTCTTTGGAAGGAAGTTACTATGTGCAGCCCGCACTTAGTGGGGAATTATACTCTACCTCCTTAAGGTCAGAGTATCTACATAAATCATTTGGAATTCTTCTGTGTGGACCTTTGTCTCTTTTCATTCATTTATTAATTTATTCAATCATTTATTTATATTAGTATGGACTCATGGATATTTATTTTATACTTTAAGTTATAATCCAATGCCATTGTATTTATTCTTTTGCTCAAATTGTTATAATTTTTACCACTGGGAGTTCTTTGAGTTGCCTTCTGTATCCCTTTTGACATAATACCCATCACTGTGACATGCTCCCTACTTGCTTTCTGGCACTACACGATGCTTCCAGGTCATCTTATATATTTCCTGCCCCAGTCCTAGAATAAGCAATTTCTCCAAGGAATCTTTGTTCCTTTTATTGGAAAATAGTATTAGAGACTAAGATCTAGGTGCTAGGTGTGCTCACTGCTACTGTCAGGCTAGCTTTGCAAATCTAGGAATCCCTGCTCCAAAGGAATTAGAAAGGTGATGTTGGACTTCTTCCAATTTATTATACTATCCTGCCATTTTCAACCTGTTAGAATACAGAAATAACTTAAGGGAGCTTAAGTTGTCCAGTGAAGTAAGAAGCAAGCCCTACTTCTCTGGGATTCCCCCATATTTTATCTTATTTTTTGCCTTCTCCTAAAGGAGTCTCCCCTAGAGGGTTGTATTAGTTTGCTAGGACTCCCATATACAATGGTACAGACTGGATTGGTAAAAACAACAGAAATTTATGTTCTCACAGTTCTGGAGTCGGAAAGTCCAAGGCTGAAGTACAACAGATTGGTTTCATCTAGGCCCTCTCTCCTTGGCTTACAGATGGCTGCCTCTTGCTGTTTTGTTATTACATGTTTGTTCCCCTTTGCACACGAATCCCTGGCATCTCTTCCTTCCAGTCACAGTGGGTTTAGGGCCCCACCCTAATGACCTCATGTTAACTTAATCACCTCTTTAAAGACCTTATTTCCAAATAGGTTACATTCTGAGGTTCTGGGATTTGAGGCTTCAATATATGGATTTGGGGGGAATCTGTGACACGCACAATGCCTTTTTTTCCTCTTTGTGTCAGAAAGGGCCTTCCTTCTCCTTCCTGTGTGTAAGAGCATTTTTCTGATCTGAACTTGAATTCTTCCAATGTATAATTTACATTAAAGCTGTATGGTCCACATGAGCCAAGTCAAGTTCTTGATAATTAAAAGGAGTCATTATAATGTAGAAACAGACCTTCCCCAAATTGTTGCATTATTACAAATGCAAAATAAAAAGTCAGTTTTGAGGTTTGAAGCGGAATAATAAATAGTCTCTTTTCCCTTTAACAACCACAATCTTCCCTGAGTCAGTATATACCTTTGTTTAAATAGGGAAAAGGTAATGTGCCAGAAAGGAGGATGAGAAACATATTACTTTTTTTTCCTCCAAAAAATATCCTTAGCATGTGTGTGTGTGTGTGTGTGTGTGTGTATACAACGCTCAGACACATACGAAATGTGTATATGTAAAACCTTGGCACAGTGGATGTCTATTGCTGTGGACTCAACTCTTGGCACTGCCATTTAGTATGTGTATAACCTTGGGCAAATGACTTAATTTCTCTGTGTCTCACTTTGCTCATCTGTAAAATGAGGACAATAATAGTTACCTCTCATTCTTAAAAGTTTAAATGAATAAATCATTAACATGCTCAGAATAATGCCTACTATATAGTAGAAAGAAAGAGAGATAGAAAGAAAAAGAAAGAAATGTTTTAGTAAGTGTTGTATTAGCCACTATTATTCCATATCTACTTCCTTATTCCACAGCTACATCCTGCCTTCTCTCCAGGATGAAGAGAGTTCCTGCCCAACATCCTGTCCCACCTCCAGTCTACCTGCCTCACCCTTTGGTCCTGGTTGTTTGACTTTTTCTCCTACCCCATTTCCTGGTCCATTTTTAGTTAGGCTTAGTTCACTCCTCCCATATTTTCCTTAACAGGCTCCCTGGAGGTCTGCCTGTTCCTCTGTGATTTAAGGATCAGCCTTCTACAGTTCTTCTAACATGCTGCACCTGGTAATTCCTGCCTTTGCCTCTGTTTCACCAGTCATAATCTGCCAAATTCTAGCTGTAATTTAATTGCTACTTCAAATTATTCATAAACCATACAAATTCATACTTCCTCTCCAAACTATATCCCTTTTATACTTTCTTGATCATGCAACCATTATTTAGAATGAAGTTAGGAAAAAAAAAAAAAAGACGGAGGTTAGAAATTTTGGTGTCGTCTTTGATTCCTAGCATCTCATATTCAGTGATTCAACATACAGAGGAGTTCCTTGATCAAATTGAGCTAAAAAACATCACTCTGGTAGCAGAATAGAGAATTGATTGACAAGGAAGCAGCAGTAGCTTCCTAACTAGTCTCCTTGCCTAGGTCTCTATTTCTTTCATTCAGTTCTCTCCCTTAAGCAAATCTGATCTTCCTCAAATCTTACTTTCAGAGGGCTTATATCACTGCATTAATTATGATGTCTAACCTTTAATGTCTTCCATGAAGTGGCTTTAACTACCTTGTCTCCCACTGTCTCCTGACTCAAAATGTGATACAGACATGTTGTTTTGCTTACTTTTGTCTTCCCACCTGCCTTTCTGTGTCATGTTAATTCCTGTTTTTTGTACTTTTGTTCCTTTTCTTAGTCTCTTACCTCTTTTCTGTGTATGTATTCTATCATCTTTTGCCCAGCTTTTGATCTATGTCCGAGACTTCTGACCCAGGATATGCTTTTCCTTCCTTATACACTCTTTACGCTTACTGACTGAGCCACACTATTTATTTTGTTTTTCATTTTCACTAGTAGTTTCTTGTATGTTAATGTTGTCTTCTCAACAAAATTTTAAGTTCCTTGAGGAAGGAGCAGATTAAAATTTTTTTCCTGTGGGCTCTTTATTTTTTTCAATGCTTATTTATTTTTGAGAGAGACAGAGTGCAAGTGGGGGAGGGGCAGATAGAGAGGGAGACACAGAATCCAAAGCAGGCTCCAGGCTGCAAGCTGTCAGCAAGAGCCTGGGTGCGGGGCTCGAACCCATGAACTATGAGATCATGACCTGAGTTGAAGTTAGACGCTTAACCGACTGAGCCACCCAGGTGCCCCTCCTGTGGGTTCTTAATAGTCCATAGTGCTGATACATAGTGTTATGGGTTACTGGATTAGTGTGGACCCTAATCCAATGTCTTGTATCCTTATAAGAGGGCATTTGGACATGGTTACACAAAGACATACAGGAAAGAAGGCCATGAATTGATGGAGGCCTTGCCTGGAGTGATAAGTCTATAATCCTTGAATGACAAGGATTGCTAGCAATCACTAGAAGCTAAGAAAAAGGAAAGAAAGGATCTTTCCCTAGAATCTTCAAAGAGAAAGTGTGGCCCTCTTAATTTTAGACTTCTAGCCTCCAGAATTATGAGGAAATAAATTTCATTTGTTTTAAGTTTTAAGTGCCACTGAGTTTGTGGTGCTTTGTTATGACAGCGCTAGGAAAAAACTAATATAAGGGTCAATAAAAACTCCAGCAGACTTTTTGTTATTGAAACTGACAAGCTGATTCTAAAATGTATCTGAAGGGGCGCCTGGGTGGCTCAGTCGGTTGGGCATCCGACTTCGGCTCAGGTCATGATCTCGTGGTCTGTGGGTTCGAGCCCCATGTCAGGCTCTGTGCTGACAGCTCAGAGCCTGGAGCCTGTTTCAGATTCTGTGTCTCCTTCTTTCTCTGACCCTCCCCTGTTCATGCTCTCTCTCTGTCTCAAAAATAAATAAATGTTAAAAAAGATTTTTTTTAAATAAAATGTATCTGAAAATGCAAACAACATAGAATAGCCAAAGCAGTTTACAAAAAAAAAAAAAAAAGAACAAAGTTGGAATGGGGAAACAAAAGAACAATAACTGCCACCTTACAACATATACAAAATTAACTTGAATCACAGACCTAAATGTAAAAGGTGAAACTATGAATCTTTTAGAAGTTAACACAAGAGAAAATATTTGTGACTTAGGATAGGAATGGATTTTTGAGGGCACAAAAAGCATGAATGTAAGGAAAAATATTGGTAAATCAGACCATCAAAATTAAAAACTCAAAAAGCACTATTTTTTAAAAGAAAAAAAGCAAGACACAGATTGGAAGACATATTCACAGTATATTTAACAGACAGAAAAATTATTTAAGAATGTATAAAAACTTCCTAAATCTCCATAAAAAGAAGATAACCCATGGGGAAAATGGGTGAAGAAGAGTGGGAGGTACACTTCTGGTTATGGAATGAATAAGTCAAAGGGATTAAAAAGTACAGTGTAGGGAATATAGTCAATGGTAGTGTTATATAGCATTGTTTGGTGACAGATGGTAGCTATACCTGTCATGAACACAGCATAATTGTCCTGATCGTTTTGTTATATACTCGAAACTAATGTAACATTATGTGTCAATTACACTTCAATAATAAATAAATAAATAAATAAGACAACCCAATTTTTAAAAATGAGCGAAAGATTTGAATGGATTTTTCATCAAAGAAGACTGGTGATGGCAAATAAGCATATGAAAAGGTGCTCAATGTCATTAGTCACCAAGAAAATTCAAATTAAAGCCACAGTGGGGCACTACTCTATACCCATTAAAATGGCCTACACTTTTTTAAAAGTTTATTTATTTATTTTGAGAGAGAGAGTGCGCATGTGAGGGGCATAGAGAGAGGGAGAGAGAGAATCCCAAACAAGCTCCTCACTATCAGTGCAGAGCCTGATGTGGGGCTCAAACTCATGAACTGTGAGATCATGACCTTAGCCAAAATCAAGAATCAGATGCTTAACCGACTAAGCCACCCAGGCACCCCTAAAATGACCTACATTAAAAAGACTTACAGTCTTTTCTCAAGGATGGTGCCAAAGGTGATGAAGGAAGCCCTGCCTCTTCCAAAGCTGAACCCAAAGCAAAGGCTTTGAAGGCCAAGATAGCAGTGCTGAAAGGCGTCCATAGTCACACGCAAAAAAGATCTGCACATCATCTACATTCAGTGGCCCAAGACCTTGCATCTCCAAAGACAGCTGAAATATCCTTGAAAGAGAGCCCCCAGGAGAAACAAGCTGACCACTATGCCATCATCAAGTTCCCCCTGACTACCAAGTCAGCCATGAAGAAAATAGAAAGCAACAACATACTTGTGTTCATTGTGGATGTCAAGGCCAACAAGCACCAGATCAGACAGGCTGTGGAGAAGCTCTGTGACATTGATGTGGCCAAGGTCAACACTCTGATAATCAGGCCCGATGGAGAAAAGAAGGCATATGTTCAACTGGCTCCTGACTATAACGGTTTGGATGTTGCAACAAAATTGGGATCATCTAAATTGAGTCCAGCTGGCTAAATCTAAATATAACCTTTTTCACCATAAAAAAAAAAAAAGTAAAAAAGACTTACAATACTAAGTATTAGTGTGGATGTAGAACAACTACAATTCTCATCTGCTGGTGGGAGTATAAAAGTGTACAACCACTTTGGAAAACTGCTTAGCAGTTTCTTATAAAGTTAATTATATACTTACCATATGACCTAGCCCATTCCACTCCTAGGTATTTACCCAAGAGAAATAAAAACATATGACCACACAACAAAAAAATTATACACAAACATCCACAATAGCTATATTAACAAAAACCTTAAACTAGAAAAACCCAAATGTCAATCAGCAGGTGAATGGATGAACAAAATGTGCTAAATCTGGAGAGTAAAATATTACTCAGCAATAAAAAGGAATGAATTACTGATACACTCAACAATATAGATGAATCCCCAAACCATTATGCTGAAAGAAGCCCAACATAGAACAGTACATACTTATGATTCCATTTATATAAGTATTGTAGAAAAAGGAAACTAATCTATAGTGATAGAAAACAGAACAGTTGTCACCTGAGGTCAGAGGTGGAGGAATGGATGACAAAGGAATGAAAGGAAACTTTGAGGGGGTGGTAAAAATGTTTTCTATCTTGATTGTAGTAGTGGTTACACAGTTGTATAAAGCTGTCAACTGTCATCAAATTATATGCTTTATATAGATGCAATCTGTGGTATGTAAATTATAGGGCAGTGAATTTGTTTAAAGATAATTAAAACATGTCGTGGAGATGACTGGGTGGCTCAGTTGTGAGCATCCAATTCTTCATTTCGGCTCAGGCTGTGATCCCAGGATCATGGGATTGAGTCTCACGTTGGGCTCTTTGCTGAGCTTGGAGCCTGCTTAAGATTCTCTCTTTTTCCCTCTGCTCCTCTCTGCTACCTGCATGCATTCATTCTCTCTCTCTCTCTCTCTCTCTCTCTCTCTCTCCCTCTCTCCCTCTCTCCCTCTCTCTCCCTCTCTCTCAAAAAAAAAATAATAAAATAAATAAATACATACATACATAAATATGTAAATGAATGAATGAATAAGACATGTCATAAAAGGAGGGCAAGAAGCCAGTCAATGCCTTCCTATTGCTCTTGACATAGCTTACAAATCTTTTTACAGTCTGACTCTAGCCTTGCACTCCAGCATTCAAATATTATTAATTCTCCCTTTAGTTCCCTCCAGTGCACATACTGAACTTTTACATCCTGAAACCTCCAGGGCTTTTCCTATTCTGCTTTGAAACATTCAGTGTCCTCTATTCAAAACTGTCTTCTCATCTTTTCTAAGCTTCTTATTCCTCCAAACCTCTGTCTCTTTCTTTACCTCATTTCAGCCTCATCTTTTTTTAGGACTCAGCTAAAACTGTCTTTCTCAAGAATGTCTTCCCCCAAACCCTTAGTTTGGGTTAGGTCTTCCCCTCATAGTCCCTGCTCAACTGTAAGCTCTCTAATCATGTATACTATGTCTGTCTCTCATTCACTGCTGTATCCACAGTACGTAGCATAGGTACTGCCCCCCAAAAGAAACTCAAACATTTGATGAATAAATGAAATTAGGGTTAAAGATGGAAGTACAGGGTATATAAACATTGAATAGGAGAGGGTTAGGATGAGAGAAAATGGGTGTTATTGAAGCTAAGGAATAAAAGTTTCAAGAAGGAAGGACAGATCAGTACAAAATTGCTAAAGAGAGTCTAGTTTAAAAGTGAAAAATGTTAGTTGATGAGGCTTTAGTTAATCATCAAATGGGAAAAAATTTTGCCTCAAGGTGAATTTAAATTAGATATATAGGATTGAAATTATAAGGTACAAGTATATCATTTTATATTAAATACAAAAATGCTTCCTGTAGATAAGTTTTGAAGTCATCCTTGGGGGGAAGCACCTAGTTTGCCAGAGAGAAAGAATCAGGCATGGAAGGCAACTGAGGCAACATTGTTCAAAGGAGGAGCTACCTGACCAGGAAAAAAATAGGGCAAGAAAGTTAGATAAAGTTAGTTAGGAGTCAGAAAGAGAACCTTGAAGCACTGTGGGAAACTGAAATATACTGCATAACTAGACTGTGCTGAGAGGGAATGCTGGATTTTCAGTCAAAGGAAATGTTAATTTTCTTCCAAGGAAGAGGCTAAAATGGGGAAACCTTAGGTCTTCAGCCACAAAAAATAGTTCTTGCTTAATGAAGTCACAGTTCACAAAGTTCTTATTACTCAGAGGACAGATACTACATGCTACACTATAAGAATTGTTTCTTTTCCTCTATGAATTGGGTAGAAGTAAGCTCTTGAATGTCCTTTTACCTTTTCTCTGCATAACTAAATCCTAGCCATCAATTTTCAAGAATCAATATAATTAACATGGGAGCAAATTGAAAGGAGAAATATGAAAATAAGAAAGGGAGACAAAAAAGAAAAGTAGGGACAGTTTTCTAAGATCTCAGTATATAGTAAGTGCTCAATACATTTTTGTCAATTTAATTAATATATTTGGGTTTTTGAAGAAAGCAATACAAGACCAAATTTCTTCAAGACTAACTGTACCATTGTACCCAGAAAAGAAAGGAACTAACATTATAAAATGGCAAACTCTGTACTGGTGGACAGACTTTTACATATTTTATTTCATTGATCCTCCTCATTTGATGAATGAAGAAACAGGCTTAAGAGAGATAAAAGAAGGGCAGAATTCTAAATTCAGGTCTGTTTGATTCTAACAACCCTTGTTCTTTCCAGTGAACTATATTGCCACACAGTATTTTATACATGTGTTTAAAAATATATAAAATTACATATATAAAATAAAATTATATAATATTATATAAGAGAAGTTATCTCTCCAACAAATTAAAGAAATTTTGAGTATTTACTATGTGTATTAGTTGCCCAGAGCTGCTGTAACAAAGTAGCACAAACTGGATGGCTTAAACCAACAGAGACTTGTTATCTTATGGTTTTGGAGAATGGAATTCCAAAATTAAGGTGTTGGCAGGGTTGTGCTCCCCCTGAAGCCTCTAGGAGTAAGATTCTTCTAGCTTCTGATAACATCAAGGGTTCCTTGGGTTGTGGCAGCGTAACTCTGGTCTGTCTCCATCTTCTATGGCTGTCTTTCCAATATGTCTGTGTGTCTTTGTTGTTTTATATGGTGTTTTCTTCCCTAATCTGTTTTCTCTTCTCATAAAGATACTGGTCATAATGGATTAAAGCCTATCCTAATCCAGTATAACTTCATTTTAACTTGATTACATCTGCAATGACTGTTTCTAAGTAAGGGTCATTCAAAGGTACTGGAGGGTTAGGACTTCAACCCTTTTGGGGACACAGTTCAACCCACGGTAAATCTATAAATCAATTTGGAGTGAATTGAATCTTAATTCAATATTGAATATTTCAATCCATGTATATGGTGTTTCTCTATTTTTTAGCCTTCTTTAAATTCTTGCAACATTTTATATAAAATTCCCAGTATTTAGGACTCCTACATATTTTACTATACTTATTTCTAAGTATTTCATGTACTTGATGCTATCAAAAATGGAATTATATCTTTTATTCAGTTTTCTACTTGTTCTTTGCAAGTGTATAGAAATGCTCTTAATTTTTGTATATTGATCATTTTGCTGCACTAGAACTCATTAATTGTAGTATTAGTGGAATCTAAGGAATTCTAAGTAATCTACCAAAAAAAAAAAAAAGCTGCAATACTCATTAGTAGTAGCTTTTTTTGTAGATTCTGTAGAATTCTCTATATGCATGATCATGTCATCTACAAATAAAGACAGTTTCCCCCCCTTGCCAATTGGATGGTTTTTATTTTATTTTTCCTTGTCTTACTGCACCAACTAGGACCTCTAGTACATTAAATAAAATTGGTGAGACTGGATAATCTTGGAGAAAATGCATTTGACAAAGTTTAATACCCATTTGTTGTAAAAACTCTAAGCAAAATTGGAATAGAAGGAAACTTCCTCAAATTCATAAGGGGTATCTATCAAAGCCCCACAGCTAACATATACTTAATGGCAAAAGACTAAATGCTTTCTCCTAAGACCAGAAGCATCAAGAGTTTTGAGTACTTGATCAGATTGAGCTTAAAAGATTACTCTGGCTACAGAATAGAGAATTTATTGGAGGGAAGATAATTATGTAATGGAAATAATTATAAGGTTTTTATTTAAAATTTTGTTTAGGGGCACCTGGGTGGCTCAGTTGGTGAAGCATCTGACTCTTGATCTCAGCTCAGGTCATGAACTCACGGTTGGGATTCTATCTCTCCTTCTTTCTGCCCCTCACCTGCATATGTGCTCTCTCTCTCAAAATAAATAAACTTAAAAATAATTTTTTTTTAAGTACTGCAGGTAAGACATAATGGAGTCTTTAACTAAACAAAGTGCAATTCTTAACCTGGTCAATACAAGCCTCAGGGAGCATTTTTGTTAGTGCTAATGATGGGGGAGCATTAATGGCATTTAGACATGGAGCTAGGAATGGTAGATGTTCTGTAATGGGAGGGAGAGTCCCAACAATGAGGAACTGTCCTGCTTCAAATGTCAGTAGCACCTTGATGGAGAAACACTGGGTTATTAAAGCATAGAAATAGAGTTAAGATTTTGTCATATATTTGATGTGCGATGGGCATTCAAAGATGGATCCCTTGATAATTGGTTTGTGCAACCCACCAGATGGTGGTGCTATGACTTGAGGTAGGAACCTTAGATTAGAAGTTAGTTTGAGGGGTGCCTGGGTGGCTCAGTCAGTTAAACGTCTGGCTCTTGGTTTTTGCTCAGGTCATGGTCTCACAGTTCATGGGTTTGAGCCCTGTGTCAGGCTCTGCACTGGCAGTGTGGAGCCTACTTGGGATTCTCTCTCTCTACCTCTCTTTCTGCCCCTTCCCAAATTGCACTGTCTCTGTCTCTCAAAAAAAATAAACTTAAAAAAAAAAAAAAAAAGAAGTTAGTTTGAGAGGGACGCCTGGGTGGCTCAGTCAGTTAAATGTCCAACTTTTGTTTTCGGCTCAGGTCATGATCTCACGGTTCCTGGGATTGACCCCTGTGTTGGGCTCTGCCCTGACAGCTTGGAGCCTACTGGAGATTTTCTCTCCCTCTCTCTCTCCCCCCCTCTCTCTCTAAAAATAAATAAAACATTAAAAAAAAAAAGCTAGTTGCAGAAAAGTACAAAGTTTGGTAAGTTGAGTTTGAGGAATCTGTGAAATATCAAGTAAGTAATTGGAAATATATTTCTGGGTCTCAATAGAAAGGATAGGCTAGGGACAGATTTAAATCTGTTATGGTTGTTGATGTCATAGGAATGGTAGGTTGTAGAATAAAACGGTGCATATGTAAGACAGAGCTTTGCGTCAGATAAGGGAATAGTAGAGGAGGAGCAGGTTTGAATGATTGAGAAAGAGTAGCCAGACAGAAAGGAAGAAAAAGCCCCAGATAATGTGGTGTCATATGTAGGCCAAGGGAAAGAGTTTTGAGAGAAAGTTGTCAGTATTAATTGCCATAATTATTTATTTATAATTGTCTCTCCATATCTAGGTTGTGAGCCAGGCATGGCTATATGTTTTATTCATCTTTGTATTCACACGGTTCTTGGCATAACATTACTTAATAAATGTTCAAGATTCTTTTTTTTTTTTTTTAGAAAAGAGAGACAGAGTGTGAGCAGGGGAGGGGCAGAGAGACAGGGAGCTGAACTGTCAGCACAGAGCCTGGTGCGGGGCTTGAAACCACCAATGGTGAGATCATGACCTGAGCTGAAGTCAGACACTTAACTAACTGAGCCACCTGGGTACCCCTATACATGTTTAAGATTCTTGAGGGCAGGGTCCATCTCTCTTTATCTGCTATGTTTAGAGTACCTGGTTTACACCCAGTTAATAAATAATTACTGAATGGATGACCATATCTGCACATTTATACTGCATCTTTTATTTTGCACCTCTTTTTGTGTGTGTGTGTTTTCCAACTGTATATTGTGAATTTCTTCACTATAAAAATCTGTAAAGCATGTAAACATGTATATATTTGGTACTTGCCCTATGTGTGCAATATTTAAATAAGTAAATATTTGATGATTGATTCAGCAGTTTGTACTGCCTCTTAGCTAAAGTGTGCATAAATATGTGCTGGGGCTACCATAGATGTTATCCACATATCTGATTACACTACTTTCTGGAAGGCATGATCAAAATATTCTGATGTAAAACTACTCATTATGAACCCTATCTTTCTAACATCCATGGAATGTATCTTTGTAATGTATGCTAGTACTTTAGATTAATATTTTGTTCATGTAGAAACCCAAAAATATTTTTCTGGTTCAATTTAATATTCAAACGAATAGAAGAAAACCTTGGGATTAATTTAGTGGGAGTATAGTGAAAAAAATTATTATATATTGCATATCTTCAGGGACTTGTTTCATAAACTGGAAGCTAACTTGAAATAAATTCACACAGGGTAAAATGAAATAAGTCATTTTACTGACATAGTGCTTTCTGATTTTTCAAAATTATGTTACATGCAGAAGCCATTTATTTGGGAAAGTATCTTCTATGTGCTAGGTTCTAGGCATAGAAAGATGATAAAATTCAATACTTGTCCTTAAGGAACTCAATCTAATGGGGGAGATGCACAGAGAGAAATAATCCATAATGCATGATTAATGCTATGATCGAACTATTTACAAAGGGGTTTGAAAGTACAAAAGAATAATTGATTAACTGCTCAGGAAGTGAAGAAAGAAAGGATTCACTGAAGATAAATCCTAATGGATGAAGAGTAGTTCACTAAACTTAGAAAGGGGGAAAGACAAAAGGAACATAAATGAAGGCAGGAAAGATTGAAAGTCTATTGTACCTTCACAGGTCAGGCAGTTCAATAGGAGAATGGCATGTGAGGTACATGGTGGTGAGAAGGAAGGAAATTTGTGGCTGGAGATGAAGGTGTTTAGGGCCAGACCCTTTATTAACATTTTTTTTTATTGTGGTAAAATATATATAACAAAATTTACTATTTTAACCATTTTTAAGTTTACAATTTAATGGCATTAAGTACTTTCACAATGATGTGTAACCATTACCACTATTTATTTCTAGAACTTTTATTTTAATGTTTTATTTGAAAGAGAGAGAGACAATCCGAAGCAGGCTCTGTAGTGACAGCAGAGAGCCTGACGCAGGGCTCAAACCCACAAACTGAGAGCGTGATCATGACCTGAGCCAAAGTCCGACACTTAACCAACTGAGCCACTCATGCGCCCCTATTTCTAGATCTTTTAAACCATCCCAAACCAAAACTCTGCACCCATCAGAGCAATAACTGTTCCCATATACCAGCCACTGGTAATCTCTATTCTACTTTTTGTCTCTCTAAATTTGAGTATTCCAGATACTTCATGTAACTGGAATTATACCGTATTTGTCCTTTTCTGTCTGGTTTATTTCACTTAGCATAATGTTTTCAAGGTTTATCCATGTTGTAGCATGTATCAGAACTTCATTCCTCTTTATGGCGGAGTAATGTTACCATATATAATTCTGTTTATACATTATCTGTTGATGGACACTTAAGTTGTTTCTACCTTTTGGCTGTTGTGAATAATAATACTACTTTGAACATTGGTGTAGAAGTATCTGTTTGAACCTCTGTTTTCAGTTCTTCTGGGTATTTACCTAGGAGTGGAATTGGTGGGTCATATGGTAATTCTATGTTTAACTTTTTGAGAAACCACCAAACTGTTTTTCCCAGTAGCTGCAACCAGTGTACATGGTCACTAGCAATGCACAAAGGTTCCAGTTTATTTATCCTCATTGACACATGTTTTGTTTGTTTGTTTGTTTGTTTTGTTTTTGATAATAGCCATCGTACTGGATATGAAGTGGTACCCATTGTGCTTTTGATTTGCATTTCTCTAATGTCTAACAATGTTGAATATTTTTTCATGTGCTTCTTGGCCATTTTTATCTTTGGAGAAGGATTTGTTCAAGTCCTTTGCCCATTTTTAATTAGATTATTTGTTTTTGCTGAGTTGTAGGAGTTCTTTATATGTTCTAGATATTAAACCCTTATCAGATATATATTTGCAGATATTTTCTCCCTTCTGTGCATTATCTTTTCATTCTGTTGATACCATCCTTTGATGCACAACAGTTTTAAAATTTATTTTAAGTTTATTTATTTTGAGAGAGAGAGAAAAAAAAAAGCATGAGTGGGAGAGGGGCAGAGAGAGAGGAAGAGAGAATCCCAAGCATGCCCTGTGCTGTCAGCACAGAGCCTGATGTGGAGCTTGATCTCATTAACTGTGAGATCATGACCTGAGCCGAAGTCAAGAGTTGGATGCTCAACTGACTGATCCACCCAGGTACCCCAGTTTAAATTTTTTTTAAGTTCACTTATTTATTTTAAGAGAGAAAGAAAGTACAAGTGCATGTGCACCCTTGTGTGCACCTGAGCGGAGGAGGGGCAGAGAGAGAGAGGGAGAGAGAGGATCCCATGCAGGCTCCTCATTGTCCACATAGAACCTGACACAGGGCTTGAACTCACAAACCATGAGATCATGACCTGAGCTGAAATCAAGAGTCTGACACTGAACCAACTGAGACACCCAGGCACCCCACCAAAGTTTTTAATTTTGATGCAATTCAATTGTATCTATTTTTTCTTTTGTTGCCTATGCTTTTGTTGTCATATTTAAGAAACCACTCCCAGGGGTACCTGGGTGGCTCAGTTGTTTGAGTGTCTGACTTCAGCTCCAATCACGATATCACGGTTTGTGAGTTTGAGTGCCACATCGGGCTTGCTGCTGTCAGCATGGAACCCGCTTTGGATCTTATGTCCCCCTCTCTGTCTTCGCATCCCCATTGATGTTCTCTCTCTCTCTCTCTCTCTCTCTCTCAAAAATAAATGAAAAACACTTTAAAAAAAAAAAAACCACTCCCAAATCAGAAATCATGAAGATCTATCCCTATGTTTTTGTCTTAAGAATTTTATAGTTTTAGCTCTTAAATTTAGGTTTTTGATCCATTTGAGTTAATTTTCTTTTGTGGTTAATTTTCTTCTTACCTTAGAAGGTAAGCATCTAACTTCATTCTTTTTATTTATTTTTTTAACTTCATTCTTTTGCATGTGGTTATATAGTTGTCCTGACACCATTTGTTGAAGAAATTATTATTCTCCCCATTGAATGGTCTTAGCATTCTTATTGAAAAGCCTGTTGAACATATATGGGGGGTTATTTCTGGGCTCTCTAGGGCCAGACTCTTAAGTCTAAAATGCCATACTAAGGAGTTTTGATTTCACCTTGCAGGTCATAGGGAACAATATAATTCAATTTGTTTTTTGAAAAGATAGTCATGAGTGTAGTAAAGGATGATTGTAGAAAAAAGAAAATGAAACCAAGATCAGTTAGGAAATACATTACACAGACATTTAGGCAAGAACTGTGGGTCTGTATTTACAATGGCAGCAAGAATAGAGAATAATAGAGTCGAAAGACTGGTAAGTTTGATATTTATAGCTAAACTCCAAGGTAGATAGGACTTGCAATTCCATTTTATAGATGAGAAAATTAAAATTTTTAAAAGTTATTTACCTCTGGTCTCTAGTACCTGAAGTTGGAGCTAAAACCTGGTTTTATAATTCTGGTTCATAATTCTGGTTTTATAATTCAGTGGTTCATAGTTCAGTGGTTTTCTTACCATACCATGGTTACTTTCTCAGATGGAGAATTATAATAAATGGTGGGGAACAAGAAGTTAGTTTTGGGACTGGTCATATTTAACATCTTTAATGAATGACTTAGAAAAAGTTCACAGTGTACAGATGGCATTCTTAAAGGGGAAGGGTCATGAACAGAAAAATCATCAACTGTGCATTGGGAAAAACATTGAAGCTTTAGTGGAGGCATTTAGGAGAAAATAATCCAAAATGTACTTACTTATAGGGTAAGTAGCTCTGAGCTATCAAAAAAAGAAATTGGCAGGACACCTCCGTGGCTCAGTCGGTAAGTGTCTTGACTCTTGATTTTAGCTCAGGTCATGATTTCACTCACAGTTCCTGGGATCGAGCCCTTCATCAGGCTTTGTGCTGACAGCACAGAGCCTGCTTGGGATTCTCTCTCTCTCCCTCTCTTTTCCCTTCCCTCTCTCTGTCTCTCTCTTGTTCTCAAAATAAATAAATAAACTTAAAAAAAAAAAAGGAATCAGGAATAAAATAATATGCTAGGAAATTCTGTGAAATTCCCAGTGTATTATTTTAGCCAAAAAGGCTAAATTTGAGGTACCACCATGCTAGGTACTGGGAACAGTAAAGATCTTCTACCAGCTAACATTTGTTAAGCACTTACTATGTGCCAGGCACTGTTGCAATCACTTTATCTCAGGCCTGTGAAGCAGATAATATTCTCATTTTACAGATGAGGAAACCAAAGCACAGAGAAGTTTAATAAGCAGTATGTCCAAGATAATAATAAGTTATGGATTCAGAATTCAGACCCAGGCAGTTTAACCTTAGAGCCTGTTCTTTCAAGCACTACATTACTGGGTTCTGCATAATCACAGTCTTTCCTTATGTGCAACCCTTTGTTCAGTATTAATTACATGATAGAGGCTTAATAAAGATACAAAGAACAACTGACATCAAGGAATGAAAGGACGGTTACTAGAGAACCATCTAAAAAGACGTGAAAAAGCATATAACTAAAAATATGGATGTATACTTTCCATACCAAATTCAGCAAGGTGGTTTTATGTTTATACACATCCTACTTATTAAGACCCATTCTGAGAGCTTATGCTGGTGTCTTAATGCCATATGATATCTTTTACCTTAACTAAAAGAAAGGAAGAAACTGTTTTACAGGTTAGTGGGGAAAATTTCTTAACAAGTTTTACTTCTTTAAATGGTGCTTCCCCCCAAAACAAAAGACATTTACTCCTCAAATATTGTTATGGTGCCTGGAATGCCTTCAATTGGAGATTTGTTTGAGTTAACAGCATAGTGTCCATATTTCCCAAATTCAGGACACTATGTCTGAAAAAGAATTAAAAAAAAAAAAAAAAACTGTGGTGAAAAACCATGTAACAGAAAATTGACTATCTTAATCATTTTTAAGTGTGCTGTAATGTTAGCTATGTTGTGCATAATGTTGTGCAACAGATCTCTAGAACCTTTTCATCTTGCAAAACGGAAGCTCTATACCTATTGAACAAAGCTCTCCTTTTCCCTTCTCCTTAGCCCCTGGCTGAAAAAGAATTTTCTTGATTTGAGAAAAAATTTTAATATAAAAACTATTACAGTGGCATAAAATTAAATGTTTAATTGCACAGATAAGGAATCCCCTTCATTAACAGAAGAAAATTATATTAAATTGGAACCTTTAGAAAATCTAGGACACATACTCACTCAAGGCCCTGAGAACTAAAGTGAGCTTTCTAGTACAATTACTTCTGGGGAACTAGCATCAGAGAACTAAGGGCTGACTCTGCCATCACTTTTTTATTTGAAAGTAATGAGTGTGATCAGCCGAGGTAACTTTCACAGAACTTGTGCTGAAACCCAGTTTTGGCCTCCTGCTAGGTAGAAAGATTATTGTTGGAAGTCTAAGTCTTGTAGCTTATTCTGGACAGCTTAAACACATTCCCTTAAATCCACTCTAATCAGGCTTTTGCCCTCACCAGACCAAGTGTGGTTCAGTATTTGAGACTTGGCTAAAATCCAGTAGTCAATTCTTAGTTATCATTTTGCTTCACCTATGAGCAACATTTGATACAGTTGATTACTACGTCCTCTTCCTTGAAACATGTTCTTCATTTTGGCTTTCAGGGAATATTGCTTTCTTTCCACCTCACTAGCCATTCCTTCTCATTCTCTTTTCTGGTTCCTCCTCAGATAGAATGCTCCAAGGCTTAGTCCTTGAACCTTTTCTTTATCAAACTCAGTTCCATAGAGAGCTCATCCTGCCACTTCTTTAAAAATCATCTATACACTGATGATTTCCAAATTTATATCTTTTACCAAGACTGTTCTCTTAAATTCCAGTCTTGATAGACAACTCTCTACTCATCATCTCCTCATGGATGGCAAATACGGTTTTGGACTTAACCAGTCCAGAGCCAACTCCCTGATCTTTCTGCTACCCCAAAACTTCTATTCACAGTCTTTCTCAGCCCAGTGAATGGCAACTCCTTCCTGTCAGCTTCTCAAGCCAGAAACTTTGGAGTCATTCTTGACTTTTTCTCACCCCCGTGTCCAATTTACCAGCAATTCTTGTTGGCGTAGCTTCAAAATATATCCAGAATCCAGACACTTGTCTCTCTACCACCTTTACCGTTCTGGTCTAAATTATCATCATTTCTTGCCTAAATTATTGGTTATAGCTTAACTAGCCTCCTTTCTTCTGTCCTTGCTCCTACTTCAATCTGTTTTCAACACAGCATTATATTAAAATGTCAATTAGGTTATGTTCTTTGTTTGCCCAAAATGCCCTGCTGGCTTCCATCTCAATTGCAGAAAAAGTCCCAAGTCTTTCCAGTGGTCCCTGGGCTCTAGACCATCTGCTTCCCTCACAGTTCTCTGTCATCTCCTACTACCCTTCTTGTTGCTCACTTCATTCACACCAAACTAGCCATTTTGATCAGTTCTTGAAGTATCAGTCATTCTCCTGCAATAGGGCTTTTACACTGGCTGTACCCTCTGCCTAGGACATTCTTTTCCCAGATAGCTGCATGGTAATTCTCACTCTTGAAAGTCTTCGTTCAAATTTACGCCTCTTTGTTAAAGCCTTCCCCTCTTCTCCATCTCTAATGTATTTTTTCCACAGCACTTAGCACTTCCTATTCTATTGTATGACTTCTTTTATCATAATAAGTAAATATTGTATATTAAGTATTGTAATCCCCCAACAACAGAAGGGATTTTTGTTTATTTTTGTGATTTGCTGTCTCCCCAATGCTTAGATCAATGATATGCATGAAATAGGTACTCAATAAATATATGTTGAATAAATTAATATAGGAAGGAATTAAATGCATACTCAAGACCTAAAATGGGATTTGGCAGCAGTGGTGGGTTGTCTTGGCAGGAGGTGGCTGGGACATGCTAAATTAGAGGGGACCTGGCAGTGGAAGATGTGATGAGGACCTAATAGCATAAAAAATTGGGAAAATTTGGAGGGATGAGAGATAGTGAATATAATGAAATTTTTATCTGTAGAAATTAACATCATGCTCTCGTAGAGTCAATTTAAGTTTTGGTTTTTATTTTAAAGGAGGGAATGAAATTTGTTGTAGTAAAAAGGAAAGGAAAGGACATTCTGTTTGCTGATGATGCTTGGATATAGGGAGGAGTAGTTTAAATTATATATGGTTAAAACTAGCTTCACTCTGTCCAGGAGACCATTTCTGGTAATTGGTTAAAATGGTACCCACCTTCTGAAAGACATTAAATGCTTGGTAGAAGAGTTTTGGATTCCACACTATGGGTAATAGTATTCTATTAGTGGATTTTGACTAAAAGAAAGATTTGATAGAAAACAAGTTTTTGCAAAGCTGTTTCTCACTACCATTTGGAAATTGATAAAAGTGGGAAAAGACTAATGGTAAATTAAATTTCTTCATTTATTTGTTCAGTAATGTTGAGTGCCTAAAGTGTGCCAGGAAATAAAGGGGTGACCAAACAAGTAAGATCTCTGCTCTTGTTTGTAGATCAAGGCAGTTGCCATGAACATAGAGAAAGAGTTAAGGGTCAGATATGAAAGAAGTTGCAAAAAAAGAATTGGCTGGACTTGGTGATAGTTTGTGTGGAGTGTGAATGCATGCAGTTCTAGGCACTAGTGGGATAGTTAATAAGATGAGAAAGAAGAGGCAGGAGAACCAGAAGGATGATGATGTCACTGAAGGTAGTGGAAGCTGAGAAGGGCTTCTAATTTGTGGAGAAACTATTTTGATTTTTTACACTTCAAGTTTTAAGGATTAGTGAGATGTATAAGTGGAAATGCTTTATGAACTGGGTATGGCAGATGGGGGGAGACTCTTGCTATCATACTTTTTTTTTTAAGTAGACTTCACACCTGTGCACAGCCCAACACAGGTCTTGAGCGTACGACCATGAGATCAAACCCCAGCTGAGATCGAGTGTGATGCTTAACCAACTGAGCCACCCAGACTCTCATACTTTCTAAGTCTGCCTTGCTTTCCCTTCCAAGTCTGCCTTGCTTTCCCTACTCACCTCTCATTCTCTCCTTCCCTTTCATAGTCCTCCACCTGCACCCTCTTCTGTGGCTTAAAATTTATCACTCAACTTGTCCTTTGTGGGTTGACTGAAGGCACTGCTCTGTATCTTCCTCATTCTAGGGTCTAGGCAGACTAAGCAGCCCCCATCCAAAACATTGGTTGCTATGGTAGAATGACAGAGCGGCAAATTGTGCTCCTTATCATTACTTATGTCTGGAAGTGATTCGTGTCATTTTGCTCATATTCATTGCCTTTCCCTCATCCCAACTTCAAAGAAATCAGGAGGGACAGTCCTACAGAGTGCCTAGGATGAGAATTAGAAATATTTGCCAACACTAATGATAATTAAAGACCTTGATTTTTAATTCATTCTGACATAAATTTGACATAGGATTCATATCCTTGAGATTCAAAGTTTGTGAACTACAGGGGCACCTGGCTGGCTCAGTTGATAGAGTTTGTGACTCTTGATCTCGGGGTTGTGAGTTCAAGCTCCACATTGTGTGTATAGGTTGCATAATAAAAAACATTTTTTTTAAAGTTTGTGAACTTCAAACTTGCATATTCTTAGGAGAATGTATCAAAAAAGAGATTAGAACTGCTGAATGAGCTGTACTTGTTTTTCACAAGTACACCTGGACCACTTATCCTTTCCTTCTTCCATTCCAGAAGCCTTGTTCACTCTTTACTTTCCTCCCTATCCAGCTGAGATTTGATGGTCTGTTGTTTCAGCTTAGTTTCTTGCTATTATTCTCTCTTTTACGTATCTATTTTAAACCTAGCTGGAGAAAATCATATAGCCAGACTGGTATTTGTAGAAATTTATGATCAGCTGCCCCAACTGGGCTTTCAATAGCACCTTACAAATTACAGTAGTCTAGACACCTATCGATTCCAGCATCTTTCAAACTTCTCCTCTCCTCAAGCCTCCCCCACTTCCTATCCCCCATTTAAATTCCTCTTCCCCTAACTCCAGCCCAACATGTGATCTTGTATCCTTTTTGACAGAATTGGACAGGAACTGATAAAACTTTTATTACCAAATCTGCAGGCATACCTACGTTTCTACCAATATGTCTTCCTTCCTTGTTGGATTAAAAAAAGTTTCCTGGGGCGCCTGGGTGGCTCAGTCGGTTAAGCGTCTGACTTCAGCTCAGGTCACGATCTCACCGTCCGTGAGTTTGAGCCCCGCGTCGGGCTCTGGGCTGATGGCTCAGAGCCTGGAGCCTGCTTCTGATTCTGTGTCTCCCTCTCTCTCTGCCCCTCCCCCATTCATGCTCTGTCTCTCTCTGTCTCAAAAATAAATAAACGTTAAAAAAAAAATTAAAAAAAAATAATAAAAAATAAAAAAAGGTTCCTACTTTCTCCAGGACCAGCCTCGGTACCTGTTTTCTGAATCTAATTTCCTCCATCTTTTCAAAGATCTTGTACTATTATTAATCCAGTCTCCTTATATTCAATCTCTGTCTCTATTTACTCTTCAGCACTTAGTGTTCACGTGTAAGAGAGTATATATGAGCAGGGGAGGGGCAGAGAGAGAAGAAGAGAGAGAATCTCAAGCAGGCTCCGCACTCAGTGCAGAACCTGACACACGGCTCGATCCCACGACCCTGGGATCATGACTAAGCCAAAATTAAGAGTCAGATGCTCAACCAACTGAGCCACTTAAGTGCCACTCCCAGTCAGATTTCTTGAAAACAGAATTGTCTTTGTTCATATCTGGATTTTCTCTTCCTGTTACTAATATTTCAACATCTTTTACCCAGTGCACTGTGCTCTTGGCTTCCATGATGCCAGACTCTCCTGTTTTCCTTTTCTCAGTTCTTCTTAGTCTTCTTTGCTTAGTCTTAGTCTTCTTTGCTTCTTCTTTGATGCACCTCTATTTATCATTAAGTATTATAGTTCATAGTTTTCTTTTTTGTCTTCAGATTTTATTTTTTTAAGTAATCTCTGTACCCAACATGGGGCTCAAACTCACAACCCCAAGATCAAGACTCCACCGACTGAGCCAGTCAGGCACCACTAGTTCATAGTTTCCTGTCTAAGATCCTCTTCTCTACTTATTCTGCTCTCTTCATAAGTGCTCATACTCATTCAGAAAACTTCAATTATGCTGATGACTCCAAATGTGTATTCTTTACCCAGATCTCTCTCTTGTTTCTTGTGTATTGCTATATTTCTAGGCCTTCAACAGTATCTTCCACTTACTAGGTGTTTCATAAATGTTTCTCTTGTGACTGGCTGACAAATGAATGAATAAACAAACATAGTTTGTTTCATGGTGGTGATTCTTTGTAATTCTTCTTAATAGACCAGGACCAAATACTTTATATCCCTAGGCCTAGCACATAGTGGATACTTAGTAAATGCTTTATAAATGACTGAATAAAAATGAATGGGTGAATAAAAGAACTTTGTGATGATTCATTATAGCCATCCAACACCAAACACCTTGATTATTCTTTTTAAAAATGTAACTGGGTATAGCTTAAACTAATACTTGCTTCAAGAGAGACTAATTCTTTAACAGATCAAGTAAAAGTTGCAAGTGTGTTTGAAATGTTGACTGAATAACATGTGT
This sequence comes from Panthera onca, assembly GCF_046562875.1. NCBI lineage: Eukaryota > Metazoa > Chordata > Mammalia > Carnivora > Felidae > Panthera > Panthera onca. Next base: position 58,967,982 of record NC_138344.1, on the reverse strand, counting down.
GCAATATAATATTAGTAAGAAAAGAAGTTTAATCACTTAGCTGATCTAGTATATGCACAATGGTCATGAACACAGACTCTTATGTGGGACTGCTTGGGAGAATATCTGGTATCTACTGTAGGCATATGAAATAGAGTACAGTTTCCTTGTCTGTAAAATGTAAAGCCCACCTCATAGGATGGTTATGAGGATTTAATGCAGTGATACTTATAAAACACTTAGCAGAGATCTGGCACAAAATAAAAATTAAAAAATTTAAACATTTAATACCCATCAGTTATTATTAATATATCATTTTGATCCAGCTGCTATAGGTCCCAGCCAAAGACATAGTATAGATGAGTAACTGCTAAACCTGGCTGCTTATCAGAATCACTTGAGCTTTAAAAAAAAAAAAAAAAAAAAGATTTCACGGGATGCCAGAGTGGCTTAATCGGTTAAGTGTCTGACTTCAGCTCAGGTCATGCTCTCACGGTTCGTGAGTTCGAGCCCCACATCAAGTTCTGTGCTGACATCTCAGAGCCTGGAGCCTGTTTCAGATTCTGTGTCTCCCTCTCTCTCTCTGCCTCTCCCCTGCTTACACTCTGTCCCTCTTTCTCTCAAAAATAAATAAAGTTAAAAAAAATAAACATTTAAAAAAAGATTTAAATGGGGACAGGGGGACGTGGTGCCTGGCTGGCTCAGTTGGAGGTACATGTATCTCTTGATCTCCAGGTTGTGAGTTCGAGCCCCATGTTGGGTGTAGAGATTACTTACATAAATAAATATTAAAAAAAGAAAAAAAGATTTCTGGGCTGATCCCCAGACTATTATAAATCACACTGGAGTGGGGTGGAGGAGGTAAGAATATGTATTTCTTACAGCTCCCTAGGTGATTCTGAGGATCATCCAGGTTTGGTAGTTATGTTACAGAAGATAGAATTGTCTCTAGAAATCATCTGAGTATGAGATATAAATGGGAAAAATGTTTCTGGTATGGAGAAAAAAGGAGCCAGAAATCTGTAAAAAGCTAATTATATATAACCTTTGGGATCAATGGTCAAAGTTGTGCTGATTGTCCAAGAACAGGTCATAATGAAAGTGAAGCATACACAGCTGAGCCATTTTCAAGGTCCCAGAATGAAAAGAAAAGCAGAGCCACTGAGCTGGTAACAGCTGCCAAAATTAATTCAGAGTAGCCATGTGGGATGGGAAAGCACTAAATGAACTTCAGAAAGAGGTGGTAAAAATATAAAGATTATGTTTTAGGTATTGGAGGAAGAAAGATTAGAGGAAAATAGATGAAATAGCTGAGGACGAGTGAGAAGTGCTGTAGGAAAATATCAAGAGAAGATGATTCTTACTAAAAAAAAGAGGTAAAGAACATATGTCTTGGAAGAGAGAAAAAGAAAGGTCTCAGGAATGACAGTAAAAACATTTTAAGAGATTAACATGGAAAAGGCCAAAGACAGCATACATAATCAGCCAATTATAGATGGACTGCAAATCCTAGAGAGACCAGTATTACAGAAGGGGAAAGGTGAAGTAAAGCTAAGGCAATGAAGTTGATAACAAAGGGAAATAAATGAGGGAGTTTAGAAGAAGTCTTGAAGGATAATTAGAATTATACAAATATGAGGGGCACCTGGGTGGCTCAGTTAGTTGGGCATCCGGCTCTCTATTTCAGCTCAGGTCATGATCCCAGGGTTGTGGGATTGAGCCCTGTGTTGGGCTCCATGCTGAGTGTCGAGCCTGCTTGAGATTCTCCCTCTGCCCCTCTTTCCTGCTCGCACACTCTCTCTCTCTTAAAAAAAAGAAAAAGAATTACATAAATATGAATAAAGTACCATTTAAGGTAGAAGAATATGTAGTACACAGTATAAAACTTGAAAATCTAAGGAATGATTCAGCAAACATTTATTGAGATGGACACACAGGGATGAATGAGAAATGCAGTCAGTGCCTGTTGTCATGGAATTCTCATTTTTTTAATGTTTACTTATTTATTTTGAGAGAGAGAGAGCATGCACACACAAGTGGGGGAGGGACAGAGAGAGAGAGAGAGAGAGAGAGAGAGAGAGAGAGAACCCCAAGCAGGCTCCATGAGCTCCATGAGATCATAACCTGAGCCAAAATCAAGAGTTGGACACTTAATTGACTGAGCCGCTCAGGCACCCTGGAATTCTCATTTCTGATAAACCTTGGGGGTAGAAGAGAAACAGGGTGACATTCTTACTAGAAATAGAACTGCACGTGATAAAAGAATGTTTTGTTTTTGACCGGACTGAATATGAGGCTCTTCCCAGTAGAGTTGAGTCGGGCAAGGCATTTTGAGCATTTTGGGTTTTTGAAGGATACATTGGAATCTGGATTGGAATCTGTCTGACCATAGATGTAAATTAGGCAAGGGAATGTGTGTCTGTCTCTCTATCTACACACACTGATCTCTCATCCCCAAAGAAATTTGAAAGAGAAATCATTTCATATGTTATAATATATTGTAAATAAGGATATTTTGGCAAAAGTCTGAAAGTGACCAAAAGGGACCTGTGAAGCCGGACGAGAATCATTTCATAAAATAAGGATTAAATAATACTTCTTAGAGTTTATGTACTGTTAGCTGTCTGGAATATACAAAAAAAAAAGAAAGTATTCCCTATTACATTGCCAGTTCAACCGAGTTTTTGTGGCAGAGTGAAATATTTTTTTTCCAATCATGCAATAGTGAGAATCAAATTAGTTTCTCAACAACTGGGAAGTTTTGGCAGAGTCATTTAGAAGATAAGCAAATTCATGTTAGAGCACAAGGAAATTAAAACTATGAGGAAGAATGATCAAAAGGGAAGCCAAGCTTCCTTTTGAAGGTGTTGAGATGCTGGAAGTATTAAAACAAGTGAAGGCTCTCAGAGGAAGGGTTAAAACCAAAGGAGTTAAAGAACTAAAGAGACCTGTCTGTATGAAGAAAGGATTAATGAAAAGCATGAAAGGAAAGGAAAACAAAGTTGAAGAAATTAGAGCAAATAAAAAAAATCAGAAACAAAATGAAAAAGTCTTCATAAACAGACTCAAGATGGTAGAAAACATAAGATTAAAGCCAAAATTAAGTCATTGCTTTATATTCTTACATTTTGCAACAGTACAAAGGAGTGTCACGGTAGCTAAAAACACATTCAGATTTCCTTAAAAGGATAACATTGAATGTAAGAAGAATTCCTTATGAAACTGTTTCAGGAGGTAGATGAGAATTTGGGGGATGAGGTATACATATGGGGAGAAGAGGGGTCAGATGCCTATAATATTGCACTGTGAAAAAGATAAACAGTTTAGTAGCAGACATCTAGATTCTAAAAGTGAGGAGCATAGTAAAATTGCTGTAGAGGAAAGAGAACTTCTAGGTTTAATGATCTCCCACCTGGGCTCTGTGAGGTCTTTGAGCAAATCCTTGGCACTTCTGTTCAAAGGCATATGGAAGGTGAGATAACTTGCACAATGTTAATAGGTACAAGTAATAATAATAACTTGCACTAGTGTTAATAGGACGTGAGAGAAATTGGGAACTGGTACTTGCTGGTAATACTAAACACTAAATATAAGATTATTGTGAGAATTGTGCTGGAAAGATTGACAGGAATAATAGAGAACATGAGATGCCAAGGGAACAATATGCCATGAGGGGGGTCCGAAAAGCTAACTGAAAAATCCTTACATGGCAAAGGAATGGGGTGGAAAATAAATTCATTATGCTTGGCTTAAGAAAGGGCTTTTATTTAGACAAGCTATGATTTTCTCTTGAGTGCCACGTAAAATATATTGTTCCAGAGCAGCTTTTGAAATGTGAGGGCTTTACGTATGAGCCATTGGGATCAGTGTCTCCATTCTCAGTAAGGAAGATTGAAGAGAAAATTAAAATGATAAAAATAAAGCAGTACTGCCCATATAATTCTATACTATTTTTGTGGTCTGTGGATTGAATTTCCCTTCCTTCATTAAAAAATTTTAAAAGTATATAAGGATACAAAGGAGACAGTGCAGGGAAGCTGAGGCCACTCATAGCCTAGCATTTAAGAATAGCATATCTGTAGCAATTTCAAAAGGAAGTTTAAAATAAAGAGTGCAGAGACGTTGGGATAGCCTAGCATTTAAGAATAGCATATCTGTAGCAATTTCAAAAGCAAGTTTAAAATAAAGAGTGCAGAGACGTTGGGATAACATCATAAAAATGGATAAAAAACAGAGTAATACAAACTTATTGAAAGCAAGAATAAAAGATGGTTATGTTCTTTGGAGGGGCAAAAAAAATTAGATCATGAAAATAAAGGAAGTGGGAAAAAAAAGTAAACATAGGCTAATTGCACATTATTGGAGAGCAGTTTTTAGTGATCATCTGATCACATAGCATTTGGTGTCCGTTTCTCCTGCTGCCTCTGCAGCTTTCCATCAGTGATCTCATTCCTGTGGCTTTAATTGCTATTCATATGCTAATGACTCTCAAATCGTTGGTGCCCAAGCTCCAGACCTATATATCCAGCTGACTACAAGATCTCTTCTCAGGTGTGTCACAAGTGCCTCATATTCAACAGGTCCAAATCTGTAAAAATCATCCCCCCACTCTCCCTCCCACCCCAAGTCTATTTCTCCTGTTTCCCTCTTGTGGAGTACTGCCACCTTACTCATCTAGTTTCCTACTTTAGAAATCTAAACATCATCCTTGCTGTTTCTTCTTTTACCCTTGTATCTAATCAATCAGCAAGATATTCATTCTTTCCCTTTAATAGTTCCCATGTATATTTATCTCTCTGTTCTCATTCTATTAGTTTAGACCAGAGGTTGGCAAACTTTTTCTATAAAGGACCGAATGGTAAATACGTTAGGCTTTGCAGGCCATATGGTCTTTGTCACAATCACTGTAGCTCCGAAGCAGCCGGACACAATATGTAAATGAACGGGTGTAGCTGTTTTCCATAAAACTTTATTTATAGACACTGAAATTCACATTGTGTATAATTCACAAAATATTCTTCTTCTTTTGCTTTCCTCCCACCCCTGTCCCAACCATTTTAAAATGTAAAAACCATCCTTAGTTTGTCATCCCTATGAAAACAGAAGCAGGCCAGATATGGCTCACAGGCCATAATTTGCCCACCCCTGTCTTAGACCACCATTTTCTCACCTGAAATACAACAGTAGTCTTCTACTCTCCTACCTGGTCTCCCTCTAGTCTTGTCCCTCTGGTCCACTTCTCTTACTGAAGCCAGGTTGACTTTTCTAATTTTTTTTTTTTTTTCAACGTTTTTTATTTATTTTTGGGACAGAGAGAGACAGAGCATGAACGGGGGAGGGGCAGAGAGAGAGGGAGACACAGAATCGGAAACAGGCTCCAGGCTCCGAGCCATCAGCCCAGAGCCTGACGCGGGGCTCGAACTCACGGACCGCAAGATCGTGACCTGGCTGAAGTCGGACGCTTAACCGACTGCGCCACCCAGGCGCCCCCCAGGTTGACTTTTCTAAATTGCAAATTGGATTGCTCTACCTTGCTTGAAGTCCTTTAAAGGTTGACCATAGCCATGGGAATGTACCCACATTTTTTGGCAAGACCCTTCATAATGTGGACCTTGCTTACCTTTCTAGCCATGTTTCCTTGCCACATGTTTCTAGCAGCTTCAGCTGCTTAGAACTGCTTGCAGTTTCTGTAGTGTGTAGTATTTTTCACTTCTAAGTTTTGACACATCCCTTGAATATCTTTCCTCCTTACCCTCTGACTACTTCACCTGGAAAAACACTACTCTTCCTACTGGACACATTTTAGCTATCATCTCCAGAAGCCTTTCCTCACTCCCCTAAGGTGTTTTATCCCCTAAGGATTTAAGTGCTTCTACTAAGTTCTCTTGTCATATCTGCAGAACCTAATAATAGCATTTATTTTGCTATATTATAATTAACTATTTGATTGCTTCCCCAAAATAATAAACTCCTTGAGTGCCTAGAATTTGTCCATTATTTTATTCCCAGTTTCACGTATGGTGCCTTATAATACCCTCGGCACTTCCATTTCTATCTTTTTGCATTAAAAAAATTGAGATATGGGAATGCAAGCTGGTGCAGCCACTCTGGAAAACAGTATGGAGGTTCCTCAAAGAATTAAAAATAGAACTACCCTACCACCCAGAAATTGCATTACTAGTTATCTATCTAAGGGATACAGGTGTGCTGTTTCGAAGAGGCACATGCACCTCAATGTTTATAGCAGCACTATCAACAATAGCCAAAATATGGACAGAGCTCAAATGTCCATCGATGGATGAACGGATAAAGAAGATGTGGTGTGTGTGTGTGTGTGTGTGTGTGTGTGTGTGTGTGTGTATATATATATATATATATATATATATATAATGGAGTATTACTCAGCAATCAAAAAGAATGAAATCTTGCCATTTGCAACTATGTGGATGGAACTGGAGTGTATTATCTAAGTGGAATTAGTCAGAGAAAGATAAATATCATATGACTTCACTCATGAGGACTTTAAGATACAAAACAGATGAACATAAGGGAAGGGAAACAAAAATAATATAAAAACAGGGAGGGGGACAAAACATAAGAGACTCTTAAAATATGGAGAACAGAGGGTTACTAGAGGGATTGTGGGAGGGGGGATGGGCTAAATGGGTAAGGGGCATTAAGGAATCTACTCCTGAAATCATTGTTGTACTATATGCTAACTAATTTGGATGTAAATTTTAAAAAATTTAAATTAAAAAAATAATAAAATAAAATAGAGATATTCATATATCATAAAACTTACCCTTTTAAAGTATACACTTCAGTTTAGTTTTTAGTATATTGACAATACTGTGCAGCTATCACCACTAATTCAAGAACATTTTTTTTAAAGATTTTTTTTTAAGTGATCTCTACACCCAGCGTGGGGCTAGAACCCACAACACCAAGACCAGGAATCACGTGCTCTACCATTTGAGCCAGCCAGGTGCCCCCAGAACATTCTCATCACCACAAAAAGAAACCCCATGTCCTTTTGTGACTAGCTTCTTTTACTTAGCATATATGTTTTCAAGGCTTATCCATATTGTAGCAGGTAACAGTACTTCATTCCTTTTTATGACTGAATATCAACATTATATTTTAAGCTTCATTCTTCAAAGCTGCCAGGACTCTAGGGGAAGACCCAGTTAAGGCTGAAGGGCCCCTCCATGGTCTTTTTTCTCCAACCGTCTTTCACACTGCTTTTCCTCCTGTATCATGTGCTATAGCCAAACAATATTTTGATCATATTTTCATACATGTCTCATGTTTTCTTGCCTTTGTACCTTTTCTTATGTCATCGTCTCTATCTGGAATGCCCTTTTCTACCTATTTACAATTTTTCCTAGCCTTCAATGACTAATTCAGGTAAAAATTCCTTCCCTGAAGCTTTCCTTGATCAGATCAGCTAAGAACCATCTCTGAATTCCTACAGTAAGTATACTGCTTTAGGTGCTAAACTTGCCTACTGATTCCTTGAGACTGCTCTCATGTTTTCCAATTTTTTTATACTCTCCCATCTAGTACCTTGGTACAGTAATTTTTTAAAATGTAAATGAAAATGGCATGACCACTTTGGAAAAGGAGGAACCTCACTCTTGCACATTTATCCCAGAGAAATATCCTAGAAAACTAATATTCATGTAAAAATCAGTATACTGTTTTTTATAGCAGCTGTATTTGTAATAGCCAAAAAGTTGAAACCACCAACATGTTATACAGTAGTTGAATACTAAAGCAAACTGTAGTACATTCATATCATGGAATACTACTCAGTAATAAAGAGGAATGAACTATTGATATATGCAGCAACTATATGTTATACTGAGTAAAAAGAAATCTTAAAAGGCCACATATTATATGATTCCATTTATATAACATTCTTGAAATGACAAAATTGCAGAGTTGGGAAACAAATTAGTATTTACCAGGGTTTAGAAATAGTGTGAGGAAGGAGGATAGATTTGAATATAAAGGATAGTATGAGGGATATCTTTGCAATGATAGAATAGTTCTGAATCTTTGTTTTGGTGGTGGTTACGTGAGTGTGTGTGTGTGTGTGTGTGTGTGTGTGTGTGTGTGTGACTGTGTGTGTGTGTGTAAAAATGACATAGAATTATACATACACATTGTACCAGTGTCAGATTCCTGGTTTTGATGTTGTGTTATAGTTAGATAGGATGTATGTATTGGGGGAATTGGGTGAAGTGTATATGGGACTTCTCTGTGCTATCTTTGCAATTTCTTACAGATCTATAATTATTTTGAACTAAGAAGCTTAAAACTTTCTCTTTAGAGATTGAAAAGGTATTTATCATAATCATTTTGGCACTCATGGTCCTGCTTCTGATCACTATGAATCTGTGTATACTTTCAAAGTCAATTTACTTTTGAGGTTGACAAGAGAACCTGTTTGTAGTGATATTGTTGTTACATTTTACAATTGATACCTGTTTAAGCAAGATCTGGGACAGTGGTTCTTTGTGGATGACATCCTGGCTTTCAAAGACCTTGTCTTAATTTTTAAATTAAGTGCTAAGTTAAATTAAATTAGTTTGAGTCATATTTTGTTACAGTTTTAAGTTCCTATTGTTCTTGTCTACTGGATCTTGAAGGACAATGACCACAACAACAAGTCCTATGTAGTATCTGTTATCGTATGAGAGCTTGATAAGCATCAGTTACTTTTGATTTTGCATTAACTGATTCAAACAATTAATTCTTATTTTAACATAGAGTTAGTAAGAGGTTTCTTCTGGTAAGATTTTGAAAAAAGATACCATTAAGCAATGTTCAACTCAAATTTTTAAATGTTTGAAAGTTATTAGACTATATATTAAGTAAAATGAATATTCTTTTGCGAATTTAAAGTACTACAAAATCAAAATTTCTCTCTAATTCTTTTTGGAAAGAGGTGGGTATATATAACTTAAGGATTTTTCTTTTGTATTTATGATCAAACTTAAAGTGAATATCAGCAAAAAAGGGGAAATATGAGCAAAACTCCATATTCTGTAGTAAAATGAAAATTTTTTTTTTCAGATTAAACTACAGAGCAACATATCATATCAGATGGCAGATATACATCATTTAAAGGGTAAGAAAATTAATTACAGATTAAAGATAAACAAAGGTCACTAAATGTCTAATATCCTCAACAATTAAGAAATAGCTAGACAGCTAAATGAAATAAAAATTTTTGAACAAAGCTCCTTTGATGGCAAAATGTTTACTTTTTCTTAAGATATCATAAAAGAATTTTAATGTTGCTTTATACACATTAAAAGTTAAAATTTATATTTTAATCTTGTATATAGACAGATTTCATACAATGAAATGTTACTGAAAGAAGCCTCAAAGAAAATTGAGGTATAGCTTCAAAAGCTATCAAATTTCTAGGGAAAGGGTAAGGGGTAATCCCTCTGTATTGTGTCCAACTGCTAAATAATCCATTCAGGTCTAGAGATGCTTTAGATGGGTCCTCCAGGCTTCATGTTTACCCTGGGAACAGAAAGAAACTCAGAACAGAAAGAAAACCTGGAAAGAAACCAGGAAGAAACCTGTAGATAGATAGATAGATAGATAGATAGATAGATAGATAGATAGATAGATATACTGTGTGTGTATTTGTGTGTGTGTGTGTGTGTGTATTTTTTCACTTAGATGAAGTGATAGGAAATGACTAAAGGTTTTATAAAAAATAATAGGTACGGTGAACAAGCTCTATGCTTTGCTTACATTACTTCATACCATCACCTGCCTGTGGAGTTTGGGACCTGAAGAGGACCCCTCTTCTCCCTCACACCCTTTGGTTACAACACTGTATGTATGTATGTATGTGTGTATATATATGGTGTTTATTTATTTATGAGAGATGTGTGCACACATGAGCGAGGAAAGGGCAGAAAGAAAGAATTTCTGGCGGACTCCACACTGTCAGCACAGAGCCAGAACTTGAACTCGTGAACTGTGAGATCATGAGCTGAGCTGAAATCAAGATTGTCAGATGCTCAACTTACTGAGCCACCCAGGCACCCCTGTGATAAATATAACTCTATATTTATTTTGTTGTTTTTACATGTTTCTTTCTTTATTTTTAGAGAGAGAGTGCATGCATGCACATGGGTACATCACACACACACACACACACACACACACACACACACACACACACACAACCAGGGCGTGTAGAGCAGAGAGGGAGAGGGAAAGAGAGAATCCCAAGCAGGCTCCATGCAGTCATTGCAGAGCCCGGTGGACACTCACTGTGAGATCATGACCTGAGCTGAAATCAAGAGTCAGATCCTTAACCAACTGAGCCATCCAGGTGCCCCAACACTGTATATTTTAAAACTTGGCAGGCAGTGACTCTAAGTTTTTGTGTGTGGGTAATACATGCTCTGTAATTTCATAAATATATCTTTATTCTATAACAATTTTGACCCTCTTTAGGTGGAATTTGATAATAGATTTTTATGATCCTCTTGAAGAAGCCAACCTGAGCTGGCTTTGTAATTTATTGAAGTTTTTGCTTCTCACCTAGCAAATTATTAGGAATGTGTTATAACCTGAAAATAGAAATTATGATTATTTTTACTATGATGTAGAACAGCTTTGACATTCTCTTAAAAATTCACTTCCTGGGTGGCCACATTTGTTTTTGCTGCATTTGTGTCCGTGTTCTACTCTTTATGACTCACAGGATATATTAGGATGACACAGAAGATGCCACTCTGTCAGTGCTGTTTCCTGCTTGCTATTTTTACAAATGAGTCTGCTTGTCATCAAAGTATGTTTCTATTAAATAATAATAGATCAGTTGAATAAGAAATCCAGTGCCTTCTCCTAGTCTACCTTATAAAAAATGACAGCCCATGTTACTGAGTAAAAGTCTTTATTGTACAGTGTGCATTGAAGTCGATCCTAAGATATTTTGAAAATTTTTTTATGATGCTCTTCAGCAGAATAAAAGGCTTTGATTTGAATTCATACCTCTACAAATTTTGGGTTTAGTGCAGTTACTCAAGCTTGCACTCTTAAGATTGAATTTCCTTTTAATGTGACTTTTGCTCCTTAGGAACTATTTTCGACTGAAGCAAACTTCTTGACAAGTCAACTATAAAATCCAGATTGGACTATTTTCTTTGAAAAATTAAAAAAAAATTTTTTTTAATGTTTGTTTATTTTTTAGAGAGAGACAGAGTATAAGCAGGGGAGGGGCAGAGACAGAGGGAGACACAGAAACTAAAGCAGGCTCCAGGCTCTGAGCTGTCAGCACAGAGCCCGATGTGAAGCTTGAACTCATGAGCAGTGAGATCATGACCTGAGCCAAAGTCAGATGCTTAACTGACTGAGCCACCTAGGCACCCTCGTTGAAATTAATACTAGATATGATGGAATTAATACACACTAAGACCTAAACCTTATGGTAGCTATTTTTTTGGGAAATGAAAGGAATGAGAGTTAGTTTTTGATCCCTGAGTTAACAAATTAACGTTCTAGTATACACCAATTTATCTTGAATGGCTCACCTTATTTTTATGCCTATTGCTGAGAAAATTTGAAATCAAAATTTTCTAGAAGTAAATTTTTTTTCTTTTTTTTGCTTTGAAAATTGGTCCTAGGCAACCCCTTTCTTAACTACATCCCTAATCTATTGAAGTTAAATTGAAGGAGTATGGCCAGGCCTTTCTGTAACATACCCTGATGTTACTGTCAGAAGTAGAACATCCTGCACAATCAACTGTGGACCTGATCGTATGTTAAGTCACTTTGAGAATCCTGGTGTGGTGACCTGGAGCAGCCCCAGTAGACACAAGAGTATATTTGGGTCCAAAATAAAGAAAACACAAGGCAATCAGTTGAAAGTAAAATTGTGATGTAGGAAAACTTTGTCTTTAGTTTTGCTCTCTGATCTGTTTATGTTTCCCCCTTTCAGGTCTTTGTATTGACTGGCTCAAATGACCAATTAGCTCCCTGCTTTATATAATCTTTTCTCTGTTTAAACAGGAAAGGTTTCGATGTTTTACATGGACTCACTCATATTGACGTTTTTGTTTTGTCAATTGTATTTTAAGCCTTTTATCTCAATTTAGAAATAAAACTTTACTTCTTGATAAAGGAATTACAAATGTTGTCAGTGACAAGCTTTGTGGGGAGAAGAGAACCATCCCAAATCTTAAAATCATAGTGAGCCTCAGGTTCATTCTGAAGGTAAACTTAGCTACTTCATTTATTTTACTGTGTAGGAAAAAGCCTGCATGAGTCCTAAAGCCCACCAATTGAGAGCCATTCTCTAGTAGCTGTTAGGTGGTGCTCTTTTTCTTTTTTTCTTTTTTCTTTTTTTTTTTAATTGCAGTAACTTTAGTTTCAGAACCTTTCCTGCCTGAACACAGGTTCACTGAACTGGCTAACTCTATGTGTAAGCTACAAGGCCTTTTGTCACTGCCTCCTGCCGAGATTTCATTGTCTCTGTAGAATTGATATCCATGGCTGAGGCCATAGTTTCTGCTACCTCTAGTTGTCTAAATCTTAGGAGATGGGGCCAGGGACCAAGTAACAAACAGAATGTTTTATTCAGGGATACCTGGTATCATATTTGCTACTTTTATCTGAGGTGGAGTTAGTGGATGAAAAACTATGGAGATCAGCCATGTTTACATATTGGAGAATTAATAGAGTAAAAAGGAATTTAAAATGTGGCTTGATTAAACTTAGAGAAAGGAATGGTGGTTACCAGGGGTTCGAGGGGTGGGGAAAGTGAGATGTTGGTTGAAGTATACAAACTCTCAGTTGTAAGATGAGTAAGTCTTGGGGATATAATAAACAATGTGGTGACTATGGTTAACAGCATTATATTATGTACCCGAAGATTGCTAAGAGAGTATATCTTAAATGATGATTATATGAGATGATGGAGGTGCTAGCTATTGCTTCAGTAGTAATTTCACAGTGTACAAGCGAATTAAATCAACATGTCGTATAGCTTACACTTATAAAATGTTATATCTAAAACATTTTTTTAAATAAAATAAGTGGCTTGAATGTATAAACATAATTATCAACTACAAGCATTTTATGTGAATCATTAACTTTCACATTTGATTATTATACAAAAACTATTATTATGCATATTGTTTAACTATTTATCTGCCTCAACAAATATTCACCCAACTTTAAAATTTTTATTTGTTGTCATTGTCACAGTTATGATTCTACAATAAAATTTAGAAAGTAGAGAAAAAAAAATACGCTCAGAATCCTACCACTAAACATAATCACTGGTAGTACTTTGATGGATTTTTATTCTAATCTAGTTTTTTTACATGGATATAATTACATTGTAAATATTTGTTTACATTTGCTTTTTAAAAACTTAAATCCCAAGTATTTTTAGAGTGCCTTTAAAGTAATAAGACTAATTTTAGAAGTCTTCCATGAAAAGTAGATTTTATAATATTTGTACATTATGGTTACATACATTTTAGTCTTAATAGATGTTACCTATACCAGAAAGACCTCTGTTGCCATTTATACAAATTAAGACTTCTTTTTTTTTTTTAACTGGAAACTTTACTGTTACTTTTTTTTTTTTAATTAAGACTTCCTTCTACTTTAGCTTACTTCTAAGGCTATTAGCTAATTTTTAAATCATGTATTTAAGAAACTGATATTTCTCTTCTCTGGCTGAATTACTTTTATTTGTAGGGTCACATGAAGAGGGACCAACTCTAGAAAATGTGGGGCCTGTGGTTATGTATTAAATGTTCACAAAAGAGCATCTGGCCCCACTTTTAATCTACTGTCCAGCTTAGAATTTCATGTTATTCGTTACAACTAAAACTTTCAGCTCTTGTCCAGGAATTATGAGCTTTGAGAATGCAATAGGGGTATATGGGGACCTAGCATTAGTAGCAAAACTAGAAATGAGATCTCACGTAATTGGCACCTTAAACTGGGAGTCAATGTGATTTAGAATGAAAAAGAAACCTTGAATTCTTTATCCGTAGCCAATATATCTAAAAAACATGATTTCCCCCCACCTTTATAAACATTTTTATTTATTCTTGAGAGATAGAGCGTGAGTGAGGGAGGAGCAGAGAGAGAGGGAGACACAGAATCCAAAGCAGGCTCCAGGTTCTGAGCCGTCAGCACAGAGCCCGATGTGGGGCTCGAACCCATGAACCGTGAGATCGTGACCTAAGCTGAAGTCAAATGCTTAACTGACTGAGCCACCGATGAGCACCCCCCTCCCAACTTTATAAAGCAGATAGGTTTATACAGTTAGGTAGGATTGGGTGCCTGGGTGGCTCAGTCAGTTAAGTGTCCAACTCTCAGTTTCAGCTCAGGTTATGATCTCACGGTTTCTTGAGTTTGAGCCCCACATCGGGCTGTGCACTGATGGTACGGAGCCTGTTTAAGATTCTGTCTCTCTCTCTCCCTCTCTCTCTGTCCCTCCCCTACTCATGCTGTCTCTGTCTCTCTCAAAATAAATAAACTTGAAAAAAAAATTTTTTTTAAGTAGGATTTTGTTGTTGTTGTCACTGTTTCCACAAGTTAATATGTATCTACATAATATGACAAGATGTATAATTTTTTAATATTTCTGATTGATATAGAAACCACTGAGGCTATCTTATTTTTTTAAACAAATTTTATTGTCTATGCATATGTTATAAAAGGCAATTAGATTTATATAATTTATATAATTTAATATATATTTATTTATATAAATATAATTTATATAATTTAATTTATATATAATTTGTTTATATAATTTAATTTATATATTTTATATATAATTTATATAATTTAACTTAATTTTTATAATTTATACAATTCATATATTTTAATATATAATTTATATAATTTAATTTATATAATTTATGTAATTTAATATATTTATATAATTTATATATTTATAATTTATATTTAATTTATATAGTTTAATTCCCTGAGAGTTTGAGTAAAGAAATTGAGAAGTGTATATAAGTTTTAAAAACCCCATAACTTCTCAATCAGAAACATTAGAGTAAGTAAATTTTATTCCTTTGATTCTTACATCGTGTGGATAGAGCAACTTGCTGAGCTTCGTCAGGAGTTTCTTCGACAAGAAGACCAGCTTCAGGACTATAGGAAGAACACTACTTACCTTGTGAAGAGGTTAGAATATGAGAGGTGAGATGCCATATAGCAACAAATAGTTATGAATCTGGAATATGTGTCCCACATTTGGACAATTTATTTCTTCCTCTCTGGCTTCTGTTTTTCTTCTTTAATTTTCTTAGGTCTTTTAAGTTCCTTTTCTCTTGTCTTCCTATGCGTCTTTGAAATCCAAACTCTTATTTTGGTATGTTAAACACCATGGGAATACCTTTTAGAAGATGTGTTTAGTCTGCCCATATAGTGGAGTACATTGTGAGTCAGAAAATCTTGCAAGGCCTGAGTTTCATTGCATTAAGTGTGCAAAGACTGAAAGAAGATTCTGTGGTTCTTTTTGAGGGGCATCCAGAAGATGAAGCCAATGCTGAGAGAAGTCCCCAGAATAAGCTGAGGGACTGGCACCAGCTGTTTCTTCTGTTTGGCATTTCAGTCCCCTCTTGTACATCTCTGCACTAAGTTGGTGGTAAGGTCAGGGAACCTCTTTGTAGCAATCACTCTTTAAAAATCTTTGTTACATCTTTAATCCATTTTATAGTAAAGGGTATTTTTTAGGACTGCATACCAAAAATTAGAAAGATTCACCATATTTTAGAACACCGTTTATCCATTTCTGATTTGTTACTCTTATAGGTTATCAGTATATTAACCTGACAGTATTCAATAATTTTCAGCATATCAATAGGATTAAAGAGTTAGCATATTCAGAGGTAATATATTATTCCAGCATGTTAATGTACCAAAGTTTGTTTAATCTCTCCCAATTGCTGGACTGTTGTAGTTTTCCTTATCTTACTGTTATGAATATCAGCTATAAAAATCTTTACGCAAAAAGGATTTTTCCCTCTTATTTCACTGGTGTATATTCTCAAATATAGAATTCCTGAGACAGAATTTTTTATTGTTTTGTTGCTTTTATCACATATGTGAAAGATTGCTTTCTGTAATGGTTGTGCTAATTTATAATGTCAATGTTTCCCCATAGCCCCACCAACATTAGTTTCTACAATTTGGACTTAATTTTGCTAGTATAGAATAAAATACTATCATATATACATATAGGAAGTTTAATTGCATTTTTAATGGTTTAAGTTAACATTTTTCTGTAAATTTTTTAACTACTTGTTTCTTTTTGCATGAATGATATATTTGTATTCTTTGACCACTTGTCCAGTGGAAATTCCCAATCTTTATCTATTTTGTTCTTTCACATTTTCTCTTGATGACTCCATTCTGTCTTATTTATTGGTTTCTTCCATTCTAGCTCTTCTTATGGTTCATAGACTCTTACTATTGTGTTGAAAATGAGAACTGTTGGATGAATCGTCTGCTGCCACTCCTTATCACCTCTTATAATTCTAGGTTTTCTCAATTATTACTGTATTTTGGTCTCATGGTTTTCTCTTCTGTGACTGAAGTTGGCTTTGATAATTATTTCTTTATAAATAAGATTTATAAAAATAGTTTTTATCTTTCTAATTTCTGTTAATTAGCCTTAACAGTATTTTTTATACTCTATTAAAGATTCAAATATTCTAGGAATTTTGACTGTGATCTATTTTTATGCCTGCTTTGTCCTTTTGTGCCCACTCTGCTGCTAACTGAATGCTTTATAAATGTATATTTTCCACTGCTAGACAACTTTGAGAAGTCAATCCAAGATAATATAGCCTAAAAGAATGACTTTGTAATTTAGTTTTCAGTGTGGCCAACAGATCAAGGAGTTAAGAGCACAGCATGAAGAAAATATTAAAAAGTTAGCAGACCAGTTTTTGCAGGAACAAAAGGTAAATTTTTTTTAACAAAAGGTAAATTTAAAAAATAGTTAAATCAAAATACATTCTTGTTATAAATCTTGTAATTTAAATATGTGCTTTTAAAATAAAAATATGTACTTTTGTCATAAAACATTATATTTTTAAGTATTCTAGCCTGCCTAATTAAAAAAAATGACTTACAGTGTTTTTATTGTTGAGTGAATTAGACATTTGCAAAAAGACAATGTCAACTCTTAAAACCAATTTTGAGCTAAATGTCTTTCTTTTTTAAAATTTTTTTAATGTTTATTTTTGAGAGAGAGAGAGAGACAGAGCGAGAGCATGTGAGGGGCAGAGAGAGAGGGAGTCACAGAATCTGAAGCAGGCTCCAGGTTCTGAACTGTCAGCACAGAGCCCGACACAGGGCTGGAACCCACAAACCACGAGATCATGACCTGAGCCGAAGTCGGACACTCAACCGACTAAGCCACCCAGGAGCCCCAATTTTGAGTTAAATGTTTTTATCTGACTTTTAAAAATAATTTTTGCTATTAATATATTTCTCAGATGGTAAAGTGGACACAACTTTACTGACAAATCTTTTTTTTTTTTAATTTAAGTTTATTTATTTATTTGAGAGAGAAAAGCACACATGAGCAGGGAAGGGGCAAAGAGAGAGAGAGGGAAAATCCCAAGTAGGCTCCATGCTATCAGTGCAGAGCCCACTGTGAGGCTCAATCCCATGATCCGTGAGCTCATACCCTGAGCCAAAATCAAGAGTCAGGCATTTAACCAACTGAGCCACCCAGGCGCCTCTGGACGTTAGATTCGAAAGCAGTTTGTAAACAGTGAAGCACAGTGCAAATGTTTATTGTTAATTTTGTCTGCCAGACACACTGGAATACCTGTACCTGATTGTCAAAACACTTTTTTCTTCTTTATTGTGACAAATTCTTACAGTTTGGCTCTTGTTTTTCCAAATTTCCTGTCGATTTTTTTAATGTTACTGTTTTTTATAACGTTACTAATGGTTACATTGCATGCTGTTTTAGAGTTGACAAAACATTTCTATATACATTAAGTAATTAAGTACAAGGACCTATGTGGCAACATTAGCATGTGTATTTAACTCCTTGCCTCTCCCATTTTTTCACTGAGGCCACTCAACCAGTATAAAAGACAAAACTGGTTCACCGATAGAATTGAGTCAGGCCTAAACAGGTCCAAAGATTGAAGTTTCCAAGGAGATGATAGGGTTAGACGCATGTTGAAAGGAATACTGACTGGGGCGCCTGGGTGGCTCAGTCGGTTAAGCGGCCGACTTCGACTCAGGTCATGATCTCACGGTTCGTGAGTTCGAGCCCCACGTCGGGCTCTGTGCTGACAGCTCAGAGCCTGGAGCCTGTTTCAGATTCTGTGTCTCCCTCTGTCTGACCCTCCCCCATTCATGCTCTGTCTCTCTCTGTCTCAAAAATAAATAAACGTTAAAAAAAAAAAAAAATTAAAAAAAAAAAAAAAAGAAAGGAATACTGACCTGTGTATTGTTCTGCCATTACTTCCTTTGCTTGGGTGGCCAGTGCACCTAGGAGGAAATTTGCCTGTTTTCTACCCTTGCTGTTTCTGCTAGTGGAAAAGCTTGACAATGTCATTAACCATCTTATCACACTTAAGGGGGCTTCCATGTGCCAACCTCCTGTAGTCTGCCATCCTGCTCGATTACAACACAGGCCTATAGAGAACTCACCCTGCCCACAGCCCCTAGGACAATGCCCAACCGTAGGCCAGTGCTCAGCAAGACTATCTTCTTGCAGAATCATTCCCTCAGCATAGCCAGAGAGAATTACCTCTGCCTAACATCTTAGACCATTTACTATAATTAGAAACTTTAAAAAGTGTTAGTCTTTGATTTTTTATTAGGTATAAAAACTGAACAGAAAATAATATATCCCACATCTTCAAGTGTTTGGAATTTGGACCCATAGTATATGTTTCAAAAAATGAACTGTTTCAGAACATTTAATTAGTAGTTGTGTTAATTGTTTAATCTTGAACTGAAAAATATTGACTGTTACCAAATCTTTAACAGCAGGAGACAAACAAGTTTGATTCAAAAGATGGAAACGAGTTGGGAATAAACAATCATGCAGTACCTAAAAACATTCCAAAAGTACCTGAGAATGCTGCAGATAAGAATGAAGAACCCTCAAGCAATCATATTCCACATGGGAAAGGTATTACTATTATTTTGTTTTGTATTAATAGGATATTGACTTTTTGGATATTCTCATTTTGAAGTGAGCATTTTCAGTCATAAAGAATACTGTTTGATTTTAGTTCAGTTTTGAATAGGTGTCAGTGCTGTTTCACATTTGAATATTTTGACAGACGAAAAAAAGAGTAAATTGTTTCAGAGTTATAGCTATGTCCAAAGCAAGATATAAAGATATGCAGTCAGTGTAGCCTGTTGCTTTAGAAACTGATTATTACATTCCTTCAAATCACTTTGAATTTATATAAGGAAAACTAAAGAATTATATCTTTCGTTACTTGGGCAGAACAAATCAAACAAGGTGGTGATGCGGGAATGCCTGGAATAGAAGAGAATGACCTTGCAAAAGTTGAAGATCTTCCTACCAGTAAGTAAAAGTTATCAGACTATTTACCCTACTCTCTTTTTGAGTAAAAATCATAATCACTTGGGAAAAGTCCTAGGTCTCTGGAAGATTGATGTGTCTGTTAATTAACTACCTATTAATTGCCCGGACTTGTTTAGGATGCAATTGTTTTAAAAAATTTTGCTAAAATGTATAAAGTCCTTGTTTTTGCCTTGATAAGAGTGAACCATATTTGAACATTTTCTTGATTCAAAGTTACTGCTTAGACAGTTAAACTATGTCAGAGCCATTTGTGATTACTAAAAGTAAGTATACCTCATTTCTATGAGACCAAATGTTCCCAGATTGCTGTGTTGTTGGTGTGCTTTAATAAGGCATGGTAATACCCTTATATAGGTTTTTAGGACTTTGCTTGTCCTTTCAGTTATTTACGCCACAGTTTAAATAGTTTATTCCTGGGGCACCTGTGTGGCTCAGTAGATAAAGCATCTGACTTCAGCTCAGGTCATGATCTCACGGTTAGTGAGTTTGAGCCCCAGGTCGGTCTGTGTGCTGACAGCTCAGAGCCTGGAGCCTGCTTCAGATTCTGTGTCTTCCTCTCTCTCTGCCCCTCCCCAACTTGCACTCTGTCTCTCTCTCTCTGTCTCTCAAAAATAAAAACTAGGGGTGCCTAGGTGGCTCAGTTGGTTAAGCATTCAACTTTGGCCCAGGTCACGATCTGGCAGTTTGTGAGTTTGAGCCCCACCTCAGGCTCTGTGCTGACAGCTCTGAGCCTGGAGCCTGCTTTGGATTCTGTGTCTCCTTCTCTCTCTGTCCCTCCCCCACTCTCACTCTGTCTCTCTGTCTCTCTCTCAAAAATAAATAAACTTTAAAAAATTAAAAAAAAATAAATGAATAAATAAATAGTTCCCTATTTTTTCTTTTTCTTCTTTTATGGTCACTTCTGTTCAGTGTCTGTTTCTTTCTTCATTGATGTGTCTGCTCCTTATCCATTTCCACTTGAGGTCTGAATCACTCCTGGTATCCTAGTCCTGTTCAGTGTTTGGGTTTTTTTTTTTTTTTTTCCATGTCTCTTTGTTTTTCTTACCATTTCTATGTTTCTTTGTTACCATAGATACCTCTCCCTGCTGACTCCAATTTATTATGTTGAAAAATTGGAAATAACAGCATGTCTTTGATTTTTCCTGACTGTTTTTATTCCTTTTCAATCTTAGGGTTCCCTTGTGTGGTTATAGCTCACTGTATGTGGCTGAAATTGCTGTGTGTCTGAGGTCCAAATGAAAGACTATTAGTCCTTTCATTTGTATGGTTGTTTTCTCAGATTCTTTTCTGTCCATATTCTTTTGGGTTTCCAATTCATAGTATATGCCCCTAAAATAAAGACAAGGACAAGAGCAATACCAGGAATTTAAAAATACAGAGTCAGGGACTCCTGGGTAGCTCAGTCGCTTAAGCATCTGACTTTGGCATGGGTTATGATCTCATGGCTTTTGAGTTCGAGCCCTGTGCTAAAAGTGTGGAACCTGCTTGAGATTCTCTCTTCCCTGTCTCTCTGCCCCTTCTCTGCTTGTGCATGTTCTCTCTCTCTCTCTCAAAATAAATAAATAAATACTTTTTAAAAATACAGAGTTAGAATGAGCATGATTTGTTTGTGAAGCAATGAAGTTATCCAGTGATTCTTAAAATGTGGTCCTTGGCAGCAGTATCCTAAGATTACTTTGTTAGAAATGCAGATTCTTAGGTCCCATTTTAGACATACTGAATGAGAAATTCATGGGATGGAGCCTAGCAATCTCTGTGTTTTAACAAGCTTTCCAGGTGAATCTGATCTATGCTAAGGTTTTAGAACCACTGGCTCAACATTAATTTGATGTTGAGAACAAGGACCATGTATTATTCTGAATTTTGTAGTACTTACTCTAGTCTTAGACTCACTAAGTTTTAGCTTGATTAATCTTCTTTACATTGCCCTTAGTTACTCTCTTTTAAATTTTTTTTAAGTGTTCTATTATTTATTTTTGAAAGAGAGAGAGACTGAGTGTGAGCAGGGAAGGTGCATAGAGAGAGGGAAACACACAGTCCACAGCAGGCTCCAGGCTCTGAGCTGTCAGCACAGAGCCTGATGCAGGGATCAAACTCATAAGCGGTGAGAGAGATCATGACCCGAGTGAGCCGCGCAGGCATCCCACCCTTAGTTATTTTTTAAGCTTCTCCCAAAGTTTTGCCAAGGATAAACTGCAGGTTTCTAGTATATAGAAATACCCAATTCAGATATGTGAGCAAGCATGCATTTATTTTTCATGTCACATATATATACAAAAATATGTTTGTGTTGAAATTTATAAATTTCAACCTTTTTGTCTAGTTTTCAAGCTAAAATGTTAACATTGCTACTCTAAGTGTGTAGTGTCTCAATTTATTTTCTCATTGGTCCACTGTCATAATTTATTACCTGGCCACCAAAGATTCCAGAATTAGAGTAACATGAAAGGGGAATGCAAGAGGTCTTAGAGATCTTATCTAGACCATTTTTAGGTATATTGTCCTTATCAGACAGAGGTTTTCAGATGTCTTTCACATATGAATTGCTTTAATAGGGCAAAAATCCTATCTTGCTGCTTCTGCTTGATTAAAAAAAGTACACAGGGGCGCCTGGGTAGCTCAGTCAGTTAAGCGTCTGACTTTGGCCCAGGTCATGATCTCATGATTCGTGAGTTGACGCCCCACATCAGGCTCTGTGCTGACAGCTCAGAGCCTGGAGCCTGCTTTGGATTCTGTGTCTCCTTCTCTTTCTCTGCCCCTCCCCTGCTTGCACTCTGTTTTTCTCTCTCTCTAAAAAGTAAACATTAAAAAAAATTTTTTTTTAAAGCACACAACCATTTCATTAGAATGAATAGAGATGAATAATACTTTTGATAAGATGCCAACAAATTCATGTCTGATTTTTACAGTATGAATTAGCCGTATTGATTCATATAATGGTCGTAGCACTAGAGTTTAGAATGGAAAGAACACAAAAAATGTATACATTTTGTGTAAATTATCATTGATACTAAAATTATCTGTATATGTAGACACTGTCTACACTGTCATGGCATTTAGAGGCTTCCTCTGGATTAATTTTTCTTTATCTTTGATTTTCTGTAGTTTGAAATAATATGCTGTGATGTAGTTTTTTGGGGGCATGTAGTTTGCTTGGTGTTCTCTGAGCTTCCTGGACCTATGATTTGGTGTCTGACATTGATTTGGGGGGATTCTCAGTCATTATTGTTTTAAATATTCCTTCTGATCTTTTTTCTCTTCTCCTTCTAGTATTCCCATTATGCATGTGTTTACACTTATATTTGTCTTAGATATTATTTTTTTTTCCCATTATTCTCTTTGCTTTTCAGTTTTTGAGGATCTTCTTGATACACCCTGTAACTCAGAGATTCTTTCCTCAGCCGTGTCCAGTCTACAATGAGCCCATCAAAGGCATTCTTCATTTCT
This sequence comes from Panthera onca, assembly GCF_046562875.1. Lineage (NCBI taxonomy): Eukaryota > Metazoa > Chordata > Mammalia > Carnivora > Felidae > Panthera > Panthera onca. Next base: position 58,944,944 of record NC_138344.1, on the reverse strand, counting down.
GTTATAGTGTTTTTTTATCTATAACATTTCTTTTTGGTTCTTTCTAAGATTTCCATCTCTCTGCTTACATTGCCTATTTGTTCTTGCATCCTTTGTACTTTATCCATTAGAGTCTTTAGCACATTAATCATAGTTTTTGGTATGCCTTGTAATTTTTGCTTGATAGTCAGACATGATGTACCAGGTAATAGTAACTGCTGTAAGTAAGCCTTTAGTAATGTGGTAGTCAGGTGTGGGCGAAGGGGAAGTCTTCTATAGTCCTGTGATTTCTAATCTTTTACAGTGAGTCTATGCCTCTGGACTGTGAACTTCACAAGTTTTTCTCAGTATTTTGCCTTCTCCTGAGGTGGGACAGGAAGGCTGGAGGGGGCTGAAGTTTGGTATTTTTCTTCAGGTCACTTAGGCTCTGATAAAGCCCCAGGAGGTTAGGCTCTATTTAACTAGTTTCTCCCAAGCGCAGGCCTTTTTAAGGAGAACCAAGTGCTCTGGTGTATTTCTAAATGGTTCCTTTTCCCCTCTTCCTGCCTGAGGGAATTTTTCCCCCAATATTTACTACAGGAATGTAGTTGAGCCCCTGAAGGTAAATCTCACAATATTGTAGGGAGCCTCCCTATGACTGGGTCCCCCCAAAATCTTTCTCTCTGAGTTGTTGACACTGAGCCTCCAGTGAGTTGTCCAAACTGAGCATCAGTTACAGTTCAGGTTTTCCTACCCTGGCACTTTCTGCTCCTGAATCTCTTTTGTATGTCATGACTCCCTATATTCACCTTTCTGTGTCTCCGTTCTTAGGGATAGTTGGTGTGCCCTGTGTCCTCTTCTCTTACCCAAAAAGAATTGTTGATTTTTCAGCCTATTTATTAGCTTTTCACTTGTTGTTAGGTTAGAGTGGCAACTTCTAAGCTCCTTACATGTATACAGAACCAGAAACCAGAAGTCCTTTGGATTAATTTTTGAACCTTTTTAAACTGTTGGTGCTTTGCTTTGAAGATCATTGTTCATAACAGTTATCCTTAATTATTTAGATAAATATTTTGAGTATACAGATTATTATGATATAGTAACTGGTGAAAAGAAACCTTGAGGTGTGTAATCAGTCAGATGCCTACACAAAGGAAAGCCCTATCATATCTTTGTACCTTGAGCTCCTAGCGTGGTGCTTTACACATAACATGGTCCCAGTAAATGTGTATGGTTGAATTACCAGAATATCCTTAATGGTGAGGCAATGGTATCTGGAATTAAACTGCCTGAATTCAAACCCTTGACTCCCATCTTTTAACAAGTGTGTGACAACTATTTATTTACTCTTATCCTTATCTATGAAATAGGATAACAGTTCCAACCTCATAGCGTGAATGTGAGATTTAAATGTAAAGCACTTAGGACAGTGACTGGCACATAGCCAGTGCTATCTAAATTTTAGTTACTATTGTTATTATGATGATTGTTGCACATCATTAGAAACATATTTGTTACCTTCTTGTCATTCCTTTTACTGAGTGTTGTCTTTTCTCTGTGATGTAGTCTATGCCAAAATTCTTAATGCCTGTACAAATTCTGGTGTATATGTGGAGTCCCTTATAGGCAGTAACCCCACAGAAGAAGTAGAGGAGAAACAAGTCCTTGTCATTTTAAAACAGATTTGTATGTGTTACTGACTTTTATTTATGATAGCCAGGGCTATACTAGAAACCATAGCAGAGCAGTGCTGTACTATCTTAAAATGTGGCTCTGAAACAGTCAAGGGAGTATGTATATCATGTGCTTATGATTAGCACAGTGTTTCAACTTCTCAGCTCTCCAAACCATAGAGCCAAACCCCAGTGGGCTTTGTTTGTTTTTAATGTTGATTTGAGTTGGTTACCAAGATCTTACAGGAATCTTATCATTTAACCCATACTGTTCTTTACCTGGATATTTACCTTTATGGTATGTAGGTCCCTGTGATGTTAGACAGTTACACATTTAGATCACTAGTTTTAAACTTTTTTAGATTAAAGAACATTCCAAGCATACAGGAAACTAGGATAATATAGTAGCCAAGTACCTACTGCCCCCCCAGAAGAAAACCACAAAAATAACATAACATTTTGCCACATTTGTTTCAGATATTTCTGTTATTGATGTTATTGTTAAAGAAATAAAACATTACTGATAAGTTGAAGCCTCCCTGTGTACCCACCAGATCCTATTCCCGCCTCTTCTTCCCCAGAGGTAACTACTATGCTGAGATTGGTGTGTATCAATTTCCATATATGTTTTTAGACTTTTACTGCATTTGTAAGCATCTATAAAACTATAAAGTATTATTTTGTTTGCTGCCTCAAACTTTAAATAAATGGTGTCTTATTGTGTATATTATTCTATACCTTGTTTTTTCCCCCTCAATATTATGCTTTTGTGACTTACCCATATTATTCCTGTGGCTTTCTAACAGTTATAATTATTTCATTGTATAAATATACCATAACTTATCCATTCACCTATAATAAACATTAAGGCCACTTTTAGTTTTTTGTTATTTCAAACAATACCACAGTGGACACTCTTGTTTATGTCTTCTTATGTACATGAAAGTCTCTAGATACTGATATTTGACTAGTAACATTGAGCTATAAAGGTGAGGCTGCTGCTGGCTAGAAAATGTGACTAGGGATCTAGCTGTCCCAGGCCCTAAGAGTTGAGGAGATCAATAGCTCAATACACTGGTAACCCATAAACAATTCTTAGCACAATGGTTGCAAAACTGTGTACAAGGGTATGAAATTAAAATAATTCTTGCATCGGGGCACTTGGGTGGCTCAGTTGGTTAAGCATCTGACTTCAGCTCAGGTCATGATCTCACAGTTTGTGGGTTCGAGCCCCACATCGGGCTCTGTGCTGACAGCTTGGAGCCTGGAGCCTGCTTTGGATTCTGTGTATTTTCCCTCTGTCTCTCTCTGCCCCTCCCTTACTCATGCGCGCACTCTCTCTCTCTCTCTCTTCCTCCCTCCCTCCCTCCCTCCCTTCCTCCCTTCCTCAAAAATAAATAAACTTCAAAAAAAAAATTTTAAAGAATTCTTGCATCATAGAATATCGTCAACTTCTTAATATCAGTTTATACTTCTACTAGTAATATATGACAGTATCTGTCCACATCCTCACTAAGATTCAGTTTGCTATACTTTAATTTTTTTGCCAATCTGACAGTTATTAAATGCTATCTTATTTTAGCTTAAATGTGCTATGGTACTAGTGACATTAAGCATCTTTTCACATATTTATTAGCCATTCTGGTTTCCTTCTTCTATGAATTACCTGGTAATCATTTTTGCCCATTTTTCTATTGGATTTTTGCTATTTTCCTTACTGATCTTTGAGTGTTCTTTAGTAGTTTGTAATGCAAGTATCTTCACCATGCCATGAATATCAACAGAGAAAAAAATCTTATTTATTACTTGGAAACTTTTTTCTAGTTTTAAGGTCCAGTTAATCCCATAGTAAAAATTGCCTCTAATGATTTACTTTGGGGAAAATTCTGGTAGATACAAAAATTTTTATGTACCTGAAAAATTAGAAGTTCTTTTCTAATTAATAACTTAGAAAAAGTTATTCCTTTTGGTTTTTTAATATGCGTTAGATAGAGCTACTCAAGATAATTAATTTTCTGGAATAGAGGTTTTTGACCTTGGCTATATATTGGAATCACTGGGGAGTTAAAAAAAAAATTTCATGCGTGTGTCTCACTCCAGAGATTTTTGATGTGTTTGGTCTGAAATGCAGCTTGGCCACTGAATGTGTAAGTATTCCTTAGGTGATTGTATTATGTAACTAAGGTTGAAAACCACTTCTCTTGGAGGATTTTTCTATATCTGCACTGTCTAATATAATAGCCACTAGTCACATGTATTTATTTTTACATCAAACTTAAATAATACTAAAAAGTCAGTTCCTCAGTCAAACTAGCGACACTTCAAGTGCTTAAGGATCGCCTGTGGCTAGCAGCTACTGTACTGGACAGTGCAAGTATAGAACATTTTCATCATTGCATCAGTGCTGCTCTAGATGGTAATATTGATTACCTCTGGGAAAGAAGACTGAGGACAGAGATAAAAAGGTGATTTACTTTTCAACATACAATCTTTTGAACTTTTGGATTTATATTTCAAAATTTCAAAAGTTTCTTAATTTGATAAATTACCTATTCAAGAACTAAATAATTTTTTAAAAATGAAAGACAGGTGCAAAAATGAACTACTAGGACCTCATCAAAATAAAAAGCTTCTGCACAGCAAAGGAAACCATCAGCAAAACTAAAAGGCAACCGACAGAATGGGAGAAGATATTTGCAAATGACCTATCAGATAAAGGGTTAGTATCCAAAATCTACAAAGAACTTATCAAACTCAACATCCAAAAAACAAATCATCCAGTGAAGAAATGGGCAAAAGACATGAATAGACACTTCTCCAAAGAAGACATCCAGATGGCCAACCGACACATGAAAAAATGCTCAACATCACTCATCATCAGGGAAATACAAATCAAAACCACAATGAGATACCACCTTACACCTGTCAGAATGGCTAACATTAACAACTCAGGCAACAACAGATGTTGACAAGGATGCAGAGAAAGAGGATCTCTTTTGCATTGTTGGTGGGAATGCAAGCTGGTGCAGCCACTCTGGAGAACAGTATGGATGTTCCTCAAAAAACTAAAAATGGAACTACCCTACAACTCAGCAATTGCACTACTAGGCATTTATCCACGGGATACAGGTGTGCTGTCTCAAAGGGACACATGCACCCCCATGTTTATAGAAGCACTATCAACAATAGCCAAAGTATGGAAAGAGCCCAAATGTCCATCAATGGATGAATGGATAAAGAAGATGTGGTATATATATACAATGGAGTATTACTTGGCAATCAAAAAGGATGAAATCTTGCCATTTGGAACTATGTGGATGGAACTGGAGGGTACTATGCTAAGTGAAATTAGAGAAAGACGAAAATCAAATGACTTCACTCATATTTGGACTTTAAGATACAAAACAGATGAACATAAGGGAAGGGAAACAAAAATAATATAAAAACAAGGAGAGGGACAAAACAGAAGAGACTCATAAATATAGAAAACAAACTGAGGGTTGCTGGAGGGGTTGTGGGAGGGGGGATGGGCTAAATGGGTAAGGGGCATTAAGGAATCTACTCCTGAAATCATTGTTTCACTATATGCTAACTAATTTGGATGTAAATTTTAAAAAATAAAAAATAAAGTTAAAAATTAAAGAGAGGTAGTTATAGTGATGTTTGAGAGGAAAAAAAAGATTTTGTTTTAAAGAGGAAATGTAGTTAGTGTTTTTGTTTTGGTTTTGGTTAAGATTCTTTCTCTAATGATTAGAGCTTTTAGAAGAAATATCTAAATTTAAATACATCAAAAGTTTTTACCAGGAGGGGCGCCTGGGTGGCTTAGTCGCTTAAGCATCCAACTTCAGCTCAGGTCATGATCTTGCGGTTCATGAGTTCCAGTCCCGTGTCTGGCTCTGTGCTGACAGCTCAGAGTTTGGAGCCTGCTTCGGATTCTGTGTCTCCCTCTTCTCTCTGCCCCTCCCCCACTCGTGCTTTCTCTCTCTCTCTCTCTCTCTCTCTCTCTCTCTGACATAAATAAAGTTAAAAAGAAAACTTTTATCAAATTAAATCACTGTAGATATACTTAAATAAATTTATCTCTTAGACATCCTGTAAGACAGGAATTGGCAAACTACAGCTTGGTTGGCCTGTTTTCACAAATAGTTTTATTGAAACATTACCTTGTTCATTTATTTATGTTTTGTCTATGGCTGCTTTTGTAGAACAGCAGAGTTGAGTACGGCCTCCAAGCCTAAAATATTCACTATCTGACCCTTCAAGAAAAAAGTTTCAAAGAAACAAATTATATAAAATTGGGCTTTTTTTTTCTTAAATTAGCATATCAAATTTTATTCCTGGAAATTGCTACCAAGAATATATAAACTTCTAATGGTACTTTGGTTTGTAATTGAAAGACATTTCTTTCAGGGCGCTGGGGTGGCTCAGTCAGTTAAGTATCCAACTTTTGACTTTGGCTCAGATCATGATCTCATGGTTCATGGGTTCCAGCCCCGCATCAGGTTCTGCATTGACAGAGCCTGCTTGGGATTGTCTCTCTCTTCCTCTCTCTCTACCCCTCACCCCCCTCAAAATAAATAAATAAACTTAAAAAAAGAAAGACCTTTCTTTCATTGTCATATTTTATGAAGCCACAATTTATAGTAGCCACAATTAGGAATAAAGGAATCAAAATAGGGTCTTGAATTAGAAAATACCCAGGGAGAATAGGATAGTTAGCATCCATTGGGTTTGAGGGTTTAATTGCTGCCTGTTTCTCTCATTTTTTAAAAACTACACTTCTAAAGTATTGTGTTTTAGTGGTTATTCCAGGGATTGCTATATGCACCCTTTATATGTCATGGTCTATTTAGAAATTATCTTGTAGTACTTCATGTGAAATGTTAGAACTTTACAAAGATATAATTCCATTTACCTTGCCTCATCCATTATGCTATTATTGTTATATATTTTACTTAGATGTAAGTCCCAATATTTTCAGCATTATTTCTGCTTTAAAAAGCCTTTTAAGGGGCATCTGGGTGGCTCAGTTGGTTGAGTGGCTGATTCTTGATTTTGGCTCAGATCATGATTCAGGAGCCAGCCCTATGTCAAGCTCCATGCTGTGCATGGAGCCCGCTTGTGATTCTCTTTCTCTTCTCTACCCCTCTCCCCAACTCACGCTCTCTGTCTAAAAAAAAGAAAAGAAAGAAAAAAAAGCCTTTTAAGAAAATAGGAGAAGAGAATATTATGGTGTCTTATATTTACCACATGTTTAACTTTTCCAGTGATGTTCATTCCTTCCTGTGGATATTAATTTCTATCTTGATTATTATTTTCCTTTCAGCCAGGAGAACTTCCTTCAGCACTTCTTGAAATGCTGGTCTTCTAACAACACATTTTTCCAACTTAGTTTATCTGAAAACTCTTTTATTTCATATTCATTTTTGAGGGATATTTAAAAAAAATTTCTTTAATGCTTACTTATTTTTGAGAGGCAGAGTGCAAGCAGGGGAGGGACAGAGAAAGAGAAGGAGACACAGAATCCAGAGTAGGCTCCAGGCCCTGAGCTGTCAGCACAGAGTCTGACACAGGGCTCGAACCCACGAACTGTGAGATCATGACCTGGGCCAAAGTCGGACGCTCAACCGATTGAGCCACCCAGGTGCCCCGAAAACATCATTTTTAATAATCTCTTTTGACATGTACCTATATTGCTCAGAAAGCTGAGATGGTTCCACTGGCCAATATTTGAATAATTATAAGCATGTTCTATCTGTTCATTTATGCAGAGCAAAGTAACATAAGAATGTTACATCATTGTTTTGTATTTAATGTTCAGCTTCGGGACGATTAATATTTCTATGGGCACTTACCAAATAGCGTTTCATCACTTCCCAAAATGTTACTATAAGTAAACATTCATTAGGACTCATCTAAGTGTGATCAAACTATGTAATCAGGAGGCTCAAAAAATTGGTTAGGGCCAGTAGCTTTACATTTAAATGTTTCTGTTTTTTCAACATGAACCTTGGATTCTTTCTTCATTCTAAGGATTAATACTTAACTTTGACTCTAAAATACTTCAGTGTACATAAAACACCTATTTGCTAGGCTTGTATCATAATGCAGTAGCTAATATTCTCACTTGGTCTCCAAATCTATCATGCAGGATAAATGGCATTATCCCTGTTTTTCAGATGAAGACTGGGGCTTTGAGAAATTAGTCACTAATCCAAAATCATACGGTTGATGGGGCGCCTGGGTGGCGCAGTCGGTTAAGCGTCCGACTTCAGCCAGGTCACGATCTCGCGGTCTGTGAGTTCGAGCCCCGCGTCAGGCTCTGGGCTGACGGCTCGGAGCCTGGAGCCTGTTTCCGATTCTGTGTCTCCCTCTCTCTCTGACCCTCCCCCGTTCATGCTCTGTCTCTCTCTGTCCCAAAAATAAAAAATAAAAAAAAAAAAAAAAAAAAAAAAACAACGTTAAAAAAAAAAAAATTCAAAATCATACGGTTGATAAATTACAGAGTCATGATTTGAACCCTGGTCTGTCTGACTCCAAAGCTCATGCTTTTTATTCTGTCTTTGACTCTTTTGGTGATACAACAGAACCACTTCTGGAGCTTTTAATAAATATAGATACCTAGGTACCACCCCCCATGTTCAGTATGATGTCTAGGGTGGTATCTGTATTACTAAAGTGCTCCCAGAATAGAGGTCCATTGCTTATTTATACCATATTACTTTTCCATAGTCATAGTCACTGGATTGTGAAGCTTTTCTGTAAGACAGAAACTGGAAGATTTGAACAATTTTAAGGACCTGAGCTGAAGTCAGACGCACAACCGACTGAGCCACCCAGGCGCCCCACATCTAATAGGCATTTAATAAATATTGTTGAATGATTGAATTTCCATATTGATAACTCTCCTTTTTAAAAAAGTGTAAAACCCGGGGCCTTAGTCATAGGATAAAAGCTTTGTGCTCCAAGTTTCTTTGTATCCTGTGTTTTGTCTTTATCATTACTAGGCTTTGTCATTTTATCTTTGGTACTTTTCCTTAATAATGGCAATTATTGTTTGCAGTCTTTTTAGTGTCTAATTTTTTGCCCACACTTCTATTGTCTTTAAGCTCACATTTATTATTTTATTTCTCTTAATTTAAGAAGTGCCTGTAGCTATAGCCCAGTGCTTAGTACTTCCTTGAGAATTTATCATGTAGGTATAAAAATGCTCAACACAAAATTGTTTATAATGACAAATTGAGAGCTATATAAGCATTATAAAGAGGGTTAATTCGTTAAATTTGTTATATCCATAAAGTGTGATATGTAGTTGTTAAAAAGAATAATGTGGAGCTGTATTTATTAACATAAAAATATATCTATGATTTTTTTAATGAAAAAAGCAGGTTACAAGAAAGCAAGAATAATATTTCATTTTTGTGGAATAAACATTAGATACTTATATGTGTATAGAAAAAAGTCTGTAGAACTTTTCTATAGATAATTGGAGAGTGAGATTAGCATTCTACCTGTCTCCAGGCTCACTAGTAGTTTTCTAGGTCTTCATCTGTTTTGGTACCACTGAATATAAGTATGCATTCTGACCCCTGGGGAAGCCTTTAACTATCTTGCCCTGGTATAAGTAAATTACCTTTTTCCTTAGTTCAACAAAAACAAGGCTTGAGGTTTTTTTAAAGGAAATTTGCAAGGAAACAAAAAAGGAAAGTGAACAAAAAGTCAATGTAAAAACATAGAAACCAAAATGTTTATAGAACACACATTTCTTTTTCCTAAGTAGTAAAAGTCTGTTCACCAGCTAGCTTTGCTGATGCAGTTTATGGGTCTCCAAGATCCCTGTGGCAGTTCTTTACCCAGATCTTTCTAGCTACATTGGAAGTTTTTGTTTGTGTTTTTTCATTTTTTTAAATTACTTTTTTAGTTGAAGTATACGTAACATTAAAATGGAAGTTTTGGTGCGCCTGGGTGGCTCAGTCGGTTAAGCGTCTGACTTTGGCTCAGGTCAAAATCTCGCAGTCCGTGAGTTCGAGCCCCGCGTCGGGCTCTGGGCTGATGGCTCAGAGCCTGGAGCCTGCTTCGGATTCTGTGTCTCCCTCTCTCTGACCCTCCCCCGTTCATGCTCTGTCTCTCCCTGTCTCAAAAATAAATAAAACGTTAAAAATAAATAAATAAATAAATAAATTATAAAATGGAAGTTTTGATTCAGCATTACCATTTGGGAATGTTATAGAAGAAAATGGGATAACAAAGAAAAATATGTATAAAATATTAAAAATCAGATTATAAGGTTGTTTGTATGATAGGATCCTACTTTTGTTTAAGGTGTATTGTATAATGTACAGCAAAAAAAAAAAAAACCCACAAAACATTAGAGAGGTGGTCTTGAAATGATAACAGTGGTTATAGCTAATTTTAAATTCCTTCATGCTTTTTGATTTTCTAAATTTTCTCTGGGAACATGTGTTATTCATATCAAACTTATAAGGCTCCATATTACTACTCTGTTTATGCTATATCAGTTCTAAACTCCTCTGGGTATTTTACAGAGGCTCTTTTTAATCCTGCATTTTTTATTTTTTGTCACCTATATGAATCATAGCTTTGCCTCCAAATATTCACCTTGTTCTTGAGCATGAGGCAATATTATATAAAGCTAAGGACATTTATAATTACTTCTTATTTAGTAGTGAAGATGCCCTCTTTTGTCTTTCAGTTTGAGTAGTGCTGGACAGAGCTAGGCTCCAACAGTGATTAACAGATTTGTGGATTGTGACTGACTTCTCTTTCCAAATATATCTACCAGATGCTTAGTGTCCTCAGAGTCTGTTAGCAAATCAAAATTGTGTTAATTAAACCCAGCAAAGTATTGCTCTTTTAAGTTGTTAGCTGATTGTTATTTAGCTGTCTTATGTGCAGAAGTGAGTGTTGGACATTGAAGCTAGAAATAGGAACAAGGTAATAGGAATATCATGAGATATAGAAAATCTCAACTTTCTGTAAATTTGAATAGGTTGCTTTCTTAGAGTGAATTTTAAACTCCTTGGGGCTTTAAGTTTAGAAATCTATGTAATAATAAATGAAATACACTCATTGAAATAAACTTTCAGGATTGTGAAAATAATCCAAGTATACTAGTTAGAATTGATTAGGCTGTGATATATTAACAAAGAGCCCCCAGACTGCAGTGGCTTAAAACAAGAAAGATTTATTTATTGTTCATATTACAGCCTGATGCAGGTCAGATGATGATTTGTAGCTCTCCTCCAAGCAGTGTCTCTTTCCAGCATATGATATCATCTTCATATGTAGCATCCTTAGTTGTGGCAGAAAGGGAAGAGAGATCTTATGTGATTTGCACAGATTTTATCATCATACATGGAAGTGGTATGTTCAGTTTCACTTACATCCTCACAGTCAGAACCTAGTCTTTTGGCTCCTAAGTGTAAAGAAGGCTGATCTTCCTCTGTGCCCAGGAAAAATCTGATGAAATAGGAAAACACAGCATTGTCTCTGCCACTGTCTCTGTTTCCTTCTTTGCTCTCTGACTTTCTGTCATGTTAAGCTGCCCAAGGAAGCAATGGAATTAGTGGTAGTGAGTGGAACATGATCTTTCCCTGTTGTCTTCATTTTGTAAAGGAGAATAAAGTCGTCACTAGAAGTGTGTACATCTTTATTAGTAAAGCTCTTGGTACAAAACGTAAATGTTCCCTCTTCAAAAATAAAATTCAACTTGTTCCATCAGTTATGTGTAGTTTTTATTTAAAATCTGAGCATCTCAGAGTAACATATTCTCATTGCTTCACCTAATCTGTAAATGTCTATTTTTATTTATAAATAAATATATACTATCCATAGAAAAAGATCTTCTTGTATGTGAACAGATTCATTTATTTATTCATTCATCAAATCTTAGGTGAGCTTTTGTGATGTGCCATTTATTCTAGGTGTTGGGGATATAGTGGTGAACAAAATGTAGAGTTCTAACTATTTTATATTCTGGTCAGATTTACTGATCACCAAAACTGGTGATGTGTAATACAATGTATCAATTACTAGCCATAAATTAGTTAATATGCCAACTGTAAAGATTACAAAATTAAAATAAGCATCATAGGATTAGTGCAGTGTAAATAGGTTCATGGTGGTTGGTTTTTATTTTTTTTAATTTTATTTATTCATAGTGGTTGGTTTTTAAAAAACATAATATCGATAGGAATAATATGGATCTTTTTTTCTTTCAGCTTTAAAGAAACCCTCTATTTCTGTTGCTCAGTATGAAAGTCATCAAGCAATCTCCCATATTCCAACTGGACAACCTCTCTCCCCAAATATGGTTCCAGGTGTGAAGTCTTATTCTCTTTCTTTTTAATTTCTTTTTTTTTTTAATGTTTATTTATTTTTGAGAGAAAGAGAAAGAGAGAGCAAGCACAAACAGTGGAGGAGCAGAGAGAGGGACAGAGAATCTGAAGCGGGCTCTGTGCTGACAGCAGCAAGCCCAATGTGGGGCTCGAACTTAGCAACTGTGTAATCATGACCTCAGCCAAAGCTGGACTCTCACCAGACTGAGCCACCCAGGTGCCCCTGAAGTCTTAGCCTTAAAATTCCTTTTGAAAACCATTTTACTGGTCAAGTATTGTTATATAGGGAATAAAACATGTCATTTAACAGCATGGTGAAGTAGCATTCATTCTTCTAGTTAATGTTAAATATTTTGCAATGATTGATCAAAACTCAGGGACAGATAATCATTTAAAAATGCAGTTTGTTGGGGGCATGTAGGTGGTTCAGTCAGCTAAGCATCTGACTTGATTTTGGCTAAGGTCATGATCTCTCAGTTTGTGAGATTGAGCCCAGTGTCAAACTTCGCTGACAGTGTCGAGCCTGCTTGGAATTTGATAGGTCCTTCTCTCTCTGCCCCTCCCCCCACCTCAATAAATAAATAAACTTAAAAAACTAAAAATAAAATTTCACTTTGTCTAAAGCATTTTTAAGAGCAAAAGAACTATTTGTTCTGCCACTCTGGACTATATTCCCTTTCATCTCTGCCAGTCTATATGTATTTACTCTCTTCAAAATGTGTTCAAATTTATTTCACAGAGGCCTTCTATTAACTACTACATCCATCTATATTCCACTCCCTATTCCATACTTATGAATGTATGTTTGTTTTCTACTGAATACCTATTTGATTTTATAGAAATGTTCCCCTAAAATGAGAATTGATGTGATTAAAGTTAATTATAATAAGGATCTAAATGAAGGCTTTGACGAGGGAAAAGGGGACTGGGGAAGAGAAAAGTTATATCCAGGAGTTGCCAATAAGAAAGAATCAAGAGTTGGGGCTCAGTCAGTTAAGTATCTGACTCTTGATTTCCGCTCAGGTCATGATCTCATGATTCTTGAGATTGAGCCCTGCTTTGGGCTCTGTGCTTACAGTGAGAACCCTGCTTGGGATTCTCTCTCTCCGCTCCTCCCCCTGCTTGCACGTGCACTCTCTCTCTCTCTCTCTCACAATAAGTAAATAAACTTAAAAAAAAAGAATCAAGAGTTAACATGGGGCACCTGGCGGCTCAGTCAGACAAGCATGCAACTCTTGATCTCCGGGTCCTGAATTCAAGCCCCATACTGGGTATAGAGATTACTTAAAAATAAATAAACTAAAAAAAAAGTTAACAGTTGTGAGTCACGGTGTGGGTGAAAATGACTTAGAGGCTAGAGATTTCTGATAGCAATGTAGAGTTAGAAAAACTTAGGGAAGAAAAAGATACAAGTCTCAATGCCAGTTAAATCTTCAGGTTTCTACTATGTATCACTTTGGCTGATAGGTTTATTTATAATCAATACCAGAGACACTTACCTAAGAATGATTAGTAAACTTCACACAGCTAAAATCACATTGGCTGTAAGATTTGATTAAAGATTTGATAATAAAGCCAAAAAAAAAAAAAGCTACCTGACTACTCAATATCAAACAACAGTGTGTCTTACGTTTTCTAAGCAGGTCTTATGAAATTCTTTTGCAAAATAGGACCTTAATTTGATGTTTTTATGCCATAGATTCTCATGGACACCACAATGGAAATCCTGGAACTTCAAAGCAGAACCCTTCCAATCCTCTTCAGCGTTTAATTCCAGGCCCGAACTTGGAAAGTATACCCAGAATTCAAGCAGATATACTAAAGCAGGCTACCAAGGATAGAGTCGGTGATTTCCATAAGTTGAAGCAAAGTAAGAATCAGTTGATGAATGTTATGCTGAAAAGATTTCTTTAAATATAATATGTTTATAAGGCTCAATTAAGGTCTTCATTATTATAATGTCTAATGAATGTATAGTAAACTTATATGCATACAAAGAGAAAGTGTGATGGTGGTAAAAATTAAAAGGAAAGCAAGTTTTAAATGGATAGAGATATTTTATTTTATTTTTTTAAGTTTATTTATTTTAAGAGAGAGAGAGTGCGAAAGCATGCTCAAGCAGGGGAGGGGCAGAGAGAGAGGGAGAGAGAGAATCCCAGGCAGGCTCACTCAGTGCTGTCAGTGCAGAGCCCAACACAGGGCTTGATCTCACAAACTGCAGAAATCAAGAGTTGGAGACTTAGGGTGCCTGGATGGCTCAGTTGGTTAAACATTCCACTTTGGTTCAGGTCATGATCTCAAGGCTCCTGAGTTCAGGCCCTGCATCAGGTTCTCTGCTGTTGGTGTGGAACCTGCTTCAGATCCTCTGTCCACCTTTCTTTGCCCCTCTCCCACTCTCTCTCTGTCTTGCGCACACGTGCACGCATGTGCTCTCTCTCTCTCTCAAAAATAAACATAAAAAAAAAAAAGAGTCAGAGGCTCAATCTACTGAGTCTGGATAGAGATATTTTAAAGAAGCCTTTAAAAATCTTCTCACATTCTCCACTATTAAATAATAAACTTCAGGTGAGTTGACATTTTAAAAATGCTATTAGTTCTTATAACTAAAAAATTTTTGGAGAAGTGAGAAAAGATATATTTTGTTAGGCTAATGAATTAAAACTTTGACTAGGAGGAGAAGATAAATAGTTTTGAAAAATGGATTCTGGGAGATATAAAGACCTAGGGACTTCCATAATAGAAGGCTCAATGCTCCTTCCTTTTGCATTCCTTTCCATTGCAATTTGCTTCATTTAGGTATTAGAAAAGTGAAAGAAATTGAACAAATTCATAGTAATGTGTACTAAAATATCACTCCTTAATTATCTCAGAGGTATCAATTTTGATAGGTGGACAATACCTTTTAATTTGTATAACTCTCTAATTGGCAGATTCTTAGGAAATATAAGAAAAATTCTGGTAGTCGAGAGGGTTTGGACCAGACAGTGTCTCTTAGGTCAGTTCCCTTAAACTACACTTTTCACTGCTTCTGCTTTACAAAGCTTTTTCCCTTCAACTTCTTTTGTTGTTGTTGTTGTTTATTTTTATTTTTCCTTAACAGTATATTTTGGAGTATATTCCATACCTGTATATAAAAATTTACTTCAACTAATGGCTGTATCATGTTCCATTATACATGTTTGTAGTATTTTATTGAACTCATCCCCTCTTAGTAGACATGTTAACTCCTTTCAATATTCTCTACTGTGCTGCAATGAAGGATTCATAAAAACAAAGGCAAACTGCAGCTTGTAGACATTCTGTCTGTTCAGACGTGGAAGGGTCTGAACAGACAATGTCTACAAGCTGCAGTTTGCCTTTGTTTGCTTTCCATGATGGCTTCTATGGCAACAACTATTCAGAGCAGTGTTGCACAGTTATTTGTGCGCAGATTGCTCATACAGTGAGGACTGCAACGTTACATTTTTTAAATCTCTTCAGAGTATTTTTAATTGGTCTTCTGACAGTTCATATTTCTTCATCTATATGAAGATATACTTTGCATCCATTTAACTGACTTTCCTTCCTTGATATTTTAAAGTGTATCCTTGTATGTTTACTGAAGTATCATATGAAAAACATTTTTATTAAATAAATGTGGCTAATGTTTTAAATACATTGAAATTTTTTTTTCTCAAAATCTTGAAGAATTGGCCTGAAAACTTCTACCTTACCAGAAAGAGGTGTATAGTAAGGACAAAACAAAGTATCTTAATTCAATATCTTAATTCACTTAATACTTTCTACTAAACTTATAGTTTACCCTATAAAACCTTTTATCATTGCCATACCTGATTTTTTTAATGATATTTGGATAAAGAATGTGATTGGAAATAATTGCCAGGAAATTATTATTCTCTACAACTTCTTTAAAAGAGCCTGTTGAGTCTTAAACTCTTACTCCAAATTCTTTTCAGTGTATATATAAAGTTGAAATCATTGGGAGCACTGTTTTGTGATTTACATTGGCATTATCTTTACATACATTTTAACCTATCAAATAGTTACACAGTTGTCATTTTAAATAGACATATACATATATACACACATATAGACACATGCATATATTCGATTGTGTTTAGGCAATAATAATAGTTCAGTTAGCTCTACTCTTTTATTGGTTATTTAAAGTATTTCATATTTTCTCATGTTAGTTGTCATGACTATGAGTACCTTTTTTTCAAATTATTTCCTGCTTACACTTTTGTGTTCCTTTATTTTTTTTAAGTTTATTTATTTATTTTTGAGAGAGAGAGAAAGAGAGGGAGATTGTGAGGGGGAGAGGCAGAAAGAGGGAGGCCCAGAATCCCAAGTATGCTCCCCCATGTCAGTGCAGAACTGGTGTGGGGCTGAAACTCACTGACTGTGAGATCATGACCTGAGCCAAAATCAAGAGTTGGACACTTAAACGACTGACCCACTTGGGCACCCCAAGTGTATTCCTTTAAAAGTAGTTCCCAAACTGAAATTACTAGGTCAAAGTACTTGACCAGTTTTATAGTTCCTATTACATATTTTCAGACTGTTCTGTAGAACAGTTTCACAGTGTAATTGGACATGTTTAAATTTATTTCTGTATGGCCTGGCCACATTGGCTTTTTAACTCTAAGGCATTTAGAATATAATGATTCCTTAAATATTTTTTAATAAGCGTTTACTTTCTGGTGGCCTCTCCATTTTTATATGAGGAATTTTACTATAATTATTTGTTGGTATATAATCTGTGCATCCATTTGACCACTTAGCCTGACAGCTTTGGAGTTTGATCCTGTATCTTTGTGTCAAATCTTTATAAATAAATCAGATGTTAACCTCTTATCAGTTATCTTTACTACAGTTTTACTTTTCCGTTGCCTTTCCTGATACGAGATTTTATTATATTTAATCATCATGCAAAATATTTTAATTAAAAATAATTTTTAAATTTTGTGGAAAAACGTACAATTCACCGAAGTGTACAATTCATTGGCATTTAATACATTCATAATGTTAGGTGATCATCACAACTATCTAGTTCCAGAATGTTTTCATCAACCCCCCAAAAAAACCCTGTACCTATTAAGCAGTCACTCCCTGTTCTCTCCTACCCACAGTCCCTGGCAAAGACTAATCTGCTTTCTGACTCTATGGATTCATCTGTTCTGAATCTTTCATATAAATGGAATCATACAACATGTGACGTTTTGGGTCTGGCTACTTTTACTTAGCATGATGTTTTCAAAGTTCATTCTATTGTAGCATATATCAATACTTTATTTTTTATGGCTAAATAATATTCAGTTGTATGAATACATTTTGCTTATCTATTCATCTGTTGGTGGACATTTGAATTGTTTCCACTTTTTGGCTATTATGAATAGTGTTGTATGAACATTCATTTACAAATTTTTGTTGAACACCTATTTTCGATTCTTTCAAGTATATACCTAGATGTGGAATCACGGGGTCATATGGTAATTCTGTGTTTAGCTTTATTAAGGAACTGCCAAACTATTCTCCACAGTGGCTCTACCATTTTACAGTCCTACCTGCAATGCATGACAATTCCAATTTCTCCACGTGCTTGCCAACACTTAATACTTCTTGGGTATTTTTTATTTTTCACTATTGCCATCCTAGCGGGTGTGAAGTGGTATCTCATTGTGTTTTCTTTCTTTTTTTTTTTTTAAAGATTTTATTTTTGGGAGCACCTGGATGGCTCAGTCAGTTAAGCATCTGACTTTTGACTTCAACTCAGGTGATGATCTCATGGTTAATGAGTTCGAGCCCTGCATCAGGCTCTGTGCTGACAGCACGGAGCCTGCTTGGGATTCTTTCTCTCCCTCTCTCTCTGACCCTTCCCACTCATTCTCTCTCTCCTTTTCTCTCTAAAAATAAATAAATAAACTTGGGGAAAAAAAAGATTTTTAAGTCATCTCTACATCCAAAGTGGGGCTCGAACTTACAACCTTGAGGTCAAGAGTCACCTGCTCTACTGAGTCAGCCAGCCGCTCCTCATTGTGATTTTCATTTGCGTTTCTCTGATGACTAATGGCATTGAACTTCTTTTCCTCTACTCATTGGCCATTTGTATGTCCTCTTTGGAGAAATGTCTACTCAAGTACTTTGCCCATTTTTAAATTGGGTTGTTTGTCTTTGTTGTTGAGTTTTAAGCATTCTTTTATATATTTGGATACTAGACCCTCATCAGATAAATGATTTGCAGTTATTTTTGCCCATTCAGTGGGTTGTCTTTTCACTCTTTGATAGTGTCCTTTGATACACAAAGTTTTTAATTTTGTTGAAGTCAAATTTATCTCTTCTTTTGGTGTTTATGCTTTTGGTGTCATATCTAAGAAACCTTTGCCAAATCAAAGGTTATGAAGATTTCCCCTTATGTTTTCCTCTAGAAGGTTTATAGTTTTGCCTCTTATGTGTGGGTTTTCATCTGTTTTTATATGATTTTTTAATAAGTTTATTTATTTATTTTGAGAAAGAGTGTGTGAATGCATGTAGGAGGGGCAGAGAAAGGAGACAGAGAAGCAGTCTCTGCACTGCCAGCACAGAGCCTGATGTGGGGCTCAATCTCATGAACTACGAGATCATGACCTGAGCTGAGATCAACCCTCACATACTTAACTGACTAAGCCACCCAGCCACCACATCTAATTTTTATATATGATATGAGGTAAGGATCCAACTTCATTCTTCTATATGCAGGTATTTAGTTGTCCCATAGTATTTGCTGAAGAGATTCTTCTTTTTCTATTGAACATTCTTAGCATACTTGTTGAAAATCAATTGTATGAGTTTATTTTGGACTCTCAATTCTATTCCCCAGATGCCACTACCTCACTGTTTTCATTACTGTAACTTTGTGATAAGTCTTGAAATCAGGAAGTATGAGTGCTCCAACTTTGTTCTTCTTTCTAAAATTATTTTGACTATTTGGGATCTCTTATAATTCTATGTGAATCTTAGGATCTGTTTGTCTATTACCACTAAAAAGGCAGTGGGGATTTTTTTTTTTTTTCCAATAGGTAAGCTCTACGTAGGCCCTATGTAGGACTTGAACTCATGACCCTGAGATCAAGAGTCACATGTTCTCTGGACTGAGCCAGCTAGATGCCCCAAGGCACTTCAGATTTAATTTTTAGTGTTTTTAAAGTTTTATTTATTTAAGCAATCTCTATACCTCATGTGGGTAGAACTCATGATCCCAAGATCAAGTTGCACGCTCCTCCAACTGAGCCAGCCAGGCACCCCAAATGGATTCCACTGCATTGAATCTATAGATTACTTTGGGAAGTATTGTCATCTGAACAATATTAAGTCTTCTAGTCATGAAAACGGAATATCTTTCCATTTATTTAGAGTGTCTTTATTTTCTTTCAGCAGTGTTTTATAGTTTTCAGTGCACAAGTCTTGTGCCTCCTTGGTTAAATTTATTCTTAAGCATTTTATTCTTTCTCATGTTATTGTAAATTTAATTGTTTTCTTAATTTCCTTTACAGATTGTTCATTGCTATTACACAAAAATATGACCAATTTTTTTCTTGGCTCTTGAGGTTTTAATTTTTTATTGAAATTTCTAGAAATATGTAATATTTGGGTCTTACCTTAAAATTTAGAATGTTGGATTTTATTTTCATTATTCTAGAAATAATGGCTATGTATCTGTTTTTATATGCCTTATATAAAATATACCCTTGTCTTATACATTAGCATATATAAACATATATATATATACACATATATATATGTCAGTATTTTGAATATGATTCAAAATTTCTGTGCCTGTTTTACATCAACTGCATTTTGTTTTCTTTATACATGTTGACCTCCTTTCCCCATTCCTCCCACCCCTATCTCCCCCTCTCGCAATGACCAGTCTGCCCACTGTGTCTATGAACTTGGGGTTTTTCTTTTTCAAAGACTCCACATATCTAACAGAAATCATAGGGTATTTGCCTTTGTCTGGCTTCTTTCACTTAGTACAATGCCCTCAAGCTCCATCCATATTGTCGCAAATGGCAAGATTCCCTTGTTTTTTAATGACTGAATAATATTCCATTGGATATATATACCACAACTTTTTTTTAATGTGTATTTATTTTTGAGAGAATGTGCAAGCGTGCATGATGGAGAGGGGCAGAGTGACAGGGAGACAGAGGATCTGCTGACAGCAGAGAGCCCAATGGGGGGCTTGAAATCACTAACCATGCAATCATGACCTGAGTCAAAGTCAGATGCTTAACTGACTAAGCCACCCAGGTGCCCCATCTTCTTTATCTATTTATCTGTTCATAAACACTTAGGTTGTTTCCATTTCTTGACTATTGTAAATAATGCTCTATTGAACATGGGGGTGTATATATTGTTTTGAGTTCATGTTTTCATTTTCTTTATAAATACCCAAAGTGGAATTGCTGGATCATTCTAGTTTTAATTTTTTGAGGAACCTCCATACTGTTTTCCGTGGTGGCTGTACCAATTTACATTACTACCACTAGTACACAAATGCCCCCCTTTCTCCACATTTCTCCAATCATGGCTGATTTTTGTTTGTTGATTTGTATCCTGAAACTTAACTGAATTTGATGCATTAGAGATTTTTATTTGTGTATATTCAGGTATATCCATTTTGACTCTTATGAGAACTTTCATTTCTTTTAATCATCTGTTCTTTATCAGGGCATAAATGTACTACTCAATTTTCATTTATTTTTCCCCCTGATTATTTGACCTCTTTGGAATATATAATGATCCAAATTAATTTTTCTCTATCCTGATAACCATCTGTCCCAGAACTCTTATTGTTTGTTTTTCCTTTGTGGTATGGTATTTACGTCTGGTTTATCACATACACACATTAAGTTATTGCACTATTTTCAACCTATCTCTAGAATTTCCATTTTTTCCAATTCTTGTCCTTATCCCTAGCATATAGTAACAATTTTGATGCCAGTTCTGATATGTGTGGGTTTTTCCCACATGACCAAGCAATTCTCAGACACCTACAATTCGACTCAATTCTGACACCATCTACCAGGAGATAGCCTCAGGTTTCACAGATTAAGGGCACAGCCCTACAAGATTGCTCTTCTCTCCTCCACTTCAGACACCAGTTGAAAGTCCTGGTTGTTGTCTGTGCTTCTGAGCAACTAATGGTGTAATGCCCCCGATTTCGAACCCGAGAGACCATCAAGGAGCTGATACCGATGCAAACGCACGAGGGTTTATTTGCAAGCTCGAGCTTGGGCCCAAGTATACCCGACACAGCGGAGCAGGGACTTGGACCCCTAGGTTAAAAGGCGTAGCAGTTTTATAGGGGCCAGTGGCCAATGAGATTGTAACACACACAGAAAGTTGCATAGTCATGCCAGTCCACATGCAGGTGGCCAATTGAATTACAATTTACCCTATAGTAACTGTTTGAACTAGCCTATCACTCTGGTGTGCAAGTGAATTGGCGTGCAAGTTTGGCGGGCAAAAGGCGGGGTTTACATTCTTTGGCGGTTAGGGGTTCTGCATTCCTATATGAGCCGGTTTCCAGTAAGGGTGTGCTCAGTGGCTTGACTAGGGTGGGGGAGTATCTTAAGCAATAAGTAGGTCATTGGGGGTTATACATGAGATGGTGGGTGTAGCACAAAATGGAGTTAGTCTTGCTCTGCCTGTCCAGGGGTAGGGGATTTTTGTTAAATTCCTTGGGTCCCACAATGGTAGATCTGAGATTCCAACAGCCCCTTCCTTGAGTCAATTAATTTGCTAGAGTGGCTCACAGAACTCAGAGAGACTTTTTATTTACTAGATTACCCGTTGATTATAAAACGGTATAACTTTGGGACACCCAGACAGAAGAGATGCATAGGAAGGTATGGGAAGACAGTGTGCAGTTTCCATGCCCTCTCCAAGTGTACCACTCTCCCCACATCTCCTCACCAACCTGGAAGTTCTGATCTCTGTCCTTTTGGGGTTTTTTGGAAGGCTTCATTATGTAGGCATGATTGATGAAGTCATTGCCATTGGTGATTGAATCGACTTCCAACCCCTCTCCCCTCCTAGGAGGTCACATGGTTGTCTTGGCAACCAGTTTCCAACCCGAGGCTGATTCCAATAGTGGCCTCATTAACATAACAAAAGACACACTTGTGGCTCTCCTTCCTTAGGAAATTCCAAGTGTTTTAGGAGCTCTTTGCCAGAAAAGGGATGGAGACCAAATATATATTTCTTATCATAAATCACAATATTACCTATGGGTTTGAAAACTGCTTTATTATAATTTGAACCTAAAAACTTTAAAAATCTATTTTTTCTCTGTTCTTCCAGAAGAATTTCACTTAGTTTACCAAGTTCTATAAGTAGTCCTCAGAAACCTTAGTGTATATTGAATTAAATCTACATATTAAATTGGGTGGTATTATTTACTATCTTTAGCCTTTACATCTAAGACTCCATTTATTCATATTTCATTGTAGTCTTCTGCTTTTCTTTGAGTGAATATCTGACTTCCCAAGTTAAATAGGTGTCTCAATATTTAACTGGTTTTTTTTTCTTATTATTTAAAAATGGGATTGTTTTTCATTGTATTTTCAAGTTGTATATCACTTTTATGTAGATTATAATTGACTTTTTGGTATTTCTCATTTCTTGTACCTTTAAATTGCTTATTCATATGTCTAATAAATTCTTTTATAAGGATTTTGAAAGATATATTATCATGTTAACTGTGAAAGTGGCTTTATTAAATATTTATTTTTCAGAAAGTAAACACTATTTAGTCATAAGGGGAAATTATTATTTAAATGTACTTTAGCCTTATAATTTTCTTTTTTTGCCTTTTAACTTTCTTTTTTGGTTTTATCTTTCTCAAAATCATATTGGCCGAAAATTTTCAAAATATTAGAAGAATTATTGGAAATAAACTTTGAAGATACAAGGAACCAATAGAGATAATATAATGCCCTACTACTCAAAGTGTAGGTCGGTGGAGCAGCAGCATCCATGTTACCTGTGATTATTAGAAGGATTTCAGGCCCTACCTAGACCTTATTTATATTTACATTAAAGTTTGAGAGTCTTCTCTAATGTGATTCCCTCATTTCACAGAAAATAAAAATTAGGTCCAGAGAGTTTAATTTGCTTAAGGTAAATAGTGGACTAACCAGGACTATTATCTAGGTCCCTTTTCTTCAGGTTCACTGCTTTTTTATTGTATCACACCACCTCTTCTATACTTTTGATGTTTTGGAAAAATTCTTTAATATTTCCTTTTCTTGTTCTCTTTCTAGTAAATTCCTAATCATACTTTAAAGGCATGCTCTGCTGTCACCTATTTGGTAAAATCCTTCTTCATATCTTTACCAATCTTGACCATATCAATCACTCCTTTCTCATTCTACTTCAATACATTGAACATACTTTCATTAGTGTATATTCCACATTATTCTGTAATTAACTATTGTGGGGAGGAAAAGTTTTCCTTGACCTTCTTAGCGTCTCTGACTGGGTCTGAAAATTAAACTGACAAAGACAGATTAACAGGAGGAAAGCATGCACATGTATTTCATGTAAATTTTCATGACACAGTACCCTTAAGAGGAAAATGAAGAACTGAGAAATGGTTAAACCTAAGTGTTTTTATGCTAGGTCTGATGAAAAGTTGAAAGTTGTGGAAAGATGATAGGACAAAGTGTATGAGGTAAGTATAGTAAGCTCGGGGAAATGTAGTAAGGCCTATTTGTTCAGATTCTTCTTCTTAGTGTTGTTCTGTCTTGGATATAAAGATGTGCCTTCCCCCCAGATTATAAGGAGAGGGTATCTTCCAAATGAGGGTTCTATGACATGCTTCAGGGGAAGGTCAGAAGGTCCTTCCTTCACATACCATTTTTTAGATTCCTTTAGCTTGAAATATTTAAAAGGCCAAGGTGCTGTATTTGGGGGGTAGGATGTCCTGAACCATGTCATCTCCCCCACTCCACTCTATCTGAAGCTTCTCCAAGAAATTTCACATTCCATAAATTGAGTTGGTAGATTGTCCCATAACCCACTGAACCAGTCTCTGTCCTGAGCATTTCTAGGGAAACATAAGAAAAAGGTTAATGATTGGAACCAGTTTTGTAGTCCAGAAGGCAGTCAGTTAAGATTTTCTAAGATGCTGAACTTGAAGCATCTTCAGATGAAATATAGACAGGCACTGGAAATATGACAGATTTTCCTGGTTTATACTTTGATTGTCTCTGGTGATGTCATCAGGTGATCTGGTGAACTTTCTAAGTGGCTCACACGGGAATAGGCACAAAGTTTGCCCATACATGAGTTGTTGTGGTGATTTCTTGCCAAGTTTACATCAAATTGTCCAGGTTCAGTTTGCAGGGCTTTGGGAAAAGGACAGTTTCAAGTTTTAGTAATTCAAAGTCAGAAGGGTGGGAGAAAAATTGGAAACTCTAATTTGAAGAGTGGTAGCTCGATACTGGAGGAAACTAGAAGGATTCAAGATGCAGGCTAGGTAACAAGTAAGTAATAAAATCTTAAAGACAATGGCTAGGACTAGAATTTAGCTCCCTACTGAAACATCCTTTTTCTCACTATAGTCACCCCTATTTCTATCAAAGATAAAGTAATACTAATTTGTTTGCAAAATAAGGCTAGTCTCATTAAACTTGGTCATAAGTGCAACAAGAATAGTATTTGCTTACCTAGGTCTTTAGAGTTTGCTTGCTAAAAGTTTTCATAAAGAATCTCAGATTCAAGTTTTAAAAGCCTCTGGAGGCTAGGAAGCCAAACCAAGGACTCACCGTCAGACTTTAGGCATAATACCTATTAGACCTATTTGAATTCCTCTCTTTTCCAACTTCCCAAGATATCCTGAGGTTTCTAAGCCTGCCAGGAACTGACCTTTGTGATTCACTTGTATGGCTGGGAACCCTGTATCCCCGGTATAGACTGGTTTTTCCAAGGGGATGCTTTATAAATATTGGCTCCTAATTAGGTCAGCCTTAGAATTGTAAAGCTGTCTGGTCATACTGGATTTTTTTTTAAGTTTATTTATTTATTTTGAGGGGGTGCAGGCAGAGACAGAGAAGAGAGAATCCCAAGCAGGTTCTGTGCTGTCAGTGCAAAGCTGGACATGGGGTTTAATCTCATGAACTGTGAGATCATGATCTGAGCCGAATCTAAGAGTTGGACACCTAACCAACTGAACCATCAGTTCAGGTGCCCCTGGTCATATTGGATTTTATGCATCATTCTCAAGTATGATATTCAGTCAGATCCTTGGTAATATCACCAAAGTTTCCAAATGTGTCCTAATAGCAAGAGAACAGATTCTTACTGAACTTACCCAAATAACTGTATTGCATGAAAATAAGATTTACTCACTTAGTTTCTGAATTCTGCAAGATCAGGTAGGGAGAAAAAGAAATTGTTTCATCTTTATTCACAAAGGTATATATATTTTTTTATCAAATTGCTTTAAGTTATAGTTTAAGAGAAAAGAGAAAAAAGTTTCCTTAAATCTAGAAAACAAAATATTAAAGAACCAGCAATGTTGGATACTGTATCCTGAATCCTGTAACTGTTCATTTACCTGCCTTCTGTATTAAAGTGGTAATTTTATGAGGGCAGGAACTGTTTTATTCTTTTTTATTTTCCGAAGCTTCCATGTATGTAGTAAGCATTTGTTAAATGTTGTTGAACTTACTGCATCCATTTTGGAATTTTTTATTTCTGTAAATAGTCACACAGTCAAAATGGTAAATTGGTCATAAGTTATATCAATAAATAATTATGAGAATTTTCTTATTTTTAATTTCTTTATTCTAAAATTCTTAGTCCTAAAACTTTTATAGTCACTCTTTTTTAAATTATTATTTATCAATTGTTTAAATTTTTATATCTTTCAAAAACCCAACTACTAATTTTGCCATTATTTAATTTCTAATCTGTCTTATACTTATTTTATTCTTTGCTACTCATGACTTGTCACTTTTTTTTCAGTTTTTAGGTTTTAAACTTTAATATTTTAGTTTTAGATACTTAAATCTTCACATCTCTTTTTCTTAGTAATATATTCATTTAAAAAAACTTTTATTGAATGCCTGTTAGGCAAAAGGTTATGCATTTATAGCTATAATTTTTCTTAACTAGATATGGGATGAACAATCTTAGATTTTATACAGTGATCACCACAAATTTTTTGGCAGTTTTAAATTTAGTATTTTTGATTTTTAGGTTAACATATTTTTATTGATATACTTGTATAAATTTAATTTTGTATTGCCACCTCATGCAAAAATGGCTAGATAATTTGTGGCATGTTTCATTATATTTGGATGATCTCTTTGGGTTGGTTTAATTTAAAATGTAGAATGTAGGCTATATTGTGACACAAAATACAGTTTGGGGATATTTCAAAGTATCCTGGAGGCATACTTCATGGAGGGGGTCAGATATCCTCCAAAGTAGTTGAAACTGAAAATTCATGGAAGGTCCACCTGTTTGCCAATGGGTTAGATATACCCTGTATATTTAGATACCTTGAATAGAGAAAACAGTTCATTTCAAATGTCAGCCTCATGCTGAGAGTCACAAAGACAGTTACTCCAAACAATAGGTAGTGATCAAGCTGCTTCTCATACGGGTTTTTCCTGTGTAGCATGCCTCAGTGTAAGTAGCAGCAGGAATTCATTTGTTTTTTGGGGGTTCTTTCAATGTTCATTTTTGAAAGAGAGCACAAGCAGGGGAGGGGCAGAGAGAGGGAGTCAGAGAATCCCAGGCAGGCTCAGCACTGTCAGCACAGAGTCTGACATGGGGCTTGAACACATGAACTGCGGGATCATGACCTGAGCCAAAATCAAGAGTTGCATGTTTAACCAACTGAGCCACACAGGCGCCCCAGGAGTTTGTTTATTTAACCAAGGTTAATGATTCTCCTAAACAACACTGGAGAGACAAGCTAGAGTATCAGAGAGTATATGATTTTTCTATATATACATGGATTTTTAAAGTAATTTTCAATCTCCTATCCAGATGGCTTTAACATTGAACATGTTCACCGTTACATATGCATTCTGCTCACACACATAATGATAGACAAAATATATATAAAAAGAGAACTAAAAATTACTGATAATCTCAAAACAATGTTAACATTTCTGTGGTCAAGAAACAAACAAACAAAAAAAAACTAAATGATGAAAGGAATTCAATGGACTTACGACGCTCGGGTCTGAAAATCTAGGTTTCTGGGAATTTGGCTCTTAAGAGCAACAAGAATAAAGTAGGAGCCAGGCTTATTGCTTAAAGTCAGGACCTGATTACTGCCCCATCTCCTTGGCAGAGGAAGCAGAAAATAAAGCTATTGCTGGCTGCTATCAAGGACTACAGTGTTTAGCAACCTAAAGGCTTATGGAGATAGGAACTTACAGATGCAGCCTTGTGACCATACTGCATGGTCATATCACACCACCATTGGTTTTCTACTGAATTTGTGCTACCTCTGTAGCATCATGGAATATAAACTCTGAAATGTGATTATAAATCTCATTCTAGACTGGGGAACTGGGTGAAAGCATCTTTAAAATTACCAGAGGGATGCTTGTGGGGCTCAGCTGGTTGAGTGTCCCACTCTTGATTTTGGCTCAGGTCATGATCAAGCTCACGACCGGCTCCATACTGAGTGCTGAGCATGGAACCTGCTTGGGATTCTCTCTCTGCCCCTTCCCTGTTTGTGTGTGCATGCGCACATAGTCTCTCTCTAAAAATAGATAAATAATTTTAAAAAAAGATTAAAAAATATAATTACTAGATAATATGGGTTTACACAGAGAGGGGAAAAGAGAAAAACAAATACCCCACATACACTGAAAATCAATCAACAAACCAAAACTCCAAAATTTATGAAAAATATTAATGCTAAGGGACATAGCCACCATATCAACAATTGAAATGTGAAAACAATTTTATCTAGCAGTCTGCTAAAAACTAAACATGTTTAAGGATGCACAGAGAGATAAATAAGAAATAACTTACTCAAAAAAAGAAGTGATTAAGAAACAGGCAGAGAAAAAGCAAAAATAGATAAATGTAAAAACCAATTATTTATTTTAGAAATGAAAATACAGTCACTGAAATAAAAATCAGTCTATGAGATACTAGACCATGAACATAATTGACTGAAATAAATGATTTGGTATCTTGTACTGAGATATTTACCAAGAATGTAGCAGAGATTGACAAAGAGATGTAAATATATATCATATGTATATATGACAGAGATGTTAAGACAGAAGATATACATATGTCTGATAAGAGTTTTGGGTAGAGAATGGAGGAAATGGTAGATAATCAATACTTGAAAAGAATTTTGAAGGGTTTGAAGAGCTCAGAATTTTCTGCAGTTGAATAAAGACATACATGAGTTCTCAGATCATATATGCCTGCTGAGTGTCAAGTGGGATAATAAAGATCTTTGCTTTTAAGCATTGTAGGAAAACTTCATAGTATCCAAAAATAAAGGGAAAAATCTTAAATGATACCAGAAAACAAAGATTATTTCTAAGGAATGACAATTACATTGACAGATTTTTCATCAGCAAATCAAATGACAAAAGATAATGGAATAATATCTTCAGTGTGGTGAGTAGAAAATAACTACTAACATAGAAAGTTCTATCAGCTAATGAGGACATTGAGGATAAAATGAAGACATTCAGTTACACAAGACTGAGTTTACCTCTTATAGACACACTTGATGAAAGAAGAGTAAAGGTTATTCTTTAGTAAAAAGAAAATTGAAGAGACACTAATAGCTACAAAAAATGGGAACTCATTGATCAAAGCTATTGATAAATTTAATTTTTGGCTTAAAACCATTTTTGTGTTATGACAGCAAAAGCAGCAAATAAGAGAAGATAGTCAAGGGTAAAGTGAAAGGGTCCATGTCCTGCTCAGAAGGAGGATAGAAATACTGAATATTTTGTAATTTTGTTTAAAAAATGTATAAATTAAATATGTTTAAAAATGAAGAGTTGGGGAAAAAATTAAGGTTGGGGTACCTGGCTGGCTCAGTCAGTAGGGCATGCAACTCTTTTTTTTTTTTTTTTAATTTTTTTAAATGTTTATTTATTTTTTAGAGAGACAGAGTGTGAGTAGGGGAGGGGCAGAGGAAGAGGGAGACACAGAACCCGAAGAATGCTCCCGGCTCTGAGCTGTTAGCACAGACCCCAATGCAGGGCTCAAACTCATGAACCGCGAGATCATGACCTGAGCCAAAGTCGAACTCATGAACCGCAAGATCATGACCTGAACCAAAGTCGGACGGTTAACTGATTGAGCCACCTAGGTGCCCCGGGCATGCAATTCTTGATCTCAGGTTCATAAGTTTGAGCCCCATGTTGGACATGGAGCCTACTTCAAAAAGCAACTAAATAAAAAATAAAAACTTAAAAAAGTTAAGGGTAAAAGAATAGAAATACAATGTGCCACTTCCATCTAACAGTGGGTAGAAGAAGAAAAGGAGATAATTTTGAAAGAAAGGAAGAAGAAAACTTAGAATCTAAGCAGTAAAATCAAAGGAATAAGGTCAAATATTACAAAAATCAGGACTCCTGGGTGGCTTAGTTGATTAAGTGTTTGACTCTTGGTTTCAGCTCAGGTCATGATCTCATGGTTTGTGAGTTTGAGCCCCATACAGGGCTCTGCATTGGCACTGTGGATCCTGCTTGAGATTCTCTCTCCCTCCCTCTTTCTCTGCTCCTCCCCTACTCACATGCTTTCTTTCTCAAAAAAAAAAATAAATAAACTTTTTAAAAAATTATAAAAATCATGATAAGTATAAACAGATTAGAGTTACCTGTTAAAAGAGATCATAAAAGAATACAAAAGCAGAATGTAACTACAAAGTGTTTACAACTAAATCTTAAACATATACACGTAGAAAATGTGAAAATAAAAGGACTATAAAAGATAGTTCTCCCTTAGTATATACCCCAAAGAAATAGAAACAGATAACTTGAACAGATATTAGTGCACTCATATTCAGAACAGCATTATTCACAATAACCAAAAGGTGAAGCAACCCAAGTGTTCATTGTTAAATGAATGGATAAACAAAATGTGAGGTATAGGTGCAATGGAATATTACTCAGCCTGAAAAAGGAAGGAAATTCCGACACATGCTGCAATATGGATGAACCTCGAAGACATTATGCTTAGTGAATTAAGCCAGTCACAAAAGGACAAATACTGTTATGATTCCACTTGTATGAGGTACCTAGAGTAGTCAAATTCATAGAAACAGAAAGAGTGGTAGTTGCCAAGCCCTGGGCGGAGGAGGGGATATTATTGTTTAATGAATACAGAGTTTCAGTTGGGAAAGATGAAAAAAGTTCTGGGTATGGATGGTAGTGATGGTTATACAACCATATTATTATATTTAGTGCCATTGAACTGTACCCTTAATAATGGTTAAGATGGTAAGTTTTACATAATGTATATTTTACCTTAATTTCAAAAAAGATATTCATTAGTGAAAACTAAAGAAATCTAATGTAAAGTATTAACAAGTGACAAAATAGATTTTAAGGAAAAAAGAAGAATGTTACTCCATAATAACAAGAGGAACAACCTACTAAAGAGAAGAAATAATCTAAAAACATAGCCAGAAAATAGACAAAAAGCTGTTGCAATTTCAAAAAGTAATTAACAATTACATAATTAACATGAAAGATTTTAATATACTTCTGTCAAAACTGAAAAGTCATCAAAAATAGAATTTTGAAGCAAACATTGTTAAATTTATTCAAATATATATAAATCTATACAGATCTCTATACTTCATAAAGAGAGACTTTTTAAAGTATACATGGAACAACTACAGAAATTGACTATCTACTAGGTCACAGAGAGTCTTGATAAAATTTAGGCTATTTATATTATGAATAGTATCTTAAAATCCCTTTATTATAAACTTAAAAATGTTGGTCATCAATAACTTTTTTTTTGAGGTGTGTATTTATAAGGGATATTTCAAAATTTATAGAACTGAACAATGATATAAGTACCACACATATCAAGATGTGACGAATGCATTTGAAGTAATATTTACAGCTAAATTTATGGCCTTGAAATCAGTAAGAAAAAAAAATCCTAAAAATTAAATGAGTTTCATTCAAAATAGTACTTTTTAAATCTTTATTTCAATTAGGCTCCATGCCCAGCGTGGGGGTGAACTCACAACCCTGAGGTCAAGAGTCACCAGGTGCCCCTCACCCTGAATAGTATTAATAGTAGTGGTCGACATAGTCATACTATTACTACTACTACTAATGATGATGCTACTAATAATAGCTAACATTGGAGTGGTTAGTATGTGCCAGTTTTTGTTCTAAAGGTATGTGTATGTGTAAATGTACAACAAATCAGTGTGTAGATATTATTTCCATATTATAGACTGGAAGCAGACACAAAGAAGTTTCGTAACACTTTCAAGATTACTTAGCTGCTAAAGAGCAGAATCAGCATTAGAACCCAAACAATCTGGATTCAGAGAAAGGAGAAGAAAGAAAGGAGGAAAAAATAGACAAGAGCAATCATAAATGAAATGGAAAATAAAGAATAATTAGGGGCAAAAAAAACCCTAGATAAACAAACATCTAGTAATACTAATGAAGAAAAATAGAAAAGATTAATTAATATTCAGAACAACAGAAGATATAGTTTAAGTCACAAGAAAATTTTACTTAAAACTTTGACAGGGGTGCCTGGGTGGCTGAGTTATTGAGTGTTGGATTTCGGCTCAGGTCATAATCTCGCAGTTTGTGGGTTTGAGCCCTGTGTAGGGCTCTGTGCTGACAGCTCAGAGCCCAGGGCCTGCTTCGGATTCTGTCTCTCCCTCTCTATGTCTCTCAAAAATAAATATAACATTAAAATTTTTTAAATAAAAATAAAACTTTGACAATAAATTTGAAAACTTAGATCAAATGGAAATTTCCTGGGAAATTACTTACCAAAATTGGCTCAAGAAGATTTGAAAACCTGAATAAACTAATAACCATTTAGTAAATTGAATAGGTAATCAAGTCTAACCACACCCCAAAAGAGACACTAATATAAGTAATAAGAATGTTTAGCTAGATTACTAAATTTGGGATCACTACAGGACACCTGGGTGGCTAAGTCAGTTAAGCATCTGACTTCAGTTCAGTCATGATCTTGTTGTCTGTGAGTTCGAGCCCCACATCAGGCTCTGTGCTGTCAGCATGGTGCCTGGGGCCTGCTTCAGATTCTGTGTCTCCCTCTCTCTCTGCCCCTCCCCCACTCATGCTCTCTGTCTCTCTCAAAAATAAATAAACATTAAAAAAAATTTTTTTTAATCAAAAATGAATAAACAATTAAAAATTTTTAAATAATAAATTTGGGATCACTACATGAAATCAGTAATGAAATCAACAAAACTAAAAATTGGTTCTTTGAAAAGAAAGTGAAAATAAGACCTCTAGCACTGATCAGGACAGAAAGAGATGGCACAAATTATCAATATCAGAATTGAAAAAGCATCAATATAGGCCCTACAAATAACAATATTAGAGGATATTTAATGAGTTGCATTACTGCCAAAACATTTGAAAATGTAGAAGAAATGAATAGTATCCTAGAAAAACACCTATATACAAAATTGACACAAGAAGATATGGAAAATCTGAATAGTTCCATATTTATTTAAGATATTGAATCTGGGGACTCCTGGGTAGCTGAGTCATTCGAGCATCTGACTCTTGATTTCAGCTCAGGTCATGATCCCGGTGTTGTGGGATTGAGCCCCACATCAGGCTCTGTGCTCTCCCCCTCTCAGGCACATGCTATCTCTCAAATTTTTTAAAAAAATGTTTTTAAGGTATTGAATGTGTAATTTAAAACTTTTCCTTAATGATTTTCATGCCCAAATGTTTTTGCCGGTGAATTCTTCCAAACATTTAAAGAAGTACAACCAATCTAAAATGAGCTTTTTCACTTCTTAACTCATTTTATGAAGCCAGAATAAGTTGGGTAGCAAAACTAAGTATATTATGAAAAAGGAAAATTACAGATGATCCTTCCCAACATAGTACATCTAAAAATACCGAATAAAATGTTAGCATATCAAATCCAGAGATAGATAAAAATGACATACATGATGACCATGTTGGGTTTGTTTTTGAAATGCAAGCTTATTTAATATTTGAAAAGCAATCTGTGTAATTTACCACATTAATAAAATATGTGAGACAAATCAAGTAGGTGCATCTCAATAGGTGCAAAGAAAGCATTTCAAGTAATTCAACGTGTGTTTGTGATAAATAACAAACTCTGAGCAAACTAGGACTAAAAGGTAATTTCCTTAATTGACAAAGAGTATTTACAAAAATCCTATAACAAATATCACTTAATAATGAACTATCAAAACTTTTCCCTTTGAAATCATGAAAACTAAGAACCACTATCATCACTTCTATTCAACTTTTCACTTTAAGTCCTAGTCAACGATACAAAGTGCAAAAAAGAAAATAAACAGTATAGAGATTAAAAGAAGAAATAAAACTAATAAATTGATATTACTTGCAGGCATAATTTTGAATGTGGAAAACTCAAAGCAATCTACAAACTATTACATACAGTAAATAAGTTTGTTTTTTTTTTAATCTTAGAAACAGAACAAGTGGGGAGAAGTTCAGAGGGAGAGAGAGAATTCCAAGCAGGCTCCATGCCCAGCTCAGAGCTGGACATGGGGCTCAATCTCACAACACTGGGATCATGACCTGAGTTGAAATCAAGAGTTGGACACTCAAACAACTGAGCCACCCAGATGCCCCAGTAAATATTACATAAGTATTTAGCAAACTAATTAGAAGGCTAATGTATAAAGTTAATTGTATTTATACATGTCAGCAACAAACATATACAGTGAAATTTTTAAAAAGAAACTTTTTTTTTAATTTTAGGGGGCACCTGGGTGGCTCAGTTGGTTAAACATCCCACTCTTGACTTTGGCTCAGGTAACCATCTTACAGTTCATGGGATTGAGCCTTGTGTTGGGCTCTGAGCTGACTCACTGATCCTGCTTGGGATTCTCTCTCTCCCTCTCTCTCTGTCCCCCTCCCCTGCTCATGCTTTCTCTCTCAAAATAAATGAATAAAAATATTAAAGAAAAAAAAAGATTTTAAGTAATCTCTACACCCAATATAGGGCCCGATCTCACAATCCTGAGAGCAAGAGTCACATGCTCCACCAGCTGAGCCAGCCAGCTTCCACAGGAAAGTATTTTTAATAGCATAAAATACATCAGATTCTTGAAAAAAAATTAACAAAATATTCACAAGAACTTCTATAAACTACAAAATATTATTGACAGAAATTAGATAATATATAAGTAAATCCATGTTGACAGACTGGAAGGCTCAAAGTTTTAAATGTCTTTATTTTTGAGAGAAAGTGAGAAGGGGGAAGGAGTGGAGAGAGAGGGGGAACAAGAGAATCTGAAGCTGGCTCCACGCTGAGAGCAGAGAGCCTGACGTGGGGCTTGAACTCACTGAGAGATCATGACCTGAGCTGAAGTCAGATGCTTAACTGACTGAGCTACTCAAAAGTTTTAGACTCAAAGTTTTAAAGGTGTCAGTTCTTTGATTGATCTAGAATTTCAGTGCTATCCTATTCATTATCCCAGTAGCATATATATATATTTGTTGTTGTTGTTGTTGTTGTTGTTGTTGTTGGAAATTGGTATAGTGATTCTGAAATGTGTATGGTAATGTAAAAGACTAAGAATAGCCAAGACAGTCTATAAGAATGAAACTTAGTGACTTCTATCAGATATCAAGAGTTATTATAAAACTATTATTAATGAGGTAATTAAGACAATACAGTATTGGCACAAGAATAGACAGATGGACCAGTGGAGCAGATTGGAGTATGCCAAAACTAACCACACATATATGGTCACTTAATTTATGATAAAATTGATAATGCAATGCAGTGGGGAAAAGGATAGTCTTCAATAAGTAGTACTGGGTCAGTTTGATACCAAAATGGAAAAATATTAACCTTAGATCTCCTACTTTACACAATACACAGAATTAAATTCAAGGTAGATTGCAGATTTGGGGCACCTGGGTGGCTCAATTGGTTAAGCGTCCAACTTCAGCTCAGGTCATGATCTCATGGTTCTGAGTTCTAGCTCTCTGCTGTCAGCAAAGAGCTTGCTTCAGATCATCTGTCCCCCTCTCTCTGCCCCTCCTCTGCTCACACTTTCTCATTCTCTCTCTCAAAAATAAATACACCTTAAAAAAATAGATTGTAGATTTAAACTTTAAAGCTAATAAAACCTCTAGAAGAAAACAAAAAAATGTCTTCATGACATGGAATAGGTAAAGATTTCTTAATCCTCCCCCCACTGCAAAAAGCTAACCATGAATTTATTTTTTTAATATGAAATTTATTGTCAAATTGGTTTCCATACAACACCCAGTGCTCATCCCAACAGGTGCCCTCCTTAATGCCCATCATCCACTTTCCCCTCCCTCCCACCCCCATCAACCCTCAGTTTATTCTGAGTTTTTAAGAGTCTCTTATAGTTTGCCTCCTTCCCTCTCTGTAACTTTTTTTTCCCCTTCCCTCCCCCATGGTCTTCTGTTAAGCTTCTCAGGATCCACATAAGAGTGAAAACATGGTATCTGTCTTTCTCTGTATGACTTATTTCAAGTAGCGTAACACTCTCCAGTTTCATCCACGTTGCTACAAAAGACCATATTTCATTCTTTTTCATTGCCAAGTAGTATTCCATTGTATGTATAAACCACAACTTCTTTATCCTTTCATCAGTTGATGGGCATTTAGGCTCTTTCCATAATTTGGCTATTGTTGAAAGTGCTGCTCTAAACATTGGGGTACAAGTGCCCCTATGCATCAGCCCTCCTATATCCCTTGGGTAAATTCCTAGCAGTGCTATTGCTGGGTTATTTTTAATTTTTTGAGGAAACTCCACACTGTTTTCCAGAGCGGCTGCACCATTTTGCATTCCCACCAACACTGCAAGAGGGTTCCCGTTTCCCCACATCCTCTCCAACATCTATAGTCTCCTGATTTGCTCATTTTAGTCACTCTGACTGGCATGAGGTGATAGCTCAGTGTGGTTTTGATTTGTATTTCCCTGATGAGAAGTGATGTTGAGCATCTTTTCATGTGCCTGTTGGCCATCTGGATGTCTTCTTTAGAGAAGTGTCTATTCATGTCTTCTGCCCATGTCTTCATTGGATTATTTGTTTTTTGGGTGTGGAGTTTGGTGAGTTCTTTATAGATTTTGGATACTAGCCCTTTCTCCGATATGTCATTTGCAAATATCTTTTCCCATTCCGTCGGTTACCTTTTAGTTTTGTTGATTGTTTCCTTTGCAGTGCAGAAGCTTTTTATCTTCATGAGGTCACAATAGTTCATTTTTGCTTTTAATTCCCTTGCCTTTGGAGATGTGTCAAGTAAGAAATTGCTGTGGCTGAGTTCAGAGAGTTTTTTCCTGCTTTCTCCTCTAGGGTTTTGATGGTTTCCTGTCTCACATTCAGGTCATTCATCCATTTTGAGTTTATTTTTTGTGAATAGTGTAACCATGAATTTTAAAAAATGATAAATTGGACTTAATTCAAATTAAGAATTTTATTAATTAAAAGGTCAATCATAAGTGTGAGAAGATCCACATACCCTACAACTCAGCACCTAATATGTACCTACAATTTCAGACCTGTACAAGAGTATTTGTTATTAGGTTGAAAATCAGAAACAAATGTTCATCAGTATGAGAATGGATATGTCCCATACACATACAGTGGAATTATATATAGGAGTTCAAATGAATGAACAAAGCCACATTTATCAACATGGATAAATCTCAAAAGTATAATGAGGAGAGAATAAAGCAAGTTGCAAAATAGATACATTATGCTATGTTGGAAGTCCCAAGATCACCTTCAGATTTGATGATTCACTCGAAGGGCTCACAGGACACAGAAGAATTATTAATATTCACAGTTATGGTTTGGTACAGTGAAAGGACAGAGATTAGAATCAGCAAATGGAAAAAGCTCATGGGGCAAGATCCAGGAGAAAGCAGATGCAGGCTTCCAGGTGTCCCCTCACAGTGGAGTTGCATGGAGATTTGCTTAATCCTCCTGGCAAAGATGTGTGACACTATGTGTGAAGTGTTTCCAACCTGGGAGGCTCACTTGATCTTTGGGGTCCCGGGATTTTTTCAGGGATCAGTCATGTCGTGCCCACATGTCATGCAGTGCTTGCATAACTGAGCTCAATTATTCAGACTTTAGCCCTTCCACGCCCCACCTAGCAAAAACAAATATACACCATAAATCTCTTTGTTAGGATAAACTTAATTTAATCATGCTGGTATAGCCTGGCCCAAGAAACACACATATCAGACAGAACATTCCATAGGCTCAGAAGTTATCTTCCAGCTTCCAGCCAAGCAACAGTCCTAAAGACAAACCTTTCTTTAGAGTGTACAGGGTTTCAGCAAACAAGGCATGCCCAGTTAACTCTTTCCTGCCCAGATGCCATATATTTAGAGGCCTATGAATCAATACTATTTATTAATGAATGTGTAAAGTTTCATGGGGATATTTAACACCCAGTTTAAGATAGAGGTTATCTTTGAGGTAAGAGGCTCATGTTAGAGAGAGGTGCTAGGGAACTTTAATTGTATATGTAATGTTTTCTTTATTAAAAGTTCTAAAACAAATACGGCAAAAAAATGTTTAAATTTGACTAAGTTCTGAATGATGGAAACATGGACATTATATTCTCTAGACACTTCTCTCTGTATCTGAAAATATTTAATAATAAAAAGTAGAGGACCCCTGGGTGGCTCAGTTTAGTGTCTGGCTCTTGATTTTGGCTCAGGTCACAATCTCATGGTTCGTGGGATTGAGTCCTGCTTTGAGCTCTGTGCTAACAGCATAGAGCCTGCTTGGGATTCTCTCTCTCCTTCTCTCTCTCTGCCACTCCCCTGCTCATGCTCTCTCTCTCCCTCTCTCTCTGTCTCTCTCTCTCAAAACAAACAAACATTTCTTTAAAAAGAGAATTCATTAAAAAAAAAGGAAAATTTAAAACAAAGCAAAACAGAAAAAATTTTTGTAGGGGTGCCTGGCTGGCTCAATCAGTAGAACCTGGGACTCTTGATTTCAGAGTTGTGAGTTCAAGCCCCATACTGGGTGTAGAGCTTACTTTTCAAAAAAATAAAAAATTTTTTGTGAAATATATGAATAAATGGTTTGCTCTGTTTTTCAGTATGCTACAATAATGTTTTGAGATGACATTTTTTTTTTTATGATGTGAATTCAGAAAGTAATCAAGTTTGGCATACAAGAATTTGTGCCACGGCAGCTTAGTCAGTTGAGTGTGCGACTCTTGATTTCAGCTCAGCTCATGATCTCACAGTTCATGGGTTCAAGCCCTGCTTTGAGCTCTTCACTGAGTGCAGAGCCTGCTTGGAATCCTCTCTGTTCCTTTCTCTCTGGCCCTTCTCTGCTTGCACGCATGCACATGCTCTATCCCTCTCTCTCTCTCTCTCAAAAATAAATAAGTAAATAAAACTTAAAAAAGAATTTTGTTACCCAATTACATTATAGTTTTGTTTATTCTGTTAAAGAATATTTGAATACTGAAGTTGAAATGAAGTGTTTAACCACTTAATGTACATAAGACTAATGTACTTGTCATAAATATGTGACATATGCTTGGTATTACTTACTCAAAGATTAGCTAATTGGTTCCCACCTCAGTCCCCTTTATTTTATGCTGGTTTTAGGAGTAGTCCAGTAGGTTTGGTGGAGGAGGAAAGCAAGAGGTAAAGGAGAACAGTATTTGACCCTGATGCAAATCAAATCATGTGCTTCCCTTCTCTTCTCCCTTCCCCTCATAGAATTAGTCTTAAGGATAAAAAAAATAACAAAAATGCAGCCTGTGGATAATGTGAAGAAGGGGAAAGAGCAATTGAACCTCTTGGCATTGGGAATGGGGGTGAAATGGTGGTGGTGATTGTTCAGATGCTATTAGCTGTAATTTCTAGCTACCATGTTTCTTTCATTTCCCTGGTTTCTCTTTACCTTCCATAAATCCAGTCAATTAACAGATTCCTTCCTGTGCCTACTACTACATGCCGGTCCTATACCTTGAGATGCAAAATAAGTATGGTCTTTTTGCCCCATAATGTTCTTCATAAAGAAATCAAAGTAAATAGTTCAAATGCCAGTAAGTAGTCTTCCCTATATGTTGCTTTGTAGGGAAAGCCTGCAGTAACATTTTTGTCAAAATTTGCACACTTCACCCTTCCAGCATTCACAACTCTTAACTCATGTCTCAGCAGATTATAAATTATCACATGTCATGGACCCTCAGGGATACTTAAAATAGTCAACATTGTAGGTGTTAAATTGAATGATGCAAGAGTCATTTGAATTTGTTAATTTCCAAATGACCGGTACGAAGTGGATACTGCCAGTAGATGAAGGCTAGAAAAAGAGGTTCCCTCCTTTGGAGTAAAATTTCCGATTGATTTATTTTGTTTATAATAGTGACAATATATTAAAAGAATGACTAGAAAAATATAAACCTGTTTTTCATACAATAATTGAGAAATTGAAACCTATAAGTGAAACTGGAGCTAATGAAGCAAAAAAGTGACTTATCTTGGTTTGATTTTCAGTACAGGATTAAAACATACAGTCTAATTCTCTTGACTGAAATGCCTTTTTGTGACTGTAACATTGAGAAATGTTATAGTTATTTGTCATCATCGTTTCATTTTCTACTGGTTTTGGGAGTTTGCAGCCTGATGTTTAAGGTGTTTTACAGAATATCTATCATTCTGTATGAAGTTCTATTATATTGTTTAAAGTGAACTGAAAAGTGTATCAACAATCTCTTATGATTTGGTTTTCCAACGCGATGCCACCCAAAGACTGTCAATAGCTAGAGTGTATGTTGTTTCTTTCTTCATGTTCTCATGTTTAAATTGTTAGGATGAAGCTAGTATCCTGTTACTGGTAAGCTATAAGTTAATTATTTTCAAGCAGCCACCAGGATGAAAATAAAATTCAAGTACACAGTTGAATTTTATAAAAAATATAAGGAAATTGGGGGATCCAAACTAAATAAAATTACCATATTACTCACCTAGCTGAGCACAGTTTTAACATTGTGGTTACTGAGAGAGAGAACTGAATTAAAAATCTTTAAATAAATAGGTAAAATGCTTCAGAGATAAGGTACAATATTTAATTCTTGTTGAGACATCACAGTTTTACACCATCATGTGATAACTTTATCCTCATTACTTCCTTTTTCCCTTCTTAAA
Source organism: Panthera onca (assembly GCF_046562875.1). NCBI lineage: Eukaryota > Metazoa > Chordata > Mammalia > Carnivora > Felidae > Panthera > Panthera onca. Next base: position 58,904,544 of record NC_138344.1, on the reverse strand, counting down.
GATAGTCAATACCTAAGATCACTCCTTTGACTAATAGCTGTTTTCTGTATTTGTTTCCTAATAGAAATTAGCTCCTCATAGTTTAATATATCATCTTTATATTTATGAGTCTTAAACCTATACATCTAGCCCTCACTTTGCACCTAGAGTCTAGTTCCATATTTCCATGTGTCTATAAACTATTTTCATTTGGATATCTTACTGTAACCCTTAGTTCAGTATACCTAAAGCATTTGCTTTCCCATACCTTCTCAATTGTTCCATTTTGGGTACAAGTATCTTTAGTTTCTAGGCTAGGATTATAGAATCATTTTTTGAGTGCTTCCATTCCACTGTGCCATGTATTCAATTTGTCATTCTTAAATGTATTTGATTCACCTGTTCCTAAAATTTCCTCTTATATCTTTCTAGTCTAAGTCCTCATAGCTTCTTACCTGAAAAGACACTGGAAATGCTGTAGTACATAAATCAGATTAGATTCCTGTTCTCAGAGAGCTTAAAAGAAATTATGACAGCTGCCTATTGCCTCCTACACAAAGTTCAGACTTCCTCTATCAAATAGAAACCAACAGTAGCAATAGTCTCCATGTTAAGATGTCACTTTCTAGATCATTGTGGTATAGCACACATAGCATCACTTTCTAATTATTTGTTTACTTGTTTGTCTTCCTTCCTATAATAAGTTACCAGAGATGGAGATGATAAGTTTATTTTTGTGTGACAGTACTAGCACAATACCTTTCACATATGTTAGTGAGTCTTTATTGGATGAAAGAGTATTGTAGATACTTCCATATACTTTGTCATTCATTCTAACAATGACCCTGTGAAGTGGATATAGGATGCCCTTGAAAATATCTAACTTTAAAGTTTTTCTATAATTATTCCAAATTTGCTTGTCTAAACTTCCTCTTTCCACTTTCTAAATAAATCCAGTCAAATTAATCTGTTCACTGTCTCCTGAATACTCTATCTACCTTCTTACTCATTCTTCAGGTGTTTCTTTCCTTCTCTCTGTCATGGTCCAGTATATTTACCTCTTTCTTGAAACCTTCCCTTCTAGCTCTAACCCACACAAATTTCCCCCTTTTATAACTCCTTTTTTCTTTTTTTTTTTTTTACAGATTTACTTTTAATTTTTTTAATGTTTATTTTTGAGAGACAGAGAGTGTGTGTGAGCTGGGGAGGGGCAGAGAAAGAGGGAGACAGAAGATCCAAAGCAGGCTCTGTGCTGAAGGGCTCAAACTCACAAACTTCAAGATCATGACGTGAGCTACTTAACTGACTGAGCTACCCAGGCTCCCCTCCCTTCTATAACACTTTTTACAAATATGTTGCCTGACAATTATATAATTGAGCAGTTTGTTGTATTGATTATTGTTATGCATTTTTATTTATGCTGTCATAGTCATTCACTGTTTATTGTGAAGTTTGATGTCCCAACTTGACAGACATCTTTGTATAGCTGGTTCTTTTTTTCTCTGTTGTTGTCTGTCATGCTGTTGAAATCCTGTATTAAGGGTTAGCTCTTTCTCCAAAGATGAAAATTCTGCATATATGATAGCACAAATTACTTATTTAACAAGGGACAGTTGTGTGGTCATCCATTCTTTTTTTTTTTTTTTTTTTTTAAGTAATCTCTATACCTAATGTGGGGCTCAAACTTACAACCCCAAGATCAAGAGTCACATACTTTGCTGGCTGAGCCAGCCAGTTGCCCCTGTAGTCAAGCATTGTTATTGATTTTTTTGTTATCTCTGTCTAGTGTCTAGTGTCTCTAATTTTAATATTATAATTTTAGGGCTGAATTTGGGCTAGTCAGATTATCAAACACCTATAAAAGAAAGATACTATAAATTGTTCTGTTGCAATATTATAATAGGTATAGGTGGACCCTTTTTTAGTTAATGTACCATGTCTGATAGTATTAACTATATTTTACAATAAATTTTTAGGTTAACTTTTTAGTCTTCTATATTTTATAACTGATTAAAAAATTTAAAAATTTCTTAGAGGAAATGGTATACCTTGAGAAATTCATTGGGAACTAGCATATTAAAATGTTTATTTATTTATTTTAATGTTTATTTACTTATTTTGGAAGGGGGCAGGGACAGAGAGACAGGGAGAGAGAGAATCCTAAGCAGGCTCCACACTTTCAGTGCAGAGCCCAAGCAGGGCTCACTCTCATGAACCATTGGATCCTGACCTGAGCCGAAATCAAGAGTCTGATGCTTAACCAACTAAGCCACCCAGGTGCCCCTAAATGTTCGTATATTTAAAACAGCAGTTTTACATTGCATAAAGATGATTTAACAACTCCAGGTTAAATTTGTCCATAGTAAATATTGCATATTAAGAAAAAGAAAATATAGATTTCTGTAAATCTCCCTTTTTCCTTATATTGGCATCATTAATTTTATTGTTAGAAAAAGAAATAATAATAAAAGCCACTAAAATGTTTTGTTTTGTATTACTATCATTAGGAGACATGGTGTCTTTCTCACAAATAGCTTATTATTCTTGTTTCTGTTTTTCCTTTTTAATTCTTTTATATCCATTTATTTTCTCTAACTCTATTTTATCAACTTTTCCATTTATTTATTTATTGTACATACCCAACCTTATTCTGGAATAGATTTAAGATGACTTTATGCTCTTTTTATTGGCCCCAGTTACTTAAGTCTCCTATTGTAAACAGCCCCCATCCTTGAAAGCCTATGTAAGTGTGATTTGTTCTTCAACTATTTCCCCAATTGACTCTTTACTCAGCAATTAAAATTATATTGCCCCGATGATGTGGTGAGCTGTTTGTAAAATTGACCAATACCTCCTTAATTCTTTCCATTTGTACTTAACCTTTCTTTCCAAGCAAAGAAGTCATTAATTTTTTTCCTGAATGCCTCATTTCAATTTACTTCTTAAAAACATAATTCAAAAAATTTTAGACTTATCCATAGAAAGTTTGTATAATTTTTTAAAGTCTTAAATTCTTTCATCATCAGTAAGTTGATATTATTTATATTTTAGATTTTGGAATAACATTTACTTTTATGCTACTTAAATTTAATGTCAAAGTAGAGTTTAACTTGTGTTTCTGAGTCAGATCTTAGTGTGCCTAACATTTTCATTTTCAATTTTAGTTGCTGAATAGCTTTCTACAGTGGATGTTATGTCTTTTGCTCTTTTTGATTTCTTACTGTTATGAATGTGTGCAATATAACAGCCTCGCATAGTTCAACTTTCTTAAGCTTCCTCTATCATTGGCTTTTAAAAGTCCTGTTTAGGAAATGGGAAAGAATAAATCAGAATTACTTGGGATGTTTTTTCAAAACACATACCACTAGGAGTTCTGATAGTTTATTCTTTATGCCATCTCTCCTTGGAAATCCACAGTTATAGTCAGTCACTATCACTGAAGGAACTTGAGATAGCCCTCAGTTGTGTTAATTTGTCTTAGCATCCAAAAAGAAACTAGCCTGCATGGTACTTGTTTATTTTTACAAAAAAAATGATCAAAATTATTTATGGAAAATGGTATTTTATAAAGCAAATAAATAACTACAAATTTCAAATACATATTGTATCTAGTAATAAAAACATTTCTTGTTCTTCTAAAGTGGTAAATTAGACAAATACTTACTTTGGAGAAGTCACTGGTTATTAGGAAAGCAGTCCCGAAAATGATACCCTTTCTTTAAGAAAATATTCAAGCCTTAAGTAGCATGACTAAAATGAACACCAAAAGGAAATTCTTTTTTTAAAAAGTTATTTTCAGTCTTCATTCTTATTTCTTTTTGTCTTGGATAACCTTCACAAAAATGTATCTTTTTTATAACCAATACTCTAAACGTTGCCAGGTTTCACTTGTCTACTTTCTGGAGGCATCCAGTGTAGGTCCCTTCTTTTTTTTTCCTCTTTACTCTTGAATTAATCCTCTACCTACTTCACAGGCCGATTCTTTGATGAGAATGAATCCCCTGTTGATCCGCAGCATGGCTCTAAACTGGCGGATTATAATGGGGATGATGGTAACGTAGGTGAGTACGAGGCAGACAAGCAGGCTGAGCTGGCTTACAATGAGGAAGAAGATGGTGATGGTGGAGAGGAAGACGTCCAAGGTGAGCGTGGGCTTGGCCTCCATGCTGTGACCGTGAAACCCACCTCTAAATTTTTTGGTTGAATTTGTGTAGAATTTTCCCCACTTATTAACAGAATTACAATCTTAATACAAAGAGATTCTGTGTAGTTTTTCAATTTTATTTTGAAAACAATTTTATGATAGTCATATTTTTAGATTTTAATTATTTTAAGTATTTTCATTTTAGTTATATGTATTATTGATATAGTTATAATTTGAAACTCAAAAGTATTCAGAAATTTTAGATTTAAATTGTTTTAAATGTCTCCAGGCTTTACCTACGGCAAATACTCCCAGAAAATAATTCTTTTCCAATTTCTTATCTGAAAACATTTCGTTATTCTAGGTACATATTTTGACCAGACAGCCTTTTTGTTATAAAGGAAGTCCCAAAGAGAATAGTCTCCATACTGAAGATAAGATATGTCACTACTGATTGAGTATAGGAAGGCTGTTTTTGAACTTTTTTCTGAGAGGCTGAAAATTTATATTTAACAGTTTGAAAAGATTTGTCTGTTTTATGTTTAATACACAGATTCAACATATTTTCCTTGTTAACTATGTAACTTCTGAGCTTTTAACTTATTAAAAGTTCAGAATCTACCTGTGTGCATGCAGCCCTACCCATGCATGCATATCAGAGTATATTACATTATTATGAGTTTTTAGGCCTATTTTCTGCCTGCTTATATCATTTAGTAGTATTTTGTGGAACTTTTTCTCTTTTCTGTAGAAGTTGATTATGAACATAATAATGTGTGATGTATTCTATTTTATAATGTGATGCATGAAGTATTTTCCAATGTAAACTCTCTCAATTTCTTCCTTAACTCTTTTTAAGTAATCACATCTTACTTATGTTCATTGACAAGAGTTGTTTTTATAAAACTGAAAAGAAATTATAGTTATCCTCAGATACTTTGTAGTTAATAGAAAAAGGGAAACTTAGAGACTCAGACTTCCATGCAGGATTGTTTCGATAGTACATGCTAGTTTTGGAAGAATGGTTGTTGGGAATAGAAAGAGATAATAATTATTCTAGGACTTCTATAAGGATACATTCATGAGAACTTCTCAAATGCTGTTTGGGGCTTTAGAATAAATTATACCTACCTTTTCTATAATCTCATCCATTTTTCATAAATTTTACCATTTTTTTTCATTGTTTTGTGTTTGTTTGAATTGTTTTTATTTGCAATTATTTATAACATTGTTGTGAGGCTTTTTCATGCATGTATATCATATCACCAATTAGATTACCAAGCTCTGGAGGGCAGGAATTGTCACTTATTTTGCCTTATATTTTGTTTGTGTCCTTTTCTGCCTTCATATTCACCCCACCCTCCACCCCCCATAGTACTTAGCCTACATAGGTCAGTGTTGTTAACTGATAATTTTATGCTTTCTCATTGAGTTTTAGAACTTTAAACTTTACTTTAACTTCTGGTCTTATAAATTTAGTTTATAGTTTAAACATTCTCTAGTTTTCTTCCTAAGAGCTTCTATCATATCATTGGATAATTTTGAGGGTTTTATTAGAGCAAATAATTTCAGCTGTAACTGAAAGACATTTCTTATGCTTTTGGCTATCTTAAAGTTAATGACTTTTATCACAAAATTTCAGATATTTTGTATGGCTTTTATCCATGGTAGGTACATTTATCTTCAGTGCCTCCTCTCTCTCTCTCTCTCTCTCTCTCTCTCTCTCTCTCTCTCTCCTATACCCTTTTCCCTTTCCCTCTCCCATCCCCAGTTTTCATTGTAACTTTCCACTTTAGGTCACCAGTGTCCTCATGCTGCTCTTCCTTTCCTTTCACAAGGAAATAAATGCATCAGTTCTAAGGAATATAAGGAAATGACCTAAGGTGATACCCTCAGTGAAGTAGGGAGGGGATTGTTAGATTTTGGGGTTTCCTCATTTGCAACTCAATCTTACTCGAGCTGGGGGTTGCCACTTACATTTTTATCCCATTTCGGGGTTCACTAGATGACAGCAGTAGAAGGATAGGACAGCTACCAAGGGGACTCCTTTATGATAGGAACAAAGCCACCAGCTGCAGCTAGTGAAGAGGGATGTTTGGGTGAACTGACTAAAAAAGAGTATTGGAGAGCCAAATAATTTAAAACATGCTTTCAGGGATTCTTTAGGTATGGTATTAACTGTCCAGAAAGTGGGAAGGGGGAATTATGGTTGTTCCCTAGTTCCTCAATAATTTGGATTCTAAATTTTATTATTAAGTTAGAATATTTAGAATTTAAGAACATTTCTTCATAGTTGCAATGTAGAAATAACGGTTGGGTTCCTAGGCCAGTTTGCACTTGTAGCCAAAGCAGGCAGTAGAAAAGAGTAGGGGGAAAAACATTAGGTTAGGAGACCAGCCGTTGAGTATTGCTTTTCAAGTCACTTTAACTCTCTAGGCCACAGTTTCTTCATCTGTAATGTGACTGTTAAACTACAATAGATGGTCCTTCTCAGTTCTAAAATTCTGTGATCATATTCACAGTGGAATCACTATATACAACACAGGTATAATGGGAGAATGTGTTTCAGATTTGAGCGTGCCTGAAACATATCTTCCCCCAAACCCAGGAAAGAAAATCTTTACTGCCATTAAGACTCTGCAGCCAGAGATATCAAAAATTGAAACATGCTTGTAACAGATGGTTGCTGTATTTGTGATGAACATAGCATAATGTATAGATTTGTGGAATCACTATGTTGTATACCTGAAACTAATATGACATTGTGTCAACTTCAATTAAAATTGAAACATGTACTTCAGAAATACTATTAGGGGCTCTTCTCTACTCCTTCTAATATTAGGAGGAGTTTTGTTGTTGTTTTGTTTTGCTTTTCCTCAATCTGTTGGGTCCCTAGAATTAGAGATTCCACTTATAGTGCTGAGGTTCTGGATTCAGCTAAGGTCAATGAAGATTTGGGCAGCAACTCTGCCAATAGAGTTTATCTGCCAGCTTTATCTCTGATGCTTGTTCATATGTATTGATCATTTGGGACACTACTATCTGTAAAGTGTTTTCTTGTAGAATTAAGTGAGGCCTATTTTTCCTGTGTTTACAATTCTGGTTTATTTTGATTTTTAATTCTTGGTTTCCTGAAGCAGCCTAAAAAAATATTATTTTATTTACATTGGTGTAAAAAAATTTTTTTCCTGCCTTCTTTTAAGTGACCCAATGAGGGGCGCCTGGGTGGCTCAGTCAGTTGAGTGTCCGACTTCAGCTCAGGTCATAATCTCAACGTCTGTGAGTTCGAGCCCCACGTCGGGTTCTGTGCTGACAGCTCAGTGCCTGGAGCCTGCTTCGGATTCTGTGTCTCCCTCTCTGCCCCTCCCTTGCTCTTGCTCTCTCTCTCTCCCAAAAATGAATAAATAAAATTTTAAAAAATTAAAAAAAAAAATTAAGTGACCCAATGAAAAGATTACCTCTGGAAATACTCTGCATCTGATGGATATGTCTTTTAATTCATTCTTTATTGTAATAAGGAGATGGATGTTTATAAATTCTCTTTACTCTTATCTTTAATCCCATAGAAGTTCCAAGTTTCTTTAACAGAGTATGACCTGCATATTTATTTATGGTTGTATTTATGTGCTTATGGAAGGAAGCTGAGCCTAATGCTTGAGTGCCTGGATTCTGGAGCTGGACTGCCTGGATTTGAATCCTAGCTCCAGCATTTACCAGCTCTTTGACCTTGTGAATTACCTAACTCTATGCCTCAATATCCTTATCTGTAAAATAGAGGTATAGTTACTTAACTAAGCTGTTGTTATGTAGATTATATGACTCAAATATTTGTTCAGCACTTAGGGCAGGTCTTCCACAATGTAAGCACTACATAAGTGTTTGTTGAATAATAATTTTTAAGAAGTTAAAGCAAATACAGAATATTTTTCTTTGGATTGCCTGCTTTGGAGGATAATTACACTTTGGTTTGTGGATTAACGTGTACTTTTTAGTGGAGCCTCACTGCCTTATTATCCCCAAGATGTTCTTATTTGGTAGAGCTTGCTTTATGGAGGTGATCCTTTCTTGACTTCAGAGGGAATTTAGGAATTATTTAATAAATTATGAATGTCCTTCTATTTCCTTAATAGTCATTTTATGTTAATGAGCTATTTACAGATTTTGCTGCCTTGTAAAATGAAAAAAATATATATATATTTAGTTTTCAAGTTGTTATTCTATATCAGATTTGACTAGGTAATTTCATCATACTTTATAAATACTGTACATGCAAATAGGTTGTCAGTAGAAATTTGAATTCTGGTTAGAATAGCTATACTGAAAGTGGACTCTAGTTAATGTAAATAATAGTTCAGTGTAAGAAAAATGCAATATTCCAAAAGTCCTGTGAAATTCTGAATAATGTGAAGGCACAGTATTAAAATTTGATTAAAAGCATGAATTAATAAAACCAACAAACTCCTCCGTATATTTATAGAAGACTTTGGAAGTAAAGACTCCTTCCTATACATTACTATTATTATTATTATTATTATTATTATTATTACTATTATTATTATTATTATTTTGATATAGGATAAACAGTTGCTATCCGTATTCTACTGAGAAGGTAACTAAAGGTCTAAAGAGGTTTAGAAACTAGATCAGGTTTGTTAAGGGACTGAGCCAGAACTAGAATTCAGTGTTTTTATTCCTAGAGCTTTGCTCTTACCTTCTCTTTATAATTTTTCATTTAAAAGTCTTCCAACATACCTACTTTCAATAACTTTCCTGTTAAATTTTTAGGAATTCTCTTTTGTATAGCTGCTTTTCCCACCCCTCTGTGGTGATTAAGTCTTCATTTAATTACTGAAGTCATGAAAGATGTATTTATAGCCATAAGGTGATATCCCATAACATGGATTCTAAGGAGAACTTTCTGGAGAGGTGCCAGTGATCATTTTCCTGTTTAAAACCAAAGATAATTTTTTAAAGTCCAACAAGTTCTATGTTAAGATATTAGCATTTTTTCAAAATACAGATGTGATTACGGATACAATTTCAGCCTCTGCCTGTAACAGATCTGGGGTTATCTTATCACAGCTAGTGGATTACACTATTAAAGATACAAGATAATTTTGTTGGCCTATGATGCAAAATTGTTGCCTGCAATTCTAAATGAAAATTTCTGTAAGTTTAATAGGAAAGTTATTGAAAGGAAAGAAAAAGTTGTGTTATTTGGCATTTTTAAAAATGAATAAATAAAGAAGAAATAAGAACACATCATTATGTAAAATACACAGTACATATATCACATAGCATTTTTCTTGAACAAAATTTTACCATAGGATATACTAGAGAAGTTAAGGGTAGCAAACCTATCAAATCTAAAAGACAGATTTCAGAAAGCTATAGTATACATGTGAATTGGGATTCTGACTCTTGAAATATATAAAATTATATTTATATATAACTCATATAACTCTTTAAATTATATAAAATTATATTTCTGGACAATTATGATAGTAACATCTCAATCTATCAAAAACTAAGCTGTTGGGTAATTGTAACTGTGAACTATAAAGTATGAAAAATCATTTTTCAAGGCTGTGGAAGAATAAAAGAAGAAAAAAATAAGAAAACCAAACAAAGAAAAAAAGAAAAAAAACAAGGCTCTGGAGGAGCTAACAGATGTCATTAAAAGCCATATACTAGAAAGAAAGTCTCTTTGCTTTGATTAAATTACTTTTCATTCTTGTTCTAACATAATTTTAATATTCTGAGCGGTCTTATTTCAAAACCTGTAGTTTGTAACAAAATTAGAAAAGGATTGCTACTGCGAGATAAACAGTAATGTGAAGTGGCAGATGATAGCCAAGAAGGACCCAGAAAAACCTGTCAATATCCAAATAAGTCAAACTCTAAAGAGTCATTTAATGTAGCTACTCAAAGTGACTTTGAGGATCTTACTAACAATATTATGTAATATTTTTTTTTTCTTTTTGGTAAAGAAGAAGTTAAATTTTGGTTAGTATATCATTTAAGAAGTTGCTGCTAAGCTCTTTGCAGAGGAGCAAAGAAATTCACTATAATGTTAAATATTGGGATTATGAGTAGCTTTTATTTTCCTATCTTTTATTTTCCAATTTTTATGTGATGAGTGTGGATTGATTTTGTAATTAGAAAAAAAGTTTTGGTTCTTAAGGGCATGAAAATGTATACAGAACGGTTTCTAAAACTTTTATTTTTAAATTTTATTTATTTATTTATTTTCATTGAAAGAGAGAGAGAGAGAGAGCAGGCAGGGAAGGGGCAGAAGGACAGGGAGGGAGACAATCCCAAGCAGGTTCCACACTCAGCGTGGAGCCTGATGGGGGTGGAGGTGGGGGGATCAATTCCACAACCATGAGATCATGACCTGAGCTGAAATCAAGAGTTGGATGCATAACGGACTGAGCCACCTAGGCACTCCAAAAACTAACTTATAGAACTAATTCATTTAGTAGAAATAATGTATTTTATATACAAGAACCAACTCCTCAATGTTTGTGGGTTCCTAAAGTTTGGCTAACTATATCTAGCTCTACTATCATCAAAAGATTTGTTAAATTAAGTAATCTTCCAATATATTAGAAGACTGGAAGACAGACTTTTCACTGTTTAGCCAAGCAACTAAGAAATAAAGCGCTATTTTAGAAGGTATAAAATAACAAATAGAAAACTACTGAGGCTTTATTTTATTGGTTTTCTGCAAGTGATTTTAAAAATAATATTCTTGATACATAATTATTTTCCTTACAGATGATGAGGAACGAGAACTTCAAATGGATCCTGCAGACTATGGAAAACAACGTTTCAATGACGTTCTTTAAGCCCTAAAGGAAAACTTCAGAAAACCTAAAGTGCTGTAAAATGGAATGATTTCTACTTTGTTGTTTCTGACTTTTGTTGTAAAGATCAGTTGTATCAGTTGTAAAGATACATTGAGATAGATTTAAGGAAAAATTTTAATGAAGAAATGTACCCATGTACATATGTGAACTTTTTCATATTGTATTATTAAAGCAGAGATTTTTTTTGTTATATTACAGTTGAGCCAAAAACAAAGTAAGCAAAACTGTAATCTTTGCATTTAAAATGAACTAATGTATATTTTACATTTTATTGAGCCTAATTCTTTCCACAAATGGACAAATAGTAAAAATTGGTTGTACGGTTTATATGTTGCACATAGCATAACCCCAGTGAGAACAGTTATTCAACTGAAAAACTTTTTATACACTAATATATTCTTGTTAGCCCAACAGGTGTTCTGTTCTATCTACCCCTCATCTCATGCTCTTCATGGAGTTATATCTAGTCACATAAAAGAGGGGTTGGAACCTGGAAGCCAAACACTGGGCAGCATGTGTGCAAAATCATTTCCCTACTCCTTTTATTTTACATGAGTGCTGATGTGTTTTGGCAGATTAACTTTTAGCTGAGGCCTGATGGAAGTTGAGGTAACCTGCAAAGACATAACAATATTTATGAGTTATACCTTACTTAGTTCATGAAATTGTGAAATGCATGATTGACAATATCTTTTCAATTTTTACTTTTTTCACATAATACTGGTACTGTTTAACGATAACCATCACTGGCTAAATTTTTTATATTTTCAGAGTCCAAGTTGGTGAAAATATTCATGATTTAAATGCCAGATTCTGAAAGAAGCTAAATCAACTTCAAAATGAATCTGCAATCAGCATTTCAAAGCTTCTCTGGTAGTTTTAGTGATCTTATTTGACTAGAATTTTTCAGAAGTACTATAAGGAGTTTTAACAGATTTTTATTAACACACAAATAAGTAGAAGTGCAGTGAGGTCTACAACTGTTTTATTAAAATAGCTTAAGAGTTTGTAATAAAGATGAAGAATCTTTGTAATTAATATGTTAAGAACCCATAAGCCTCATATTTGCTAGACTTACAGAATTATTTTAAATGCATTTGTCTTTTTTGACACTATTCTGGAGAATGCTTAAGCTAGTTAATCCCTGTTTTCAGATTTAAATCTTTTAAATCTTATCCACCCCAAAATAAAAGGTTTTGATCACAAGGAGACATTTAAGGTTGTTAACTCTGTTTTTCAGAAGGACTACTGTTAATTGCATATAAACATGAAATGTTTTTTTCCCCCTTGTGCTCAGGTTCTAGTCAAAATTCAAACTTACAGAGGTAAAAAAAGCTGTTCATTTATTAGAAGTGCAAAAATTCTTAGACTTCAGTTTGAAATTATTTAATGACCAGGAAAAGATATAGTGATTTACTAAAATTGTTATTTCTACCAAATCAAAATGGCAATTTATGCCTTTGCTGAGTATATCAGGCCTATAATGAATAGGTATAATAGTTCACAGAATTTTTTAAAATGGAGTTAAAGGGAATTGATGTACACCTTTTGGGCATTAGAGTGGGAAGATGAATCTAAAACATACTTCTAGTAATACTTTATATTTAATACTGTAAAATCTTTACAAATGAAAACCATGAAATTTCCTGCCTTAGTTCCTTTGTCATAAGAACAATCACTTAATTATATGGTAGCTATTACTTATATAGCAAAATTTCTTCAATTAGCAGTCTAGACATTTTATAAACTGAGAGATCTTGGACCAATTGATAATGTTTCTGACTGTATTAACATTTTAGTGCTATAAAATACTATGTGAATCTTAAAATTCTGACATTCTACAGTCTGTATTAGACATGCTGGTTTTTATATTTTACTTCTGCCTTAAGATTTAGGTTTTTTAAATGTATTTTTGCCCGGAATTAAGTGTTAATTTGATGGAAACTCTGCTTTTAAAATCATCACTTAACTGGGTTCTAATAAATTAAAATTAAACTTGTTTTACTATTTTTCTGATTCTGACACATATACACACATCACACTCATGTGATGCAAATAGTTACATTTTAACACTAAAATTTGAGCAAATTTAGAATTCATTTTAGGCTAAGCTAAACTAGACTGCAGAAAAATTTATATTAGGGTTGTTTACCGTAGTGCTAGTGTAACAAATACTGAATGCTTCCTATGTGCCCAGCATTATCTTATGTAATAAGAATACTGTAGTGGGTAAGATAGACCAGGTTTCTGTTCTCATGGAGCTTACATTCAAGTTGGACCAGTCCGACAATATACAAGTAAACACAAGAACCAGCTAATTTTAAATAGTGATAAGAACTATTAAAAATAAAACAAAGTTCCAAGGTTTCAAGGTCTCTTAAGTTTCCAAATAATAAGGTTTTCAACTTAACTGAAACATAATTATGAGGCTAGAATATCATGAGAGAAATGAGGCTGAAGAGGTATGGAAAGGGTAGGGTAGGTAGAACCTTTTAAGTTCAGGTCACTTGCTACTGACCCATAAGGAGAAAATATAAAATCCAAAATATACATGGAGGGATGATTCTAAGGAAAATGTGAATACAACTTCAACATTGTTTCTAAAATATGTTCCTTTATTTTAAAAAATCTTAAGATTGTGTTCCTTTTTGACTTGTCCTTTATACACCTGTAAACATAAAATTTGCTAGAATATGAGGACAGAGAATCTATAAAACAAAACAAAACAAAAACTGTGTAGTTATGAGGGGGATAGTCACTTGTCATAATGGCTAGCCTTGGAAACTTCTGTTCCCTCACATGTCTGACCCCATGGCTTCAATAAGACAATCAAACCATGTGATGTTATTTAATACATTTCCAAAGTCTAGGTTATTCAGTCTTCACATAAATATTCAGTTCTAATTGGGCTATATCTAATTCCTTTTAAGACTCTCCTCACTAAGGGTTCCAAATGAAAATTCAAACAACTGTCCCAGAAAGAAAAAGGGGAAATTTAATGGTCCATGTAAATAAACTGCAAAAAGGGCAGAAGTCAGCTGGACTTGAGGATAATTGTATTGACACAAGGACTTAAACGCTGCCAACTTTGTTTCACTAACTCCCATTTCTGCTTCTCTCTACTTGCTACTTTTCTTTCACTCAGACTAGCTCTCCCCTCAAAACTCTAACCAAGACTTCCAGCAGGTCACATTTTCTTAGTTTTGCCACCTGAGAACAGCTGCTCTTCTTTCCTTAATTCCACTCCAAAAAATATGATGGAAGGGAGATTTTTGTTTCTGACTATGATTAATTTGACTAGCCCTTTCTGAATTAGTGGTAACTATAAAACCGGACAAGATGTAAGTGACTGTTTTGGGGCAGCAAAAAACTTAAGCTTCTGAAATAAGGGAAACTTAAGCAGTTGAGCCCCACAGTCACCCAGCTTCCTATGGGTGTAAAAAAGCTGAACTGAGACGACAGAGATCATAGTGGGGAGCAGCTGAAGCAGTTGGAAATCAATTGGGTGGACATCAGAGAAGAGGGAGCTATCTATACAGAGAGGTAGCCCCAGAAATCCTTATAAGGGTGCCCACAAGTTCATGGCTGAGGGCTGGACTGTACATAATTAGAGCAAAACCACCTGATGCTTACCCCATAGCAGTTGCCACAGAGTTGAGAATGGAACGTAGATACCAGAGGTCAAGAAGTGTTGCCATAAAGGGCGCCTGGGTGGCTCAGTCGGTTAAGTGTCCGACTTCAGCTCAGGTCATGGTCTTACGGTTCGTGAGTTTGAGCCCCACATGGGTTCTGTGCTGACAGCTCAGAGCTCGGATTCTGTCTCCCTCTCTCTCTGCCCCTCCCCCACTCACACTCTGTCTCTCTGTTTCTCTCTCTCTCTCAAAAATAAATAAAAACATTAAAAAATTAATTTAAAAAAGTGTTGGCATGAAAGCAGTGCTACAGGACACTAGGTTTCTGGGCCTGTCAAGGTGGAGTTCTGTAACAATTGTGGCATCCAGATAAACGATTAGAAAGGTTGCAACTTGGGAGTAAAGACCATGCCCTCAAGTAAGACCTACCCTAGGTCTGCCCTAACAAGCTCTGACAAGATTGTAAGGGGAGATAAAGTATGAAGATTGAGTCCTGTCAAGTTAGAACTTAATGAAACTCCTTCGGCTTCTCATAGATATGAACTAACAAAGCATAAAACCAAGCCTATATTAGTTTAAGGTAACTACTCAGTAACTGAAGAATCTGCTAAAATAAGAATCATCACTTTTCAGAAGATAACAATCAAGAATCTATACAACATATACACAATGTCTAGTTTTCAATAAAAAATTATCAGACATACAAAGACTTGAAATGTGATCTATAGTTAAAAAAATTAGATGGCTGTTGTTATTTGTTATATTGTTATTTGTTAATGCAGGTATTAAAAGTGTTTACTGTACTGTATGTTAACTAACTTGAATTTAAATTTTAAAACATTAAATTAAAAAGTCCTAAAAAAAAAGTATGTTTAAACATTAAATGAAAATGCTTTAAGTAAGTGAACAGATAGAGGATCTCAGCACAGAAATGAAAATTATAGAAAACCTAATGGAAATTCTAGAACTGTGAAGTATAATAACTGAAATGAAACATTCATTGGATGGGTTTAATTGCAAATTGCAAATAGCAGTAGAATGAATTTGAAGACATACAAATGTAGTTGTACTATAAGTATTTGAAAATGGAAGGTTGAAATGTTGAGAGACTAAGAAATGTGGATTTGGGATTCATTCAATATTTATTGAGTGCTCCGGACACCCCCTAACACATAAGCCTAAAGATTCAATCATGAAAGAACAATGATCATTCTTTTAATTTCTTATTGAGTACCTAATCTGTATAGAGAGCTGTTTTGAGTACTACAATGTCTCTGCCTTCATGGAACTTACATAAATACCAGAGGGAGAGATCATTATTTTCTATACTCATAGTGATAAATGCTTTAAGAAAAATAAATCAGAATAAAGGAATAGTGATGGAGGGGTGCTATTTTTAGATAGGATGATCAGGGAGGGCCTTTCTGAAGAGGTGGTGTGAAAATAAGCCATGTGGATATCTTGTGCAACACTATCCAATAGAAATATAATGCAGGATACCTATGTAATTTTGAATTTTCTAGTAACTACATTTTTTAAAAAACTGGTGAAATTTTGATATTTAACCAATATATCCAAAATATTACCATTTTAATATGTAATCAATATAGAACACTACTAATGAGATAGAGATATTTTATATTTTCTTTTGTGCTAAATCTCAAATCTAGTGTGTATTTTACATTTACAGCACATCTCAATACGGACATTAAGTTGTCATTGGAAATATTTGGTATTTGGCATTCATAAAATTTATATTTGAGTTAATACATTCACATACTCATGTTCTAAGTATACTTAAAAGTTTTATAATAACTAAACCAAATATTAATTTTTTTCAATATACTTCACTCTTTAGGGCAGTTTCAGGTTCATAACTAAATTAAGTAGGAAGTAGAAAATCCCAACATATCACACACACACACACACACACACACACACACACACACACACAGCTTCCGTGCCATCAACATCCTGTACCAGTGTAGAATTATTTGTTAAAATTGATAAACCAACACTGTGTATACATCATTATCAACCAAAGTCAGTTTACATTAAGATTCACATTTTGTATTGTACCTTCTATGGGTTTGGACAAATGTATAATGACATGTATCTACCGTTATAATATGCAGAACAGTTTCACTGCCTTAAAAATCCCGAGTTTTCCACTTGTTCCTCTTTCCTTATCCCGAAATCCCTGGCAGCCACTGACCTTTTTACTGTCATCATAGTTTTATCTTTTCCAGAACGTCCTATGATTATAATCATACAGCATATAGCCTTTGCAGATTGGCTTCTTTCACTTAGTAATATTCATTTAAGATTACCCCTTATCTTTACATCACTTGATAGCTCACTTCTTTTTAGCTGATTAATACTCCATTGTATGACTATGTTGCAGTTTATGCATTCCCCCATTGAAGGACATCTTGATTCTTCCAACTTTTGGCAATTATGAATAAAGTTGCTATAGACATTCATGTGTAGATTTTTGTGTGGACACAAGCTCAACTCCTTTGGGGAATACCAAGGGGCAATTTTTTTTTATTGTAGCAAAATTACCATGGTACATTTACATGCAAAGTACAATTCAGTGCCATTAAGTACATTACAATGTTGTGCAACCATTACCACTAACTGGTTCTAGAACTATTTCATCACCCCAGCTGGAAGCTCTGTTAAGCAGTCACTCAGGTATTAATTTTAAATTTTGTTAATTAAAATTAAATAAAGTTAAAAATTAATTTCCTCAGTTGCACTACCACATTTCAAGTGCTCAGTCCACCCATGGCTTGTGGTTAGTGGCTATTGAATAACACAGGTCTAAGGGAAAAGAAGTAGAGGCAGAGAAATAACAAAAACAAAGTCCTTGATACAGGAATATACTTTTTCAGAGAATGGTTAATTAGCCAGTAGGATGGGAATACAAATAGCAAGAGGTAGGGAATGTAGTCATGAGGTAGCCAAGAGTGAGCTAATGAAGGGCTTTGCATGTTATAGTGAAGACTTTAGATTTTATTTTAAGGGTGTTGAAAAATTTATAAAGAGGTTTAAAATGATCACCTTGGCTGTGTTTTGGAAAGATTGATGGAGGTTCAAGAATGGAGCAGGAAGACTTATAGTATTCCAGGTCAGAGATGACGGTCCTTGAACTAGGGGAGATAGCTGAGGTGGTAAGTGTTTGGATTCAAGATATACTTTCAAGGTTTAATTTATTGCACTTACAGTGGATTGGATGAAATATAAGAGAATTATATTCTATCCAGTGGAGAATACTAAGAGAGAAACAGGTTTGAGAGTTTAGTTTTGACCATGTTAAGTTTCAGATGATCATTGCCATCAAGTGAATGCAATATTAAAGTACAATGGCAGTTCTGATACTATTTCAATGTTTATTATGAATATTGCTTTCTTAGTTGTAGTATGAGAGTGATAAAAATATGCCTCATAGGGGCACTTGGGTGGCTCGGTTCATTAAGTGTGTGACTCTTGATCTCAGCTCTTGATCTCAGGGTCATGAGTTCAAGTCCCACATTGGGTTCCATGCTGGGTGTGAAGCCTATTCAAAAATATCTCATAGAGGGGTGCCTGGGTGGCTCAGTCCGTTAAGCATCCAACTTCGGCTCAGGTCATGATCTCGCAGTTCGTGGGTTAGATCCCTGCATTGGGCTCTGTGCTGAGAGCACAGAGCCTGGAGCCTACTTTGAGTTCTGTGTCTCCCTCTCTCTCTGCCCCTTCCCTGCTCACACTGTCTTTCTCTGTCTCAAAAATAAATAAACATTAAAAAAATTTTTTTTAATATCTCATAGAGATAGAATTAATGTAAGACTGGATTGTGAAGTGCATGACTTATATATCAGATAAAAGGTAATAAGGGATTTGCTGAAGGATTTTGTTAAATATCCAAGATGCTTCTATCACATTAGTTAGTGAACACCTTATTTCATTAATATTTTTAGATAGCAATAATTTTGTATAGTTTAGAAAGCATGCATGCCACTAAGTTTTTGCATTAAGTTTTTTTTTCCTGTGGCTACTGCTTTGTGTATAAATATACCTGACTTTTTTTAAGTTCATATTTTGAAACCCTTATTTTATTCTAAAATCTTGGACAAAGTTTTTACTGAAACTTAATGACATTACGAACTGTCATTTATAAATGAATAAATAATCTCATTTGACTTTCACAACAATCCACTTAGATATTGCAGGAGAGTCTAGTAGAAACTATTAGATGTAAACGATGAAAGTTAAAATCAGAACATAATCGTTATCCTCTGAAAAAATGTTAAAATGTTAAATAAATTGCAAAAGCATTTAGGCTTGCTACCAGCAAACTTTCTAAACTTAACAGGAAACAGTAGGATGTGGTATAATGAACAGAAGGACAGCTTGCTTGAGTCCTGATTGTATTTCTTACTACTGGATTATCTTTGGAAAGGGTGACTGTTTTTTCCTTTGTTCTCCCTTCCTCCTACCTTAAAAAAAAAATTTCAGCGTCTTCAGGTGAAGACTTGCGGGGTGGGGAGGGGTGGGGGGGGAGCTCTAATATCACTTATTCACAGGGTTGTTGGGAAAATCAAAATGCATATAAAAGCACTTTGTAAATGGCATATTTAAGTTTTAGAAGAGCGAACACTGGTAGTTATTACTATTGATAATTTTTTTCAGAAATATTCCCAATTTTTACCTGATTTAAAAATTATGTTGGTAATCAGTTGAAGTAATTGTTTAACCTATATGGTTTTCCATGATATACACTGGATAATCAGTAACTGTTGATTTCCAGTTAGTTTTTCAGGAATCTATTATTTGTGCACTAATACCAGTTCTGCTCGCTGATACACCACTGGCTGTCAGTAAACATCGCATTCAGAGCATTCTTGTAATCGGAAGATATCGGGTGCAAATGAACTCTGAGCTCTGGCAAGATCTGCAGTATGTAAGGCATTCAGGAGACAACTCACCTGCTCCACACTTTGAAACAACCAGATTCACAAGGGTTCTCTGCTTACCTCGCAGCCTCATCTCTCTCCACTTTCTTCCCCTCAACTCCTCTATCCCCAGCGCACAGAAGCACTACCCTAACTACTCAACACAATCTCATTTTTGGATTTTTTCCATCTGTTTACCTAGGCACTCTTCCTTTGTAACATCAACTCTTCAGGTCATCTCATGAAAGCCTTCCCACACCCCGTTTGTACGCCTGTCAAGAACTCCTTGTGGTCATTTTAGCACATTGTATTTAAATTGTTTACTTGTCTGTCTTCTTCAGACCGTGAACTCTGAGAAGGCAGGGTTCACGTCTACCTTGTATCCCTCGCATTCTAGTATGGTCTTCACACGTTGTGTTTTTTCAATAAATATTTCTTGATTGAATAATGTGAGTGGCCCAGAGTTTTAGTAAACAGATAATGCTCTTCCAACCATTAGTCTTGGTTTTTTGATAGTTCACTAGGGCTAGATGCTCGGATTGATACATTTTCACTCCATTAGGCTGACAGTCCTTAGACCCAGACAAGCAGGTAGGAACTCATTTGTCTGAATGATCTGACTTCTCGGCAGAACCACAGCCGAGTTCGCGTGGAGTCGAATGGCGTGGGCTTGTGTGACAGAATCACAAGCAACTGTTATGCTCTCTAGGCAGAGAGCTGGAAAGAGGACCTTCAAGGGCCACCGGGATCCCTGGAAAGATGAAGGATTCGTCTCATCATGGCCTGGGGCAGCGCTCTACACACACTACCACCTCCAGCGCGCCAAGGCGTTAGTCCCACCCCATCCCATTTGGCTCCACCCACAAGGCGCGCCCGGGTTACTAACCCTAGCCGCCAGGGTGAGCGACGCGTTCCTAAGCCCCGCCTCCACGGTGAGGGCGCGCTCCCCCTCCCAGCTCTGCCTAAGCAGTTCCGTTAGCAGCGGGAGGAAAAACCGTCCTTCGGGTCCCCGCCTCTTCACTCCCAACGCTTTACTCCCTACTCCCCCTGCAATCACTACACTGCCAGCTACGGAGGCCCTTAAAGTACAAATATCCCCCAGGTCCTGGCGTATCCTGATAGGTTTTGTCCTTGTTCCTCCATTCGGTCCTAAGGGCCTGCGTGCATTTTGTGTCAGGAATCAGGCTTGTGAGTTTCTTCCGGCGGCAGGAACTCCAACGCTCTTTACGGAAGTAAAAGCTGGATTTTTTTTTTTTTTTTTTTTGACTCTGAGGCCGCCCGCATTCCTTCCCTCCCACCTCGCGGAATTGTGGCGGGAGGGGGAGGAGAAAGTCAAGGCGCCTGCGCGGAGAGGCCGCTTTCCATCCGGGTCTCTGTCCGTGCGGTGCAGCAGGTCGGTAGGCGGGAAATGGCGACTGGCTGAAGGAGCTGGTTCTGTTGCTGCTGCGGGCTAAGCGGGAAAGACACCACACATTGCGCAGTCGGGACCATCGCCGGAGCCTGAGGACACTTTCCTGTCGTCACAGTTAGGTAATCCCCCTCGTCCAGACACTGCCGCTGCTTCCAACCTTAGTCCTCCTCCTCTTCCAGGGCCGTCTGCCGGGGTCTCCTCCCCTTCTCAACCGGGTTCTCCAGCGGCTCCGGCGCCTTGGTAGGCATGCACTATTGGCGCCTTATGAGTGCGCTGTGTGGAGCCTCTCTTCTCTGGACTTTCCCCTGGGAACAGAAAGGGAGCTCACTTCCCGCCAGCTTCAGCTTCTAGGCTGCGGCCTGTGTTGTGATTTCTGGGGTTAGATTTCACTTTGCTACCCACCCCCACCCCGATCTCACGTTCCTAGTCCCAAACCTTGTGGTCCCTCCGGGTAATTGGGTTAGATCAGCTTTTCTAACCTTGGCCCACCTCATGTTTTCGGTATTTCGTTCTTTGTAGTAGGGTGCTTTTAGGGGGGCGTTGCTCTGTCTCAGTTTTTATAAACATTTTTTGAGGATCTGGAATTAGAGATTTCACTGAGTTCTGTTTATCTTCTGTACTGTTAAAATGTTGAGTTGACATTGTTACTTTTTCGAATCAAGAGTGATAGTAAAGGACAGCCCATGTGGAAGGCCTGTGGTTTCTGTAGTGGTCAATTAAGGGTGAATCTTATCGCCCGTAGTATTCTACGCTTTCTTTGGGGATTAAATAACTATATGAATGTTTACTTTTGCATTCTTGACTAGAATTCTGTGGTAAATAATTGCATAAGTAAATCGTGTTTATTTACTTCTCACCCTAGTGGTGGCTGGATGTGTGAATGATGTTAAGCACTTTAGAGTACCTTAGGGAAGCCTAAAGAGATACTGCTCGTAAACTGCCCTAAGATCCTGAAATGAAATGTACTTAGTAAATGTTCCTCCAAGGCAAGGATTTATCTTTCTAGTGCTAATAAAATGGTACCATGATTACTGCCCAAGATGGGTATACAAATTAGTAACTTGAGTGATAGGTTTATCTTAGTAATTGTCAGATTGTAGAATTTTTTACATAGTCACCCCATTCTTTGCCAAGTTTTAAATTTTCCTTTGTTGTCCAGCTGTTATCTTTGTAAAAGCAAGGAAACGTCTAGTTGAAGCTAATTTTATCTCCCCCACCTCCACCCCCCCCTTTTTTTTTTTTTTGCATTGCAGACCAGTTTTCCATAAAGAGAAGTAATAATGACACTGTTGGTGTTTTTCAGAATTTATTTTTCAATCTTGTTGAATTTGGGACCTTGGTACTTTTTTCCCCCTTACTAGTCAGATTAAGGTTTTAAAACGTGGTTCATAATGCTTATCAGTCGATATTTTAACTCACAGGTTTTCAGTTCTCTAGGTTCAGTTTAGAAGACTTCATTAATGTTAGCATATTAGGGTTAAATTTCAGTGATAAACAAGAATACACCAACATCATTATAGTTGTCATTTGGTAGATTCCCTCCAAGGTCATAAAGAAAGTCAAGGCAAAAGTAGCTCTTATGTGAAGCAGTCTTTTAGGATTGAATTGAACCTCATACTTGTCTTCTAGGACCAAAAGGGAATGGGAAGTGGAGGTGAGGGCATAGTGGATGCTTGCTGAACCTATTTGTTTCAAAAAATAGGGCCATTATGTGTTTAAAAGAATGTAAAATAATTGGACTCGTGTAGGCTTCATCTCTGTTTTAATAACCTTTTTGGATAGTTTATAAAGCATTAATGTTTTTAATAAAATTTGGCTTTCAGATGGCTGAGTGAGCATTGTATGTAGATTTTGTCTTCAAGAAATCTCAAATTGTTTAAATTCTACATTCATTCAGTATCTGTGCTCTTTTCATACTCTTCTCAGTACGGCTTGAAAGGATGTAAAAGCTGTAAGTGGTATAGTCCTTAATCTCTGTAGTCTTGTAGCTATATAGAAATTCCAAATAGGATTGTATAGAAAAACTGAATAGGATTGGTGTGTCTTATAATATTCCATTCTACATAGTGTCTCTTGGGCATTTCATTTGAGCTAGTAATTTATTCTTTTCCACTGTTAAGAAATTAAGAAGTGGGGGTGTTTTCTCTCTCCCAAATTTATCTATGTTTGAGATTTCTGGTCAAGAGGTTTCTTCACAAGATTATTATAGAAGAAAATCCATACAATTCTGGTTTCTAAATTGTTGTTTAGAAAGATGTTCTAGGCTCTAGACTTGTAACTGTAAAATTAATTGCAGATTGAATGAAATGGTATTAAATTATTTCAGTCATAGGAGAATGTACTTTGGGTTAAAGCAATAAAGAACCAAGTGATTTGTCAGAATTTGAAGTAGACAGTCTGCAATTTTATTTGTAATTTACCAGGTTGTTGTGAAAAGCATAAAGTAGAAAAGACACTTTAAGTCAGAAGTGTCAAATGTTCTGAGAGACCTCATGTATGGTGTACTAAGGTAATTATTCTGGGTAGGTTAAAAAGTTACCTAACCATTTTAGGGGTGCCTTTCTGACTCATTTAGTAAAACATGTGACTTTTGATCTTGGGATCCTGAGCTCTAGCCTCATGTTGGGGGTAGATAGAGATTACTTAAAAAAAAAAAAAAAAAAAAGTTACCTGACCATTTTTAACTGGATTAGCTATGGGGGGTCATTTGCTATACTTTGAAGATGAGAAGATTTGGGGCCCCTGGGTGGCTCAGTCAGTTGAGCATCTGACTTCGCCTCAGGTCATGGTCTCGCGGTCCATGGGTTCAAGTCCTGTGTTGGGCTCTGTGCTGACAGCTCAGAGCCTGGAGCCTTCTTCGGATTCTGTATCTCCTTCTCTCTCTGCCCCTCCCCTGCTGATGCTCTGTCTGTCTGTCTCTCTCTCTCTCTTTCTCTTTCTCTCAAAAATAAGTAAACATTAAAAAAAAGAGAGAAGCACTTAGATGCATGAAAAGAAGATGAGAAGATTTAACAGATATGGAGCTTATGATAAAACCATACAATTAACAGTTTTAGTTTTAACTTACTTGACATTTGTGAGGCACCTATCTAAGCCAGATCTATATTCACTACTGGTTGTATGACTACATTAAATTTCAGGTCACCTTTTTTTTTTTTTTTTTTTTTTTTTTTTTTTTTTTTTTTTCTTTTAACGTTTGTTTATTTTTGAGAGAGAGAAAGCATGTGAGCTGGAATGGGTAAAGAGAGGGAAACAGAGAATCCCAGATAGGCTCCAGGCTGTCAACACACAGCCGATGTGGGACTTGAACTCACAAACTGTGAGATCATGACCTGAGCTGAAATCAAGAGTTAGCCGCTTAACTGAGTGAACCACCCGGGGGCCCCTAATTTTCAGTTTAAACTGTATTAAATTGTAATTGGTTCTACATTACAAATAGGTAGACTAGATGGTTTACTGTGTAGTATAATTTGAGAATTGTTAGTGCCTAATTTTGTGTCTCTCTTGTGTATTATGAAATTCTTTTTAAATGTTTATTTATTTATTTTGAGAGAGAGAGCCTGTGGGAATGCATGTGGGAGCAGGGAAGGGGCAGAGAGAGGGTGAGAGAGAATCCCAGGCAAGCTCTGCACAGTCAGAGCAGAGCCCAAAGCAGGACTCAATCTCACAAACTGTGAAATCATGACCTGAGCCAAAACCAAGAGTCAGACACTTAACCAATTGAGCCATCCAGGTGCCCCTCTGAAATTCTTTTTAAAATGATGTTTAAATCACAAATTCTCTGGAAGATAAACTTTAAACTATTGTCTTTTATTGGCAATATTATCTCGTATGAGTTTATCAGATAAACTTGCTGATAACCACAAACAGGTGAGGGTTCAGAGGCAGTGCTAAAATGTAGAAGTAAGCTTTTATGTGCTGACTGATCAGGAGAGGTGTGACATAGGAGCACTGACTGTCTAGCAGAGAAAGATATGGTGGGGGTCGAGTCGCAATGAGAAACTTGGGTTTCTTGGGGTCCTTAAGGAATCTTGTGAATCTGACAGTAATGAGGGGTGAGACTAAGTGTGGCCCAAAGAATGGGAGAACTGTAAGGACAAATATGACTTAAAGGTTTGGCCAGTTTCCCTCAGTTAGTATGGTATTTTTAGAAGAGTGAAGGGAAACACTAATATGCCATTGAAAAAAAAATAGTGTAAAATTTTTACATAATAAGTCTTTTAATTTTATTATAAGGTCACAATAGGCCAGTTGAGTATATTTTGGATCCCATATTTTATGGTATTCATAAAGTCTCCTGTATTAATTTAAAGAGACTGTAGGAAAGGAAGTATGTCTAGATTAAACATAAATCATCAGCCGTAGTTTGACTTGAGGTTCTAGCAATCAGGTTTTCATGATAGCTATAATAATTTTAGAACAGGAAAATGTGTTTACTACCTTGATTAAAGAAACATAAAACTGTACTATTAGAAGACACCTGAATACTTCAGGAATAATTGAGATTAATATTTAGTAGTAGTTGCATATATAGTTTAGGAAGAATATTTTTCTGTGGACTGAATACTTATATATTAAGAAATTGTTTGAGGGGCGCCTGGGTGGCTCAGTTGAGTGTCCGACTTTGGCTTGGGTCATGATCTCACAGTTCCTGAGTTCGAGCCCCGTGTCGGGCTCTGTGCTGACAGCTTAGAGCCTGGAGCCTGCTTTGAATTCTGTGTCTCCCTCTCTCTCTGCTCCTCCCCCACTCATGCTCTCTCTCCTTCAAAAATAAATAAAAACATTTTTTAAAAAATTTAAAAAAAAAGAAAAATTGGGAAGTTAAAAAGCAGACATGTTGTTAAAAGTAGATAAGGGGAAGATTTTAAGTTTTTATTTATTTATTTTGAGAGAGAGATGTGAGGGGGCAGAGAGAAAGGGAGAGAGAGAATCCCAAGCAGGCTCTGCAGTGATAGCGCAGAGCCTGATGTGGCGCCAGAACTGACAAACTTTGAGATCATGACCTCAGCTGAAACCAAGAGTTGGTCACTTAATGGACTGACCCAGGCTTCCCAAGAAAGGGAAAGATTAAGACTCCATTAGCAGCATAACTTGGCATTTTAAATTTCTTATGTTGACCAGTTAATTTTTAAGTAGGAATTTAAAAGTACACTTTATTAAAAGTAGAGTATATTACTTGTTAAAGAAAAATATCCAGAACACATAAGTATCTTTTTAGTTGAGAAAAAACTATGATTATTTGTTTTAGGAATAATTACTTTCTTCCTGGTAGTCCCCAAATATGTATGATTATCCTGTTGAGTTGAAAATGATTAACCTCTCACTGATCTTAAAAGTACCTGCTTTAGTATTTTTTGTTAAATAAGATAATTAATTATACAGTCCTTTAATTTTCTGAGGTACTGATAAAAATTATTTGAAAAATATTCACAATCACATTTCAAAAATAATGCACTTTTTCCTTATTGGGAGTATGCCATTTTATTTTTTTAGTCATAGCAAACAAGAGTGTACTTCTGTAAGAGAATTATGACTATACCTAGTCTTTGACTATTTATTTATTTATTTATTTATTTATTTATTTATTTATTTATTTAAAGGATTTTATTTTAAATTAATCTCTGTACCCACTGTGGGGCTTGAGCTCAAAACTCCAAGATCAAGAGTTGCATGTTCTACCCACTGAGCCAGCCAGGTGCCCCGACTAGTAATTTAAATAGAAATTCACTTGGGGCTCCTGGCTGCCTCAGTCCATACAGCATGTGACTCTTAATCTTGGGGTTGTGAGTTCAAGCCCCATGTTGGAGGTAGAGTTTACTTAAAAAAAAAAAAAAAAAAAAAAAAAAAAAAAGTTCACTCTTCGTAAATTCTGTCTTTATCTCAATCAAAATGACTAATTTTTTCTTGGTAGGTAGTGTAAGAATAGTAGGGATTATTTCAGATACTGTAAATTTATTTTGGGCAAAGGCCTTGGTGTTTACTACATAATTTTAAAGATTTTTAGTTAATAACTATTTTTTCTTCTTGTCAATCTCATTAGCTTTTTATTCCTATAAGTAAATGTTTTCTACAGGTTTCAGATTTCTACTGACCTGAGTAGGTTAATACAAAATTAATTTTCTTTTTTTTAAATGTTTGTTTATTTTTGAGAGAGTGCAAGTGGGGCAGGGGCAGAGAGAGAAAGGGAGACAAAGGATCCAAAACGGGCTTTGCGCTGACAGCACAGAGCCCAGAGCCCATTGCGAGGCTTGAACTCAGAAACCATGAGATCATGACCTGAGCTTAAGTCAAACACTTAGCTGACTGAGCCACCCAGGTGCCCATAAAATTAATTTTCTTTAAGTAAATAGAAGTTTAATCAAAGAGTATAAGTAGTTGTATCTATCCTCTTGCCCAGTTTCGGTGAGAACTAAAATAAAAGCACTTTTAGGAAAATTCTGCTAAGTTTAAGTTCACTTCTTTTATCGTCAAGTTTCTTTGTTAATGTGTTTAAAAAGTACATTGTAACTTGTATGTATACAGGTGACCCAGCAAATTAAAAAACAAAAATGCTGGAATATATATATATATGTGTGTGTGTGTATATATATATATATATATTTTTTTTTTTTTTTTTTTTTTTTTTTAGAAAGGATAGTAATATGATGAAAAATAATAGACTGGAGTGACAAGTATCGTATGTGCTTTTTGAGGAAAAAGAAAAGTTTCTCATGAGTATTATGGTACTCAGTTCTTATGAATTCATAAATTATATGTTTGCTAACACCTTGTGTTATAAAGTGTTATTGATAAGAATTTCTTTCATACCATGTAGTAGAATGCTCTTTTTACAAGATGTTTAAATTATATTTATTGAAGGTAGTTAAAATTAAAAGTCTCCAAATTATTGTTCTATTAAAGCTTAGGTTAAAGAAATACAAAAATGCCCTCAGCAGGACATACTACCTCATTCTGTCCATAACAAATACTGATTTTGTCCTAATGGTATTTCTACTGAAGACATAAAAAGGTTTTAAGTTGGGGTACTGCTAGTAGTATTTTAAAACTTTATATCTGAATGGTTGTGCCTTAATAAGTATTTTCAGTGATTAACAAACTGAATAATGCACTCTTTAAAAAATCAGAGTTCATATTTTCATAGAGTGTTATAGTCATCAATTTAACAATCCACATATTTTGTTTCTCTAGAGAAAAATAATTGATCATAGATTTAGAAAAAGCATTCTTCATTGTTGTTCATCGAAGAAAATTTTGCAAGGAAAGAACCTCATCTGCTGGGGTTTTTTTGTATATTCCCTATATTTTGACAAATGCTTTTGATTATAAGTTTATTATGTTTAGTAGCTTCTAAAGAATCTTATAATGTTAGCTAGTAAAAAAAGACAAAGTCCTACATCAAAAATAGTAATAACCCCAAAATGACCACCTATCTTTATCACACTTTTTGGAGAAGGATTTGATGAAAACTCTTCTTGTATTGGAATTGATGCTTATGTAATACTCCTCTACTAAGTTCTTCTGCCCTAGTTGACTTTTGACTTTTATTAGATGATAAGTGGGAGGGACAGAGAAATCTCTTCCTTCTCTGAAGTCATTTAATGAAGGCTTAGGGAAGTTGTGGAGATTAAAGTGGACAGTTGAGTACCTCAAGTTGTTGATTTCAGATTAGGCTAGAAATATAGATAGGAAAAACAGATGCTGACACTTTTGGAAATGTCATTTGGTATTAATGAAGGCAGTGATTTTTAGCTTTTTTTTTCATTAATATAAATTTTAATATAAATCCAGTAGTGATACTATTTGTAATAGTATAAATTAACAAACTCATAGAAATCTAGACCTAGAGGAGACCAAAGGGCCATCTAGTCCAGTAAAGTCTTTGTTTTATTAATGATGAGCCATTCTGAAGACTTTTTAACATGTAGTAAGTGTTTGTCTTAAATTCTTAATTAGGGTGCTGTGGGATGAGTTGTATGTGATAGGATGAAAACAGCTCAGCTTAATTAATGACTCATTTCCCATTTTGGCACCTTTTTTTTTTAAGGTAAAATTTACATATAGTGAAATGCACAGATCTAATGTCCAGTAATTTCTGCTGTTGAGGAAATGAAATGCTAGAATGATTGCATGACTTAATCAGTGTCTGGCCGCTAACTAATGATAGATTCAGGACTGGTACCTCCCTGTTATTCCTTAAATAACTCCCTCGGGAGGCTACTCTGGAACCTTATATGCGTATATTCTTTATATAGCCAATTTACAATTTATATGTGTCTAAATTTTAATGGGAAAACCCAGACTTTGTTTCCTTTAAAGTTTGATTTGTAATCTTTTTACCGTTGTCTTTATTTATTACTCACTTTTGTTTCCCTCTTCTCTGCTTCATTCAGCAAATACTTGTTTAAAGGATATACATCAGGGTGGTCCTAGAAAATTCGTTAAGAATCCTTTATATGCAGTGTGCTATTTTGTTGTTTTGATAGAAATTTGTGCACTCAAGACCTCATTAGCAAATTATTAACTGAGTTTATGCTTGTAGCATTATTATAATCTTGTTAGCACAAGATAATCTGTAACCATAATTGTTTGCTTCAGATATTGCTTGGAATCAGGGATTTTGTGAAGAGGAAGGAAATCTTATGAGGAAGGAACATTTTTAGTTTTATTTATAGGCCCCTTTTTGTGAGCAAGAATTGATTGCTGCAGTGAGGGTTGTTTGTGTTTCAGTGACATAGTTTTTTCCCATTTTCTAATCTCTGGTCTCTGAGGAAAATGAGAAAAATTTATGGTTCAGTTCAACATAGATTGAGTTATCTTATGTGCCAGGTTATTGTTACAGATTAGATTTCTGCCTTCAAGACTCTTACAGTCTAGTGCAGTTAAAGATATAAATTATTTCAGTAGGATTTGTTAAGAGCTTAGATACAGATAATATAGGTTTACATCAACTTGGGGATGTGGAGGCGGTTACTTAACTTACTGGGGTGCAAGATACTTGGGCTGAGCTTTCAGTGATGAAGATAAGAATTAGTTGAAAGAAAAGAATGTTTGAGGTAAAGAGAAAAGCAGAAGTAGATACAGCATAGTGTGGGCAGGAAACTATTATTATTGGAGTGCAAAGAGAGAGGCAGCAAATAGCAATGAAAAAAGACTTAGATCATGTAGGGTTTTATACTAGAGTCTAGTCTTTATTTTGAAGACAGTTAATGAGAAGGAACAGGCAGATTTGTGGAGTGGGGAGGATGGATTTAAAGGGGACAAGACTAAGAACTGTTTTAGAGGTGAAGTCATCAGGGTGTGTTGATTGTAGGAAACGAGGAATGACTAGGATATATAGGGTGGTTTCTGGTTTGGTTGATGGGGTAGACGGTGGGAACATTACTTGCAATCAAGAAGATAGTAAGAGAAGCAGCTGGCAGGGTCACTCGGTAGAGTGTGTGGTTCTTGATCTTGGGGTTGTGAGTTTGAGCCCCATATTGGGTAAAGAAATTGCTTAAATTAATAAACTTAAAAAAAAAGAATATAGTAGGAAATAATACAGTAGGAAGAGTAGGTTTGGGTGTGACGGTGGGATGGGAATGTGGGTGAGAAAGAGTTCATTTTGGGGTAAGTTGAATTTGAGGTGCCAAGTGAAAGTGATGAGAAGGCTGTTGGATGTGAGTCTGAAATTTAGAGGTGGTAGAGAAACTAGCAGAATTAATTTCGCAATTGATAATGAGCATTTGAAAGAGATTTTCTCCCCACCCTCCACTACTTTCCCAATCCTTTTAGTTGGCCTGCAGGTAAATAGAAAGCAAACTTCATTGCCCAGTTTTAGATTGCTGAGCAGTCAGCTCTTTCTATTCCTGAAATGAGGTCTGGTTTAAATGTTGAAAAAAGTTGAAATGTTTTACATTATATACTTCCCCCCTTGTAATGTCATGAGTTCGTAGGCTTAAAAATGTCATTGCCCCATTGTTAGGTTTGTTTTATGATGTAATCTAACTAAATTGTATCATTTTCATTCATTAGATCCATTTCCCTAGTGTACTCATTTCCCAGTCTTTACTTGTTTTATTCTGTTCTATTGATAACAGAAAAGGGCTTATCTAGTAATGGAGCTCCTAGAGAACCTAGAGGATATGTTAAATTCTAACATAAGTAGAATTACCAAGAAGAGGAAGTATATGCATGTTTAAAATTTTTCCTTTATATTTTAAGTGATAGTATTAGATTATTGTAGATGTTGTATAGGCAATTTCTGACCTGTACTTGGCCCAGTTGTTATTAGGGTAATGCTGACCTCATAAAATGAGTTGGGAAGTGTGTTCCCTTCTATTTTCTAAAAGTTTGTGTAGATTTGTTTTGTTTTTGTTTTAAATGATTTCTTTTTTTTTCAAGTTTATATATTTTGAGAGAGAGAGAGCGTGCATGTGCATGCACGAGAGGGAGAGAGGCAGAGAGAGAGGGAGAGAGAGGATCATGAACTGTGAGATCATGACCTGAGTGGAAATCAGGAGTTGGACACTTAAGTGACTGAGCCACCCAGGTGCTTCTGTTTTAATGTTTTGTTTTAAATGTTTGGTATGATTTTCCAGTGAAGTCATCTGGACCCCTGTGTTAGAGGCTTTTCCTACAATTTCAATTTTTTAAAATAGATGTAGGACTGATCAGGTTACCTATTCTTGTGTGAGCTTTGGTGGCTCAGTTTTTGAGGAGTTTGACCATTTCATGTAAATTGTTGAATACACGGGCATAAAGTTGTTATATTCCATTATTGTTCATATAATGTCTGTGGGATGTGTAGGGATTTCACTTTTCATTCCAGATGTTTGTAATTTGTGTCTTCCTTTTTTCCCCTCAGTCTTACTAGAGGCTTATCAATTTACTGATCTTTTCTAAATCAACTTTTGGTTTCATTGAGTTTTCTGTTTTTGACCTCATTGATTTTTGGTTCTGTTGAATGCTTTGTCTTGACAGTGGGTTGAATTTTCTTCCTTTTTTGTGTGTCTTTCAATATTTTATCAAATGCTAGATATCATGAACAGAACAGTTAAAGACTGAGTAGATAGTATATATACCTGGAAAATTGTGTACCTGGATTTTTAGTGTAGGGAGTCCAGTTGATCTAAGTTTCAGTTTTGTTGTAACAAAAGAATTTTTTTTTCTTTGTGAAGAATATTTTAAGTGCACCATTAATTGCAAACTTCTCTAGTGTTATTTGTGCTTAAGCTGGAAATTGAGGCATGAGAAAGTATTTCTCAGTTTTCCTGATGACTTTCAGTTTTTGGCTTTCCTTGTGCACCTGTTTGTGTTCCTTTGTAGATTCTCCTCTCTTCCAGTGGTAGATTACAGTTGTGTTAATCTGTGCTTGTTAGGTGTGCTCTTTCGAAGGGACACATGTACGCCAATGTTTATAGCAGCACTATCAACAGTAGCCAAATTATGGAAAGACCCCACAAGTCCACTGATGGATGAATGGATAAAGATATGTGTGTGTGTGTGTGTGTGTGTGTGTGTGTGTGTGTGTGTGTGTATACACATATAATGGAGTATTACTCGGCAATCAAAAAGAATGAAATCTTGGGTCACCTGGGAGGCTCGGTTAAGCGTCCGACTTCAGTTCAGGTCATGATCTCACGGTCAGTGGGCTCAAGCCCTGCATCAGGCTCTGTGCTGACAGCTCAGAGCCTGGAACCTGCTTCAGATTCTTTGTCTCCCTTCTCTCTTTGCCCCTCCCCCTGCATCTTCTCTTTCTCAAAAATAAGCATTAAAAATTTTTTTAAATAAAAAATAAATTAAAAAAACGATACTATCAACAGTGAAAAGGCAACCTATGGAATGAGAGAAAATATGTGCAAGTCATATATCTCATATGGGTTTAATATTCAGAATATATTTTAAAACTCCTGCAACAACAAAAAAAAAATCGAACAACCCAGTTCAAAAACAGGTAAAAGACATTTCTCCAAAGAAGATATACAAAAAAGCACATCAAATAATGCTCAACATCACTAATCATTAGGAAAATGCAAACCAAAACCACAGTGAGGTACCTCTTCACACCACTATGATAGCCATTATCAAAAAACAGAAAATAAGACTTGTCATCAGGGATATGAAGAAACTGGAACCCTTGGTGCACTGCCGATAAGAATGCAAAATGGTGCAGCCACTGTGGAAAATACTGTTGGCAGTTCCTTAAAAATTTAAACATAGAATTACCATATGATCTAGCAATTCTTCTAGGTAGTTCTAAAGAACTGAAAGCAGGAACACAAACAGGTATTTGCATAGCCATATTCACAGCACCGTTATCCACAACAGCCAAAAGGTGGAAGCATAAGTGTCTATTGACAGAAGAGTGTATAAACAAAATGTGGTAGAAATATACAATGGAATGTTATTCAGCCCTAAAGAAGAAGGAAATTCTATAATATGCTACAACATGGATGAAACTTGACATTACACTAAGGAAAATAAATCAGTCATGAAGGGACAAATATATGATTTCACTTATACCTACTCAAATTAAGTACCTTATGTACCTATGTATTTGTGTACTTTGTATAAATCTGGTTTTTCCAGGCCTTTCATAACAGGAATTGGAATGGACCGATAAGTAGGATTGGGAGAAAGAGAGGTTTGGGGAAAAGATAACAAAAACCATAGAGGAAGGCCTAACCATAAGATAGTTTTGGGAGAACCACAATGTT
Organism: Panthera onca; assembly: GCF_046562875.1. NCBI lineage: Eukaryota > Metazoa > Chordata > Mammalia > Carnivora > Felidae > Panthera > Panthera onca. Next base: position 58,870,874 of record NC_138344.1, on the reverse strand, counting down.
TAGGAAAGAGGAAAAAAATCTGCTCTTCTGGTCCTGCATTTCATCCAGTGCCTCCACCTTCCACCCTGTGCTGGCTGTGGGTGCATGATCGCTGCATTCCAGCATCTCCCATCATTGCACAGCCCTTGGGGCACCCAGGCCCACAATGTTGGGCCCCAACAGGGACCTGGGCATGCCAGTGGAGGCAAGGGTAGAAGGTGAAGATGATGACTTCAGGGAGGCAGAATATGCTACCATTGACTCCATGTTGGACCAGATCAACTCCTGTCTTGACCACCTGGTGAAGAACAACCACCTCCACACCCACTTCCAGGAGACTCCAACCAGCAGACACACTGTGAGTTCCAGCAGCAGCTCAGAGAGGCCCCTAGCAATGCCAGTCTGTAGACTCTAGAAAACCCTAACCAGCCCTAACCCTGCCTCCCTGGGTGAGGCTCTGACCTAGGCATTCACCACCTGGCTTAGATACCTTTTCAAGGGCTGGCCTACAGGTCCCCTGATAGACCTGCCTGCCTGGACCACCTTTCTGGTACTCCTCTTGGCATGCAGGGGCCAGCCCTCACCCACCTTATCTGCCTGCCCAATTTTAGGGCACTTTCCACTCTGCCCAGGCCTTGAATGTCCACCCTAATTGGGTCTCCAACAATAACAAAACAAAAACCAAAAAGAAAATGTAGGACGCATTGGGGAATTATTCTCTTTACTATCAGCCTAGCCAGTTTGAACCCTTTCCTTTGGTCTAAACCAAGGAAAAGGCAAGGGAGTTTATGCCAAGCAACCTGAGCACAAACAAGTCATGGAATTACAAATTGCAGCTCTAGATCAGAAAGGAAAGCTCCTCTAATTGTAGAGTTTTACCTAAAGATCCACTTTTATACATTAATTGGGTTCTGCCTACACAAAAGAAAGCTGGGAAAAAAATGCTCTACAAGCCTAACAACAATTACAAAAATGGGATAAACTACAAAATCGAACTTCTCTTGAGCCTATCAGAGAGCTGAGGACTTAGGGCAACCAAATAAATATCCAAGAAAAGGAAAGCCTTTCCTGAGAGAGACAGGATATAAGCACTGGCTCACCTATGGCAGAGCAAGGGAAGAGCCATAAAAACATTAAAAAAAAAAATAATGTAAAATTGTTAATAAACTCCTTAAAATTAAGGCAAAGTAGGCTAGCACAGAATGTAGTATTCCTGGAAGCTATAGACACAATGGAAGTGTATCTTTGCCACAGACTTCCACCAGGTGCTCACAATATGGGAACACATGAGTAGAAAGAACCTTCTCTGCGGTGCAGAGCTAAAGAGGGGAGCAGCTTGTACCTGGGAAAAAAAATATCAAAGCCTCAACCAGATCTTTTTCCCCCAAGGAAAGAAAATTTTAAAGCCAGGGGAGGGGCAGGTCCAGTAACCTTCAGGGCATAAGTGAAGACATGATTAAGGAGGAGGGTAAAGTCTAAGAAAAACCCGTCTACCACTAATGGGTGGGGCAGGAAACAGTGTGGGCAGAGGGATCTTAATACAACTGTCTTCAGAGATCTCCTATCCTTAAGGCAAGGCTCAGGGAACTCTTTCCAAACAAGACCTGAAAAGCTGCAAGCCTAATTTGGCACTGAGAGGCAATCACTGACAGAGCCCCACTCCTTATGCCCAGATACACAGGGCCTATCCTACATTGTGACTACACCAGAACAACACCAAGCTAACAAGCACAGATTTTTTTTTCCTTTCTCTTTATTGATTTTTTTTTTTTTAATTTACATCCAAGTTAGTTAGCATACAGTGCAACAATGATTTCAGGAATAGATTTCTTACTGTCTCTTACCCATTTAGCCCATCCCCTCCTCCCACAACCCCTCCAGTAACCAGTCTATTTGTTCTCCATATTTAAGAGTCTCATATGTTTTGTCCCCCTCCCTGTTTTTATATTATTTTTGCTTCCCTTCCCCTATGTTCATCTGTTTTGTATCTTAAAGTCCTCATACGAGTGAAGTCATATGATATTTCTCTAATTTCGCTTAGCATAATACCCTCTAGTTTCATCCATGTAGTTGCAAATGGCAAGATTTCATTCGTTTTTTAAAATTTTTTTAACGTTTATTCCTTTTTGAGAGACAGAGGTAGAGCGCGAGTGGGGGAGGAGCAGAGAGAGAGAGGGAGACAGAATCTGAAGCAGGCTGCAGGCTCCAGGCTATCAGTACAGAGCCTGGACAGGGCTCGAACTCAAGAAACATGAGGTCATGATCTGAGCCGAAGTCGGACACTTCACCAACTGAGCCACCCAGGTGCCCTGATAGTGTCCTTTATTGCAGAAAAGTTTTTAACTTAAGTGTAGTCCGGTTTATCTTTTCTTTTTTCTTTTGTTGCCTGTCCTTTTGTGTCATATCCAAGAAATTATTGTCAAACCCAATGTCATGAGCTTTCTCCCTATGTTTTCTTCTAAGAGTTGTATAGTTTTAGCTCTTAAGGTCTTTGATCCGTTTTGAGTTTGTTTTTATATGTGGTGTAAGGTAAGGGTCCAACTTCATTTTTTGCTTTTGGATATCCAGTTTTCCCAGCACTAGAGATATATGGTTTTAATATGAGTACAGATAGGCTTGGTGTAAAAATAGGGAATATAGTTTTCCACACGGTTGATATAATGGTTTAGAGTCTAGATTTTTCTATCGTTATATTATGGGTAAAAGTATGCCATAGGAGCTGCCCTGGAACTGTAACCCGCATTTGTAACACTATTTCTATGAGAAGTTGTATTTTGAGCTCCCAACTGCCAGTTTGTAAACACAGCTGTTTGTAAGTTAACCCTATTTTAAGGCTTTGTATAGACAGGGGTTCATTCAGCGGGAAAATCACTTGTGAATGACTATGTATTTAGAAAAGAGCAGAAGTAAAAACAAACTTTAGAGGGTAATGGGAAATTAGAATTTTTAGTGGCTTTTTAATTAGTTTTTTGTTGGCAATAAATATACCATTTTTACATTGCCAGTTATTTTTATTGAAATTACCTGGAAATTGTTCCTTAAAACACTTCTGCTGTGTTTTCCACCTCATTTTCTTCCATCATAAGATGGAAGTAATGGATACTACTTTATGATGTTGAAAGATTAAGTGAAACAATGTATTAAAAACCACTTAGGACAATGCCTTGGACGGAGCAGTTAATAAAGGAAAGCTATTGGTTAATATATCACTTTAACCTTTTCCATGTTCAGATACATGTAGTTAGATAGGAACTTTATTTTTGAAAAGGATAGGTTAAGGATTGGTTTTCTGGAGCACACAGGAAACTTACTAGAAAACCAACACAGTACTTTTTTAGGCAGTGTTTTGGTAGTGTGCTTGTTTGAATTATGTTTCAATATTCAGGTAAGCATAGACATTTGAGCCTTTATTTTAGGATTTTAGTAATCTGCAAGAAATGCGAAGAGATTAAATTAGCAAATATTTATTGAGATCCTTGGAAATACAAATTGTTTTTGAAGTAAATATAGTTCCATTATATTGGGGAGTTGGAACAAATCATGTAAATACCTAACTTTTCTAAATTAAGCCATAATTGGCAAACTAAAAAAGTTATATAATATTTGTTTTTAAGTATTAAAATGAAAAAATATTCAAGCTTTGGATTTAAAACAAGGAAAATTATGCTTAACCAAATTGCAAGAGTTAAATTCTTTTTAGAAATTCTGCATATTGGGGCGCCTGGGTGGCTCAGTTGGTTAAGTGTCCCACTCTTGATTTTGGCTCAGGTCATGATCTCATGGGTTGTGGGTTTGAGCCCTGCATCAGGCTCTGTGCTGACAACATTTAGTCTGCTTGGGATTCTTTCTCCCTTCTCTGCCCCTCCCCTGCTTGTGTGCACTAGCGCATGTGCTCTCTTTCTTAAAATAAACTTAGAAAAGAACTTTTTTATTAAATAAGCGAATTGATGTTATATATTTGCAGGTTTTATTCGGTTCACTTTAAAAGTTCTTTTTGTTTAGAACTCATTTAACATTTTGAAATACTTGCATTAGGAAGTATTGAGCTTCATGTCTCCTTAAGTTATTTGAGCACAATATAGGTTACCTTTAAACAGAGAAACTATCTGAAAGATTTCTGCTTTGGTTGGGGAGGTTGAACTAGAGTTCTTTTCAACTTCAGTCCTTTGATTCTTTATTATTATTATTATTATTATTATTATTTATTTGAGAGAGAGCATACATGCTCGTGCACAAGTGGGGGAAGGGCAGAGAGCAAGAGGAGAGAGAATCCAAAGCAGTTTCTATGCCATCAGTGCAGAGCCTGTTGTGGGTGGGGCTCGAACTCACAAACTGTGAGATCATCTGAGCTGAGAGTTGACACTTAACCAATTGTGCCACCCAGGTGCCCCAGTATTTTAATTCTTAAAAACAAAGACAAAAAAACAAGGAAGGGGCGCCTGGGTGGCTCAGTTGGTTAGGCATCTGACTTCGGCTCAGGTCATGATCTCACAGTTCATGGTTTTGAGCCCTGTGTTGGGCTCTGTGCGGCTAGCTCAGGGCCTGGAGCCTGCTTTGGATTTTGTGTCTCCCTCTCTCTCTGCCCCTCCCCTGCTCTTGCTCTGTCTCTCAAAAATAAATAATAAAATAAATAAATAATAAATAAATAAATGTAAAGAAGGAAAATTTAAAAAAAATTTTTTTTTTTAAATGAGGAAAGGGCATGCATAGGCATTTAACCAAATGGGAACTAGAGGTAGCCTATAAATATAATTAAAACATTTAATTTTACCTGTCATGACTACAGTTTAAAGTCATTTTTACTTTTGGGGCACCTGGGTGGCTCAGTCAGTTGAGTGTCCAACTCTTGATTTTGACTGAGGTCATGCATCCCAGGGTTATGGGATTGAGCCCCACATTGGGCTCCACACTGAGCATGGAGTCTGCTTAAGATTCTCTCTCCCTCTCTCCCGCTGCCCCTCTCCCCCCTTAAATTTAAAAAAAAAATCATTTCCTTCAATTATCAAACATTTTAAAAATTAAAAAGAAATTCTGATGTGCAGGATTCAGTATGTGGATAGCTTGCTTGGCTCTCTTTAGTCCCCGTTGTGCATGTGTGCTGCCTCAGCCAGGAATGTGGTTGGCGCAACAACCCCTGCATCTGCAGGCTATTAGAGCTGTTGGCCTCCTACTTCACCTGCTACAGAAATTATTACTTATACCAGAAATGTCACTTATACTGATGATACCATTGAGTGTGGTCATTGTCCGACTGCTGTAAACCATCAGTCTCTTTTTATGGTGACCTCAAAGTTGACATTCCTCTCAGCCTGACAAACCATCTGAGCTTGCAGGTGGAGTAGGGAGTAGGGGAGTAGAGCAGTCCCAGACAGGAATGACACGGACTCCTAACGTTCTTACCCAAAGTTGAGCAGTTTTATAAGGATTCTTAGATTGTTATATGCCTTTGGTTTATTTCTAGAGTACTGAAGTGGTGGTTTTTGTTATTTTGTCTAACTGAATGGTTGCTTTTTGTGGAGATTTATTCACCTCTTAAGCTGGACATAGAATTCCAGGGATTTAACTTCCTCTATATCTGTCTTCTTGTTCTATACTGTTCTAGGTTTCTGAGGACCCAGTAGATGATAGACCTGGAATTAGAAGTCTAAATAATTTTATCTCATGACAGACTCACAATAGCCATGCCAGTGCTATTACCGTATGCATGATTTTTGAAGCCGTATATGCACTTTTTGCTGTGTTCTTCACATTCATCCCTTACTTAAAAATTTTTTTTTTCTATGATGTTTATTTATTTTTGAGAAAGAGACAGAATGTGAGTGGGAGAGGGGCAGAGGGAGAGGGACACACAGAATCCGAAGCAGGCTCCAGCACAGAGCCTGATGCAGGGCTTGAACTGAGGAACTGTGAGATCATGACCTGAGCCGAAGGTGGTTGCTTAACTGACTGAGACAGCTGCCTTTATCCCTCACTTTTAAATTTTAAATAGTTAAGTATGTTTACATTGTCAGAGAATATACATACTCTACTCTCTTCCTTTTAACCTTCATTTTGGTTTTTGCTGTATGAGTAACTAACTCCATGTTGTATGTTTGATATTCACCATCGGTTCTAATGCAATATCTGTACTCAGTTTGGTTTTCTCAAATGCTCTGTTAGATTTTTTTAGGAAGGCCACAGTATTCCCAGAGTTTTTGCTCATTGACAATAGTTGGTGGCCATTATTCTTGTTATTTTTGTTGGATATAAAATCTTTGGTTTACTCACATGGTCTTTTCTTGATTATTTTATTTTAAATATATAACTCCATTTTTCGTCTGGCATGAAGTGTTGCTGTTGAAAAATTGAGAGTAGTTTAATTTTTTTTTTCCATTATAAAGTCACTTAGTACATGTCTAGATCGGGGATATGCAAACTGTTGCCCGTGGGCTGACTGCCTGTGTAGACACAGTTTTATTGTACACAGCCATGCTTATTTACTTACATATAGTCTTTGGATGCTTTTGCTAAACACTGCCATAGACAATATTGAAACCAATGAGCATGGTTCCAGACACTGATATTTGAGTTTCATTTAACTTATACCCTGTGATCTGCAAGCCTAAAACATTTACTGTGTGGTTCTATAAGAAAAAGTTTGCCTGTATCTGGCTTAGATGCCCAAAGGAGGATTTTTCCCCGCATTTAAAATTAAAGTTCAGTAAAGTTCTAGTAATTCATACCAGACTGTGTTTTCATATTTGCTTTTCTCAGGCCTGTTTCTTTCAATACAGAGTTTCAAACTTTTCCTATTTCTGGAAATTTCTCTTGTTTTTGAGTATCTGATCTGTTTTCAGTATTTACCAGTTTCTCTTGAATCTTCATTTGTTTTTTAAGACTTTTATTTTTTTTTTCATTTTTTTTTTCAAAATTTTTTTTTAACGTTTATTTATTTTTGAGACAGAGACAGAGCATGAACAGGGGAGGGTCAGAGAGAGGGAGACACAGAATCTGAAACAGGCTCCAGGCTCTGAGCGGTCAGCACAGAGCCCGACGCGGGGCTTGAACTCACTGACCGAGAGATCATGACCTGAGCCGAAGTCGGCTGCTTAACGGACTGAGCCACCCAGGCGCCCCTAAGACTTTTATTTTTAAGTAATCTTTACTCCTAATGTGGGCCTTGAACTCACAACTCTCAAGATCAAGAGTTGTATTGCTCCACAAGTAAGCCAGCCAGGCACTCTTGAATCTTTGAATCTTTTTTTTTTTAAGTAGGCTCCAAGTGCACTTGTGGGAGCCCAGTGTGGGACTTCAACTCAACAACCCTGAGCTGAGATCAAGAGTTGGATGTTTAACTCACTGAGCCACCCAGGCGCCCTGTGTTGAATCTTTTTTAATGTGTGAAAATATTCCATCTTTGTTCTATCTGTTCATTTAATTTTTTGTTCCTTTTTTAGTCTAGTTTAGAAATGATTTTTTGTTCTTAATTTTTTACAAGTTCTTTTGCTTCTTTTCCCTTTCCTTAAATCCTGGTTAAAATTGTTCCTTAGTATTAATGTCTTTAAGCATACTTGGAAATAGTGTGTAGATGTGATATGCTTTTGTGGATTTATCTTTTGCAATCTTACTGTCTGTAGAAAGTTAGAGATTTTATTTTGCTTCTCAATTTTTTTTTTTCCTCATGACTGTATGGGCTCTGATCTAATTTCTGTTACTTTTTAATGTGAAATTCGTTTCCTTGAACTTTTGGAAAGAGGTTTGGTTCAGGACAGTTGTTGACTTAAACGGAGCTTTCTGTTATTTTCTTACCATGTTAAAAAATAGGGAAGATTGCTTAGTTTATGTTCCTCCACCCCTCTTTTTGTAGATGTTCTCTTTGCTTTTCTCATTTGATACTGCCCTACTCTATTTTGACTTAATTCAGTTTTGTTTCACTGCTGAACCTTGTCGGTAGCTCTGATAATAAGGTGTTTTGGTTTTTTTTAATGTTTATTTATTTTTGAGCAAGAGAGATAGAGTGTGAGCAGTGGAGGGGCAGAGAGAAAGAGAGGGAGACACAGAATCTGAAGCAGGCTCCAGGCTCTGAGCTGTCCGCACAGAGCCTGATGCGGGGCTCAAACCCTTGGACCGTGAGATCATGACCTGAGCCAAAGCCTGATGCTTAACTGACTGAGCCACTTAAGTGCCCCTTTTGTTGCTAATTTTTAATGGAAAATATCAAACATGCACAATGTAAACAGAATGGCATGAAGTCCTATAAAATTATCACTCTTTTTAAGTAGTTACTAATATTTTGTATGTTTTTTAGATTTGTATCCCCACCCACTCCCAACTTCTTGCTGGCTGGTTAGTATTGTTTATAGGAACTTTTTACAGGTACACATTTTTGTAAAATTTACATACCTTGAAATACATAGGTTTTAGCTATAAGTTTTGACAAATAGATCCATACTCTGTTGCATACAGGTCATTTCTTTTCCCCAAGGCAACTTCTATTTTGATTTTTCTCCTCAGATTATTTTTGCCTTTAATAGAATTTCTTTTTAATGGTGTCATCAAATATGTACTTTTTTGTGGCTGCCATTGCTCAGCATAATGTCTGAGATTCTTTCATGTTGTTGATGATAATGATGATCATTGCTGTTTTCTAATTATTCACTGTGTAAAGACACCACAGTATTCATTTTTCTGTCCTTGAGCATTTTTGTTGTTTCCAGTTAGGGGGGCTATTGTAAATAAAGCCTGCCAGGAACAGTTTTGTAAAAGTATCCTGTGGGCATGTTTACATTTTTTCTTGGATAAAAACTTGGATCAAGGGGTGAGGTGTTGTTTGAAAGAAATTGCTCAACTTCTACCAAAAACCTTATATTCCCACCAGCAGAGTATGAGAGTGCTCATTGTTCCACATCCTTGCTATCATTTGTTGTCAGTCTTTTTAATTTTTGCCTTTCAAGTAAGTGTAGATTAGTATTCTGTTTTGATTTTAACTTGCACTTCTGATGGTGAATTGTATTGAGTATTATCATTTCATATGTTTGTGGCCAATCATCTAGCTTTTATGAAGTCTCTTCTCAGGTCTTTTTAATTTTTATGAAGTCTAGTTAGTAGTTTTTACTTTTATGGTTTCTGCTTTTGTGGTTATTTTTCATGCAATGTCATGTCCTTTGCAAAGAGATAGTTTTACTTTTTCTTTTCTAATGTGAATTTTAAAATTTTCTTGTTCTTGCCTGATTCCATGGCATGAACCTCCAGTGAAATGTCAATAGAAGTGGTGAGAGTGGACATCCTTGTCCTAGTTTTTACCTAAGAGGAAAGCATTTAGGTTTTCACTATGCGGTATGATAGCTGTGGATTTTTCGTTGCTGCCTTTTCTCAGGTTTAAGAAGTTCCCTTCTATTTCTGGTTTGTTGAGTATTTTTATTGTGAAAAGGGTGTTGGGTGTGGTCAATTGCGCTTTTTTCTTCTGCATCAGTTGAGATGATCATACGGAATTTTTCCTTTATTCTTTTAACATGGTGTATTATATTGGTTGAGTTTCATATGTTAAACCAGAATTGCATCCCTGGAATAAATTCCACTTTGGTCATGGTGTGTAATCCCTTTATTAAGCCGCTGGATTTGGTTTGCTAGTATTTTATTGAGGATATTTGCATCTATGTTCCTAAAGGATTTGGTTTGCTAGTATTTTATTGAGGATATTTGCATCTATTTTCGTAAAGGATATTGAGTAGTAGTTTAATTTTTCTTGTAGTGTCTTTGTTTGATTGTGGTATCGGAGCAATGCTGACCTCATAGATTGAGTTGGAAGGTATTCCTCAATTTTTTGGAAGAGTTTGAGAAGGATTGGTGTTAATTCTTCAGACATTTGGTAAAATTCGCCAGTGAAGCCATTAAAATTGGACTTTTCTTTGTGGGAGGTTTTTAATTTTTTTTTTTTTTTTCAACGTTTTTTATTTATTTTTGGGACAGAGAGAGACAGAGCATGAATGGGGGAGGGGCAGAGAGAGAGGGAGACACAGAATCGGAAACAGGCTCCAGGCTCCGAGCCATCAGCCCAGAGCCTGACGCGGGGCTCGAACTCACGGGCCGCGAGATCGTGACCTGGCTGAAGTCGGACGCTTAACCGACTGCGCCACCCAGGCGCCCCTGTGGGAGGTTTTTAAAGAAATTATCACTAATGCAATCTCTTGGATTTTTTTTTTTTTTGGATTTTAAAGAAATTATCACTAATGCAATCTTTTGGATTTTGTTTTCTTGAGCCCATTTTACTTGTGTCTCTATAGAAATTAATCCATTTCTTCTAGGTTGTCTAATTTGTTGGTGTACGATTGTTCATAGTATTCCCTTAAAATTGTTTTTATTTCTGTAGGGTTGGTATTAATGAGCCATCTTTCATTCCTGACGTTAGTGAGTTGAGTCTTCTCTCTTTTTTTTCTTCGCTAGTCTATTTAAGGTGTGTCCGTTTTGTTGATCTTTTCAAAGAACAAATTTTTGGCTTCACTCTTTTGCTTATTTGTAAATCATCTACTTGAGTTCTTTCTGCTTTATTCTTTATTTCCTTCTTTTTGCTTGCTTTAGATTTAGTTTGTTTTTCTCTCTATAGTTTCTTATGGTGAAAAGTTTTGTTACTGACTTGAGATTTTGTTTTTGGTTTTTTTTTTGGTTCTTTTTTGTTTTTTACTTTTTAAAATTTATTTTTGAGAGAGAGAGAAGGGGAGGGGCAGAGCGAGAGAGGGAGACACAGAATCTGAAGCAGGTTGCAGGCTCTGAGCTGTCAGCACAGAGCTTGACACAGGGCTCGCACCCACAGACTGCGAGATCATGACCTGAGCCAAAGTCAGAGATTCACCCCACTGAGCCACCGAGGTGCCCTGAGGTTTTTTTTCTATTATAAGCATTTACATAAATTTCCCTCTGAGCACTGTTTTTGGGGCATCTCATAAGTTTTGGTATTTGTGGTTTTGTTTTGTTTAATCCTGAAGTATTTTCTAATTCACCTTGTGATTTCTTCTTTGACACAATGCTTACATATTTAGGAGTTTGTTTAATTTCTGCATATTTCTTAATTTCTCGTTTCTTTCCTTGTGATTTCTAATTTCATTCCAGTGTAGTTGGAGACCATATACTTGTATGATTTCAGTTCTTCTAAGTTTATTGTGACTTGTTTTGTGTCCTGACATGTAGTCTGTCCTAGAGAATATTATGTATTGTGCTGTTGTTGGATCGAATGTTCCATATGTATCTCTTAAGTCTAGAGAATTGTTCATGTCTTCTATTTCCTTATTGGCCTTTTGTCTAGTTCTGTCCATTATTGAAAGTAGATATTGAAATACCCAACTATTGTTGAATTGTCTATTTTTCGCTTTTGACAGTTTTTACTTAATATATTTTGAGACTTTGGTGTTAGGTGCATATATGTTTATAATTTCCCTCTAAATGCTGCTTATTATATCCCAGACATTTTGATGGTGCTCTTTGGTTTTTTTGGTCCAAAATTTATTTCCCTTGTGCTTTTATTTCCTCTTCTCCCCACCCCTCTCCTCCTCCTCCTCCCGACTAATGATTTATTTATAAATATATTTTTAAATTTTCAAGTATTTGGTACTTTTTAAGATTTTTGTTTTTGATTTGTAATTGTGGTCAGAGAACATACTTTGTAAGATTTTTCTTTAAATTTATTTAGCTTTTTTTATGTGTCTCAGCATATGGTCTATTGGTAAGTATTTCATGAGAAATTGAAAAGTATATGTTTTCTTTATCTGTTGCCTGAGTAGTCAGTTTTGAAAGTTCATGAGAGGGGCGCCTGGGTGGCTCAGTCGGTTAAGCGGCCGACTTTGGCTCAGGTCATGATCTCGCGGTCCGTGAGTTCGAGCCCCGCGTCGGGCTCTGTGCTGACAGCTCAGAGCCTGGAGCCTGTTTCAGATTCTGTGTCTCCCTCTCTCTGAACCTCCCCCATTCATGCTCTGTCTCTCTCTGTCTCAAAAATAAATAAACGTTAAAAAAAAAAAAAAAAGAACATGAAAGCTTGACTGCCCCAGCCCTTTTAGACCTATTAAGTACACCTTTTACAGTTCACTATTGGAATGGACAAAAATCTTCTACATTTCAACTCTTTCTTTAAATGCTCATGTCTTTCTTTCTAGTAAATGCTCACTGGTTATTTTTGAGTTCAAAGAACCTTTCTCCTAAGCTTTCCCAGAAATGTCTTCACTCTTCTTCATGTGGAGTGATGTAGAATTTTATATATACACTATGATATATATATTTATTTGCCAGACTTATGATTCTCATGGGCAGAGATAGTTTTCATCCTTAACATTTTAGTAGCAGATGACCAATAAGTATTGCAATTTTAATGAGCCAAACTCTGTAAGACTGGACTTAACCTATATGCTTTTAGTCTTTTAAGACCTACTTTACCTTAGTGCATTATTTCATAAGGTGTTATAATTCCTATTTGATGATTCTGGGTTTAAGATAGATTCATTCCTAGGTGTTTTGTTTGTTTGTTTGAGAGAGAGAATTTTAAGCAGGCCCCACTCCCAGTGAGGAGCCCTGTTGGGGGGCCAGGGAGGGAAGGCTCGAGATCATGACCCACTGAGTCACCCAGGTGCCCCTCTGTAATTTAAAAAAACAAATTTTTTCCCCCAAAATACCCAAGAATAGGGGCGTCTGGGTGGCTCCGTTGAGCTGCCGACTTCAGCTCAGGTCATGATCTCACAGTTCGTGTGTGAGTTCGAGCACTTTGTCAGGCTCTGTGCTGACAGCTCAGAGCCTGGAACCTGCTTTGGATTCTGTGTCCCCCATTCATGCGCGCGCGCTCTCTCTCTCTCTCTCAAAAATAAACAAACATTAAAAAAAAAAACCCAAAACAAAAAAGACCTCAGAATAGAACCTGTGTGGCTCAGTTGGTTAAGCATCCAACTCTTGATTTTCACTTGGATCATGGTCCCAGGGTCGTGGGATTGATCCCTGCATGGGGTTTTGTGCTGGGCATGGAGCCTGCTTCTCTCTGCTTCTGTCTCTGCCCCTTCCCCACTTGCTCTCTAATTTAAAAAAATTACAGAAATTGATTAAAAATAGTTTTGAGAATTCCCCCTTGCATTTGCTATATGCGAATTTTCCTTTTCTAAGGAGTGCTGTGCTGAAGAATTAAGGAATTAAGACATCATTTACATACTTTAAATAGGATTTTAAAGTAAATAATACATGCCTTGAATGATAAATCACTTTAGAATTAACTTTGACTCTTCAGGGAAAAAGGCAGCATTTTTTATTTTGGGATGGCAAGTTACAACTGAGTACCATTTGTTTATAGGGAAAAAAATAGTTGTTTGTAAAGGTGTGTAGGGACTTCTCTGATGAATCCTTTGAGTGTGGGGTTTTTGTTGGAGTAGATTGTGTATGTGTGTGTGTATGTATGTATAACTTCCTAAAAGTTTCTAACATTTTTTCTGTGACTGTTGATTTAGTAAAGACATAATGTCTTAAGCTTAAGTCGGTGAAGACTACCTTTTGCCAGGATTTTTGGCATCTTTAGGCGTTGGGAATGCTTAAAAGGAGTTAGACTTTTCTGTGAATGCATTCACTATTGTGAGTAGCATTAATGTGCTCTGCAGTTTATAGTCTTTTCTAATTCCTTTTTCATTTTGAAGCTCAGGATGGTAAGATGAACGTATTCTTTATATAAGTGAAAAAACAGTTAAGTGACTATAGTTTAGCAGTGATTGAAGTAGGATTGGAATTCACATTTCTTAATTCTTTGGTAATTTTTATATTCTGTTTCAGATTCTAATTTAGGGTATATTCTTAACTACCTCTGTCTTGATACAGTTTTGTCAGCCATTTTCTCATCTATAAAGTGAGAGTTCAAGTAGATTGCCTCATAATTTCTTTTTGATGTGAATTCGATTTTTAAAGTATCATGTGTGGTAAGATAAAATGATCTTATAAAATGAATGATTCAACTGCTCTTTTTACACTTGCATGATTATTGATCATTAGAATCATGCTCAGGTAATTAATTCATTCATTGAGGGTTTTCCCACTACATTATGAGCTCCAGAAGACAAAAATCTTCTGTATGTGGTTTACTGTTTATGAGGTTCTTATCCTAGCCCAGTGCCTTGAATGTTGTAAGTGCTCAATAAATGTTTCTTGACTGAATGGTTGAATGAATGGTAATATTGGCATGGGTGGAGGTTGCATAGTGCTGTGGAAAGAGTATGCGCACTCTTTGGTGTTACTCATATTTTTATTAGATCATAGGGTAAAATATTTCAGAAGTTGTTGGGAAGGTTACTTGGGATAGTATGTAAAAGTTCAAAGCATCCTTTCACTTAAAATTTTGGTTTCTTAATTTAATCCTCTGGAGACCTACACCAAGGGATTTTTATTATAGAAGGTGGGCACATTTGGCCATGCTAGGTTTAATTTTAATAACCCTTGTTATTTTTCTCTCGTAGTTTTATATGTGGCACCCATAAAAGATGAGGCTGAGAACACGGAAAGCTTCTCAGCAATCAAATCAAATCCAAACACAACGCACTGCTAGAGCAAAGAGGAAATATTCAGAGGTTGATGATAGCCTGCCTTCAGGGGGAGAAAAACCACCGAAAAATGAAACTGGCTTGTTGTCTTCAATTAAAAAATTCATTAAAGGAAGCACACCCAAGGTAATGGTTTTACCTCGTACTTAAAATTGAAGTTTAGGTTATTTTCTTTAAGCATGCAAAGATGAGAAATCTTAATATTTGCTAGTAGATTAAGGAAATGTCTACATTTTGGTGTTATTTTAAGAGTAGTAACATGAAAAATATATAATGGCCATTCAAGAAAACATTACTTATTCTACTTAACTGACCCACTTCACCTTCTGTTTTTTCAGCATAGTATTATGAAAAGCAAAAGAAATTTTTCCTTATTTTATGTGAGTTTAATTAATACATTGTTTAGGGAGATGATTTCTCTATCTGAATTGTAACACTTGTACACTGAAAATGTATTACTTCATTAAGGTGGGGGGAAAGTTGTTAAAAAATGGATATGACCAGGAGTCACATGCTTCACATTCATACTCTGGACCAACTTGAATGATCTGAGGAAATTCTTTACCCCTCTGAACCTTAAGAAGACAGTAAAATGGGACTAATTTTAACTGCTTTGTCTGCCTCAGAGTTGTTTTTACATTAGATGGCAAACAGAAAAGGCAGTTTGAGAAATTTTAATGCACTCTATAAATAGTGTTATTATCATTCATTGTATGTATTTAACGTGGACACTAATGAGTAATCCAAGATTCGGGTTAAAAAAAAGAAAGGAACTTGATAGAAAGATAGGTTTTTCCTATGTTTTCTGACTTCTCTTTGTATTCTCTTCCTTCCTTTCTTTTTTTCCTTCTTTCTTTGTTTCTTTCTTTCCCTTCCTTCCTTCCTCCCTCCCTCCCTCCCTCCCTTCCTTCCTCCCTCCCTCCCTCCCTCCCTCCCTCCCTCCTTCCTTCCCCCCTTTCTTTCTGAGAGATCATGTGCACAAGCTGGGGAGAGGGGCACAGGGAAAGAGGGAGAATCTTAAGGAGGATCCCAGGACCCTGAGATCATGACCTGAACCAAAATCAAGAGTCAGATGCTTAACCAACTGACCCATCCAGCACCCCTGTTCATATTCTTTTGATTTAGGCATTCTTTTATTTTTTATAATGTTTATTTATTTTTGAGAGAGAGAGTGCTAGTGGGGAAGGGGCAGAGAAAGAGGGGGACAGAGGATTTGAAGCAGGCTCCGCACTGACAACACTGAGCCTGGTGGGGGCTTGAACTCACGAACTGTGAGATTATGACCTGAGCTGAAGTCAGATGCTCAACTGATTGAGTCACCCAGGTACCTCTGGGCATTCTTTTATTAATGTGTCATCATAGCGTATCATATCATGCTTTTTTTCTCCTTTAGTAGTAAGATCTGTCTTTGTTAGTTAGCAAATTTTTGCCTGTGTCAACTACACATCCAGGGTTTTCCTACAGAAATTTGTTTGTTTGTTTGTTTCTTTCTTTCCCAAAATCTTGGATTTTTCATTAATGTCTACTTAAAGGTCTTAAGTTAAAAATAAAAGATGTTAATAAATACAATAGGGCCAAACCTGTTTGCAAACTAATGTCTTATTCACTAATTTGGGGGGGGCAAGAGTTTTCCCGCAGCCACAAAATCATTTAATTGTACTCTTATTCATTATAGATTTTTAAATTATATTCTATAAGGTTATTATGAAAATTAGTATTGGAATGTCTTGCTAAAATCAAGGTACATTTATTTTTTCTCCCAGTCTACTAACCCTATGTTAGAAGTAAAGTAAATAATTAGCTTGTCGTGTATTATTCCTATTAAGCTTATACTGGCTTTTTAGTCGTTATTTCTTATTATCATTAAATCATCTTTTTGATAATATATTCTAAAGTTTTATTGAGAATCTATACATTGCTTGCTTATGTTCAGTATCTTGAATACAGTGTTATCTTTTTCAAAATTTGGGTGGGGATTGGTAATTAATGTTTATTGAATATATTTAATTAGGTGCTTTATATCTAGTATCTCCTTAATTCTTATAACTATCTTGTTATTTTATAGAAGAGAAAAATTTAGGCCTAATGAATTTAGGTAACTTGCACAATGTCAGTAACAACAATAATTGTAATAAATGTCCGAATAAAAAAGAACAATAAAGAACAAATAGAACAGTAATGACTATCAGCAATTGAGCAATTAATATGTGTCATGTATTGTTCTCAGTGCTTTAAGCATAATAACTTCTTTAAGACTTTCAAACCATATGAAGTAGGTGCTATCATCTCTATATTACAGATGAGGAAACTAAGGCACAGGAAGTTAAATAACTTGTACAGGGTTACTTAGCTTTAAGTGGCAACACTGGCATTAAAGCCAAGAAAGCCTGGTTTCAGAGCCTACATTTTAATCCCAGTATGCACTACTGCCTCTACAATAAGCAACAATACTGAGATTTTAAACCCAGGTACAAGGGCCCCTGGGTGGGTCAGTCGGTTAAGTGTCCGACTTAGGTTCAGGTCACGATCTGCATGGTTCTTGAGTTTGAGCCCCAGGTCAGGCTCTGTGCTGACAACTCCGAGCCTGGAGCATGCTTCAGAGTCTGACTCTCTCTCTCTCTCTCTCTCTCTCTCTCTCTCTCTCTCTCTGCCTCTCCCCCTGTTCATGCTCCCTGTGTCTCAAAAAATAAATAAATGTTAAAAAAAAAATTTAAACCCAGGTACCTTTGACTCTCATACCTTTGACACTCATATAGTGCTTTTTCTACTATACCATCCTTTCTCAAAGTAGCTAGATAATGTCTTAATAGAATCTTGTGTAAGGATTGAAAATTCTTTTTGATGAAAGCAAGTAAGAGTTGAATATTCTATGCTACCTAACCATGTTGTCATTTATTTATATTCTATCATCATTTCAAAGCTGCTTGAAGCTTATTCTTTTTATAGGAAGTTTTTCCTTCTAGTATTTTTTGCATATATTTTCATCTTCTGTTTTTATTCTGGCTGGATAATAAGCTACTGCTCTTACCTCTACAAGTATCCTTTTAAAACCACGTTAGACAACTCCTTGTGCTGTCTCTTTTGTTTTTTTGGTTCCTTTCGTTTTTGTCTGCTTTTGGACTTTTAAAGATACGTGGCAGGGCCCCTGGGTGGCCCAACTTCTGCTCAGGTCATGATCTCACAATTTGTAGATTTGAGACCTCGCATTGGGTGCTCTGCTGTCAGTGGTGAAGAGTCCACTTAGGATCCTTTGTCTCCCTCTCTCTTTCTGCCCCTCCCCAACTTGCACTCTCTCTCAAAAATAAATAAACACTAAAACAAAAAGGTATGTGAACTCTTTAGATAAGCCTTCTTTTGAGCTGTAGTCCTTTCTAAGGTATCTAACATTGCTTTCATGCCTGTCTCAGGAGCCCGACTTTTTTTTTTTAATGTTTATTCTTGAGAGAGACAGAGACTGAGTGCGAGCAGGGGGAGGGGCAGAGAGAGGGAGACACAGAATCCGAAGTAGGCTCCAGGCTCCGAGCTGTCAGCACAGAGCCTGATGTGGGGCTCGAACCCACGAACCGAACCATAAGATCACGACCTGAGCTGAAGTCGGACGCTCAACCAACTGAGCCACCCAGGTGCCCCAGGAGCCTGACTTTTCGAATGTGCTCTCCTCATATCACCCTACTTTTTTGCTCTTTTGTTTACTATTAAGATGTCTAGGGTCAGTGGCTGTGGGTGCTTGCTAGTTTACCATCACTGACTTGTTTTTATATTTTTATATTACTACCAAGTTTTATAATATGTATTCTAGTCTTAATTTTGTATAAATTAGTCATGAGTGTATTTAGGTAAACCAAACATAGGTTGTTAATTTATGAATATAAGGAGTGTGTAGTAGTTTGCTAGGATTGCCCTAACACCAGAGACTGGGTAGCTTAAACAACAGAAATTATTTTACAGCTGAGAAGCTAGAAGTCCAAGATCAGGGCATCAGCAGGTTGGTTTCTTCTGAGGCCTCTCTCCTTGACTTGGATGGCTGCCTTCTTGTTATGTTCTTCATAGTTCCCCTCGGTCCTTTATACTGTGTTGTAATCTCCTCTTCTTGTAAGGACACCAGTCATAATTGGATTAGGGCCTATCCTAATAGGACCCCATATTTTATTTTATTTTATTTTAATTTCATTTAATTTCGTTTTTTTTAAATATTTATTTTGAGAAGTGGGGAGGGCCAGAGAGAGAAGGAGAATATCTAGCAGGCTCCATGCTCAATGCAGAGCCTGACACAGGGCTTGATCTCACAACTGTGAGATCATGATCTGAGCCAAAATTAAGAGTCAGTCACTCAACCCAGGCACCCCCCCCCCAAATGTCTCCATTTTAACTTAATTACCCCTTAAAAGGCATATTTCCAAATATAGTTATATTCTGCAGTTCTGGGGGTTAGGACTTCAACATATGAATTTGATGGGGGACACATAATTCAGCCCATAACAAGATGAATGAAATCTCTGCTCTCTTTCAAATCCAGATTTTATGATTCAAACATTTACTTCTCTGATTTCAGAATTATGCAATTGTCAACAAAAGCACTCAGGAATTGTTGACATGCAGTCTTTCTGCTTTTAGCATAATGAGATTTCTGATCTATATTTGAAGTGAAGTCCTTACAACTAAAATATATTTGCTTTATACCAGGAATCTCTGTATACATTTCCAAATAGTAGTTTCTAGAGTCTTTCCATAACAAAATGGTCTTTCCTCCGTTCTTCTCTAAATACTGTTACACTGTTGTAGCTAAGGGTCATCAGTTTGCCTATGGTTATAATTCTAAAGAAATAATAAAATCTTTCTGTTATATTAAATGTTTGCTTGTTTATTTATTTATTAAGGTTTTATTTTTAAGTAGTCTCAACACCCATTGTGGGGCTTGAACCCAGAACCCCGAGAACAAGAGTTGCATGCTCTGCTGACTGAGCAAGCCAGGCACCCCTTAAATCAGCGTTTTTAGATTTTTTAAGTATAACCCTCAGAAAGAAATCTAGCTTTTACTACATTCATGTATGTGAAACAAAACTCACCCTTAACATATTTGATGTGCTGTGATTTTTCTTTTCTCTTCTTATTCCCCTTTTAAAGATGATTTTAATACCTTAAATTAATTTCACGGTCCACTGTGCGGTTGTACCCTGTGTTTGAAAAACTCTAACTAACCTTTGTACTACCAGGCTTTGTGGTTTTATTGGGAATTTTCTTCCTTCCTACCAAAGTTAATATAAGTCAGTCTCTAGACCTGTTCTTTAACATCTTAGATTAATGAAGTACTTTACTGTTTATTATGGAATGCAAAAATTAGAACATCAGGTTGATTGGTTATACATACATTAACATATATAGCAGATAACTATAATTTTTCTTATTTTCTGATCTTTAGACATTTTATTTTTTTTTTACTTACTGCATTGGTTAGGACCTCTAGTACAGTGCCCTGTAGAAGTTGTGAGAGGAAACACCTCCTGTTGCTCATCTTAGAGAAAAGTTTGTTTACTATTAGATATGGTATTAACTAAATGTTTTTCATAGTTATCTTTTATTCATTTGAGGAAGTTTCCTTTTATTCCTGGCTTTCTAAAAATACCGTGTTGAATTTTGTCAAAGACTTTTCTCCATCTATCGAGATGTTCTTCAGATTTTCTTTTAAATTTTAAATTTGCATTAAATATTTTTTAATGGAAAACCAGACTTGTATTGTTGGATTTGGTTTGCTGTTTTTTGTTTTTTGGTTTTTTTTTTAGGGATTTTTATGTCTGTGTTCATGAGGTTTGTGGTCTGTAGTAGTTGAGGATCAGGACGGTGCTTGGATCTTAAAGCAAGTCAAGAATTATTCCCTATACTTTTTATTTCCGAAATAACTTATATTGGCTTAGTATTATTTTATCTTCAAATAAGTAGTAGACTTTATTGTGAGATAGCTTTTATTATAAATTTGATTTCTGTAATTTATATGGGGCTGTTTAGCTTTTCTATTTCATATTTCAGTTTTAATCATATGTGTTTCCCTAACTGGCTTAGTCAGTACAGCATGTGACTCTTGGTCTTTGAGTTTGTGAATTTGAGCCCTATATTGGATGTAGAGATTACTTAAAAAAATAAGTAAAATCTTTGGTGGGGAAAAAACATTGCTAGCTTGCTGGCTATGTGCAGACAGCTTGCTGGACTTGGTTTCTGGGCTATAGTTTGCCAGCCAGCCCCTTGCTTAGATCATTGATACAACACTTTTCCCCCCATAATGTAAGTTTTTTTTTTTTAAGTTTATTTATTCATTCTGAGAGAGAAAGCACACTCAAGTGGGGGGTGGACAGAAAGGGAAAGAGAGAATCCCAAGCAGGTTCTGCACTGCCAGCACAGAGACAAGTGTAGGGCTCAAACTCACAAACTGTGAAATCATGAACTGAGCCAAGATCAAGTCAGATACTTCACCAACTGAGCCACCCAGGCACCCCGTAAGTTTTTTCTTTTAAGTTTATTTATTTATTTTGAGAGAGGGGGAGAGTGTTCCAGCCAGGGAGGGTCAGAGAGAGAGAATCCCAAGCAAGCCTTATGCTCTCAGTGCAGAGCCTGAAAGGGAGCTTGAGCTCATGACCTGAACTGAAATCAAGAGTGGGACGCTTAACCAACTGAGCCACCCAGGTGCCCCTCCCCTGATGTAAGTTTTATTTTATTTTTTAAATATTTATTTATTTATTAAATGTTTATTGTATTTATTAATTTTTTTTAATGTGTATTTTTAAGAGACACAGAGGGACAGAGGATGAGTGGGGGAGGGACAGAAAGAGAGGGAGACACAGAATCTGAAACAGGCTCCAGGCTCTGAGCTGTCAACACAACCCTGATGCAGGGCTTGAACTCCCAAACCGAGAGATCATGACCCGAACCGAAGTCTGATGCTTCGAAGCATCAGTCTGATGAACCGAAGACTGAGCCACCCAGGCATTTCAAATGTTTGTTTATTTTTGAGAGTGAGCATGTGGCAAAGAGAGATAGGGGGACAGAAGATCCAAAGCGGGCTCTTGTGTTGACAAGCAAAGAGCCCTTTGTGGGGCTCGAACTCACAAACCATGAGTTCGTGACCTGAGCTGAAGTCAGACGCTCAACCGACTGAACCACCCAGGCGCCCCAAATGTTTATTTTTGAGAGAGAGAGTGCCAAGTGGGGAGGAGCAGAAAAAGAGGGGGACAGAGGGTCCAAAGCAGGCTCTGCACTGACAGTAGCGAGCCCATTGTGGGGCTGGAACTCACGGATCATGAGATAGAGACCTGAGCTGAAGTTGAATGCTCAACCTACTGAGCATTCCCTGGCAACCCCCAGGTACCCCCCTAATGTAAGTTTTAAAGCTGTGAATTTCAAAGTACTGCTTTCCCATGCATTCTGATAATATATATATATATTTTTAAGTTTATTTTAACTTCAGTTAGTTAACATACAGTGTTACAGTGTACAATAGAGTGATTCAGCAGTTCTATAAATACATCACCTGGTGTTGCTTATCTGATTTTATCTTTATTACCGTGTGTGTGTGTGTGCACACGTGTGTGCGTGTGTTTTGTGACTTATTTTCTGACCTGTGGATTATTTAGAAATGTGTTATTTAATTTCCAGATATTTGGGCATTTCTTAGATCTCTTCTAATTGTTTTCTAATTTAATATTGTGATCTAGGAATATACTCTGTATGATTTCATTTCTTTGGTATTTTTTTTATACTTTCTGGCATATAGTCTATCTTGGTGAGTGTCCCATGTGTATTTGAAAAAAAATGCATATTCTAGAATTAATTAGTGTAAGTCAGGTTCGTTGATAATATATTTTTTTTTCTTTTAGTTTATTTTGAGAGAGAGTGTGCATGAGTCGGGGGAGGGGCAGAGAGAGGGGGAGAGAGACAGTCCCAAGCAGGCTCTATGCTGATAGTGCAGAGCCTGAAGCTGGGCTCGATCTCACAAACCATGAGATCATGACCTGAGCTGAAATCAAAAGTCGGGCACTTAACCGACTGAGCCACCCAGGCACCCTGATAATATTTCAATCTTCTATATCTTAAACTTGTTTTATCAATTGCTAAGAGAGGGGTGTTAAAAATCTCCAGTTGTTATTGTGAATTTGTCTACTTTGCCTTTCAGTTCTGTCATTTTTTTGTTTCTTCATATATTTTTAAGTTCTCTTGTTAGGTGTATATACATTTGTGAGGAATATAAATTGTTCTTGTTACCACTGTGAAATGTCTCAATATCTCTAGTAATATTTGCCTTGAGGTTTACTTTGCCTAATACTTATATAGCCACACAACTTTATTAGCATTTGCATGATATAGTTCTTTCCTTTTGTGTATAAATATACCCTATGTATTTATATTTAAGTTGACATATTGAGTTAGATGTAATTATTATGAGTTTATTAATCTTACTCTGTATTTACAACATTGTTTTTCTGTTTTTCCTATGCCTTCTTTTGGTAAACTAGTTATCTTTTAGAATATCATTCTATCTCCTATGTTAACTTTTAGAAGTTAACTTGATTGAGTTACAATTATACACAAACACACTCATTTAAAGTATATATTGTCATGAATTTTTAACAGATTTATACACTCATGCCCAAAAACCCTTACAGTCTTTGCAGACAGTTTCACAGTTATCACCCTAGACAACCATCTATCTGCTGTTGTTATAAATCACATAAATCTCTTCTGGAGTTTCATAATGATTGTAGTCATATAGCATCTCTTACATCTTTCACTCCGTGTAAAGTTTTTGGAGTCACTTAAGTTACTGCGTGTCTTCATACTTTATTCTGCCCTCCATCCAGAATTCTGTTGGTGTGAGTATACTGCATAACATAATTTGTGTCTCCATTTGGATTGTATATATTTTTTGGCTATCATGAATAAAGCTGCTATGAATATTTGTGTTGAGCCCATGTATGGACATATATTTAAGTTAAAAAGATTGGTATTGCTAAGTCATATAATGCATGTTAATTTTTTTTGTTGTTGCTTTATTGAGACCTACATAATTAGCAATACCGTAAAACTCACCCATTTAAGGTATAAATTCAGTAGCTTTCAATATATGCACAGTGTGCATTTGTGTTGTAGCATATATCATTTCATCATTCCTTCTTATTGCCAAGTAATAATATTCTATAACATGGATATACAACATTTTGATTATCCATTTTATCAGTTGATGGACATTTTCACATTTTGGCTATTATGAAGGTGACTCCTGGTGAACATTCACATACAGGGTTTTTTGTGGAAATCTATTTAAAAAAAATTTTTTTTTAATGTTTCTTTTTGAGAGAGAGAATGTGCGTGCAGGTGGGGGAGGGACAGAGAGATAGAGACACACACACACACACACACACACACACACACACACACACAATCTGAGGCAGGCTTCAGGCTCTGAGCTGTCAGCACAGGGCCTGATGTGGGGCTTGAACTCACAGACTGCGAGATCATGACCTCAGCTGAAGTCGGATGCTTAATGGACCTAGCCACCCAGGCGTCCCATTGTGGAAATCTGTTTTCACATCTCTTGAGAATATACTGAAGAGTAGAATTGCAGGATGATATGATAATTCTGTGTAGCTGTGTAGCTTTTTTTTTTTTTAATGTTTTTCTTATTTTTGAGACAGAAAGAGACAGAGCATGAACGGGGGAGGGTCAGAGAGAGAGGGAGACACAGAATCTGAAGCAGGCTCCAGGCTCTGAGCTGTCAGCACAGAGCCCGACGCGGGGCTCGAACTCACAGACTGTGAGATTATGACACATCATGACTTGAGCCGAAGTCGGACGCTTAACCAGCCGAGCCACCCAGGCGCCCCCCTGTGTAGCTTTTTAAGGACTTGCAGACTGTTTTCGAAAATGGCTGCACCATATTACAGTCCCACCAACAAAGTTAAAGGTTCTAGTTTCTCCACATCCTCAACAACACTTGTTATTGTTCTTTTAGGTATAGCCATCTTAGTGAGTGAAATGGTATTGTGGTTCTGATACATTTTCCTAATGACCTGTGACATTGAGCACTTTTCATGAGCTTGGCCATTGTAACTTCTTCAGAGAAATGTCTTTTAAATCTTTGTACATTTTTAAATTGGGTTTTGTCTTCTTATAATTGAGTTGTAAGAGTTCTTTATATATTTTAGGTACAAGTCCCTTGTTCCATAAATGACTTGCAGACATTTTCTCCCATTCTTTTAGACCCCTTTGAAGCACAAAAGTCTTAAATTTGATGAAATCAAGTCTAATTTATTTATTTTTTGTTGTTGTTGCTTATATTTTTGGTGTCATGTCCAAGAAGCTATTGCCAAACTCAAGGTGATAAAGTTTTAGGCCCGAATTTTCTTAAAAGTGTTATAAATTTTTTCTTGCAAGCTTCAGAGTTTTTTTCTTATACATTTTATAGTTTTAGTTCTTATATTCAACTCTTTCATCCATTTTGAATTAATTTTTGTAGATGGTGTGAGGTAAGAGTCCATCTGTATTCTTTTGCATATTAATATCTGTTAGTCCTAGCACCATTTGTTGAAAGACTCTTTAACTTTTAAGAAGCTGTTCAGTTGTTTTCCAGAGTATTTGTACCATTCTTTTTTTTTTTTTTTTTTTTTTATTTGTACCATTCTACCCAGCATTGTTTGACTGTTCCAGTTGCCTATATCCTTAGCAATATTTGATATTGCCAGTCTTTTTAATTTTAGCCTTTCTACAGGGGTGGGTGGTTATCTCATTGTGTTTTTATTTTGTATTTCCCTGATGATTAATGAAGTTGAATGTGCTTATTGGCCATATGTGGATTTTCTTTTGTGAACTGCCAGTTCAGATTTTTTTTCCCCATTGGGAGGGGGTGACTTCTTAACTTTTTTCTTGTGATTTCCATTAGTAGTTTCTTTTGAGCAAGTGTTCTTAAACTTTTTGATCTCAGGCTCCTTTACATTCTTAGAAATTATTGGAAACTCTAAAGAACGTTTGTTTATGTGAGCTATTTATCAGTATATCTCATTAGATATTAAAACTGAGGAATTTTGAAAATATTCATTTCTAATTGCAATTATAAATCCATTACATGTTAATACAATAATATGTTTTTAAGTATTTCCTAAAAACAAAAAGGAAATTAATGGGAGCATAACATTATTTACAGTTTTGCAAATCTCTTTAATGTTGACTTCATACAAGGTAGTTTGTTATCATTGAAGCACTTAAAACCATATTTGCATGTATGTTAAACAGAAGAGTACTTTACTGTCTTTTTTAGATAATTTTGATAGTCTGTTGATACTATACCAAAACTTGTCAAATGATTTCATCTTGTTCCAAGATGAAATTTGAAAGGACTGCAATAATCTTTTCGTTAGTCAGTCTTACACTTGGAATGTGTATGTATGGTTTTGTAACACTATACACTGATTGTTTAGAAGATATTGGTTCACTGAATTATGTAGATCTTTGATACACTGATATATTTCATTAATCAGTACTTAAAAATTACATTTCTGAACATCCCCATTGATCTCAACAGGATAGTTTTTAAGTACTGGGAAAGTGTCAAGCTTATGGTGCTGGGTCTAAGTTTTCTAAAATTCGAATTTTTGCTCGAAAGCTCAAATTTTATTGTTGGCAACAAAAAGTGTCAGTTTTTCTTGAAGTGGCAGGCTTACTTTGTTCACTTTTCAGAAAATACTGGGGCACCTGGGTGGCTCAGTTTGTTAAGTGTCCAACTTTCGCTCAGGTCATGATCTCACAGTTTGTGAGTTTGAGCCCTATGTCCGGCTCTGTGCTGACATCTCAGAGCCTGGAGCCTGTTTCGGATTCTGTGTCTGTCTTCCTCTCTCTCTGCCCCTCTCCCACTTGCACGTGCTCTCTGCATCTCTCTGTCTCAAAAATAAACAAACATTTAAAAATTTTTAAAAAGCCTACTTCTAGTAAAAATACTTTTCCATCAGAAAAGTGGTGTAATTCAGCTTATAATCACTCAGATACTTTTTATCAAGACAATTGTGGAAGCACAAGTTTGCAGCTGTAGTATTTTATTGCACTTACCATCCTACAGGATGTTAACACATATTTAAGGGTTGAGATTAAATTAATCTTACAGCTTCAGCAGGGACATTCTTAAGTCGAACTGGCTTTATCCCCCCTGCCGGTGCATGGCAGTAAATAATACGGTAACTATTGGGTGTCATTGCCTTAATTTGTGCTAAGGTGACAGTAGTTATATCTACCATTGCTTTTGCACAGTCAGCACAAATGTTCAACATGTTATTTCAGGATAAACTGAGACACAAAAAAATTACTCCCCATTTGTGTTTATTACCACACATTCACAGTAAAGAAGATCTTTGATAATTAGTTGATGCTAGTATTAGATAAATATAGTCAAAACAGAAAGTCTGGCCATATCTGTAAGGCAAAAGTACAATTCTACAGACTAGATACTAACTAATTTCCTGTATTTGCAGGTAAGTCTTTAATTCAGAGTTACTTTATCTCTGGGAAGTGAAAGAGCCTGTTTCTTTCATTGACTTTTTTATTCACCAGGCTTCCAGCAATGTCTACTGTGCAAGAGTTTATAAGTCTCTCAGATAGTGAGTAATATGTGCACATTTTCAACCAGTGCAGTATAACTTACTCTTTAAGATATTTCAGTGGTAGTTCAGTTTCTTGTTTGTCTTGTGGGGTTTTTTTGTTGTTGTTATTTGTTTTTGTTTTTGTTTTTTTTAATTTTTTTTTCAACGTTTTTTATTTTTATTTTTGGGACAGAGAGAGACAGAGCATGAACGGGGGAGGGGCAGAGAGAGAGGGAGACACAGAATCGGAAACAGGCTCCAGGCTCCGAGCCATCAGCCCAGAGCCTGACGCGGGGCTCGAACTCACGGACCGCGAGATCGTGACCTGGCTGAAGTCGGACGCTTAACCGACTGTGCCACCCAGGCGCCCCATGTTTTTTTTTTTTTTGAGAGAGAGAAAGCAAGAGCACAAGTGGGAGAGGGGCAGAGAGAGAGAGAGAGAGGGAGACACAGAATCCAAAGTGGTCTCCAGACTCTGAGCTGTCAGCCCAGAGCCTGACACAGAGCTTGAACTCATGAACTGTTAGATCATGGCCTGAGCTGAAGTTGAACGCTTAACCAACTGAGCCACCCAGTCACCCCTCGGTGATTCAGTTTTTTTAGTTTGAAAAATTACAACGATTTTTGGCTTTTAAAAACTCGATGTGTACATTTAAAATATTAAATTCCTTTTTTAAATGTTGAATGAGTGTTCTCAAATGATAGTGGAACTGAATTGGCACCATAACTTTGAGTATGTTCTATTATATAAGGCATGATGAAACAATAATATTTATACAGCTAAAGGAAAATAGCTTTATCATATTCTTATTTGTAATTTGCAGTTTGATCCAGATTCTTTAGAGTAGTTTTCCCCTTTTGTGAGTCAAGAGAATTCTATGTCAGTTTCTTCTTCGCGTCAGTATAATAATGGAGTGAAACCACAAATTGTCTAATCTCCCTTTTTTAAAATTCATTGTTAATTATAAAGTTATGAATTTTATTGTAAATTTTTAGTAAATTTCAAAATAAGTGTTTTAGACAAAAAAAAAATTTTTTTTTTTAGAGAGAATGCAAGTGGGGGAGGATAGAGAGGGAGAAAATCCCAAGCAGGCTCCACACAGTCAGTATGAAGCCCGATGTGGGGCTTGAATTTATAAGCCGTGAGATCATGCATGACCTGAGCCAAAGTCAGACACTTAACTGACAGAGTCACCCATGCACCCCTAGACAAAATTTTAAAAACCTAATTTGGTATTACTGCAAAGCAAAATATTCAGCGTACTCTTATTATGTTTCCATATATATACACACATATCTACATATATATGTATATATATATATGTATATATATATACACACTATTAAAAGCTTTAAGACTTCAATATAATAATTTACTGGATCATAATGAGGCTACAGAGATTATAGCAAATATGACCTTTGAAGATAGCTAGTAAAAGTACAGTAGTAGTGAACACAAAGTCTTTTATATTTCCTCATATATTTGCCTTAGTGGTGTTCATTCCTTACTATAGGTTTAGGATCCCATCTGGTATTACTTATTTTATGCCTAAAGAATTTCATTTAGTACTTCTTGTGTAGATCAGCTGCGAAGAATTCTGTTTTCTGTCTCAGAATGACTTTAAAGTGAGCAATTAAAAAAAACACTTTATCTCTTACCAGTTTTCTTATAGTTTTATATCTGTACATTCTGAGCCTATGGTCATTCCATACTATCTTTTAATCCTGTTTTATCTTAGTTACAAAGGTTCTACATACGTTCACTATGTTTCATGCTTATCCTCAGTTCTTATGTCATTGTCTGTAGTCATTTTTGTTGTCTGAAGCTCATTTTCTGGTAGATGCCACAGAGAGTACTCCTGGGAACAATATTCTTGCACATTGATAACAGTACTCTTTAAGCTTGAAAATCAGTTTTGCTGCATATAAAATACTCGGGTAGCCTTTTCTGTTTGTGATTATTTTAAATGTTATTCCATTTTATTCTGACATAAAAGCATTGCTGTTGGAAGTTTGATGATAATCTAATTTTTTACCTTTATAAATGAAGTGATTTTCCTTTGATCTCCAAAGGGTTGGTTTTTTTTTTCCCTTCAAATTCTATGAAGTTTAGGATATATTTTGTTTGCTTTTCTGGGTTGATAGTTTTAGTTAAACATATCTTTCAACATGTAATTTAAAATCTTTTCTTTGTGGAAAACTTTCTGTTACTTGTTCTGTTGCTATACTTTTGATTTGGTTTCCTTCTTCAGGGACTACTATTTTCTGTCTATTGGATCTTCTTTGTCTGTCTTCAGTATTTGTAATATTTTGATGTCTTTAAAATTTTTTCCCCCATTTTATCTTCTGTTTCTTTTAAAAAACATAATTTAGGGGTGCCTGGTTAGCCCACTTGATTAAGCATCTGACTCTTGATGATCTCAGCTCAGGTCTTGATCTCAGGGTCTGATCTTAGCTCAGGTCTTGATCTCAGGGTCGTGAGTTTGAGCCCCATGTTGGGCTCCATGCTGGGTGTGGAGCCTACTAAATAAAAAATAAATAAATAATTAAAGACCTAATCTGTTGTTTACTCACTTTTATGTCTGTTCTAGTTCAGTCTTTATTTCTGATATTACAATAAAGCATCCTTCTGTATCTTAGAGCATAAACTCCTGATGTTCAAGGCCCATCTCTTTTTTTATCCCGAAATTCAGAACTGCTATAACATAGGCACAGCATGACTAAAATAATGAGGATGATGCCAGGTTTTTAATTTTCACTTTTAAGAAAAAGTTGATCGTTTTCACACTGTGATTTTTTTTTCTTTTATTTCTAATTATTTTGTCTCTGATTTGAAATTTTCTAACTCTTGATGTGTGTCTCGTATCATTTTCTTAGTAAGTCTTTTGCTTTGAAATAAGTTATAATTTTTATCTATAACGCTTCTTTTACTGGTGTCATTATATATATGCACACACACAAATATATGTGTTTTTTTAAATTAAATATTTATTTATTTATTTATTTATTTATTTATTTATTTATTTATTTTTGAAAGAGGGAACATGAGCAGGGGAGGGTCAGAGAGAAAGGAAGAGAGAATCCCAAGCACGATCTTCTCTGTCTGCATGGAGCCTCATGTGGGACTTGGTCCCGCAAACTGTGAGATTATGACCTGAGCCGAAATCAAGACTCAGACACTTAACTGACTGGGCCACCCAGGCACCCCCACAGGGTATCTTTTCTAACTAGTTTTGTGTAGTGTTAAAAAATATAGTGATTACTTTTTGAGTTTTCCTGTCTCTTTATTCTTACATGTTTATCTGAAACTTCGCTTTTCTTCTTTTGTTTCTTTGCTACTCAATTTTGATTCCATTCCCAGCAGTTTCCCCTTAGTGTGGAGCCCTGTTCTAGAAGAGAGCCTTAGTTGGTCAGTTTTAGGAGTTCATAGGAGCTGTTGTTTCATTCTCACCATGGACCCCTTTGCTATTAGATTGGGCACAACTTTTTCCCCTGTCTTAACATTGACCTGCCATGCTTTACATTGAATACCTACCTTTTAGCTGTTTTGGGCTTCTCTTGTTCTCAGGTGTGTCACACACCTTGTTGATCCCTTTATTCTACACTAGTGCATGTGGGCATTCAGGTATGGTGGCTGTTGGTTTGTCTTCATCTGCTTAGAATTTAAGGGAGATAGCTTGTCCCCTTGTTTTTGCTGTTATTTTGACCTTGAGTTTTTGTTGCCTCTTTAGTTCTGTGTGTTTCCCTTGGGATTCAGAGATTTAAGAATACTACCTTCCTGGTGGATGGCTCAGTCAGTTAAGCATCTGACTCTTGGTGTTGGGTCAGGTCATGATCTCATGGTTTCATGGGTTTGAGCCTGGAGTTGGGCTCCGCTCTGGCACTACAGAGCCCGTTTGGGATTCTCTGTCTCCCTCTCTCTTTGCCCCTCTCTCACTCACACTGTGTCTGTCTCTCTCAAAATAAATGAACTTAAAAAAAAATGGCTTCCTCTTCCTCCTTAGAGATGTAAGCTAAAATATTTTTACTTTCTGTATGTATTTACATACTTTATGTATGCAAAAATACTATATGTATTTTTAATTGACCACAGTATCGTCTCTTCTGCTACAATAAACATGTAGTTCCACAGTATCAGCTAGCTTAGACTATTGGTAAATAGGGGAATAGTGTCAGTATAACATGGGTGATGTATTGCTTTATACATGATTTTTTCCTGAACTGGACAAGGGGATCCTGAGTAATGGGAGTTGAATTTTATATTTCATCAGGAAAGTAAAAAACTTTCAATTCAGCTGCTACAGAAACAAAAGCCCCACACACAGACACACACACAGTTTTTAATTAGAAGTGATAATTAGCAATGGGGGGTTGCCTCCTAGAGAGGTACACTGTGATCTAGCAGAGACATTTCTCACGTGGCAGTTTGCATTTCCTTTTGTGTCCATCTTTGCCCTACTGGCTTAAAGCTCCTCTCAGCTCCCATAAGCCCTTGTTTCTCCTTCTGTTTTTATTACCTTTTATTAAGCCCTGAGGTAGCATTTCAGCTGCTGTTAGCTGCCTCACTGGGGTGTCCAAGTTATCTCTGGAGGTGTCCCAATCATTGTTTTTGTTGGTGCTATGGTTACAGAGTTAACAGGGCATTGACTGATTTTTTCCTTAAGCCTTGTTATTTTTAGTGTTGCAGAATGCAGGGTTTTCAGAATGTAAGTATTTATGTTATAGCAGATGTACTAAGAGACTTCTTTAAGAAGATGCTGGAGCTTAGTCTTGTTGGCTTTGTGGTGTTATTTCTGTTCTTGAAGGACTTTATGAAGAGAGTTCTGTTTTCTGGCAATGGAGCTCCCATATTTGGGATATGAGGCTTCCCTGTTCATCTTTTAAACATGCAGGGGAATGATAAATAGTAAACATATGAAGAATTTTGTTGTAGATCACTGAAGTGTTATTTTGTGCTATAATAGACATACTGTTGTAATGGAGCTACCTAAAATTAGCAAAACTACTGAGTAAAAGTAAAATTCTATGTGGTATGATATGGACTGATATATTTTGACAGTGTCTTTGTTCTCTTTTCATCCAAATAGGAAATTGTAATTGTGTTCATTTACAATACCAAGGTTTGTTTCAGAAATAAAATAATATTCAACCTTTAAAAAATGCATAGTAGCATATTATTTACTGTGGTATAAAAGCATTAAGTACAAATATTCAGTATGAGTAGAGAATTCTTACTCCTGTTGAATAAGAATGTTGATTATACATATAAATTATATTTAATATAGGTTTAAGAATCTCTAATCTCATCCTTACCAAAAGGTTTCAGGTAGTCTCATTAAAACAGCAAGGAATTGGGGCACCTGGCTAGCTTAGTCGGTAGAGCATGTGATTCTTGATCTTGGGGTTTTGAGCCCCACATTGGGTGTAGAGATTAAGATTACTAAAAAATAAGGGGCCCCTGGGTGGCTCGGTCGGTTGAGCGTCCGACTCCGGCTCAGGTCATGATCTCACAGTTCATGAGTTCATGCCCTGCGTCGGGCTCTGTGCTGACAGCTCGGAGCCTGGATCCTGCTTCTGATTCTGTGTCTCCCTCTCTCTCTGCTCCTCCCCTGCTCACACGCTGTCTGTCTCTCAAAAATAAATAAAGATTAAAGAAAAAAAAGATTACTAAAAAATAAAAAATACAGCAAGGGATTATAGGTCAGTATTACAGTAATGTAAGAAAATCGCTCATGTGGTCGATGACTCTAGAAAAATTTTACAAATGAGAAAGATAGATGTACAAGTGAAGACAAACCAGGTATTACTTGAAGTATACTCTTTTAGTCAATAATATCGCAAAAACAATGTACACTGGTGGTGTAGATTTGCCCCATATAAGGAAACGAATAGAGAGCTTCATTAAGGAGTAAACTCCTTAGTGTTAATTTGGGCATTTAAAGAATTGAGGTTGGCATTGGGTATGGCATTGGCAAGCCTTGTTATTTTGGTAATATGTGATATGCCAACAAATTCCAGTGAGGTTCTGTTTCTTACCCTGAGTGTTCACGGAAACAACCACTGTTCTTTTGGACAAATCTAAGAGTAGGGGAGTATTGCTGAAAATTCAGAGCACATCTTACAATTCGAGTGTTTCAATAGCACAGACAGTGTAATGGACATTGGGGAAAGGATCTGAATTGAGAATGCTGTAATTATATTTGTGTATTTTAAGTGCATTAATAATAAGCACCCCTACAACATTGTCAAATTTTTACTTTGTTTTTTCCCACTTTTGGATATTATATAATTCTATTTTGTTTCTCCTGCATGTGAAAACAGGAAAATATATTACACATATTGTACCTTTTTTAAAGATTGAGGGGCGCCTGGGTGGCTCAGTCGGTTAAGCGGGCGACTTCAGCTCAGGTCATGATCTCTTGGTCCCTGAGTTCAAGCCCCGCGTCGGGCTCTGTGCTGACAGCTCAGAGCCTGGAGCCTGTTTCAGATTCTGTGTCTCCCTCTCTCTGACCCTCCCCTGTTCATGCTCTGTCTCTCACTGTCTCAAAAATAAATAAAACGTTAAAAAAAAAATAAAAAAAAAAAGATTGAGGTATAATTGATATACCTCATTAGTCATTAGTTTCAGTGTACAACATAATTTGATATTTATATATGTATATATACATACACACACCATGTATTCTTTATCCATTCATCACTAGATGGACTCTTAAGTTGTTTCTGTTGGCTGTTGTAAATTAAGCTGCAGTGAACAGGGGGGGTACATACCATATTTTATAAGTGTAACCTGTAAGGCAGAATGCCTATGCTCAATGCATGTTTTTTTCCTCATATCTTAAGGAAGAGAGAGAAAATCCTTCAAAACGGAGTAGGATTGAACGTGATATAGATAATAATTTGATCACATCAACACCAAGAGCAGGAGAAAAGCCTAACAAACAGATATCTCGAGTAAGACGGAAAAGTCAAGTAAATGGAGGTTTGTTAATATTTAGATATTCTTCTATTAGGTCTAAGCAGAAATTTCACCTGACGTGTTTCTTTTCTGTTTTTAAAAATTGAATGTGTGTAATTTTTGCCTTATTTTGTAATCTCCTTTGTATTAAGTATTAGCATGAAATGAAATAAAAATTACCTCATATAAATATACTTTGATGAATTAAAATGACAAAGGCAGAACAACTGGCTTTATACTATTTATCATGAAAATGCATACAGAACAACATTTATGACCTCTAATAAATTCATTTCTTAAAGCAGTAATAATTGTGACTTAATTTACTGAAATAAGTACAAAGAATTTGTTTCTGGATCATGGAACTTCAGCTCAGAGGGGTCTTGGATCACTCAGGGGCAGTGATTCTTAATGAGGGGTTGTTTTGTCCCTAGGGGATGTTTGTTAATGTCTAGAGACCTTTTTGGTTGTCACAACCTATGGTGGGATTGCTACTTGCATCTAGCAGGTGGAGGTTAGGGATGCTGCTAAACATCCTACAATGCACAGGGCATCCTCCCATAATAAAGAATTGTCCAGCCCCAAGTCAGTAGTGCTGCTGTTGATAAATCTTGTTCTAGGTCAGTCTGTTATAGTATTGCTGAGAAGCTCCCCAAGTCCAAAAGAAGGAGAAAAACAAGAAGGACAAGCAGAGGAAGGTATAAAGAACACCACTTTAGAGCATGGGGTGCTGCGTTTTAAACACAACAGCAAGAATACCTTCCCTCTTTCCTCTCAATTCAATATTGTATCTCTAAATTTTGAACTATTAGGGAAAAAGAAAAGAGCTATAGCAGCAAAGAAAGAAAGAAATGTGGGTAGATACCAAGTAAAGTTGTGAAAGGTCAAGGATGATTAATCAAAACACATTTGTATGAATTTATTTTTATTGTTTATTTTCCAAAACCCATGAAACATTTTTATTAAGAATCTAAAAAAACAAAAGACAAAAAGCCTATTTTTCTTAACCACTCTGAAATGGTGCCTCGGTATGTACATAAGTAATTTTTGCTATATACTATGCATAGTCTTCTGCTTCAGTATATATATGTTGCCGCTATTTATTTAGCTGTTATTCATTAGTAAGAAACTGGAGGGTCAGTTTTATGAAGTAGGCAGCATCCCAAAATGTAAATAAAGACACAGTCTTGCATTTGTGTTTTTGATGTTGTAACTTGCTTTACTTACAAAGAGTTTATTTCATTTTGTTGTAACTTGCTTTACTTACAAAGAGTTTATTTCATTTTCTGTTACACTGTGGAAGCCTATAGTCTACATACTAGAAACTTCAGTCTATATATATACTTCTAGATGTAAATGTGTTTTGTAGCAGTTATAAAACATTATAAATAAATAAATTTGTTGTAAAGATCATTTGATTTACCTCAGGATTTTTTTAAGTAAAGCTTTCTTAACATTAGTGTTCATCAGTTTTTATGAAGTATTTTAAGGGAAAAAATATTTTCCTAATGAATTGTTTAAAACACATTTCTCAAAGTCATGTTTTCTAGATTGCAACTTTTTTTTTTTTTTGCCTTAGAAGCTGGTAGTTATGAAGTGACAAATCAACATGTAAAACAAAATGGAAAATTAGAAGATAATCCTTCCTCTGGCAGTCCTCCAAGGACTACATTGTTGGGGACCATATTTTCTCCTGTCTTCAACTTTTTTTCACCAGCAAATAAAAATGGTAAGTATAAATTATTACCCATAAACCATAATCTGGGTTTAAAAATTAGTTTTCCTGGTTTTTCAAGAGATCGGTTTGATTTTACTGGAGTATTTTGTGAGCATCTTAGTTTGTTTTCAGCCTCATTAAAAATACACAGCTCCTAAAAGACTGTTTTTTTTTTAACGGACTGAAATACATGTAGGTTATGTTTAACTCTGTTGAAGTGCATGAACTCTACTTTCACTCTCCGAAAAGCTAGATGATAAACTCTGAGCTGGAAGGAAAATGATTTTTATGATACTTACTATGTATAGGAGAGAATCCAGAAACATTTTCAATATTCTAGATCAGTAAAGTAGAATTTGTTGAATATTTAAGTGAGCTGAAAGTAGGTCATTTTTTGTAACACATTTTATTTTTATTTTTCGTTTGCTTGATTTTTCCCCATAGGGGTCATTAATTTGGATATTTAGTAAAACTACTCTAATTCAAATGAAATGCCTTTGCAAAAGAAATTTGGATTGTTGCCCAGCATTTTTTTTAGGCTCCACACCCAGCACTGAGCGCAATGTGAGAGGCTTGAACTCATGACCCTGAGATCAAGAGTCAGATACTTAATCAACTGAGCCACCCAGGTGCCCCCCCTCGCCTCCCTCCCAGCCCTAGCATTTTATTTTTGTTTTTTGTTTTTCTTAAAAATTTTTTTAATGTTTATTTATTTTTGAGAGAGACAGAGTGTGAGTAGGAGAGGGGCAGAGAGAGAGAGACACAGAATCTGAAGCAGGCTCCAGGCTCTGAGCTGTCAGCACAGAACCTGACAACAGGGTTCAAACTCACAAACCATGAGATCATGACCTGAGCCAAAGTTGGACGCTTAACTGACTGAGCCATCTAGGTGCCCCTGGCATATTTTAAAAAAAGATAGCTAGTGTTCTTTTTTTATGAATAATTGTTAATTTCATAAATGATAATTTAGTCTTTATGTGAGGGCAGGAGATCTTGTCTTTATTTTTGCATCCACCATGTTGTTTGATAGTATGGGGCACATGGAAAATAGCCATTAAATGCTTGTTGCCTGATTATTTAAATTCTAATTTGAATATGTTTCTGGATGATAATACGATTTTTAAAATAGTGCAGAATAAAATAGTGCAGAATAGTGCACTATAAAATCTAGATGCTCTGGGGGATGAAAATAATGTATGTTAGCACATTTAAAAGGACTGTGAAGTCCTATAGTGGAAATAAAACAAAAAACTACCTTTAACTTTGTTTAACCCCATGTTTCCTAGACATGTATGATCCAGTGAACCCTTTTTTGTGGAACATCTGTTAACATCTTATGAAACTAGTGCCCCATAGACCAACTTTGGAAATAGCTGGTGTAGTGGGAAAAGAATGGGCTTTGGAATTAGAGAAACTTGTCTTAAAATTTCAGCTCTGCCGGGTGCCTGGGTGGCTCAGTCATTAAGCATCTCACTTCGGTTCAGGTCATGATCTCACAGTTATGAGCTTGGGCCCTGCTTGGGTGAGCACATGTTCCACCTTGGGTGACCTTGAGCCCCACTTTGGGTGAGCTTGAGCCAGTAAACATGAGCCCCACCCCTCTCTCTCTCTCTCTCTCTCTCTCTCTCTCTCTCTCTCTCCCCTTCTCCCTCCCCCTCCCCCTCCCCCTCTCTTCTCTCTGCCCCTTGCTCTCAACAACAACAAATCCTCCTCCTCTTCCTCCTCCTCCTCCTCCTCCTCCTCCTCCTCCTCCTCCTCCTCCTGGCTCTGCCTCTTTAGCTGTGTTACCTTGGTCTAGTTCTTTAAATTCTTGAGCCTCTTTGTCTGTGAGAGAGGATAATTATACTTAAATATGGGGCAGGGGCGATTTGAAGATTTCATGTCATTCATTTGAGTATCTGCTGTGTCCTGGCCATTGTATTAATCGCTAGAGATTCAAGGATATTTAACACATCCATGGTCCCTGTGCTCAAGGAGCTTAATTTTTTACAAGAGGGAGAGAGATCTATAAATAGGTATAATAAATTTTTATAAGTGCACTGATAGAGGTATGGGGTAGTATGGTATTCATAGGATGGAATGGTTCTATATTCTGACATCTCACAATAGTCTTTATAGAAAAGCTGAATCTTGAAAGGTGGTAAAGGGTATTCCAGGTAGAATGAGCAGCGTGAGCAAAGGCATAGTGTGTTTGAGAAACTGAAATTAGTTAGTTACAGATAGACCATTGGATTTGAGGAGTGCACAGGATGGTTAAGATAGTTACAAAGATGGCAGATCAAAACTAACATGGTAAGATATTTGAATTTTATCCTTGGTGGGGGATGACTGAAAGGTTTTAAACTGGTGAGTAAAATGAACAGATTTTTGTTTTCTAAAAATCACAATGTGTCAGCTACATTCTAAAAAGGTTGTGTTGGGGGAAAACAATTAGTAGACTTGTAGTCCACATGAGACTTCATGTAGCCTTAACTATGATATTAGAGAAAAGAAGAAGGATCAGAGATATAGAGTAGACAAATTTTGAGCACAGATTGGAGGTGAAAGAGACCAGAGATTAAGATGACACAAGGTTATTTTTTCAAGAGAGGTTAGGTTATAGGAGATAGGTGGGCCATACTGAGTTTGAGATGCTATGAAACAACCAAATAAAAATATCTGGTAGCCATTTGTCCTTCTTGTGTGGAGCTTAGAAACCTGGGTTTAAGTAGTAGACTATTATATTACCAGCTTATAGGTATCATTTGAAACTAATGGAGTAAATGTTCAGCAAACTAAGATCTTGGAATGTATTTAAGGACTGGACAAAGTAAAAGAAAGCAACAAAGACATGGAAGAAGCCAGGAGATTTTGTGTCATAGAAGCCAAAGGAAAAGAGAATATCAAAACCCAGGGTCAAACAATTATAAAGATTGAAGGAAAGGAAATGAGTATTGAAAAGAGACTGCTGAGCCTGGCAATTACAAAGTTACTGGTTTCTTTTTTTTTTTTTTTAATATATGTTTGTTTGTTTGTTTATTTTTTGAGAGCAAGAGTGTTAGTGGGGGAGGACTGAAAGAGGGGAGACACAGACTCTGAAGCAGGCTCCAGGCTCTGAACTGTCAGCACAGACCCTGACACAGGACTCAAACTCATGGACCACAAGATCATGACCTGAGCCGAAGTTGGATGCTTAAACAACTGAGCCACCCAGGCACCCTAAGTTATTGGTTTCTTTTGCCAGAACAGTTTCAGGAGAGTGGCTGGAGTTGGAAGCCTAACACATTTGGGTTAAAAGAGTAAAATGGGAGTAAGAAAGGAAGCAGCAAATGTAGGTTACTGTTATGAACTACTTGACTATAAAATTAGAGAGGTTACCAAGTCTCGAGTGGTTTCTCTTTGTGAGAGACCAGCATGTTTTTAAGCCTCAGAGAGGAGTCTAATAGGAAGAGGTTGAAAATAGAGGGAAAATAACTGATGAAGAAAGTTTCTGGAGTCTGCTGACAATGATGAGATTATGGGAACAGATAGTAGAAGGATTAGAATGGAGAAGAGAGGGAAAAGAGATATTTTTCTCTAGTGCTAAAGGAAAGAAGCTGTGAAGGTGTGTGCGGAAATAAACGGGCAGAAGTTGGTTTTTGGTAAGTTACTTTTTCTTTGAAGGAGGAGATGGTGCCATGTGCTGAGATTCCTGGTGGCGGGGACTGAAGAGAACAGTGAAGGTTTAGAATGTTTGTTGTTGGGTATAATTAAAAGAAATACATACATAATCCAGTAAGCCTGTAAGTTACATTGATTCAAGAGAGATTTCTATGATGGGCGACATTTGAAAGACGAGGGAGCAAGAATACTGAAGCTGCTGGCTTGTGAGTGTATTAAGTGATATACCATGCAGTCTGACTAGATGAGAAGGGTGGGGAAGGGGCTGTTAAGGAATTGTTTGGAATGAGACTGGCCTTTATCAAACATGAAGGTCACATGTAATGGGAATATGAAATAGGTAATTAAAAGGTTAGGAAGTTGTGGTAGTGGATTGATACATTTGAACTTTAGTTTTCAGAGATGAACAGTTTCTTACTGTGAATGTCCAGGTTATGGTCATGGTACTTGCTAAAGAGAGCAGCGTGTATGAAGATGGAGCTTAAGAGCGCAAGACCTTTGATTAGTCTTAGGGATGAGTCATTGACATCCCCTGTAGTAACAACCAGCAGGTGTTTCATAGAGCTTTAAACTGGTAGCTAGGTGTTAAATTCGTCTGGTTGAGAGAGGATGCTGGCAACAGTTGGTAGAGGACAGCAGTGGGGATAAAGAAGAACTACAAAGCTAGGTGCCATCAGTCTCAAAGGAGGAAGGATTTTTGTAGTTAATAGAAAACCAATGATTTGGTGGCAGCAATGGAATAAATGAATTCTGATTCATTTAGTATGTTGAGTATGGAAGAATAAAGAGCTTTGAGGGGAAAGGTATCAGGAAGAGATTTTTTGGAAATAAGTCACATTTAAAGCTTTCAGGGAGAAGGAATGTTGTCTGAGAAAATTGAGAGTATGGGAGGTTGATTTTGTTTTTGAAAATGACATTTGGAGGATTCCATAAAGAAATAGAGTTGGGGTCATCTCATCGTGGAAGAAGAATTGGGTAGCAGGGTCATTTAGGTTGTGGCTGAGTATGATTAGGAAACTTACTTCAGTCTTTGTTACTGAGATGGAATAGTGTTAGGAAATTGTTCTTGTGTCTCTGAATAAAAATGTTCTGATGGTTAGGGTAACAGCTCATTCTTGGATAACTACCTCTGTCCACAGTGGCTAGGATGCTTACTTAGTACTGGACTGATTTGAGGATAATGAAAAATACACACACACACACACACACACACACACACACACACACACACAATGCCTAGCTCATAGTAGACACTTAATAAATGGTATTTGCTTTATTGAAAAGAAATTCTGTAATCAACAATACTGCGTTGTATACTTTGAAGTTGCATAGAGACTAGATCTTAGATTTTCTCACCACAAAAAATGATAACGATGTGGCAGGATAGAGGTATTAGCTAATACTAGGTTGGTAACCATAATGCAATATATAGATGTGTTAAATTAGCACATACACCTAAAACTTACACAATGTTGTATGTCCATTATGTCTCAATAAAAATTTTTTAAAGTTCTAAATTATGACTGTCTGTATAGCTGGATGTTTCTAAACTGAACACTCTAAAGAAAAATTTTGTTCACCAATAGCGCTATAGCTTGTAATAGTCTTTATTCCTCATTATTTGAAATATCTAGAAGAGACTCACTAAACAGTGATCATCAGCTCTATGTCTGTTGCATTTAGTTTTTCTAAATATTTATGAGTTTATTTTTCAATATTTAATTTTAGTTTTATTAAAATGTATTTGAGGGGCACCTGGGTGGTTGAGTCAGTCAGCCAGCTCTTGATTTTGGCTCATGTCATGATTTCAGTTTGTGGGATCAGGCCCCGTGTGGGGCTCTGTGCTGACAGTACAGAGTCTGCTTGGGATTCTTTCTCTCCCTCTCTCTCTGCCCCTCCCCTACTCGCTCACACTCTCTCTCAAAATAAATAAGCATTTAAAAAAAACCCTTTATTAAAATATATTTGATATACAACATTATGTAAATTTAAGGGTATAACATGTTGATTTGATACATTTATATATTTTAATATGATTGCCATGTAGCAATAATTAGCACCTCTATCACATTACATAATTATCCTTTCTTTTTAGTGGTTGGAATAATTCTAGTGTCAGCAAGTTTGAGGATTATAATACAATATTGTTGTCTGCACTCTATTGTGCCTTAGGTCTCTAGGGCTTATGTTTGCTTGCTATATAAGTTTGTACCCTTAAAAACATCTATCCTATCCTGCCACTCCCTTTTGATTTTTTAAATGATGGTTGTGAGTACACTGAATCTTAATTATAGGAACATCAGGATCTGATTCCCCAGGACAGGCTGTGGAAGCTGAAGAGATAGTAAAACAACTTGATATGGAACAGGTGGATGAGATCACTACCAGTACTACGACATCAACTAATGGAGCAGCTTACTCAAATCAAGCAGTTCAAGTGAGACCATCGATAAATAATGGTTTAGAAGAAGCAGAAGAAACAGTTAATCGTGATATCCCACCCCTTACAGGTGAAGAAAATTCCTTTTCTTATGCATCTTCATGAACTTAGAAAAATACGGTATTTATTTATTTTTATTTAATGTCAAA
Source organism: Panthera onca (assembly GCF_046562875.1). Classification (NCBI taxonomy): domain Eukaryota; kingdom Metazoa; phylum Chordata; class Mammalia; order Carnivora; family Felidae; genus Panthera; species Panthera onca. The sequence goes on along the minus strand of NC_138344.1, from coordinate 58,828,853 downwards.
TGCATATGTTTTTCTTCCTTGAACATAAGACAATTAAAATCGAAAATAAAACTTTCTCCCAGATATATAGTCATTTTGAAATTGAAAGTTTTTAGAAGGTTGTGTTGATTGAGAATTAATCATTTTACAGTTTAATTATTTGTACTGATCTTACTAGTTAGAGAAATTGAACACAAATAGCGAAATAGATGCTCATGTTTATGAGTATATTTATTGTAATTGCACCCAGTCTCAGACCCTTAAGTCTGAAGTCCCTACCTAACGGCAGCCTTACACCTTTGGATTTGTTGCATATATAGATGACATCCGCCCCCCGCCCCCCCAAGAAGCTTCTGTTCCTAGATCTTGCCCTGTATTCAAACTGCAGCCTAATTCTGGATCCTTATAAAAGCCTAACGTAATTGTTTGGTCCCTGAGCCACTTGTCATGGAAATGTAGAACACATGAGATCAGAATTTATTATGTCTGAGGGTTGTGGTATACAGATGCATAAAGCTAAAAGATGAAACTGTTCCATCATACTTAAAAGCAGAAATAAAATTGAGTACGGTCATCGTTTCTCAGAGGGACAAGATCTTAGGCTTTTATTTTAGATTAAAAAAATTTTTTTTTCATGTTTATTTTTTTATTTAGAGAGAGAGAGAGAGAGAGAGAGAGAGAAAGCATGAGCAGGGGAGGGGCAGAGAGAGAGGGAGAGAGGGAATCCCAAGCAAGTTGCACAGAGCCTGATGTGTGGCTCAATCTTACAAACCATGAGATTGTGACCTGAGCTGAAATCAAGGAGTCAGACCCTTAACCAACAGCCACCCAGGCACTCTTAGATTTGTTTATTTCTTATAATGCCAGGCATTTGCACATATGTATTGGTTCAGAAATGTAGTTTGGTGTAAGGAAGTAGAATAATGTTCTTCCCTTGAATATAAAGGAGAAACTTGAAAAACTACAATCCGAACAGCTGAAAACATTTAAAGAAAAAATGCATACAATTAAGAAATTTCTATATAGTGCAACCCAGTCATACCAATATGAAAAGTGACATAAAATAGGAAAGATTTATTTTAACTTGGTCAAATAAAAGACTGGGCTCTGTAATGTTAATATCTGTAATGTTAAATTATAATGTTGTAATTTAAGAATAATATTGAATCTGACAAGCAAATCAGTATGGTGCACATAGTTCATTTTGGGTGGTTAAGACTTGCAAATGAACCTACTCTTGACCTGTCATTTTATGCTCATTACTTTGCCAATGTTTAAGCTAGTGAATTGTAAAGTAGACTAAGTCCAGGGCTTTGGGCCTCGTGTTTGATGTTTGTTCTATATTTTTGTGCTGCTGTATTTTTTTTTTCCCTGACAACTATGAAAATGGAGAAGGGATTTCTATAACCATAGTGATTTCTAGAGGGGAAAAGGAAAATTTAGTCCTGTTGTCTCATTCATTCATTCATTCATTTAGTCCCCTAACATTTATTGAACATCTATTTTTTGTGATGGGCATTGTTTATGAAGATGAATAAGATAATGCTTCTTGACCCTGAAGAGTGAATGATCTAATTGATGAGCCAGGTATACACAAAAATTACTGTACAGTGTGGTGAGTGCTGTTACAAAATAAATGAGCAAAATAATGAGGTGGCATATTATATTTACTCTGGGAGTATCATGACAGGAGAGAAGTACAATTTTTGCTGATCTTAAAAGATGAGTATGAGTGACAAAGATTGTTACTTTTCCTTAAGAACTAAGCCAAAGAGAACAAGACAGAAGGAGGCTGGCTCTACCATTTACTTAGCTTTGTGACTTTAGACAATTTAAGCTCACTTGAGTCAGTTTTCTTAGCTTTAAAAGGTAATAATAATTCACGGTTTTAAAGACTAAATGGGATGAAAGAAGAAAAATGCTTAGCATGAAGGCTCTCAAATATTACTTCCTTTCTCCCTTTTTCTGAGGTTAACAGGAATTTGAAACAGAAGTGGTTAGAAGTTATATTTTTCTATTAACCCTTGTGCTAATGAACTGTCATTGGCATAAAGTTATTACAGATGGACAAAAATTATTATTTACATCTGTCATTCACTGAACATACTATGTTACAAGGTAATTCATACATAAGAAATTAATATATCATAATAGCAAAAATGATTTCTTTTTGTCCTGAAAGACTATTATCCACCAATATTCCATTCCTATAGACAGATTACAGCAGTTTTTACCGTGTTCCACTATTTTAGTCCTTTTGGGCTACTGTAACAAACTACCATAGACTAGGTGGTGTATACACAGCAGAAATTTATTTCTCACAGTTTAGGAGGCTTGGAAATCCAAGATCAAAGTGCCAGCAAACTCAGGACCTGGTTAAGGGCCTGCTTTCAGGTTCATAGACAACTGTCTTCTCATGCATCCTCACATGGCAGAAGCTATGTGAGTTCTCTGGAGTCTCTGTTTTTTGTTTTCGTTTTTTCTGTAATGTTTGTTTATTTTTTTTATAATTTAAAGAAATTTTTAATGTTTATTTTTGAGGGGGGGGGAAGAGAATGAGTGGGAGAGGGGCAGAAAGAGTGGGAGACACTGAATTCCAAGTAGGCTCCAGGCTTTGAGCTATCTGCACAGAGCCTGATGCGGGGCTTGAACTCATGAACCATAAGATCATGACCTGAGCCAAAGTTGGACGCTTAACCGACTGAGCCATCCAGGCGCCCCATTGTTTGTTTTTGAGAGAGTGAGAGAGAGAGAGAGAGACAAAGGATCCAAAGGGGCTCCGCACTGACAGCAGAGAGTTTGATGTGGAGCTTGAATTCACAAAACCACGAGATCATGACCTGAGTCCAAATTGGACGCTTAACCAACTGAGCCACCTAGGTGTCCCTGGAGTCTCTTTTATAAGGGCACTGATCCTATTCATGAGGGCTCCCCCCTAATGACTTCATGACATCCTAAAGTCTTCACCTCCAAATACCATTTTGGGAGGACACAAACATTCAGTCTGTAGCATCCAACTTAAGCTTTTGTCTAAAACATTACCTCTGACTAATAATATTATCTTTTGTCTTCTTGAATTTAAGTTGTAATTATCGTCTTAGAAAATTCCCAGCAAGGTTTTTTATTTATTTACGTAATCTCTACACCCATTGTGGATCTCAAGCTCAAGACCCTGAGATCAAGAGTCCTACATTCTTCTGACTTAGCAAGCTAGGTGCCCCTTCCAGCATAATTTCTAAAGCTCTGTCAGTTGATAGAATTTTAGCTTAAACATATACTGGACCATGTGTCATGGCATATAGAATTGCTTCATGATTATTTTTAGGTTGCTTGTAAATTAGAAGTAAAATAAAGCCTCCCCTGAAACAGTGGTTTCTAAATAGAACAGCATTTCTTAACTTTTAAAAGATTTTAGATAGCCTTGAGGTTCCTGGGAAAATGTACATACAACATAAGTGCACAAGGGGGGTTCATGAACCTCTTAAAGAATGTTCATAGATCTCAGGTTAAAAACTACCTTTGGGTGTATTGTCACACATATATATTGACTTCCTATGTATGTACAAGGTACTTTGAAAAATGTTACTGCTGCAAGAGGCAGCATGAAGTTTTTATGGTTACACATATAGACGCCATTCAGTTAGAAATTGAAGTTTGGTGGAGTATATTTTTCTAGCAATAAGTAGTAAATTTTTTCTTTGCTATTAGGGATTTTAATTCTACTAGCCATGATCTAGCTTGCCATTTTATCTGTAATGGCAGTTTTTTCCTTTGCTTCTGGAGTTAAGAAATTTGTGTTAAGAAATATGTGTTAAGAAATTTGCTTTGAAATACTGTTTACAAGTTATTTCTGTCATATCTTTAACCTAAAATACAGAAGGGGTCAGGAAAATCTTATATAAAATCAGTAAAAATGTATACTCATAGTGAGTTAAAACTAACATATTGTTTTTCCTTTTATTAAATAGCACCAGTAACTCCAGATAGTGGTTATTCGTCAGCTCATGCAGAGGCCACCTATGAAGAAGACTGGGAAGTATTTGACCCGTGAGTTTTTTGTGGTTTTTTTTTGTCTTTTATTTTCCTTTCGCTCTTGGGGCAGAATGAAAGTGTGTGTGTGGAAGGATGGCTCAATGGTATATTGCAAAGAACATGTGACCCTTAGGTATTAATAATTTTACTGGGTTACTGAAGTACTAATTTATATATTTTCAGTTTTATTTATGTTTCATAGGTTTGGTTTACTAGGTTAAATGGATATTATTTAATTGAAGATTTATTTTAAAAAGATTTAAATATGAGCTGAATTTAGTAATATGTTTAATATTATTTATAAAAAATAGAAATGTTGAGATTTTTAAAAAAATTTGATCTATAGGTATTATTTCATCAAACATGTTCCACCACTGACAGAAGAACAGCTAAATAGGAAACCTGCTCTTCCATTGAAAACAAGAAGCACACCAGAATTCTCCCTAGTTTTAGACCTGGTAAGTATATTATCTATAGAGGTAGGGAAAGTAAGTTAAATTTATTTTTTAAAATACTAGCTGAAAATAACTAAAAGGATACAATTGAATGAATAGGCTTACACATTTACTAAACATGTCCAAGATGTTCTGAAATGTTTTTATTTGAAGTATAGTATAATGCCAGGATCCACATTTGGTTGGTATCAGGTACTCTTTGAAAATAAGTTAGGCTTTCATTTTTGTATTTAAATTGGTTCTTTCCCCCATATTTCTGGAACCCTTGTGATTTTTTTTGAAAAATTTCCCAATAAATTATTATTTGATTTCATGCTTAATGAAATATAATTTGATTTCACCTTTTTTTTGGGGGGGGGAAGGGGGTCGTGGTTAGGATTATGTTTCCCTGAAGGACCAAATATTATCTGTGTCCCAATGAGTTAACTTTATGCAAGATTATAGTTCTTTTCCTGTTCTTATTTTTGTGTATTGTCTAATATCAATAACTTTATTAATAGACTCCCCAAAGCATGAGCTCTGAATGCTAATAAAACCTTTGATATGTTTTCTTGGTATGTTAAAAATTTATGTTTTAGGATACCAAAAGAGCTTTGAAAAATGAACATCTACCTCTTACATAATACTGGAAACAATTTATTATTTAGCCTTTGTTACTGGTATCCTATAATTGGAGATGTGGTTTACTTCTCATAAAATTTTTTTCTTGAGGAAAATATCATTATTTTAAATCTTAACTAGGATGTATAGTTCTTTTTTGAGAACTTAGCCTTTGCCTAGCCAAAGAGGTGTAAGAGAGGTATTCAGAGGTCCTAAGTATTAAGGTATTTATTAGAAGATAAGTATAAAGAGAAAAATTTTGAAACTGATTATGAGTAGTTTAGATGTGATGTGCAAGTTAGTGGAAAAACTGAAAAAAAGATTTTGCTAGATTTTTGTGTTAGGAGTTGATATGGTCATCATAGCAAGTTTGACCATATAATTTTTAATCCAGTTTAAAGGTAAATAGAGAAGGAAAGCTAGGAATTGGCTGAGCATAAATGAATAATTTTATAAAAGTAAATGAAGAATGATAAAAATTTAGATAGTGTGTAAATGAAGTAGTAGAATTAGTTATTCAATTGTAGGAAAGAGGATACTGGTTTTTTTTTTAAGATGATAAGACAGTACCTTGAAATGTGTAGTCTGATATGCTATTAAAAGAAAATGAGGCATATCTAGAGTATTTTTTGCTCTTTGCCTCCCCAGAGTTAACTTTAGGTTAAAAGAAACACTCCAGCTAATAAGATGTGGAATCACAAGGTATGAACATTTGTGTTTCATTTTAATTCATTTTAAATGCATTGAAAAATTTTGGGGGTAGTCACTGGCAGCTTTTTAAAAGAAAGCATTTTGTCATTTAACTACAAATAGACCTCCTATTTGTATTCGGTATTTAAGAAATATGAATATTTGCACATATCTTAGATTGAATGATCCTCACCTTCTTATCCTCTTAATGAGAAAACAGTTTGGTGATCAAAGATGAGAAGTCTTCATTGACTGCTAATTTAGTTAAATCATGTTTATGTCTGAAACGTATTCAACAGATACTAAGACATCCATTTTATAAAATAAAAGTCTTTATAAAAGATTTAAGGATAAGGAGCTATGTGAATAGAATATATGTAATTTTAAAAATAATTAGATTCTAAACTTTCATTTGTTATTTGTTAAATAAAAGGAGTATGGATTATACTTATCAGAAAGTTGGCAAGTGCAGAACTCAGAGCAGTGGTTCTCAAACTTGAGCATTCATTGGAGTCACATAAAGGGTTTATTAAAATATGGATTGCTGAGCTCCTCTCTCCTTCACCCCCTTCTGAAGTTTTTGAATTATCGTAAGTGGAGCTGGAGAATTTGCATTTCTAACTAGTTATTTGCCTTTCTAACCCAGAAGGTGGTGATACTTCTTGCTGGTCAAGGGACCATACGTGAGAACCAGTGGCTTAGAAAATTCTATCCCAAATTGCTGTGCCACACACAGCAATATGATAAATATAAAATCCCACGTATGAATGAGTACTTTAATAAATGTTTTTGGTGATCATGGGTACATAAAATTATCATTTGAAATTTCTTTTAGTATCTTGGTTTATTCAGTATGTGTTTTTTATTTTAAGGATGAAACACTAGTACACTGTAGTCTAAATGAGCTAGAAGATGCAGCACTTACTTTTCCAGTCCTTTTCCAAGATGTCATTTATCAGGTAATTAAAAAAATTTTTTTAACTTCTTTTTTGGCCTGTTAGATAATGTTCTGAACCAAGAAATCTTTTGTAATTTTGTGTGTGTAAAATTTAATGTGTTTTTTTCCTAATGAGTTTCATCAATATATTACTGATTTATTAACACAAAGTAGCATCATGCTAAATAATTACATAAAACATTAAATGTTACCCAAAACGTGAACCTTTTCTTAACCCAGTGATCTCTGCTAGTTTCATAATCTGTTTGCCAGCAGGTGGAGGCAGAAGCACTGACATCATAGATCCCCAGGAAGAACTTGCCAGGTTAACACCTGGTGTTTTGTTTTTATGTGTGTTTTCCCCCAAAATCTAGTTAGTGTAAAGAAAACTCATTCCTTGTTGGTCATTTTTATTTCCTTTTGTAGTAATATGGTCTGTAGATGGCAGTTTGGTATATCTGCTTTATATCAATCACAGAATTCTAGGACATTTCCAGTTACTGCTTTAAAAATCTGGGTAAAAGCATTTCTCCCTCATCTGTGTTGATGGACAGGTAACTGTGCAAAATACAAATATCATTTATCTTTCATTGTGAATTATGTTGTTTGGCCATAGCTTTTACTTTACGTTTGAGATTTTCCTGTCATAAAATTTGAATTAATTAACATATATGAATACACTTTGAAAATTGCAAAGTGCCTTTCTGTGGTGGCGGCTGTTATTTAATTAGCGTTACCTTCATCCATACTAGTTGTTGAAGGATTGGGAAAGGTCAAAAAGTTTGTTCTTTGTCAAGAGGAAGCCAACCCAAGGATTAAATAAAGCCACAGAACATTTGCCATGTGGATGATGAAAAGGTGTTTATGGTTGTTTATGTGCTCTTAATAGGCAGTTAGAATGTGGGTGTAGTTTTCTTAGCACATGATAGTTACTCTCTTTTGGGAATCATAAAATTTCATAATTAAATAGAAGTTTGTGGTTCAGGATTTACTTTACCGACTTCATCTTGTAATGAGTCGTAAGAGGATTTACTTTAGCAGTTATGTCAGTTCTAGTTTAACCTAGTTAGTCATTGTAGGCATGCTAATATCTGAGTACTATATTCATTTCCCTTCTATGGAACCTGATTTTAGTTTTGATTTTTGATCAGAGAGTGAGCAAACTATACATAAATATAAGGGATTTTAAGATTTTTGTATTCGTTTTTAACTGGTTATTATTTGGTTTAAGGTAATCTTTTTTCTTAATAAGACATTTTCTGCCAAATAGGTTGTTCTTGTTTAGTTCATGTTAAGGACAGGAGTCTTCTGGTAAATATAAATAGTATAGCAGTATCTTAATAGGTTTGTCTTTTTAGCTTGATTACCATGTTTTTTTGTTCAAAATTCCATTCAGGCTTTGAATTTGGAAAGGAAAGTTGTCATTTGAAAAATATTAAATCATTATTTTGGGATGACTTCTTAAGCTTTCTGGTTTGAAATTTATTTCTTGCAGATAGTTTTGGTCTGTATGTCATTTTTAATAGTGAAATAAACTTGGAAATTGGAGGAGTTTGATTCTTTCCTTTCATGAGCATTTCTTTTCATTGTGACCATAAGGTTGAATTTTTTTCTTGCTGCTTTCACCATTTCTGCTTTAATTCTCTTCTTTTTAATAAAGTTCTTATTATTTTTATGTGGATCTGGATAGTTGTCTTATTTTGAATAAAAGGCTTCTAGCAGTGCATATGACTAATACTTAGAAAAACTATGTATGTACTGCATCTACCTTTGTGTAATTCAAAGAACTCTTTTTCTTTCATATTCTGAGTTAAATTTTCTGAAACTGAAAAATGATCTAGCTTAAATTAGGAGCAGTGAGCAGGAAGTTTGAATCTTCCAAGTTATAGGGATGATTGCATTTTAATATTATTTATTAGTTACTACATCATAAACAGAGTTTAGTCCCCCTTTAGTAAATTTTTGAGGATGTCCGTAGTTAATATTGGGTACATTCCTTTGGATTTCTGGTTTTGGCATAGCCATTCTGTCTGCTTTTTAAAAAATAACTTTGAAGAAATCTTGGGTTAGGGTTCCCCCAGTTTTCAGACCAGCAAGCTCCCTTTAAACAGGGAATGATGTCTTTTAAACTTTCAGTGGTGTTGTCTCCATCTACTGGCAAAGAAGAAATATACACAAGGGTCTGAGATGATCTAAGAGATTTTGGAGAAACCACATTATTAGGTAAGATGTAACTTACATATTTAACCACTGCAATATAATGTGGCCCACTTAAAGGTTAGAAACCTGTAAAATACTGTATATACTCTTAAAAAATAATTTATTGAAGTGAAATTCACAACATAAACCATTTTTAAATGAACAGTTCCATGGCATTTATCTGTATACTGATGAATATGTCAGTTCCATAGCATTTATGTATAAATTCTTAAAAAATAAAATTGTAATGTTAAGATAGGATCAAATTCTTCACCTGAATCAACGCCAGATAAAGTGTCCTCTTGGGACTTACTTTGCTTTTGGTTTCTTTTTGTGGTAAGTTTGTTATGGTTGGCCTATATCTAATTTTAAATCTACTTTTTTTTTTTCTTTCTTTCAAAACAGTTTAAAGTGTAAATTGTTTTACATATGTTTAATAATCGTCTATATCAGGGGTTGGCAAACTTTTTCCTGTACAGGGCCAGTTTTTAATATTTTAGGTTCTGTAGTCTTTGTTCCAAATATTTTTTTTTGCCATTGTAGCATGAAACTAGTCATAGACAGTAAGAATGTAATCAAATAAACATGGCTTTGTCCCAGTAAAACTTTATTTACAAAAATAAGTGATGTATTTGGCCCATAAGCCATAGTTTGCTGACCCTTGGTCTAATAATTGTGAGAGTATATACAGTAAATTTACATACTCAAATTCTAAGTGGAAGTAAGTAATCAAATGTTCGTCAAAATTCTTGTTAATATATAGAGAAATTTAAAACTAGATCCACTATAATTTGGTTGTGGGCTTTCTTAGTTTTTTTTCAGATGAAAGTTTGAGGGAAATTTAAGGTGACCACTATTCACATTTAAAGACTGCCTGACTCCATGGTATATACTCTCCTTTTGATTGATAAGTAGGACTCAACTTACTTAATGCAAGTCTCAGAATTTTTGAGCAGGTAGATCATTCAAGCCTCAATTTAGTATTTTGAGTGTATTTGAATTCCATTTCTCTGGGAGATTCAAAAAAACTAAAAGATTCAACTCAAAATTTGATACATGTTACTAATACTATTTGGATAGAGAGATTTAGTTTGTGTAGATGGAGAGAAAAAGTCATTCTTTAAAGTGAGTTTTTAAAGTGAGGGTATGGCACTCAAAGAGGCAAAGTGTATGGATTTTTGTTTGGGTCTTTTTTTCCCCCTTTAAATTGGTTGTTTTTCCATGAAGTGTTTTACAGTTAGTTATTGGGAAAACATTATTTATTCTTAGAATTGTACAGATGCATTTGATACCTGGAAAAACAAGTGCATGATCAGTTCCAATCCACATATTTAATTTTTATATTTAGCTTATATTGACACATTGTCAGGAAATCCATCTCGTGGTGTTACTCAGTTAAGAGGTCTCCACTGTATTTAGTTTCTGTTCCTGCAGATCCACCAATTCAAGACTCTAGGTCATCTCACTCCCTCTTCCATCCAGAAGATGACTTCTATCCACAAGCAGGACTGAATCAAAAGACAGATTTTTCACTTAGCTCTTGAGCTGAACCACCTCCTCAATGACCTTCCTCTATCTCCATCAAGAACTGGAGCTCAGTTTTTTGAAGATGTAATAGAGCTACTCAGCCCAAACGTGGCTAATTGAAGACAAAAAGAAGATGCCTCATATGTTTCACCACAGTGCAGCCAAACGTAACTGTGCTGTCCAACTCCTCATTCTGTAAAGTATGGCAGGGGCATCTGATTTTTGACTCTGTTCACCAATAAGACTTTAGCCAGTCAGTGGCTTTCTGAAGATCAGTAAAATCATCAAACTTTGGGTCAGCTGTCCAGAAATCAGATTGTGGTAAGCACTCAAGGAGAGATAGGATCTGTAGGGAGCTACTTGATAAAGGATGCTTTGTTTTATTAGTAGAGGTTGCTTTTATGGGAAAAGTTGGGGGGAGAAGTGGGCGGGAAACCCCACGTTTAGCAAAGCTTAGACTTTTCCCCATCACTATAGTTTGTTTTTTTTCTTGGGAACCTTACAGCCTAGGATAATTTTCATAAGGATCTCAAATATTTTATCCCACAGAACAAGAAAAGTAGAGAGTCAGTGGCTTCTATCTCTTCTGTATAGTCTTTCTTAGAAAAGTCAGCATTATTTTTGCTTTATGGAGAAATAAGCAATCGTGTAAAGGAAGAGTTTTGTAGTAAATACCTAATCAAGTTTTTCTTCCTCTCAAGCTCTGACTTAAATTGACATTAACCAAGAGGCATTTTGTTTCGACCTTCATAAAGCATAATTTTTGTTGTACAAAAGGAGTGTTTATAATATACCTTAAAAAGAACATTTGGGGTTCATGGACACTTAGTATTGAGGATTAAGGTAATATTTTAGCTGGTAGGGAACAATACTGTGATAACTAATTGTAGGTTAATATTAAAAGTAATTTTAAAGTAACTTTCCTATCCTTATTAGTAAGTATAACTAGTCATTGGTCTATTTTTTTTCATTGTAATTATTCATTATTGATTTTTTAGGTTAAAAAAAGAAAGAACAAACCTATAGTTAGCTGCCTCTCAAAGGTGATAAAGTGTATTTCATGGGGACCTCTTTGTATTCTTTGTAAATGTATCTTAAAATTAGAGGCAGTTCCTTAAAAAAGCATGGAAAATTCTTGTTCAACAGCTGAAAATGTGCTGCAAATTTAGGAGACGTGACAGTTAATTACTAAGCATATTAAATCATTTAGGCAGTTTAGAGCTTGTTAATAAAAGCAGCATTTTTTTACTAAAGTGACCTTTTTTTGCTTTTAAAATGATTAAACTTTATTTAAATAAAATCAGCAATAGTTTATATATATAAAACATATATATATGCCAATTTTTATTTGAAAATTATGCTTCATTGCTAACTTACGTATATGGATACCTTAAGTTTCATTTTATCCCATGTAGACTCTACAGGAAAATTCCTTTCCAAATTTATTTCTACTTAGTGTAATGTTTTACAGAAGTTTTTAGTGTGGGGATTTTTTATTTTATTATTTTTTATTTTGATGTTTTAGTATTTACCTATTCATTTTCAGATTGATCTGCCTACAAATACTATCCCCAGCAGCCATCTACCTCTTGTTGGAATTGTGTTAAGCAAAGGATGAGTGTAATGTCACCCGGGGGTTATAAGGTTGAGGTCTCTGCAGGGCCTACCTGAGCAACCCTCTTTCTATGAAGAGGATTTGGGTTTTGTCTCTGTGCTCTAGTATTGATGCTAAGAAGGTGTTAACTAAGTTAAATAGCGAAGCTATCAACTGATGGAACTCCTGATTATCTTCTCTCTCCTAAAAGTGTAGATTGCAGCTGTAGGGCTTTCTTTTTCAGTTAGGTTGCCCAGTTCTGTCCCATAGAATCATACTCATTCCAGCTATTCTCCTTATGACTGATTAATAATAAGGTGGATAAGTAATAGTCGTTGGCATTCTCCATGTGCCAGGCACTGTTCTAGGTGCTTTACATGTATTAACTTAATCTTCACAACAACCCTATGAGGTAGGTACTCTTATTTTACTCATTTTATGTATGAGGAGACTGAGGTGCACAGAAGGGTTAACAAATTGACAGTCACTTGTTATACCTGTGGTATCTATCTACTCATGGTAAGATTTTTCAGTTATATGTAGCATCTCATTCATCACATTCCCCAGGATTATTGGTTTTCTACTGCCTTAAAGTCTTACTTGGGCACCTGTGTGGCTCAGTCAATTAAGCGTCTGATTTTGGCTCAGGCCATGATCTCATGGTTAGTGAATTTGAGCCCCGCATCAGGCTCTGTGCTGGTAGTGCAGTGCCTGCTTAGGGTTCTCTCTCCCTCCCTCTCTTTCTGCCCCTCCCCCACGTGCATGTGGGCTCGCTCGCTCGCTCTCTCTCTGTCTCTCAAAATTTAAAAAAAAAAAAAGTCTTACTGCTGATTAAGTAAATAGCATTTACCAATCATCTTTTTATTTAAAGGGTGCCATACTCTTAAGTGGAGGAGTCCCACAGAATTGACTGTTTTTTTGTGGGGTTTTTTCTGAACCTATATCAATATGTGGCTCCTGGCTGCCTCAGTCAGTAGAGCATGTGACTCTTGATCTTGGGGTCATGAGTTTGAGCTCCATGATGGGCATAGAGATTACTTAAAAAAATTTTTTTTAATAAAAATAAACCTGTATCAGTATAGCAATAAATTCAAAAGATATCATGGAATAACTATTAAAAGATGTTTCTTTTTGAATATGTTAAGGTTATATTATCTGTGCTGAAAACTATTTAGAAATACTTTTTCTTAAAAGATTTACATGTAAGAGTTTTTTGTTTTTGTTTCTTCCTTATTCAGTTGCCCACAAAGTGAAGCTGCTTTGGGGGTTTTCTTTTCCATCTCCTCCTCCTCCTCCATCTCCTCCTCCTCCTCCTCCTCCTCCTCCATCTCCTCCTCCACCTCCATCTCCTCCTCCACCTCCATCTCCTCCTCCACCTCCATCTCCTCCTCCACCTCCATCTCCTCCTCCACCTCCATCTCCTCCTCCACCTCCATCTCCTCCTCCACCTCCATCTCCTCCTCCACCTCCATCTCCTCCTCCACCTCCTCCTCCACCTCCATCTCCTCCCTCCTCCTCCATCTCCTCCTCCTCCTCCATCTCCTCCTCCTCCTCCATCTCCATCTCCTCCTCCTCCTCCACCTCCATCTCCTCCTCCACCTCCATCTCCTCCTCCACCTCCATCTCCTCCTCCTCCTCCTCCTCCTCCTTCTCCTCCTTGTTCTCCTCCTTTTTCTTCTCTTGCTTCTGCTGCTTCATTCATGTTGTTAAAGTTATATATGAAATTTCTTTAAAAAGTGAAATTACGTATGAAATTAGATAAGGTTTGGTAAACAAATAGAGATTATTCAGTATATATAGCTTGACATTGAATATTTGGTCATGAATTTGAATTTAGACAGGCTACCACAAAATATTTATAATCATTTTATAACTAGATTGCTATTTTGGTGACTGCTTTTATTAAATTCAGTTTTATTAACCATTATGGCCTGGTAGGATTATCTACATACACAATTACAGGACATTCTCATTGTCTTAACACTAAAGAAAGTACAGGCCATCAGGTATTTGTTCATCTCAAGGAATCTTGATGTAATGTAATATTTTCTGTTATACACATTACTTTTTCTATATAAAATTTAAACTTTAGTAAAATCAATCTACAAGATCATATAAGATTAGTTCCATTATCACAGTTTTGCAGGTATTTCTGGTAGATTTTATTTTTAAAGTTTTATATAATGAACATATTCATAAATCCCTATCTTTGGGTAGTCAGTGCTCTTTAAGACATGTCTTTGGGTATGGTATTTTTATACAATAATTGTTTCTTTATAGCATTCTGCATTATTTTTAAAGTTTTGACATTTTAAAAATGCATATTGTTTAGTGATGGATTAAAACTATTTGTAGGGTAGATAGAATAATTGCTGTATATTTGGAGGGACATATGTATACCAGACTGAAGTGAAACTTTTAGCCTATTAAATTTGGGAGACTACATGATTTTGAAAAGTTACAGGTTTGAAGAAGGATGGTTGTTGGTGAAATACTAAGTAGGGAAAGAATGTGGAAAAAGGGAAATAGGCAGCTCAGGACAAGAATCTTTGTTATGAGAAAGGAGAAGAAAAATATAATTATGAGCATCTGTGGAATAGATTTTGAAGCATTTTGGAGGCATGCCTCTGTGCATTTGTACATTTCTATATCTCTGTGACCTAACATAATAAGTGATCATAGTCTCTTTGTATTATATATACCTTAACAATTGTTCTGTTTCCTACTAGACAGTACTTAGTGTTTGACTGTTATATATTTATGCTTTAATATATCCATCCAAATGACTTAGACCATGCTGGCCTTGTGTCTCCATTTCTATTTTTCTTTCTGAGATTTTACCTTTGTAGCACATAGCAGAACCTCCACCTCTGCTCACTGTTATTTTGTACCTTTCTATATTCTCTTTCCCACTAACCACATTAATTTCTGTGTATATATTTTAATCCTGAATGACCTTCCTGTTCAAATAGTGAATATGTTTTGGGGATAAGAACTTTTACAGCCAACAATTATTCTATTCTCATGGTAAGGAAATAATTTAGCAATATATTCCCCCATCTTCAGTACTACCTTTTTGCATCCTCTGTAAAGTAATGTCGTTTTAAGATGTATTTTTATATTAAGAATGGTCAAAGTAGTAAGTACAATGTATAATGAAGTTACAGTTTTGATTTAATATGGAAGTCATGTATAAGAAGTTGGAAAGGTCACCTTTGTATAGTGTTCCACTTACTATGCTTGGATAATACCGTTTACATAGAAGTATTCCTCTGAAATGGAAGTGTGTTAGGGTTCAGAGGAAGCAAATCCCAAATTACAGAGGCGTTCCTTAGCTTATAGTGTGGAGCAAGTGATAACAGGGATATTGAGACCAAATGAAATCATTTACATAAATGCAAAAATAACATATTGTTTAATTAAATGTATGTAAACGGTAAACTTTCTTAGCAACAAACAAAAGGCTCTGATGGTTCATAGTTTATCATCCTCCTTGAAATGAGGTAATCGGAAAAGAAGTATTAACTAAATTGATTGTTTTCTTAATCATCACACATCTATTTTGAAAAGACCCATAGTTAATAAAAAATGAGGGGCGCCTGGGTGGCGCAGTCGGTTAAGCGTCCGACTTCAGCCAGGTCACGATCTCGCGGTCTGTGAGTTCGAGCCCCGCGTCAGGCTCTGGGCTGATGGCTCGGAGCCTGGAGCCTGTTTCCGATTCTGTGTATCCCTCTCTCTCTGCCCCTCCCCCGTTCATGCTCTGTCTCTCTCTGTCCCAAAAATTAAAAAAAAAAAAAAAAAAAAGTTGGAAAAAAAAAATAAATAAAAAATGATATTTCTATTTAAGGCAATCCATCAGTTACATGGGTTGGTTACAGGGTATACCAAATGTTTTTAAGATGAAAATGTCAAAATTAATTAGAAGAGCAGCTCTAGTTAAATTTCTTGGGCCTCATTCTAAATGATCGTGATTGGACACTGAGGATTTATTTTTATTTGACTTAGTGGTAGCGGTATATGGCTTACTTTGTTTTTGATTAGCCAAGAAATTGAGATAAAATGCCTAATAGGATTAAAAAGAAGTAAACTTTATCATTCTAGCCTGGAGGTAGGGGTAGAATGATATTATTATCACTCACAATTTGTCTTCTACAAGTGATCAGTTTTTAAGGAAACTCTATAGTTTTCCTTATCTAGTCATATATGCTTGCTTTTCTTTATTTGTTTTGTTTATATTGCTTGGCTTTGAGTGATTTCATTACTCAATGTATTTTTTTTCTCAAGCACTTACTATATATTTAGTATTGTCTTATGCCTTTTGGGCTTTGGAAACTATAAAGATTGGTAGTACATGGTCGCTACCTCCTAGAATCCTTTGCATGATTTCCTTTTTCTGCCCTGAAACATTCCCAGAACTGGATTTTTATCATGAGGGCATTTTTGTGTGGATGTGTGTTTATGACAGAATTAAATTTCATGAAGCCTAGATTTTGAGTTTTTTGCCACTAGTGTTTTGTTTTGTTGTTGTTTGTTTTTAATCTTAATCCAGTGAATCTGGTGCATAGGTGTTCTATATATATTTGTTGTTTGTGGTGTTTGGAGGTAATAATCACCTTTGAGTATAAAGTTTTCTTTTTATAAAGTTTTGTCACAAAATGAAAACAATTTAAAATCTTTTGTATGTCAGTGTTAGTAGTTACTCATGGCTTATAATTCTGTGCTTTTTGAAAATTGGAGTAAGAGCTACATTAAATGTAGGCAAGAAGATAGACACAGAAATAAGGAAATAATGTACATAAGGCAGTTCTTTGGGTACTGTAGTTTTTCCTGATATTGCCAGTCGATTTTGATAACTGGTGTGCCTTATTATATTTTCAATCTCAAGTAACCCAGTAGTGCTAATTTAGATGCCACATCTGAATCAGTAAATGTAGAACAAGATTGAATTCTGAAAAATTCCAGTTATGTAAAACCCACCAATCCAGACATCTCTTTCTTGAACATTATTTACCTAATAGAGATTTAAAATAAAGGTATTCTTAGCAGGTGATTGTTGAGAAGAAATTCTGAGTATAGAGGAAGGTCATTGAGACAGGTCAGCTAGAGGTGGACACACAGCCTGCCTAATAATTGGATGGATGCTACCTGGCTGGAAGATGGAGCAGATTGGTGGATCAAAATCTCAAAGGGAAACCTTTCATTTTTAGTTGAAATGTTTATTAAAATTATATTCCACAAAGAACTATCATATTGTATGCTGCAATTTAACTATTAAGAAGTGACATCACCAATAATTATTGTTACCCTACCAAAAGATTGTTTTAAGTGGTATTTGGTATGTGAAATATATTTGGCTGAGTGGTACTTAGTATACTTTTCTATTACTTTAAAATATGAACTTTTAAATTATATCCAAAGTTAGAACACAACATATCTTATAAATAAGTTGTTTCTATTTTAGAGGTTTATTTACTGAAGCTTATTTTTGTTATTTTTTTAGGTTTACGTGAGATTAAGACCATTCTTCAGGGAATTCCTGGAGCGAATGTCTCAGATGTATGAGGTAAACATGCTTAAGCTAATTACATAAGTATTTTTATTTTATTCAATATAGTACCCATATTTAGATCATGTATAATGATTACTTCTTTTCCCCTGAATTTGTAGATCATTCTTTTTACTGCTTCTAAGAAGGTGTATGCAGACAAGTTACTGAACATACTAGACCCTAAAAAGCAACTGGTCAGGTAAATTTAATTAAGAAATAGTAGAAATGTCTGTCACACTGATCTATGAAATTACTATGATTCTATTTAATTTTCATGGCCATTTTCAGTTGGCTGCAAATACAGAGATTTGTTGTGTTGAATGGTGAAAACGAACTTTTTTAAGCCCCCAAACTCTTTAAGAGTTCCTAATGATATTAACTTCAGACAGACGTTCTTTAAAGGATACAAAGATCAAATGTATTTATTCACTGTTACATCTGTATCCTCACTTCCTTGGGGACTGGGGGGAGATTGGGGGTATGTGGAATTTTTCACTGTGTGCATGATGTTTTCACTTCCTTATGTCTCTGAGATAATGCATGTTATGTCACCTTTTTAATGGCATAGAAAATAAAGGTTAATTTTAACAGAAAGGATAAATTAAACTCTTTTGCTTTTTTCAAGAGCAAATTTCTCTTCCATGGAAAGAAAACATTACATGAATCTAATTGGAAATTGCAGTTGGTTTAGTCACTCAAGTTACCCGATCTGGACTCACTTCCTTGTGTGTGTCCTGAGCCAGCAGATGCAGTGTGTTCCTGGTTAGGTGGGAGTGCCTCGGGTAATCTTAAAACAGTTTGAAAATCAGTTCCATTATTTCTGTCAACAGAAATGAAATACTAAGACTGCCAGCAGTCTTGCTGCATCCTCTAAGATGACAGAGTTAATCTATGTTGTTGTTTTTTTTTAACCGAGAATGCTGAGAGAGATGCCAGAAAAGGTTCATAAAAGCTTTAATAGCCAGGAATTCATTTTCTTGAATACTTTTCCCCATATTTTTTTAGTGGAAAGTCCTAATTTCTACTGTTAATAGTACCTTTGTTATAGAGTGGTTACAACTATGTTAAAAGACTTTTTCTGATGTCCACGTTTAGGGGATTTGCTTTCTTGTAAATAGAACTATGTTTTTTGTTTTTTTTAATCTAAAGGAGCAAAATTTGTCCTTGTTGTCACTTCCCATTTAACTTCCAATATAAGCAAGCATTAGACACACAAATGAAATTTTTTTTTCTCTTCATAAAGGTATAATGCATGCTTATTTTATCTAACTTTAACAAAAGTACACAAATGATTTTGTTTTGATGACTTCATTCATTCTTAAGATTTCTGTTCTCTTTTAGAGCTTTCTTTCATTTTACTAGGGAACAAATCATAGTCATGGAATTATAATGTTACAAATTAACACCCTTCATTTAAACTACATTTATAAACCTACACATTGAGAGTTTAAATTTGTTTTATCTAGTTTTTGTATCTAGTATTTGAATAATTTAAAACAGGAGGAGCTTTTTGAACAGTGTATTGCATTAGAGTGCTATGTTGAAGATAAGGTAGACTCAAATTCCTGTGATCTGATGAGTCTCATGATTCCAAATGCAAATCTGATGACCGGCAAGAGTAGTTCCCTTTCTAAAACTGCAAATGCCTGCTATTGATTCTCAGGCTCCTGAATAACTGGAGGGATTTTAGTGTAATTTGTTTACAGTAATCATTTGTATCCACATACATGTTCATTTGTCTCCTGTCTTGGGTGAGTTTGCTGCTATTGGCAAAGAAACATCAGTAGTGACTTGCGTGTACCTGCTGCACCTGCCTGTCTAGTTTCCTCAAATGTAAATGTTTGTACAGATAAAAATGGAATCTTTTATAGGCCCATCCAGGACTTAAATTCTTTTGTCTGGTCTTACCTTTTCAAAGTAGAACAGTCTTTAAACCATACAGTGGTAGATGATCATTTAATTTAAAGTATTCTTTATAGAAAGGGGGGGAGAGAACTGTTTCTACTACATTTCTTCTGGTTGGAAAACTCTGTCGTCATCACCAGGACTGATGTTTTTAAGGTTGAGTTTTGCTGTTGTTAGAGCTATGGCCAATTTTGTTGGTGGAAAATGCCCTTTTCTTGAAATTCCATAAATAAAAATATAGGTATATATAAGTAGGCCCTAGCTGCTGAAAAATTGTTTAGTGGGATTAAGACACAAGGAAGCCAAACTATCAAATTACTAATGTATGCAAATGGAGTATTTCAGGGTGACCAGTATTAACTATTAGTAATATTCCAAGACTAACATTTTGAGTGCTAAATGAGATTATGTAATTATGACAGTATATAAGTATTATAAGACCTTCAATCGCTTTTAGTGGTACACCATTTTTCAGTTAAGTATCTATCATTGGTGAAACATCAGTTTACATTTGTAATACTTAAATCTGAATTCATCATTTCATTCAATCCTTGTTTTTCAAATATTCATATACACACTCACACTAAATTAAAAGGAAGATGGGTGTTTGGGAGAAGTATGAAGTGATGGAATAAACATTCGTTTTGGCCTCCACAGCTTTTCTCAAAAACTATAAGGGAAACTAAAAACATTTTTGAAAATGCCAACACAGAAACATTCCTTCTTATATTTTCTATTCTGGCATGTACAGGGATAGGGAGGCTGTGTGGTCTTCTGGTTAGAGCAAAGGACTGGGAGCCAGGAGGATCCTGGGTTCCAATGCGGGGCTAACCACTGACTTACTGTGTGACCTTGGGCAAGTCACTTGACCTCCTTGTGCCTCAGTCAACCATCTGGAAAATTGGTTAAAAAGCAGGACCTCGATGACACAACCAGATGCTGCATCTGAACTGAGCTTTCCTGGGTAAATAAATTACAAAAACAATTTACAGAGTTTTTAATCCCTCTTTATAATTTAATATAACATTTTGGGATAAGCCAAAGTTCTTAAAGTCATGGTAATATTTGGTTGTAAGGTTTCAATAATTGCTAACATTTTTTAAAGTAAAACTGTAGCCCAAAGCTTAGGCCCACATTTGTATTTGAATTTCCTTTGTGAGAGAAAATAAGGCTAAAACTGTAAAGCCTGTGGTATGTGTGTATGTTTCAGTATGTGTTATACTTTTTGGAGTTTTTTTTTTAAGTTAATTTCTTTTTATTTTTATATTTAGGCATCGGCTTTTCCGTGAACATTGTGTTTGTGTACAAGGAAATTATATAAAGGACTTAAATATCCTTGGAAGAGATCTTTCAAAGACTATAATAATTGACAACTCACCACAAGCCTTTGCATATCAGGTATGAAGAGAGGGTTGCTAAACAAAATGAGATTGGAAAAAAAAAAAATACAATGAGAACAAATGCTGCCAAACAATGTAATAGGAGAACAGAATTTTCACTGGTGGAATTTCCCTTTTTAGTGTTATCTTTTAGAATTAGAAATGCCAAATTGCTATATTTCTTGTGGACATTTTTCTTTTAAATAAATGAAAACATAGATAAAAATCTGAGTAATAATTCTGGATAAGAAGAGATTATAAGCTGTACATCAGTTAATAGCATTCTTATCAGTTGTTAAATCAGTATGTCAGCACCAAGCCTGATATGGGGATCGTACTCATGAACCATGAAATCATGACCTGAGCCAAAGTTGGAAGTTCAGCTGACTGAGCCACCCAGGTGCCCCTTATTTTTCTTTTTTTTTTTTTTAAATGTTTGTTTATTACTTTTGAGAGCAAGTGTCTGTGCGAAAGCTAGGGAGGGGCAGAGTGAGAGACTCCCAAGCAGGATCCACGCTGTTAGTGCAGAGCCCGATGAGGGGCTTGAACTAACAAACTTTGAGATTATGACCTGAGCCGAAATCAAGAGTTGGAAGCTCAACCAACTGAGCCACCCAGGCACCCAGCAAGATATGTATTACATTATGAATGTGTTCGTGTGATAGGTCTGAGATTTCCTTTACAGTAAATCAGTGCAGAGTAGGGATGGTGGAAATTGGGTTGGGTGTAGAAAGAACAAGTGAAAAGTAAACAGTAAAAAGATGAAAAAAGAAAAATGGGGAAAACTGCATATGGTATTGAAATGTGTTCAATTTAGGTCATTGGTCACATTTTGAAATATATTTTTAAGAATTTCATATTGGTTCCTGGATAAAATAATTTCATTTATCTACCATCTTAAATATAGTATTCTGCATTAATATTAAAGATAACCTAGAGATTATTTACTATAAAACGTGGTTTGCATTCTCGTTTTTAAACTTCTCTTCAGTGAAATACCATTGCATCAATTTGTTACGTTCCTGCCGTTTCAGGTTATCCTGCTATTTGTTGGAAATAGAACAATGAATGTCACACAGTCCCTGTGTAAAAGTATATAGGCTTTCTGATAGTGTTTACATTGGCAACACCCCTCTCACAGTGCCTAGCATAGACTAATAGTAATTATTTTTTTAATCCATAAAGTAATATTTTTAATTATGTAATTGCAAAACTTGTTTCAATGGATTTTTCTTGTTTAGTTTCATATATATTAAGAAGACATTAAGCTGAAAAACCAATTGGGCTTTGATGTATCCCTTAACATCTGTTTCTTGCACTATTGAATTGTCAGAATGTAACAACCATAAACTGATGGCATTCCTTTTCACAGTAACTTCTGCAGATCACTGTGTACTTAAGTATCTGTTATTTCTTTTAAGTTTTTATAAAGTATGCAAAATGTAATAAAAAGGATTTAATTACTTATTTATTATTTTAGCTATCTAATGGAATCCCTATAGAAAGCTGGTTTATGGATAAAAATGACAATGAACTCCTAAAATTGATTCCATTTCTGGAGAAGCTTGTAGAACTGGTAAGTATCTTATTTATCTTGTTGTGTTTTGCACTTGTTGCCTCAACTCTATTGAAGTAAATCTTTTTAATTACTTTACTTTATGTGCACTGACTTTTAAAGTCAACTTGGTATGAGATTAGGGCAAAAAAAATTGAAAAGGATTACAAGCATTTTCTAACCTTGTAAACTATATCAAAATCATGCTTATCAGTATTTAATAATTTGCAGGTTGAATGTTTTTATTTTCACTGGGCTGCTTCTTATGAAGTTACTAACAGTATTAAATTGATTTCACTTTGCTTTCATAGTTCAGGTCTAGAATTAATGCTTGTGCTACTGAAACTTTATTCTGGTGTTATTTTTTCCTAATAAATAAAGTAGAATTCAGTGGCTTAACACTTTTACCAGTCTTTTGGTTTTGCCTCTTAGTGCATAATTGTTCTTTACAGAATTAAAACTTTAATGACAGTTCTTTTAATCTAAATTTAATTCTAAGTTAACTGCTTGTGTGTAGTATCTTTATATTTGGCAAACAAAGTGAAATAAATAGTGGTATATTTTTTCTGCAAAGGAAGAATGTTCACAGTGTTACCGAATCATATTTTTACATGGCTTTTAAAATGTCTTTTTCTCCACACAGAATGAAGATGTTCGACCTCACATCAGAGACAGATTTCGCTTGCATGATTTGCTGCCCCCAGATTAAGTACAAAGACTTGTCAAATCACTGAAGGGGGAGAGAATGCAGGACCCTTTTGGACTAAGACAAAAACATTGCCATTACTGTTGAAATTTTGCATTTTTGTACCCCGTCTTGCTTTTCTTATCTTTGGTGCCCAATAATAATCAAGGGTTACAGAAAGAGACTTTATCTCAGATTGAATACATACAGTAGGTAGGCTAAAACAGAAGAGTCTTTAGAACTAGTGCAACTCTGGTGAAATTTTTTTATGTACAGGACATCTGCAGTTTATAAAGAATTCTGTTTCTGCCACCAGCAGTTTGACCTGTAGTCACACAGGATTTTATGATAATAACAGAGATGAAAATGGACTTTTATTTTCTCTCTGTTTGGTGCTCTAAGTGGGTTTGTAGCCACTTTTCTGTTACTTTAAGATTCTCATTTCAACAGGAATGGCCAGTAAAAGTTGTTTTATTTTTCCTGTTAAGGTTTATAACCTTTTTACATTTTTGACCTGTATTAGATTAGATTTTCATTATGCATTCCTTTTAGTTGAGGCGCTTCCTAGTTTTCTGGAAATAGTCAGTTTTTAGTTTTTTATTATACATTTGAATGGCCGTTTTCCTGCTTTGTCTGCCTGCATATTGTATATTTGTTTAAAAATATTCTCTACTTTTAGTCCATGTAAGTTTCATTTAGAAAGACATGCATTTATATTTTGTTTCTGTAATATTCTGTAGGTGAAATCTTTTAAAAGAAATCAAAGGACTGGGTAGATAAGAATATATGAATGACTAATATTCAAAAGATTTAAACCATTGTGATGGCATGTGTTCCCCAAATGGTAATATCTTGCAATGGCACACGGATTTAACGGATAAAGGTATACCTCAGACTTCACTGTGCTCACCAATCTTTGAGGAGAATGAGTTTGGTCACCTGTTGGGCTTGATTTGGTTACTGCTGCCTTTGGTTTTCTCCAGGAATGAAGTATTCAGCACAGTGACTCAGTATTTTTAGTTATTTTGCATGGGCTGGTAGTACCTCTGTTATGCTCTTGGTTACAATCAATTTAAAACTCTGTGTAACAGTCTTGGTACCTTACAGTAGCTATGCATAATCCTGTGGCACAGTAAACTCCCAAGCCACCAATGCAGTTAATATGCTCTCATAGTGGTTTTCTATGCTATATGAAAATAGTCTTCAAGCCTTGGTTCTCTAATGCAGCTACCACAAGAGGTTGATATTTTTATAGTGGCGTGTAATCTCCTTTTCGGGAGGCTTTTTATGGAAGGTAGAATTTGTAAAAGTTAGTATGCTTTGCCTCTCGACTGCATTAACATGCCACAGGCTCAGACTGTTTTTGTGTAAAGGATGTCAAAGAACGGCACTTTTTCTAAAGAGAAGTTTGATATTTTGTATGCTTGTTAAGAAAGTACAGTATTGGAAATTAAAGGTGGACAACTGATAATTGAGGAGTATGTCACTTAATTTTTTATGTATATTACCTGTTTACTTGTACAACTTATTGTACAAATTACATGCAGCTTCATTTTCAAATGAATCCTTAAAATAAGGAAATCTTTTTAGGAAAACATTTAATTTTTGTATTTTTGATTTTAAAGGCATGAGTTATGTCAATTTTCAGTGTATTAATGAAGATTTTAACTTTTCATCAGGTTGAGTGTTTTCTTACTATATTATCTGTTGTGTATGTAGTTAGCATATTGTGTCACTGAACTGTTTAAAAAATCTAGCATGTAGAGCAAGCCTGTTTTGTGGAAAATCCTTATTCATTAAAAAAAAATAATCATGGCAGATTTTCTGCAAAAAAAAAAAAAAAAGCAAACGCATTTGCAATTCAGAATACTGGTTTATTTTTTTTTTTTTTAATTTGTTTTGGTTTGTTTTTGTTTTAATTTAAAGAAAGGTATTTTGCTTGCAGGAAAAATACTCCAGATTCATTTTAATGAGAATCTTTGAAATGTATTTATCTTTAGGGCATCTGGGCATCTTTATGCTGTTTGTCTTCTGTCTTTCTTGAAATAAAATGTACATACGTTACCTTTACATACGCTCTTGCTCAAAATTGTGAACCTAGTTACATTTCTCCTTGCTCCCCTTTTTATGCTCAAACAGTAAAACCCTAAACCTATACAAGAAGATCTAAGCTTTCAGTGTGCATTATAATTGCTGAAAGCTTTTCTGATTAAGCAAACACAGTCTCAAAGGGCTTTCCCATGATTTAAAGGGAAATGTAAGCACCTGTACTGTTGTGCCTCTGGGCACTTTAAATAAACACCAACTTTTAGTCCTCTTTTATTAATGGTAAACTGTTTTCAGTCCCATGCTAGGAGAGTTCTTTAAGTCAACTGACAAAGGAATCTAGCATAACAAGATTCTGTAAAGGAATAAAGGGAAATTTTATATGACCTGAGAAAATTTTTCGAGACCAATTTATTTTTCTTCATTACTTAATTTGGGTCATTTTAAATTTGTTAATATAAAATTTAAAATAATTTATAAAGAGACAATTATCCCGCTTCCTTCTACTTTAACATGTTTTATCCTCTCATTACCCCTAATTTTCTTTTATCTTTTGGTAAATGTTATCTTAAACACACTTCCATTTAGTTAAGCGGAGGTGTTTATTTTGTGAATTGAGATGTGCCCAGCTCCTTCAATTCACACAGGAAACATGAACTCTTAAAAACTGACTGTAGGAAATGCAGGAGAGTTGCATACCTGATAAGACACAGCAAAAGTGACCTATATACACATTAACATATCTGAAGTACATATTATAATTGTGATATTTCCAGTGATAAATGTCTGGCTTTTAAGACATTCTTTTAAATATTTGTATTATTGTTAGGATGTTTAAATCAGTTGTGTTTTTTAATTCTGTGTAATATATGTAGCCCTAATCAGATTTATATCACCATATTTCTTCTTGAGTCTTAAAGAGTTGATAACAATTTGAAACCATAATTGTTTTATATTAGCTAGTATGTATATTTATTTACCCGATGGCTTTATCTTGTTTCCCAAAATTGGGGGGGAGGGAGCTGTTGAAAGCATTGTAACTTCTATAAATGGCTATTTTCTTGTACCTGTCAGTGAAAATGGATGTGTACATTGTTTTTTTTTATATTTCTCTGGTTTTTCTGGTTTGTTTGGTTGTTGTTGTTGTTGTTGGCTTTTTTTGTTTGTTTGTTTTTTTAAGTGTTAAACATAGAATGGTTTAAAAAAGTTATCTTTGGCCAATGACTTTTTCAGCTAGATAATTACTTTTATTCTGCCTTCTAAAGAAGTTTGTTTTCATTGTTTTGTTCAGTCAACTTGCCTGAAAAAGAGAGACTTCATCTCATCAATGAAGAAAGCATGTCATTATTCCTACAAATCTTTACAGCGAGCACAGAATTCTTCATAAGGATCAGATCTCTTCCACATCTTGTGTCAGTCACATAAAGCTGAAATGTAAAGGACACTGAAGCCTTCATTTAATTGTACTAACACGATGGTGTTATATACCACATCATTAGCTAGTTAAGGTTTTCTGAACTGACTTCTCTTTGTCTTCCTAGGTATTTATTTGTTATCTCTTTTAATCTTGTGTATCTAAATTAACTTAGTTAATAGTTACCCACTGAATAACTATGCCAAGCAACTAGGAAAGAATGTTTATTTTATTTCCCCTTATAGGGGAAGAGTGGACTGGGAACAAAAATGTATGGGCCAAAAGGCCTTAGGTTGTCATTCATTCACTTTCTTATTCCTCTCATGAGCTATATTTGAGTATAGTATTTTTTCAGTGCTGATATGCTTGATTATGTCATTACTTCTCATATCTTCCCAAGTTGAAAGCCTGCTAGGAACCTATATAAAACACATTTAAAATTTTCAGAATAAGAACCACAAAACTCAGTATCTTATATTCAAATGCCACTTAAATTATTATGGGAATCCAAGTCTCACTCACTAGGATACATTTTTATAAAATGTTTCTCTGTATCTTGAATTGAAATTACTTGCTCAGAGGCAAGAGTTCTGGGGTATAATGTGTTTTGAGAAATTTTTAGAAAGGGGAGAAGAGAGCAGCAAGTTTATACTTAGTTACTTTATGGTTTTGATATTAGTATTTTAAAATACATCAGTGTTTCCCAAACCTGACCATTAGAATAGTTGTGAAGAGCTTAAGAAATACAGATTCCAAAAGCCTAACCCCCTGCAAAACTGTCTGGATGGATCTAGAGTGGGGCCTGAGAGTTGTGTGTGTGTGTGTGTGTGTGTGTGTGTGTGTGTGTGTGTGTGTGTGTGTGTTTTAAAGACCTCCAGGTGATTCTAATAGCCAGCTTTGGGAAATCACTGTTTTAAATAATGTGATGGTGTTTGAGAGTAGGCAACTAAAATAAAGTTTACCAGACATCTCTGGTAGTTTTTTTTTAAACCGGGACCAGATTTCACAGAACTTACTCAAGATACATGGAGGAATAATAAAGAAGATTGAGGCTACTGCTCATTATCATTCTTATCTCCTACTTTTTAAGAGTTTGCATTTCTAGCACTTGGAATAGTTGATCATATATACAGCTGAAGGACATCCCTGAATGAGACCATTATATATATTAATTGTAAAATATTTCACTATTTTTTTATTTTATAAATCTTTGTAGAAATAAGCAATTAAATACTACTTTCATCTTTTGAAATGGGATTTTTCAAGGCATTGTCCTTTTGGCATTAAGGTAGGGGGGAGTTAATATTCTCTCTGCCTTTTTCCATGTGAATCAATATAAAAGTCATGGATATTTAAAAATCTCAGTTTAATTTCTACATATTTACTATGCAGTATAGCCGTGAACAAGTAATGTAGACTTAGTTTTCTCATCTTCAAATGCCCTGATCACCCTACCTCACAGGGTTGTTGTGGGGATAAATAAAACTTTTATGGAAGCACTTTTCTTTGACGATATTTTATCAGCCATTAGAAACAATCTAACAGCTTATATTTGTATAGTGCTTTTTTGCTTGCTTGTTGCAATTACGTGATTTTTTCACATTACTTTCCCCTTTGATATCTTCAGGATGTACCTGTAAGGAACACAGAATAGGTTACAGACAGGCAGAATGACAATTTCTGGAACTACTGTGTGCAGAAGTGGAATAAAATGTGAATAAAGGGGCTAGTTTTGAAAAAAGAGATGATGGCAAAGAACCAGATTATGGTGAACCTAAGATGAGGAATTTCTACTTGATGTAGTGGGCAAAATAACATGAACCAACATAACTACAAAATAGCATTCTGGTTCCACCCCGATTTCTGTGATGAGACTTTTTCTTCTTTACTGAGCAAAACTGACATTGTGTAAGTTTAAGGTATATGGTATGAGGACTGGATACAAATATTTGAGATGTTCATCACAATAAGGTTAACATCCTTCACCTAATTACCATTTTTGTTAGGGTGAGATGAGAACATTTAAAATCTACTCTGATAGCAACTTTCAAGTATACATTTACAGTACTAACTGTAGTCCCTATGATGTACACTAGGTCCCCAGAACATTAGATCCTCATACAACTGGAGGTCTACCCTTTGACCAGCATCTCTTCATTTCCCCTAGCCCCAGGCTGTGATGAGATTTTTAAGTATTTTCCCTAAGCTCCAAAGGAGTTTGATGCACATACAGGTTTGAGAGTCACTGAAGTACAGGGCCTTTAGAAATAAATGACCTGGCTGGCTTAGAAGAGCATGGAACTCTTGATCTGAGGGTTGTGAGTTCTGCCCCACATTGGGTGTAGAGATTACTTTAAAATCTTAAAATGACGACTTCAGGTGAATAGTTGACTTGGGAGTTTGGTTAATAAAAGGAGCTTTCAGGATCAAAAGATCTGATTTCAAGTCCATAGGTACTCATTAACTTACTAGCCAAAAGCAGGTATCTAAGCCTCAATGTGTTCATCTGTGCAAAGGGTGCACCAAGATGTACTTTTCAGACTTACAAAGATGAATGATATCAAGACATCATAAACTGTAAGGCAATATACAAATAACTACCAGAATAGAAATGGTAAAGCAGCTAGTTCTCTTGCAGATATGCAGGAGATATACATGCACAGTGTTTGGGGAGATGTCTGAAGCTGAAAAGGACAGCAGAAAATCAAGGCATTGTAATAACCACATGTTAGTTTTTTAAGAAAAACATGAGCAGTAGGGTGCATTCACATGAAGACCACAGAAGTGATTGTGGAGAGGTCACCTCATAAGAATGTGTTTAATGAAAATATGCTGAGTGTTAAGAAAAGTGGATGATGAAGACAGTACTGAATGGCTTGAGAAATCTGGTAAGTAGTTGGGGTAGCAGGCTTATATAAATGGTTTGCCAAGTTAGTAGTTGCTTAGTAATGGATGAACCAAATGAACTAGAACTTTTGGTGGCTATCATAGTGAGCTTTAATGTTATATTTGGTGTATGGCAATATTTGTTGAAAGCTGTAAGTAGCCTTCCTAATGACCGTAACAGTCATTTTAAAGCGCTGCCTTACTATGTGTTAGACAGTATTCCAGGCTCTATGAACGGCAGAAGAAAACAACCCTGACATTGCCCTCAAGCTTACAGTCTAGCAGTGAAGACTGATAATGTTGGGAAAAGAGTCATGAAAGGGAAGAATGGCTTTGAGAATGCCACAATCTAGTCTGGAACCAGGCTTGGGTTGACTGAAAAAGCATTAGGTTGAGATCTGTAGAACATGTACTGAAAGAATGTAAAGCCAGGCTTGATTGCAGGTGGAGGGGACATAACATCAAGCAAGGAAGTATATGATCGGATTTATCTTGAAAAGATCACTTTACCATACAGGGAAGAGAGGGGGTTGGTGGGAGATCAGTTAAAAGAGTTACAAAAGGCGGCCTAATTCAGGGCTCCTGGGTGGCTCAGTTAAGCCTCCAACTCTTGATTTTGGCTCAGATCATGATCTTGCAATTTGTGTGTTTGAACCCTGTGTCAGGCTCTGCATTGACAGTGTGGAGCCTGCTTGGGATTCTCTTTCTCTGCCCCTCCTCTGCTCTTGCTCACTCTCAAAATAGATACATAAACACATTGGGGCACCTGGGTGGCTCAGTCCAGTTGAGCATCTGATTTTGGCTCAGGTCGTGATCTCACGGCTCGTGAGTTTGAGCCCCGCGTTGGGCTCTGTGCTGACAGCTCAGTGCCTGGAACCTGCTTCAGATTCTCTCTCTCTCTCTCTCTCTCTCTCTCTCTCTCTGCCCTCCCCCAACTCGCACTCTTTCTCTCAAAGTATAAATAAACAGTAAAAACAAGATTTTTTAAAAAAGATACATAAACACATAAACTTTAAAAATTAAAGTTAAATAAGTTAACCTAATTCTCCATACAACGTCTTCCCTTTCTCGTAAGACCACAAACATTCGGTGCTAACCTAATGGACAGTCTGAGGCCAGGAGGTTGGTAAAGTCTTAGGGAGAGTATGGACTGTCCATTTAACTGACAGGAATAGGAAGATAACTGTAGGATTTTATGGCACCATATAAAAGTAAGAGCAAATGTATAGGAGTTGAATGGAGACAGATGCTGTCATTCATGTCTTACAAAATTCTTGGGTAGGCTTTTTTGGGTAGCGGTTGGGGTTAAATGAAAAAAGTCAGTTCCTGTATCAAATATAAATCAAATCTTTTTACATATGTAATGACTCATTACATATTTTGGCACTTTATAAATGTCTTAACTTGGTCCTGTTTGCAATTAAAACTTCCTCTTCAGCCTTACTTCACTTAATCTCTGAGATTTTGAGTCTAGTGCTTAAGCCAGTTCACTTAAAAAGAAGCCATTGGCATCTCCATTTCTGCTGTTATTTACTATCCTGTGGTCTTTTTTTTTTTTTTTTTTTATGTTTATTTATTTTTGAGACCGAGAGAGACAGAGCATGAACAGGGGAGGGTCAGAGAGAGAGAGAGACACAAAATCTGAAGCAGGCTCCAGGCTCTGAGCTGTCAGCACAGAGCCTGACGTGGGGCTCAAACTCACGGACCATGAGATCATGACCTGAGCCAAAGTCAGAAGCTCAACCAACTGAGCCACCCAGGCGCCCCTATCCTGTGGTCTTAATGATGAAGTTCTTGTAGGCAGAGATTTTAATATTAATTTTTTCAACAAACATTGATCAATTACTCTGGTCATCTGTAAAATAAGAATACTGTTCTGTGTGATTTTAGGGCTCCTCTAGAGGACTAACATGTTAATCACAGATTCATTTTAAGGACTGAATAAATTCTCAGCACGTAATTCTATTTTTTTTTTTAATGTTTATTTTTGAGAGAGAGCATGAGTGGGGGAGGGCAGAGAGAGAGGGAGACAGAGGATCTGAAGCAGGCTCTGCACTGACAGCAGCAAGCCTGATGCGGGGCTCCAACTTGTGAAGTGCGAGATCATGACCTGAGCCTAAGTAAGACGCTTAACCAACTGGGCCACCCAGGCATCCCTGGCACATAATTCTAGACAATTGTTTCCCTGCTTCCTCATTTCAAAAAGCAACACGCGCAATACTGTGAATTCTCAATTTCTGCCTCAAAAATCTATCAATGCTGCCTACATATAGCCCATGTATTTTTCCATGGCATCTCCACAAACCATTTTCAACTGCATGTGGTTTAAAACCTTCAAGTTAATATCCCCAGAACCTAGAACAATACTGAGTACAGGGTAGGCACTTGATAATTATTTGCTAAATAAATAAATGAATGAATGAGTTCACACTTCAAAGTATGGACTTCTATTTAAAAGTCCAGAAAATTGATTCATTCAGGGCACCCCAGAATTGATGAGATTCAGGGGAATTGGTTCATACCAATTAAACTCATGAGACACTAGTTTTTAAGCCAGATTTCAATTTCTTTCACTTACTGGAAAAAGTTTTCTCCCTATGAAACTAGATTACAATCAGATGCCTCCTTGGTTAGGGTGAAACAAGAGAAAATCTACTGAAAATGAATTATAATGTCTAATATCAATTCAACAGGATACCCCTCTACTAGATATCGGCCAAATATCTAATAGATACTTACCTTTTCTCTAGAGACTTTTCTCAGAGACTTAGCCTTTTCTCTAGAGACTCACAATCTTGTTCTTTGGATTTTCCTTCCCTATGCTTCACCTTCTTTCTGTTAACTTTTTTTTTTTTTTTTTTTTTTTTTTGTCTTTAAGATATATTGTCTCAGAACATCTCCAGGCAAGTTAATACAGATAACTACACTAATGACAAATGACTAATCACCACCATTATTACAGATACATATATTGCTTTCCTGAGACTCTACCTTGGGGTAGTTGATTGGATCTGGCACCTTCTTAACCACTTATTTACTATTTACTAGTTCAGGTTACTGCTATAATGCTATAGATTTACTAGTAATATAATAAAAGAAAAAGGACCCAAATTTTCTTTTCAGACCACCTTTCTTTCATGAGGGAGGAACAATGAATGACCTGATGGGCAGGTTTTTCTTGGTAACAAAAACCGAGTTCTGCATAAAATTTATTCATGCAGTCATTCAACAGTTACTAAGTGCCTACTATGTGGCAAACACAGACTTAAATATAGCAGAGCCTAGCCTCTAAAGATTTCTTACCTGTAATTAGACTACTAGGATGTACCTGTTAAAAGTTTTTGCTGAGGCCAAGAATGAAATGTACTGGAAAGATGCTGGGGTACCTTATAACATCTAAAGAAGAGCTGGACAACTGGACATCAAGGGTAGGCAGGAGGAAGTGAGGTGGCCTGGAAAATCATCACTTCATCAAGAGTTGTGGTCTTCCCTTCAGGGTGTTGTCATCAGTCACTAAATTCTAAAGTCCTGGGAAAGAGACTCTGTTAACGCTGCGTAACAATTCACTTCGAAAGTGAAAAGGCTTGGGGTTCCTAGGTGCCTCTGTTAAGTGCCTGACTTGATTTCGGCTCAGGTCATGATCTCACAGGTTCATAGGTTTGAGCCCCACATTGGGCTCTGCACAGTTCAGAGCCTACTTGGGATTCTCTCTCTCCCTCTCTCTGCCCCTCCCCTGCTCGTTCGCCTCACTCTTGCTCTCAAATAAACTTAAAAAAAAATTTTTTTTTTTTTAAGTTAAGAGGCTTAGGACTACTCTAACTCATCTGTGGGTTGATGGGACTCAGCTGGGCAACTCTTGCTTTCCGTCTTTTGCAGTTGCATTCAAACGTTAGCTTGGGATGGAATCACCTGAAGGCTCAATTAGGCTGGATGTCGAAGATGGCTTCTTTACTTCCATGTCTGGCATTTTTGCTGGCATATCTGGAACAGCCAGGGGCTGGCTGGCTCTCTCCCTAAACACCCTCTCTATATGGTTAGTCAGAAACAGCTTGGTGGTCTTAGAGAGTAGTAAGGCTTCTTAAATGGCTGCTGGCTACCACCAGAGTGAACATTCTAAAAGGCGCAGGTGGAAGCTGCAAGGTTTGTTATGGCTTAGCATCCCATGTCACTTCTGCCCTATTCTACTGGTCAAAAATGCATCATAGGGCTAGCCCAGACTCAGGGAGAAGAGATTGCATAAGGGCTTGAATACTATTCATTGAAGGGCCAACTGTGGAGACTAGCTACAAAGAGAATTGATAGTTCCACTGGGTTATTTACATCCCACCTAGGGGCAGTTCCAGATTTTATGTAGTTTGAAGCATACACAATTTGGAGGGCTTTTTTGAAGAGTGTAAGGGGTCTGTGCAATGAGGGGCCCTGAAGGTAAAGCTTCATTAAACTTCACAGTTATTTGTTTTTGACTGCCCTTCCCAAATTAGCTATGGTAAGGGAGCAAACACGGCTTTTAGGAGCCCACATATTCTTGTGTACTAGAACAATTTCCTGAAAAGGAGGAATCACTGTGAGCTCACCCCCCCCCCCTAAAAAAAGTGTACAGTGTTCAGTTCAATATAATCTGATCATTTGAATGAATAAAACCCAGGTCCCCTGACTTCCAAAAGTGAATTTTCAAATATATTCCACAGTATTTCATTTGTCTTATAAATAAAACAACAAAAAACTGGTAGAAGTGGAAGGATACTTTTTTTTTTTTTAACTTACTATGCTTTCTATGCCTTTTTTTCTTTGGCTGCTCCTTAAATATTGATGTTCTTCAAAGATTCTTCTCATTCTATATACCCTAGTTTCACATGATTCCATCCACTACCATAATCAGATGACTCCTAGTCCTCTCCATAACCCAGACCTCTCTAGTTCCAAACATGTACTAGATATTTCTATTTGGATGTCCCACAAGAATGTCAAGATCTATGTGGCCAAAAGTTAATTTATCCTTATTCTTTATTATGATGAGAGGCACCATTCAGTTATTTTCAAAAACATTTATTGACCATTTACTATATGCCAGGCACTAGGAATATAGTAGTAAAAACAACAGACAAGGTCCCCATGCTGCAAACAGACATTAAATATGTAAACAGGGTCATTAAAGATTACGATAAATGCTATGTCAAAAACAGAGCAATGAGATAGAGTAACTGGGGGAGGCTTCTTGCAGGCAGGAGATCAGGAAGAGCTCTGCAAAGGTAGCATTTGAACTCTGATATGAAAGAAAACCAACCATGCAAAGAGGTGTGGAAAGAACACTGTAGGCAGAAACAGTATCAAGTACAAAGTCCAAAACTAGGAAAAGGGTTAGTAGCCTTATAAGGCTAGAAGCAATGAAGTTAATGAGAGAGAATGACATAGGGGGTTGACAGGAGGTAGGAGTCAGACTTGTAGGGCCTTATATGCCATAGTAAGGAATTGGAATTTACTCTAAAAATAACAAGAAGCCAGGGGCGCCTGGGTGGCTCAGTTGGTTAAGTGTCTGACTTCAGCTCAGGTCATGATCTCACGGCTGGGCTAGTGAGTTTGAGCCCTGCATCGGGCTCTGTGCTGTCAGTGCACAGTCAGCTTGGATCCTGTTTCCCTCTCTCTACCCCTCCCCGCAACCACCCCCCACACCGTTTGCGCTCTAACATTTAAAAGAACAAGAACAAAAAATAAAAAAATAAAAACAAGAAGCCACTAAAGGCTTTTCAACTGGGAGAAAGGGGTGTCACAATCTGATTTACATTTTTAAATAAGCAAACTGCCTGGTGTGTAGTGAATGGATCGTGGAGGGAAAGGTGGCAGAAGGAAAACCGACTGGGAAGTCATCATAGAAGAGTCTAGAGAAAGTTTGGATGAAGGTGGTTGCAAAGAGATATGGGGGTAATTAAATGTATTCAAGATTAATAGTGGAAGTAAATCAAAGAACTTGGTGACTGAATTTAGGAGCTGAGAGGAAGAAAGCAGAGATAGGTCTCGGTTTTTTGACTTCGGTACCTGGAGATTGGTGTCACCACCACTCGTTCAATCTCCAAAAGCACTATCCTCTACTGCTCTCTCCCACTTCCCCTCCATATCCAACCAGTCACTGTTATAAGTTGGGATTATCCAGAGAAACAGAACAAACAGCATGTGTGTATATACATAAAGAGATTTATTTTAAGGGATTGGCTCACACGATTGTAGGAGCTGGCAATTCTGAAATCTGCAGAGCAGGCCAGCAGGCTGGAAACCCAGGCAAGTGCTGCTGCTGGAGTCCAAAGGCAGTTTGGAGGCAGAATTCCTTTTTCTACAGTGGTTTTTTTATTTTTATTTTTATTTTTTTTTAAGGCCTTCAACTGATTGGATAATGATTAGGATAAGACCCATCCACATTTTGGGGGTTAATCTGTTTTACTCAAAGCTTACTGATTTAAATGTTAATCACATACAACAAGTACATTCACAGCAACAACTAGTGTTTAACTAAAAACTGGTTATCACGGCCAAGCCAAGTTGACACATAAAATTAACCATCACAGTCAATAAATTGTTTTGACTCTTAAACATTTCCCAGATTGGTTCTTTTCTTTCTGCTACCATTGCCTTACTTTAGGCTTGTGTTCTCATTTAATTAATTCATAAAATATTTACTTTATGGTATTAGATACTGTGCCAAATGGTGGAAATACAACTGTGAATAAAAGATTATTGCACCCTAGGGACCTTGCATTCCAGCCTTTCCCTGCCTTCTGCTAGCCTCCCTCTAATTTAGCTTTATAAAAGGATGACTGTATATCATTGCCTCTCATACTTTAACATGGAGAGTCATGAGGACCTTGTTAAAAGGCAGATTTTGATTCAGTAGGTCTGGGATGGGGTCTGAGATTCTGTATTTCTAACAAGCTCTCCAGATATGGCTGTAGATGAGGAATAAACTATGAGTAACTGGGCTGTACAAAATCTCTTTAAAGACCATGTTTATAAAATATGTATTTGTAGGGGCGTCCGGCTGGCTCAGTTGTAAAAGTAAGCAACTCTTGGTCTCCAGGTAGTCAGTTGGAGCCCCACATGGGGTGTAGAGATTACTTAAGTAAATAAACTTAAAAAATAAAATAAAATGTGTATTTTTAGACTCCCTGAAAAGATACACAAGAAATAGATAACAACTGTTGCTCCTAAAAAGAACAGAATGGCTGATCATTGTATATACCCTTTTATAACTTGGATTTTATACCAAGTACGTGTATTACATATTCGAAAATAAATTAACAACAAAAGTAAAAACACCTGAAACTGCTCCTCTCTTAATACTCTGCAATGGAGACCAGTGGCCCAAAGGGCAGAGTGCAGTTTAGCCCATCTTAAACCCTTTATTATGATCAGTTTACTTATTCAGCTTATGTCGAATGTTGCCAGTCAGGTCAGGGACCACAGGCATTCTTTCCACCGGAAATGCACGTGAGCAAATTTCACTTGGTCTTTCAAACTCCAGGTTCCGCAGAACTTACCCCAGGAAGCCTTTCATGCATCCTCCCGCCCCCCGCCGTTAAATTTACCTTTTTACATTTAACCTCATAATGCTTCTTTTTGTTGCAATCATCACACTGTGTCGAAATTTTGTTTACATGTCTATCTTTGCTACTTGATTGTGCGCTCCTTGAGGACAAGGCTAGAGAGGACAAGGCCTAGCGCAGACCGACTTCCGAAATTATTCTGCGAAAGAATCATGTACTGGCTGGCCTCAAGGGGCTCACAGGAAGGGACAATCCTCGAGTTCTGGGGCTCTCTTCGATCCCTTCGTGAATAACTCAAGGCAAACGCGCCAGGAGCTGAATTCGAGTACCTTGGCTGAGAAGGCCGCCAAGAATGCGGCCCTGTCCACTTGCTCCTTCCCGGGCGCCCGGTCCTAGCCGGCGTCCAGAGCAATCTCCCCTCGTCCAGCGCGCGACGCCTCCTCCGGGGGTCGGGGCCGCGGGTCCGCCGCCCCCACTGGCGGGCGCGGCTTGGAAAGCTTGGGGGTCTCCTTGGTATCCGCCAACAGCTCCGGGCGGCGGCCACAGTGAAGACAGGGAGGGCGCACCCGGCCGGTCGGGGCGGGGCTGCAGTTGGCAGGGAAAGGGTAGCAACGACGGGCGAGCACCAAGCGCCAAGGAAGGCGCGCTTCTAACTTCCTCGCACGTATGTTTCCTCGCCGGGACCCACGCTGGGGCAGCCGTCTCCCGTGCGATTCCTCTCTCCCCGCCCCGCTACCTCCAGGACCACTACCTCCACGCTGTGGGGTAAGGAACACTCAGTCTCCCTCTCCCGCCGACTCCCGCGCTGTCGGCCGCATTCCACGCCCCCTTCACGCCCGCGCGCGCGTCGCCGCTGCCGCCGCCGCCAGAAGAGGCGGGGCCTGGGCCCCGGCGCAGAGTCAGCCACGGTCCCAGCCTGCCCCGCGCCGGCCAACGAGAGCAAAGTCAGTGACTCACCTCCGCCGCGCTAACTCCTCGCTAGCTCTCCCCTCACACACGCTCACACCCGGTTCGAGATGGCGGCGGCAGCAGCGGGGGACTCTGACTCCTGGGGTGAGGGGAAGTTACGAGGGACAGGGGCTGGGCCGGCGTTGGCCCCAAGCTGAATCGGGCACTAACGCGGCTCGCTCTCTTCCGTAGACGCTGACACGTTCTCCGTGGAAGACCCGGTGCGGAAGGTGGGGGGCGGCGGCACCGCCGGCGGGGACCGCTGGGAAGGCGAGGACGAGGACGAGGACGTCAAGGTGGGTGCGGGCCGGTACTCCGGGCCTCGCGGGAGCGAACTGGCGCTGTCTCGGGCGGGGATGCCCGCCGAGGGGCGAGCTGGTGGACTCTGGGCCCAGGGGCGCCGCCCGAGCCTGCGGTCTACGGGTCCAGACGCGAGCGTAGGGCCCCCCGGTGCCCTCCTCCCCTACGCTCGCCGGCCATTTGGGCCGGAGTCGAGCAGCGTGGCCTTTTGGATTTCCTTGGCGAGGGCGGTGGCGGCCCCAGCCCCAGCCCTTCTTTAAGGGTCTGCGTCCCGGCCTGGATCCCACCCTCCAGTTGGCGACGGGAGGTGACAGCAGCGGCCGGGCCCGGCCCACGTGCAAACTTCGCGGTCTGGAGCCACTCGCCAGAATGATCTGGGAAGTTGGGCATTGAGCCCAATGGTTTATCCCATATGGAAAGTCTTACAACCACCTGCCTGTTTGAGCTCAGGTATCCCTAGGGACAGTAACTCATTTTTGTTTCTGAAGGCCCATTTGTAGAGTTTGTTGGAGCAGTTTGATGAATGAAATATTGTGCTTTAATTTTAGCCTTCCCCCCCCCCCCCACAAGACAAGTAGAAACAGTAAAGTTTACAAAATAACTTTAGACTACCCTCTCCCCACCTTGTTGTAAAAACCGAGTACTGAGATAGCCAGCAGTTAAGTTGTCAGAAACCTAGGTAGTCCTGGGAAAACGGAGAGTTGACGGAGTGAGTTATTTATTCGCATACGAACGACGCTTAAGAAAATATTGGTTAGAATAGAGGAGGGGGCCAGTGTTTTTTTTCCTATGCCTTGTTGATCTGAACCAGATTTATCCTTGTCGTTTGTTGTTGAAAACTCCTGGGGACTCATATTGGTCCAGATGACATTATGACTAGTGCATTCATTTTTTTTTTTGTTTTTAGTAGTTAACAAACATCTCAAGCCCAGAATGTTAAGATTCTTTCTAACAGAACTCTCAAAATCTTTTTACATTTGTGCAGAGTTTTTATGAATTGAGAAGATGGTTTCTCTTGGTTTTGATTCACTTAGTGTTTTACTTTCCTGACTTATACCCTTCAACACATATTGGGAGTCCTGTTAAGTCCTTCTGCTTGAGCTGAAAAAATTTAAATAGGTATCACTATGAACTTAATACTACTTATGTTTGGATTTTTTTTTTCTCCTGAGTCTGATGAGGTGGATGTCTACTTTATTGAACAGCTTGAGGTCCAGAAATAATGTGAGTTCTGCACACATTGGGGTTAATAAATGAGTAGTGCTATTGTGCATATACTTAGATGCTTCATTTACTTGTTGTATAGACATGGGAATGGATTGTGTATCATTCTCATTGCAAGATATTAGTTACCTTACTACATTGTAACAGATTTTCTATTTTGAGCATTTAGTTCACATTTGTCCTTTTACTTTTTCTGTGCTTACTGGATGCAGCAGTTAGGACATCTGTTCTGACTATTGGGAATAATTCAGCAAATGAGAAGAGAGAGAAATCAGGAAAGAAGTACCAGAAAATGAAGCTTGAAGGGAATAGTCTGGACTAATGCTATGAAGTAACCTGCCTGTGATTATTGGATCTAAATGGTGTCATTCCTGATAAATATAATTCTTACCACTTGGAACTAATTTTGGAGATTTACAGGTTGTAAGGGACCATAAAGGTCATCTTGTCCAGTCACTCTTTTAGTGCAGAATTTTTCTTTTATGCAAATATCTTATTTCTTTTACATAAACATTGAAGTTGATCTTGGAGAAAAAAGCTGAACTTGTCCATTTTATTTCTCACTTGAAATGTTGGTTTATTTCTATTGAATTTCTTCAAGATTCCCAAGGTATGTTATTCATGGAGTAATTTGATTCCTCTGCTTTAGAATCAGACAGACCTAGGTGTATATTATTGCCTTGACATTTTCTATATTTGTGGTCATAAACAAGTTTTTTTACTCTTTCCTTTTAGTTCCCCAATCTAAATTGTCCTTACAGGAGATAACTTCAGGGGGTTGTTCTGCATTTTAAATGATCTAATATGTCTAGTATTAGGCATAGTTGCCTAGCGCTTGGGAGGCACGCAAACGTTAATACTCTCTTACTTCAGGATGTTGCCTTAATTTTTCTGGCTTGCGGGAAATACCCTGTTTAGATCCAGTATCTGGGTTTATTTTGTGCCACATTTTGTGATTTCCTGAGCTCCAGGGGACTCTCCACGATGGCTCTTTACTGTGAATTTTGTGTTTTGAATGGAATGATTAACAAGCAAGTTTTTGCTTGTTCAGTTTACCAGTCTAGAGTTGAATTTTGTCACTTTGGATGGTAATGAGTAGTACCAAATTTCTGAATTTTGATGTTTTAATACATAATCCTTTTGTAAATATATGAAACAAAGCTTAGTTTTCACAAGATCAAATAATCATAGCCTTTAAATAGTATAATATATGCATTTTTTTAAGTCTTCAAAGGTAAGATGTAGAAACAGAATAAGTTCTTCGCTTTGTGTTGTCATCTAGTGTTTAACTTTTAAGAATATAGATTTAGTGTCATTTGTAATATCCTGAGAAATGAAAGGAAAACTGAGGTCTTTGTTGCAGTAATTTGCTTCAGTAGTTTACTGTTCTTCAGTAGACATTATAACATTTTGCTGTCCTTGACTTAGTTGTCTGGCAGTGACAGAAATGGATTTAGGAGAAACTATAGAATTGTTAATCATGAGGAGAGAAGGGAGAGAAGCTGTGCTTCTTCCCAATTAAAAACAAGAGAACTAGGTGTGCCTGCTTGGCTCAGTCAGTAGAGCATGAGACTCTTGATCTCTGGGTTGTAAATTTGAGTCAACTGTTGGGTATAGAGATTACTTAAAAATAAAATCTTAAAAAAAAAAAAAGAAAAGAAAAGATGAGAACTAGGAAAATAGTCTCATGTCACGGGCTGGCTTTATTTTACCTTTCTTGCTATCCTGATGTTATGCAGAGGTAGGGAGGAAGTGTTCACTTGGCATATGTCACTGGGCTCCTTCCCCATTGCTGGAGTGATGTGTAGGTTGTGTTAAGGCAATGAGTGCATATCCCCTGCAAGCAGGGACAATACAACTTTTACTTTATTTTACTAGTCTCCTAGTATTTCAATAGAATAGATTAAAAGCCGGATTTATTCAAGTTGTATAGAATTGTTTTGAGAAAACTGGCTGTGTTCAAGCATCTCTGGCATTTGCACATATAATGTTATTATACAATTCTTTTTAAAAGATCCGAGAATAAACTTAGTTGAAAACTGCCTGACTCATCCTACCCATTCAACTATCTGTTAGGATCGTATCCTGCTTAATAGCCTAAATCTACCAGAGTAAGGACATTTTTCAAGCATTAGAAATAGCATTTCTGAAGAAGGGGAGATTTTTGGGAAATACTCAGAAGGTGGGCATTTTGCCAGGAAATGGGTATCTTGAAGTGTGTAAGTTCTCATGAAAAATTCCAAACATAAACAGAACTAAAGAGAAATTTAAATAAATCCATGAGCAATCTTATTTCTTCTGTATCTCCACTTAACTATTCTCCCCTAACCAGGTTATTTTGAGGAAAATCTCAATTATATCATTTCAGTACCCTGGCAGTTTTTATAACTAGTAAGTTTTTAGTTAGGAAGTGTTTTGTTTTGTTTTTTTTTAACGTTTATTTTTGAGAGAGAGAGGGAGACAGAGGATCCAAAACAGGCTCTGTGCTGTCAGCACAGAGCCCAATGCAGGGCT
Organism: Panthera onca; assembly: GCF_046562875.1. Classification (NCBI taxonomy): domain Eukaryota; kingdom Metazoa; phylum Chordata; class Mammalia; order Carnivora; family Felidae; genus Panthera; species Panthera onca. The sequence goes on along the minus strand of NC_138344.1, from coordinate 58,786,904 downwards.
CGAACCCACAAACCATGAGATCATGACCTGAACCGAAGTGTAACGCTTAACTGACTGAGTCACCCAGGCGCCTCAGTTAGGAAGGATGTTTGGTGTTGAAAATGTGTTTGTCATGCTGGATGACTGAAAATAAATAAGCCATTTGTTTAGTGTTCATTGTCTTGATATTGCTTTAGCCAGGCATTTGAAGTAGGATTGATTAATAATAGTTCCACATGTGAAACTGGTAGGCATTGAGATGGAATTCAACGGAGTGCTTAGCCATAATACATAGTAGGATGTTAAAAACTTAATAGAATTAAATGAAGTAGACTTTAGAGGCAGGTACCTTAGCTTCCAGAAACCAGCATAGTTTTGAGATGATGGAAGAACATTTAGGCTTCTTTTAAGAACTGAACTTTGCTGGGAAGTCTAGACTTGCCAGAAGCCTGTTACACAGTTGTGAAGCCTCTTAGAGCACGTCAGTACAGCTTACAGAACATCAGTAAAAGACTCTTTTTCTGCAAAAGGTTATTTATCTAAACCAAATTACTTAAAGGGAAGTAAAAGAGTATATGTTAATTAATGGACTCTTGCTATGGGGCAGAAGAATTTTACTGCTCCTTTGAAGCTACTTCTGTTTGATGATCTATAAATACATCTTGCTTAAGTTGGAAAGCATTTTCAGCCCTAAATGTGTTCTCTGATTGCATGTGACATTCTGTAGTTGTGCATTGTAAAAATGACAGATCAGCCAACTACTGGCTGTATTATTAGAAATGTTTAAAAAGCAGGGTTTAAAAATTTTGTTTTCAGTTCTCAGTCATGTTCAATTGGGAAGTAGGTTTTAAACTTGAAAAGCAGCCATCTCTTTCAGAGCAAAGGCTCAAATGATGTTGGGTGTGTATCTGTAGAAGAGTGTAGATTAGCAAGAGATTTATAAACTGCCTCTGTTCTTTTTTTTTTCTTTTAATTTTTTTTAATGCTTATTTTTGAGAGAGAGACAGAGCACAGGTGGGGGAGGGGCAGAAAGGGAGGGAGACAGATTCCAAAGCAGGCTTCAGGCTCTGAGCTGTCAGCACTGTGCCGGATGTGGGGCTCGAATCCACAAACCATGAGATCATGACCTGAGACGAAGTTGGACGCTTAACTGACCAAGCCACCCAGGTGCCCCTAAACTGCCTCTGTTCTAAGGAAGGTAGCTAGCCATTTTAGGAGAGCAGCCTGGGTGGCTCAGCCAGTTGGGTGTCCAACTTCAGCTCAGGTCATGATCTCCTGGCTCGTGAGTTCAAGCCCCATGTCAGGCTCCGTGCTGACAGCTCAGAGCCTGGGGCCTGCTTCGGATTCTGTGTCTCCCTCTTTCTCTGCCCCTCCCCTGCTCATGCTCTGTCTCTGTCTCTCCTTCAAGAATAAATAAACATCAGAAAAAAAATTTTTAATTGAATATTACAGTTGGAAGATCTATTAGCTACCAAAAATTGGGTAAGGAATTTACTTGGTTATTGATAAGTATTCTCTGGAACCAAATAACCATTTAGAGCTTACTAAATTACAGACTTACTCTCTGTTTAAACGTGTTAAATTTTAGGTGTTTCTCTAAGAACGTTTTTTAAATTTTATCTGAACTTACTGTCAGCATTTACAAAGTCCTAGTGTTTACAGCAAATTGGGCAGATTTTGACCTTACATTTACTTTTTAGGCGCTGGCAAATTTTATAACTAAGGAAACAAAAACTCTAGTTCTTGGGGAAAACTACCTGGCCTTATGCTGTGGGAATTACGTCTATTTGGAAGTCTCTCTGTTGACTTCACTATGCTCCCTTCTTTAGGGACTTGTCCCCAGTCAGGGCAGCCTTGTTTCAAGCACTTTGGGGTGAGGGTGACAGGCAGAGCTTGCCTTTCATGGTCCTTTTATGAACGCAGGAGCAGGTGCCATAGCTGTTCCCAGGACTTGTTGATAGGACCACTGCTTTTGCTACTAAAATCCATTCTGTGGTGGAATCTAGGTAGCCTCATTATGTCAGCCCTGATGGGACAGTTTAACTTGAGTGTCTGGAATAAGATTTATACTTTGATTTAGGGAAACCAGGAACTGGGATAGGGGTGGTACATAGAGTTGGTATAAATGAGATATTGAGGGCGCAGGGATATGGATGGGGGTTGGGTGATGTTTTACTGGGAAAGGGAACTGAGAAATGCTCCTGATGTATCTGTTTCTCCATGTTGGAGGTATTGGGATGGAGCTGCTCATTTTTAGCTATACCTCTCCCCTCTTGGCCTCCTGGTACCAGAGGCTGCTAGACTTGTTTCTTAAAATTAATAGAAAACCATCACAGGCAATTTGAGGTAGGTAACTGGTATAGTTGTAGCTGGACACATCACTCTGTGCCATACCCTTCCTTTGATGAGCTTTCCTGCAATTCCAGGGGAGCTCATTCCAGAACTGATTGATAGAATGAATTTTAGTGGGGAGGGACCTAGTTCTCAGATAGTTATGGTATACTTCAGGACTCCAGTAAGAAGTTGTTTACTATGACACTTTAAACCTGGTTCCTTCATTTGTTTTGTTTTGTTTTGTTTTGTTTTGTTTTGTTTTGTTTTTGTTGGTTGGTTTGGTTCATTCATTACTTTTCCCTGAGATTTTGGGATAGCTATCTGAGGGCCTAATGTTCTTACCTATAAAATGGAGAAACCACCATCTTACAGGACTTCGTGAGGGTTAACTGTGTTACTACATGTAAGGCCCTTTGCACAGTGCTTGGTGCAAAGTAAACACTTAGTAAATGCTTTATCATCATCATCATCATCATCATCATCATCACTATCATTAATAGAGAGTGGTGAATATGTACCCCTTTGAAGTAAGCAAATGGTCTTCCTGTCTGGAGCACCACCTAAGCAGGATATCAGTCACAGACCCAGCTTTCTATATTATGTGAAGATTAAAACAATAACAAAAAACTCCTAGTAGTTAATTTTTATTTTCAACTCTAGGGTTCCTTTTGTACTGTGGTGTATTGATAACAAGCACTTAAGCAAACCAGTCAGATTATACAAACATTTGCTTTTTAATTTCTAACTCTTGTATCTTAGATGTCCAAATAATGACTAGCAGGTTTGTTTTCAGTCTGTTAACCTTGACCTGTGAGTTAAATTGCCAAGGTGAGGTGATTATAAAAATATTTTACTTTTATCCAAATTTCTTTCTACTCTGCTTGCAGAGCCTATGATAGCCTTAATCAGGATTTTTTAGTTCTCTGGTGGACTTAGAGAGTTTTATTAAAATCGAGGTTTGGTTAGTTTAAATACCTAGACTGATTCATTATGAGCTGTCTTGTTATAAAACAGAAGCTTGGTGTCATAGTTATGGCACATTAGTCAGCCTCTACATCTTCCAGCAGCAGCAGAGCCTCTTGCAATCCTGTGGTTCAGCTTCAAATGGCTATCCCTATTAAACTTAAACATTCTAAAGTCTCTGGAACCTTTAGAAAATTGTTTGATAATCAGTTTATATTTAGTTCAATGACTGTGTTAGGTGTAGAAAAGACAAGAGTGTAGATCAACCTTAAATTGCCCTACCCAAGTTAGGGAGTGGGTTCAATAAGCTATTGATCAGCTCTTGACTGCTCTTAAATACTGGGCTTAAATATTATATAGATTTAACTCATTAATCAGGGTTGTGTTGTATACCAATAATTGTGTTGTATAGGTTGTGTTGTATATCAATAATTGAGCCATTGGCTAGAATGTTGGATGTTTTCACATTTGGGAAAGTAAGAAATATAAAGTCCTTTTAATTTTTTATTTAAAACAACTGCAAATTACTTTAAGAGAAGTAGTTTTGGCTTGGTTGTCTTGTGTTAACAGACAAGTTGATATAAAATTTCATATGGAAAAACAAACATGCAAGAATGGCCAGGAGAACACTAAAAAGCCTGAAAACCTATAAGAGAGGGAACCAGCCTTGACCTACATAAAAACATACTATAATTAATTAAAGTAATGAAAGCAGTGTGGTATTGGTGCATGAAGAGACAGTAGACCTGTGGGAAAGCAGAAGTAGACCAAGTACCTGTGAAAACTTAGTATGTGGCAAATCACAGGGCTCAGGTATACTTTTTAATAACTGATGCTATGACAATTAGGTAACCATTTAGAAAAAGAGTTAGATCCATACTTCATACCACACAAAAGAAAAAACTCCATATGGACTAGAGATCTAAATAAAAAACAATGAAAGCATACATGTTTTAGAAGAAACTGACTTGATGAAATTCACCGACAATAAAAAGAAAAGACTGATAAATTTTACTGCATAAATGTGGTGGGGTGCATATGCTTCGTAGGGAAACACTAGAAATATTTCCATTAAGAACAACAAGGCAGGGTGCCTGAGTGGCTCAGTTGGTTAAGCTTCTGACTCTTGGTTTTGGTTCAGGTCATGATCTCAAGTTTTGTGAGTTCAAGCCCTGCATTAGGCTCTGTGCTGACATCACTGGAGCCTGCTTGGGATTCTGTCTCCCTCTCTCTCTGCCCCTCCCCCACTTGCTCTCTATCTCTCAAAAAAAAACCAAAAAACAAAATAATGATGCCCATCATCTCTGCCATTATTCACAGTGTACTAGAGGTTTAGCCAGTGCAGTTAGATAAATCAGTTGTGGAAGCATAAGAATTGGTAAAGAAGTAAAGCCATTTTCATTTACAGATGATATTATAGTACACCTGGAAAACCCTAGAGAATCAATGAAAGTGACAAATTAACATGTAAAAACCAATTGTATACACAAATAATAACCAGTTAGAGGACATAACAGGGAAGAAAAAAAAAACCCCTCCAATTTACAGTAGGAACACATAAGAGAAATACTTAGGAACAAACTTGAAGAGAAATTCACAAAATCTCCAAGAGGGAAACTTTAAAACATTCCTTGAAAGATACAGAAATAGACTTGAACAAATGGAAAAACAGCCCTTTTCCTTGGCTAGGATGGCTCAACATTATGAAGATGTGCATTTTCCTAACATTAATTTACAATTTTAATGCAGTACAAAAAAAAAAAAAAAAAAACACACTTCTTTCTGTGGAGTTAGATAAGTTGCACATGGAAAAATAAACAGGCAAGAATTATTAATAGAAGTCCTTTTCTTTAGGATAACTGGGATGATGATGATGATGAAAAAAAGGAGGAAGCAGAAATAAAACCAGGTGAGCCACTGGGGTTCCTTCATTTTTGGTTTTATATCTTGGTGAGCATGTAATACTTAAGACAAATGACAAAATGCTTGCAAAATTGAAAATTTTTGTGTTGAGAAACCAAACACCCTTCCATTCTCACTTTATTCTCTTCTCCTCCCATCTCTTCTCTCCCCTCAAAACATAATCAGATTGGATACTGCCTGCCACTTTCTGTTTGAGTGCTGCTGTTAGGAGACAGTAGAGGAGGGTGTGATCTCATATTTTAATAATCTAAATCCTGCTGAAAGCACTGGGGAAATATGAAGGGAGATGTTTGAGTCCTAGGGGTCAGATCAGAGAAGAGAAAGGAAGAGTCCCAGAACTTTCCCATTGTTATTCACGAGTAAATCACCATATGAAATTGGAGCTAGGAGAAGTTTGGTCTTTTGAAGTATATTATTGTTATGTCTGTCTCATCCACAAACTGGAAAATATTCAAGGTAACTGTGATTAAAACATTTCTTTCAGAAGTAAAAATTTCAGAAAAGAAAAAAATAGCAGAGAAAATAAAAGAGAAAGAACGGCAGCAGAAAAAAAGGCAAGAAGAAATTAAAAAGAGGGTAAGTAATATTCATTTCCTGAAATACAGAATTCTCACATCAGTAATGCTACATTGTCTTAATAGACAGCAAGTATTACCTAGCAGTCTGACGGGCTTTGTAAAGACAATAAATGGACACTATTAGAGAAGTAAATCCCCAAACTGAATTCTGTGTCTCCCTCTCTCTTTGCCCCTCTGCCTCTTGCGCGTGCTCTCTCTTTCAAAAATAAATATTTAAAAAAGCCCCTCAAAATAAAAGTAGATAAATTATCATAATGAATAATCATGTATGTCACCTAAATTTAACAGTTGCTAATATTTTGCCATATTTGCTTCATCTTTTTTTGTTAAAATCAAGTAAATAAAATGTGCATTTTATCTTTAAATACTTCAGTATGCATCTTTGAAAAAATCAAAGCTGTTTCTCACATGATTACATATCTAATAGGATGAACAGTAATTTTTTAATGTCATCTAATATTCAGCGTATATGGGTTGGTTTTTTTGTTTGTTGTTTTGTTTTATTTTGTTTTTTGAGAGAGAGAGAGTGCACAGACAGGGAAGGGGCAGAGGAAGACAGAATCTCAAGCAGGCTCCACGCTCAATGTGGAATCTAATGTTGGGCTTGATCTCATGACCGTGGGTTCGTGACCTGAGCTGAGATTGAGTCGTACCCTTAACGAACTGAGCCACCCAGGTACCCCTATATGTGCCCAATTTCTAATTGTCCCAAGATATCTTTTACATATGGTTTGTTTAAACAAGGACCTTAGATTCATTGCATTAGGTTGTTAACATATCCTAAGTCTCCTAGAGTATCTTTCTCTCTGTCTTAAAATGACAGTAAGGGCGCCTGGGTGGCTCAGTTGGTTAAGCATCCAACTCTTGATCTTGGCTTAGGTCATGATCTCATGGTTCATGAGTTCAAGCCCTGTATCATGCTCTGGGCTGATAGCTCAGAACCTGCCTGGAGTTCTGTTTCTTCTTCTCTCTGCCCCTCCCTTGCTTATGCACATGCATGTGCTCTCTCTCTCAAATAAACTTGAAAACAAAAAGTAAAATGACATTCACTTATTGAAGGGAGGAGCCCATTTGTCGTGTAGAATATCCCACCTTTTTGATTTGTCTGATTGCTTACAGTTGCAATTTCCTGTAACTTGGCCGGTAAGTCTAAAAGTTTGATGGGATTCAGATTAAACATTTTTAATTGGAATGCTTTAGAGGTCATGCTATGTGCTTCATATTGCATCATATCACATCAAGAGTCACGTAATATCTGTCCTATTATTAGTGATGCTAAAATTGATGACTGGGTTAAGGTGGTAACAGTCTGATCCTTCTATTATAAAATTACATATTCTTGTAAGTAATCCAATTTCACATCAAGCTCCCACCCATTAGTTTAGTGTTAGTAATGATTGTTGCCTAATTATTTTATTACGGACTGCAGAATGGTGATTTTTCTCATCCAGTGACTTCTCTTCCATTTGTTACTGGCTGGCTTTTCTTCCTCCTCTTCTACTTGCTTTGCTGTTTGATTACTTTGATATGGTTTGTGCTAGAAAAGCAGAGTAAAAGCTTAATTGTTTTCTTGTAATCACTAATTTCCAGAGTAAGGAGGGAGTGTAATAGTAACTTCAAAGGGTTGAAAAATGAGGGGTTTGTGGGTTTTTTTCTTTTGAGTAAATTTGTAGATGTACAGGTTTTTATAAATTTTACTCAGATACAGTAATTATTCTTTTGATGCTCAAATTTTCCCAACTTTGGCCAGTAGGAAACCCTTTCATTTGTTCTAATGTTCATCCTTTTGACAGAACCCTATTAGTCTTTGAAAACTTCTTGCTTTCTGGCACAATAAGTGCTGGGCTCACCTGGTAAACTCTCTTCTTTAAGCCTGGAATGTGCTACTTCCCTGAGGTTTTTAGACCCATTTTTATAGGTGAAGCTAGGAAAGAAATAAATGCATGAGTATATGTGTTGTGTATGTCAGCGTTAGTTCATGGATTCTAATAATGGTAACATAATTGTTTATTTGCTTTTCTACAATACCAGTAATACTAACAATGTTTGTAGGATTTCTTTGCAATTCTTTTTGCATTGAGAATATATCCTCTAAGGATGTATAATTATGTTCTGGGTTCTAAAGTCATTTGTATTATTTTGTGTCAGTATGTCTTTTGATACACATTTTAGAGTTATTTGTTATCGTTTCCATTTTTAAAGTTTTAAAGTTTTATTTTTTATGTAACTTTATTTTTTAAACATGAAATAATGTTCAGAAGGCAAAACCATACGAAAATGGTACACTCAGAACTAAGTCGCAAACATCCATTCCTGTCCTGTCCTCTCCTCTCCATCCTGTTCCCTGTCACCCCCTATAATAAAGCATTTTCACTAGTTTTTGGTTTATTCTTTTTTTTTTGTTTTTTGTAGCTGTATGGTATTCTGTTGCTACAAATATGTACCATATTTTATTTCACCAGTCTTCTAGTCATGGGCAGCTGGATCTTTTTCCCCCATTCCTGTACTTGAACTAACAGTACTTCCATGAATAGCCGTATCTGTGTGTCATTTTTAATGGGTATAGTCATATTTGTAGGATAGATTGTCAAATGAGAGATTGATGGGTCAGAGGGCAAATTACATTTGTAGTCTTGCCAAGGGTTCTAATTGCCCTCTGTATGGGGTTGTACCAGTTTGCATTTGCCAACAATGTATCAAGTGTGTTTCCCCAGTCAGGGACATTTTAGATACTTTTAAAATAATTTATACTTGCATATCAAAAATATTTACATGTGTGTTTCTATGATCGGAACAAGCAATAGAAACTTAGAACTCAGTCTAAGAAGCCATCTTGGTTAGATCTTTCTTGGTCATTGAAGTTAGAATTTGTACTTCCTTTGTTGGGTCTTGGTATTTATATCCAACATAAAGAAACCTTATTAGTTAGAGTGTGCTCAGTTTGTCTTAAGTAAAATATTGAGTTAAGATGAGTTCAGTTTTGATGCAGGAAATACTTAATAATGTCCAGGTCTACAAAGACAGTTAAGTCAAGATATTTCCTTTTTTCTTTCTAGAAAGTATTCTGAGATTTCCTAACTTGGCATAATGACATTTCTCATTTTATCCTCTCCATGAGAAACAAAATATGATGTATTTCAGAAGTGGACTTGTGAGTCAGAATCTGCAAGCTGCATAGACATAGTTAACTATGAATAGCACAAGTTCCCTTTACTTTTTTCCCACTTTAATGAATACTGTCATAGATTCTCCTTCATAGTAAAAGTGATACATTTGTTGTAGGAAGTATCACAGTATAAAGAAATGATATTCACTAAACTGTTGACTGTCAGAGAAGTAGAACTGGAAAATAACTGACAACTTCTGTTGTGTGTCTTTAAAATTTGTTGACAATGATAATGTGTTACTTTTATAATAATATAAAAATGTAAGAGGAAAACTTTTTTTAAATTTTTTTATTGTTTATTTGCTTTTGAAAGACAGAAATGGAGCATGAGTAGGGGAGGGGCAGAGGGAGAGGGAGACACAGAATCTGAAGCAGGTTCCAGGCTCTGAGCTGTCAGCATAGAGCCCGACATAGGGCTTGACCTCATGAACTGTGAAATCATGACCTGAGCTGGAGTGGGATGCGTAACCTACTGAGCCATGCAGGTGCCCCAAGAGGAAAACTTTTTTTGGTGTTTTTGTTTTGTTTTGTTTTGTTTTACATTTTTATTTATTTTTGAGAGACAGAGACAGAGCACATCTGGGGGACGGGCAGAGAGAATGAGACACAGAATCCGAAGCTGGCTTCAGGCTCTGAGCCGTCAGCACAGAGCCCGACGCGGGGCTCGAACTCACAGACCGTGAGATCGTGACCTGAGGCGAAGTCGGATGCTTAACCGACTGAGCCACCCAGGCGCCCCCAATTTTTTTTTTTTTTTTAATTAGAACGTGTGTGTGCACAAGTGGGGGATGGGCAGAGGAAGAGAGAGAGAATATTAAGCAGGCTCCTCACTCAGCATGTAGCCTGATGTGGGGCCCCATCCCATGACCCTGGGGGATCATGACCTGGATGGAAATCAACAAGAGTTGGATGCTCAACTGACTGAGCCACCCGTGTGCCCCCAAAACACTTTTTTTATGTTTGCATAGTACAGTTGGCCTTTGAACAATGTGAGGGCTAGGGGTGCTGACCCCTGCACAGTCAAAAAGCTACATACAACTTTTGACTTCCCCCAAACTTAACTATTAATAGCCTACTATTGACTGGAAACCTTACTGCTAACACAGTCAACACATAATTTTGTAGTTGTGTGTATTATATATCATATTCTTCCAGTAAAGTAAACTAGAGAAAAGAAAATGTTAAGAAAATCATGAAGAGAAAAATGCATTTGCTGTACTGTAAATACCAGAAAAAGTCTGAATAAGTGGACCCATGCTTTTCAGACCTGTTTTATTCAAGGGCCATCTGTATTGTCATATGGCTGTGCCATGTTTTATTTATTCTTTTGTTGAACATTTGGGTTATCTCTAAATTTATTGGAAATTATAAGTAATACTCCAATGGACATCCTTGTGGCTAAATGTTAGTGTGCATCTTTGGTTTCTTAAGATAAATACCTAGAAGTGCAATTGAGTCCATAAAGCATATAAAAGTTATTTTAAGACTTGATGCACATTACCAAGTTGCCCTAGAAAAGTTGTTTCAATCAATATACAGTCTTTAGCAGCAGAATGTGAGTGTGATTTTTCCCTTGTCTACAGTCTCAATTCCATATTTTTTAAAAAGGCTGTGGAAATAAACTCAGTCTTCTTGGGTTCTTAGCTCTCTCACATTAGCAGCTGTGTTAACCTTCTGTTACCATGGACAGGTTGCTTAACCTCTCTGTGCCTCAAATTTTTTTGTGTAAAATCAGGATAAGAACATCTGAGGTGTTTAGAAGGATGCCTGAAATAAACACTTTATAAGTATTTGCTATTATTTATAATTTTGTGTTTATTAAAAAAAGTTCACACAATTCAAAAATGTACTGGTCATTCGTAATCCCAGCCGTTTTAAAATTTTCTTTCTATCTCATTTTAGTTAGAAGAACCTGAAGAACCTAAAGTGCTAACACCAGAAGAACAGTTAGCAGATAAACTGCGACTAAAGAAATTACAGGAAGAGTCAGACCTTGAATTAGCAAAAGAAACTTTTGGTAAGGTGCAGGGAGGGGGTGATTGCAGTGAAGTATTGAAGTTCCAAGTGCATGCGTGGAACTGGTTACTAGTTATGAAAGTTTAGAAAACATCTCCATTTTTGGCATAACAATACTGGCGAACTTAGATATTCAAAAGTAGTTTTTATTTTATATTTGAGGTTTGAGGTTTCATTGCTTAAGGCAGAGTGAAATACATTTTCAGATTTTTTAATGATTATGTTCCGAGTATCACATAAAAGGTTATTAAGATAAATCATTGGACCTTTTCAAATAAAGTTTCCTGCTCCTTTAAATATATCAGCTGGATGAAATTTGGATGAAATGTGAGGTCTGTAGCTTTGAGGTTTAAATATTGAACTGACTATAGGGCTGTCCTATTGTCTTAAATCTGGATAAGAATGTCCCTGTGGGGCATTCACCTTCAGCTGTGCCTCTGCTCAGGATCATTCCTTTCTGTGACCCTTCTTGGCCTTCGCCATACCCAGTCTTTAGAGGGCTTCCATTTCTGTGTGTCATGCTACAGTTGTGAGTGGTACATGAGATAAAAAACATATTCAGGATCCTGTATGTATGGAAGTTCAGAGTGTTCTAGGGGGAGAGTAACATGACATGAAGGGGAAAGTAAGAAACATGGCCAAAGAAATAGTTAAAAGTTCTCCCTTTGTTTAATTAAGCTCATTGTTGTCATTACCTATTGTGTACTTTTCAGAGTAGAAGATTATGTTGAAAGAGTTAAAGAGCTTTGAAACCTATAGCTAATTGTATCCCCATCCTTCCTGCTCTTTAAAATGGATCAGGAAGGCTGACAAGTGATCATTGTCCTTTCTGTGGGAGATGTGATTTTCTCACTCCGGGAGTTGCTGGCAACCTGAGGAGTTACTTTGGGTGCTCCTGTGCACTGGCGTGTGCTTGGCAGATCTTAACCTGCAGAGGGCACGCAGCCATTATCCAGTGTCTTCATAGCATGGTAACAGCCAGCCAAGTGTTTATTAAAGAAAAGAGTTTACATGCTACTTAAAAATTCTAAAATGGGACAATTATGGATTGCAAGGCAAAAACATGGATTCATACAGCCATCATTTAGTTAATAGGGTTTTAATGTTGTATTTCTCATACTAAAATACTAAATCAGTGATACTGTTAACTCAATTTGCTATTGAGGAAGATACAAAGTATACTGTCTCTTAGCCTAGAATCCTTTTAGGCCAGATTCTTTCTGTTGGGATTTTTTAAATGTTTATTTACTTTTGAGAGAGAGACAGAGCATGAATGGGGGAAGGGCAGAGAAGGAGGGCACCCAGGTGCCCCTCTGTTGGGATTTTAATACATGGCTTACCCCTCTTAGCTTCTGGAGTCAGCTGCATACTTTGACAGGAGCCATCTGGGTTTTTGTTTTGTTTGCTTTTTCCTTCTCTCCCCATTTTACTGTGGCCTATTTTTTTTTTTTTTTTTAAGTTTATTTATTTTGAGAAAGGAACAGGGGAAGAGGGGCAGAGAGAGAGAATCCCAAGCAGGTTCCATGCTCAGCATGGAGCCCGACGTAGGGCTTGATCCCATGACAGTGGGATCATGACCTGATCCGAAAGCAACAGTCAGCCAACAGTCAGCCGCTCAGCTGATCCACCCAGGCCCTCCCCTGCTGCAGGCTATTCTTAGACATAGACTTTAAAAACATCCTTTTTGTGCCAGGGACGCTTTTGGTGCTTGGTGAAAACTACAGGTTTCCTCTTAATATGATGTTTTTTTAAATGCAGAAAATACATAGAATTTTACTTACTAAGGAAGTCTGTTATATTGAAATAGGTATAATGTTAAAAAGACGAGATACAGTAATAATGTGCTTTTTTATTAATGCAGTAAATAAGATCTAGTGGCAGGTCTATCTAATAAGTAATGTGATTTGAAAGTAATGATGACCGAAACAATATTTTAAGAGAACTACAACTGTAATGTGATATGAAAATATCTGATCTTTACTAGTAACAGGTTTTTGCTAGTTATAACCACTGTGATTTATTGCCTATAATCAAAATGGAAGGAAATGCTAAATTAGAGGTTAATGAAAATAAAGTTGTAATCTTTGATCCAAATTTGCAGACCTGCTGAATTCTGTCCAAGAACTCCAGTGGACCCAGGTTAAGAAACTCTGCTTTAGCATGAAAGAACAGCGTTGTTCAGATACCGAATTGGTTTATAAACCTAAAAAAAATCTTTCTGATATTTTTAGTGCTCCCTCTTCTCCTGCAGGTGTTAATAATACAGTTTATGGAATAGATGCTATGAACCCATCTTCAAGAGATGACTTCACAGAGTTTGGAAAGTTACTAAAAGATAAAATTACACAATATGAAAAGTCACTATATTATGCCAGTTTTTTGGAAGCCTTAGTTCGAGATGTGTGTATTTCACGTAAGTAATTCTAATCTCTACTTCTGTAGGTGGATTTTAGTAACAGCCCATCATAGGAGGATGGAGGTTGAGTTTTTTTGGGATGCTATAATAGACTTAGGATTTCCTTTTCAGAAGTTACCTTGGGAATGTTCTGCAAATACCCAGTGAGTTTGAGTGGTTTTGTTTTTTTGAGGCTCTCTTCTTAATTTTTTTAAAATGGCTTCCCAAAGGGACATCTGGACTTTGCTGATACAAAGCTGATAAAACACTAGCTTATTCTTTTATCTAATTATATCTTTAAAAAAATTTTTTTTTTTAACGTTTATTTTGAGACAGAGAGTGCAAGCAGGGTTGGGGCAGAGAGAGAGGGAGACACAGAATCCGATGCAGGCTCTGAGCTGTTGGCTCCCCTTATCTAATTATATCTTAAATGGACGAGGAAGTATCTTTTGGGGAAAATTGTCTCTCCCCATACGGAATTTTAGAGCTGAGTGCAACCATAGTAAGTGTTCATTTTACAAACAAGGAAGCCTGTGACTCTAGGTTTAAGTTGCTCAACAGAACAGGTACCTATATTCTGGGTCTGTGGGTGTGGTGCCATGCCCTGAAAGGAGTCATACATTTCAGAGACAGGGTGTGTGGGAGTAAAAACCAGGGGTGGTGTGGCACTAATGTGGAAGGGACTGTTTTTGCTAGCACTGCTGTTTTTAAGATCGAGAAAAAGGAATTCTACACAATGAACTTTCAATTGGGATTTCCTTGAGAAATCATTACTAATTTGGGTGTTCTGAATTTGATTAGTGATATACCCATAGTTGGTATTTTATTTACATATACTTTTTTTCTTCTTTTTGAAGGTGCTCTCCAACCAAAACTGAAACTCTTTTTTGGTAGCTAAAAACTGCTGTGTTTCAGCTTGGTATTTTTATAAGGATCAAAGGATGTGTTGTCCACTAATCAGACTTGTCTCCTAGTAGGATACTGAGATTTCTGAGATAACCTGTTTTCATTCTGGTTCCTGTGGTAGAAGTGGTAGAAAATAGAGACCCTAAAGGGTGGGGAGTTGTAATTTGTAGTTTTAAGAATGGTTGTTCCATGTTCATTCAGCCACTCCTCAGTGTGCATTGAGGATGTGTTGTGGAAAGGCATGGTGATCCTCCGTGTGTTTATTTTTTTGCCCCCTCACATGTTTAGATTGAGTTAAGGAGGTATGGTAGGGGACAGTATGAGCTCTAAAGACACTTTGGGTTTCTTTTTGAACAATGGTGTCTTGGTTACTTCAGGTCATTATAAAATTTTTGTTGCGGAGTTTTCTATTTTACATTAAATAGTTCTGATTTGTGAGCCTAGCCATAGACTGAATCGTGATTCTTTACCATCTTATGTTTAACAGGACAAATTCATAGCCTTTTTAAAGTTACTGAAGCTAATGATGGACAAAGTAGAGGTGGTAATTCCTTTTTCTTTTTTTTTAGTGGAAATTGATGACTTGAAAAAGATTACCAATTCATTGACTGTGCTTTGCAGTGAAAAACAAAAGCAAGAAAAGGTAAGGGCAAACATGCAAGGGAGATGCCTATCACATTAGGATGGGGGTGTGGGGCATAATATTCTCAGTGTACTGGGAGCCTGAACTAAAATTTAAATTGGAATAGAGCTGGAGCCTGAGTGCCATTACTGTCCTTTTGTTCACAGACATGGTCAGAGTTTTCTTTTGGAACAGAAATTGCTTTGGGTTAGGTCTGAGATCTCCCCTAAAGTTTTTTTGTTGCCAGAGGCTTTAGTGTCTCTGTGAGGGTTTCTGTACCAGAAAAAGGTGCCCACAGTGGACAGTCTCATGAATTAACTCTCTTTTGTCTTTAGCAAAGCAAAGCCAAAAAGAAGAAGAAAGGCGTGGTTCCTGGAGGGGGATTAAAGGCCACCATGAAAGACGATCTGGCAGATTATGGTGGTTATGATGGAGGATATGTACAAGACTATGAAGACTTCATGTGACATTTTATCTTCTCCTGGTGTCTTCTTTCTGTTGCCCACAATCCCTTCAACATGTAGCACAACTTCCTTTCCTTTCAGTTCTGCCAAATGCTACAATCAGAAGTGCAGTATCTTTTGTGCTGGTTATTTAACCCCTTGACACTTAGGTGCTAATGTGCGAATGAGGGAATTTGGATCTTGCTGCCAAGGGGTTAAAATTGGGAACCTCAGTTGCTACTAAATCATAGTTTAAAAAAACAAGCGTAATAATGTTGTCATTGTTGCTCTCTGATTCCATAGCAGCAGTCACTGAATTGGAAACAAAGGTTGCAACATGACAAAAATTGTGTAGTATTTACCAGCACCATTCAGTAATACAGCCTTAACCATACCTCCTTGAACTACTTCATAACTTGTCAAGAAAAGCAGTTTGCAGCAAGGGCATGCCGTGTGCACCTAGTATTAAAATTGCTTTGTCTTAAAATTGAGCGTGAGGATATTAAAAATACATTGTGAAGAAGACTGCTTATCTCAGAGTGAAGATACAATGGCTGAAAAGCACTAGCTTGATACTTAAAAATCAAATGACCAAAACCCTCCAACTTTGAAGCTGAAGAAGGCAGACCTCCATTATTGTGTTGCATTACAAGTTGTGGAATCTCTTGAATGCATAGACTGTCTAGTTTCTATTTATCAGACTGTTCTGACGGAGTGCTTCAGACGGGGGAGGGAAGCTCTTTACCTGTTTCATTTCCCTGATTTCAGTGTCTGAACAATCCTCCTTTGTTCTCCTGGGCTGCAATGGAACAACTTTAACAGGGTTTTGGCATTTCCTTTCCTTTATAAAACATGCTCAGCAAACTGCACCAGTTGACTACAGTTTGGTAAATTGTTATGTTAACAATTATGACATCTGCAATGTTTTATAAAGCAACTAATTTAATAAAATCACTATTGTGAGGACTTAAATTTTGTGTTAACTCCCAAGAGATATTTTTGGAGAGTATAGAACAACAGCTCTTGGGACTAGAGTTCTCTGTATACTTACAAAGCTATTAATAAATGCCTGATGAGCAGTTAACAGCTTTAAGACAAAAATGATGTGCCAGGCCTGATTAGTGTCACCCTAGAGCGACAAAGGTATAGGGCTGCCTTCCTCTCCTTATTTATTTGGGCAAATTATTTGCTTGTTTAGATAGTAAGGCCTAACTCAGTACGGAGAAGAGCTTATTTATTTGGAGTAATTGAGCTTATTACTCAGGTTACGGCTGTAAAAGCATAGATTGGGTGATCCTCTTTATTATATATTTTAAGCAATTTAACCAAATTTGTGGTTGGAGTCTTTTTGAAACTGTCAGAGAATCAAAAGTAGGGACAACAAAACATGTTTTAAGTTTCTCTTAAATAGGAAATAGGAACCTCAATCAAAGCTCTGTAGACTACTAAGTGTAAGAACCGTCTAAATGATTGGAGGAATTAACAGAAAGCAATGACTACACAGCAATAATTACAGTAAATAAAGATTGTTTTAGGGCAGACAAGGGCTAAGATTTCCTTGGCAGTAATGATGACATACAATGAATTTAAAATCTATTTTATTATAGAGATCAGTTTCTAACAAATGGAAATGTATCATCTGTTCCTTAACTGTGTAAATAATATTAAATTCCTTTGAAACTGGAATCTGCAGGCACAGATATTCTTTAATCAATATTGCATATCTAAATAGAAGCCATCTTCAGGAAGATGGAGCTTTTGATCTTTATACCAATACTATACTATCTGAAGTGGTATAGATGAACGATCACTTTTAAGTAAGAATTTCCTCGTGAAAATTCTCTCATTTACCCACTATTCACAGAGGACTGGTTATGGTCAGTCCTGGGGTTTTACAACTTGACAACACATACCCCCACCACATTATTCTGAACAAACATCTGTCAGTACCTCACTTCAGTACAAGAAAACAGGCATCTATGACATCTCGGCAGTAACCACCCTCCTATCATCTGCATCCACCTAACCTGCTAGCATGTCCTTTAGACAGCAGCCAGTTTGAGGGTCCTTCAGAAGCATATTTACAATGTCATAAAATTTGTGTTCATATGCAAGTTTGTAATACAAGTAGACATCTTCACAATAAGTGAATAACTTCTTCAGGTTTTTCACAGCTGTGTCAGTAGGCTGATGCTGTTTGTATCTAGAAAAGAAACAGAAGAATGTACAGGTTAAGATACTGTATCTGAGCGAGAGCTGTCTACTCTGACACAGCTACTTACATAGGAGATGATGCTGGAATCTGAGAAATTCTATCTATGGTATTAGGGGTCCTGGATAAACATGAAATTATTTCATTAAAAATGTTATCTTAATGCTCACTTTAATTGCAATAAGTTCAGTACTCCAAAGGAGGCCTCTGAGGTTTACAGTTTGGCACCTTGGGCAAGCTGAACAGCTGTCCTCCCATTTTAAATTCAGAGTGCTGTAAGTAAACTGTTCTCATTCATCTATTTGCATACGTTTGTTAAAAAAACATCCAGAAGCAAGAGATCTTTTAAGTTGATTTATTTTGAGGGGAAGAGAGAATCACACACAGGCTCTGCACTGTCAGTGCAGAGTCTGACGCAGGGCTCTACCTCACGAACTGCGAGATCATGACCTGAGCTGAAACCAAAAGTTCTGATGCTCAACTGGCTGAGCCACCCAGGTGCCCCTGGCGATTCTTGACATCTGTTTGCCATCTCAGAGAGGCAGCTACAGACATGTTCTATTTAGCCATAGAATTCTTAACCCATGCCTTATCTCAAAGCAGAGTCATTTTAATACTTACTTTTTTGAAATCTCTTCAAATACACTAGATCTTAATAACCTTTGCTGCTTAAATTCTTCCAAGTAATTAAAGTCTCCTTTAACAATCACTTGTTGGTATAGAATTTCAGCCCAATCAGGAACAAAGTCATAGGCCTCAGCCACAATAGAAGCCTTATAAAAGGATGGAGGGGAAGAAGGATACCATTAGAGCCCTATCTGATATAAAATTGAAGGCAAGGGGTTCTAAAAAACTTCCTACTGTTACATTCATGGTGAATGTGACCATCAGGAAAGACTATTAGCATTAGCATTGGGAAGTTTGGTGTTCGTTTGACATTTCTCTTCCCTTAAACCCCAAACATTTTCCTGCGGTATTTTTAATCTTCACAATGAGTTAGTAAAACTACTGAGAAATGGTATTTTTCCCACTAACTCAACTGTGTAAGGAACAGGGAAGGGGCTGATTCCCTGGTAACCTAAGTGCTAAAGCCAGCCTCCCAGCAGCCCTGATCCCTATGCTAACCCAGGTGTCCCATCCTAGAAACAGTGGGGCTAAGAGATACTCAGCCCATTAGCAGGAATGTTTCTCCAAAGGTTGTCTGCCTTTCTGCTGGCCTAGCAGCAAGCTCCAACCTCTGTCCAAACAATGTGCTAACAAATCCTGCCATGAAAAGCAATTTGGTGTATCGGACAGCTAAAAGTAAAAGCTTAGAATTACCCTGATTCTGTCTCTAGTCCTGATATTCCAGGCAAGTGACTCAACCTGTGGGCCCCAGGAGAGGGGTGGCAGGAAGGGGTGCTGGCAACAAAGCTGACTTCTAGAGTTTCCTTCCTTGCTTACCTGGTAGAACCGAGGTAGAGCAATGATGCAGTCCATCAGCCTGTGGCGGCCCAGGTTGATGAGCATTGTGTTCTGGCCAGTGTTCAGAAAGTGAATCTGCAGTGTTATCAACTTGGTGAGCCGGTGACAGTGCAGGGCCTGTCGCACACAGGAGTCCTGAGAGACAAGGGTAGAGGGAGGCACAGGGGACATGTTGGCATGTCCCCTGGGAACCTTCCAGCAACTGAACTCACCCCTTCTGCCCCCCGTTGGCCCAAGGCTGCGTCTCCTTTCACTTGGAAGAGCCCAGGGAGATCAGATAATTCCTACTGCAGACACCAAGCTCTAAGGCCGTTCTGGAATGAGACTCCACTGTTACCTTGGCATAACTCTCTGCTGCATCCAGCATCAGAGTCAGGGCTTTCAGCAGCAGCTGCTTCAGGTGGTGCCCGTCCTTGAGGCGGTCCTCTGCGGGAGAGAAGGGGAAACCTGTGGGGTGTGTCTGACTCTGGAGGCTGGCTGCTCCCATCCCACTCAGTGATGGTGGGCTGGACTAGAAACATCCAGCTCACATTCGCTAGGAGGCAGGCATGTCTTACTCAGCTAAAGGCTACTGGACCAGAAGCACACACTTTGGAGCAGGGTTCATCTAGTTCTCAGAAGCATCAAGGCAGGCTCGCCCAGCCTCAGTGTACACATTGCTTCCGGATGGATGTCACCCCGGGTGCATGGGCTACAAGAGGGGCAAATGCCTTCCAAATCCCCTTCCGTCTCTTGTCTGCCCAGCTGGGGCCCCACTGAGTGGCAGTTAATAGCTGAAGTGGGTATTAATCCCCTTCTTAGTCCCAAAAACCTCTCCTGGCTGGCAGCACTGGCCTGAGGGCACTGCTGTGACCTCTCTCACCCCAGGGCTGAGACTCGATCAATTTCAGTTGGATGCAGGCAGCTGCCTCGTGATTCTCCCCGATCTCCCGGCACATGCTGAAGCACAGAGCAATCATGTTGTGCTTCTCACTGTCTCCCGGGCGACAGCGTTTGATGTAGTCCAGCAGGGCTGTCTTCAGGGTACCGCTCTGCCCAGGGAAAAAGGGGAGTACCAAGGTCAACCAGTGACTGCGAGGGGGCATGACTGGCTGAGTCCCTTGGTTCTGAAAGTTCCTTGAAAACTCCCAAGAAAAAGGAAAAGATAAGCAAAAATGAACACAAAAGTTTATGCTACCCTAAGAAAACAGGCACATCCTCTCTGCTGGTACAAATGTGAACGGTGAAACCTGTCAGAAGGGAGAACCCTCAAAAATGTGCACATGTGCATTACTCTAACAGTTCCATTTTTTAGGAATCTATCCCTTAAGAAGTAAGCAGAGAAACGTGCTGAGATGGATGTACCACAGGTATTCAATAGCAAACAACTGGAAAGAATCCAGATGTCCAGAATAAGGACTAAGAGAATACCATGTAGCCATTACAGCCAATGTTGGTTTGGGAAATATTCATGGCATGCTTATTAAGTGAGAAAAGCAGGCTATTTTATATCTACACACCATGATAAAAGTTTTGCTAAAAAATACATAACTATGTGTATATATGTTTCTGGCTACATGTGCAGAGAAAGGGCCTACACCAGACTGTTAGCAGTGGCTGTCTCCTGGTGAGGACTTTTTTCTGTGCATTGTTGTTTTCCAAGCGTCTCTATAGTGAATATGCGTTACTTTTGTTATCAGGAAAAAAACTTATTAAAAGAATATTTACATGCACAAACCAAAACGCCTTGGAAACAATTTTAAAAAAACCCTCTGGGGTATCCTGCAGGTGTACCTCGGCCCAGGACTTGCTCCTCTCCTGACAATTGGACTGGTCTGTCCTGAAACTAGCCCAGCACTGGGGAGACTTTTTCTGCTTTATCTCTTAGTCCTGATTGGCTGAGCTCAAGTTCCCAGAAGCCAAAAATGTGCCTTGGTTTTTAAATCTTCAGAGGTGAAAGAGGCTGAAGCAATCAATCAGCCAAATGAATGATTTGGGAACAGAAGCTCCGTAAGTGACATGCCTGGGGTCACATGGCACGCCGAAGACAGAGAAGTGCCCAGAGCCTAGAGGGCTGACAGGTCAGGCCTTGGCTTCCAGGCCTCCTTCCTGGTCATCACTGTAAGCTGCCCCACAGCCTTCTAAGCCCAGGCCTGGGCATTCCATTCACTTCCTAGCGGCTCTTGGCAACACGCAGTCTCATGGTCCCTTGAAAACTCTCCATTCAAAGCCATCAGACACAGCATTCTGAGCTGGTTAATCTACTTTCGCATGGCTCCCAGGAAGGGTTTTTGCTTCCCTGGAGCCAGCATTCAGACAGCCGAGGCAGGTGACAGGCTGACAGGAAGTGCACAAACTTGTTTTCCTCATTATTTAACATCTATCGGCATAATTGCTACCTAGTCTGAACTCTGTAACTTAAAGCTACTGGTTACGGTGTGTGTCCTAGGAAGTTCTTTAATTCTCTCCCTTTGATCCCAGGGGGCCGCCCTGACTGGGATTATTCCTGAGAAGTCAGCTGTAAAGTCAACAATATATGCCGTCCTGGAGCTCAAAATACTGTACACCTACCGGATCCAACTTCTTCCTCATCAGCACTTCAAAGTAGTGCTTTTTATGCAGCAAATCAAATATGTAGGTCATCTCATTGTACCTTCCAATGCCAGTGAGCAGGCGCACCTGGAAAGGGTGAGGGCAGCTTGCATCAGTGTCAGCTGGATCACCGCTGCTCGCATCATTTCGGTTGCTTTCAGATGCCAACCCAGGGAGCAGAAGGGCTAATGGCAAGGCTGCCATTCTTAGCTCCCTCCCTCCCTTCCCATGTACCCAATGGGACCTCCTCTGGAGGACTCAGAAATGCTCGCCATTGGGTCACCACTGGCTGTTGCCTCCTCAGTCGTCTATAAACCTAAGTGTTGACGTGACATGGTAGGCAGGCACGCTTCCTCTTCCCACCACGCCTTATTACAGGGCCCGGTGGCTTGCTCACCCACACGGGTCAGTTCCAAGCCTGGGGAGATTGGGGAGGCACAGGAGGTGTGAGCTGTCAGCTCATTTCAGTTCAGAGACAACACTGAACCTTGTTTTGGGGGGAAACAGAGCTGTCTCAGCCCTCTAGATAAATGAACTGCCCTGGCAAGGGGGTAGGACAGCCCTGGAGCATGGCACAGACCCTCTTGATATCTGCTCCTTTGGGGCAGTCTCTGCTCTGATTTTGACAGCAATCCTAACCTAGAGCAGAGGGTTGAGTTGCCCAGCCAGCTCCCAAGTAGTCAGTGGTATCCAGAGGAGCAAATGCACTAAGACCATGTCAGCTCTGAACTGGTCCCCGGCCTATCTGTTCTCTCAAAGGTAGCCTCAGAATGGAGGGTGGGGGTTCAGGGGTGACTTACCATCAGCCCATACTCCTCACTGGGGGCCAAGTGTTTGTCTGTAAGCAGCCGGGCAGCCTGCAGGACTCGGCTGATGCCCTCCATGTGGCATGTCAGCGTGAAGCAGTGATGGGCCAGGATCAGCAGCTCCGTGGCTGGATAGGTGAGGCAGTCAGGGTAAGAAAGGATTGCGAACCCTGGCAGCAGGGTGGAGGGGCCTATATAGACAGCCTGTCTGGAGAAGACTCTGAGATCCCTGACCTCACCAGCTTTGGAGTAAAGTGTGGCAACAGACATATAAAGCTTTAAAAATAGGCATACTTTTGAATCAGGAATTTATCTTAGGGAGATAATCATGAATGTGCATATAAATGTGCCTATAAGGATGCTTGTCATGGTGTTGCAAACAGAAATTTGGAAGCAATCTTAAGGTCCCAAAGTAAGGTATAAAATGTTTTCATTACATGAGAAATACTGTGTAACCAGTGACAATGATATAGAAGAATATGGTCATGGAAAGATGTTAATGACAGCATGTCCATAAAGTAATTATAAACAGTATACACAGGATAATGCCATTTTTGAAAAAATGCCTATAGACTTCCATAGAGAAAGATCAGATGGACACATACTCCCGAATGCCTAGAATAAACTAGATATTGTGGAAAGCGAGCAGGCTTTCAAGTCACAGGGACTGGGTTCAAGTAACGCTTCTGACACGTAACAGTTACAAATCAATCAACTTCTCTCAGCTTCAGTTACCTTCTAAAATGGGGACTGTAATATCCCCATTTTAGGGGATAACATGAGAATAAGGTAAGGTAAATGTTATATAAATGTTATAAGGTTACCTTCTTGTGTAAATTTTACATTTTGGGCAGCATTCCCATATTTATTTTCTGAATTTTCTTCAATGACTGATGGCTTTCCACCAAGAACTTATAAACTATGCTGGAAGGGAAGGGATCCAGAGGGGGAACAAGGATCCAAGTTGTTTTGGAAAGACTAACTTGGGGAGACTTCTTGGAGACCGGCTTGGGCCCAAACATGTAAGAAAACGGCCAACAACTTACTGCAAGACAACTCCCCATGGGGAACGGAGGAAATCTTGTCTAATAGCTTCATGCCTACCAACGTGCAGTCTTGACACAGAGTGGTCAGCTGAAGAAACGTCTGGCTTTCCTCTGCTGGGGTGAACATCTGCTTAAGTCCTGTATAAAAAGGCGGTGAGAAAGGGGCTACTTTTAGCCTTGAGAGTTGAGAGAAAGCTAAGAACCCCATGCCAGGCACTCTGCCCAGTAATGCGGAAGGAGCTCCCAGTGCAGCTGTCTGCTTCGCTGAGCTCAGACACGTTGGCCTAGTGGTCACCTTATAGGTCAGCAGGAGTTTGTTAGCTCCAAGAAAGGCATAGTTACTCTAAGTATAATCATAAAATAATAAACAAAAAGCAACAATAACAAAATAAATGGAGAGTGTACTCTCCTCTGACAAGTGCAGCCTGGTAGTCTCAGAGGCAGCATGCACGATGCACATGAACATGACATCCAGATTCCTTATGCTGGCAACGTGGGAATGTGGTCTGAAAGACGTGGAGGCATGTAGGGTGGAGCACCTGTTCCCTCCGATGGGGTCAGCAGCTCCCGGGTCACCTCTTCGGCCACAAGTTCAGCCACTGTGTCTGGCTCGAGGCCCTGGGTGCTGATGAAAGCCTGGGCCTGCCTGCATCGGTCGGGCCGCTGAGAGGCCAAGATCGTCCTGAGCATGGCCTCACCGTCCTGAGCGGCCACATCTGCGTAGGAACAGCCCAACTCCTGAGAGGAAGGCAAAGTTGGTCAAAGCTACTGTTAGGAGCCAGGAAAAAAGCTAGCAAAAGGCATCCCTTTCTGAAATCCCATGTGGACAGACTCCACTATTTTTTCTGAGGTTAAAGATCCCTCACCCTGGGCAGAAACCTTAGAAGAAGGAAGCACTGTTTTCTAGCCCTTTCTTTCTCTTCACCAATGAGCTGAATCCAAGCAAGAGAAAGAAAGGCTTGTCTTCAGAAACCATCAGGTGACTCACCTCTTGTTGAACACTGAGCTTTTCAAATGTTATGAAATGTAAGAAAGTTGAATAAAAGGCAAGAGCCTCAACTCTGCTGTTCCCACAGCAGCAGCAAAACCCTCAATCTCCAAAGAAGCCCTTCCAAAGGGCTTTAGTGCCTGCCATTATTTCTCCCGTGTTCTTCCACTTCTCAGTGTCTATTATTTTCTCCCCTCAATCAGCTCAAAGCCACAAACAATTTCTGGCTGCTCTGGTTCCTGTCTTTACAGTCATCACATTCCATTTTATTTTATAACTTATTTTAGGCTCTCCCGCATATGGAGACCTCCAAACAATCCTGAAGCTAACTAAGATATTATGGCTAGAAGGGACCTTCATGATTAAGTCATTTATAGATGGAGAATCAGGAGCCCAGAAAAGTGAAATTTCTTGCCCTCACTTCTGGTTGGCTGGGGCACAGCCAGGACTCAAAAGGCCTGGCACTTGGCCTGGAGTCCCCGGTATTCCCAGGGATGGATTTACAGGGGCCGACATCCTGATGAGCCATCTGCCCTCATGTCATGGTTATCACGTGAAGGGCCAACTTGGCAGTGTTCAAAATCTATCTCCATCTTCCTGCTTCCCTCCCTCAGCTGCCCCAGAGGCCCCACCATTGGGCACATACCTTGGCAAGTTCATACAGACACAGGACCTGCCGACAGTAGTTCTTCCCATGGAGGCATTTGCTTGTCAGAGTTTCCAGATTAGTCACCACTTCATCCCTGGGGGGCAGCATCACAAGTGACTGACTATCCAAACTTGAAGCTGGAAGCAGATACAGGTTTGAGGGGGCTTTAAGCTGGCAAGTAAAGGCCTCTCCCAAGCCCCCTATGGCACAATCTGTTTGCTCACACTTTCCTCCCGTTACACCTCCATGACTCCCCCTGGGTCTGGGACCACTTGTGACTGGGCCCACACCCCACTATTTCATTGCCTTCTTCCAGGAAATCCTGGCCAGGAGACTTCAAAGGCCTCAGAGGCTACACAAGACTCCAAGCCACCCAATGAACACTCTAGATAATTACCAAAGATGTCTGCTGAACCCTCCTCCACACACCCTCCCAATTTCCTCTCGTACCACCTAAGTCACCAGATCTAGCTGACTGAGTCTCTAAAACATCTCCCTGGTCACTGCCTGAGGTACAGTCTTCACAACCCTGCATCTACGAGGCTGGCACCAGCCCCTGCCGCCAGCCTCCCCCTCCCCAACTCAATCTTCTAAGGACCCTGAAGGATTTTTCCAAATCAGAAATGAGAAAAACCAAGGGTCAACTGGATAGAGGCCTGAAGCGCATGATAAAAATTAAAATCCATTCCTGACTTAAAAAAGAAAAAAATGAAAACAACCTCTCAGCCAAAAATAGAAGAAAGTGGTCTTGAATTGAGAAAGGGTTTCTATTAGGAAAAAAAGTAGAAGGGAGAATTTAGATCACAGTGTTCCTAACAGCAAAAACAAAATTGAAGAATTTAAGTATGTATCAATACAGTACTATTGGGGCGCCTGGGTGGCTCAGTCGGTTGAGCAGCCGACTTCGGCTCAGGTCATGATCTCGCGGTCCATGAGTTCGAGCCCCGTGTCGGGCTCTGTGCTGACAGCTCAGAGCCTGGAGCCTGTTTCAGATTCTGTGTCTCCCTCTCTCTGACCCTCCCCCGTTCATGCTTTGTCTCTGTCTCAAAAATAAATAAACGTTAAAAAAAAATTAAAACAAACAAAAATACAGTACTATTAAACAATAAAGTCTTAAGTAAAATTAGTGTATTCATATAGAATGCTCTGCAGCCATTAAAAAGAATGAGGTCCAGAGGTGCTGGGCGGCTCACTCAGTTAAGTGTCCAACTCTTGATTTTTGGCTCAGGTCATGATCTTGCAGTTGTGGGATCGGGCCCCGTGACAGGCTCTGCACTGACAGCTCAGAGCCTGCTTGGGTTCTCTCTCTGCCCCTCCCCTGCTTTCTAAATACACAAAAATACACCCGGTACTAAAGTGACAAAATGTTGGAATTACCATTTATTGAACAAACTATCTTTCAAAGTAGCTATCATACAAATTGTTCCAACAAGCAATTATAAGTGTTCTTGAGACAAAAAGAAAAACAGAGTCTCAAAGAAACAAGGTATAAAGGATAAAATAGAAATTCTGGAAGTGAAAAATAACTGAAAATTTAAAAGCACAGAAATAAACTCAAGAGCAGCATGCAAATGCCAGAGAAAAGAGTCCGTGAAATTGAAAATGGACAGACAGAAATGATCCAATCTGAAAACAAGGAAAGAAAAATGATCCAATCTGAATAAAGACAAAAAAAAATGAAAAAAAACTGAATAAAGTCACAAGAACTTGTGAGACAGTAACAAAAGTTCTATGATTTGCATCACTGGAGTCCCAAAAGGAGAGGACTATGAGGACAGTGTTGAAAAAATATCTGAAAACATAAGGTCTGAAAACTACCTACATTTGGTGAAACACATACACCTAAATGTTCAAGTAATTTCAAGTTGCATCCTGGACATTTTGAATAGTATGAGACTCTGATTCTTGTTTAAATCTTATGAAGAATGTTGGTTTTGTTTTAAGCAGGCAGTTGACCTGGTTAGGTTTCCGCTACGATATCCAACCCACGTTCTGTAGACTGTGTCGGTTCTTTTTTTTTTTTTTTAAGGACCATTTTTTAAAAATGTTGTTTATTTATTTATTTTTAATGTTTATTTTTTGAGAGAGAGAGAGTGTGAGCAGGGGAGGGGCAGAGAGAGAGGGAAACACAGAATCTGGAGCAGGCTTCAGGCTCCGAGCGGTCACCACAGAGCCGACGCAGGGCTTGAACCCATGAACCGTGAGATCATGACGTGAGCCTAAGTTGGATGCTTAACCAACTGAGCCACCCAGGCACCCCATGTTTTTTATTTATTTTTGAGAGAGAGTGAGAGTGTGAGCAGGGGAGGGGCAGAGAGTGAGGGAGGCAGAAGATCCAAAGGAAGCTCTGCCCTGACAGCAGACAGCCCAATTCAGGGCTTGACCTCAGAACTGCAAGATCATGACCTGAGCCAAAGTCGGATGCTTAACTGACTGAGCCACCCAGTGGCTGTGATTTTAATATGAGTTTTCAAATCCTTTGCAGTGCCATTCAGATCTAGCCTGCATGTGTGTAACATCCTATGCTCAGTCTGCAGCCTGGGTAGTGTAGTTGTTAATTCAGTTCTCAGAGTCTTGATATGCTGATTAGGAGCAGGTCTATATACGCAAAGCCCAGGATTGAGCCCTGGGCTTTACAATTTTATTGTCGGGTTTCCTGAATCTCTCTCCCAAGTATTTTCCGGTTCCCTGAGGCTTCACTTTTCAACCTTCTGGCCAACAGCTGGAAGTTTAGCAGCCTCATTCTATCCTGCACTTTCCCTGACTGTGCCTGCATCCTGGGCCAGCAGACAGGATAATGCAAAAGAGAACAGGGGTTCACTGCATCGTCTTGAGACCAGGACACCTCGAATTCAAAAATAAAGTTCCTCTCTGAGTTTTGGATCTTACCAGCTGCGGCTCCAGCCTCTACTACCACAGCCAAAGGGCTTCTTAGGAGCTGAGATTAGAGAGAAAGGGTGTTAGGAGTTCCCTTTCCTGCTCCTTGAGCCCGTTCTACAGGGCTTCTCCTGGAACACGTGCTCTGTCAGGCTTAGTGCTTAGTTTTGGGTTTCAGACAGCATCACACTCAGGCTGGAGGTGATGGGAGGTGGGGGCGGGGGGGGGGGGGAATCATAATTTGTGTCACTCAGTGCTGCCTGCTGTGTGCCAGGTTTTACGTTGATTTCAACAGGTAGAGCGAGCTCGTTCTGCCTTACCTACAACCACAACCCCAGGGAAGGGTTTTAAGCAGGGGATAACGTGGTCTGAGTTGCTATTTACTTTTTTCTTTTTAAGGCATATTTTTAATATGTAGTATCTTAAATGCAAAAGTATTACATGCTTAGTGTAATGAATCACAGTAGAGAAGTGCATAAAGTAACAAGTGAAAGTCATTTATCCATTCAATACCACCCCCACCAAATTTGCCAGAATAATGTCTCTTACTTGCTTGGTATGCATTATTTTCTGTGGGTGGGTTTGCACAGGTACATGGGCACATGCACACCATTTATTTTTTACAAAAATAAAGTTACGTTGTTGTACATTTTTTCCTGTCAGTACACATATATTGACCTCATTTAAAGAGAGAGAGAGAGGGGCGCCTGGGTGGCGCAGTCGGTTAAGCGTCCGACTTCAGCCAGGTCACGATCTCACGGTCCGTGAGTTCGAGCCCCGCGTCAGGCTCTGGGCTGATGGCTCGGAGCCTGGAGCCTGTTTCCGATTCTGTGTCTCCCTCTCTCTCTGCCCCTCCCCCGTTCATGCTCTGTCTCTCTCTGTCCCAAAAATAAATAAAAAACGTTGAAAAAAAAAATTTAAAAAAAAAAAAAATAAAAAAAATAAAAAAAAAAAATAAAGAGAGAGAGAGAGAGAGAGAGAGAGAGAGAGAAAGCATACACACACAAAAAATTCAAAATGGATTAAAGACCTAAATGTCAGACCTGAAACCATAAAATTCCTAGAAGAAAACATAGGCAGTAATCTCTCTGACATCAGCTGTAGAAACCTCTTTCTACATATGTCTCCTCAGGCAAGGGAAAAAAAGCAAAATTAAACTATTGAGACTAACACCAAAATAAAAAGCTTTTACACAGCAAAAGAAACCATCAACAAAACAAAAAAAAAGCCTATTGAATGGGAGAAGATATTTGTGAATAAAATATCCCATTAGGGGGTTAATCTCCAAAATATATAAACAACTCAACACCAAAAAACACAAATAATCCAACTAAAAATATGTAAGACGTGAATAGACATTTTCCCAAAGACATCCAGATGGCCAACAGACACATGAAAAGATGCTCAACATCCCCCTCATCACCAGGGAAATTCAAATCAAAACCACAATGAGATATCACTTTACACCTGTCAGAATGGCTAAAATAAAAAACATAAGAAATAGCAAGTGTTGGTGAGGAAAAGGAACCCTGGTGCAATCCTGCTGGGAATGCAAGGTGATGCAGCCACTGTGGAAGACAGTATGGAGGTTCCTCAAAAAATTAAAAATAGACCTACCATATGATCTAGTATTCCACTATTGGGTATTTACCCAAAGAATACAAAAACACTAATTTGAAAAGATATACGACCCCTATGTTTACAGAAGCATTATGTATAATAAGCAAGATATAGAACCAAGCCAAGTGTCCATTCATAGATGGATGGATAAAGAAGATGAGGTATATACACACAATGGAATATTACTCAGCCATAAAAAAAGAACACAATCGGGGCGCCTGGGTGGCTCAGTCGGTTGAGTGCCCAACTTCGACTCAGGTCATGATCTCACAGTTCGTGAGTTCGAGCCCCGCCTCGGGCTCTGTGCTGACAGCTCAGAGCCTGGAGCCTGCTTCAGATTCTGCATCTCCCTCTCTCTCTGCCCCTTCCCTGCTCATGCTCTGTCTCTCTCTGTCTCTCAAAAATGAATAAACATTAAAAAAAAAAAAAAAAAGAAGAACACAATCTGGCCATTTGCAACAATATGGATGGATCTAGAGGGTATAATGCTAAGTGAAGTAAGGTCAGTGAAAGAAATACAATTTTACTCACGTGGAATTTAAGAAACAAATAAAGAATAAAAGGGGCAAAAAAAAATAGACTCTTAACTATAGAGAACAGGGGAGCCTGGGTGGTTCAGTCAGTTAAGCATCTGAGTCTTGATTTCGGCTCAGGTCATGATCTCACAGTTCGGGGGTCTGAGCCCCACATTGGGTTCTGTGCTGACAGTGCAGAGCTTATTTGAGATTCTCTCTTTCTCTCTCTCTGCCCCTCCCCAACTTACACTGTCTCTCTCCAAATAAATAAGTAAACTTAAAAACAAAGTAGAAAAAGAAAAAAACTATAGAGCAAACTGGTAGTTACCATAGGTGAGGTGGGGAGGGGGGATGGGTGAAATAGGTGAAGAGAATTAAGAGTACATTTATTGTGATGAGCACTGAATAACGTATAGAACCGTTGAATCATATTATATACCTGAAACCATGTAACACTGTATATTAATTATATTTGAATTAAAAATAAAAAGACTGAATGCTTTCTCCCTAAGATCAGTAACAAGGTAAGTATGTCCACTCTTACCATTCTTCCCCAATATCATACTGGAAGTCCTAGCCAGTGCAATAAAACAAGAAAAAGAAATAATAGTCATTCAGATTGGAGAGGAAGAAATAAAACGGTCTCTATTCACAGAGAGTATTGTCTGTAGAAAATTCCAAGGAATCTATAAGAAATCCACTGAGATGAGCAAGTTTAGCAAGGGCACAGGATACAAGATTAACACAAAAATCAGCCTATGTCTATATACTATCAATGTATAATTAGAAACATGATTACTGGTACAGAAAAATTTCAATGGACTAGCTACAAGTCAGATAGATTCCCTCTAACTTTGATATACAGCTAGTTAAAAGACACAAGTGTTGCTATTTCATTGACTAGTTAATTACCTAGTTTATGGATTACCCTGAACTTATGTAACTAGTATGCCAATAGGGACCCTTTCTTTCTGGGAAAGAGTGCCAACAGCTCCATTCAGGACTCAGGGAGGTTTGATCTCTTTCACTTACTGCTCCGGGCTTTCCTGAGTGGCATGCCAGGTTCCTCCTCGTCAGGCAGCTCAGCACTTTGCAGGACAGCATGGACTTCTGGGTGCAGGTCACCCACACTAGCTTCCCCTGAAGCCAGTGCTCTGCAGTGCAACACCAAGGCAACATCTTGGTTATAGAAATGAAAATACCGACATATTCTACTTGCTTCATGCACACAGCCAACGTCCAATAGGCGCCCAATCAGGAAGTTCAGCGATTCCTGCTCCTTCCGACCCAGTGTGTTATCACAAGTCTCTTTGGATGGAAGGCCATTAAGTTCTAAGTATTTTGATGTGTTCAGAGCGGCCAACATGGAGATTGAAAACTCACTCGCTACACTTTCAAAGGAAAGTTCCCCATTAGTTGAGATCTGTTGAGAAAACCTGGGCTCTGTTTCCTCTGGGTTTTCCCTGAGGGTGTGCTGGGCGATGCGGCAGAGCCAGATCCGCTTCTCCAGCTCCTCCAGCTCGTCCACGGGCACCAGGCCCTCCTGAGCAAGCCAGTGTGCAGCCAGTGTCAGCAGCAGATGGGCCTCCTCAATGTTGCTCAGTGCCCCCTCAGCTGGGCACTCACATGCCTCAGGGGCCTGGGCTGAGAAAAAGGAGGAAGCTGCTTTGCTTGAAATGGAATTTCTCTTAAAATTCTCGTGACATTTTTTCCAGAAGCCAATTCTTGCTTGTTTCAGGGACCACTGGTCAATGTGTTTTAAGGTCTGCATTTCCTGTGTTATCTGTGAAATTTAACAAAGCAATTTTTAGTCCTTCCTAGATATAAAAGTGTCACGAATGCGAATGCTCCCAAGAATGCCATACTTGTCAAAACCAAATCAAGTCAGAGAACATGAGACTTGGCTACAGATGATCCTGAATATTTTATCTGGAAAGTTAAAGTATGAAAAGCAATTCTCAATTTACGTAATTGAAGGGGGGTTCAAGATGAAGCCACCCTGTATTTAATTCTATTCAAAGCACAACAGTTGCAGCATATCCTATAAGCTGACCTGAATTTAAAACACACACTCTTTGCTAACGGGCATCCTAGGCTCATCCATTTCTGAAAGTAAGGTGTGTGTCAAAAGTAAAAAACCCTCTTCTATAAATCATCTATCTCATTTGATTCTGTTTAATGCTGGTTTAAAAAGCTAACATTTTAAGTAACTTAAGAGACTAATGATACCTCTTCAATAACCAAGTTGTCCACAGGTAGCTCAGCTAATTCTGCTACCCTCCTGGCCAAAGCAAACTGTCCCTCTGTCTCCAGTTTTTCCAAAATAGATCTGCATTCATGCTGAAAATTCTCAGGGCTGTAGCTGCTAATAACTACAGGATTAATGGCTATGGATGTATCCTTCAAAATTTTGCTAAGGACACAGAGCTTCTTCACATCTGGACCTGTGCCAAAGAGAAAAGGATATATACATTTAATCAGGAAAATGCTGCCATGGCCTTTCCAGAGTAAATATCAGGGGGAAAGCATGTATGTTTAACACAATTACGTAATCAAAGGAAAAACACAAACCTATTTTTCTTCTCTGGTTTGCTAGCAAATGAAGCTATAAGGGCATCTCCTACATCGTAAGAACCACTAAAGATTCGTGCAGGGACTCCATCTACACATGTGGCTTTATATACACGGCAGAAGTTGGTGGCCTGCAGTAGCAACTCAGTCGACCTTGGGAAGATCTGACCAGTCATTCAGGCTAATCCCAACTCTTTTGGATTCTTCTCCTACCTTGAACAAATCTGTTTTTATGATTGCTCACTTGCTCATTCGGTGCAGGCATCATGTGGATTAAGACACAGAACTGGCAGGACAGTTGAAACTGTAGCTGACCAATAGCCAAGCCCCTTAATGCAGCACACCGTATCCAGAATGGAGCATCACTTTCTCCTTCGCACAACTGCTTAACCCAGGGAGACCCAGCTGAGTTCTTCTTCATATCCCTAGGAAGTCCTTTTCCTCAGTGACATTTGGAATTCTCTGCCCATAGCAGACCTATGTGGCTGGGTCTGCTCCCATTCCCACATAGTCTGTGTAGAGCTGATGTGTGCCCTACCATAAAAGAGGGGCATGAAAAATATTCTGTAGGGGCCATCTGCTGGGCTGCGGTCTGATTTAGGTGGTTCTGGGGACAGTGAGACACCTTGCACAATAACCACCAGTATGGAGATGCTGGGCTTCTTTTCTTCATATAAAACACAGGTTTTTTATAGGAACAATTTCTAGGGGCACGTGGGTGGCTTAGTCAGTTAAGCATCTGACTCTTGATTTTGGCTCAGGTCACAATCTCATAGTTCATGAGTTCGAGCCCCGTGTTGGGCTCTGAGCTGGCAGTGAGGAGCCTGCTTGGTTTTCTCTCTCTCCCCCTGCCCCACTCTCTCTCTCTCTGCCCCTCCCCCTCCCACACTTATTCTTTCTCTCAAAAATAAACTTAAAAAACATAATTTCTTTTCTCTAAGCACATACATGTTACACACAGAGCACAAATGTTCTATAAAAACAGAAAATGTTTATATGAATCAAAGCATAATAATAGTTAACAACACAATCCTTATAATTTCTCAAGGATACAGTAATTCTGGCAAGAAAACTGGAAATTCATTTCTGAAAAAAATTAAGATTACTACAGACCAATAAAAACACCTATATGTAAAAAGGATCTATTTGGTATACAAAGTAATTGACAAGTCCCATGTGACATACACTGCATTTTGGAAACACCCCTCTTTATTTCCAGTCGTCAGCCCTGACAGCCTACAATCCAGGCATTGAGCCCAGTATTCTGTCAGTGTTTGGTACAGATGTGAGTTCTCCAGATGAATATCTATGAATTTAAATGTGATAAAATAACCCTAGTAGTGAAAATGTCAGAATCTAGTATAAAAACTTGAAATTATCAAATAGAAAAGAGGGTAAGGCAGTAACTGGTTTCTTTCAATCCGTAACAACCTTAGAGACTGCCCATGTCTGGAGGAGTCTGCAAAAAATAAGCATAATTTGTCTGAAACCTTCAAAATGAGTTAGACATTCCTGAAACAGTTTGTGACCCTGAGCAATGATGACATGTTAAGGTGACTTGTCAGAAAAAAGAATGACAGTGACAGGGTGCAGACTAGCCAAGGGGAACGTAGCTGACAAGGACTCAGAAGGAGCAGACAGCTGTATTATTTAGGTTATATCTTGTTGTGCTATGTTTTGAATGTTTTCACCATGATTGAAGATTCCTGCAACCTCTTCTTCATACCTCATTATGGACTATAAATGTAATGTTATATGTATTTTATTTTCCTGAATGCCCTTCTAAAATATTTTCAAGATTAAGAAAGCTAATTTGGGGGTGCCTGGGTGGCTCAGTCGGTTAAGTGTCTGACTCTGTTTTGGCTCCTGTCATAATCTCATGGTTTGTGCGTCCAAGCCCCACATGGGGCTCTACGATGACAGTGCAGAGCCTGCTTGGAATTCTTGCACTCTCTGCCCCTCCCCTGCTTGCTCTTTCTCTCTCTCAAAATAAATAAACTAAAAAAAAAAAAAAAAAAAAAAAAAAAAGAAAGCTAATTTCCTAACAACTTTAGTTTAAGGACTGTGTCTTACCATCACAGAAGAGATGTTCTATTCCAACAAATAGCTGTAAAAGCTTCCCCAGTTCATACTGGGTCCCACACTGCTGCAGCATAAGCTTCAAAAGAAAACACACCTGCTCCTTCAGCCACGCAGCAGGGATGGTAGCATGGACCCTTGTGGCTGTTGTTTCAACCTATGAAAATAAAAGGGGGTCAGGAAAGGTGATTTCACAGCAAATCAAAACCCCCAAATTTGGGAACGTCTAAGAAAGCCAAGGTACCACCAAAAGTCATTTCCTGTCACAAAGGGGGACACTTATTCAGGTCCTTTCCACATGACAGGAAATGGAAGTATGCCTCAGAGGAGTGCAAAAATAAGCCCTCCTTGGCAGCTTTGCAGATACTCTCTTTGTGAGATGCCCTGCTGTAGAGAGCTGTGTGTGTCAAAGTCAAAGATGGACTAGAGACCTAAAGACTGAACGCTAACCATGGAGTGAACTGAGGCGAATATCCCCAAGTCAGTGACAGCCAAACTAACAATGCTGTGAGTTGCTGTGAAATTAAACTGACATGTTTCACCTAACAGCTTTGGAGAGGGATCTAGGGCTGCCCTGGAGTCCAGAAGATCTGAAATTCATATATCAAGACCTCTTAGAAAGATTTAACATTGCCCAACTTGTTCTACCACTTTGCATGTAGTTTATATTATCATTAGAAAAGGATCTCAATTAAGAAGCCTAGACTTATGTCATTACAATCAAATGCTGGCAATATTAATAGGAATGATCCCAAGTACCAGGCTACATTAGTTTGAATTAGAGAATTAGTTCTTAGTCTTTATTTACTTGTTTACCTACTCCTGCTGCTGTTACAAGAGAGTCTATAGCAGGCAGGTGATGGAACTGGTCAGAAGAAAAGATACATGAAAGTAAAGGGCTGAGGCAAGGATGGAACAGGTGCGCTGCCCCTCCACAGCAAACTGGAGCAGGGGCAGTCAAACAAGAATAAGAACTACCTGGGAGGACCTAAATATAGAATGAAAAACTATATAACTCCTAAAAGATTATACAAGAGAAAACTTAGATGACCTTGGATGATAATCTATAAAAACATAATTACCCAGATTGACTTCATTAAAATTAAAAACTTCTGCTCTACAAAACACAATGTCAAGAGCATTAGAAGACTAGCCACAGACTGCAAGAATTTGCAAAAGACAAATCTGATAATGGGATGTTATCCAAATACACAAAGAACTCTTAAAAACAAACAATAAAAAAACAATGCCATTAAAAAAATAGGCTGGGGGCACTTGGATGGATCAGTAGGTAGAGCATGCAACTTTTTTTTTAAATGTTTATTTACTTACTTTTGAGAGAGAAAGAGAGAGAGTGCACAGCAGGGGAGGGGCAGAGAGAGAGAGGGAGGCACAGAATCTGAAGCAGGTTCCAGGCTCTGAGCTGTGAGCAGACAGCCTGATGCAGGGCTTCAAAAC
The DNA here is from genome assembly GCF_046562875.1 of Panthera onca. Lineage (NCBI taxonomy): Eukaryota > Metazoa > Chordata > Mammalia > Carnivora > Felidae > Panthera > Panthera onca. The sequence goes on along the minus strand of NC_138344.1, from coordinate 58,750,723 downwards.
ATCAACCGTCATCATGACCTGAGCCAAAGTTGGACGCTTAACTGACTGAGACACCTAGGTGCCCCATGCATGCAACTCTTGATCTTGGGATTGTGAGTTGAGCCCCAATGTTGGACATAGAGTTTACTTAAAAAAAAAAAAAAAAAAAAAAAGGCTGAAGACCTTAACAGATACCTCACCAAAGAAGATATATAAATGGCAAATAAACATAGGAAAAGATGTTCTGCATCATATATCAGGGAAATGCAAATTAAAATAGTGACATATCACAACATACCCATTAGAACGGCCAGAATCTGGAACACTGACAACACCAAAGGCTGGCAAGGATGTGGACCCACAAGAACCATCATACATTGCTAGTGGGAATGCAAACGATACAGCCACTTCGGAAGAAAGTTTGATGGTTTCTTACAAAACAAAACACACGCTTACCATTTGATCGAGCAATTATGCTCCTTGGTATTTACCCAAAGGAGTTGAAAATTTTGTTTAGAGCACCTCTATTCATAATGGCTAAAACTTGGAAGCAATCAAGATGTCCTTTAGTAGGTGAATGAATAAATAGACTGTGGTATATCCAGACAAGGTAATATTCAGCACTAAAAAAAAATGAGCTATTAAGCCATGAAAAGACATGACAGAAACTTAAGTGCATATTACTAAATGAAAGAAGCCAATCCTAAAAGCCTACATTCTATACAATTCCAATTATACCACATTTTGAAAAAGGCAAAACTATGAAGATAGTAGAAAGATCAGTGGGTGCCTGGGGTTGGGAGTGGGGAGGAATGAATAGGTAGAGAAGATTTTTTAGGGCAATGAGACTTCTATGTAGGATACTGTAACACATATATGTCATTATGCATATCTCCAAATGTATACCTGAAGAATGTATAACACTAAGAGTAAACCCCAAGGTAAACAATGGCTTTGGGGTGTTATGATGTGTCAGTATAGGTTCATCCTTGGTAACAAATGGACCATGCTGGTGTTGTGATGTTGGTAACGGGGAGAGTCTATACAGGTGTGGGGGCAGAGGGTATATGGAAAATCTCTGAAACTTCCTCTCAATTTTATGATGAACTAAAACTGCTCTAAAAAATAAATTCCTTGGGGCGCCTGGGTGGCGCAGTTGGTTAAGTGTCCGACTTCAGCCAGGTCACGATCTCGCGGTCCGTGAGTTCGAGCCCCGCGTCAGGCTCTGTGCTGACAGCTCAGAGCCTGGAGCCTGCTTCAGATTCTGTGTCTCCCTCTCTCTCTGCCCCTCCCCCGTTCATGCTCTGTCTCTCTCTGTCCCAAAAATAAATTAAAAAAAAAAAAAATTCCTTTTGAAAAGGTGGTGTGGAGGGAAGGAGCAGAAAGCACCAGCATCTCTCTCTTCACCTAGACAAGAACTGCACTGGCAAATCAGTTCAATACAATCATTTTGGAACTCTGCAGTGTGTTGAAGGCTTGTGAGTTCCAGAGGAAGGCCTAATGGCAGGTAAATTGCTGACAATTTTGATCAATTTCAGTCCTTACCACAGTAGCTGCAACCCACTCCTCACCCCTAGCCACAGGGGAGGCAGTTGTGTATGCACATGTTCCTAGAGCAGCTTGCACACAGCTTGCAGGAGTTGTGGGGGCAAAAAGGACCCTGTCCTCCAAATATCAGAAATTGGTGCTCTGATCCCCAGTTGCTGCTTCCAGCCACAGAGGTGTAGACAAAGAAGTGGGCAGTCATTGTTGTTTCACCTCACCCACTGTTGCAAGCTCCACCGAACTCCTCCCCTGACTTCCAGGAGATTTAAAGGGCTAGCACCCTTTTCCTCCCCACTCCCTTCATTTTTTGCTTTTTTCCCTTTTGGGAGCCAGACATAAAGACTGAGACATTTAAAAACAACTGCATATATGAGGAAAATTAGAAAATTACTGTGTATGTGCAGGGAAAGGCTAGAAAAGACCCAAGAAGACCTTACTTAGATTTACACTTCGTGCTGATCCTTGGCACAGAAATGACTTCTGGCCACCCAAAACCCAAAATAATAAAACAATAACAAAAAATAACAAACCCTGGGGAAGGGGGAGAATCTGACTTCTAGGGTTACCACAACATTAGATTCAAATGTCCAGAGTTCATACAGAGAATCACAGGGCATACACATAAGCAGGAAAGTAGGGCCCCAAAAGAAAAAAATTTTGACATAACCAGTCCCTAAAATAGACCTAACGGCAGATACACCATTAAAACAACTGTTTTAACTGAGGAAGATGTGCAGAAAGTCAAGAAAATGATGTGTGAACAAAATGGAAATACCAAGAAAGAGAAAACCTAAAAGGAAACAAATTCTGGAGCTGACAAGTAAAATAACAAATTCACTACATGGATTCAAAGGTAGATGTGAGCAGACAGAAGAAAGAATCAGCAATCTTAAAGGCAGGACAATAGAAGTTATCAAGTTTGAGGAAGAGAAAGAAGATTGAAGAAAACCAAACAGAGCCTAAGAGACTGATGGGACATCATCAAGTGGACCAATGTAAGCATCATGTGAGTCCTAGAAGACGACAGAAAGGTGTAGAGAGAATATTTGAAGACACAATGGGTGAAAACTTCCCAAACTTGAGGAAAGACATGAATATAAATATCCAAGAAGCTCAGCAAACTCTAAGCAAGGTGAACTGAAAGAAACCCATAATGAGACACATAATAATTGAACTTTCTTAAGGCAAACAACAACGACAACAACAACAACAAGAATCTTGGAAGTAACAGGAGAGAAGGGACTGGTCACATATAAGGGATCCTCAAGAAGATTATCTGCAAGGGTCTTATCAGAAACTGTGGAGGCCAGAGACAGTGGGATGAGATATACATAGATACACACACACACACACACACACACACACACACACACACACACACACACATTTAAATGGGTGTTCCTTTTTAAATTTTTCTAATTTTTTTTTTAGTTTTATTGTTTTATTAAATTCCTTTATTTATTTTGAGAGAAAAAGAGAATGACACAGGGGCAGAGAGAGAAGAGGACAGAAAATCCCAAGCAGGCTCCACACTGTCAGTGCAGAGCCCAATGTGGGGCTCGATCCCATGACCTGTGAGATCATGACCTGAGCCAAAGTCAGACATAACCGACTGAGCAACCCAGGCACCCCATGGCTGATATATCCAGCAAAACTATCCTTCAAAAGTGAGGGGGAAATTAAGACATTCCCAGGGAAACAAAAGCTGAGGGAGTCTTTGACTACCAGACTGTTCCTATAAGTGGTGCTCAGGGGAGTCCTGTAAGGTAAGTGAAAGGACACTAGACGATACCTCAAAGTAATATGGAAAAATAAAGAACTCAATAAACATAAATACATGGGCCATTATACAAGCCTGTATTACTGTAGCAAGGGGTTTTTACTTTCCATATGATATAAGAGACTAATGCATTTAAAGAAGAAAAGAACAATTATTAGTATAAAAGCCGGTATTGCTGTAACTTTGGTTTGTAACTCCAACTGTTGTTTTCTTCATAATTTAAGAGACTAAATGCCCTTAAAGGAATTATTTATGTCTTTGGGCATGTAATCTATAAAGACGTAATTTGGTGACATGAACAACTAAAAGGGGTGAGGTTGGAGCTGCAGGAATACTTTTTGTTACTGAAGTTAAGCTGATATAAACTCATTGTAACCACAAAGAAAATAGCTACAGGATAGGCACAAAATGAAATCAGAGAGGAATTTAAACATTTCACTACAAAAATCAACTAAACACAAAAGAAAACAGTAATGAAGGAAATGAGAAACGATAAAGCTACAAATTATAAAGAAAACCAACAGCACAATGGCAGAAGTAAGTTCTTCCTGGTTAGTAATTATTTCAAATATAAATGGATTAAGCTCTCCAATTAAAAGACAGAGATCAGAATAGACAAAAACACATGATCCAACTATGTGCTGTCTACAAGAGACTCACTTGAGATCCAAAGACATAAACAGGTTGAAAGCGGAAGGATGGAAGAAGGTATTCCATGCAAATAGTCACCAAAAAAGAGTGGTGGAGGTGGCTATACTAATATCAAACTTTTAATCAAAAAGTTTACAGAGAAGGAGAGTAGATACTCATAAAAGGTTTAATACAGCAAGAAAATGTAACAATTATAAACATTTACATACCTAATTATGGATTTCCAAAATACATGAAGCAAAAGCTGATGGAATTGAAGCAAGAAATAATAATAGCTGGGGACTGCAATACCTCACTCACACTAATGGATAATCAGACAAAAACAATACAGGGCTTGACACAATAAACTGAATAGATTTAACAGACAGGGGCAGAACATTTTACCTAAGAACAATAGAAAACATATTCTTCTCAAGTGCACATGAGGTACTTTGCAGGACAGACCATACATTAAGCAACAAGTTTCAAGAGATTTCAAAAGGCAGAGATCATACAAAGTATCTTCTCTGACCACAATAGGATAAAGTTAGAAGTCACTATCAAAAGGAAGACTGAAAAAATAAAATTGTGGTTTTATTATTGAAATTAAACATTTTTTATAGATAGAGGTCTCAAATTACTAAAATCAGAAATGAACGTGGGGTCATTCTACAGATAAAAAGGATTATTTATTTCTCGAGTGGGGCTCGAGCTCACCCAAAGCAGGGCTCACGCTCTCCCAATGTGGGACTCAAACTCACCAACTGTGAGATCATGACCTGAGCTGAAGTCAGATGCTTAATGACTGGGCCAACCAGCACCCTCAAAATAAATAAACTTAAAAAAAAAAAAAAAAAGGATTATAACAGAGTACTATGGACAAAGAAAAGCCCTGGACACGATGGCTTCACTGGTGAGGTCTAAAAACATTTAGAGAAGAACTACTACCAATCTTTTGCAAACTTTTCTAAAAAACTGAAGTAGAAGGAACACTTCCCAACTCATTTTATGAAACCAGCATAATCTTAATACTAAAGACAGATGAAGACACTACAAGAAAATTATAGACCACATCCCTTACAAACACTGATGTAAAAAAAAAATCCTCAAAAAAATACTGGCAAACTCAGGGGCGCCTGGATGGCTCTGTCGGTTAGGTGTCCGACTTTCACTCAGGCCATGATCTCACAGCTTGTGAGTTTGAGCCCCACATCGGGCTCTGTGCTGACAGTGCGAAGCCTGGAGCCTGCTTCGAATTCTGTATCTCCCTCTCTCTGTCCCTCTCCTGACTTGTGCTCTGTCTCTATCTCTCTCAAAAATAAATATTAAAAAACATTTAAAAAAATACTGGCAAACTGAATTCAGCAGCATATTAAAAGGATTATTCACCATTACCAAACAGGATTTATTCCTGGGATGCAAGGATGGTTCAACATACAAAAAACTAATCAATGTATACATCGTATCAACAGAAGATAGGAAAAAAAAACCCACACGACCATTTTACTATTGATGTAAAAAAAAGTATTTGGCAAAATTCAACACTATTTCAAGGTTAAAAAAATAAACAACTGGGGATAGGAAGAAACTATCCCACATAATAAAAGCCACATGTGACAAACCCAGTGAACATTTTACTCAAAGGTGGAAGACTGAAACCATTCTTCTAAGATCAGAAACAAGGCAAGGATGTCTGCTTTCATCACTTCTATTCCACCCAGCACTGACTGAAGGTTCTAGCCAGAACCTTTAGGCAAGGGAAAAAAATGCACCAAATTGGAAAAGAAGAAAATAAAATGATCTTTTCAGAAAGTATGATCTTACATGTAAGAAAACCCTAACAATCACACACACACACACACACACACACTCACACAACTTGGAATAAGTGAATTCAGCAAAGTAGCAGGATAAAAAGTCAACACCCCAAAATCAGTTGGATTTCTATACACAAACAACAAACAACCCGGAAAGGAAATTACAGAAACAACTCCATTTCCGAAAGCATCAAAAAGGATAAGTTACTTAGGAATTAACTTAACCAATGAGGTAAAAGCCTTGTACAATGAAAACTACAAAACACTGCTGAAATTAAAGACATAAATAAATGGAAACACATGCCATGCTCATGGGTTGGAAGCCTTAATATTGTTAAAACATCTATACTCTCCAAAGTGATCTTTGGATTCAGTGCAATCCCTATTAAAATCCCAATGATGCATTTTGACAGAAATAGAAAAACCATCCTAAAATCATATGGAATTTTAAGAGACCCTCAATAGCCAAAATAATCTTGAAAAAGAACAAAACTGGAGACCTCATTCTCCCTGATTTCAAAACTTACTACAAAGCTATAATAATCAAAACAGTATGCTACTGGCATAGAGACAGACATAAAGACCAATAGGATAGAACAGAAGGCCCAGAAATACACCCTCACATATATGGTCTAATGATTTTTGACAAGGGTGCCAAGCCATTCAATGAGGAAAGGACAGTATTTTCAACAAATGGTGCTGGGAAAACTGAATATCCACATGCAAAGAACGAAGTTGGATCCTTATACAAGAATTAACTCAAAATGGGCCAAGCACCTAAATATGAGACCTAAACACAATAAAAACTCTTAGAAGAAAATATAGGACAAAAGTTTCACAACTCTAGATCTGGCAATAATTTCTTGGCTAGGACACTAAAGGCACAAGTAACAAGGGAAAAACTGGGCAAATTGAACTTCGTGAAAACTTAAGGAAAGACACTATCGACAGTAAAAAGGCAACCCAGAGAATGGGAGAAAATATTTGCAAATCATATGTCTGATATGGGATTAATATCTCAATTATATACAGGATTCCTAAAACTCAACAACAAAAATAACCCAATTCAAAAATGGGCCAAAGGCTTAAATAGACATATTTCCAAAGATGATATACAGCCAGTAAGCATGAGAAGATGCTCAACATCATTAATCATTAGGGAAATGCAAAAAAAACTACAATGAGATACCACCTCACACCCATTAGGAAGACTACTATCAGAAAAAACAGTAATCTCGGGCACGTGGCTCCAGATTCTGTGTCTCTCTCTCTTTCAAAAATAAACGTTAAAAAAATTAAAAAAAAAAAAAAAAAAAAAAAAGAAAAACCAGAAAACAATGGGGAGGCTGGCTGGCTCAGTTGGTACAGCATGCAGCTCTTGATCTTGGGGTCTCCACACTGGGCACAGAGCTTACTTAAAAACAAAAAAGAACAAAAAACAGCTAACAAGTGTTGAAGAGGAAGGATGTGGAGAAATTGGAACCCTTGTGCATTGTTGCAGCGATGTAAAATAATGCAGCTGCTATGGAAAGCAGTATGACAATTCCTCAAAATATTAAAAACAGAGTTACCATATTGTCTGGCAATTCCACTTCTGGGAGGATTCCTCAAAGAATTGAAAGCAGGGTCTCCAAGAGCTATTTGTATACCATGCTCATAGCAGCATAGTGAAAACATAGAAGCCACCCAAATATTCATGGGTAGATGAACAGAGAAGCAAAATGTGGCATATAAAACACAATGGAATTTTATTGCATTTAAAAGGAAGGAAATTCTGCAATATGGTACAACATGGATGAACCCTGAGAATGTCATGCTAAGTGAAATAAACCTGTCACAAAAGGACAAATACTGTATGATTCAACTTACATGAGGTACTTAAAGTAATCAAATCATAAATACAAAACGTAGAATCATGGTTGCCAGAGGCTGGGGATAAAGGAGAATGGGGAGTTATTGTTTACTGAGTACAGAGTTTCAGTTTCACAACATGAAAAGTGTGATGAGGATGGATGGTGGTGATGGTCGTGCAATAATGGGAATGTATTTAATACCACTAACTATATACTCAATGGTTAAAATCGTAAGTGGTATGTGTATTTTGCTAAAATAAAAAATAATGTCCTCTGTCTCAAAAATAAATAAACGTTAAAAAAAAAAAAATAATGTCAAAAAGAAAAGAAAAGAAAGAAAGCAAGAAAGAAAGAAAGAAAGAAAGGAAAAGAAAAGAAAAGAAAAGAAAAGAAAAGAAAAGGTATCTAGCAGAGCCCCAGCCATGGAAAAGTGCTAGACTTGAGGACATTAATGTTCCTATTTGCTGTGATTTTGTAACCTCAGGCATATTTCAATAATTTATTCAATATTTTCAAATAATTTAACTTTTAAATCTTCATTACAGTTATTGATTTACAGCAAAAGCCTATACTGGTTCCACTGTGATATATTTGTTGGATAGAATCAGTATATAGTTTTGTGTCATTTATCATCGAGTTCTTTTGGGGTTAGAGAAAGCAAAAGTGCTAAAACCCCATGGAGGACTAAGGCACATCTCTTCTCCTTCCTTATGACTTCCTCTTTCTTCCATAGGGTTAATTAGCTCCACATGATAAACAGGCCTGAAACAAGTACTGAAACGGTGAATCCTGAAATGGACCACAAGGCTCAGCATCATTTGGACAGGGACTACGAGGGCTCTGGATGGAAAAGGCCATTATTTTCTGCCACAGCAAATACAGCAGTATTACGCACCCTTCACGCTCAGTGCTGTTGGCGGTTCTGTTAGAGTGGCAAAGTGTGGCTCACACACCACCATACTCCTCTCAAGCATCCATAGCAGATCCTGTTAATCCCTTTCCCACTGAGCTTGGCTGCAGCTCGGGACCCTGATTAGAATTAACACATTAGATGAAACCTCTCTGTCATGCCTGGCAACTGAGGTGCTGTAAGCAAGGCCGCTGTGACTCCTGTCCTACCCCCACCCCCCACCTCTGGAACAGTACAAATGAGTTGGTATGAATTATGACACATAGCAGCCATTCGCCTATCATATCCTGACTACTAACAGATGATGGGCCACGCTACCCAATTTCAGATCAGCCACAAAGAGCAGTATGATTCCAACTTACAGTCTCAAAGCTTTTTTCGAACTCCAGAAGTTTAACTTCAGCTTCCTTATAATTCTTAAAGAACATACATAGTTCATACATCTCCATCATCAACAGTAGTGGGGAATCCTTTAAGAAAGAGTTTGAATGAAATTACAAAATCGTGAATTCAATCAATACTATTTTCTCAATGAACAATGCCAATCAATATAAGAGGTTAAAGTAAAAACATAAGTACTAATAGTAACAGTTTCATCGTAGAATTAAGCCATATATGTTAAAAATAAAGATTAAATTTATATTCCTTTTATCTTTTAGAAAAAAGATATTCAGGCCAGGTACACCTACTCAACAGTCCATTTTCTGTCTATTGTATGTATACTTGGTCCACTGCACACGAGCTGGAGATGTTCCACTAGATGGCGCTAGGACACCTCTACATACACTCCTGGAAAATGGGCTCCACAGAGCTGCCAACCTACAGCTGTCTGGGGCATTTCTATCACTTTGGTGAAAGCTTTTCAGTCAGAAGACAGGCGTTTTGGAATGAGAAAGTATAGATCTGAACTATAAATATACTACTAAAATACTTTGAGGCCCTGGGGAAAGATACTTAAGTTCTACAAGCCCAAGCTTGTTACTGTATAAAATGAGGATAATACCATTTCATAACATCTTCATATAATACTGTCTTTGTATTGGATTATTTTGAGAACTGGCTAGAATAATAAATTTAAAGCTCTTTGCTAAATAAATGGTAGTTCTATTATCATTATTTGTTGTTGGCTAAAAAACTCCAAAAAACCCAGGGTTACAACAATTGAAAAATCCAATGGGAAAATTCTGAAGTAACCTTTTTAAACTCAGGAAAGAAATGAAGTGACTATCACTACCTTCAAGAAAAGGTGGAAACCTCTGATGAGAGTTTTGCTCTTCCGCCTTGTTAACAATGTTTTCCAGATGACTGAGAGGTCTTGAAGCTCCCACATGTGGCCCTCCACTGAGCCCTGAATGTGTCCTGTTGCTTCGGCTGCAACACTCTCCTCCACAGATGTGATGATCCAAACACAGAGACAAGGAATAGTACTGGCACCCTGCCATTGGATAAAAACTTTTCAAAATAAAATAACAATTGTGTCTGGATTACCTGACAGAGGGAGTTGGGAATTGCCAGCAATGCTACAACCATGGATGGATATGTCCTGTTTAGAACAAGTCACCTCACCAACAATAAATTGGTTAAAATAGCTTGAAAAGCCTTCAAACATGAAATAAACACTAATAAACAACAAGGGATTATCATAAACTATTCTGCAGAGTGTAACATGTCAAAGGACCAAGAGACTGAGCAGGTATACATGGAAGTTGTGGAAATACAAAGTATAAGAAAACAAGACAGCCTTCCACAGAAAGGCTGATCAAGGGGCTGGCTACAGCATCCCACTTCTTTGCTCAAGAGGCAGGGTCCCTTCTCTTTGCCAGCCAGGAAGCAAGGCTCTGATCACCTGAGTTACTGAGTATCAATGTACAAGAAAGTGTACTATTAGATGGCCTGGAGCCTAAGCTGGAAAAGCACAAAAGTGACAGTGGCCTTGAAAACACAGGCTGGAGCCTCACATCATCACCCCACTTCCTCTCTGATTATCAGCCTTCCCAGTCCCTCTCCACTGTTCTCTTGCTCTCTGGGTCCTTAATTTAGGTTTTTCATTATCCTCACCTGGAGACATGAGGCCAAGACACTAAGGATAGGGGCCTGTTGTTTCACCGCTTCAGCTAGGAGCCAGGACCCGGAGTTTGGCTCCTCCGAGCACTGGAGCAGAACTTCAAAGAGATCAGTCATCTCTTCTTTGTTTCCCTGGAATTCCTGGGGGGACCTGTTGCAGACTTGATCACTGTCCATCCTGGAGTTGGACACTAAGGGCAAGTTCTCAAAAGCCAATCTTAAGTGGTCTTCAAGGACAGGACTGAAATATTGAAGAAGAGATTTCACCTAGAAAACAGACGATTAAAAAAGACAACTGTCAATTTCACCTGGAGCTGAAAAATGTTAGAGAAAAGCAGAGGCAAATTGTTCTTTCTCACCCTGAACTGCGTGCAGGGGAAGTGACCATGGAAATTTACAAAGTAATTTATTGCTTTGGAGTGAATTTCCATATTCAATCTGGAGTCACAAAAACCTCTTCCTTCAGCTCTTTAATACTAATGATTAGTCCTTTTTTTTAAAAAAAATTTTTAATGTTTATTTATTTTTGAGATAGAGCATGAGGGGGTGAGGCTGCAGAGAGAAAGACACAGAATCCAAAGCAAGCTCTAAGGTCTGAGCTGTCCTCACAGAGCCCGACGCGGGGCTCGAACCCACGAACCGTGAGATCACAACCTGAGCCGAAGTTGAACACTTAACTGACTGAGCCACCCAGGCACCCCTAATGATTAGTCCTTTAACTGAAGCCAATCCACTGAAATCTTAGTAAAAATAGTAGCATCATATAAAACAAAAGCCTAGGTATACACAACAGAAAAAACACTACTTTTCTTCCCAGAAGTCTTCTAATTTCCTCTTCTTGAATAGTTGGGAACAAATGGTGGCTTACCTCCTCTGGGGGATAGTTATGGAGTTGACTGTGAATAATGAACTGTAACCAATCATTTGCTTTGGCACATTCTCTGAGATAAGACGTGCTCAGTTTCACATTGTGGATCCTGCAGAACTGTATCGCTAATGCCCACTGGCTGCTAGATTCACTAGATATCCTGTAATTGGGCAGTAGAGGAAAAAACAAACTTGTTAAGATATAGCTTAATTTAATTTTAAACTGGAAAATTAGTAAATATTAAATAAATTTAACCACAGCATATGTTCTAAAAAGCCTTTCAACAAATATCAATGTTTAGTAGGCTGTTCTGGAAAACAGTGGTGGGAAAAAAGAGGACTCCTGTACCCATAACACAAAGCTTTCTTAGTATACTAGCAGAATTCATTTCTTTTATCAGCCAAGTATCTATCAGTAGATATAGTAGCTATATACCATCTTAAGGAGAACTGCATAAACAGTCAGTCAAGACACTTCCTGAGTGCTTAACTGTTTTTGCATGATTTACAGTATCAGAGTCCAGACAAGTGCATGGGCTTCCTAAGTGGGGAGTACCTGTTCCTAGATCAGGCGCGTTCAGGGTAGTATGGCTGTAGACAGGGAGTACCTGTTCCTACTGGCAGCAGGAAACTGCTGAAAACAGAGCCATTGACAGCAGGTATAGGAGAACAGTGTGCCTTCCCACAGTCTGGGGTCACCCCAGGGTTACCCCAGGTGGCGTAGCACAGAGGAAAGATGGCATAAATGTGTATGTAGAGGGGTTTTTGTGGATAGATGGTCACCTCAACTTTCATTATCAACTGACATACATTAGGAAGAAAAAATTAAGGACATCACTTAGAGTCAAATTTTGTGAGATCCATCCCACATCTTCTTAAATGATTTCAATATGTGACACTTAGGAGATTCCTCTGACCAGCAGGACAGTGGAGGAGACAGAGCACTTTTCCATCTCTTGGAAACTCTATCTCTAAAGAGTGAATAATTATCTTCACCCTCCTTTTACTAATGGCAAGAAGAAATTAAAATCCTTGTCCATTTACCAAGTATCTGCTATACGCTGGCTGAGTAAGAAGACTTGAAAGGATTGATAAAAATATGTGAGGCGTTAGAAGAAAGACTAGGCAAACACAGCTTGGAAGATTAAAGCTTGCTGGAAAAAAGACTGAGGTTGCAATTCAACAAACCTATTTATTTCCTGCTGCTGAATGCTGCTCCATATACCTTCTTCTAAAAGAATAAGCAATTCTTCTATGGTTGCCTTTTCACCCATAGCCAGTTTAGATAGTTTTTCAGCTGTAAGAAATATAAACAATAAAATATGGTGAAGAGAAAGGGTCAGGCGCTGGGAATTTCTGTTTGAAGAGTGTGGCCTTGGGCCATTTCAGAACCTAATTAAAAGGCCCAAAAAAGTGAGATAAAGTGCAAACATTCTGCCGTAAAAGAATGAGACAGGAAGGTAACTGTTTCTCCCCCAACCACTCATAATCCAGTGCCTCAGACCTATTCATCCCTTGTCCCCTGAACAAAACAAACCCCAGATAGAAAAGATGCTGTACCTAGAGACTCTCTGACACAGCTGTACTGAGCATCTTCATTTCTACACTTGTAGCTCAAAATTATATTGGCCACTTTCATATCAACTCTGAGCTTTAGGCTGTCGAGGCCAAGCAGTTCTAAGAAACAAACACACGCAGCTGCTATTGAAGGTATGTAGAAGGAGGAGAGTCCTAAAACATAGGCTTCATTGCCTACTTGCTGGACCCTGAAAAAGGAAGGAATCAAAATCACATCAGGATATGAAAATTATTTCTCAACAGGAAGAGCAGCCAGAATTACACAGTGATACATGAAGCGTCAGACACTTATGATTTTTGCCCCCTGCACACACCCATTTAAGTTCTTGGCAGTTTTTAGTTGTCTCCATAGCTCCCCATTCCCTTACATTTCACCTTCTCCTAAAACACCTGTTTATAAGCCAAATTATTCTTGCTTCCAACTTCATCCAAGGAACACAGAACTTCTGAAAGACTGTCAACTTGTGATCTTATCAATTATGAATATATATACATACTACCAAGAAAATTAATGCCAATTAAACTTGACATATTGTTTTAAAATTTCTTTTTAATGTTTATTTTTAGATAGAGAGCACACACACATGGGAGGAGCAGAGAGAGAGGGAGAATCCTAGGCAGGCTCCATGCTGTCAGTACAGACCCTCATGCGGGGCTCGATCTTAGAATTGTGAGATCATGACCTGAGCTGAAATCAAGAGACACTTAACTGACTGAACCACCAAAGTGTCCCCATTTATATTAGTTTTACAAGCGTAGACAAATTTCAAGGACAGATGCACACAAAAAAAACCGTATTAATTTACTATGTAGGATGAAGACAGGAGACTCAGGGACTCTTATCTTTCATTTTTCACCATTCTGAATTACTTGAACATTTTACCATAAAAATGCATTACTTTGTTAGCTATAAGACAAATCAATAAATAAAGTAAATCTATATTTAGCTGATTATATAAAATACTTCTCCAAATTCTGTACTTTATAAAAGTGAATTATAAAAAATGAAGATCATAAATACAGAATTCACATCTTATTATATATACAATTCCCTCTTTAGAGGAACCACTAATATTTGGCAAGCTCCTGGGTCATTTTTTTGTTTTAAACAGAATTTTAAAAGACATAAAAAGAATATTTTAATATTATCTTTATTATCTTTTTTCCTATTAACAAAGATATACTAAATTCCCCACACTTGGGATATACAGAAAAACACAAAGGGGAAAAAAAAGAACACTAAATTACTAGCCAGATATAATTATTTAACTGTGATATATTTTCAGAATTTTTTTTCAAATAAATGTGAAAAATACTCAGATATGCCTTTTATTAAGAGTACAAATTATGTTTTAAATACTCACAGCTGCTTAGGAGTCTTGCTCTTGGTTAATTCCTGGACCAGAAAAGTACCAAATGCAAATGAAGGCCGTCCATGTTGTAAATAATAAGCAAAATTCAGACGTTCCACTATAGCATACTTATTAACCAGGTCAGGGCTAGAAAAATGCGGGAGATGACTCCCTGCATCTGGGGAGAAAGTAAAGCAATATTAATCCTCTTCACTTCACCATGATCAATTCCAAATTTGTATGTGGGAAACTTAACTCTGCAATGGTAAAAGAAAACCAGTTGTTATTGTCATTTTGTACCACCGTGTATTACTGTGAACCACCAAAATGTAATAGTTTATTTTAATGTGAAGAAGTAGCCCTCCATTTTACACAAAAATATGTACCTGAAATGCTGCATAAAAAACTTATAATTTATGCTTTTTCCTCACGGAACTTATTTTATATGCCGTAATTCTCTATTTGATGATCATTTAAGTTCACAATGGCAATAATCCTTTAGCCTGTAAAATCTCTGCTGATGATCTGCAAAAAGAGCTTTATAATTCATTCATGCAGCTCATAACACAATGAAATCCCTTCATAACGTATTTATATGAGTCCTCTATTCACCAAGGCCAACTCACTATACCTTCCTCCAGTAAACAGTTTTAAGAACATCCTTTTCTTCATATTAATACCGTTCTACAATTTCCGTTTATCACTAGCTATAGTTTCTGATGATGTTTTCATAGAGGACCTCATTAGCTATATGATGATACCATCTTTCTAAGATTAGCAGAGTAGCTCAGTTTAAAGTTACTCTGTGCCCATGAAAATAACAGAAAAAAACATTTTTTCCTCTCTAGAGATATCTGAAGTCAGAAGATGTTTGCGTGTGACAAGTTAGTATGAAATAACCACTTCGGTCAAGCCCTAATCTTTAATTGCCTCTTAGGCCACTCACTACCTATAAAAAAAAAAAAAAAATGAAAAAAACATTTTTGTTTTCTTCTAAATGTATATTTTTAACATTTATTTATATTTTTGAGAGAGAGAGAGAGAGAGAGAGAGAGAGAATGAATGTGTGTGTGCAAGCAGGGGAGGGGAGGAGAGAGAGGGAGACAGAGAATCCCAAGGACTCCGTGCTTTCAGTGCAGAGCCAGATGCGGGGTTCAAGCTCATGAACTGTGAGATCATGACCTGAGACAAAATTGAGTTGAATGCTTAACTGACTGAGACACCCAGGCACCCCTGAAACCACATTTTGAACTGTTAAAGGAACAAGTTCTTGGAAAACTTCATCTGCTCTTATTTTCAAAGTTCAAAGCCTATTTCTGGAAAAAAAAAAAAAAAAATTATCCTCCAAAAAAAAAAGGATTTTTTTATACTGTGACTTGGTTCTTAAAAAAAAGAAAGAGAAAGAAAGAGAGACAGACTTGAAGAGAGGTGTCTGTCATCTAACAAAGCTATTACTTAAAAGTCTACCACCTTTAAGATTAAAAAATTGTCACATGCCTTATCTATATTCTTTGTACGAACACAGTGACTTTGGTAACTTGTAATTACACATAAAACTGTTCATTCACTCATTAAATATTTGCTGAATACATGTGAAGTATATAGCACTGCCTGGCACCAAATCAGCTAACTTTAGTTTTTAATTCAAGTAAGACCGTGATCTTTTAGCAGCTGGGGGCTAGTATGGAGAGGGTATACAAGAAAAAATTCTACCCAAAAGGTAATTTTCTCTGCCCTGACACAGAAGCCAAGTCACCTCACAGTCACTCTACATCTCTTTTCAGTGGTAAGACCATATGAAAAAAAAAGTAAACATTCTAATTAAATACAATTCTCCAATCTCATAAATCCACATTATGTTTTTATAATTGTTTCATTTACTTTATGCTTTATTTCTTCAAATATTTCCCAACACCAGGCAGGGAATATGCCTTTAACTTCCTCTCTTCTCCCCAAGTGTACCCAGTACGGTGCTCAGTCTCCAAAAGGGGGTCAGGATTCTGGTGAAGTTGTTGGAGTTGGAGGCATTAGAACAGCACAGGGGAATCAGTCTACACTCTAGTAGTAACTTCACTGAGATTAAGAAAGTATTTTCATTTGAGAATGCAATACGCACTACTATATTCAGCCATCAACAAATATTTATTGAATATCTATTACAGGTCTGGCACTGCACGAGCTCTGGGCAGTAGGTGAGTTAAATATATTGAAATTTGAAATTACAAAATGGACACATTAGAAAATTCATTTTTATGCATGTCCATAAATATTTACAGGGTATACATTATGTGCAAAGTACTAATCTGAAGCCTACTTTAGAGTAATATCGGCAGAGACACCACAAGTACCATGACATTAAAGGCTAACCCTAAATTTAAAAGTAAAAAAGAAAAAGTAGAGTTTAAGCATGGCACCAAAAAAAAAAGATCAGAGAAGTGCTTCTGGTCTAAAAAGAACAGCAATGTGCATGCCTCTGGTGCTTACCATGCGCCAAGAGCTCCAAGAGCTTTTTAAATACTTTGTCTCCTGTCATTCTCATGTAATACGTGAGGTGGGCACTGTTATTAACCTTATTTTGTAGGGAACTGAAGAAAGCTTACATCACTTACCCAAGATCGAGCCAGGATTTGTCTAAAGCCAACACCTATGCTCTTAATCTTATTTATAATACTATACTGTAAACAGGGATTTTTGGAAAGGGAGAAATTTAAGCAGATAGATAATACAGATACACTTTAGGATAATACATCTTATATTTCTCGGCAAGAATAGCACTAGTGATGTATTACAATTACTTTTAACTCACGAAATGTTTTCAGTTCAGTCTCCTAGAAAATGTTTTCCATCGGAATGCATCTTTATTTTTAAAATGGAAAGCAGTGAGGGGTGCCTGGCAGCCGTCAGTTAAGCAACCAACTCTTCATTTCACCTCAGGTCATGATCTCATGATGGGTCATGAGATCGAGCTCTCCACTGGGCTCCACACTGGGCATGGTGCCTACTTAAGAGTCTCTCTCTTCCTCTCCATTGTCCCTCCCTTGATCACCCACTCACTCGTGCACATATGCTCTCTCTCAAAAAACAAAACAAAAAAAAGCAGAGAAAAAAACTGGATTGGCCTTACATAAATTAAGTTCTACTGTCAACACTGCTGAGATACTTAACTTCTAAAGCCCTAAATACCTGTAATGACTTACCTCCTATAGCCAGTGTGTTGGCAGATTGCCAGCCAAACAATCTGCTAGGATCAAAGGGCAATAATGACTGAAAAAGGGGAGAAATCAGAATTAAAAGTTAATTGACTCTAAAATAAGTGAACAAAACTGTATGAAAAGACTTCACAGGTAGTCTGCTTCCCTTCTTCAACCTTATCTTTCTGAACATAAATTCTCTGAGCCCAACTTACAAAAAAAAAAAAAAAAAAAGAATGCATGAGACACTTTCCTACGTTAATAAAAAAAGAACTGGCTGTGTTCCTTTTACAGACTCCCCTCACTTCAAACTACATCTGCAAAGTGTACTCTCTTTCGGTTCAAACAACATCAATCATAATGTAAATGGATTTTTGAAATACTTTTGGAATCCAAAAGCAAGAGAAGAGGCTAAAAAATGTTACCATGTAAACAAGACAATGTTTTGTTTGCTAAAAGGACTAGAAAGGAAAGAGGAAAAGTAGATCAAAGGTTAGAGGAATGTGGTGAACGAACCACCACTGCCATCAAAGGAAAAAGAGGGCAGGAAGTTGTTAAGCCAGTCAGAAAAGGTTTGAAAGCTGGGAGCCATAGCTGTTTGAAATTTGTCTAAGCCAAAGATTTAGCAAAGATGATCAACAGATGGTAGAAAAGATAAAGGAGAAATAAAACTTTTAAGTCAAGATGTGAGTGGCTAAGGAAAAAGCAGCTTTGATTTAAAATTAAATAAGAATTTGTGGTGTGTTAAGGAAGGGCTACTTTTCATAAAGTAATACGACTAAAAAATTGCATCAGTCAACTTGAGAACAGAACAAAGAACAACCTGAACCACTTATGTTCTAGGCTGGCTGAATCCACTTTAGGCAGTGCAACTGCTTTGGTATAATCCACTTAAAGTTTATACCAGTGCTACTGGTCTGCAATAAGATAAGAAACTTGCAATAACTTTAAATCCAGCTAAATGCTTCCTGCTTCAAGAGTGTCTTGCTACACAGATCAAACAACAAAACAAAAAAACACAACAAAAGCCTGCTGAACTGAACCGTGTACTTAGTAACATAGATTTATATAATAGTTCAAGATCCTAATCTCATCACATCCCAGCAACAAGCAGTTCATGGAGTGGCACCCACATGGGGAGTGAGCATTCTGAGCAGGACTACTCTATAAATTAAGGACTGTTAACACTGGAGAAATTTTGTACCTTTATAGATTATAGGTTTATGTTGAATTAAAGACCCTAATGGGAAATATGCGCACCTAAAGAAAAAAAGCAAAAGCCCTCTGAAATGAGAAATGAACAAAAGAATGTGTTCGTAACAGAAGATCCCTGAATAGGTTTCAGGGTATATGAATTCCTTGAAAATATATGCAAACTTATACATATATGTGCAGTTTTTCTGGATAGAGGACTCACATTCTTAAAGAGGTTTTGTCCTGAGAATGGTTAAGAAGCACTGATTTAAATAAATAACTCGATTCACTGAGAAGAGAGAGACACAAGTTATCTGTGTAGAATGAAGTGGCTTTCGATGAAAGCAGCAGACAAGTATGCTGGCCAACTATCTGCTTTCAGATCCATTTCCACCTTTCCCCTACAGAGAACTGCATTGCCCAAGCTCATTTGCCCTTTGGCTACCAGTAGGGTTAGCCCAGAGAACAACATGGATACTAAAGGTGGGAAGAGGGGAGAAACCAGGTTTTTTTTTTCCTTCTTTGTTTTCTGGGGTATCTCCTCCAAGGTTCCAGCTCCACCTTCTGTTTCCGGCTCTCATTAGACAGCCAGGTTGTCAGATTAGCTCCCAGAGACAGCTCCAGCTTCTGGGTTCTGATGACACCACTTTCTTGCACTGTTCTTGCAGCCTTAGGAGTGTTGACGGCTTCCTTCTTCGTCAGTTTTTGGGTTGTCTCACCAGGGCATGTTTGGATTCTCCTTTCTGCTGTTACTGTGTAATTTCCTATTTGAAAGACCCAGGGTAGGAGCAGCTGGGTGGCTCAGTCAGTTAAGTGTCTGACTTCGGCTCAGGTCACGATTTTGCGGTTGAGGCGTTTGGGCCCCACATGGGATCTGTGCTGACAGCTCAGAGCCTGGAGCCTGCTTTATTCTGTGTCTCCCTGTCTCTCTGCCCCTCCCCTGCTTGCACTCTGTTTCTCTCAAAAAGAAGTAATAAACATTGAGAGACCCAGAGTAGGTTTCTGTTTTCCTGGCTGAATCTTGACTGATACCCCTCAATACTATCCACCTAAATACTGTACCTGCATAAGGTGGTAAAGTGTAATATCAGGTGGCAGGACGTTAGAGGCAGTATACTGTGGGAATAGAGCAGTTTTTAGCTTGGGATAAGGAGTTAATGCCATCTTCAGTAACTGGGGATCTACTTTCTTCAAACAGGTCTCATTTTCATCATTCTGAACAACCTAAATAAAAAGATCACATGGTACAGAGTAAGGGTTTTCTCTTTCCCAAATTTCAGGTTTTTGGTTTTTTTTTTCACACGAATGAAACAAGGTTAGCTTGAAAAAATACATGGAAGTGAAAAAACCAATGGTCAAGGAGTTAGAAGCCAAGAGTTCTCATTCTGGTTCTAGGAAAAACTAGCTGGTGACCCTGGGCCAGATATTCAACATCAGGCCTCAGTTTCCTCATCTATAAGATTAGGAAGTTCAACTAGATCAGTGGTTTTCAAACTATATGTGAAAAAACTGTTTGAAAAAAGGCTCTGCTACTAAAATGTTTAGAGTATTTTTTATTTTTTAAAATTTTATTTATTTAATTTATTTAGAGAGCACATGTGTGAGCAGGGGAGAGGAGCAGAGGAAAAGGGAGAGAGAGAGGTCTAGACCATCTTAAGCAGGTTCCACACTCAGCATGGAGCCTGACATGAGGCTCAATCCTATGACCCTGGGATCATGACCTGAAGTGAAATCAAGAGTCAGATGCTCAACCAGCTGAGCCACCCTGGCACCCCTTAAAATATTTAAATAGTAAATAGTAAATAGTAAATATTTTTAAAGGAAAAAGAAAACCACTTGACTAGATGACTTCTACCTAGGTTTTTCTCCCTCAGTGCTCAAGTTATTCTATGACTGTTTTTTGACAGGTGATTATAAACAGAGGAATAGATAACCATATGAATTAAAATACATTGCAATAATCTGGAGGATGTAGTATTATATTAAATTAGCATCAGTAAGAAGCTTTTAAGGATTAGATGTTAAACAGCACCCTTAATTCAGTTCCCTCTAACCAGGCATACTATACTTTGAAAGAAGCAGAGATGGGCAAATTTCCACTGGGTCCCTTAAGAGTTTATATGGATAGCCAAAAATTAGGATTTCCTTTTTGCCTAAGAGTACAAATAGTAGACAGTAATTCCTAAGCCACACATCTAAAATACAGTTACTCCCAGGAGCAATCAGAAACTGATGTGCTATCCTTAAAATAAACCTGGAGTTTAAAAAACAAAGGTAAGGGCACCTAGGTGGCTCAGTCAGTTTAGAGTCTGACTCTTGATCTTGGCTCAGGTCATGATCTCACAGTTCATGAGTTGGAGCCCCTCCTAGGGCTCTGCACTGGTGGTGCGGAGCCTGCTTCTGTCTCTCCTTCTCTCTGCTCCTCCCTTGCCTGTGCTC
Organism: Panthera onca; assembly: GCF_046562875.1. Taxonomy (NCBI): domain Eukaryota; kingdom Metazoa; phylum Chordata; class Mammalia; order Carnivora; family Felidae; genus Panthera; species Panthera onca. Next base: position 58,729,524 of record NC_138344.1, on the reverse strand, counting down.
TCCCTCTCTCAAAAAAATAAACTTAAAAAAATAAATAAATACCAGATAGACACACACACACAATTGATTCTGTTTCTCTGGAGAACCCTGACTAATACAAGGCTTCTGAAATCCAGAGAGAGAGAGAGAGAGAGAGAGAGAGACAGAGAGAAAGAGAGAAAGAAAGAGAGAAAGAGAGAAAGAGAGAAAGAAAGAAAGAAAGAAAGAAAAGATAAAAAAAAATCTACACCACATATTAGTTCCCTTTCAACTTAAGAGAATATAATATAAAATATAAAACTTCATCCTTTGTTTTATGCTCTTTAATATAATGAGATACTTATAAGCAGTTATACTTGAATATCACAGGAGGTCTAGAAAATCCATAGATATTTCTGCTAAATTTAAAATCAGTCCTATTTTGCAATAACAGGTAAAAGTGCTATCCGTACCTGGCTGACACCCCCAGGGGCATACATTGTAGTAGCAAGGGCCAGGAGAGTATGTCCTTCCAACAGCATACTGCTTACACTGGCCTGGTTGCTGGGAATCAGTATCTGAGCATTTGCAAGGCTAGCCTGGAAGATCAATTTGGGATCTGGAAAACAAAAGAGTAGGTTTTTTTCCTTAAGAGAAAGAGTTACATAATTCTGAGAAGAAAATTTTCACTATCCACAGTATGAAGGACTTTCTAAGTTTAAAAGCAATAAGAAAACATCAAAAAGGAAAATGAGAGATTTGTCCAAATAAAAATAAACTTCTATTTAAACAACTGAGACAAACAACTGTTCAAACAACTGAGATAAACAAAACTAAAAGGCAGTAATGAACGGGGGGGGGGGGGGGGGGGCGGCGTGGAATTTTAACAACAAATTAACAACAAATGATAACCTAAAATTAATGTCTTCAGCAAAGAGCTCATACAAATCAATGCCTGAAATACTGACTCTCACAGATAGACTGTCACGATGTGGGAGCTTAATAAACATTTGTTGGATGAATGCAGGCTAAAAAAAAGGATAGAGAAAATAACCAGAACAAAATACATGAAGACAGATCAAGAGTTGCCTGTGGATGATTATCTACCTAGGCTATCTACCTGCAGAGTTTTACCTTTTGATAGTTGTCTGTGGCGTCCAATTTTTCTTTACAATAAACATATTATCAACATCAAAAACAAACAGAACAAAAACCCCAACCCACATTATGAAAAAATTCTTTATATTGGAAAAAAACCCAGAATTACATAAAAGTGAAAGATTGGCTGTTGACATTCCTTGCCTGTGTTAGTGGCTTTGCCTGTCCCCTTTCCCAAGTGGAGTCTCTGGAATAATACCAGCTAAACCCTCAAGGGGGGCAGGGGTTACAGGGCTTTTCTGATTATAACCAGAGCAAAGCTCTCCTTCAGCAGCTCTACTACATAAGACAGAACAATCCAGACATACTGTGGTTTTTTTTTTAAATTCCATCTGGAGTTACTTACTAAAAAATTCAGGGCAGACACCTGGAAGACAGACCACTTCTTCATAGAAAAAGGGTGTCATTACCAGAGAGCAGGAATTCACCCTGTGATAAACTGGTAAGATGAGACATATCCAGAAAGAACAAGCCTGAGGCTGAGGGGGAAGGGAACACTGGCACACATGCTGTCTGGCTTTTCTTGGCTGGCAAGAGGGCAACATTTTTGGTCTTCTGCTTTTTAAACAAAGCTTGAATCTAGGTTATAGTCAGATGTTTGTCTATAGACAAATGATTTATTTAGAGAACACAAATTATGTGCCATTTAACAGATCATTTAGCCAGACTTTTTTTGTTTTTGTTTTTGTTTTTTCGTTAAGAGACAGAGCATGAGCAAGGAAAGGGCAAAGAGAGAAGGGGACATGGAATCCAAAGCGGGGTCCAGGCTCTGAGCTGTCAGCACAGAGCCCAAAGAGGGGCTTGAACTCATGAACCACGAGATCATGACCTGAACCAAAGTTGGATGCTCGACCGACTGACCCACCCAGGCACCCCGACATTTTTGTATTTAATACAGTACACCCATACCTGTTAAATTACCGGAAACTTGTCGACACTGAACTAAAAATTCAAACCAAGGGTGAGCTTCATATAATTCACTTTTTTCCAAAAAGGGACAATTTGAAGGATTAAGTCTGTATATAAAACAAAGGAACAAACTCTGGTTAGCACACAGGATAAGACGGTTACAATCATGTTTGCTCCAGATGATAACTAGCATTTAAAAAAGGAATTTCAGAATTAAAAGTAAATATAATATACTCCAATCTTGTGTTGTGTTTTACTTATTACTTACGATCTAGAAATAGAGAAAAATTTAGAGACAGATAATTTTATTTATAATGTGTTTACTTCCATGATGAAATTTTACCAACTCTGTAAGATTAACAGATACCTTGTCCTGTCATATTTTATTATTTTAAACAACAAAAACTTGTCAGCATTTTCAAACTTCAGAGGCTTTTAAAAACTTCCACAACTACAGAGAAGCTAGGACCGAGGAATTAAATCTCAGGATAGATCCTTTGAATATATGACTTCTAAATCTTCTCTTACCAGCAGCTTTGGGGAAAACATTTCTGTGTCTAAATAAGCTTCAATGATACGAACCAGAAAAACACCATCTATTTGAATTCTTAGTCTTTAATACACAAAATAAAATAAAAAGGTTCTCATTAGCACCTAAGGGTGGACTCTGGAATCAAATCTAAGTAGAATTAAATCTGGCTGTGCCATTTATGAGAGCCATGTGCCGTAAGTAAGGCACTTGGCCTCTCTCAATGCTTCAGTTTCCTCATCTGTGTAATGGAGATTGGAATAACCACCCGATAGGCCTTTTGTGAAAATTAGATGAGATAATGCACGTAAAGTACTTAGTCTAGTGCCAGGAACACTGTAAGTACTCCTATATTAGAGACATAGTCTTGTTAGCACTGACCCAACAGCAATTCAGAGCAGCCAGAATGATCTTGGGCAGTATACACTGATGTATATCTATCTATCTAAATATCAATTTAAGAGTATACCTAACATACCTTGCAGTGGTTATGAACTCATAACCTTCTGTTAATCTTACAGAATTGTTTAGCATTCATTTGCCTGGTAATGAAGGTATCAAGTAACTCCAAGTTAACTTTCAGAATCTTCCTCTCTTTTAAACTTTTAAGGCATTTCTTTCATTTTATTCTTTGTAGTTATCTTATAGGTTAACAGACATGTTACAGGATTAACATCAACAAAAAACACATGATAAGCAGTTAGCTGAATGCAGCACTGAACTAAGGTACCAAGTATTGGAGTGAAGGGGCACTATTTCAAAAAGATCAGTATTCCTCAAGGGAGTGTTTAATATTTTCCTAAAAGTCACATTCAGAAGTAGTATGGAAAGAGGAAACTGATTTGTGCTGCTCAAGGACAAATCAATTCTCAATACTCACTTGTAACGGTCAAGATAGACATAGAGAAGATACTGCAGACTGTGTTCCAAACAATAGAGAATGAAGTGAGAATGGAAATCCCAACCTTCTTTGGACCTGTAGTTTTGAACGGGGAGAGTATCTTGCATCACACCTCCAATGCGGTTCAGTCTTAGGAGGAAGAGTTCAAAGTCTTCTAGTTCAGACTGAAGAAAAATCCCACTCCTGTTGGGCAGGTTTCAGAGGTGGCAAGTTACCAAGTTGCTACACTCAGGGCAGACCAAACCACTTCCATTGTGGAAGTCTCAGCTACTTAAAAATAAGGATTTACAAATTAAGACTGCCAAGTCTTGGGGCGCCTGGGTGGCGCAGTTGGTTAAGCGTCCGACTTCAGCCAGGTCACGATCTCGCGGTCCGTGAGTTCGAGCCCCGCGTCGGGCTCTGGGCTGATGGCTCGGAGCCTGGAGCCTGTTTCCGATTCTGTGTCTCCCTCTCTCTCTGACCCTCCCCCGTTCATGCTCTGTCTCTCTCTGTCCCAAAAATAAATAAAAAACGTTGAAAAAAAAAAAAAAAAAAAAAAAAAAAAAAGACTGCCAAGTCTTGTGGTAGGGTCCCCTCCCTAATGTAAGAAAAAACAAACCTCAAAGCAACCTGGCTATATGTGTATGTGACAACATCCCTCACAACCTTGTAACAGGAGACCACTTAACCAGACTACATGTTTGTGTGTTACCATATATAGGAGACAAAGAAGTAAAAAGTATATAGAAAACTACACCACGTGGTGTTCAGGGCTCAGTTCTCCAGGTACGAACCCAACTGAGCAATGCTGGCAGGAATAAAGTTACTTCCTGGAAAGAAAAGCCTCAGCGTCAGGACTATCTGTCTGAGAATCCTGCTACAGTCTCACTCTATAAATCTGTTCTGACACATATATATTTTGCTAGTTTCTGATGAAGACTGGTGCACCATCTTAGTATTTAAATCACAGTCTAGAGTTATCTTCATTAATTCAAAAACGTAATCTAAGCTATCTCCATTTTTTTATGATTTTAACTAGAATTGCACAATCCACTGTGGCAACAGTGGTTAGCTCTTGAAATTAGATGTTTTAAGCACTGGGAATTTCCAAAATTTAGAAGCTAAAGCAGAATAATTTAAATAGACCAACAACTAAACAAGAATAGAAATTTGCATTTAAATATTACTTTTTACAAATTTACTGTTAAATTTATATACTATACAGAGGACAATAGGAAATATATAATGTGGCATGTACAGAAACACTATGTAACCATCAGCCAAATAATAGAATATTATACCTTTGTGTATTCTTTCCCCATGCATGTCCTTTGCTACCCCCAGAGGTAACCACTATCCTAACTTTGTAATAATTATTTTTTAAAAAATTTTTGTAATGTTTATTTTTGAGAGAGACAGAGACAGAGACAGAGACAGAGTGCAGGTAGGGGAGGGCAGAGAAAGAGGGAGATAGAGAATCTGAAGTAGGCTCTAGGCTCTGAGCTGTCCACCCAGAGCCTGATGCTGGGCTCAAACTCATGAACCATGAGATCATGACCTGAGCTGAAGTTGGATGCTCAACTGACTGAGCCATCCAGGTGCCCCCCTGCCCATTCCCAACTTTAAAAAAATTTTTTTTTGAAGTTTATCTATTTTTGAGAGAGAGAGAGATAGAGTGCAAGCAGGCAAGGGGCAGAGAGAGAGGGAGACACAGAATCTGAAGCAGGCTCCAGGCTCCCAGCTGTCAGCACAGAGCCCGATGCAGGGCTTGAACTCACAGACCATGAGACCTGAGCTGAAGTTGGACGCTTAACTGACTGAGCTACCCGGGCACTCTTGGATTTGCCTATTTTAAACTTTATGCATAAATGGTACCTTCTGGATATATTGTTCTTAGTCTCATTTCTTTTATTCAACATTGTGTGATTTACCCATGTTAATACCTGTGACTACAGTTTGTTTTCATTATTATTTTTTTTAATTTTATTTTTTAAAATTTACATCCAAATTAGTTAGCATATATTGCAACAATGATTTCAGGAGTGGATTCCTTAGTGCCCCTTACCCATTTAGCCCATCCCCCCTCCCACACCCCCTCCAGTAACCCTCTGTTTATTCTCCATATTTAAGACTCTCTTCTGTTTTATCCCCCTCCCTGTTTTTATATTATTTTTGTTTCCCTTCCCTTATGTTCATCTGTTTTGTGTCTTAAAGTCCTCATATGAGTGAAGTCATATGATTTTTTTCTTTCTCTGACTAATTTCACTTAGCACAATACCCTGTTTGTTTTCATTGTTATATAGTATTCCACTGTAGGACTGTAACTACATTTTATTTATCTACTCTCTACCTTTGATGGTCAGTGCAGCTACTCCTAGATTTTTGGTAAAATAATTTTACATTTCCATGACTACAAATGAGGAAGACCATCTTTTCGTATGTTTATTGGCCATTTGTGTTTCCTCTTTTGTGAAATGCCTATGTATGCTGTTATCTTCCCCTCCAGATCCAAGCTCTGCTCTTCTCCTATCCCTGGAGGTTCACCTGCACAGAAGACTCTAGTACCCTCAGACTTCCATTTTGTTTTGCCTATGGGAGACCCCCATAAGAAGGTAAGAGTCAGAAAGAAGAGAAGATGAGGATACCTTGACTCTTTTTGTGCTGGGTGACTGCAGGTTGGCTGACACTCTCCACTAAGGGACACAACTCTTGCCAGGCAGCTCTCTAGGTCTCAGTAACCATTCTCCTTGACCCCTTAGGCCGTTTAGAAAGCATACCCTACTCCCAAGGTCATGAAAATATTCTTCCATATCTTCTAAAAGTTTTATAGTTTTACATTTATCATTTGGGTTTTGAAATCTACTTGGAATTGACTGTATGCATGAGAGAAGGCAGAAAGTCCAATTAAAAATAAAAGTCCAGTTTAAATCCAACCCCCCCCCCCCCCCCCGGCCACAGCTATTTTGTTACCCCAGCTCCCATTTGTTGAAAAAAATGTTCTTTGCCCACTATTCAGTGCCACCTCTGTCATATATAAAGTGAGCATGTATGTAGAAGTTTGTTTCTATGCTCATTATTCTGTTCTCTGGTCTATTTTTCTATCCTTGAACCAATACTCTGTCTTGGTTGCTAGAGCTTTAGAATAAACTTTTATATCTGGGAGGACAAATTCTTTTTCAGGGCTATTCTTGACCCTCTGCATTTTCATATAAATATTTATAATCAGCTTGTTAAAATCCACACGAAAACCTGCTGGGATTTTTATTGAGATTGCATTATATCTAAAGATCAACTTGGGAAGAATCGACAACAGGCTTGTCATGCTCCAAATCTAAATAGAACGTTTGTGGTGTTTCACCATCAAGCATAACGTTAGCTACAAGATTTCTTTAGATACTCCTTTCACATTAAGGAAATTTGCATCCATTCTTAGTTTGCTAATATGTAGCTTTTATGATAAATAGATGCTGAATTTTATCAAATGCTCTTCTGTATCTAACAGGGTGGTATGAGTTTTTCCTTTTATTTTTTTTTTAATGTTTATTTATTTTTGAGACAGAGAGAGACAGAGCATGAATGGGGGAGGGTCAGAGAGAGAGAGACACAGAATCTGAAACAGGCTCCAGGCTCCGAGCTGTCAGCACAGAGACCGATGCGGGGCTCGAACTCACGGACCGCGAGATCACGACCTGAGCCAAAGTCGGCCACTCAACCGACTGAGCCACCCAGGCGCCCCTGAGTTTTTCCTTTTAATCTCTTACTGTAGACCTAATTCACTAATGTCATATTCCTGTTGAATCACACACATACTAGCTTTTTAAATAAATAAATATTAAGCCAAATATTTGACAACCATGCTAGTTATATACAATTTTACTTTTAGTAAATAAGGAAAGGATTTAGTGCAATAGAAGGAACAGCAAATAGAAAGTCAGAGGTAAAAGAATTGAAGCCTGTAAGTAACTGGCTTGGGCAAAGCTCCTAACTTCTCTAGATTTCACTCTCCACATCTTCAAATTGATTAGGACAATACAGCTACACTTCCCTAATAAGCATAAATATAAAATAAAATAAATACATGAGGAATATGCTTCAGAAACTTAAAAATTAATATATATGTTATTGTCTCATCATATTATTTTTATAGCCTTAGGAAGATAGGTTTAGCCTGTGAAATTGCTGATATTCAACCATTTTTGACCCACACAAACGGCAAGTTCACATGGTTCAATCTAACAGAATTGTTTTTAGCAATTAATTAAAAATTTAAAGTCTTCACATCACTTCAAGAGCTACTGACCCTTCACTAATTTTTTTCTTTTTTTAAGTTTATTTATTTTGAGAGGGAGAGAGAGACAGAGAGAGTGCAGGGCAGAGAGAGAGAGAGAGAGAGAGAGAGAGAGAGAGAGAGAATCCCAAACAGGCTCTGCACCATCAGCACAGAGACTGATGCAGGGCTTGAACTCACGAACCACGAGATCATAACCTCAACTGAAATGAAGAGTTGGACACTTAACTAAGCCACCCAGGCATCCCCTCACTGATTTTTTTTAAATTTTTTAAAATTATTTTCTTAATGTTTATTTTTGAGAGAGAGAGAGACAGAACGCAAACGAGGTAGAGGCAGAGAAAGAGGGAGACACAGAACCCAAAGCAGGCTTCAGGCTCTGAGCTGTCCACACAGAGCCCGATGCAGGGCTGGAATTCACCAACTGTGAGATCATGACGTGAGCCAAAATCGGATGCACCCCTCCCCCTCACTCATTTCTTAACTGAACAGTCCTCTTTAGTTAAAATCCACAGGCAGCACACAGGTGCAGTGACAGTAATGAGAAGAGTAGGAGACATTACATGACATTAAGGCATCCTCTTCTCAGCTCTTGCCACTTGGTCCTTGTAGCTCCAATGACAGCTGACCATGTCAGCTACAGTGTGAGAACCTATTCACTAACACATGGTGTTAAATGCATGTGATTTTAAATATTTTTTTTTAAATTATTTATTTTGAGAGAGAGAGAGAGAGAGAGAGAGAGAGAGCAAGCATGAGCAGGGGAGAGGCAGAGAAAGAGAGGGAGAGAGAGAGAATTCCAAACAGGCTCTGCACTGACAGCATGAAGCCTGACATGGGGCTCAATATCTCACAAACCATTAGATAGATCATGATCTGAGCCAAAATCAAGAGTTAGACACTCAACTGAGCCACCCAGGCACTCCAAAATGCATGTGATTTTAAAACCTCAATATATGGTAACACTATAATTTTAAAATACTATGAAACAACATTGCATTGGATTTATGGCATTTCAGAGCAAAATTTACACCATTAGTTTTTTATTGCCCTTCCTTGTATTCATCTCCAGTTACAATACCTGGCCAGCTTATCTAAAATTTCATTCCTCATGTAGTTGTTGCAGCAAGTATTCTGATCAATAACATCAACAGTCAGAAGGGGCCATCTGTTCTGCTGAAGTGAAGCACAACTGTTCTGGGTCTGAAATTCTCCAATCCACAAGATAATGCTTGACCAATCATGGCGAGCTGTGAGGTATCTCCAGAGGGCTTCGGGAGAATATGATTTGTACTCTGCATTAAGAATAAAATACATTTTAAAACAGCAGTGAATTATGATTATTGACACAAAACTCAACAATAATTAACTTAATAGATTCTTCTTCCCTTTTCTTTTCTTAATATAAATAAAAACTTTGGGGGCACATGGGTGGCTCAGTCAGTTAAGTGCCTGACTTCTGATTTCGGTTCAGGGCATGATCTCATGGTTCATGGGATCAAGTCCTACGTTGGGCTCTGCACTAACAGCACAGAGTCTGCTTGGGATTCTTCCTTTCCCTCTCTCTCTGCCTCTCCCTGGCTCATGCTCGCTCTCTCTCTCTCTCTCTCTCTCTCTCTCAAATTAAATAAACAAACAAAATAACTTTGGCTGTAATAGTTAACATGAATTTAACATTCTATACATAACTACTATTACTTGTTCCCCAGAGCCCTCATGTGATACAGATCCTTAGTTTACACAAGAAGAAACTCAAAGACTATTGGAAAAACACAGATGTCACTTTGAGGCTGGCTAGAGAATTCTTAGCCTTGAAATTTCAATTCACTAGACCATATGGCTTTTCTCTTTCACTGTCACATTATAAATCTCTTACAAAAACCTTGAGATATCCCAGAGTCATGGGATTGAGCCCCATGTTGGGCTCCTTGCTGAGCATGGAGCCTGCCTAAGATTCTCATTCTCATTCTCTCTCTCTCTCCCCCTCTCTCCCCTCTGCCCCTCCCCAGCTCATGCACACACTCTCTAAAAATTAAAATAAAAACCTTGAGATAAGAGGTCTTCATGCAATGACTTGCATTTTAAAGTAACTGAGTATTCTTCCTCCAAAAGGAATTCCAAAATGGAGACTCACCAAAATATTCAAATGCCTAATTTAATTCTCATACAATATGTTTAAATTTTAGGTTCTTTCACACTTGCCTTCTGGACTTATCCTGGGGAGAAGGATGGATTCTTGTGTTAGTTGATTCCACCACTGAGCCCAATTTAACACAACTCTGTGGTCCTGTTTGTTAAATTTATCTTTAGGATCATGTTTCAGGAGTGAGTCCAAAACAGATTTGTGCTTGAAAAAATCCTGTTCCTTCATCCTATACCTGAAACAGTGGTATAAATTTTTTTAATTTTGGAGGGAAAATCTGCTCATGAACTTCAACTCTTTTAGGAAACACATAATTCAATACTATAATTTTTGTATTTATTATCTTAAAAATATGTATGTAATTATACAAATATTGAAATGAGAGGAAATTCCCTGAGTCCCTTCTGGATGATACAAGTTTTATCTTCATAGAGAATGTAAGCTCAATTCCACATAAAAAACCTGTGCTCACTAACAATTATAAACAATGTCCACAATATTTTTTCCATATTATCGAAAGCAGGCTAATAAGACTACCTGGCAAAGGACTGGATCTGCACATTTTCTTGAAAATGTCCTGAATAAAACTTCTCAACTTGATGCACGAAGTCTATAGTTCTCTTTTCATTTTCAGAAAAATAATTTTTTTCTTTTAAAATTTCAACCTTGAATAAAAAGTAATTAAGCAATGACCTCACAAAAATCAATCACAACTGCAAAACAAATGTCATAAGATTAAATGCCATTTAAGAACTGTATTTTGAATTTTTGAAGTGTATATATATTCACACAAATTTTCTTTTACCACAAATGCAAAATGATCATTAAAAATAAAAGGAATTCTAATACTTTTACTTACTAGACATTAGTCGAATATTAAAATAATTCATTTTGAATTTTCACCAAGGTTTACTAGAAGATGTAAACTACATAGCCTCACCTTTACCTACCAAAAAGTCCCGTATATCTTTATCAGTTGTATAGAAGCAGATCTTGAGCAACTGGTCTTTTACATCAAAGCCCTGTAATAAACAGAAAAATTGAAAAACCTTTACATTTTGTAAAAGGACTATTTTAAACATAAATATATGTTGGATAAAGAAATACTCTATTACAGACATGTACCCTGTTAGAATTCTACACCTTTTCTGCTCTTGTGAACACTCATACTCTAGATTTACCTTACGTATACACTGCCTATCCCTAAAGTCCTTAGCCATTTTGCCAGAACAAAAGCAGCAGATAGAACAATTTAAGGTAATGCTAGGCTACCATGACCAAAACTGCAGGTATCTGCTATAATGATTCACTTGAAAACAAAAGTCAATGCAAATCACAATGCTTGCATGGTTTCACTCTGTACCTCTAGAAAGTTACCATGGACAAGCCACGACCATGCAGATTAGGGCCAGGTCTCAGCTTAGTCCAGGAGGCCTACCTCTGGGACTTCCCCTTCTCAAATGAAGTAAAACCACAGAGCACGAAGTAAAAGTATAAGCCATTAGCTCAAATGGAGACGTAAGGGGTCACACGAACAACCCAGAATGTTTCCCAACAAACGAGGTTCTGTGCACACTTTGACATGTGTGAAGCCTTCTAGGAAAAGCACTGTCTCCTTCTAGTCAAAGTGCCAAGTATAACAGAGAATAAATGATGGAAACTCCCAATAAAAAAATTTCTTCAAAAAAGTTCTCAGTACCAAAGAACATTTCTGACTATTTCCCAGTAAAGGCTATATAAATTTCTTAGTTTCTGACACAACTATGAATACAAATCAATTTTTATATCAATCAGAAATTGCATTCAATATAGAGAATGTTTCTTCCATTAGAGACTTTAAGATCAGACAGTTTATGCAACTCACCATGTTCTTCAAAAGTTCAGAGGCTTCCTTTATGTTGTTCTTTTTCAAATTGTCAAAGACCAAATTTAGGCCTATTCTAATCAGCTCCTCAAGTCTTTGAGCAGAATGACTGTTAATCCTGAAGAAAGCCTGTGCCTCTGGTATTCTGTTGCTCAAAATAGCATCGGCAATAACTTCCTAAGAAAATGAGGAAACGTATTTGCCTTTTAAGTTCCTTTTTATTTCCTTATTATGATTATCAACATGGGACTGATATATTTATTGAGCACCTAATAGACTTTTATTGAAAATCAACCACTAGATTTGGTGCTTTGCACAGGACAGATGAAGTTGACCAAAATACAGGCTATTAGACTAGTGGAAAATATACAAATAAAGTATTGAGTATAGTCTTGTATGATAAAGGCAATGATGCAGGTATCCCAGGGTGCTAGAGAGGAGGGTCCAGAAGAGGAGCATCTAAATAAAAGAGGTAACAACAAAAGAAAAGTCTTCCTAGTAGAGAGGACTAATGAGGTGAAATTTAAAAGGCAAGTAAGCATTACATACATATATTGAGGAAACAGGACAAGTGTCCCAAAAAGAGGGAATATATACCGAGGTATAAAGGCAAGAAACGGTATCACTCTTTAGGAAACTCCAAATTACTCAATTTAACTGGAGAAAAAACTGGACATAGTAGCAGATGAGATTTGAAAGAAAAGCAGAGGTTCCATCATGAAGGGTGTTATATGTAGGAGATAGATTGTATCCTGAAATTTATGTGGAAACACTGAAAGATCTTAAAAGCTAAGGGTGACATAACCAGATACATATTTTAGGAAGAATGTTCAGGTAGCAATGTGGAGAATAGACTACAGGGGATTCAAGCTCAAGACAGTAAGGCATTAGAAGGTTACAGCAAAAATCCTAGTAAGAAGGAATAAAGACCTACACTGAAGACCTATACCCTAGACAGAAGAGGGACTTTTTTTTTTTTTTTTTTTTGAGAGAGTGCACGTGCACAAGTTGGGAAGGGACAAAGAGAGAGGGAGAGAGAAAGAATCCCAGGCAGGTTCCACACCATTAGTACAAATCCCAATGCCAGGCTCAAACTCACAAACCAGGAGATCATGACCTGAGTTGAAGTTGGATACTTTACCAACTGAGTCACCCAGGTGGCCCAAATAGGGGCATTCTTAACCCGGGGCTTTCAAGGAGTAGGTAAATCCCATGAAGACTTATGCAAAATTGTATGCATGTGTACATGCACACAATCACATGTATATTTTTGGAGACAGAGTCCACAGCTTTCATCAAAATAGGCTATAACCTTTCAAAAAGTTAAAAATCAATTATTTTGAGCAAAAAGACCAGAGGACCATGGATGGTACCTTGGAGTATATTAAAGGGTGAAAAATAGGAAGTGAAACCTGCAAAGGAGACTGTAAAAGAGAAGCCAAAAACAGTAGAGGGAAAATCAATTAACTTTCGGATAGAGAATAAGAGATACAGAAAAAGCAGTCACACCAGCTATTTCCCTGTTCCTCCACCCCAAGAACAGCAGTCCTGCGAACCTGACAGTATGTCAAACTTATCACTTTCACTCCCTACTGAGTTTGATCATCTGGGTTAAGCTATTTTGGTCTTTGTCTTTCCAAAGCCAATACTCGACAGGTGGGTGGAGGGATTCTTCCAGTCCCCAGTCATAAAGAGGGCAGCAGCACAGTCTGGTTGTACTAACTTCTATAAAAAGAAAGTCAAGGGGCGCCTGGGTGGCTCAGTCGGTTAAGCGGCCGACTTCGGCTCAGGTCATGATCTCACGGTCTGTGAGTTCGAGCCCCGCGTAGGTCTCTGTGCTGACAACTGGAGCCTGTTTTGGGTTCTGTGTCTCCCTCTCTCTCTGACCCTCCCCCGTTCATGCTCTGTCTCTGTCTCAAAAATAAATAACTGTTAAAAAAAAAAAAAAAAAAAAAAGTCAAGCAGGTGAGCTAGAAAATTTAACTGGCAAGATATCTTAACTGGAATCTGAGATAGGACTCAAACTGAGTATATGTCCAAGAAATAATGCCATAAAATAAAAGTTTCCTAAGATCAAACTACCAGCAGCAATGTGATTTACCCAAAGGTCAGGCAGAATGCTTAAGTCCAAAGTGCCAGGCCCTAGCCATTGAAGAAATATCGTGAAGAGTGTGCCACTTCACATAGTTTTGGGGTTGGGTGCTTGTCCCTGGATCTAAGTGGGCAGATCTGGCATTAAGAATTCAGAGGGAACCTCTCTGTGTTCTCAATTAAATACACAAGCTTGTAGACATAAATTTGAAGTCATGCCCAGAGATCTCCAAATCTATAAAACCTAAACTCCAAATGTATAAAACCTTGCTAAAGATTCTGAATCACAAATGTACAGATTCTAAATTCCGGTTTTCAAATTGTTTTCTCAGATCCTCTAAATCTGGCAAATAAAAGAAGTAGTAATTACTCATATTTACCTCAACACTGAGTTTCTTCCATATATCGCTTTCTCTTACTTTGGGGACATTTTCATTTACATCATATTCATCTACGGTATCTATTATCTTCCAAGGAAACTTTATCATGAAGGTTCGAAGTTCATTAATGTAGCTGGTCAAAATGTTCACTCCCTGCTGTAGATGTTCATCTAGTTCTGTGGAAAACATCAATTTGCCAATTTCATGTATATAAAAATGTACGTGTGCATATACATATAGAGAGAGCAAGAACTGGAGAAAATAAACCCTAAGCTGTTATAAAGAATTCTAGAAAAATGCCGAAAAATTAAACTCGGTGTTTTCAAATTTCAAACAAAAAAATCTGAGCTTATTCGTATTTACCAGTAGCTCTGTGTTTTAACATAACCCTTTTCACAATAATTAGTCCCTTCTGTCAACGTGGCCAGTATTGGAACCTATTTCACTCAATCAATTGTATACACTGACTCTTCTCAGCTTTAGGAAATAGCAGTCTCTTGGCTTATATTTTCTCGGGCAATAGGACCACTGGGATCTCTGTCCTGACACACGGATAGGGCAGTTGCACCCCTCTTTGCTGCTATCTTACCTTCATTGTGAAGAAAAAGCTCCTTTATTTGTTTGTTAAGAAAAGACAGTGTAAGATTAAGCAACTGTTCTGAAAAGTGTTTGCTTTGGGTTTCAGAATCACTTTCTCTAATTGCTGAGCAAAGTAAATCCAAGGCTGGTGTCAGCTTTTCCACATCTGAGAAAGAACCAAAGAAATTAACATGAACACCAGTATTCTTCTAACAAAACTAACATAATCAAAAATATGTTAAAATTTTTTAGGAACATAACAGATATATGTCTATTGGACTACCTGATATAGAGGATAGTGCAGTATGAATGGATACTATGAAAGACACATAATACAAATATATTTATTTTTATTTGAGAGGGAGTGCGTGCGTGCACTCATGCAGCAGAGGAAGGATGGGGGTTGGGGGGTGGGGCAAGGAGATAGATGGGGAGGGAGGGAGAGAGAGGGAGGGAGAGAGAGAAAAGAATGAATCCTAAGCGGGCTCCACACCCAGCTTAGAATTCAACTCAGGGCTCAATCCCACAACGCTGGGATCATGAGCTGAGCCAAAATCAAGAGTTGGATGCTCAGCCTACTAAGCCACCCAGGCAGCCCACAAATATACTTTATTTGAAATAAAAATTCTTCCACAGCTCAACGGGTAACTTGGAAACAAGCTTGTTTGACTGTATTACTGAGCAAAAACAAAGCTGAAGCACAAACACCCTTCTGTTTTGACATGTATTTGGAGATAGGTAGGAAGACACTACTTATTTTAAGAACTGACCTTCCCTTAAGGCCTGGTCATGGAAGTGTAAACAATGTAAATGAATCCATCATTATCAGTTGTCATATTGTATCTATGTCATTCTGATATCACACATATACCAGCCAGTATACTAGGGAAGGGTTGCTATATCACAGTTACATTTGAGTTCTTGGCAGACAGGAATGAGAAAGAGGAATCTGCAACAAATTATACATCCTATTTAGAACAAATCAGTAGCATTCCCTTAAATAACAGGTTACAAGAGAAAGATATTGCCTGGAACGTTATCCTTTTTCACTTTGGTTCATTTTTAGTTTTTGTTTGTGATTTACATAGTTGTCTGATTCATCTGCTTATAGTATAATCCTGCCACAAAGTATTAAAACACAAGATAACTATTATTCCTTCAACATCTGCATTTTTCAAGTTTTATACCCTACTACATCCCTATTATGTCAGCAGTTCTTGAACAAAAAACAGTAAGTGGGTAAAACTCATCTAAACACACAGATGTTAGGGTGCCTGGGTGGCTCAGTGGGTTAAGCATCCGACTTTGGCTCAGGTCATGATCTTGCAGTCCATAAGTTCGAGTCCTGCATCGGGTTCTGTGCTGACAGCTCAGAGCCTGGAGCCTGCTTCAGATCCTGTGTCTCCCTGTCTCTCTGCGCCTTCCCCACTCATGCTCTGTCTCTGGGTCTCAAAAAATGAATAAATTTTTAAAAATAAAAAAATGCAGATATCTAGAACTGTATAATGGTGGTAGAGGGGAAGGAGATAATGAGGGAGGAGAAAAACACATTCATGTGCCAATACATTAATGTGCAGGGAATGTGGTTCAACTCTTTGCACTTAAAAACAACTTCCCCAGGGAAGCTGATTATAATGGTATTTCCAGAAAACTTCCTTTGCCCCCAGAAAAGGATCTGAAAAGCCCAATCCAAACTTTTGAACACTACATTTATGAGATGCAGTAAATGATGATCAAAGCAGTCAGAGGGAGAAGGATAAACATGTCTTCCATTCAGCTAGTTTGTAACATAGCCTCTTTGGCTGCTGGTGGCTCAGTAAAAACCACTGAAGTACCGGAAGTGCTTTGAAGGATAGGGGTAGAAAAGTACCGACCATATTACCTTTCTTTATCAGTAACAGGGCTTCCTGGCTAGGAAAATTTTCTAAACGGTAAAATGACTCCGGGATAGATCTCCTTCTCCATCATTAAATGTGGCAGAATTAAAAAAAAATTTTTTTTACAAGTAGATATAGTGAAAACAAATTAAAAGGCAGAGAACACAAAAGGATCAAGACGATGCTATAGGTTCAACAGTACTCTATAAGGTTAGAAACCTGCTAACTTTGAAAGCCCTAGCAAAATACCACTTTAAAATTTTTTATTTTTATTCTTAAGTAATCTCTATATTCAACACAGGGCTCCAACTCACAACTGCAAGATCGAGAGTTGTAGGCTCTACTGACTGAGCCAGCCGGGCACCCCAAAACACCACTCTTGTTTAGAAATCACTTATTCATCATATGATCACATGTTGAATCCTTTCTCTCCACATACTGAAAAATCCTACATTCGGCCTTTAAGCATTCCTCATTTCTTTGCCACTCTTGTAGCTGAGTATCTTGTTCCAGTAGATTTCTGGTGTGGGTAACTGGAAGCTGCTGGCACAAGGCCTTGAACGTGGTGCCTGACACTGTTTGATAGTTTTCACTAATTGCGGTATGATAATTACTTTCCGCATGCTCAATGACTTGGCAATCTGGACTTCATTTGAAACAATTACTGAATCCTATACATCTTTATGACTAACCAACTGAACATTGTCATCTTAATAGTGAAAATGATTTTTTTTAATTTTTTAAACTTTTTAAAGTTTATTTTGAGAGAGAGAGAGAGAGAGAGAAAGCAGGGGGAGGGACAGAGAAAGACGGAGAGAATCCCAAGCATGCTCCCTACCATCAGCACAGAGCCTGATGCAGGGCTCGAACCCACAAACTGTGAGATCAGGACTGGGGCCAAAATCAAGAGTTGGATGCTTAACTGAATGAACCACCCAGGCACCCCGTGAACCTGAATCTTAAGTACTCCAACCACCTGGGCTGTAGGTGGTGTGATGGTGAACTTCCACTCTGATCTCTACCATTCCAGAAGTTTTTAGGCTGAAACTGATGGCTTCAATGCATACAATAATGGTCTGTTGCCTGTCTATAGTTTTAGCATAAATCATACAGAAGCCACTGGAATAAAGATCTTTCACGTTGGCCCTTAAAGCACTGTCACATGGTTCTGTCCAAGACTTCAGACTTCCATCTACATCCTCTGGCTGGGGGTCACTTGCTTCTTTCCATAAATGATCAGACTTAAAATTTTGTTTCTTGGGTCTAAAAATCTATTACCCAGGTGACTGTTCTGTAACGAAGACCCAATCTTCTACCTTCTATCTTCACAGGTGTGAACTGACGCATGTTATTCTAGGCAAACGCATGTGCTACCCCTTCCCTGAGATCATCAATTAAGTAGTAGCCAGACATTGTTGAACACCTCATTAAATTCCCCTGGGGGTGCATGAGTGATGAATTTAGCAGCTATGCGTACCTTCTCCTCATCCGACACCCAATCCTCGAAGTTGGGCATCTTGGGCTGCCTGGACAAGCAAAAAACAAGGCCAGTATCCTCCTCTCAAAAAGTTCACAAAAATTTTATGAAGTCTTACCTGCAAACGTTAGTGATTCTACTTACTATTAGTCATTGTTTACTGGTATTGTTAGTAACCACCTTTTACTGACCACCTATGCTATATCTTAAGTATCAGGCTTGGTGTTTTATAAGTGCTATCTCATTTTTTTTCATTTTCAACAATGCTGAGAGGTAGGTGCTGTAGCCGTTTTCCCATAGATGAGGAAACTGAGGTTAAGAGGGATTAAAATAATTTGCCCATGCTAATTTGGTAAGTAAATGGCAGAGCCAAAATTTGAACTTCAGCCTGTTTCCAAAACCATTCTCTTAAACATGCAGGTGAAAGCAGGAAGTGCAGGCTCCTGAAGCCTCCATTTGCCAGCTTTGGGCCCTAATAAAGGGATTCCTGTTTATCTCAGCATTGGCCCCACCTGCAGAATTGCATGAGCATGATGAGAAACCTAAGATTGCCTTTGAGACAGCTGGTAAGCTATTCCCATGCTGGTTTCCAGACTCATCCCCACCATTTAGGGCAGAGCAGTGCAGGCGAGAGGGGAAGGAGGAGGAATCACTGACCAAGACCAAATAGAAGTGAATAATGACCAGACAATTGCTGAGGGAATTCCACTTACCACAAACCAGGCCTTTTTCTATAAATTCAAGCAGACTTAAAAAAAGAAATCAGATTGGTGCCTGGATGGCTCAGTTGGTTAAGCGTCCAATTTCAACTCAGTTCATGATTTTCCTGCTTGTTTTGTTCTAGCCCCACGTTGGGCTCTTGCTGACCGCTCAGAGCCTGGAGCCTGCTTCAAATTCTGTCTCTGTCTCTCTACCCCTCCCCTGCTCACACTCTCTCTTTCTCTCAAAATTAAACATTAAAAATTGGAAAAAAAAAAAGAAATTGGAGTATTAAAAAAAAAGTTAGCAATGCAAAAGGAAAGGGCAAACTGGGCAAGCAAGATGAAAGAAAATGTTTTTTAAAAAAGAAAATTTCGAATCCACAGTGTCAGTGAGAACACTGTATTGATGGAAAAAAAGCAGGCTGTTGTTTTCTCCATGTAACTAGAGTACAAGTTGATAAAACTTTTCTGGGGGACAATTTCTCAAAGCATTTAAGAATATAAATCATGTGTCTCTTTGACCTGGAAATTTCACATCTACACATTTATCCCAGTAATTGTATGTATGTGAAATTATACACACACACACACACACACACACACACAGCATTTATAGCACACTACCAACAATAGTAAAAATTGGAATCAATCAAAAATCTAATAGGAGTATGGTTGGGAAAATTATGGCAAAGCCCACAGAATGAAATTCTAGGCCACCACAATTAAAAGGGGATCTATTAACAAGAAAGAGATCTATACCAGCAAGAGACCAAAAAAAAAAAAAAACAAAAAAAGATTATAAAACTGTAAGTGTAAGGAAAAACATACTTTATTACCCTGTACCTCTAAGGAGAGGATGTGCATGGCTACCTGGTTGAAGAATAACAACTAGGTTTCCTGTTTATTAAACACGAAAGCCAAATCTTGAAAAGAAGCGTTGGTAAAGCAGCAAATAAGCAGAAGAGTTAAGCTGAAAAATTTATATATAACAAGTCTTAATCCATAACTCAGGCATCACTAAATATCTCAGACAGTTGCAAGAGTGAGCAATTTTGCAAATGAATTTTGTTCTCTTTTGAATGAAATTCTCTTGAATTTGAAAGGCCATTTCTTCCTTGTATACTAAAAATACAAAGCATAGTACAGGATATGAACAATAAACAATCCACTTAGAATGAGAACATTTACAGATTCTTACAAGTCTCTCAAGATTCCACGAAATACATAAAATGTCATGATTGACTTTTGGCAAGTCAGTCACCAAAAAGCACAATAATTTGAAAATGACTAAAAAGGTAAAATGAAAAATACAAATGCAGAAGACTTTTCTACTTACTTTTTAAATATAAATGAGATGGAAAATGATCCAACTGATCAGGTACAGAAGATTTTGAGGATGGATTCAAAAGATTTTCTTTGCTCTTCAAAAAGAAATCTACTGTGTCCAGCTGACGATTTTCTATCCCAGCCTGAAACAGGAGAAAATCGGGAAAACTTACAATAGGAAAAAATTAAGGATATAGATTTTTTTTTTTTAACTTTATAACTTAACGTACTGAGACTGCAAGAGACACAAGGCGCTCTACCCTGCAGCAGTACCCCGGTTCTGGTGAGGATTCTGACAATGACTAACCATGCAATCTGCCCAAGTCTCCAACTTTGCTGAACATCAGTTTCTGCTTTGGTAGAAATAGGAGGTTAGATTAGAAAACACTTCCAGCTCTACCATCTGTAATTCTAATTCCATTCAAAGCCAGGTTCTTGGGGACTATTATTACAGTTAATTTACAGTCCATTTGAATTAAAATGTTAAAGCATTTTGTGATATAAACTTCATGATACAAAGTTTACTGAAAAAGCAGGCTAAAGACAGACTCCCAGGGCGCCTGGATGGCTCAGTTGGTTGAGGGTTCAACTCTTGATTTCAGCTCAGGCCATGATCCCAGGGTGATGGGATCAAGCCCCATGTTGGGCCCTGCCCTGAGCATGGAGCCTGCTTAAGATTCTCATTCTCTCTCTCTCTCTCTCTCTCTCTCTCTCTCTCTCTCTGTGTCCCTCTCCTCTGCTCATGCTCTCTTTATAAAAAGATTTTTTTACTAAAAAAATAAAAACAGACTCCCATTTCTGATAAGGCATATTAAGGAAGCTTTCCATACAGTACACTTAAAAATCACAGATTAAAACACACACACACACACACACACACACACACACATATTTAAATGCTCAGTTGATGGGGCGCCTGGGTGGCTCAGTCGGTTAAGCGGCCGACTTCAGCTCAGGTCATGATCTCGCGGTCCGTGAGTTCGAGCCCCGTGTCGGGCTCTGTGCTGACCGCTCAGAGCCTGGAGCCTGTTTCAGATTCTGTGTCTCCCTCTCTCTGACCCTCCCCCGTTCATGCTCTGTCTCTCTCTGTCTCAAAAATAAATAAACGTTAAAAAAAATTTTTTTTAAATAAATAAATAAAAATAAATGCTCAGTTGAAATGCAAACAAAAAAATTTTCCCGGGATAACAATGAGGGGAAAGACAAATCCAGAAAACTGAATGCTCTAAAACCAACTGCTGTCTGAAAGATTCTGCAAATTTCTTTTTCTTTTTTTTTCTCGCTAGTGTGCTTTTTCTTTTTTTCTTTTTCAATGTTTATTTATTTTTGAGAAAGAGAGAGAGCATATGCACAGCAGAGGCAGAGAAAGAATGGGAGACACAGAATCTGAAGCAGGCTGTAGGTTCTGAGCTGTCAGCACAGAGCCCAACGTGGGGCTTGAACTCACAAACTGAGATCATGACCTGAGCCAAAGTCAGACACTTAACCAACTAAGCCACCCAGGCACCCCAATTCTGCAAATTTCTAACAGCCTAAAGCAGGGATTGGACAACTAAGACCCACCAACCAAATTTAGCCCTTGCCAGTTTTTGTAACTAAAGTTTTATGGGAACATAGCCACACCCATTCACCCATTCATTTACATATTGTCAATGGCTACAAATGGCACCTCTGAGTAGTTGCAATAGAATCCTACCAGCAAATCCTAAAATACTTGCTATCTGGCTCTCTGCAGAAAGCTTGACACTCTTACCCTAAAGCACTGTGCTTAAGAATGACCCAGAGTAAATTGCTAAACCCTACCCCCAGAGTTTCTGATTCATTAAGTCTGGGGTAGGGCTTGAAAATTTGCACTTCAATAAATCCCTAGGTGACGGTGATGCTGTTAGTCTGGAGACTAACTTTGAAGTTCTGGGTGTAACAGACCAGGCAGGTTGAGTGAGAGGTATTGGTAGAAGTTACACATCCAGGAAAAGAGGATAAACCTAGGGCTCATGACACTCTCCAAAAGTGGATGGACTAGAAAAACAAGTGCCTCCAAAGAGAGACCATAAAAAACTGTCTTTGGTCTGGGTGGTGGGAGGGAAAACTGAATTGTGTATGATTAAATAAGAGAATATTCTTGTTCTTAGAAGATATACGCCAAAGAACTTAAAAAGTTACAAAGTTAGTAACTTTTAAATAGTTTGGCAAAAATAAAAAGTACACAACCAGTCAAGACATATGTGGCAAAATGTTAACAGCTGGTGAATGATGAAGGGTAAATGGATGCTCATTTTACTATTTTTTCAATTTTTCTGTAAATTTGAAAATTCTCTAAATAACATATTTTAAAACAATGACCAAATAGTAATTCTAGAAATAAAAAAATAAAAAATGAAATTAGATACTCGAAGGATGTGTTTAGAACAGATTAGACACAGCTGAAAAGAAAATTGGTGAGCTGGGAGATATAAAGAAATCATCCACAATGTAATAAACACTCATAAAGGTAAAAGAGAAATTGAAGAAAGTATGCAAATTATAATTACTTTTGATTGAACTACACTGTGATGTCACAGGATGTGGGGGTAAAATGCACATTCAATGTTCAAGTACATGGAACAGTTATGAAAACTGAGTACTTACTAGGCTAGAAAGGAAGTCTCAACAAATTTTAAAGAATTTGTATCAGATAGACCAGTATTTTTCCAATTAAAGACTATGATTCATTAGTGAGACATAAAATTGGTCAAACTGCAGAACACTAAAAACAAAAAGATCACAAAAGTAGCCTGAAGGGAGAAAATAAACTATCCTCAAAGAAACTGATTTCTCAGTGACAATGGAATCCAGAATATAGGACAAAGTGATCAGGAATGTTCTGAAGGAAAACTGCCTACCTAGAATTCCACACCTTCCAAAAATATCTTCCAAAAATGACAGCAAAACAGATGTTATTAGTTAGATAAAAACGGAGAATTCAGCACCAGTCAGATCCTCACTAAAAGAGATTCTTAATGATACACTCCAGGCAGAGTGAAGGCCTAAAATGGGAGAAGAAATGAAGAGCAAAGAAAATATATCATATCTGTGCAAAAAGAGAACTTTGAAGAGCACCTGGTTGGTGCAGTCAGTTAAACGTCTGACTTCGGCTCAGGGCATGATCTCACGGTTTTTGAGTTCGAGCCCCTTGTTGGGCTCTGTGCGGACAGCTCAGAGCCTGGAGCCTGCTTCAGATTCTGTGTCTCCCTCTTTCTCTGTTCCTTCCCCACTCATGCTCGTTCTCTCTCTCTCTCAAAAATAAATAAACATTAAAAAAATTTTTTTTTAAAGAAATGAACCTAAATACATAATAATGATGTCTACTTTGGTTTAAAAAAATAAAAACAATAGTAACTTAAGTAGGGAGAAAAAGTAAATAAAATTAAAGCATTCAACGGACCTGTATTATCAAGAAGGGTAAAGTTACTAACTTTAGTTTTGATCATGTAAATATGTACATTTCCTAGAATATCCTCTAAAAGAACATAAACTTAATATTTAATATCCAAGCTACTAGAGGTCACGGGAGCTTCTACAGCGCTAGTGATGTTCTATCTTTTGAACTTGGTGGTGGTTACAAGACTTTTTGCTTTGTAATTATTTGTTAAACTGTATGTGTATTCTGTATACTTTTTTATACATGTTATATTTCACAATAAAAGTAAAATTGATTAATGTAGTTTATTACAGTAAATGAAAGGGGATGACTCATATGATTATATCAAGAGATTCAGAACAAGTATTCAATAAAATTTCAATACCCATTCATGATTTAAAAAACAAAACAACACCTGGGGTGCCTGGGTGGCTTAGTCAGTTAAACGTCAAACTCTTGGTTTCAGCTCAGGTCATGATCTCATGGTTTGGTGGATTTCAGCCCTGTGTCCAGCTCTACACCATCAGTGCAAAGATTCTCTGTCTCCCTCTCTCACTGCACCCCCCCAACTCACGCTGTCTCAGTCTCTCTCAAAATAAACAAACTTAAAAAAAAAAAAAAAACTCATAGGAAAAAAAGAAAAGTCAATCTTATAAAGGTTTTCTTGATATACATGAGTGTGCACAGACTCATGTATATCAATATGGATAGATATTACAGGTATTCTTTTTTAAAATCAGGAATAAATAAGGATGCCCACTGTTACTTCTGAGTGATACTCTATGCTAGAGGTCCCAGCAACAAAATAAGGAAAAAAAGTTAGAAGAATAAGGATTTGAAGAGAAGAAACAAAACTGTATTATTCTGATGTTATTGTAGCTAAGTATATAAAAAGTTCAATAAAATCTAACAAATTATTAGGATAAGAAAACTTAGCAAATTCACTGGATACAAAACTCAGTATCTACCAGTTAAGAAATGAGAAGATATGAACAGACATTTTTCCAAAGAAGACATACAGATGGCTAACAGACACATGAAAAGATGCTCAACATCACTCATCAGGGAAATACAAATCAAACCCACAATGAGATACCACCTCACACCTGTCAGAATGGCTAACATTAACAACACAGGAAACAACATCTGTTGTTGTTGGCAAGGATGTGGAGAAAGGAGAACCTTCTTACACTGTAGGTGGGAATGCAAACTGGTGCAGCCACTCTGGAGAATAGTATGGAGGTTCCTCAAAAAGTTAAAAACAGAACTACCCTACAACCCAGCAATTACACTATTTACCCAAAGGATACAAAAATACAGATTTGAAAGGGCACATGCACCCCACTGTTTATAGCAGCATCATCAACAATAGCCAAACTATGGAAAGAGCCCAAATGTCCACTAACTGATGAATGGATAAAGAAGATGTGGCATACACACACACACACACACACACACACACACACACACACACACACAATGGAGTATTACTCAGCAATCAAAAAGAATGAAATCTTGCCATTTGCAACTATGTGGATGGAGCTATAGTGTATTATGCTAAGCAAAATAAGTCAGAGAAAGACAATACCAAGATTTCACTCTTATGTGGAACTTAAACAAAATACATGAACATACAGGAAGGGGGAGGGAAGAGGAGAGAGGGAAACAAACCACAAGAGACTCTAACAATAGAACACAAACTGAGGTTTGATGGAGGGAGGTGAGTGGGAACGGGTTAAATGGGTGATGGGTATTAAGGAGGGCACTTGCTGGGATGCGCACTGGGTGTTATACCTCAGTGATGAATCACTAAATTCTATACCAGAAACCAACTTTACCATATATGTTAACATATAAATAAAACGATTTAAATAAAAACTTGAAAAAAAACACTATATTAATGAAAATTATGGAAATCTCTGCACTCTCACCTATTTCCTGTAAGTCATGGAAATTGGAAACATATTGATTTTCTCCAAGTAACATAAAAGGTACAGAAATAAAGAAAAATTAACATATAAAAACTCAATGTATTTCTTTATACTGGTAACAAAATATAACTTAAAAATATACCATTTACAATATCAATATATAAAAGTTTTTAAATATATGTAAAGATATACTACATTTAAACATACAGTATTTACATATGTATACACATAAATTTAAATATAAATACATCCAGACCAAAAATAAAGCTAACAAAAGATGTCAAGCTCTTAATGGAAAAATTGCACAAATGATAATGTTTCATTGAAAGACATTAATAAAGACATGAAAAAATGGGAAAAGAGACTATGTTTATGGATAGGAATATTAAATACCCTAAAGATGTCAATTCTTCCCAACTTGATATACAGATTTAACCTAATTCTCATAAAAATCTTAACAGTTTTTCATGAAACTTGACAAGCTGATCCTAACAGATGGAAGAGGGTTAAGGAAGAAAGAATAATGAATACATCCTGAAAAATAATAAAGTGAGGGATTTACAATTAAGACTAGGTAGAATTGGCCCCGGATAGGCAAAGACCAATGTAACAAAATAGACCCCCAGAAACAAACTCATGCATATATGGAGACCTGACACACAGAGATTTTGGGTAGTGGTAAAAGGAAGGAGTTTAGAAAAAAAATGGTTCTGAGACAAATGGTTATCAATACACAGGGGGTAGAAATAGGTCCCCACCTCACACCATGAATAAATACAAGTTCCAAATGATAAAGGACTTAAATGTGAAAATCATAATTTTTTTTAAAGTGTTTTAATTTTTTTTTTTAAGTTTTTATTTATTTTTGAGACAGAGAGAGACAGAGCATGAATGGGGGAGGGTCAGAGAGAGGGAGACACAGAATCTGAAACAGGCTCCAGGCTCTGAGCTGTCAGCACAGAGCCCGACGCGGGGCTTGAACTCACGGACCGCGAGATCATGACCTGAGCCGAAGTCGGCCACCTAACTGACAGAGCCACCCAGGCGCCCCAAAAATCATAATTTTAACACTTAGGAAAAAATACAAAAACATCTTTATGACTTCAGGATAGGAGAAGGCACAAATTACATGCAAAAAAGACTGATTAATAAAAATACACTAAAATTTAGAACTACATTAAAGACCCCACACAGAACATAAAAAGTCAAGCCACACATTAGAATATATTCATCCCACTTAGAAAAAAAGATTAGTATCTAGAATATATCCGACATACAAACTACAAACCAGTAAGAAAAAGACAAACGCCCCAAGAGACAATAGACAAAAGACTTGAACAGTCACTTTACAAAAGAAATCCAAATGTCATATATTTATCAACCTGAATCATCAGGGAAATGCAAATTAAAACCCATTGTAATACCAGGTTGGCAAAATTTGAAAAATCTACAAATGCCAAGGGTTGGAAAAGACATACAACAAAAACTAACATACATTGCTGGTGAGAACATAAACTGATAAACCAACTTTGGAAAACTAGAGTGTTTACTTAGTAAAGTTAAAGATGCACATGTCCCACGACCCAGCATTTCTACTACCACCAAGGAGAAACTCTTGCACACGCGCTACAGTGGATGTGTACTGCTTATAGTGACTTGTCCATAATAGAAAACAACTGGAAAAAACCTAAAGGTGGATAAGTAAAGATGTATTGATACAATAGGATCCTATATGGGAGTGAAACTGAATAAATTACAGTTATACAAACTAACACTGGATGAATCACAAAATATTATGTTTAGTGTTAAAAAAACAGTCCCAAAAGAATATATACCATGGTACCACTATATGCAAAATTCAACAATAGCCATAACTAAATAGCATTATTTGAAGATATATTTATGTGGAGTAAGATAAAGAAAAGCAAGGGCATGGTTAAAATTTTCAGAATTGTAGTTAACTCTGACACTGAGTGAGGTAAGAGAATAGGATGGAGAGGGGCACACATTCAAGAATGTTAATCCAGGGGCGCCTGGGTGGCTCAGTCGGTTAAGCGACCGGCTTCGCCTCAGGTCATGACCTCACGCTTCGTGAGTTCGAGCCCCATGTCTGGTTCGGTGCTGACAGCTCAGAGCCTGAAGCCTACTTCCAATTCTGTGTCTCCCCCTCTCTCTGTACCTCCCCTGCTCATGCTCCATCTCTGTCTCTCAAAAAATAAATAAATGTTAAAAAAAAATTAAAAAAAAAAAAAAAAAGAATGTTAATCCAGTTCTTGCTGGGATGGTGGGTACAAGATATTTGCTTTATTATTGTTGTTGTTATCACTAAAATCATATATATTTACTCATTTGTATATGGAGTGAGACTAAGGCCAAGACAATGCTCCATTTACCATGCAATCCTTTATTATATGTTTCTAGGAATTGATCCATTTGTTCCAGAGTGCCCAATTTGTTGGCATATGATTTTTCATAATATTCTCTTATAACTGTCTGTATTTCTGTGGTGTTAGTTGTGATCTCTTACATACCATGCAATCCTAATTAAAGTCACACATAGGCATGAACACTATATAAGGACAGAGGCTCAGCAGTCATGCTGCCTAGGTTCAAATCCTGGCTAACTATCACCATTCATGTAATATCGGAAAACACTATTCACGTATATCTGAATTAGATTTCCTAACCTGTCTGTGTTCCCTCATGAATAAAATGGGATTAATAACAGTATTTACCTTCAGGGTTGATAAGAATATTAATGAAATTACACATTATTAACATTAATATTTAAGAAAAATAACCACAAGGAAATAAGTATGATTACTTCTGGATAATGGATTTATAGGTGACAAATTTTCTTTTTTTCCCCATTACTCAAATTTTCTCAATGATATTTTGTAGTGTATAAAAATAAGTTCTTCAACAAATGGTGCTGGAAGAAATGAGTATCCACATACAAAAGAATGAAACTGAATCCCTTGCTAATACAAAAATTAATCACAATGCATCACAGACCTAAACGTAAGAGCTAAAACGATAAAACTCTTGTAAAACCCCATTGCCTCAGTTTAGGCAATGATTTCTTAGATATGAACCAAAAGCACTAGAGATTAAAAAAAGTAAATTGACTATCAAAATTCAAAACCTTTGTATTTCAAAGGACATCATCGAGAAGGTAAAAAGAAAACCCACAGAATGGGAGAAAATATTTAAAAGTCATCAGATTCCAGTACCCAGAAAATATAAAGAAATTTTAGAACTCAATGACAGAAAAAAATTTTTAAATGGACAAAGCTTTAAATAGACATTTCTCCAAAGACATACACAAATGGACAATAAGCAAATGAAAACATGTTCAACATCATTACTCATTGGGAAAATGCAAATCAAAACCACAATGAGGGGTCCCTGGCTGGCTCAGTAGGTAGAGCAGGTGACTCTCAATTTTGGGGTCATGGATTCAAGCCCCACAGTGAGCATAGAGCTTACTTAAAAAAAAAAAACAACACAATGACTTAATTTTGACTTTACAACTACTAGGATGGTTATAATAAAAGGTGGACAATAACAAGTGTTGGTGAGGATGTGGAGCTCTTGGAACCCTCGTCACACACTGCTGGTGGGAATGTAAAATAGTGCAGCTGCTGTGAAAAACAATTTTGTGGTTCAAAAAGTTAAATGACCCAGTAATTCCACTGCTAGGTGTATATCCAAGAGAAATGAAAACATATGACACAAAACTTGTACACCAGTGTTCACAGGATTACTTACAATAGCTAAAAAGTGGAAACAACCCAATGTCCATCAACTGATGAATGGATAAACAAAATGTGGTACATCCATATAATGGAATATTATTCAGCCATACAAAAAAAGAAGTACTGATATATGCTACAACATTGATGACCCTTGAAAATATGCTATGTGAAAGAAGCCAGTCATAAAAGGCTACATATTTTATATTTCCATGTATAGGAAATGTCCAGAATAGGCAAATCCAGAGACAGAAGGCATATCATTGTTTGGGACTTAGCAGCCATGAGAACTGGTAAATGACTGCTAATGGACCGAGTTTCTTTTTGAAGTAATGAAAATGTTTGGAATTACATAACAGTGATAGTTGTACAACCCTGAATACACTAAAAATCAGTGGACTGTACTCCTTAGATGGGTGAATTTTATGGTATGTGTGTTATACTTTAATAAAGCTGTCATTAAAAATACAAACTCACATACAACATTATTAACTTTTGGGGTCTGTGTGATGTACAGAAAAGTACCTTGACTTTGATTCTAGCTCCAGTTCTTGTTAGTATTGCTATGGGCCACTCACTCAACCATTCTGAGCCTAAGGTTTTTCATCTGTAAAATGAAATGAATAAAAACTATCCAGGGGCACCCGGGTGGCTCAGTTTAGCCCCGGACTCTGATTTCGGTTCAGGTCATGATCTCTCAGTTCATGAGTTCAAGTCCCACACTGGGCTCCATGCTTACAGCACAGAGCCTGCTTAGGATTCTCTCCCCTCCTCCTCCGGTGTCTGTCTCTCTCTCTCTCTCTCTCAAAATAAATAATAAACTTACAAAAAAAAAAAAAAAGACTACCCAAATCATCTCATGTTATTTTAAGACAAAACTAGATAATGCATATAAAAAAGTGTGAACTACAAAATGCTATACAAATTTTTCAGGTTATGCTGCTTCCATAGTTTGATTAGAAGAGTAGGGACCATAAGGTAGAAATAAAAGGTCACTTTTGTTTGTGATTTCCATAGCTTGCTTCTACTTCATTTAGTCTTACCATCTTATTGTTGCCTTCATTTTTTGCAACTTTTTCTTTTTTAGTTTTTACTATAATTTTTTATCTTTTAAGACCAAAAAGGGTAAGCAGAATTCCTAAGCAGAATTAGTGTATTGAAATAACCAGAACTAAGCAAATGGTTGGGTAAAGACTGTAGCTCTTTTTGCTGCTAGGTTAAATGAATTCTCCCAAATCTTCAGTCAAGTAAGAGTCTATGACAGAAAATAATCAAGCAAAGTCATGTGGACATTTAATATTGTTACCTCCAGTGCATGGATGGGGATTGAGCATCTCCCCCAACCATTGAGATGGCAAAGAGAGTCCACAGTACTGGCGCTTCCATGGATCATTAGTCTATTTAAAAACTCCTCCTGAGTCAATCCAAACAAAATCAGAGAGAGTCCATTTTCTGCAGGAAAAATAAAAGTTACCTTAAATAAATTATCAGGATTTAGGTTTTAGGTTTATGACATGCATTAACTTCTAATTATGCAATACTTCAGTGCTATAATTACAAATATATGTATTTGGCACCAGGTACTACTATGACCATGATTAATCCATCATGATTTTTTAATGTTTTTAAAAAAGAGTTTTATTTTTTCAACAATGGACCACAGGGAAAATTCTCGTAAGAACAACACATCCTATGAAATAATACTAAATCTCACTTTTCTCCTTTACATTATCCACACAATCAATGCCTGGAATTTTTAACTATTTACAGAGATGTCATATATCCGATTCACTAAGGTAAAACCAATAGCACGCTCTTGACACACAGAAATATAGGATTTCCAAATATGGGGTATTAAAAAAAACAACACACACATAGTTCAATTGCATCACTCAATAGCTTTGTAGGAGGTTATGGCATAACTGCTGACTGAGAAATATCAAACGGGTAGTGAGACAAGTACAAGAAAAAACTAACAAGAAAACAGCCCATCTAAGAGAACCAAAATTCAGCTTCAACCCATAAATTACTACGGAGGAATGCAGGGCTAGTGTTGCCAGATCTAATAATTTTTCAATAACAGCTAGAAATCCTCTAATTTTATATGTTTATAATACAGTCTTCTTTAAAAGCCTAGATAGTGCAAGCCCAATAGAATGAATCTGCGGTGCACATACATATGGCCCAGAAGCAGCCAGCTTACTACTGTTGCTTGCACAGACAAGTCAAGAGGAGACTCCCTGGGATAAAACCAACCTTTACTACTCTGACACTTCTCTGACTTTAGCGTCAGAGCATTGAGCTGAGCAAAAATAACCTTAATTAAAAATCAAATAGATGAGACAACAGTACCAAGAGTAACACCAAGTTTCCCCATGAAAGACTACCACTTAGAGGACAGTGTAGGCACTAACATCACCTGAGCAGAAGTAAAATATGTTAAGAAAGCACACCTCTCAGGGCGCCTGGGTGGCTCAGTCGGTTGAGCGTCCAACTTCGGCTCAGGTCATAATCTTGTAGTTCATGGGTTCAAGCCCCGCATCGGACTCTGTGCTGACAGCTCAGAGCCGGGAGTCTGCTTCAGATTCTGTGTTTCCCACTCTCTCTGCCCCTCCCCTGCTCATGCTCACTCGCTCTCTCTCAAAAACAAATAAACATTAAAAAATTTTTAAAAAAAAGAAAGCAAGCACACCTCTTAGCAATGGGTTTCAACCTGACACGAGTTATTCTCACCTGTCAAAACAAGGCAGAGTTGTTGGTCTCCACAACTGTCTATAGGAATACACTTTTGGCCAAGGGAAAAGCACTGCAGGCCCTGGGTCTCCAAATCCCAAAGGACAATGGTGCAGCCCGTCCTTTCCACTGCCCAAGTAAACAGTGCACTGAATCCTGTCACAGACATACATTTAAGCTCAATAGGTTCCTCTTGTTCATGAATGTGCATTATTTTCCATGATCTTCCTGGATCCCTGGTCTTGGCATGATCTTTCTGTGGAAAATTATACTGGTTGTGCATTATGTCTGGTGGAATGAAGGCCCAGCCTGGCATACTGGTACTGGGGTTACCAGATTCAGGAGACTCCAAATGCAAAATATTCTGGAACCACGGAGCACAATAGGAAACCTCCAGGTTGGAACTCTTTATTGTTTCATTCAATGATGATAGCTGAGCTTTCCAAGACCTGGAAGATAGGGTAGAACTCACACCTGTTACAGTGAAAGGCACTACATAAAACACTATATCATGAAGAAGATGCATTAAAAAAAAAGTGTTTACTTCTGTAAAGCCCTTTAGTAAAAAGGTAGAGTATGACCAAAAAAAAAAAAAAAAAAAAGGAATAAAGTAAACCCAAGAGGGAAGTTTCTGTACCTATCAACTTGAAAGGAAAACTTGGTCAGTTTCATGTTGTAGTCAGAATTAACAGGATCATCTTCATCTATCCCCTTAGGGCCTTCAACAGGCATGTCTTCTTGAGTTCTTTCACATAGTAGGTGTCCTGGGTGTTGCCTACATTTTAAAATGATAGCCATGGTCAACAATGATGATTGAATCCAAATCTGTGTTACTACTGTTAAATATTGAGGGGAAGGGGGTGTCACATAGAAGGAACAGTATAGACAGGTTTTTTGAACAGGACTCCTTTTCTCCATTGTTTATAGCAGAATGATAAAGTCAGCCCTAAGAATTTGACCCATTTGCAACCATGTGTGGTAATGGAAGTTAACTATATTTATTGTGGTGCTCACTTCACAACATATACATATATTGAATCATTATGTTGTACACCTGAAACTAATACAATGTTGCGTGCTGATTATATCTCAATCAAGAAAAAAGAATTGGACATTTATGGGCAGTTAGCTTTATAAAGAAATAAGAACATTTATTTATGATAATGCAGATGTTGTGATTAAAACTTTAAAACATTTTGTTTATTTATTTTTGAGAGAGAGAGAGAAAGAGAGAGAGACAGAGTGCGAGGGGGGAGGGGCAGAGGGAGAAGGAGACACAGAATCCAAAGCAGGCTCCAGGCTCTGAGCTGTCAGCACAGAGCCCAACATGGGGCTTGAGCCCAGAAGCCGTGAAGACATTTAACTGAGTCACCCAAGTGCCCATAAAACTTTATATAAACTAAGCCTTTCAAAAACCCTATGAGGTAAACATACCCCCATTTTATAGATATGGAAACAAAGGCCCAGAGAAACAGTGGAACTGTAACCAGGTCAGTGTGACCATAAAGCCCAGGCTTTTAACCGTTCACAATACTGTCACCACAAAGTAAGATTTAGGCTGAGATCAGGGGAATGCATACCAACTAGAAAGACAAAATGTAAGTGCAGGTGCAGGTGTAGGTGGAAGAGTATTTGCAGAAAGAGAGTTTTTCTTTGTGTTTTGAGAAACAAAAAAAGGCAAAGGTAGCTAAAGCATAGTGAATGAGAAGCAAGGTGGCCTGAGATGAGACTGGAGAGGTTGGCAGGAGACAGATGGTGCAAGACTCTATGGGCTACTAAGGATTTTTAGTTTTATCTTGTGGGGTAGGGAAGCTAAGTAAGGGTTTTAAATAAGAAAAGCAATATGATCAGATATAGAAGAGTAGCTGGGGGAGAAAGAGTGGCACTTAAACCTTGAGCACTTATACTGCTATTAACCCTTTCAACAGTTTGAAGATAATATGTTAACATACATGTATCAAGGATTGATTTTTAAAAAGCTAGAAAAGGCAGGGGACAGGGAGAAAAGATGATGCATGGAGAAGGCAGTTTCCCATCCCCCCAAATGAAAGGTGGATACCTTGTCCCCAGGTGTTCATATCTGGCTGTTTCTCTGAGAAGATATGCATTTTAACTCATCACTCTGGCTACTTCACAGAGCATGAAGTTGATGGGGTAAGAGCAGACATGGGGAGACCAATTACAAACCATTACCTTACCTTAGTTCAGGTAAGTGATGACAGTGACATGGGTGAGAATGATAACAAAGGAGTTTAGAGTAGTAGACAGATTCAAAAAAACACTTAGGAGGTAGAATGATTAGGATCTGGTGACTAATTAGATATGGATCTAATGCTTAAAAGAGTTTGGAGGGGCACCTGGGTGGTTCAGTTGGTTAAGCGTCCGACTCTTGATTTCAGCTCAGGTCATGATCTAATGGTTCATGGGTTAGAGCCCCACATCGGGCTCTGTGCTAGCAGTGTGGAGCTTGCTTGAGATTCTCTCTCTCTCCCCTCACCCTCTCTCTTTTCCCCTGCTCATGTTCTCTCTCTCAAAAACGAAACAAAAAAAAAAAAAAAAGAAAGAGGTTGGAGAAATAAAGAAAGCAAATGGAAAATGGTCCCTAAGAAGGAAGGAAAAGAATGGGATCTGGAGCACAGAGCACAGAGGCCTTCATGGAAGGAGGGGAATCTGTTTTAATAGGAGGGAAGATGAGGAGATGGGCACAGGAAAGTAGGTTTGTAACTTAATGTGAGAAACTGAGGGAGTTCTCATTAGATGGATTCTACTTCCACTATAGAGTAGGAGATAAAGTTACCTAAGAAGACTTGGGGATAAAGAGATGAGCAGAGGTTTGGGGAAAACGGAGGTTTAAAAACACTGTTATAAAAAAATGGGCTCATGAAAAATCATTGTAAAATTTCCAGACAATACTGAGAGACCAGTTGAAGGTAGCAAATGTGAACTCACAGTGGTATCGATTTTCCTTTGTGGTTTTCTCACAAGTGCCTGGTTGCTTGGGGGCAGGGGCAGAAAAGGCAGAGTGAAAAAGAAAAAAAAAAAAAAAAAAAAAAGATTTTGTCAGACCAAGTGCTACCACAGAGAGGAGCAAGAGTTTAGGGCACAAGCAAAAAAAAGTGATTGAAATGATGAGTCACAGAATCTATGCTGAGAAGGGAGAGGAGTGGGAGGGAGTAAAGACATGAGGAGGCTAGAGAGTGAAAAGTCAAATGAACTGGAAATTCCAATGAGGTCAGATGACAAGTAAAGTGGGGGTACTTGAGTGACACAGAAAATTCGGGAACCTGTGGTCAGGGAGTGAAAAGTGCAGGTAGTGATTTGAGGGAGGAACGGTTTCAAACAAAGACAAAGCCAGGGTAAGAGTATTGGAAGAAAAGTCACTGACAATGAACTGAAAGAACAGACCCTGAGTTTGGGTCCTCAAGTTGCTTACAAACTCTATAGAAAACATGAAAAAATTAGAGAAATAATACAAGACTACATAACTAAGTGCTAAACTGTAGTTCAAAGCAAAAGTGCTACAGAAGTCCACAGAGGAGAAAAATTATAAAATGAATATAAAATTACAAATCGAAGGGGTTTTAGTAAGCAAAGGCTTCATGAGAGAGGTAGATCTCAAAGGATAAAATGAAAAGGAGAAACCGACATTCTGTATCAGGGGGAAAGAAGAGCTAGAACTAGGAGTCAGGAAAGATAAAAACACTTTTAAACTTCAGAGCACAGGGGCGTCTGACTCTTGACATCAGCTCAGGTCATGACCTCACGGTTGTGAACTAGAGCCCCAAGACAGGCTCTGAGCTGACAGCATGGAGCTTGCTTGGGATTCTCTTTCTCCCTCTCTCTCTGGCCCTCCCCTACTCATACTCTTTCTCTCTCTCAAAATAAATAAATAAACATTAAAGTAAAATAAAATAAAAAATAAACTTCAGAACACACTTAGAAAATAAAATATGCAGAAAAACTGAGAGCTTTCCTCCTAAGGTCAGGAACAAAACAGGGATGTCCACTCTTGCCAATGTTATTCAACATAGTATTGAAGTCTTAGCCTCAGTAATCAGACAACACAAAGAAATAAAAGGTATCCAAATCAGGCAGGAGGAGGCCAAACTTCCACTCTTTACAGATGACATGATACTCTGTACGGAAAATCCAAAACATTCTACCAAAAAAATGCTAGAACTGATCCATGAATTCAGCAAAGTGGCAGGATATAAAATCAATGCACAGAAATCGGTTGCATTCCTATATACCAATAATGAAGTGACAGAGAAATCAAGGAATCGATCCCATTTACAATTGCACCAAAACCATAAAATACCTAGGAATAAATCTAACTAAAGAGGTAAAAAATCTATACACTGAAAACTATGGAAAGCTTATGAAAGAAATTGAAGAAGACACAAAAAAATGGAAAAAGATTCCATGCTCCTGGATAGGAAGAACAAATATTGTTAAAATGTCAATACTACCCAAAGCAATCTACACATTCAATGCAATACCTTTCAAAATAACACCAGCATTCTTCACAGAACTAGAACAAACAATCCTAAAATTTGCACGGAACCAGAAAAACCCTGAATAGTCAAAGCTCTTGAAAAAGAAAACCAAAGCAGGAGGCATCACAATCTTGGACTTCAAACTGTATTACAAAGCTGTAATCATCAAGACAGTATGGTACTGGCACAAAAACAGACACTCAGATCAATGGAACACAATAGAGAACCCAGAAATAGACCCACAAACGTATAGCCAACTAATCTTTGACAAAGTAGGAAAGAATATCCAATGGAATAAAGACAGTCTCTTCAGCAGGTGGTGCTGGGAAAACTGGATAGCGACATGTAGAAAAAGGAACCTGGACCACTTTCTTACACCATACACAAAAATAAACTCAAAATGGATGAAAAACCTCAATGTAAGACAGGAAGCCATCAAAATCCTCAAGGAGAAAGCAGGCAAAAACCTCTTTGCCCTTGGCTGCAGCAACTTCTTACTCAACACATCTCCAGAGGCAAAGGACACAAAAGCAAAATGAACTAATGGGACCTCATCAAAATAAAAGGCTTCTAAACAGCAAAGGAAACAATCAGCGAAACTAAAAGGCAACCGACAGAATGGGAGAAGATATTTGCAAACGACGTATCAGATAAAGGGTTAGTATCCAAAATCTATAAAGAATTTATCAAACTCAACACCCAAAAAACAAATCATCCAGTGAAGAAATGGGCAAAAGACATGAATAGACACTTCTCTAAAGAAGACATCCAGATGGCCAACCGACACAGGAAAAAATGCTCAGTATCACTCATCATCAGGGAAATACAACTCAAAACCACAATGAGATACCACCTCACACCTGTCAGAATGGCTAACATTAACAACTCAGGCAACAACAGATGTTGACGAGGATGCAGAGAAAGAGGGTCTCTTTTGCACTGCTGGTGGGAATGCAAACTAGTGCAGCCACTCTGGAAAACAGTATGAAGGTTCCTCAAAAAATTAAAAATAGAACTACCCTACAACTCAGCAATTGCACTACTAGGTATTTATCCAAGGGATATGGGTATGCTGTGTCAAAGGGGCACATGCACCCCAATGTTTATAGCAGCACTATCAACAAGAGCTAAAGTATGGCAAGAGCCCAAATGTCCATCAATGGATGAATGGATAAAGAAGATGTGGTGTGTACACACACACACACACACACACACACACACACACACACAATGGAGTATTACTTGACAATCAAAAATAATGGAATCCTGCAATTTGCAACTATGTGGATAGAACTAGAGGGTATTATGCTAAGCGAAATCAGTCAGTCAGAGAAAGACAAATATCATATGACTTCACTCATATGAGGGCTTTAAGATACAAAACAGATGAACATCAGGTAAGGGAAGCAAAAATAATATAAAAACAGGGAGGGGACAAAAACATAAGAGATTCTTAAATATGGAGAACAGAGGGTTACCGGAGGGGTTGTGGAGGCAGGATGGGTTAAATGGGTAAGGGGCATTAAGGAATCCACTCCTGAAATCATCGTTGCACTATATGCTAACTTGGATGTAAATTTTTAAAAAATAAAAATTTAAAAAAATATGCAGGGGTTTCTGGGTAGCTCAGTCAGTTAAGTGTCTGACTTGGGCTCAGATCATGATCTCACTGATCCTAAGTTCGAGCTCTCTGCTGTCAGAGCAGAACCCGCTTTGGATCCTCTGTCTCCTTTGCTCTCTGCCCCTCCTCTGCTTGCGAGTTCTCTTTCAAAAAATATAATAAAAATTAAAAAAAAAAAATTAGGGGTGCCTGGGTGGCTCAGTCGGTTAGGCGTCTGATTTCAGCTCAGGTCATGATTTCACACATTGTGTGAGTTCAAGCCCTGTATCGGTCTGTGTCCTGACAGCTCATAGCCTTGAGCCTGCTTCAGATTCTGTGTCTCCCTCTCTCCCTGCACCCCCCTCCCAACTTGTGCTCTCTCGCTCAAAAATAAATGTTAAGAAAAAGTAATAAAACATTTAATAAAAGTTAAAAAAAACAAGAAAATACAGTCTATTCCAGAAATTATACTAATTAAAGAGCATTCATGTAATTAGTAAATAGAGATCATTCATTTAGATTCCTAAGTTTACTGGTAAGCAAACACCAGCTCTTCTTTGGGTGATGTAACAGTAACTGAGTTCAATGCAATTTGTTCAAACAATGTGCATGGTGCAGTCTTCAGAGTTCTCTTGAAGTGTTACCAAAACATCCACAGGGGGGCACCCAGGTGGCTCAGTCGGTTAAGCAACTGATTTTTCGCTCAGGTCTTTATCTCACAGTTGGTGGGACTGACTGAGCTGACAGTACAGAGCCTGCTTAGGATTCTCTCTCTCCTCTCTCTCTGCCCTCCCCACTTTTGCTCTCTCTCTAAATAAATAAATCAACTTAAAACAAAAACAAAACAAAAAACATCCACAGGAATGTTCCCTATACTCAAGGATCAGAGTGGCTGAGTAGGCTTTCCCTCCTCTTCATCTATCAAATTATTTTCCAAGGTAGATTAGAACGTAATTCTACATACCAGGGTATGTTTCAGTCAGTAAAAATGGCCTACTGTAAACAAGCATATGATCTGAGAAAGTGCGAATCATCTTTGTTCAAAGATTTTTTTTCTTTTTTAAGGTCAAGTCCATTTAAAACAAAAGAAAAAAAAACACAGTAGGAAGAGGTTCAGTAGGTATGTGAAAATGAATTTGTCCTTTCTTGTGATCCAAACGATAGGCAATAAAACCCATCAAAGTGCCTTCCCAATTACTCAAGGATTTGTTTATCTCATTCATATTAAGTTAGGACCAAAAATCCTAATGGTTTTGAATGGCCCTGAAGGCCACAAGTCATAAATACGGACTAGCCTACTTTTAGATAAGTTGCAATGTACAGGTTGGGGTATTTACATATGCCTCTCACATCATACCTCTCTCAAACATGACAAAATCAGAAGCAACTT
Source organism: Panthera onca (assembly GCF_046562875.1). Lineage (NCBI taxonomy): Eukaryota > Metazoa > Chordata > Mammalia > Carnivora > Felidae > Panthera > Panthera onca. The sequence goes on along the minus strand of NC_138344.1, from coordinate 58,690,059 downwards.
GAATATCTAAATCTAAAAGTAACACAAATAAGCCTCCAATTTTTACTAATATATTTAGACAGTAACTGGGGTGGGTCCTTCAAGGGAAACAGCTGAGGAAGTACTTAGCTGGAGAAAGCTACCTTAATATATATTATCAAAGTTCTTTAAGAGAAAAGTAATCCCCAAGGCTCCAGGAACCTAAGCCACATAAGAAGCAATTCTGAAACAGGGTAAATCCCATTTTTGTTCTACTTTAATGTAGGGCAAGGAATAAACAATGTGTAATAGTCAACTGTGCTATACTATACATTATGTACTTATTTTTAAAACTGTGCTTGATTACTTTGTAACTTACATGATGATATAAGCTATATGTAAAACATATAAATCAAAACCAAAATCTTGATATAAATAAAGGTAGCCAACGATCATTTGCACAATTTTACAGTAACAACCTCACTATGTAGTTGCTAGAACATGAACTAGCTGAATAGAGAAATTAAACTGGTTTTTAAAAAAGCTAACAAGGGGCACCTGGGTGGCTCAGTCAGTTAAGTGTCCAACTCTTGATTTGCGCTCAGGTCATGATCTCACTCTCCTGAGATCAAGCCCTGAATCAGACTCCACCCTGAGCATGGAGTCTGCGTGAGATTCTCTGCCCCTCCCCCACTTGCTCTCTCAGGAAAAAAAAAAAAAAGCTAGCAAGTACATTTTTTAAATTAAACGTTTTTATTTTAAAGAGAGAAAGTGTGAGTGGGGGAGAGGGAGAGAGAGAGAACCTCAAGCAGGCTCTAAGCTCAGCATGGATCCCACGACCCTAGGATAGTGATCCAAGTAGAAATCAAGAGTCCAATGCTCAACTAAGTCACCCAGCTGCCCCCTAACAAGTACTTTTTAACCTCTTAAGGCTTTATTTACCTCAACTTAGAGACGGCAGTAATTTACATACCTGAAATACAAATTTAAGTTAAGAGCAATTGCAGAGTTGGAGGAGCTGATAATCACCACAACATCTAGGTCCTGAGACACTTTCAGCGAAGTAAATGAAGAAACCTTGGCTGGCTCCTGTTGCTGCTCATCACACATATCTTCTTGGTGAAGTGCTAAATCCACATGAGCTACATGTCTACCATCCACAGTGTCAAAAATGTCTTTGAGTTAGAGTTAAAGAAAATGCCAGTCTTAAGTATGCCCCAACACTTAAAATACAGGATGGGATGGAGCTTATAGACTTCATCGCTGCAACCTTATGGGTATAGTAACAAAAGGAAGAGTGGACACTAGAGGCAGCCCTGATCACAGTAACCAGCTGAATGTGAAGTTGGTGGCCCAATAAACAACCTGATACAGAGTTCATTCAGCAATACTTGCTGAAAATCCACTCTGTGACAGGCTCTGATACACTGCTAATATTTTCCACTACTGTTCTACAACAGTGCTTTCCAAGAGAAATAGAATGTGAGCCATATTTGTCATTGCAAATTTTCTAGTAGCCCTATTAAGTAAAAAGAAACCAGTGAAATTAATGTTAGTAATACATTTTATTTAGCCCAATATATCCAAAATATTACCATCTCAACAGGTAATTTACATAAAAAATTGGGATATTTTACACCTTTTCATGTAAGTGTTCAAAATCTGGTATTTTACACTTACAGCAAACCACAGTTTAGACACTAAATTTCCATTGGAAATACCTGATTTGTATTTAAACTTCCTAAAATTCACATTTGAGAACTTAGATATACTTAAAAGTTCTCCAATAACTGAATCAAGTATCAGCTTTCAAATTTAAACTAATTAAGTAAAATTAAGAATTCAGTTTCTCAATCATACTAGCCAATTTCAAGTGCACAACAGCCATATAAGCCTAGTGCCTAACATGCTGGACAGCACCGTTCTATAACCTGGCAACAAAGATGAAGTTAATGCAACACTTTATGACATTTTTACAAAATAAATTTTAATAAAGGCTATTTTATATCTAAAACCGACAAACCATCCCTTTAATTCAGAAATAAAAGTTCCAAAATCATATAAGGGGTCATTTTTCAAGTCTTCAAAACAATTTTGCTGATGATCTGATCTACAGATCTGCTGGAAACAAAAACTGTAATGTTTCCAAAACCAAATTAAAAGTAGTTAAGCAAACCATATGATTCACTAATATGATGGAATCATCATATAAGGAGATTATATTCATATATGAAAATGTATGCATCACATCATAAGCAGCCCTCTAAATCCTTTCTGGAACAAGCACATAGTAGATATTTAATAAGCATGTTTTGAATAAATGGGTAATACAGAGCATATATAATTTAAAAAGAACACAAGTTGGAATATTATGACTATGAAAAAAAAGTATATACTAAAAAATATTTGAATGGAATACAAAACAATATAGTTGAGTATTTTAAGTTCATAAAGATCTTTTTCCCTGAATTAAACTGAAAATCTAACAATTCTACTTATATACCAGTCCCTAAAACTAAAAGCCTAAAAAAGGCTCATCCTTTAAGGCATTCTCCTCCCCTGCACATCCACATCTTTACTGCCAAGGATACAGATCCAGCCTAAACTACTCAAAACAAAGAGAATTCCTCTGCAGAGCTGCGTGTCAATAATCCTGTCCGCTGCCTGTGCAGGCAAGGGTAATGTAAAACAGCTGCATACTCCAACCTCAGCATCTCTTTCAGGAAATATAAGGTGTACGATGATACATTTGTTGATGAGCAATAGTGAAGTGTTATCGTGAAATGACAGAATTCTCAAAGACAATATGGAAATACCTAGGAAACAAAAGCATAGTATTTCAAACTCACTGGTCACAATTTTACAGTTGGCAATTTTGATCTTGTAAACATATCATAAACAGATCAAATGAAGAAGAAATAGCACTTAGTCCAACTCTAGGCAGTTACTGCTCATACCCACCTAATCAAGTGGTCACTGGTAGGTAGGTAAGGGGATGAATAAAGGTAGCCTACAATATCTCTGTTCCTTCTGTTTATGGTCCGAGTCTGATAGTACACAAGATTAAAGAAAACAAAAACAAAAAAAACCCTACTTATCCTGGGAACCTCACAAGAACAATCACAGATTTTTTTTTTTTTTTTTTTTTAACAAGATGGGGGAGCACCTGTCTGGCTCAGCTACTAGAGCATGTGACTCTTCCATTGTGAGTTCGGCCACGTTGGGTGTAGAGATTACTTAAAAATAAAAAAATCTAAAAAAGAAAAAAAAAAGAAAAAGAAGGAACCTTAAAATCAAGTGTGTCCAGTATGCTACTGCTTAAATATAAAGCCTGAATGCTTCATTTCTGCTCTCTGCAGCCTTCAGGATGAAATAAAGTAAACAGCTGGGTAACCAGTCTCGATCAGCACTATCCAATAGAAATATATCAGCCACAAATGCGAACTGCACAAGGAATTTTAAATTTTCTAGTTGCACCAAAAAAAAAAGAATCAGGTGAAACTAATTTTTATGTATTATTTACCCCATAATGTCCAAAATAGCATTTCAACATGTAATGAATACAAAAACCTATGAATGAGATATTTTACTTTCTGATCCTAAGCCTGCAAAACCTGGAACGTATTTAACACTTAGAGGACATCTTAATTCACATTAACCACACTTCAAACGCTCAAAAGCCTCATGTGGGTAGTGGCTATTGTACTTAACAAGGCAAATCTCCCTCCCTGATTTCATCTCTATAACAAGTTTTCCCAGAATATATAAGATTTCACAGTGATGTCACAGACTGACCACCTGTAAATACTTACTGATATTTTGATCTTCAAGGAGCTTTTGCAATGTCTCCTCACTACAGCTATACAAAATGGTTGCATCACATCTTCCATCTTTCAAATTAAATTCATAGATAAACAGTTCATAATTCTCACTAAGAGCAAGCAGTTTGGGCTTGTCTGTTGGTGAGCTGCTCTTATGAGACGCGTCCCATACAAAGCTAAGGAAAAAGCATAGATTATTATATTCTATTATCCACAGTAATATTTACCCACAATGGTGAGGGTAGAAGGGCAGAATGAGTAAAGAACAATTCTTTAATTCATGGAGTAGTAGCATTAGTCCTATACTGGCTTTAAGGGAATGTAAATTGCTCTGGGACTTTGCCCCTCTTCTACCTGAGCCCCCTTCAGGCTAACAATATACGAGTGACTGGTGAAAGGGGACATAGAGCAATACATGATGAATTATCTTCCTAAATCCTGTCTGATGAAATGTTTAAAGGAACAGTCACAAGGATAAGTTTCAGCAACCAAATATGTGTATTTTTTATAAGAGGTGATGCTCAAACTTAACAAAGTAGGTTTTGCTAACTTAAATGTTTTCGAGGACTTAAAAAGTGACTGTTAGTATTTATAGACTATGAAGACTCGAAGAGGGTATATTATAGAATAGCCCTGACAAAGAGAACTTTCCATTCCGTTGGTCAGAACTATTCTATATATCTGCACTGTCCAATACAGTAGCTAACAGCCACATGTGACTACTGAACAGTTGAAATGTGAATAGTGCAACTGAGGAAATATTTAAAATTCACTGAGTCACATGTAGCTAATGGCTACCATGCTAGACAGCACAGTTACAGAAGTTTTACAGCAGTGTAATGATGGAAAGAGAATAGTGAATGATGCGACAGCTTCAAACTAAATTAAAAAAATAAAAGGACCCAATTGTGAAAACAATGGAATGGCAGGAGGCTACCATGCTGATAAAGCTTTATCGTTCAAAAAAATCTTTTTTTATATACAGAAGTAGTTAAATTTTATTTCTTAAAAAAAAAAATCAGACGATTTTTTTTTGTCCTTATTAAAGAAAAATATTGACACATTTTATATTTCTATCTTTATACCTGGACTGATGATTTTTCAGGAACACTCAATTCCTGACTGTTTACACTGAAAATATGGAAAACAATAGGAATGGTCAAATATAAAAAATATTAAATTAAGATATATTTAAAAGGAAGAATACAGTGGGGCGCCTGGGTGGCGCAGTCGGTTAAGCGTCCGACTTCAGCCAGGTCACGATCTCACGGTCCGTGAGTTCGAGCCCCGCGTCGGGCTCTGGGCTGATGGCTCGGAGCCTGGAGCCTGTTTCCGATTCTGTGTCTCCCTCTCTCTCTGTCCCTCCCCCGTTCATGCTCTGTCTCTCTCTGTCCCAAAAATAAAAAAAAAAAAAAATAAACGTTGAAAAAAAAAAAAAAAAAAAAAGGAAGAATACAGTAACACCATTAACATCAGTAGCATATGGACTATACTGTCACATGAAAAGACAGGAATGTTAAATAAAAATAACTATAGAATGTACAGTGATTTCAACATATAAAAAGGGCCATATACACTTTGAGATAAGCCCTGAATACTATAGATTTATCCTTATTTTTTACCCTATGAAGTACTTGAATTAAAATTCAATTCAAATAAAAAATAAATCCCTCTTAATCCTTCTTCCTTCTAGTAATTTCATGCAGTTTACAAATGCCTTCATTTCATGTGTACATGTCTTCTGTTAAGTCTCAAACACCTAAAGAGTTCTGCTTTTCTCTCATTCCTTTCTTTAGGGGACTGTGACCATAGGTACTTAACGCAGTTGAATAAACTAACTTCCGTTATGGAGAGATTGTTCTTCCTATCAGCTAGAGATCAGGAGTAAAAAATACAAATACCAAACTGAGTAAACCAGTTGCTTATTTAACAAACACATCTCTACTGTCAGGCACTGTTACACAACCCGGAGATTCCAAGACAAGACCCCTCTTGACTACATTAAGTTTTAAAGAGGAGATCGTTTCCAAAATGTTTTCTGTTATTAAAAAGAGCCCAGGAGTGCCTGGCTGGTTCAGTCAGAAAACATACGATTTTTGACCCTGGGTTGGGAGTTCCAGCCCTATGCTGAGTGTAGAGATCACGTAAATAAAACTTAAGGGTTTAAAAAAAAAAAAAAAAAAGCCCAAAGACTCAGAGGACACTCTCAAACTTAATGACATAAACTCTAACTCCTGGCCGAACAGTTACACAAGTGGAAAGTTAGTATAGGATTATAACTAGGTGTTTTGTTTTTTGTTTTTTTCGGTCTTCCCAAATCACGCAACCTTTGCTATTTTGTTCAACTTCTGAGGCACTGCTCCTATATAACAGTAAGCGTGTAATAAATATTTGTTAAGCAATAAATGAGTGGGCAAACGAGGTTCTATCCTTGAAGAAGGGAGGCAGGCGAGGGGAAGAGTCCATGTGTGAAGGCAGTCGCTGTTTCATGCACAAGAAAAAGGTATCAAGATGATTCAAATTAGAGATTGTCCCCAGCTGGTATCTTTAAGGGATTTAACTGAAAGAAAATGGGCACGGTACACAGCACAGTAACGATTAATCAACCTATGCTGAATTTATCAGCGCCCGAGCTGGGACCCACTCCAGGTTCCCTGCGGCCAAAGGAGCTGAATACCTTCTCTGTTCCCACCCCCTACCCCTCCCCGCCCCTCACAAGGGAAGGGAGGGTGGGGCTGCAAAGCGAGAAAAAGGTTCTAAGAGGGCACCTAGATCACCTCTCAGGTGTTTATCACTCCTCTCCCCTGCCCCACACCCGGGGGGAGCACTGGAGCCAGCCGAACTAAGGCTCCGGACTCCTCCCACACTGCCCAGCCTTCCCGCAGCACTTACTGCCGAAAGGGACCATTGAGGCAGCAGGCACCCCCACTCCGGCCGCTCGGCGCCAAGGAAAGCACTTGCAGGCTGCCTGCAGCTGTTAGGCTCCCCAGAACCTCCTGCTCTCTGTGCAACTGTGCCCGGGATCCCAGCCGCCGTGTTGCCTCCGCTGGGACTGGCACCAACAACATAGGTAGAACCCGCTCCATGGCTTTAGAGCTGCAACTGCCCCAGCTGGCAGCCCTGCCGGCTGCTTATTCTGCAGCCATTTTGGTCCGGCCATTTCTTCCGGTCACCTGAGCCGATCTGCGTCCTGGGCATGCGCAGTGTAGCCGCCTGCCGGCTGTCTCGTGATTCCGGCACAGACAGCTGAGCTCTCTCGGCTGATTGCATTTCTCGCCAATGGAGGCCGGCACCAACCTGACCCACAAAACTCCATCTGCCTTTTCTTCAAGCCTGTTTGCGTAACTACCCTGAAAGAATTAGGGATCAAATTTAGCGGCTTAAGGCAGGCTGCAGCAACTTGACTCGCTCTGGGGCATTACCCTCTGTATTTTTACTCTAAATGCTTTCCATCTGTTGGAACCCGGTTTCTGCCTCTCTCTGCCTCTCTCTCCTTTGCTTTTACTATCCTACTGTTATTTTCGCTTACAGGACCTGGGTGGTATCACGTCTTTGGTAATGTGGACTGCTCTCTTGTTAGGGAGTTGACCTGAATGTTGAAGTCAAATAATATCCATTGTAAAGGGCAAAGAAATAGGGTAGTCAAGGTGGGGTTGTGGTAGAGTTTCTGTATCATTACTAGTCTTTTATCAAGGAAGTATGATGAAAAATCTTCAGAGCCGGAGCGGAACAGAGAGGGTGAAGAAAGAAGAGGTGTGTAATAGGAATTTGGGAAGGTCTAATAAACATCACTATCTTAACACATTCACACACAGGTAACCAAAGGCCAACTCCTCCGTTTCTGCTTTGATTCACATCCTTCTCACATCCTTCTTGTTCTAAGACTTTGAGTCTGTAAAATTTTTTCTTCTGCATTGCTTTCTCCCCCTTTATTGGGGTGTTTGACATTATACCAAGTCCACATGATATTCTCAAAAGAAATCCTCCCTTAATGTACACAGATCACTACCTGCTGTCGTTTTTATATCCCCTTAAGAAAATTCTTAGTTGACTCTTCTTAACCACCCTCCCCAAGCCCTATTTTCCTTGTTTTTTTCCCCCACTTCAGTATGGGGCACCCACCATTCACTTTACTTGAAGTCATCCAAGTAACCACGGTTATCAAGCCTATCAACCCCCACTGTTACCAAGCCTATCAGCAATGTCTGCCAACTCTTACTTCCAAGACCTATTCCAAATTTCTTCTCTGCTTTCTCTGCCCCTCCTCTTCAAGTTTTGCTTGAACTGATGGAAGAAACCTCTGAACATTTTTCTCTGCTTTCTCCCTTCTTCCTCTAACAATAAGCAGGCCAGAGTGACCTAAAAATGAAGTCACATCACTTTCCAGTTTAAAATTTGGACTTCCCATTAGTTAAAATTCCAATATTTAAGTCATGGCTTATAAATCTATACCTTGCCTCCCTCTCTCCAAACTCATCACCCTCCCACCTTCTCTGTGTACTTTAGCCATACTTTTCCTTCTTCTTCTGAAACACATTAAATTCATTCTCACTTGGCAGCTTTGTGCTCAGTAGTTCCTCTGTGTGGAATACTTTCCCTTCTACCTAATTGTAACCACTGTTGACAGTCCTTCCTGGACCATTACACTGCAGTCACTCCTGACACACCAAGGTATTGATCACAACTTAATGTTTTGCATCAGCCCCTGACTAACCAGAATGTAACCTTCAGAAGAGCAGGGAGTTTTCACTGCTGTTACTCTACTACCTAAAATGTGCCTGGTTCGGGGTGCCTGGGTGGCTCAGTCGGTTAAGCGTACGACTTCGGCTCAGGTCATGATCTCACGGTCTGTGAGTTCGAGCCCCGTGTCAGGCTCTGTGCTGACAGCTCAGAGCCTGGAGCCTGTTTCAGATTCTGTGTCTCCCTCTCTCTCTGCCCCTCCCCTGTTCACGCTCTGTCTCTCTCTGTCTCAAAAATAAATAAACGTTAAAAAATAAAATTAAAAAAAAAATGTGCCTGATTCAAAAAAGGGATTCCAGTGATTAATTTAACTTGACAAACAAGGGCATGTATTCATCAACAAACATTTCATACCCCAAGGGAGATATTTATAGCCAATCCTATTAGCTTAAAGAGGGCTACTTTCTCTTTATACAAAATGGCAGTAGTGGGGGCACCTGTTTGGCTCAGTCAGGTAAGTGTCATGACTCTTGATTTCAGTTCAGGTCATGACCTCACACTTTGAGTTCTAACCCCACATCAGGCTCCCCACTGGAGCCTGCTTGGGATTCTTTCTCTTCCTCTCTCTTCCTCTGCCCCTTCCCTGTTTTCTCTCAAAGTAAATAAATACACCAGAAAAAAAAATGGAAACAGTAAAGAAATTTCCATGTCATACTTTTGTTAGGCATAACAAGACCTTGTCCCTTTTATTAAGGACTTTCTTAGGGCATTCACAAGTTGCATCTCCTAACTTATAACAAGTTTGAACACATCATTCTTTTAGCTCTTTAATTATACCTTATCGTGTCATGCCATTTTAGGCATATCACATAGGTTTTTAATGAAAGCATAAGAAAATGTTTTGGTTGGGGTCCTTCAATATATCAAAGCATAAGAAATGTCCTTGGACTCTCTGGATCTCTGAAGACATAGCTCATATAGCTAATGTCTGATGATTAAACTTTTCCTACATGTACATGTTCCAGAACAACTGGATCAATAGATCCAAGCAAGCCTACAAAGAGAACAGATGTTAACTGTAAACAATTATATTTTCTAAAATATTTGTGTTATTTGATTAGTATCTGACTCCTTCCAGCAGATGGTAAATTCTGAGGACACAAGTGACCTTTCATGTTGTTCATGCTTTTATCTTAGAGTAGTTGTCCCTCAAATATTTCCTCAATTAACCATTCAGCTTCTATTCATCCTTGCCCTTAAGTAGTTTAGCATAATAAATGAGGAAAGCCATCTGGGAATAAATTAAAAAGTCTGACTGAAGAAATAGGCCTCACAGCCCTAATATGGACCAACTGGTTACTCAGTAAATGCTGGTATCTGGAACAACTTCTAAAAACAAGGTATCCTTCATATTCTTAGCTTAAAACAAGAACAAAGTGACAGAACCTAGACTGGGCTTGAACAAGGGGCTAGGACCTTGTTTCTGCCATCACTTACTCCATCCTCTCCCCTAGCTGCTGTACCAATTGTTTGTCCACATGGTGACAAAACAGAGGAAGAAGGTTGCTGGGGAAGGCTAAGGGTTCTGCCAGAGAGGCTGTCGGCATATGGGCGATCTCCCAGGCGATCAGAACCACCATGTCTGTCCTGGCGGGCAGAAAAGACAGAAAACCTCAGAGTCTTGGTATTTATGTAGTAAACAGAACTCAAGGCCAAGGTTCCTAGTTATTTTTCCACCACCACTATCAGCCTTTGTGCTTGTAGCAATTAAGGGAACATTTGCAGAGTTTCTATGTGCCAAACAATACTTAGTGCTTTACATATGCTCCTTCTTATATTAAGAACTCTGAAGTTCCTTGCTTCAGATTCTCAGTCGCTCTGCCCCTCCCCTGCTCATGCTCATGCGTGAGCAATATAAGTATTAAAAAAAAAAAGAAAAAACAAAAAAAAGGAGCACCTGGGTGGCTCAGTTGGTTAAGTGTCCAACTTCAGCTCAGGTCATGAGCTCACTGGTTATGAGTTTGAGCCCCACGTGGGCTGACAGCTCAGATCCCGGAGCTTGCTTCAGATTCTTTGTCTCCCTCTCTCTCTGCCCCACCCCCACTCATATTCTGCTTCTCTCAAGTATATAAACATTGAAAAAATGTGGGGGTTGTGCCTGGGTGACTCAGTTGGTTAAGCGTCTGACTTCAGCTCAGGTCATGATCTCATGGTTTGTGGGTTTGAGCCCTGCGTCAGGCTCTGTGTTGACAGCCTGGAGCCTCCTTCAGATTCTGCATACTCCCCACCCACCCTCTCCCTGCCCCTCACATGCTCATGCTCTGTCTGTCTTTATACAACTTCCCTTCTCTATACAACTTCCTTCCCAATACTAGAATATACCACTCAGGAAATATCTCATCTGACTCAGCCTATACATCCCAGGGGTACTGACATAGTATTTACAAGGCCATAAGATCTTACCAAGCTGAATTATCACTATTGGACTCCTTAAGAGAAGACTCCAGGGATACCAGCTTCTCCCCATGACTCAGCAGGGCATAGAGCAAAGAAATTCCAAACTGCAAGTGATAGAATATCCAAGGTAAGAGAAGTTCACCATAGGCAAGCAGTGCTTTCCTGGCTCTGCCACGTTCCCAATTAAAAGGGAAGGTTCACATGTAAAAATAGAGTACAACACTTGTAAAATGGTCAGGTTTTACAATGGCTGGCCAAAGAACTCTCAGACCTTTAGAAGGAAATCACTGCTTTCAAGTTTCCAGAAGATCCTTGTGGAGAGTTGATTAAATGCACACTTGTGGGTTCTACTCTCAGGAGTCAGAGTCTATACATCAGGAATAGACCCAGGAATCTGATGCAGGTAGTTTGTGGACCCCACTGAATGAAGCATTACTTTAGGCAAAGATCTTCAGAGAGGGGTTCACAAGATATACCATTGGGGTAATTAGAAGGTATCAGAACTTTCACATCTAGAGTCTTCACTTAAGTTTTTCTATCTTTCTATTTACATAATAAAGGTATGTACTTAGTATAGTTTCACATGTGTAGGACCTATAGACAAGCACATGGGGGACATGATTCAGAGCTTTTTACTAAAAGAGATAATCAATAAAGTTTGGTGACGGGGCACCTGGGTGTCTCAGTCGTTTAAGCGTCCGACTTCAGCTCAGGTCATGATCTGGCAGTCCATGAGTTCGAGTCCCACGTTGGGCCCTGTGCTGACAGCTCAGAGCCTGGAGCCTGCTTCGGCGGATTCTGTGTTTGCCTCTCTCTCTGCCCCTCCCCCCGCTTATGCTCTGTCTCACTCTCAAAAATGAATAAATGTAAAAAAAAAAAAAATTAAAGACAAAAACAAAAAAAGTTTGGTGACCTCTGCTCTAGAGGTCCACCTCAGCACCATCAGGGAGCTTGTTAGAAAAACAAATGCATGGGCCACACTCCAAGTCTACTAAATGAGACTCTCTAGGGGTGAGACCAAGGAACCGGTGTTCTGTGAGTTCTCCAGGTGATCCTAGTGCTTACTAGATATGGAGGAGCACTGCAGCGAAGATGGAAAGTTAGCACTCCCTTGCTTATTCCTTGCCTGTGATAGCACCTGAAGGCCATCTGTGGCAAGAGAAAAGCCTCCACACTGTGTTACCTGGTTCTGAAGGATCACAGTGACTGGTCGCTCTGAGGAGCCAGGCGGAAACAGCATTAGCCCCTGAAGTCCTTGGAGGAGTTCATGGAAGGTCAAGTAACTGATACATTTGCCCAGAGGTTTGAATAACATTTGTAGGGCCTGCAAGAAGGTAAGTGCCTCTCTCAGATTTCACTACAACTTCACCTCCTCCTACTTTGCCTCTACCCCCTTTTCTTGCTGACCTGCTTTTGGCACTTTCCTGGTCAGGTTACTTCCCCAGCCTATCATTATTCATGTCTCTCCAACCTGAATACTGGTCTTCCAATACCCACTTATTTAGGATGTTAGGATTCCCTAACAAAGTTGGACATGGGGCTCGCACTTCTCAGGGAGTCCTTATCTTCTCAAACCTCCACAGCACACTCACACCTGTGCCAACACATGCCTGTATTTTGTTTATTGTACCTAAAGTTCATCAGTTGTTCCTATAGTAGTTTGTTCTGGAACTCACCCACCTGAGGGTGTCAGGTTGACCTCCCCCTGCCCAGCACTTTCTCCAGCATCTCTGGGGGTGGGGGACAGAGGATGAAGTGGAAGGATTCCTCACCCATCCACAAAAGTATCCTCTGCTCAGTGCCACAATACCTGATCGGCAACATCCCTTCTGACTAGGAGGGGCAAATGGTGGGTGATAGCTAGAAGAATGCTAACAGCTTGATCCTGGGGCAGGAAAGGGAGCAGCCTTGCCACCAGAGCTTTCCCCTTCCTCACGGAGAGCACCTGCAGGAAGCCATCTGCTGCCTCCCTACATGTGAGAAAGGAGAACATTTTCAGGGCTCTGTATAGAGGGCTCTGGCTACATGCCAGAAAGGAGGGGCAGAAGCAAAGTCAGTGTCTTTGCTCATCTTGCCCTTCCTGGGCTGGAGGTGTGACCCTCCCACACTCACTCCAGATTATTCTGCTCCTGGGTCTTTAAGGCCTGGAAGAGCTTCTCAACCTGGTTGCTCTTCTGTTCGGAGTAGCAGGGCTGTTGAGGCCCATCCTTCTGGCCCTGTTCTAGCTCTAGTAACTGAATGAACATCTGGCAATTTGAGGGTGGGAAAAGAGGAAGAGGTCAATATTAGCAATATTCCATTCTCAAGGGTCAATTAGGAACTCATCCCTAAGGACTTGATAGCTCACCTTCTCAATCCGGGACAACACCTGAAGCCTCTGACTGCTTGCAGCTCCCATCTCCTAGGAGAGAGTCCCAGGCCATCAGCCACACCTCCATAGCAGCAGCCCAGGCCTCAAGCGAGCTACAAATTGAGCCAGAAAGGCTAACACAAAGTCTGACCACACTTCTTTATCACTTTTAGGTCACCATCTGATCTCAAGCATGACAATGCCCCAGTCCTTTCTCCAAAACAGGGGAGACAAAAAGGGTTCTGGAGAGTTAACACTTCTACCTGCTCTTGAGATCCATGGGGTACAGCATCAATAGCTCGACGAGGGCTAAAACATGTTGATACAGCTACCTGGCCCAGGGAACCCTCGATTCGAACCACTGCACAAAAAGGAGTCAAAAAAACACATTCCCTTCCCCTTTCCACCCTCTATTCATCCGGATGTCTATCCCAACCCACCACGTCAGCCCTGGTCCCACCTGACTCATAAGCCTCCGCCTTCTGAATGTAAGGTGTTACCAGCTTGAGGGATTCAACCTTGGTCCTTCGCCCAAGTAGTTCTTCCTCTGTCTGCTTCTTCTCTAGTTTCTGATAATATTCCTGAGAGTCCATGGAATAGAAAAATGTATCCTCATCTCAACTTAGAATTAAGGTTCTTAAATGCAACTTCTTAATACATCCTTTCCTACAGCATTCATTTCAGAAATGATCTTGGCACTTTAGGCCTTTCTGCCGACATCTTGAGTTGGGCATCGTGCCATCTGTATTGGGGTCTCCGTACTAAGGACCTGAGGAGCTAGATACCACCACCAGGTCTGATGAGAAGGCAGAGAGCAAGGTGGAAATCCAGGAAGCAAACCTGTCCCAACATCTGCAACCTTCTTTCATTCCTTATTCCCAGTATACACATTGCACACATCTTCCGCCCCCAACCCCTGTTTGGTTTTGTGATTGTACCTGTGCTTTCCCAAATTACAGTTATCTGATGGCATGAAGAACCATGAGGAGCTTGCAGTACAGAGATGGCACTATTGTCAACTGGCCAGTAGCCAATAGCACTCTAGGCCAGTTTTATGCTTCTGAGGAATGGCCCACCAGCTCTAGTATCTTCTCAAAGAAATCTGTAAAATCCCAAGCTAAATAAAGCCACTGACTGTGAGTCAAACAAGGATTTAAATAAAGTTCTTTCACTTAGGAGCAGTGCCAAAAAGGCAAGAGTATAAAAATATTTTGCTTTCAGTGATCTGGGCAGAAAGAAGAGTTTTTGAAGCATGGTGGAAAGGAAGAAAGAAATTAGTCTAAATAAGGGGTTAAGGGTTGGAAACTTGGTAGGGGGCTCATAGAAGTTGAGAAGAAAGTGGAACACAGCTTAGACAACATCCAAAATCAGTAGTTAAGACCTGCCTCATATATAAAAGAGAGATAGGGAACAGAAGGTAAGGAGTGAAAATTTCTGCCGGCATTTATTCAGTTCAACAAATTGAATCCCACTATTTAGGAGATTCATGTATCATATCTAAAAAAGCACAAAGTAGGTGAAGGTTTATAACAAGACATTTCTAAGATCCACAAAAGTGTACAAAGGCAGAAAAGTTCTTATTTCAAGGCTGAGTAGGGGAAATTCTTGGCAAAGGATGAAAACAAAATGTCAATGTTTGGGGAATTGTAAATAATCCCATTTGTCTGAAGTGTAGGAGAATAGAGGATAACGATCTTGGGATGTCAGCTTTAGAAATATGGCCCCTATCCTGTAGGGATGGTCTCTCCCACCTGACTGGACATGGCCTCTAAAAGTTGGAAAAAAAAGTTGGAAGGCTGATGGAGTCCAGGTCCATTTGACGCCAAGGTCAGAGGCGGAGAAGAGCACCTGGGGCTCACCTGGTAGTAATAGTCATCCAGGCAGGGGTTCTCACTCTGCAGCTGAACCATCTGTACTTTTATCACCCAGTCTTTCTCTTTTCGGGTCATGAGGTTAACATAGGGGTCTGGCTGCTGAGACCAAGGCTTCTTGGCTGGGGGACTTTAAGCCAGAAGGAACATTCCTTTAGACCTTCCCACCCCTGCACAGTGAATTTCCCAAGGAGAGTTAAGCAGGGAGTGGAGCCATCTGGGCAGGATGGAACAGAGTGCATAGGTGGGCAACACTGGGAGAGTGTTATTTGTGTAGGGGCTTTGGAGAGATGCCCAATCACATAGGAATACTCAGCATGCATACGAGCTGCCCTCAACCCCGCTGCCCATCCAGGCTTTACCTTGGTGTTCGACTATGTTGCTGCAGCTGCAAGATCCGTTGGTGCTGAGGGTGGAGCTGGGTCAGATGACTAGGAAGACTTAGAAGGAAACTTGGGCTGGGTGAAAGAAAGCACTCAGCTCCCTGCCCTCCCATTCAATTAGCCTCTGGTAACCTCAGTTGGACATCTAAAGCAACTCCATCTGTTCATGTGCCTCCCCTAAAGTCAGCCACACAAAACACCACAACCCTAGCTCAGCAGGGCTCACTTTCCCCTCGAAGATACATTTTCCTGCAATTTGGCTGCGGGAAATCTTGACAAAAGAGAAAACGACTTGGCCTGGTTGTTGGGAGTTCTGTCCTAACTTGAGTTCTGCCATGCCAGCTAACCTCAAGTAAGTTTTTAGTCCTTCTGGGCCTCTATTTCCTCATCTGTGAGGGGAAAATGACTGGACCCTACCACACACTTCTCTTACTAAGTTTCTGTAGGTGTTTTTCTGTGGCAGTTAGTGGAGTGGTTCCACCCCTCCTCAAACCACTACTTTCTGAACCCTCTGGAGAAGAGTTCAGCCTGTGGGAGACACTGGGATGCCCAGCTCACTGAGCCAGTACCTGAAACTAGGGGGCCATGAGGTTGGTGGGCTGCAGAAGAGAGTTGGGTCTGGTAGGAGAAGTCGAGGTCCAAAGTGTCGTGCTGGAGAACTGGCACTGGAAAAGGTAGTCCGGAAAGGAACAGGAGAGAGGTAGTCCAGCGTCTGAGAGAGGAATTTGGAGGTCTGGGAAAAGGGCATCTTCAGCAACAAATGCTGCTCTTGCTGCCACATGCCTTTCCCACCTTTATATTGTCACCTGCCTTTTCTCCCGTAAGAACCTCACCCAACAGAGTTGGTGACCTCCTAGGGAGCAGCTCCTTAGTCCCTGATAGTGTGGGGGCATACGCTTTTCCTGTCTGGTGAGTCATCACCGGTCTCGGTCTCTCCTCTCTGTGATGGTCTTCCCTCAGACTCTTGTGCCTTCAGCTACTGGGGCAATGCTTCTTTGCCTCTTTTTGGACTCCTCCTCCCCAGAGCTGCAATTGTCTTCTTATTCTCCCTGTAGGCTTTCCTGCAATTCCTCTACCCCATGCCATGTTCTCATTACACAGTTAACCTAAGGGCAGGTGCTCTTTCCAGCCCTAAGCTTAATGCTGCTCATCTGCTGAAACATTGGGAGGTGAAAGGATGGCTCTAGTTTGTCTTTTTCACTTGGATGGCCAGTTGTCCCCTGACCACCTCTACCATTTACCAACCTTCCCTAGACTATAGGTATCTCCTGCCTCCCATACCTGCACCTCACTTGGGGTGCTCCATTTCCAGAGCAAGGTCAAGAGCAGACTAAGGTACACTCCACATGCTTCTTCTCCACACACCATTACTTTCTCACAGGATGGATAATGAAGTGACTCACCTGCCACAGAAAGTGCAAGGAAGCAGGTGACATCCCCAACACACCAGAGGCCTTGATTCCAGGGGAGTTGAGAAGACCTCTCTAGAATGGGAGGAAGAATGAGGCTTGAAAGAGCCATGTGGTCATCAGCATCCACTGGGTTTGGGGTGCGGGAAGGCCAACCACTTCCAAAATGCAAGACAGTAGAAGCCTGGCCCTCCATTGTAATCAAAATCAACTGGATCAGGACCTCTCTGCTTCCTTTGAGGGGAGGCAAGACTGGTATCTCAGGAGTGGGTTGAGGGAGAATCTGAGTGATTTCATTTCTGTTTGGGAACCCTGGTCTCTCTCCACTGGTTGTGGGAATCCAGGGGAATAAATACCAGGAATGAACTGCTGAGACATGGGGCCTAGGGTCAAAGAAAACTCACCTTCAGCACCAGGAGCTGGACGAGCACCTATGGGCTATGCACAACCCTTCTAGGACCTGGTTTTTAAGGTGAAGACAGCATCAGAAACTAAGTGGGAAATAGGAAGAAGGAAGGAGAGTGTCTCTACTCAGGTTCAAGCCTAAAATACAAAGTGTTAACCCAGAACTTATCTTAGAAAGGTGTGGAGGTCATGTAGTCATGGCCAAATGATTAAAGCGAGGGACTAGAAAGGAGTGAAGACAAGGATATTTAGCAACAGTCTGTAAGCTGCAGATGGTTCAGGACAACAGTTACCCCACCCCATCCTGTCCTGGTACCTGAGTGCTGTGGACAGCATTGAGGACAGCTGGATCCCCGAGATCACTCTCTTCCTCATCCTCCTCTTCCTCCTCCTCCGAGTCTGGGGTTAGATCTGGATCCAAATCCATCTCCTGCTCCTCCTCCTCCTCGTCTTCCATTTGGGAGGCAGATACTGGCTCCTCCTCAGGAGCCAAGGAGCCACAGCACTTGCTCAGGCCTCGGTTTAAATGGGGGCCTGAGGAGGGAGTAGATGGGGACTCAGGCGTGAAGAGTCTTTTCTAGAGAGGCTGCTTCTCAGTAGCACCTCTGTTTACAAGTCACCTCCAGCACACTCTTCAAACAATGTCTCCCCCTCGTTACCTGCCCCTAACCACTCCCCTAGCACAAATGGAACCTGACAGGTGCCAACCACTTTTGCTTTCCATATCTCTCCAATTGCCTCAGTAAGTACTACCCCAGGTTTCTCCACTTGCTTTCCCCCACATAACAGCCCTGAGTGCCTCCTTAACCAATCAAGTTCCAGCTACCAGGACCCACTGGAATTTAAGCCTACTATGCACCAGATACCTTACATGTATGTGTCCTTTTAATGCTGAGCAGTCCTGCAAGACTGTTATTGATAATTTCACAATGGAGCAGAGGAAAATAGGGCCCAGAAAAGTGACCTCAGTCACCAGTGTGATGTAGCTAGCAAGTCAAAGAGTTTGGAAGTCACTGCCAGTAATTCTGGACACCAGGCCCATATCCATCCACTGAACCAGACCATCAAGTCTCTGTACCCCAAGCCTTTTCATCCAGATATCACAGCCTAATTGTCAATACCTTCAAGACATGTCATCTTTGCAGGCTTGCAGACTTCCGCCATGGCTGTTTCCTCTGGTAAGATAACACCATCCGCCTCTGGAAGGTAAACCTGAGACAGGGAAGAAACCCAGACACACCCTCCTTCTCAGTAAGGATGTCATGGCATCCATCCTCAAAGAGCCATGATCTCCCCCTAGCAAGGTTGTCAGAGGAGTATTGGCCGAGCGTCTTGAAGCAGGACCCTGGGCTTTCAGACTATTTTAAAGCCCCATGCTGTGCCCTCACCAGTCCAGCTGCAGGGAGCAAAGGGTCAGAAATGGGACAGAGTTTGGAATTGGAGAAGCACTTCCACACAGATACACACTTGGCCTGCAGGCCTCACAGCTGCCTTGTTGTTGACACCCACCACTGGACTGTTGCTGTTCTTTCCACTTAGTTTAGCCATGGCAGCCTAGGCCTGGCTTGTTTGCTGCCCTGGCTTTAAGACTCCCAGCCCCTCCTTTGCTGCCCCCTTAAAGGGCCAGCATCCCCCCCCCCCCCCAGCCCCCAACCACTGCACCTTGATAGAAGTATGAGAATATAATCTAATAATAGAGAAAACTCTTGAAATGGCAAGAGACATAAATTCCATTTTTAACCACCAAGTTTGTGAGTACAGTTTATGGGGATTGATATTTGGGAGTAGGTATTTGTTAAAAGGATCCCTGTTTTCCACACCCTTCATAGGAGCGTTATGAGGTTATGTTCCCTTCAGTCCCTAGATTTTGATTCATCAAAATTGGATTGGAAAGCCCTGGGGGGATTCTGAGGAGATTTGCCAGGAACCAAGATCTCAGCGCTTGGGCAGTGCACTTGTAGATCCTGAGTGCACCTGATGATGCTTGCCTTTCACTGGGTGTTCTGAGTTAAAATCTGCCACCTAGCTCTAACTGATGAGGGACCCCTGTGAATTTAGAAGCCAGATCTTCAAGGTTAAAACCCATTTGCATGAGTTACCCAGACAATCTTGTGTCTTCTTGGCTACTCCAGTGGAAAACAGGTTCAAAAGCTCAGGAGTAATAAGAAAACAAGACAACAACAAAAATGAGCACATCAGTACAGCTGGTAGGCAAAAACCTAAGACCCACCTGAGCCTCATCTAACACCTGAGTGAGCTGGGTTCTGTGCCCATATCCTGTATTTATTATGTTTTCTAAATTTTAGTTACTTAACATACAGTGCAATATTGATTTCAGGAGTAGAATTCAGTGATTCATCACTTACATACAACACCCAGTGCTCATCACAACAAGTACCCTCCTTAATACCCCTCACACATCTAACCCATCCCCCACCCACCTCGTTCCATCAACCCTCGGTTTGTTCTCTATTATTAAGAGTCTCTTGTTGTTTCCCTTTCTCCTCTCCCCCTCACTCTGTTCATTTGTTTTGTTACTTAAGTTCCACATATGAGTGAAATCACGTATTATTTTTCTCTCTCTGATTGACATTTCGCTTAGCATAATGCATTCTAGTTCCATCGACACCATTGCAAATGGCAACATTTCATTCTTTTTGATGGCTGAGTAATATTCCATTGTGTGTGTGTATATATATATATACATCATACATTGATGGACATTTGGGCTCTTTCCATACTTTGGCTATTGTCAATAATGCTGCTATAAACATTGGGGTGCATGTTCCCCTTTGAAACAACACACCTGTATCCGTTGGATAAATACCTAGTAGTGCAATTGCTGGGTCACAGAGTAGTTCTGCTTTTAATTTTTTTAGGAAACTTCATATTGTTTTCCAGAGTGGCTACACCAGTTTGCATTCTCACCAGCAGTGCAAAAGAGATCCTCTTTCTCTGCATCCTCGCCAAAATCTGTTGTTGCCTGACTTGTTAGCCATTCTGACAGGTGTGAGTTGGTATCTCATTGTGGTTTTGATTTGTATTTCCCAGATGATGAGTGATGTTGAGCATCTTTTCATGTGTCTGTTAGCCATCTGGATGTCTCCTTTGGAGAAGTGTCTATTCATGTCTTCTGCCCATTTCTTAAAAAAAATTTTTTTTAATGTTTATTTTTGAGAGAGACAAAGCCTGAGTGGGGGAGGGGCAGAGAGAGAGAGGGAGACACAGAATCTGAAACAGGCTCTAGGCTCTGAACTGTCAGCACAGAGCCCATTTCAGGACTTGAACTCAGGAACAGCGAGATCATGACCTAGGCTGAAGTTGGATGCTTAACCAACTGAGACACCCGGGCACCCCTCTTCTGCCCATTTCATAACTGGGTTATTTGTTTTTTGGATGTTGAGCTTGATGTTCTTTATAGATTTTGGATACTAACCGTTTATCTGATATGTCGTTTGCAAGTATCTTCTCCCATTCTGTCGGTTGCCTTTTAGTTTTGCTGATTGTTTCCTTTGCTGTTTAGAAGCCTTTTATTTTGATGAGGTCCCAATAGTTCATTTTGCTTTTGTGTCCTTTGCCTCTGGAGATGTGTTAAGAAGTTGCTGCAGCCAAGGGCAAAGAGGTTTTTGCCTGCTTTCTCCTCAAGGATTTTGATGGCTTCCTGTCTTACATTGAGGTCTTTCATCCATTTTGAATTTATTTCTGTATATGGTGTAAGCAGGTGGTCCAGTTTCATTCTTCTGCAAGTTGCTGTACAGTTTTCCTGGCACCACTGCTAAAGAGACTGTCTTTTTTCCACTGGATACTCTTTCCTTATTTGTCAAAGATTAGTTGGCCATATGTTTGTGGGTCTATTTCTGGGTCCTCTATTCTGTTCCATTGATCTATGTGTCTGTTTTTGTGTCATTACTGTACTGTGTTGATGATAACAGTTTTGTAATACAGCTTGAAGTCTGGAATTGTGATGCCTCCAGCTTTGGTTTTCTTTTTCAGGATTTCTTTGACTATTCAGGTCTTTTGCGATTCCATGCAAATTTTAGGATTGTTTGTTCTAGCTCTGTGAAAAATGCTGGTGGTATTTTTTAAAGTTTATTTATTTATTTTGAGAGAGAGAGAGCACGAGCAG
Organism: Panthera onca; assembly: GCF_046562875.1. Taxonomy (NCBI): domain Eukaryota; kingdom Metazoa; phylum Chordata; class Mammalia; order Carnivora; family Felidae; genus Panthera; species Panthera onca. Next base: position 58,668,599 of record NC_138344.1, on the reverse strand, counting down.
GGGAGCGACAGAGAGAGGGAGAATCCTAAGCAGGTTCCGCACTGTCAGTGTAGAGCCTGATGTGGGGCTTAAAGTCATGAACCATGATATCATGACCTGAGGTGTAATTTAGAGTTGGACCCTTAACTGACTGAGCCACCCAGGCATCCCAATGCTGGTGGTATTTTGATAGGGATTGCATTAACTGTGTAGATTGCTTTGGGTGGTACAGACATTTTAACAGTGTTTGGGCTTCCAATCCATGAGCATAGAATGCTTTTCCATTTCTTTGTATCCTCTTCAATTTCTTTCTAAGGGTTCTACAGTTTTCAGAGTAGAGATCTTTTACCTCTTTAGTTAGGTTTATTCGTAGGTATCTTATTGTTTTTGGTGCAATTGCAAATGGGATTGATTGCTTGATTTCTTTTTCTGCTGCTTCATTATTGGTATATAGAAATGCAACAGATTTCTGCACATTAATTTTATATCCCGGAACTTTGCTGAATTCATATATCCACAGCCTGTGTTTAAATGAACCGCATGTGACTTTGTAGAATTTCTGAATAAAAATGAAAATGAAACTAACTTCTCTACATCAAAACCGCTAGATAAGTCCTGTTATCATGGTTTATAGGACCGTGATTCTTGGCTCCTCTAAAGAAAAATTTTGTTGCAGAAGTTTTGCTGTATGTTAGAATGATATAAGTGGGGGGGGGGGGGGATTAAGTAGCTTAGTTAAGTTTAAGTTACTGAAACTTTTCAAATATCCAAATTGGGATCAGGCCTTTTTGGTAATGTCATTCAGCTGTTTCTGTCAAGAATTTCCTAATAGCTCACTTTGGTATTAAAAATAAAAGGGCCAGTGGTGAATGTCAGTGTTCCAGAAGTGATTTATTAGGTTGTTGTAGAGACCAGGTCTTATGAAGAGCCACCTGCTGCATGCATAGTGTAAAAATAACAGGATGTGTTCATTTTTAGAAATAAAAATCCCTTTCTTGTTTTTGTTTCTCATTTTAACTGCCACTTATCTCTCTCCTACCGATGAACCAAATTTCTGCATTTCCTCAACTCACATCATTCCTTCAACCATTGCTCTCTGGCTTTTGACTCCATCATAATGAGGGCACCAAGGGACAGATGAACAATTCCACAAGCTTCCCAACCCTTCCTATGGCCAGTTGACAGTTTTTCAACCCTATGTTAGTACTCTGCAAACACACTATCAAGACAAATCCCCTACCCTCACTTCTACCCAGTCACCACCCCTAAACACTACTTGAATGACACAAAATCTGGAACTACCATTGCCCATCACCCCTCAGAAACTATCCAGTTACCAATGATTTCTTAACTCTAAGTGCAAATGACGGGTTTCAGCTCTTACCTTAGCTCAAGTCTTGACAGCATTTGACACTATTGACCATGTCCTCCTTATATCTCTATTCTCCCACAGCTTCCTAACACTTCAGTCTCCTGGTTCTTCTTGTATGCCTTGGGTTATCTTTCCTTTCTGCTGCTTGTATGCCTTTTTCCTGCTCTCCTCATCACCATCCAAATATCCTCTTCTTCATGCCTCTCCTCTTTCCCTTCTATGTCACATATTCTTAATTTGATAGTTGCCTGAAACTGTGTAGGTTTGTGTGATTTTTAACATGTACGTTTTTCTAGACAGAGAGTCCAAAGCTTTCCTCACATTCTCAAAGGGATCAAGAATACCCCCATGCCCTGAATTGGGTCCTCTGCAACTTGGTATTCCTGGGCAATCTCATCCACTCATGTCTTCCTACCCACTACATGCTAGTGACTTCCAAATCCTTTCATCAGATCTGACACTTTCCAATTAAGCATCTCAGTGATTTTTATCTTCTGTCCATTACAGAAGGCATAAGATCCTTAAAATCTGCCTCTCCAGCCTCCAGTCTTCAAGTTCTCTGCCTTCTAGTTTGGGTTTCAGAAATTATAAACTATATTTAGCTGTGTGGGGAGAGTGGAATTCTGATGGAGCCCTCTCTCATAATCAGTGTACACCAGGATCTCTCTCCCTGGCCTGGGGGCCTCTCTCCTTTTGTCTGGGAGTTGTATTCAGTTGTTGATCAAAGCAGCTTCCTGTCCCAATTCTTTCTGTCTTTCTTTTCAATGATATTAAACATGTATCTTAACAGGCAATATGCTCTTCATTGTGTCACACAAGCAAAATGAATTTGCAAAGGAAGTTATTTTAACTGGAGGGTGATTTCAGATGTTTCATTAAACGGTCTTATTCTAATTTTCTAAATATTCAAATGGGGTTGAAAAACTTAGCTCTGGCTTCACTTCCTCCAGGAAGACTTCTCGGACACCCACCTCCCTTCCAGGCTGGATGAGATGCCCATCTTTTGTGCACTCATTGGTTCTTACACTATTTTCTCATAGCACCTACCACACTGAGTTGTAATTCTGTTTCTGTATTTGTCACCCCCATTTGAGAAAAGAGCTGTGTCTTCATCTTTGTGCTTCCAGCACTTAACACAGTATCTACAACAGGATAGGTCCTCAGTCTCCTTCCCCTTGGAGACTTTGTCAGATGCGGTTTCTAGCCTGCCACCTGGGTCTGTCTATTCCAGCCCACTTTCCACGTTGCTTCCAAGAAATGTCATTCTAAGAAAACAAACTTTATAATATCTAAGCCAAAAGTCAAAAAAGACAAAGATTTGACTAAAAAAAGTATAACTTCTATACTGAAGACATATTTATGCCAGCATAAATTCTTATAGAACAAAGATTTAAATAGTAAAAAAAAAAATTAAACCTCAAGAATACTCAAAGTGTGAGTTTCTTTAAAAATGTCAGGGGCGCCTGGGTGGCTCAGTCGGTTAAGCATCTGACTCCGCCTCAGGTCATGATCTCGCGGTCCATGAGTTCGAGCCCCGCGTCGGGCTCTGTGCTGATGGCTCAGAGCCTGGAGCCTGTTTCAGATTCTGTATCTCCCTCTCTCTCTGCCCCTCCCCTGCTCATGCTCTGTCTCTCTCTGTCTCACAAATAACTAAACATTAAAATAAAAAATTTAAAAAAAAAGTGAAGTAGAGAAGGTCCTTGTAACCATGACCTCAAATCCATAAACCATGAAAGGTGACTGGTAAATTTGTCTATGTAAAAATGTAAGGCTTCTGAATGGCAAACAAAATAAATTTATTTTTATCCGGTAATCTTAAATTAAATCTGTCTCTTAAGAGAGACAGAGTGTGAGCAGGGGAGGGGCAGAGAGAAAGGGAGACACAGAATCTGAAGCAGGCTCCAGGCTCTGAGCTGTCAGCACAGAGCCCGACTTGGGGCTCGAATTCACAAACTGTGAGATCATGACCTGAGCCGAAGTTGAATGCTCAATCAACTGAGCCACCCAGGTGCCCCTGCCTTTAAAAATTATTTAAAATAACTTTTAGATGAAGTTCTTTTTATTGTGTCTGAAGATTTTTGAGGGCTCAGGAAAGGAGAATTTATGCTAAGTCCAGATCCTTTTAGAAATACTTCCTTTACAACTCCTGATAATATTATCCAGTCTGCAACCATATCAAAATTAATGTAACACTGTTGATGGGTAATATAAACATAAGATTGCTATTTTCTTTCATATTTACTTTTAAAATCCTATAACTTTAGGTAAGTGCTGGATGTCTGTTAACACAGAACATCTAATCCTTATGGAGACTAAGAAATCTTGGACCATACTATTCACTTCTTCTAAAAAAATAAAAGTCCTAATTTAAATAAGAAAAGTATGACTTTGTCCTAGTCCATTTGAGCTGCTGTAACAAAATAACAGAGACTGGGTAGCTTATAAACAACAGAAAAAATTTTTTTTCACAGTTCTAGTGCTGCAAGTCCAAGATCAAAGTGCTGGCAGACACAGTGTCTGATGAGAGCCCACTTTCTTTTCTTTTCTATGTGAGAGCTCACAGATGATGCCTTTCACTGTGTCCACAATGGTAGAAGGGAGGGGTGAGGGAGCTCCTCAGAATCTCTTTTATAAATTCATGATTCCCATTCATAAGGGCTCTACCCTCATGACCGAATCATCTCCCAAAGTTTCCTCCTCCTAATACCATCACCTTGGGGATAGGATTTCAATATCTGAATTTGGGGGTGGACACAAATATTCAGTCCATAGCCATGACCTTGGGGGATATAAGTTAAGTATATAAAACTACTATGTTTTTACCGGAATTTTACATTGAAATATAATATTTGGTTATTAAAGTCTCAAAATGGTTATTTTTTCTCAAAACTATGCTTCCATTTACATTATAGGAGAGGTGCAGGTGCAGACAAAAAAAAAGCTGAGACTTTGTCTTCCAAAATCTATATTCAATCCATAATCAGGTAAATCAACTTTCTGGGATTAATCTGTAATTGCCACATTTACATAGAAACTCCTGGTTAAAAGAAACTTTTCAAAACAGATTGTTTGGTGTTGCATTTAGGCTCAATGTTCATTTATTTAATTCACCTATGACATTTGGAAAAATTTTTTCAAACTTAGGAAAATGCAGGGCTTCACTGAATTATACATAAAGGCTGCAAAATATTTTTGTTACACAACTAAGTACAATTGAATAAATGCAATCAGGCAAAAGTAAAGACTTTCCTTTCACATTTAAATTATATTTGTTTGGGGTGTCTGGGTGGCTCAGTGGGTTAAGCTCACACTTCAGCTCAGGTTATGATCTCACTGCTTGTGGGTTCAAGCCCGGTTCGAGCTATGCTGACAGCTCAGAGCCTGGAGCCTACTTCAGATTCTGTGTCTCCATCTCTCTCTTCCCCTCCCCTCCTCTCAAAAATAAATAAACATTAAAAAAATTTTTTTAAATTATATTTGTTTCACACATTACTGCCTGAAAACAAGTTGGAAGAGACTATTACTCATCTTGACTATGACAATTTGTTACATAGTTTGGCCTCTCTTTTTAATGTTAAATAGTCTGAGTTTCAAGTTCTTCTTTTATCTTTTAATTTTTTTTAATGTTTATTTATTTTTGAGAGAGACAGAGACAGGATGCGAGTGGGTTAGGAGCAGAGAGAGAGAGGGAGACACAGAATCTGAAGCAGGCTCCAGGCTCTGAGCTGTCAGCACAGAGCCTGACATGGGGCTCAAACTCACAAGCTGTGAGATCATGACCTGAGCCGAAGTTGGACGCTCAACCGACTGAGCCACCCAGGTGCCCCTCAAGTTCTATTTTTCTATTAATCTTTAAACAGGTGGCTTAGTGCAAAACTTGAATAGCTGACGCCATTGACCACCAAATTGTTTGTGGACCAGAAATCAACTCTACCTTGTTGCTTCCTTGTATATTTCCTTCTACTATGAGCTTCAAATGCTCTAAGCAGAATTAGGATATCACTACATTTGCTTAACCCTGATTTGATGATGATAATAGTTCCATTTTGCTCCAGGATCTAGATCTTCTGGTTTCAGATCCAACACATCTGTGCCTAAAATATATATCCTCTTATTCTTGGCCCTGTTCTCCAGGATTAATTCCAAAAAAGTCATCTGTTAGGGTACTGAATATAGAGTCTCCATCATGTGTACTTCACCTGGTTTTTTTCTGTTCAAGAACTGAGGTTTTACTTCCTGTAGAGGCAAGATGAAAGTCAATATCCTACTTTGTCTGAAACTTGTTAGTTGATTTCTAGTAAGGCCATCAGGGATATGGTCTGGTGGAAGTCGCTGTCCTGGAGGGCTGAGGCTGGCCAAGGAGCTGCCTGGCTCTTGTCACCTATGACGTGGGGCTGAAAGAGATAGACTCACTCATTCAAGATGGCTGAGAATCTCCAGGTGGCAGTGGCAACTGTCCTCAGAGTAGGGAGCAGAGTCTGAGAAAGAGAGGGATCTAGGACAGACTGTGGTTACTTCTCAAACCCTCTGCCTTTTCCCCCTCAGGGCTCTCTTCCTTCTAACATTTTATTTTGAGAAAACTTCAATCCCACACACAAAGTCCAGATGATGATAAATTATCTTCGGTGTATCCTTCACCTAGAAGTTGGTAACATTTGCCTAATAAATATTCTTTAAACAAACTCCTCTGTTCCATCAGGCAGTGTTTGTTCCCAGTGACTGGGGATTTTGGCTGACAGAATCATGAATAGGAAACTCATAGAACAAGGAACACAAATAGTAAGTAAACATGTGAAAAACCGTTCAACCTAACTGCCTTTTAAAAATATGAAGTCGGGGCACCTGGGTGGCTTAGTCAATTAAGCATCCGATTTTGGCTCAGGTCATGATCTCACAGTTTGTAGGTTTGAGTCCCATATCGGGCTCTATGCTGACTGCTTTCTCAGAGCCTGGAGCCTGTTTCAGATTCTGTGTCTCTGCTCCTCCTCCACTCATACTCTCAATCTCTCTCTCTCAAAAAATAAATAAACATTAAAAACTTTTTTAAAAAATTAGGTCAAACAAGGAGATGCAATTTTTCAATGATAATAACCTGCTTAGGGAAGGATGTGGGAAGATGAGCACTCTTTTTATTGGGCAGTGGAGGGTAACCTCATACAAAGTCTCTCGAGGGCAATTTCACAGTGTATAGCATGTGTTAGAATAGGGAAAAACTGGAAATGTCCCCAGTCCAGTGTTGGGTAAAAAAGTATGGTATATTCATATAATGAAATACAGTTAACCCTTGAACAATATGGGTTTGAACTGTGTGGGTCCAGGTATAGGTGGATTTTTTCCCCCCATAAATATAGTACAGTACTGTAAATGTGTTTTCCTTATGATGTTTTTAACATTTTCTTTTCTCTTAACTTTATTGTAAGAATACAGTATACAATACATATAACATACAAAATATGTGTTAATCATCTGTTTATAGTATTGTTAAGGCTACCAGTCAGTAAAAGGCTATTAGTGGTTAACCTTTTAAAGAATCAAAAGTTACATGCAGATTTTCAGCTGCAGACAGGGTGGGGCTGTGTAAGGGTCAATTGTACTATGAAAGCATGAAAAACCTACATAGATCTCTATTATGATAGAAATGGATATATTATCCATGATATATAGTTAAATTAAAAAAAGCTATTTGCAAAGAAATATATGCAGAATAATTACATCTTTGTAAACATGTATATCCATATGTATATCTGTATATGAATAGACAAAATCTGGGAACAAACATCAATTCATTAGCAATAGTTATCTTTGGGTGGTAGGGTAACAGAGAATTTAAATGTTTTTCTTTATTCTTACCTATATTGTCTGAACTTTTCTTTTTATTTTTTTTTAAACATTTATTTATTTTCGGGAAAGCACAAGTGGGGGAGGGGCAGACAGAGGGGGACAGAGGATCTGAACCAGGCTCTATGCTAATAGGCTGACAGCAGCGAGCCCTGCACGAGGTTCCAACTCACAAACTGAACGGCAAGATTGTGACCTGAGCCGAAGTCGGAACCTCAGTTGACTGGGCTACCCAGGCACCCCATGGCTGAACGTTTCATAATGAATATGAATTTTATAAGTAGAAAAAACATGAAGCTATGTGGAAAAGCTTTTTAAAATATCAAAGAAAAAAAAAGCCTCACAGACAAGTTAAAAAAACAAAAACAAAAACAAAAAACAGCTTCACAGCACCTGTGTCATGATCTAAGGGATAAAGTCCACATTCTTTCCTTGGCACCAAAGTCCTCTGCAGGCTCTTTAACCCCTCCAGGTGGAGTTAAACTGCTTTCTTGGATTATAATTTATTCATACACCTATAAACCAGAGTCTCTGAGCCTTTGAGGAAAGATGTTCCCCCAGTGCCAATCCAGTGCCTAGCACCTAGCAAGGTGCTCAGTAAAGGTTAGTTGAATGACTGAAGGATGGCGATGCACACTGAGACCTGATGGATAGATTGGGGCCAGGCTGAGAAAAAAGAAGGCAAAGCTTTGGGAGACCTTTGTCCTGGGGACTAGAAGGCTCTTCCTGTTCCTCTCATTTTCTGTTTAACACCGGCAACAGCAGGTAGGGCAGAAGTGGTTTGGCCCATTTGGTGTGTGGTGTCTGCGAAATAGTCCAGAAAAGTGACAGCTGGGGCTGAGCCAAGTTGGTGAGGGTGATGATGGGAAGGGGAAGAAGAGCCAAAGCTCCTGACCAATGCAAGTTTCAGTACAACTTCTACCCCATCAGCTGTTGAACTGACAATAGCCCTCCCTCAAACATGAGTATACCAAAAATGCTCTATTTGACCAGAATCTGGTTAACTAACAGGTAAACTTGACTTTGAAAGGCAAATATTTTTACTGAACTAGGCTCCTGGCAACCAAGACCCAAATATCCATGATTCTGAAAAAGGGGCATAGATTGGTTTTTTCTTGCTGCTGTGACAAATTACCACTCACTTGGTGGCTTAAAACAATACAGTTTATCATCTAACAGTTCTGTAAGTCAGAAATCTAACCCGAGTTTCAGGGGGTTAACATTAAGGCAAGGCTACTTTCCTTTCTAGAGGCTCTAGAGGAGAATCTGTGTTCCCTGATAATCTCCCCATGGCAAGGTTCTTAATCATTACCACACCTGCAAAGTCCCTTATACCATTCACATTGATTAGGATGTGAACATCTGAGTGGATGGAAGAGTAGGGGGTTATTCTCCCTACCACAAGGTGTGATATGGAGAAAAGTATAAAATTGTTAGTAATAAGAAACCAGTTCTGTATATAATGACATAGAAAATAGCTATATTATTAAATGAAAATAATCAAGCCCAGTTAATATGTATAGAATGATCCAAATTTTGTGGAACCTCCCCTACTTCCTCTCACTAAACTCTGGGTGTAAGCTCAATGAACCTCCTTCCACCTGTCATGGCCTGGTTTTTTGGGGTAGATGGTGGAGCCCATCTCATCCACTCACACCCTCAGGGCATCGAGTGGCCAGATAGGCTAGTCCCACCTCAGGTTTTGATGTCATCAGTCATTGAATAAATAGATTTTTGGCTAGCTTTACAAATGGTAAACTGTCTTTTGGCAAACCATTTGTGGCAAGGTGATCTACAGTTAAAACAATAATAGTAACAAGGATAACGAAAGTAATGAAATAAAGAAAAATATCACAAATACAAGTCTTTAATTTTCTGACTTCCTCCTTTGTACCTTGACTGCTTCTATGGTGTGTATGCGTATGGTGGCTCCTTCACCTTTTTATATTCTTTTTGTTTTGAATTACTGATTCTTTACTAAAAATTTCTTCCTGGTTTCTTTGCAGTTCTCTTTTAGGAGAAGAGTTTAGAAAAGTCTAAGGAACCAGAGTGTAGAGAGCATATAGTCAAATGCAGGTCCCACATAGCAGGGGACAGCCAGAAGGGACCACATACACCAACTGGCCAGAGGCAAGTATCAGCTAAGCAAGCTGGAAAGTGGGAAGCTGGGGTTTAGAAAAACTTGCCAAAAGGGAAAAAGGGCATTTGAAGGAGAGTCCTGACTTTTTTAAGGGGGCTTCACGCCCAGTGCGGAGCCTGAACTCATGACCCTGAGATCAAAACCCAAGCTGAGATCAAGAGTTGGACATTTAATGAACTGAGCCACCCATGTGCCCCGAGAGTCTTGATTTTTAATAGTGCTGCATGGAATCTAAGGCAGGATGGAAAATCCAAGTTAGAATTCTATAGTTTTAAACCAGAAACTGAGATGCAGACCCAAGGATCTATGAGGGGAAATCACTGATGAAAAGAGACTATGCCCGTAAGTTAGTTTCTGGGTATAATATCCCTAGGGATGGTGCCCAATTCTTGGCTCCTGAGGTTGTCCTGTTGCCCCCACAGTTAGGGGGTTTTGACTTCTGCATTTACTTAACCCTTCTCTCCATCCAAGTTGACAACTAATGATGCCTCTAATCCCTTTTATAGTGGGTGCTGTGTTCCAAACTATAATAATAGACTTTGTAGTCATTATTTTAAAATTCCTCACTTTCCAAACTGCGTACAGTATATAGCCATGAAAGGAGAAACGCTAAACTTTAACCATGGTTTCTTAGGGGAGGAAAATGAGATGAGAGGCAGACAAGGGAACTTTCACTTTCACTCTAATTGTTTGTATTTTTCCATTGTGCATACATTCATGTGTTGGGCTTGTAATTTAAAATAAAAAGTCCCTTAAATACCGTGCTTACTACTGGGAAGAGGATTTGAGAGAAATTGGAATTTCATAGGTCTGTACTATGGGTTTTTTTTTTAAATTTTTAATGTTTATCTTTGAGAGGGATAGAAAGACAGAGTCTGGTCAGGGGAGTGGCAGAGAGAGTGGGAAACAGAGAATCCGAAGCAGGCTCCAGGCTCTGAGCTGTTAGCACAAAGCCCGATGCAGAGCTAGAACTCACAAACCACGGGATCATGGCCTGAGCCAAAGTGCAACACTTAACAGACTAAGCCACCCAGGTGCCCCTGCTTGATGTTTTCAATACCAAATTTGTATGGCTTTCCCAGTAAAAACAAATTGGCAATTGAGAGAGCATGGTGGTTACACACAAACCTGAGGCCGATTCCCCACCAACCAGATATCTCCACTCTCTCATCTTGAATTTTCTCATGTAGTCTCCCTCAAACAGATATCATAGTACTTACGATGTATGGATTTTGTCAGGTTTTTCCCTCCTCCCATGAATGGTGTCTGACTTGGTAACTATCAATAAGAAAAAGACCTCACTCTGTGCTCCATTTGCTTTGGGCCTGTTGCCCATTGTGTAATAGCTTTCAAATCTGAGGATTCAATCAGCCCAGACACCTTAGGAGGGTGCTAATAAATTAATCATTGTAATGATTTTAACTCCAGATTGGAATCTCCTGGTTGGCAGAGTCTGTTATCCCCTTCTGCTTTATTGTTACAGTACTTACATTTTCCACAAAGCCTGCAGTCAACTGACATTTGCTCAATTTAGTGGAATTTAACACAAAAGATTGAGGATTTCCAGTTCCCAGACAGACTAACCAGGCTGTACTTTTGAGCAGGCAACAATCTTCAGCCTCCTCAAATTAAACCATTTAACAATACGCATCTTTGGGTTGGAGGATTGTCTGTTTTAATATTCTTTATAGTTTTTAGTATGTTCCAATTTTCTGTCATGTGCATATATCACTTTTGCAGGCAGAAAAAAAGTGTCAGTTAAAAAAATAATCCTACACATGTTGGTGCTGGTTCCTGTTTATCTACTTCCCCTTATCTTCTCATATGCTTTTAATCCTTGCCCTGATCTCTAAGCCAGGCAATGAATTGTTCCCATGAACCCTCTCTCAGAAAGTGATTTTCTAGTGGAAATTATGGGGCCTTTGGAATCAGATGGTCCACTGTCTGAATTTCAGCTCAGTATGAATGTGGGCAAGTATCTTACCTCTCTATCTCCTTATCTGTAAATGAAAGTAACACCTCCGTTCTAGATTGTTGTGTAGTTTGGGTCAACAGCTTCATAAACTTTAATTTGTATATGGATCACCTGGGGTGTTGTTAAAACGCAGACTCTGGTTTAGTAGGTCTGGGTTGGGCCCAAGAATCTGCATTTCTTTCTTTCTTTTTTTTAATGTTTGTTTATTTTTGAGACACAGAGAGCCAGAGCATAAATGGGGGAGGGGCAGAGGGAGAGGGAGGCACTGAATCCGAAGCAGGCTCCAGGTTCTGAGCTGTCAGCACAGAGCTGAACAAGGGGCTCGAACTCACAGACCATGAGATCATGACCTGAGCTTAACCGACTGAGCCACCCAGGTGTCCCCCAAAGTCTGCATTTCTAAGAATTCCTAGGTGTTGCTGATGCCAGTGATGTATAGACCACACTTTCAATTACAACGGAGGGATTAATGACAGAACATTTGAAAAAGCCCAGGCACAAAGGTCCTATGCTTATTCCTCTCTGCTTGAGTGGGCCTGGCTTTTCTAGCTGTTTGGATGGGCCCATCTCAGAAAACTGCTGACTGAGATCCACTCACGTGCAACCCAACCTATTTGCATTTTAAGCTATTCCTATTTTCTCCCCACTTCAGTTATCATTCTTTTTCTTTCTGTTCAAGCACTCCATTCTTCTTTTGTCTAACAAAAATACAGGTGTTTTTTTTTTTTTTTTCCTAACAGCTTTATTGAGGTATAATTGACATACAATAAATTACATTTAAAGTGTACAATTTAATAAATTGTAATATATGTATATATCCATGAAATCATTGTCAAATTCAAAATAAACTCATATCCATCAACCCCAAAGTTTCCTTATGTTCCTGACTCTCCCCTCTCAAACCAACCCCCCCACCCCAAACCACTCATCTACTTTCTGTTGCATAGATTAGTTTGCCCTTTCTAGAGTTTTATATAAACAGAATTGTACAGTATATACTTTTTCTTGTCTGGCTTCTTTCACTCAGCATAATTATTTCATCTATGTTGTTGTGTGCACCGGTCCTTCATTCCTTGCTTAATGCTGATGGTATTCCACTCTATGGATATATTCCACAATTTGTTTATCCAATCACCTGTTGACATTCGAATTGCTTTTAGCTTTTGGCTATTACAAATAAAGCTGCTATGAATGTTTGTGTACAGGTCTTTGTATAGACAAATGCTTTTGTTTTCTCTTGGGTAGATACTTAGAGTGCCTGGACAGTACATGTTTAACTTTTTAAAAAAATTGTCAAATTGTTTTTCTTTTTTTAAAAAATATTTTAATGTTTATTTATTTTTGAGAGAACAGGACAGAGCACGAATGGGGGAAAGGCAGAGATAGAAGGAGACACAGAATCTGAAGCAGGCTCCAGGCTCTGAGCTGTCAGCACAGAGCCCGATGTGGGGCTTGAACTCACGAACCATGAGATCATGACCCATGCCGAAGTCTGACTCTAAACTGACTGAGCCCACCCAGGCACCCAAATTGTTTTCCAAAATAATTATATCATTTAACATTCCCACCATGAGGACATGAGAGTTCCAGTTCTTGCACATTCTTGAAAATATTTACTATTTTGAATTTTTTTTAATGTTGTTTATTTTTGAGAGAAAGTGTGAGTGGGGGAGGGGCAGAGAGAAAAAGAGGGGGTGACAGAAGATCCGAAGCAGGCTCAGTGCTGACAGCATACAGTCTAATGCGAGGCTTGAACTCACAAACCATGAGATCATGACCTGAACCAAGGTTGGACACTTAATGAAGTGAGCTACCCAGGTGCCCCAAAATATTTACTATTTTGAATTAATATTCATTGTAAAAAAATTTTTAGGAGAGTCCTATAGGCAAAAAAAAAAAAAAAAAAAAAAAAGTACAGCTGCTATACCCACGACTGGGAAATAACACTATTAAATTGCCATGTTTGTGATTTCTACAAGCTTACCCTCCTAGACAAACGGTCTCAATAAAGCAAACAAACTTTATATCTCATTTTCATTCTCACTACTCAAAGCATGTCATAAATGGAAATTCAAGGAAAATACAGGAGTTCCCCAAACACAGAAAACTGGAAGATATACTTTTCTGTCTTTACTGCATTTTATTTTTTTTTTGTTATCTTTTTGTCTTTGCTGCATTTTAAAATTGCTTTTTAAATTGGTTTTCTAAGTGAATACGTCAGAATCTATCTATAATGAATTTTAAGTATAGTATTTCTCTATGATGTAGTAAACAGGGAATTTAGAGGTAAAATATAGCCATGAGTCTTCCTATACTCTCAGGGCACTAGAAAACACTTCAACACTAACATTTCAGGCCTTAAGAGCCTTAAATGAGTTAAACACACACACACACACACACACACACACACACACACAAATGGGAGAAGCAAGAATTGGTTTACTTGTAACTTTATGCATGACAATTATTCTTGTACCACAAGAGAGTTATAGATTGAGCTGGTAGGAAAACTAGGTATGTAACAACAATAATCATAGTACATTTGTTAAACATTATAAAACACTCCGCTAGGAACTGTGTGAGGCTCTCTGTGCATTATCTCATTTCATTAGATCTGTGGAGAGTATTCTTTTTCTAGTTCAGACGTGGCTTCCACATTAGGGGTTATTACGAGGTCTAAAAACACATAAAAGAAATCTATAACATAACATATTTGTTGGCTTTTTGGGGAATCACAACCCAACTCCCTTTAACTGAAAACCATGGTGATTTCCAAGATCTCCGTCTCTCCCGCCCCCATGGTTGAGAAAAGACTGCTGGACTGAGTTGTCATGTGATGTCAGCATCTTTTTTATGGTATGTCTGGAGAGTAAGTTTTCTTAGTGGGTCTGTCCAACATTGTTAAGCTCTTACAGTCAGTAGGTTTGACTTCTTTGGCTGGACCTATGGCCCATGCAATCCAAATTCTCACTAAAATTTCAGAGCCCTTATTTTCCAAGAGTCTAACGCATGAATGGCAATAGCATCAGGCAAGTTTGAATCCTAGTCTCAGCTTTTGTTATCCCTTATTCATAAAAATTAATGGGGTGATTCCTATTTCCTACCGTTTATTCACATATTTACCGGTTTGTTCATTCAATCATTCGTCCGTTCATTCATTCATTCATTCCATTTACGGAATACCTGCTATGTATCAGGCGCCATTCCAGTGTGGTAATTCCAAAGGAATGACGTACCTAAAGGGGTCTGTAAACTCTAAAGCTCTAGGCAGTTACTGCTTTGGCAGTGGTTGTTTTTCTCACAAATCAACAAAACTAAGAAAATTACCTAAACAACAGCAGGAAGATACAGGGAAAATTTTCTTGGCACAGGGCTTTACAAAAGCAAACTTTGGCCTGAAGGAATTGAGGAAGCAATAAGGTCCTTGTCCATTCTGGACAGTTCTCTGAGCTGTCCTCAAGAGACCTCGAGGCTTGGGGACTGTTTTTCTTACTCAGAGAACCCGTAACCCTACATTATATTTCCGGGGCCATAGTTCTTAATCGAAGTTCTTATTCTGCCCCACACCATTCGTCCTTTGTCCGCGCTCTTAATCTTTCTGGGCTTCAGTTTTCTTGAATGAAAACCACATGTCCTCAGGTCCTGCTAGGGACATGGTAAGCAAGTCACTCTGAGGCTGGCTGGTTCTCAGAGAGGGGCTGGACCAGAGTACTTCCAGCCCGAAGTTCTAGGATAGGAGGCCCTCCGCACAAGCTCTGGCGTGCACCCCAAATCGAAGGGCGCGGGTTTATAGACAGCGAAACTACTCGGCCCAGCCCAAGCCTTTCTAAGCATCAAGGGACGTTATAGGAAAATGAAACTGAAAACGGGGAAGTCCCCCTCTCTAACCTGGCCCGGCACCGCGCGCTAGGAGACAAGTGACGGCCCCTGCCGTAAGCGTTCTGACTGGCTGTGCGCGCGTGGCATATAAGTAGAGGCGCTGGGCGGGCTGGCCAGTCCTACTTCTGGCGCTGCTCTGCTAGCAATGGCGCGTTTTGTGGTCTTGGTCCTGCTCGGACTGCTCTATCTGTCCCACCTGGATGCCGTCCAGCGTGAGTGTCCCCTCTTGTTCTAGCCCTTCCTCTTCTGTACCCCGATCTGTTTGGCTGTCTCAGCTTTAACTCTGTAAGTCACCCACTCCTTCTCCTCCCTGGGGACTAGCCGCGGGCTTGGTCTCCGGGCCGGGTAGCGGTGGGGTGGCCGGGCAGTGGGGAGGGGTGTGAGCCCAGGACACAAGTATCCTTTTACTTCTTCGGGAGAGAGGGACGGGGGACGCCTTTGGCGTGCCCGTGCCAGGTGGGTCAGGACAAAGTTTCGGGGTGATGACAGACTTCGGAACGACCGAGGTGGGGGAGGGTTTCTCTTCCGCGTAACCTCTAGTTTCCCGAGCGCAGCTGCCTGGGAGGGCTGGAAGGCGGGTCCTAAGGACGCGGGATCCCAGGCTGTAAATGGGTGGAGACGTCCGACTGGGCTTGCGGGAGGCACCGCGCAGGTACTTCGGTCCCCTGCAACTCTACTCCACTCGGATCGCGGATTTCTCCGGCACGCCCGGCGGGTTCACCCGCCCAACAAACAGGGGAGGGATCCGCACGTGGCATTTGTAGACTGCTTTGAGGTGTTACGAAGCGCTTTCACATCATTTAATTCACTTGTTGCCATTACATGTCGCTTTTAATAATCATAAGAGCTACTAGTTATTGGTAAGGAGCGTGCCGGGGACCTTTTGTGCTTTATGTCACTTGATTTTGAGATGAGCTTACGAATGTGAATATAATGGTTATCATCAGCATCTCACAGATAAAGGGAGATACCGAGCGTTTAACTTAAACACACAACGTGGGAGAAATGGCAGACAGTCGAGGGGGACTAGAACATTTTTGGGGGGAAAATGGCTCAACTTTGGCTCTACTGCCTGTGGTTTTCCAGTACCTCCTTGTCACCTTCGGGTGTGAGATTCTTGCTAGCAAGCTGGAGAGCATTCGGGCCTTGTTTCCTTTTCTTCACAGAGGGCTTCCTCCTCGGCTCTTTGCCTGGTTCTTTCCAATAAGAACTAAGCCTCTACTTTCTGTTTTGAAAAAGCGAAGGTTTACAAGTCAGGGAGATTGTAAAACCAGTGATAAGGATAATCAACCTGGTTGGCCAGGTTGTCTGTCATGGACACTCTAGATCCTGAGCACGGTCTATATACCTTTCAATATACCAGACCCTCTCACATTTTCCCCTCACAAAAGCCTCTGTGAAGCTGGATCTTTTGATCATGAGATAAAGGTATTTATAATCTGTTTACAAAGTAAAGCACAGTTACTATTATTGATATTTGCTGGCAACTATAGAAATCTTTAAAAAAATAAGCTCACATTAAAAGAAAAATCTTACTTTGAAAATTTCTAGGGTAATACATGCCATGAATAGATCACTTCTAGAAGATACATAAGAAATGGGTAATGATGATTGCTGTTGTGGGGGAGGTCTATTTTTTGCTCTGTCCCCGTGTGGGTTTTGTTTCAGTGTGCACAGAAGTTGATTTTTCAATTAAGCTTCAGAAGAACTGTCCAAAAGTCACAGAGCCAGTAAGTGGCTGAGCCCAGAAACAAACCAAGGCTTATCTGATACTCATCTTCCTCTCAGAAGAGATTATTGTGATGTTCTTGCAGAACCCTGCCTGGCTCCCTCATAGAGAGAATTCTAGGCCTGATGAACTTGTGCTCTGATTCTTGTGGTATTTATTATGTTCTAATTATTAGAAGCTCCAATATAAAATGCTTTCTGATTTGTCCTCACTTTAACTTAATGAAAAAAAATCAAAGCTTCATTGGGATCCCCAGTGTAGCTCCTATTGGGGCTGGTGATCTTTCCTTTGATGATGGGGTGTTTGTAGACAGATATATTTGGTCAGAATATCCTGGCACTCCTCCCTATCACATCCTGGACATGGAGGAGTTGCCTTTTAGTGATCTTGTACCCTGCATGTGTGTGTATTTAAAAGTGAATTATACACATGAATTAGTGTCAGTCTGTGTGCTTAGTAGCAGTAATACTTCTCTTCATTGGATGAAAAATATGGAAGTAGAGTTTTTGATAGTTTCTTTCCATATCCCCAGGGTAGATCTAGTTATGCATCCCATTTTGGAAAAGCATATTCTATAGCAGCAATGTATTTCCAACATGGCTAGTTGTAGCAATCACTTGAGGGTGCTAATTAAAAATGCAAATCCCACTTTTATACACATTACTCCACTTAGTCAAAATGGAGAATATGTTCTTTCCCATTTGCCACGGTCTTCACCCTTACATAATGTTCTTACCGAGCCCATATCACTCATTTATGGTATCTTCTGACTTCTTTTTTTTTTTTTTTTTTTTTTTTTTTTAATTTTTTTTTAACGTTTATTTATTTTTGAGACAGAGAGAGACAGAGCATGAACAGGGGAGGGTCAGAGAGAGGGAGACACAGAATCTGAAACAGGCTCCAGGCTCTGAGCTGTCAGCACAGAGCCCGACGCGGGGCTTGAACCCACGGACCGTGAGATCATGACCTGAGCCGAAGTCGGCCGCTTAACCGACTGAGCCACCCAGGCACCCCGGTATCTTCTGACTTCTGTAGGCATTTAAGTTTTGTTTGAGGTAATACTAATAACAACATGTGCCACTTACAGAACAATTGGTATGTGCCAGGCACTATTCTAGACACTTAATACATATTGAGAAGTCAGATGGGTGTGGGTCTAGGCAGGAGCATGAACCAAAAAAGAAAGTAATAAATAGTAAAAAAAAAAAAAAAAAAAAAAAAAAAGATAGGCTGAAACAAAGTACAGTAACATGAGTTTTTTGATGTGGCTATTATGGAGAGTGTATGAAATGAGAAATGAAGTTTGAAAAGGAGGGTGGGGCCAAATCATGAGGACTCTTGAGACATGTGTTGAGGAATTATATGGGTGCTGAGAAGCCATCAAAAGTTCTTGAGAGTCTCCACATAAAGGTCTTAAAGATTTGGCACAAACTCCAGTGACAGAAGACAATACTACTAGAAATCTGTAGAAAAAAACCAAAAAGCCACGAGTAGAGAAAGTATGTGAAAAAGATACTAAATCATGGTTTATCCCTCAAAATGGGTAGCTTTTTGGAAAAGTAGACAGAGTGGAAATGGAATTGGGAGAAATCAGTGATCAGATTTAAACATTGTTGCCCAATCTAGCTTTAGACCAAGGTGGCCCCAAGTGAAATACCGTGCAACTTTCATTTGTCTTTCCTTGATGTCCCTCAGATCCTCCAAAGGTTCAGGTTTACTCCCGTCACCCAGCAGAGAATGGAAAGCCAAATTTTCTGAACTGCTACGTTTCGGGGTTCCACCCACCACAAATTGATATCACCTTGATGAAGAATGGAAAGAAGATGGAAGCGGAACAGACAGATCTGTCCTTCAACAGGGACTGGACTTTCTATCTTCTGGTCCACACCGAATTTACTCCCACTGTTGAAGATGAGTATAGCTGCCAGGTGAATCATACTACTCTCAGTGAGCCCACGGTCGTTATGTGGGGTAAGTTTTTAAGTTCTTTCCTTAGCTACTGACAGTTGTATCTGAGAATAGGCACAGCTTAAAGACGCTTTGATATAAAAAAATCTGCATACTGCAATTGACAGGGAACATTGTAAAGCTCTGATTAGTGGCACCTTGAGAGACCTCTGCACAGCATGATCCCTAAAACAGTAGTTTCCCTGTAGCAAAAACAGGGAGCAGCAGTAACCAGCAATTGCACAAATGCACACAAACTCCTAATGTTTCTTACCTGCTAGCTTCTTTGGGCTTTCCTGACAGCCTCATGGATATGTAGAACCATCAAAAGTCTCAGGGAGGCACAGGCCTTTGTGAGACCTGCTATCCTAGTTCCTTATCCAGTACTCCCTTGATGGGTTGGGATCTGAGCCTAGTAGGCAAGGTTGGCCCTACTGAGTATTCATGGTTAGGGACAGCAGGCTATTCTAACAGCCTCATTTGTAACAGTTTTAGACATTTGTTAGCATATGGTATTTTAAAAGTAAAACTTACTGTCTTTCTCCATTTTCTTTTTTGTAGAGCGAGATAAGTAACCAGCATCATGGAGGTAGGTGAAAATACTTTCTTGTTTCACTGTCCTGGGGACTAAAGACAACTCTAATAGGATAACCCTCATTATAGGGAATATATTAATCAGGATAGCATTTCAGCAGGCAAATAATCCTACACGGAATACATTTTCTTTTCCTGTGGAGTGGCATGAGAAAGGTATGTAGCCCTAGTCTAATGCTGCTGGCGTCCCTAGCCCTCTAAACAAAGTCAGAGGAGCTGTTGGAGTGGTGTAACAGGATAGGGGCAGCCAGTTTACCTACATTTCCTGCGAAGGTCTGATCTTTCTTCTTCCACTTCTACAGTGTGCATCTCTGGGCCTTCAGAAATGAACTGTTCTCTTCCTTTGCATAGCAGTTGCTTTGTTATTCAGCCCGAAGAGAGGAGTGACATGATTCTGCAGACATCCTGTTCCTTCAGTCTCTTGTTCAGCCTTAGTGTGTGGGCGCTGTGTTTGCCTTCTAGAGGCTCCAGTCCAATAGAGGAGAGAAATGGAGGGGCGCCTGGGTGGCTCGGTTGGTTAAGTGTCCGACTTTGGCTCAGGTCATGACCTCACAGTTCATGGGTTTGAGCCCTGCATCAGGCTCTGTGCTGACAGCTCAGAGGCTGGAGCCTGCTTCAGATTCTTTGTCTCCCTGTCTTTCTCTCTGCCCCTCTCTGCTCACTCTGTCTCTTGCTCTCTCTCTCTCAAAAAAAAATTTTTTTTAAATACAAGAAATGGAAACATTGTTATGATGCAATTTAAAGATACTATAATATATGTATCTACAGAAACTTCTAGCAGCGTGAGAGAGGGAGGAATTGGACTTCTCTGCATTGTTGGTTGGAATACAGAGATAGAAAATACAGCTTTTCAGTGAAATTCTACTTCATAGGGTACCATCATAGCGAAAACCTATTCAAATTTCCCATTATGTTCTAGCACAGGGAAATCGATTTGAGAGAGCATCAGAGAGTTTGGGTGACCTGCCCAGAGTCACACAGTTACTAAATGGGAGAGCCAGGACCCTACCTCTAATACCAGCATTCTTTCCTCTAAGGTTATAGGAAAACCAATGGGATAAATTCATGGGATATGCTCTTGGTAATGGGTTTGGATAATTGTCTGCAGCTATTTCTTTTACAAACAGTGATTTACACAGCAGAAGTTAGACAAGTGTGTTGATG
The DNA here is from genome assembly GCF_046562875.1 of Panthera onca. Classification (NCBI taxonomy): domain Eukaryota; kingdom Metazoa; phylum Chordata; class Mammalia; order Carnivora; family Felidae; genus Panthera; species Panthera onca. The sequence goes on along the minus strand of NC_138344.1, from coordinate 58,647,982 downwards.
TGATCTGTAATCCAAATAAAATAAAATAAATGCATTTGCTAACAAGCCTTTTTTCTTTTTTTTTCAGGTTTGAAGATGGTGCATTTAAATTGGACTATTCCCAAATCCTGCATTCTTTTTAATGCTGTTAGCCTTTTATGTTCCATGATACAAATCATAAAGTTATATTGATGATAATACAAGTATAATCTACTTGATAATTCTCTAATGGGCACTGTCTGGCATATTTGACCTGTCTAGGCATATAGATGTACGTTTCAGGGCTGGAAGCTTAGAGGTGGGGTGGGGAGGAGAGAATCCTCATGTTCACCATTAGTTTCTTTGCCAGATCTGAACTCTCCAGTCTCTTCACACAAAACTCAATAAGAATATAGCTATGCATGTTTAGAATTAACTTCCAGTTTGCATACTCTGCTGGGAATTGTGAAATGTTTTGAAAGATAACTGTCAAATTATTGGTAATCTGTTATAGTGCATAAGGCATTTCCTATATAAAATTCCTATTGACTTCTTGCATGTTAGAGCCATTGTTGCATATAATTTGACTTCTGTTGATTTTGTTTTACTAATTAAAACAATGGTAAAAACTTGATGTGTTCAGTTTCTTATATTTTACTCCCTCTGTTACCCCTTTGTTTTAAAACAGGAAAACAGGGGGCGCTTGGGTGGCTCAGTTGGTTGAGTGTTCGACTTCAGCTCGGGTCACGATCTCACAGTTTGTGAGTTTGAGCCCCGCGTTGGGCTCTGTGCTGACAGCTCAGAGCCTGGAGCCTGCTTCTGATTCTGTGTCTCCCTCTCTTTCTCTCTGCCCCTCCACTGCTCATGCTCTGTCTCTTGCTCTCTCTCTCAAAAATAAATAAACATTAAAAAAAATTATAAAACAGGAAAACAGTCTTCAAGAGTCACTCGGAGAAGAGTGTAAACCACTGTTATATAGGGCTTAACTCACGGTGGACAGGGCCTCAGTGATCTGCATTGTACAGATGAGGAATGGGATCCCAGGCAAATTAAATGACTTAGGGTGACACAGTGCTCTGCTGGCATAAAAAACATGCCTCTGTCTTTTAGCCAGTGTTCTGTTCCTTTTTTTTTTTTAATTTTTTTTCCACAGGAGATGCACAGCTGCTACCAAGACTGGGGCCAGCTGAGACAAGCAGTTTTAATAAGGTGCGCGCGTCTTCCGTGGGAGGTGACCTGCCACGGTCACTGCCAGGAATAAGGTCCCACAGAGTGCACAGTCTGGATACACAGTGTTGGCAAGGTTTGCACCAGTCTTCCAGGGGAGGGGACCTACAACTCTAAGACTGAGGCAGGCCCAGCTGGAGGGCACAGGGTGTGGCATAAGCAGTTAGGTAGCGAAAACCAACAGCTGTGCTGGTTTCCGCAAGTGGCCCTGTGTTTATGCTGGGGGGTGGGGGAGGGACTTCCTGGAGAAGTCCTTCACCAAACTTAGAGATTTAGTAAATAATTCTCCCTTGCATATGCCCCAGGAGGTTTTTCTGAAAGGTTTTCAGCCTTTCTTCAGATAAGGCTGCTTCTATGCCTTATCTCTATGGGCTATTTGTTGTGCTATCTCTTTAAGGACACAGACTCAGTTTCCTATTGCTCTCCTAAGGGCTGCTGATTTTTAAAGTTCTAGGCTTTAAGTCCTGCTGGTTGTAAGAACTCAAAAAATTTAGCGCCTCTGTTTTTCAAAGCCAAATGTTATGAGGATTCCTCTTCCTCATGCAGGCTCCCCAGTGTGATAGTCTATTTTTCTCCCCTTACACACCCACAACTCTCTCCCTCCAGCAACCAGACATTGGGGGTTTAGCTCCCCAGCTCATCTCTGTCCTTCCTACCCTCTTCATTGTGGCTTCTGTACATTTCATTGTAGAGTTTGTTTTGCCACTCTTCAGGTATTTTTCTTGGTTATTTACACTGATGTGAGTGTTATCAATAGTTGTGTCCATGGGACAAGGTGAATTTAGGGTCCTCCTACTTAGCCATCTTTCCCAAAAGTCCAGAACAATTGAAAGTAGACTTTTTAAAAAATATATCATTCTGCATACTTCTGTATGATTCGAATTTTTACAGCTTTTATTATTTGAGCATAGTTCATTGTTTTTAAAAAGTAATGTTTATACAGGCAGAAAAGAAAAAAAAATCTTGTTAGTCTCACCACTCAGAGATGATCACTTATGACTGTTCAATGTGGCATGGTTAGCTTTTCAGGAGATTTTTATTAAAAGAAAAAAAGTCATTGTTGAAACTGAAGATGACACAAATAAATAGAAAGATAGTCCATGTTCATGGTGGATTGGGAGAAACAATATTGTTGAAATGTCCATACCATCAAAAGCAATCTACAGATTTACTATAATTCCTATCAAAATGCCAAAAGCATTTTCCATAGAACTAGAACACATTGTCCTAAAATTTGTATGGAGCAACGAAAGACCCCAAATAGCCAGAGAAATCTTGAGAAAGAAGAACAAAATTGGAGGTATCACAATCCCAGATTTCAAGGTATACTGCAAAGCTGTAGTAATCAAAATTGTATGGTACTGGCACAAAAATAGGCATATATTTCAATGGAACTGAATACAGAACCCAGAAATAAACCCACATTTACATGGTCAATTAATCTATGGCAAGGAAAGCAAGAATATGCAATGGGAAAAAGACAGTGTCTTCAACAAATGGTGTTGGGAAAACCGGACAGCCCCATGAAAAGAAAATGACTGGATCATTTTCTTACACCATACACAAAAATAAACTCAAAACAGATTAAGGACCTAAATGTGAAACTATAAAAATCCTAAAAGAGAGCATAAGCAGTAATTTGTCTGACATCAGCCATAACATCTTTCTTCATATGTCTCCTGAGGCAAGGGAAACAAAAACAAAAATAAACTTTTGGGACTACATCAAAACAAAAAGCTTCTGCACAGCAGTGGAAACAACCAACAAAACTAAAAGATAGCCTACTGAATGGGAGAAGATATTTGCAAATGACATATCCGATAAAGAGTTAATATCCAAAATATATAAAGAATTTATACAACTCATCACACACAAAAAAACAAATAATCCAATTAAAAATGGGCAGGAGACATGAACAAACATTTCTTCAAAGAAGATATACAATGGCCAAAAGACATGAAAAGATGCTCAACATCACTCATCATCAGGGAAATGCAAATCAAAACCACAATGAGATATCACTTCACACCTATCAGAATGGCTAACATCAAAAATGCAAGAACAAATGTTGTTGGCCAGGATGTGGAGAAAAAGGGACATTTGTGTACTGTTGGTGGGAATACAAGCTGGTGCAGCCACTATGGAAAACAGTATGGAAGTTCTTCAAAAAGTTAAAAACAGAATTATTGTATAATCCAGTAATTCCAGTACTGGGTATTTTCCGAAAGAATATAAAAACACTAATTTGGAGAGATACATGTGTCCCTATGTTGATTTACAATAGCCAAATTATGGAAGCAGACCACATATTCATAATATGAATGGATAAAGAAGATGTGGTATATATATAATATAATATTACTTAGCCATAAAATAGAATGAAATCTTGCCATCTGCAACAACATAGATGGATCTAAAGGGTATAAAGCTAAGTAAAAGAAGTCAGAGAAAGACGAATACCATATGATTTCACTCATGTAGAATTTAAGAAACAAAACAAATGAACAAAGAAAAATAAGACAAACAAAAAAGACACTTAACTAGAGAGAACAAACTGGTGGGTGGGGAGGTGGGTAAAATAGGTGAAGGGAATTAAGACTACATGTATTGTGATGAGCACTGAGTAATGTATAGAATTGTCAAATCACTATACTGTACACCTGAAACTAATATAACATTGTGTGTTAATTACACTGGAATTTAAAAACAAACAAACAGACAAAGAGAAGCAGCATTGCACTGGGTGTACATCTTCCCAAGAACATCGCTTTGGAAAAATATTATTTAATTTAATGTCCAGGTTTTTCAAATTATATTTTGACAACGTTAAAAGAAATAAAACATTAGGAAATGGTCATTGTTATTATTATGATGTTTATTTTAAGAAATTTATATGTTATATCTCATTTTTATTTATATGTTATATCTCATTTTTTTCTCACTATCCCTAATGAAAACATGGCATAAATGGAAACAATATAGGAACTGGTAAATGTTGTCTTTGCTAGTTTTTGTCTTCTGTCACTCTCCCAATATCTTTGGGCTATTGCTTTTTACTTTATTTCTTATACCCTAAGCTCTTGAGGAAAAATTCAAGGTCTTTCCTTAATAAAATAAATATTTTGTCTGTGATATAGCCATTAAGGTTTTAGGGGCAAAAATTTGCGTTATCTCTCCTTGGACTCTTGGCTTCTAGGTTTTTTGTTTTTTGTTTTTGTTTTTTAATTTTCATTTTCTAATTCATTGAAGTTTAGTTTCCAACTTCATAATTTTGGTTTCTAGCATTATCCACTTTCAATTCATTACCTTTTTTCTAATTTTAGCTAAATGCTTGTTATTAGGTTTACTTTTTGATAAAGAACAGTCTAGTCTTCTAGCATCATAATATCCCATGGAATCTCACTGTAGATCAGAAACAGAGATTTTAGAGGTCTCAGACCTTCTCTTTTAACCTTCAAAAAGGTAGTGTCCTACTGGCCTCTTTACTATCCCTATAGAATATACTGGAGTTCTCAACTTGCTGGTTCCCTTTCTGAGTGAACAGAACTTTTTTTCAGAATTGTGATATGCATCGAGAATTCATAGTCCCTATTTTGATCTAATTGTCTTTTAATATCTGAGTTCTTGCTCTTCTGTTTATAATTCATTTCTGACCTTTGGACAAATTCTCTCCAGTCCTCTCTTTAGGTCCTGCTTTAAACTCATGCTGTTAGGAGACTTTCTCAGTTTGGCTCTTGGTAGATATGCTACCTTAGGCAGGGTGCTGGACCTTGATGGGCATCCTACAGTTATAGCAAGAAATGCTTCACAAATCGTATCTGATATGGTCTAGTTAAGACTGATCTTAACTATAGTCTAATTAAGATTAATTAATAAAAATTCATTGCTTAGAAATAATTATCCATTGACCTAAAGTCAACAAAAGTCTTTTTTTTCTAATATGAAAACATGTAATTGTTTGGAGGGGAGGGGGAACAACTTGAAATACATTAGAAAACACCTCCACATTAATCATTCTTTGCATATACTTCAAATTTGTACTCAATGCCTTTCTCCTCCTGGACATCAGAAAGAATACCTGGGTATACTGGGGGAAGTTTATATCTCTCCAAATCAAAGTCTGGAAAAAGTATGTCACTTTCAAATTCCTGCATAATCCTTGTCACAAATAGTCTAAGGTGGCCTGGTTTCTTCGTGGTTTCCTTATAAACAGAACTGCCTCCCACTATCCAAACCATGTCCACTTTATTTGCTAATTCCAATTACTCAATAACTTTTAAGGCATCATCCAGACTTTTGGCAAGAAAAATGAGCTTCTTGGGGAGGTTCTTTAAGGTCTCAACTGAGAACTAAATTAATTCTTTTCCTTTAAAGGCTGATTCTTCTTGGGAATAGAGAACCATGTCTTCCTACCCATAATCACTAAATTTTGCTTACGTTCTATGAGGAAGATGTGGTCATTCTTTGGAAATAGTGTACTTGAATTCATTCCTGAGCGGGGGCTACAGCACGCCCCCGTTCTTGCAGATGCCCATGTTCTGGGACACCGCGACAATGCAGTTTAGGGGAAGAACCATGACAGCACTGTAAACACCTCTGAGCTGGCTCACCATCCTGGGATTCCCCACCCTTTGTCAAGCTTGGCACAAAATTGTCTCCTTGGACTCTAGGCTTTTGGAAAAAAATCAAAGGGTAACCAATTTGGATCCTAGATATTTTAAGAGAAATAAAGTATCTGTGAATATTTTGATTGGAAGTTTCATGCATTAAAAACAATCTTGATGCTTTGGAAAGCTATAAGAAGGACTGATAAAAAAAATAAAAAAACAACCCTGGTAAATAGAATTAAAAAAATGTTTAATCATGTATCAAGCACTTACTATGCACTAAATTTCATACATTTTCTCTCATTAGTTGGATTCAGAATTATTTGTTCTCTTTGGTCCTCTAAAACACAGATGATTTAAAAGTCTATGAAAGGAAGGAGATTATTTCTATCTTTATAGCACAGGCCTGACTGAAGGCCGCAGTAATGTGAGATTTCCCCACCCCCATGGGCCACTTCCTCTTTTTATTGTTTTCACGTAGAAAAAAACAGAGGACTCTTGCTGCTACACAATGCTATAGTGCTATCTGAAAGGGTTTTCTAGGTATCCTTACTGTCTGAAAGTGTGCATGCCATTTTCATCATCTGCAGAGTCAGTGAGCATGTTGGGTTGAGTTCTTGCAGAAGTATGCCCTGAATCCAGAATTTGGATGCTATGACTTATAAAGAAAGGGCTTCCAGGAGAAACCAATAAGCAAAAAAGGAGTGGGGCAGGGGGGAAGGGAGGATGAAGAATAGGGAACCGGAAGAAGCCAAGTGAAGGGGTGATTTCAGAAATCCCACACTCAGCCTGGTCCCATGGGAGCTCTAGAACAAAAGAATACCCCTCAAAGTTAGTTCTGTCTTGAAGCAAAAGAGCTGGGCTTTGGTACCTCACAGGAGCCTGTCTCTGGCTATAAGCTATAGAGCGTGTAGTTGGATGAAACATTAAACTCCCAGGTACTTTCAGCTCACTCCAGTGCCTGAGGGTAATCTGCAGGGCTGGGATAACGTGCAGGTGCTAGCTGTCAGCAGCAAAATATGAAAAAGCTGGGTATGGACTCATTGAGTCTGGGTGAGGCATCAGTCTGCTACTGCGTGTTTCCTGTTAGGTTTCTCTACAGGGCCTATAAGGCATGCAGTCCCAAACTTTCATTAAAAGTTCAAAGCTTTGGGGCACCTGGGTGGCTTGGTTGAGTGTCCAACTTTCGCTCAGGTCATGATCTCATGGTTCATGACATTGAGCCCCCTTTGGGCTCACTGCTGTCAGCCTGTCACAGCAGAGCCCACTTCAGATCCTCTGCCCCCATCGCTCTGCCCCTCCCCACCATGTGCTTTCCCGAAAATAAATATTTTTTGCAAAGTTCAAAGTTTCGGGGTGCCTAGGTGGCTCAGTTGGTTGAGCGTCCAATTCTTGATTTCAGCTCAGGTCATGATCCCGGGGTCTTGGGATCAGCCTTTTTATCAGGCTCCAGAGTGAGCAAGGAGTCTGCTTAAGATTTTCTCTCTCCCTCCCTCCCTCCCTCTCTCCCTCTCCCTGGCTCATGCTCTCTCTCTAAAAAAAAAAAAAAAAAAAAAGTGTGAATGCCATTGAAATCAGACCTGAGTTTGAATCCTAATTCCACAAAAGAAATTGGAGAAATCATTATTACTGGCTTGACTCTTTTTTTAAGTTGTTTGTTTGTTTGAGAGAGAGGGAGAGAGAAAGTGAGCACACATGTGAGCAGGGAGTGACAAAGAGAGAGGGAGAGAGAGAGATTCCCAAGCAGGCTCTGGCTGTCTGCCTGGAGTCAGTCAAATGTGGAATTTGATCTCAGGAACCATAAGATCATGACCTGAGCTGAAATCAAGGCTTGGAATCTTAACCGAGTGAGTCACCCAGGTGCCCCCCCCCCCCCGCCCCCCAGCTTGACTCTTTGTCACCAAATCCATACAAATGAGATAATTATTCTTATATCATAAAGTTTATTCACTTATTAGATCGATCATTCATTCAATAAATATGGAGTATTTACCCCATACCAGACACTGTTCAAGGGTTGTTCTCAGGAAATAGTGGTAAGAACTCTGTAAAATGTAAAGCTTCAGGCGATTGCTTTTACTTGCAGTGGTTATTTTCATAGCTTACAAGAGCAAGTAAAATTACCTAAAACCATAGCAAAGAGATAAAAGGGAAAACTTTTTGGCTCTGAGCTGGTGAAAAAAAGAAAGTATGCCTCTACTCCTTTCCACGAAGGGTTTTAGGTAAACGTCTTCACTCATTCTGGACAGTGCCCCACAAAGGGAAACTTGCTCTCTTCTGGCACTCTCAGGATTTCTGGGAATGATCTTGCTTGGAGAATTTACAAACTGAATTCTCAGGAGCTTCTAGCCCTGCCTCTGTCACAGTTCACCCTCTTTCAAATCTCTTAATTTTTCCTGGCCTCAATTTTCTTACCTGTAAAATGAAGGGTTCTGCCACTAACGTGTTAGCACAGTAAGCAGGTCACTTGAATATACTGGAACCTTATTTGCTATATTTCTATGGTGGGGAGTCAGTACTCAAGCTAAGGCTTGGTAGACTGAGGTGAGTACAGGCCCAGGACTCCACTGCAGACGAGAAGTTTTAACTTCAATCAGATCCAACACCTCCTTTTTATAACTCTTTACTGTTACCCTTTAGTAATTTGATTATGAAGGTTAAGCAATTTAGTAATTGAATACTCTATCCTGGCCGTACTGGCTGCTGTAGGAGGTGCCGGATGCTTGTAACGTGGCCTAGGGTCTCTGTAAACTGTGACATGGAAGACTGAGAGTTACACTATAACTGAATCTGATGGCTCAGATTCAGATATGGTGTAAGGGTTAAATTGTAGTGTAGGGCTAAGGAGTAGCTTGAAAAATAACAGCTTTGTTCTGACATTGAAGGTCAAGAGATAACAGCCTTGCTTTACTCTTGTAAATTACGCTTCATACTCTTGTAAATCAGGCTTTACCAATGAAGGAAACAAAAGCTCAAAGAGCATCAGAGGCAAGGTCTAGGAGATCCACTGGTTGCAACTTAGGGGCAGAAAGTCTAAAATAATCACCTCATTTGTCAACTGTTTCTAACTCCTGGCAACTGTTTCTAACTCATCTGGGAACTGTTTCTAACTCATCTGGGAACTGTTTCTCTGTTCTGTTCCCAGGTAATGATAAAACGATGTGATCGCCTTTAAAAACTCTGTGCCCCGGCTGTTCAGGGCCGCACTCTTATGGAGAGTGTTGGTCCCGATCCGTCGGCCTTGCCTCTGATTGTAATAAACTTTGTTGTGACTGTCACTGGAGCCCATAGCATTCTGTTTCAGGAGTCGTGTGGATGCAACAATGGTATTGCTGGCTGTGGTGTGATCCTCTAAAATGGTTAGAATATCTAGGTAAAATTCCAAGTATAAGAACAAAACAAAACAAAAAACCTGAAACACATCTTCCTTCTAGTTGTCTGGTAGTTTGCATTCCTGGAAAATTCAGTGTATATAGTCTTGGCCTAATCCCCTGAACTCAGAAAATCTCTCGTAGAAACTTCTGTTCAGTTGGCAATTTTACCTTATAGGAACTAAACTCCTAGAAGCTTCTGTCTAGCTGTCAATCTTACCTTTTAGAAACAAACTAACAAACTGCTAGTACTGAAAAAGAAACATTTGAGGAAGATGACTACCCAGATGATTCAGAAAGGGCCTAGCTGTTACCTCAGCCTCACTACAATGTTAAAATCCCCTTCTGGATATTTATCCCACACTTAAGTTAAAGGAGCCTGCTTTCCCTGGTTCAGAGAGACACAGCTTTGGAAATGATTCCCCATGATCTCCTTGTTTGTACAAATAAAGTTTACCTTGTGAGGCAACTCCATTTGGTGTAGTTGCTGTCTGTAACTCAGCAAGAACTGGGCCCACTTTGGTTCAGTAACTGTTCTGGCATAGTAAATAGTCAATATATACCAAGAAATAATTGAAAAATAAAACACATTTTTACATGCGCTTGTAAAGCCCAGATTATAAAACAGATTTTTCATATATTGAGAGATAGATAGAGACAATGTGTGCGTGTGGGAGGGGGGTGGTGGTGCCAGGGGCCCCTTGCCCTCTGCCCCTATATGCCTGTAGCGACCACTAAAAACAGCCTTGTAAATTTCCAAAACTTTTAGAGAGGCGTACTGCCTCTACTGAGAACCACTTTTCTAGAGGGTGGGAAGTTGCTGATCTAACAATAAGAGGAGATAAAAGGGAAACAACAATCCGGTGCCTCCTTTTTATCAGTAAACAGGAGCCTGGAGAAAGATGATAAGGTCAGGAAAGTCCCCTTTTCTAACCTGGAACACCAGCTTTCCACCTAGAGACTGGTGACAAGCTACCATGGGCTCGGGTTTTGATTGGGCAGTTGAGAAACTAAAACAGCAGCTTAAAAGGAGGGAAAACCCCAGTGCTTTCCGCCGCCGTCCTGTGGATAACTCGCGCAGAGAGACCCCTTGCTTGTGACCTTGGGTGTGTTCGCCGCCGAATGCCACCACCCGCCGGTGCAAGTTCACGGTGAGCACCCCATCCCGTGATGTCCCCTCCCTCTGCTTCTCCTTATCCACTGGCTCTCCCTGGCCCTGCGGCCTCTGGGTGCTTCTTCCCAGCCCAGTGTAGCCAGGCACCCGGGTTCGGCTCGCCCAGACTCAGTCCAGATGCCACAGGGAAGCAGCCGAGAGGCTGGAAAGTGGCGCGCGGCTGGAACTCACGCTTCCTGTTCTATTCTCCCAGGAGAGCTGACTCAGCAGGACTGGGCTGGACAGGACAAAATAGCTAAATCATTGATGGGATATGTGGGTGGGGTCAGTGGTGGTGGGCAGGCCCGTTGTGAAAGGCAAACACTTGAGGGTGGTATTCTGGCAGAAAGCAGGTGTCTGTGGGGTCTAAGAGAACAACTGCCTGGGTAAGCAGGTTGGCGCTTCCGGTGGAGACCTGAGCACTGTGCCTTCCTCAAGGTGCCCTCTTTCCATTTTCCTTTCGGGTTCCACACTTTCCCACCAGGTTCTAGGGCTTGTGTCTAAATCCGGATTGTATCACATTGTTTTGTGTAACATTCCTATGGCAGCTTAGGTGTTTGTTTTGGTAAAAGCTTTATTGAGAAATTATTCACAAACCAGACAATTCATCAATTTAAAGTATACAATTCGGTGGGTTTTAGTATATTCACAGAGTTGTGCAAACATCACCTCAATTTTAGAACATTATGCTCAAAAGACACCCTGCACCCATTAGCAGCCACTTCCTATTTCTCCTCAACACCCCAGGCCTAACGATCCACTCATCTTTGTCTTTTTAGATTTGCCTATTCTTGACATTTCATATAAATGGAATCATACAGTTTGTGGTCTTTTGTGATTGGCTTCTACTGCTTAATATGTTTTCAAAGATTATCCATATTATAGCAAGTATCTGTACCTTATTCTTTTTTATTGCTTAATAATAAATACTCCATTGTATGGATATACCACATTTTGTTTATCCATTCATCAGTTAATGGGCATTTGGCTTGTTTCCACTTTGGGGCTATTATGAATAATATTATCAACATTCATGTATAAATTTTTTATTTGGACATAAGTTTTCAATTCTCTTGAGTATATACCTAGCAGTGGAGTTGCTGAGCCATATGGCAACTCTATTTTTAATCTTTTGAGGAAGTGACAGACTGTTTTCTAAAGCTGCTGCACCATTTTACATTCCCACCAGCACTATATGAGAATCCCAATTTTTCTACATCCTCACCAACACTTTTTATTATTTATTTTTAAATCTTAGTCATCCTTGTGAGTGTGAAATGGTATCTCATTATGGCTTTAATTTGCATTTTCCTAATGATGGCTGAGGATGCATTACTTTTAAATTACAAAATAATTTTTAGAAAGGATTTACATGCTGAGGTTTTGAGAACTTTAACGGTCTACGTTGTGTGCCCAGTGTCACAGAGCCTAGACTCAAACCCAGTCTCCCTATGCAAATGCTTGAACTCTATCCCTTCTTCCCTAAAACAGAATCTGGGATGAAATGCTTCAAGAAAACTCCTCTCGCTGTCTCTGTTAGAAAGGGAACACTGGGCATGATGAACCTCTGCATGGACTAACTGGTTCATTTCTTATTTGCTGTTAGAAACCCAAATGTGCAGGGTACCTGGGTGGCTCAGTCAGTTAAGCATCCAACTCTTGGATTGGGCTCAGGTCATGATCTCAGAGTTCATGAGATGGAACCCCACATCAGGCTCTGTGCTGACGGGGCAGCGCCTGCTTGGGATTCCCTCTCTCCCTCTCTCTCTGCCCCTCCTCCATGCTCTTTCTCTCTCACTCTCAAAATAAATGAACATTAAAAACCGAAAGAAAGGGGGCGTCTGGGTGGCTCAGTCGGTTGAGCGTCTGACTTCAGCTCAGGTCATGATCTTACAGTTTGTGGATTTGAGCCCCATGTCAGTCTCTGTGCTGACAGCTCAGGGCCTGGAGCCTGCTTCGGATTCTGTGTCTCCCTCTTTTTCTGCCCCTCCCCTGCTCACATTCTGTCTCTCTCAAAAATAAGTGAACATTAAAAAAAAATAAATAAAAGAAAGAAAGAAAGAAAGACCTAAATGTGCAAAGAACTTATTGGTCTCCATTTTTACTTTGTAAAAAATAAGTGTTTCCTTGAGATTCTGACACTGCATCTTGGATGAAATAGTGACCCTTTCTTGGTATGCAGCACTTTTGTGCTTCTCTTCATGTAAGTGCCCCTTGGGCTTCTCCTGCTTCCCATTAGGACATGGAATAAGGAAAGATACAAAGTTGAAACCTTGTTTAAATGCATAACTACTAAAGTATTTTGAAAACACATTTTTTTCTTTAGATATCTATCCATTTTACACTACTATCAATCTTATTTAGATATTACCAAAACTTAATTTCTCTTTTTTTTTTTTAGTTAAAAATTAAGATTGAGTTGTCTTAAAAGTGGCTCCCAGAAGCCTCACAAACCCACCCACCCACGTGGGAACACAGCACTTGTGGAGGTGGAGACAGGACTGGAACCAGAATCAGAGTTCAAATACACCAGAAAATCTGGGCTCTAAATTCTTATGTAAGTCGGAGAGTGACTGACCAACAGCTGGGGACTTTACCATTCACTGTAAACTTTGGCACAGATCACTTATTTCTCTGAAGAGTGGATCCAACAAGCACAATGAATACAAGAATGTGCAGCAGTAGCATGGTGAATTCCAGACAAACCCAAGAATTCTGTACAGCTGGGGAAGGAGGCCCTACTCCTGAGATGGTCTTAGAAACAGAACTGATAGATCTCAGGGAAAGTGATGAAATAGTTGACCTCACCTGTGAATCCCTAGAACCTGCAGTGATTGACCTAACTTGCCACGACTCTGTTGTGATTACTGAAGAAAGGAGGAGGCCAAGGGGAAACAAAAGGTCACTCCAAAGGCAAACTGGCAACTGTGTGGTGAGCAGTGATAAGGAGGAGCTGAGGAGAAACAGAGATGTGTATGTGACCAACAGGACCTCCCATAATGCCCTGGAAGAAGAAGCTTTAAGTTGCACACTACCTGGTTATATCCGGTGTCGAATTTGTATGGACGGGTACTCGGATATTGAACTGAGTAGGCGACATGTTTACTCTACAGAATGTGGCCACATCTTCTGTAGTTGCTGCCTCTCCACTTCCCTTAAATATAGTAAAAATTGCCCAGTTTGTTTGAAAAAAATCAGCTGTCATCAGTACCACCGTATTTACATATGAGGTATACCGTATCATTCAGGACAGACAAAACTTGGGTGGATTTTTCCATGTCCTCATGCAGAAACTGTAGGTTGTTGACATCCTATACACTGGACCTAAAAAGGCTGCTTTAAAAATTGTTTTCTGGGATGCCTGGGTGGCTCAGTTAAGCGTCTGGCTCTTGGTTTTGGTTCAGGTCATGATCTCACAGTTTGTGAGTTCAAGCCCTGCATTGGGCTCTGTGCTGACAGTGCACAGCCTGCTTGGAATTCTCTCTCTCTCTGCCTCTCTCAAAATAAATAAATAAAAATGTAAAAAATTATTTTCTGGAGTATATAAAAAACTTTTTAATTTCTCACACACTATGTATGAGACTACTTTTTGATTCCTTCCGTTTCATGCTTTAAGGCTGGACTTTGGTTGTCATAATATGCCAGAAGACTAGTGGTTGTCCTCAAAGCAATTTTTCTTTTTTTTCTCATAGTAATCACTTTTTAATTGACCACATATGGGCATTTTGGATCATGTAAACAAGGGCAACATCCTAGAGATGGTGGAGCAAGTAGATGGAAAGAGACTGGGAGACTGACAACTTTGCAGGTCAGAGCCACCATACAAATTTGGACTTGTACTTGAGAGACAAATAAACCTTATTCTTATTTAAGCAACCATATACTAGGTCTTATTTAGAGCAATGGAAACTTTATTTTAATTAATGGACCAGGTAGGGTGCTGTCTCTGGGTTTCTCTGGATTTCCTGATTCCATTGGAGTGGAAGGAAGTCAGTCCTTTCTGACCACTTCTCCACCCAGCAGGGCAGAGGTGGGCACATGGGCAGGCACCATGTCCTCTGAGACTCCTGCTGGCCTTTGAGGCCAGTTGGAGGAGTTGCCTAGGCACATGGGAATCTAGAGTTGTGGTTCTGTGCTTTCTGACCTGCCAGAACACAGAGGAGATGCCGTCACCCTGGCTTTACAGGTGTGGCTGTGTCCACCACACTGGTCAGCTAATCAACAAGTTGGCACGCTTCTCTGTTAACAAACACATCACTGCACCACCATCCCAGCTGCTCCAGGGCCACTGCCCACCCTCTACCTCCCAGCCAAACACAGACTAGTTCTTTTTTCTTTTGCAGAGGATCATATAGCACTCACAGTTCAGACTGCACTTTAGAACTGGAGAGAATGAGATTTCTACAGTGCTCCCTCCTTTTTCCTCAGAATGAAATGGGCAGTAAAGTTTGTTCCTTACTTACTATGGCTGTAGCAGTGCTGCTCTCCTCCATGGAGGCTCGGTCGTGCTGATGGAACAGTGCCCATGCCTGTGTCATGTCTGTCTACACAGTGCATTCTCTGAAATGTTCCATACCCCAGGCTTCAGTTGCTTGACATGGCACAGGATATGCAAGATAAATGTGGTATATTCCCTTCTGTGTGTTCCTTTGTATGTTCTAAAGTGAAAAGAGGAAGAAAAAGAACAGGAAAATGAAAAAAAATTGAAAAAAGTTCTACATATTATCTTCCTACATTTCAATAGATCATTTTATGTACCCCACTTTGGAAACTATTAATTGCTCTGTGACCTAGCACACAGTGTATCAGAAAACTGGCTAATGACTGAAACATCTGAGGTGCCTATTAAATGCAGATTCTGCTTTTATACATCTTGTCCATGTGATCAGGATAAAGAGCAGAGTCTCTCCAGCTTGTCAGCAGCCCTCAACCCTCCCTATCGTATCCTGCCTAGCCCACTACACATTTCCTTTACCTGCCAAGCTTATGTAGACATTTGAGTTTTTAGCTCTGCTTTCAGAGGAAAAAATAGAGGAGATTCTGAATTTTTCAAAAAAAAAAATCAAGATAAATTTTATAGACAACAAAATGCATTGATCTTAAGTGCATAATTAGATGAGTTTGGGCAAATATATACATTCATAATGACCAACATCCCAATTAAAATACAGAACAATTCTGTCATTCCAGAAAGTTCCCTTATATCTCCTTCTAGTCAATCCCCCCCACCCCTCCTTCCAACCCCCACTCCCCCACCCCCCCACCAACAACCACTGTTCTGATTACTGTCACCAAATACATGCTTGGGAAAACCGACTTTTATTACTTCATTGTCTAGCTTACCTCATCATCAAGGAAAATATGATAGGGATTTGGAGTATAAGCAATAGGCAGGGATCAAATATTTGTTTTAGTGGGAGCATGACTAATATTACCTCTTTTAAGAATTGAAGCAAGAAATAAGTCAGTCAGAGAAAGACAAATACCATATGATTTTACTCATGTGGAATTTAAGGAACAAAACAGATGAACATATTTATTCAAAAATAGAGAGGCAAACCAGGAAACAGACTGTTAATGATAAAGAACAAACTGAGGGTTAGTGGATGGAGGTAGGCTGGGGATGAGCTAGATGGGTGCTGGGTTAAGGAGGGCACTTGTAGGGATGCACACTGGGTGTTGTATGTAAGTGATGAATCACTAAACTCTATGCCTGAAATTATATTACACTGTATGTTAACTAACTGGAATTTAAATAAGAACTTGAATAAAGTAAAATAAAACGTTAGTTCAAAACAAAACAAAAAAGAAGAAAAGCCTTTTGTGTGGACAGTTAAGGGTACAGTAACTATTAATAAGCATTAATTGAATGCAAAAAATAGAAGGAAGACAGTGTCATTGATAATGACACCTGCCATTCATTAAGTAATAGCTGTGTTCCAGGCATAGTACTAGGCACTTCACACATCACAGGCAGTCAATGCATAAACCTAGGCAAGAGCAGGAACCCAATAGGATGTAAGAGCAGAAGCTGAATGGAGCTGCCACAGGGCATACTAACTTGAATAATTTGGCTGACTATTGTACATAGCTGTGGAAAGAAGTGAGAAATAAAAGAAGAATTAAGGCCACATTATGCATAGAGCATTGTTTGCTGTATTATGGAGTTTAGAGTTTATTTTACAGGTGCTAAGGAGCCCTTAAAAGGCCTGGAAAAAAGCCTCCAGAGAAAGATTCTTAAGGATTCAGCATGATCTTCAGTGAAGGCCGAAGATGCTGTTTGAAAGTTGAGGGGAGGGGCGCCTGGGTGGCTCAGTCGGTTAAGCCTCCGACTTCGGTTCAGGTCATGATCTCGCGGTCCGTGAGTTCGAGCCCCACGTCGGGCTCTGTGCTGACTGCTCAAAGCCTGGAGCCTGTTTCGGATTCTGTGTCTCCCTCTCTCTCTGACCCTCCCCCATTCATGCTTTGTCTCTGTCTCAAAAATAAATAAACGTTAAAAAAAATTAAAAAAAAAAAAAAGAAAGTTGAGGGGAAAATATGGTAGTGGAATTCAGAAGGGAAGATCCTGCTGTTGACTTTCCTCTCAAAATAGAAGTGAATTTCATGAAGTGTATAAGAAAAGGATGAAGTAATCTCGGTCTGAGGAATTTGGTAGTCCACTGTACTCTCCTGCCCTCGGATGTCGAGCAGTTCTATTTTAGAACAGCCAGCAGAGCTATGCAAACCTTTTGAGCTGTGGCAACTCCTAGGAGATGGTGTTTGTTCAAAGGTGGCAATGATAGGACTCCAGGGGGGTAGGTGTGGAAGTTTGGATTTAGTTTTCAGGTACCTTTTTGGAAAAGTAGAAGCTCATTTGGCCAGAGTGGAAATGGAATTAGGAGAGATGGACATTCAAATTTACTCACTTGAAGCTTGATCTAGCTTTAGACCAAGTTAGCCCCACAGTGAGATAATCCGGCAATGTACATCTATCATTTCCCAATGTTCACTGAAGTTATAGCAGAGAATGAAAACCACATTTCTTGAGCTGTAATACAGCTGGATTTCATCAACCACAGATTGAAATTGAACTATTCAAGAAAGGGGTTAAGAGAGACAGAGGAGAGAAGTCAGACTCAAGTTTCAGCAAGGTCCGGTGTTTTCCAATTCTCTAGTCCACACTGAATTCATCCCTATTGTAAATATTAAATACACCTGCCAAGAGAAACAAGTTACTCTCCAAGAACCTAAAATTGTTACAAAGGATAAACTTTTAGGTTCTTTCCTTAGTTACATCAACTAGATCCCACTGATAAGCTATTAAAATCTGTGTACTGGGATGACTATCCCAGGGAGTATTAATAAAGTAAAATAGGTTTCAATGACATCATTAGCTCAGTGTCTATCTCTAAAATAGTAGTCTCCCTGTAGCAAGAGCCAGGGAGCAACAGCAGCCAACACTTGAACAAATGCACACAAACTCCTAAGGTTTCTTACCTACTGGCCTCCTTGGGCTTTCCTGACAGCCTCATGGGTACTTAGAACTGACAAAAGTCTCAGGGAGGTACGGGCCTTTGTCTGCGGGCCCTGCTATCCTAGTGCCCTATTCAGTATTCCCTGGCTGTGTTGAGATCTGAGGCTAACAGAAAAAGTTGGGCCCTACTGGGTAATTCATGGTTAGGGACAGCAGGCTATTCTGCCAGCCTTATATATAGTTTTAGGGGCACCTGGGTGGCTCAGTTGGTTGAGCGTCTGACTTCAGCTCAGGTCATGATTTCACAGTTCGTGAGTTTGAGCCCCACACTGGGCTCTGTGCTGACCGCACAGAGTCTGCTTCAGATCCTTTGTCTACCTCTCTCTCTGCCCTTACCCTGAGCGTGCTCTCTCTCTCTCTCTCTCTCTCTCTCTCTCTCTCGCTCTCTCTCTCAAAAATAAATAAACACTAAGAAAATATATTTAAAAATATTTAAAAAATAGTTTTGGACATTTTTAATACATAGTATTAGAAGTAAAACACACGGTTTTCTTCTATCTCCAATTCCATAGTTCAATTTCACGGTATTATGCAGGTAGGTTTCTGACTTTGAGAAAATCTTTTTCTGTTTCACTATCCAGTGACTATTCACTGACAGTTCTAGCATGATCACTCTCACTGTATGGGAGACATTAATGAGGGTAACATTTGATATGGGCCGTTCCCTTACCCCCTTAGCGGTCAGCAGGCAAAAAGATCCTACAGGGCATATTCCCTTTTCCTGTGGTGTGGCATGAAAAGGCATATGGTCTCAGATGTGGCTCCGCCAGGAGCACCCACACTCTAAAGGGAGGACAGAGGGGCTGCTAGTGTGGTGTGACAGGATAGAGGTGGTAGTTACTCATACCACTTGGCTCCCCTGTGTGAAAGTGCCTTCAGAGATATTGAACTTCTCTCTGCCTTTCCTCTGAACAGCCCAACCTACAGAGATGACAGCTGTTCTGTTGTCCAACCAGAAGAGAGAAGGTTCACTGCATTGCTGGGCATGGGCCATTCATTAATTCATTCATTCATCTGCTCATTTACCTGGTATTTATTAAATTTTGATAGCGTGGTAGGCCTATGTGGTTAAAAAGATATTCATCTTTTTAAGAGTCCTTTCCTCCAAGTAGCTCATAGCTAGTGGAGAATAGATATGAAAAATATTTATAATACAATGAAAGAAATAATGCAGTGTAATAAAAGCTATGATAGAAATATCTGCCAGGTCCTAGCTGAAGCATAAAAACAGATATAACTCTGACTTATCAGTAACTTCCTTGGAGTCTAGAAGATAGAAAATTGAATTTTTGATTTGTATTCAGCTCTGTTGGAGTCCCTCAAGATTAATATCTACTTATATCTCTTGTTACATTTCAAGACAGAAAGTTAATTTGAGGGAGAGTATTTGTAAACAATTTACTATACCAGTGTCAGTACAATGACAATAATAATAGCTAGTGCCATTTATTGGGTGCTTCCCATGTGCCAGGTGCTGTTAAGCCCATTACATACGTCATCTCATTTAATCCTCACAACAATCCTATGAGGTAAGTATTATCGTCTCTTTTATATATGTTAAGATTTGAGGCTTGGAAAAAGACAAGTAACTTTGCTTTATAACTTTGTTTTTGTTTTACTCTTTCCCCTACATGGTAAAATCTGGTATGTGTAGTTTCTTTGAAGTGCCCCTTTGTGAGATTTGGGACCTCATGCAATATAGGTTTTGGCATCACAAACTTTAGAGGCAGAAGGGGAGTCCTAGGAAGTCACATTTTATAGGAGGAACTGATACCCAGAGGAGTTCAACATTTCAGCCGTTATTCAGTTCTCTGGGTTCTCTACTGGGAGAAAAGGCTTTTGTCTTCTAGGCCAGTAAGTATTACTGCCCCAAAGCTACAGGCTCAAGGATGTGCAAACTCTAGGATTTAGTACAATCATCTTTACTAAATGCTGTTAAACATTTCAGCCAACAACAAAAATATTCAAGATGGAGGCACCTGGGTGGCTCAGTCGGTTAAGCATCTGACATCAGCTCAGGACATGATCTCACAGCTTGTGAATTTGAGCCCTGTATAGGGCTCCGTGCTGACAGCTCAGAGCCTGGAGCCTGCTTCAGATTCTGTGTCTCCCTCTCTCTCTCTCTGCCCCTTCCCTGCTCGTGCTCTGTCTCTCTCTGTCTCTCAAAAACAAATAAAAAATGTTAAAAAAATATTCAAGATGAAACAAAATTAATTTTTTAAAGTTAGGAACACAGTTCCTAGCTCAACATCAGAACTTCATAGCTGATTCGTTGATAAGGTGCTTTATCCAACAAATGCCATGTACTGTCATGGTGAACAAGATAGCACTACCCAGTAGTTGTTTACAATTTAGTAAACAAGGGGCAGACACGAAATCAAACAAAATAACTATGAACAGGTATGTACAAAGATCTAGAGAGTTATAGAAAGGTGTAAAGCACTGATTCTCAACTGGGAGTTAGTTCCACCCCCATACACCTAGCAGACATTTGGCAATGTCTGGAGACAATTTTGACTGTCACAACTAGGGGAGAGGGTGCTACCAGCATTTGGTGAGCTGAGGCCAGAAATGCTGCTCACTGTCCTAAAATTCACAGAACAGCCTCCCATAAGAAAAACTTAGCCAGCTCAAAATGTCCACAGGCCTTACGTTGAGAAACTCCAGTATAGAGCCAGCAAAATATATTCTACAAGGGATGGGGGAGGAGAGTAAAGCTTAGGGGGTTGGTTATGGAAGAGTTTACTAAAGAGATAATGATTGGGGTTGGGAGAGAGGATCCCCAGCAGAAGGGACATGTGCAAAGCCACATATTGGCATATTTGGGCAATCCCAAACACCAGAGGAATTGTTGTGGGCATTAGGACTGGACAGCAGGCATTCCATAGGAGCTAGACATTCAATGAAATCTATTGAGTTAGAGAAAATCTGGTTCCGTGATGGCTCTTTATATGTTGGTCACTCAAGAGCACAATCTAGGTACAGATCTCTGTGAACTAAAACTGCCCAAGAAAGCTGTTTGAAATAAGGCTTTTCTCATCTTGTTCCTTAGGTCCTAGGGTTTTCCAGGCATTTGTTACTTTCTCAGAAATAGAGTTGGGGCTGTTTCAATGGAATGTGAACTCTGAGAGGTGGGATAGGTCTCTATTAAAGCCACTCAGGTGGGGTCTCAATACTGGGATCACGAGAAGAGATGATGTGGTTATTTCTCATGCATTATGCTTATAGGCAGATGATGATGTTTATTTCCTCTTTCATAGAGAATCCCAGTCCAGAAATGGGAATATGTGAACCTTAAGATTAGACTGCCACCTTGAATCTAATTGGGTTGCCTTCCCTCTCCCCCCCCCCCCACAAAAAATGGGGGTGAGTGGGTAAGCCATTCCAATCAGGCTTTCTCTCTCTTAAGCTAATGATGATCAAAGCAACTGACAAACTGCCACGGAATCTGCTAGAACTCACTCTGGCCTTGCCCTATCCCCAGCTGCTGAACTTTTCTTCCTTCTGTCATGCTCTGAGCCCATTCTTAGCAAACTACCAGACACCTGATTCCTGGTCTGCAGCTACCCTCGTCCTGTTGTGGTTTGATTCAAGTGCCTGCCTCTGTTCCCTGGTGGCCCAATGATAGAGCTTAATGGAGGTGAGTGACCCTACCTTAACTCAGCTAATTTTCTAGGCATAGTGTGGAAAACAAGATCACAGAAGGGGGTATGGATCTTACAGCATGAAAGGAAATTCAGGGAACTATTTAATTTATGACAGCTTATAGCTGCTATACTCTCTTCAGGTTTACTCTACTTGGTAGGCAAATAATGATACCTACATAAACTTTTGAGAAAAATTAAAATAAATGCTATACAAAAATTTACTTTCTTTATTAACTAATCCCTTAATTTAATTCATTCATTAATTTTTTTTATAGTCTAAAGATTGTTTTATTTCAGTATGCATGGATCTGTTCCATCCTTTTCCTTTTAAGTTTTAATTCTGGTATAATCAACATACAGTGTTATATTAGCTTCAGGTGTGCAAAATAGTGATTCAATAATTCTATGTTACTCAGTGCTTATCAAGATATGTGTACTGTTGGGGCGCCTGGGTGGCGCAGTCGGTTGAGCGTCCGACTTCAGCCAGGTCACGATCTCGCGGTCCGTGAGTTCGAGCCCCGCGTCGGGCTCTGGGCTGATGGCTCGGAGCCTGGAGCCTGTTTCCGATTCTGTGTCTCCCTCTCTCTCTCTGCCCCTCCCCCGTTCATGCTCTGTCTCTCTCTGTCCCAAAAAAAAAAAAAAAAAAAGATATGTGTACTGTTAATTCCCTTTACCTATTTCACTCATACTAATCACTTTTATTTTATTTTGTTTTATTTTATGTTTATTTATTTATTGAGGGGGGGCAGAGAGATAGGGGAGCAAGAATCCCAATCAGGCTCTGTACTACAATGTGGGTCTCGAACTCACAAACCATGATATCACGACCTGAGCTGAAATGAACCGAGCCGAAATCAACAGTCAGACGCTTAACCAACTGAGCCACTCAGGCACCCCTAATCACTTTATTTTAGATTGAAAAAATTTATTATGTATAACTTGGTTTGCTAGTTATACTATTACATGTGGTATTTTATATTTAGAACCAAACTGATTCTCACAGGGGTTAAACATTTTCTTTTTTGTCTTCCAGTTATTTTATTTTAGCTCTAGCTGCATCTTCCAAAATTGATGAATTAAATCTTTTTTTTTTTTTTCACTACAGCGAGGTCTGGAGTTATTTATGCCTATTAGAATTCTGAAAAGTTATAAACGGAATTAGCATTAGCTACAATATCATTTTTAAAAATTTTAATTCCAGTATAGTTAACATACAGTGTTATATTGGTTTCAGGTGTACAATATGGTGATATGCCAATTCTGTACATTACTTGGTGCTCGTCACAATAAGTGTACTCTCTCTGGGGCACCTAGGTGGCTCAGTCGGTTGAGCGTCAGACTTCGGCTCAGGTTATGATCTCGCGGTCCGTGAGTTCGAGCCCTGCATCGGGCTCTGTGCTGACAGCTCAGAGCCTGGAGCCTGTTTCAGATTCTGTGTCTCCCTCTCTCTCTGACCCTCCCCCATTCATGCTCTGTCTCTCTCTATCTCAAAAATAAATAAACGTTAAAAAAAATTTTTTTTAAAAAGTGTACTCTCAACCCCCTTTGCCTTTTCCCCCCCCATTCCCCAATCCACCTCCTCTCTGGTAACCACCAGTTTATTCTCTGTAGTTAACAGTCTGGTTCTTAGTTTGTCTCCTTTTTCTTTGTTAATTTATTTAGTTTCTTAAATTCCACATATGAGTGAAATCATATGGTATTTGTCTTTCTCTGACTGACTTATTTCGCTCAGCATTGTACCCTCTAGATCCCATCCATGTTGTTGCAAATGGCAAGATTTCATTCTGTTTTATGGCTAAGTAATAACCCACTGCATATATTATACATACTACATCTTCTTTATCTATTCATCTGTCGATGAACATTTGGGCTGTTTCCATAATTTGGCTATTGTAAATAACACTGCAATAAACATAACGGTGCATGTATCTTTTCCAATCAGTGTTTTTATTTTCTTTAAGTAAATATCCAGTAGAATTACTGGATCATATATGGTAGTTCTATTTTTAATTTTTTGAGGAGCCTCCATACTGTTTTCCACAGTGGCTGCACCAGTTTGCATTCCCACCAACAGTGCACAGGGTTCCTTTTTCTCTATATCCTCGCCAACACTTGTGTTTTTTATTTTAGTCATTCTGACAGGTGTGAGGTGATATCTCATTGTAGTTTTGATTTGTATTTCCCTATTGATGAATGATGTTGAGCATCTTTCATGTGTCTATTGGCCATCTGCGTATCTTCTTTGGGGAAATGTCTATTCATGACTTCTCACTTTAAATTGGATTATTTGGTGTTTTGGTGTGGAGTTGTGTAAGTTCTTTATATATTTTGGATATTAACCCTTTATTGGATATATCATTTGCAAATATCCTCTCCTATTCAGTAGGTTGTGTTTTAATTTTGTTGAGGAGTTAAACATTTTTAATTGAATTCCTTTAAGATCTCTTCAGAGCTAAAATTAAGGACGTTATATTCATTTGAACCATGTTTTCCTGACAGACAAAAGAAAATGTGTATTTACAGAAAGAAAGCTGAAAAAAACTCACTAAAATTCATCAACAAGAAATTTTGACACCTGAATCATGTTCTGATATATCATATCTATCAGCTTCTACTTCTTATAAAGTTTAATTGAACATATATTAAGCATTAAGATAAGATTCCTCAGTTATGGAACCTTTAGGTTTGCTCTTAGTCTTATCTGTTCTTAGCTGTTGAAACAGAGTTATACCTATTTTGTTTATAATTTCTAGAGGGAAAAGTAAACAATACTGTCTACTCCTACTATACTCTTATTACTATTGTCTCTTCCCACCACATTCTTATTAAGGGGAAGTTAGTAAAAGTAGACACTTTTTCATAACAGTTAAAAATTTGTGTAATAGTGAGCTTCCCATGATTTCAAATGTCCAGGGAGTAGCTAGAAAGGAGTTAATTAAATGACTTATGATCTCTTTCAACCCTGACAAACTCTGGTTAAATGAACAAGTTCATAATCTTTCTTTCTTATGTGAAAGTGACAGGGCACACGAAGCATGCATATATTTTGCTCTGGTGCTTGAGCTGTTTGTGCCACATAGTTTGTTTTAGATGAATTATATTTCTCTGCTCTTAATTCTCTGCTCTGCTAATTTTTCAGCAATCTGCCCATCAGAGTTTTTAAAAATTACTTTGAAGAAATGAAAGCTGAAAAGCAACTAATGCCCTTTAAAAAAGGCAACAAATCCCTTTAAATATTTTGCTGATCCTGATTTCAAAAGTTCACAATCCAAAACTTTTCAGGAAGAAAAAAAAAAAAAACCTGGGAAAAATTAAGCATTTTTTTCTGCAAGTTTCCAGTAATTTCACTGCTCTACTTTGTCCTTGCCTTTTCTCTCCTTATAAGAATATGCAAGGTGAGTAGAAGGAGGTGGATATGCTTTCTTAAAAGTGATTGCTGCCATCCAGGAGCTTTCTAAGGATGAATTCTTATCCTGGACTTGAATTTCTTTCCTTCTGCCTTAAGGTTAGGCTTTCTCTAAGGAGCTGGCAGTAGGTGTGATTTCCTAAGGTTTCCAGGTAGAGAAATTTCAGAATCTCCTTTGTTTTTCAATTCTATTTTTCCCTCTAGAGCAGTGGGAAATTGTTCCAGCTGTTTTGCCTCACAAGTTTGATCCACTTATGAATTAAATTGCACAAAACATTGATTTGCCCTCTGCTGACTCAATGATTAGGAAAATGGGCTTTGGGGTCAGATAATCAGTTCAAATCCAGGCTCCACCACTTAATTACTGTGTGATCTTGGCAAGTTATTTAACCTCTCTAAGTTTCAATTTCCTTAAAAATGGAAGAATAATACTGATCTCATATGGTTGTTATGAGGATTAAATGAAATAATGTGCATAAAGCATTTCGCACAGCAAACGGTCAGTAAATATTAGTTAATATGATTAAAATAACCTTATTTTATAGCAGAGGCTATATTCTTGAAAGTCAGAGTAATTGGCAAAACATCAATTGGAAAGATATTAATAATAAAATAACAGGGTCGTGTAGATAGCTCAGTTGGTTAAGCATCTGATTTCGGTTCAGGTCATGATCTCGTGGTCTGTGAGTTTGAGCCCCACGTAGGGCTCTGTGTTGACAGCTCAGAGCCTGGAGCCTGCTTTGGATTCTGTGTCTCCCTCTCTCTCTACCCCTCCCCTGCTCATGCTCTGTCTCTCAAAAGTAAAATAAGACATTAAAATAATTAAAATAATAATAATAAAATAACAAAAAAATCATATAATGTCAACAATAACATTAAATATATATTTTCATATCATAAAATTCACCCTTCTAAAGTTTACAATTCAGTGTTTTCTCACAGTCACAAAGTTGTACAACCATCACCACTATCTAATTCTAGAATATTTTTGTCACCACATAAAGAAATTCCATACCCATTACCAATCACTCCTCATCCCCTGCCTTGTCCTAGCCCTGGAAACCACTAGTCTACTTTAAATGTATTTTTAAAACACATGGAATAAAAATTCCTAAATGGCATCCATTTCCAAAACATACTGCATTCACTAGGATTAAAAACTAGCTCTGGTAGAGACAATCTTTCTCTTAAATTGCCAACTGGCCAGGTTCTCCCACAAGTTCTATCATATTCAGAATGCATCTAATTTTAAGTTTTCCAGACAGACTGATTAGCTTAAAACGCAATGTTGTTTTTGCTTGCATATTCCCTGAGGGGCATATTTTTATGAGTTTTGTCTTCTAAGCACATACTGAGAGGGTGGAGAATAACAGATTTTTTCCTCTTTATTTCCATAGAATTGCCCACTCAGCCTAGTACAAAAAAAGGGAATAAACATAAAAACTTTTTTTGTTATCTAATGGTTAATGGAACTTAAATGAATCATTAATATATGAAAGGATGGTAAATTAAAAAATTTTACTGTACAATAAGACCATGGGAGATAAGACTAGAAATATGAGTTTGCAACATGTAGAGAATTCTGAAATCTGCCTTTTTAATAAAACTAAAAACACCACATAACTTATTTTGGTATGCTATGGAAAGCAAAAGAAGATATTTGAGGCAGGGAAGGGTTAGCAATTATTATTAGTTCTATTATTATTAACTAGACTTTATAATTGATTAGATTATGGGGGAAAAAAGAGAACACCCAAAGATGACTCATATTTCAAAACTGGGATATTGGTGGTGCAACAGAAATAGGGAAGCCAAGAGCAGGAACAGATTAGGGAGAAAGGGGAGTTATGTTTCAGGCTTATTGAGTTTCAGGGACCCTGTTGCGAGCTCAAAGATATGGGCTCAGAGATACAGATTTGGGGAGCTCACCTTTATAGCAGTTGTACACAAAGTTTGGAATGAATGGCTTCCTTGGGAATAAGAGAGTACAGAGCTAGAAGAGAGCTGAAGATAGACCATAGTGATTGTTTACACTTAAGAAAGTGGAAAGAGGAAGAGAAACCAACCAAGGCAGAGGAGTGGTCAGAGAAAGGAGAATTAGAACAGAATCATGTCACAAGAGCCAAAGGGAAGACCCAGTAAGTTAAGAAGGTTGAAGATTGAGAGTAGGTCATTAAATGAGTATTTAGCAAACTCCATGGCAAGCTTTCAGAAAACAGTTTTTATAGCATGCTGGGGTAGAGAGTTTGTTACAAGAGCAGAGATTCAGACA
The DNA here is from genome assembly GCF_046562875.1 of Panthera onca. NCBI lineage: Eukaryota > Metazoa > Chordata > Mammalia > Carnivora > Felidae > Panthera > Panthera onca. The sequence continues at coordinate 58,620,828 of NC_138344.1, read as the reverse complement.
AATTATTTTAAGTAAGAGGTAACCAAGAGGTAACCACACTGACCATGAGGATAAACATCCATGACTCCAACTCTTTTGCTGAGCCCCTACTATGGCAAGGCATTGTGTAGGCATACGAATCCAAGAAGAGTCCTATAACAGTGCTGTGGTTAATGTAATACAGCTACTCTCCACATTTGTTTCTCTCTATAATTCTTGTCTCTAACAGCTTACTGACTCCACCCTACATTTCTCCATGTCTTCTGTTTAAAATTTAGCTCCTGAGGCACCTGGGTGGCTCAGATGGTTGAGGGTCTGGCTCTTGATTTTGGCTCAGGTCATGATCTCACAGTTTGGGAGATTGAGCCCCATGTCAGGCCCCATGCTGACAACAGTTACTTGGATTCTTTCTCTCTGCCCCTCCCCTGCTCACGCTGTCTCTCTCAAAATAAGTAAACTTAAAATAAATAAATAAAATTTAGCTCCTAGATTCTGTTTTCTTTATGAGTATTCATGCCATGACCTTTCATGTTTCAAATTTTTAGGATTTGCTTCAACTGCCAATTTTCTGATTTTATTTTCAAAGTTAAATTCGCAAGAGGTTCTATTTTGCCCAGATCATCTTTTCCATTAGGTCACACCTTGGGTTGTTGAACAGCCTATGAAATGGGTCAGAATCCTACCTGTATTTTATTTATCTGTGGCTTGGGAGAGAGAGTAAAGGCCACATGATGAATGTAGTCTTGACCTTTAGCATGGACTATAGGAATGTCAGCAACTACAATTAACACATCTAGTAGGTATTGGGGATGCATCTTGGTTTAAAAATCCAAGTATGCAAAGAATAGTGCATAACCCTTTCCATAACACTGCTTAATATTGACTTTGAGTCTCCATTCCTGTGGGCTGGAGAGAAATTCAACTTGTAATCTTTGGGGACAGACATGTGCACTGATTACCACTGGTCAAGGTGGTGTATGAAGGACATACTGAAATATCTCTATCCCCCCTTCCCCAACCAAATACATAGAAATGTTGGTTAAAGTGCCAAAAACAATTTAAGGTTAGGTTTTCAAATGGTAGAATAAAAATAGTGATTTTATTTCTTTTTTGCTCAGAAACTCATCCTTCTTTAACTCAAAACTACAAGGAGAATGAAAACTAGACCAACTCCATTTGCAATACAACTGGAGATATCTGTAAGCCTAGACCACAACCCTTTGAGGAAGGATGCTTCCTTTTTTTTTTTTTCCAGAAGAAACAGAAAGCAGGAGGACTAGGGGTAAGGTGGCAGACCTTTGACAGAATAAGGCAGCATATTCTCCAAGATAATTGGGCTTACATGCAGTATGCTTAGAGAACAGCTTTAAATGCCTTTATGACCACAGTAAATACAAGAATGCAAAGCCAGGTATATAAAACAAGAACCACACAAGTAACAATTATATATATGTGCTGGGTCCCAATAAACTGAAAGCACTTTTTATATTCCCCATCATATCTTTAACACACCTTTTTTGGTTACCTTTGAGAAGGAAGTAGCCACATTCAAATGAGTTAAGGTATAAGAAATAAAAAGGACCACAAACTTTATTAAAAGTAAATAAATGTAACATACAATATGTACAGATGGCACATGGTGCCAATTTTATTTGTAGTTATTATAGTACTCCAACTCATGTTTACAAGTTAAACCTTTGTCACAGCCTTGGCTAAATCTTGAACTAGTGCAGAATTTAGTTGTGCTAGAGTGCTGATCTTAGCATGCTTAGATGTGGCATACTTGTTCTTGATAGTCATGTGCTTTGTAAGCCCACGATTCACCATGACTATATTCTTAGCCAGGTGTTGCATAATATTTAGAAGGAATTCTTCAGTGTATGACAGGTAATGCTGTCAAGTTGGTGTCCATTCACCATTGTCGAGAATTTTTAGTGCCAGGCAAAAAGTTCCTGCTGCAATCTGAGAAGGAGGAAAGTGCACCATATCGTAATCCAGCATAGTTAGTTCCATCAGGTATTTGGCCAAAGTATGTTGCTCAATACCAACCTCTCCAATCTTAGATGCTCTCTGAAGGAAATGCAGGGGTAGAGGGCAGCCCAGACCAAAATGTAAAGATCTTAGAATCTTCATTTCCATCTGTCTGATTTGGTGCTTGGTGTAAGAGTTGTCAGTCACAAAGGCAAAGTTACCAATTTCTGGAGAATACATTTCTTCCTATTTACTTGCAATAAACCTGGCAGTGACACCAACCAGCTACATCATCTTCTTGGGTACACAATTATTCTGCATGAGCCGATCAACAAGGGGAACAGTCATGTACATGGTCTCCTGCAGTAACCTGAATTTATTTGAACCTGCACTAGCCAGTCAATTAGGATGGTTCTCATGTTTCCAGTGACTTCACGACCCAGTAGGTATTTTGGTCTTACTGCTTGCTCTTCCTCAAGTTGTCTCAGATAAGCATAAATATCTTTCACATATTCACTACAAAGGTTTGGATCAGCTCCATCTTCTGCATCCACATCATTCACTGTAAGAATTACATCAGTGAGAGCCTGACACAGATATTCTTCTGCAGGAGCACATCCAGACGTTTCCATTGGGCTTGGAGATGGAGTAGCAGCCAAAATAGGCTCCGGAGAAAGTTTTTCTTCTTCTTCTTTTTTTTTTTTTATTTTTTTTAACGTTTATTTATTTTTGAGACAGAGAGAGACACAGTATGAACAGGGGAGGGGCAGAGAGAGAGGGAGACACAGAATCGGAAGCAAGCTCCAGGCTCCGAGCCATCAGCCCAGAGCCCGACGTGGGGCTCGAACCCGCGGACCGCGAGATCGTGACCTGAGCTGAAGTCGGACGCTCAACCGACTGAGCCACCCAGGCGCCCCTGTTTTTCTTCTTTAACAGGCTCATGTTCTGGCTCTGGTTGTGGCACAGGTACAGACACAGCCTCAGGTGCTTTGAAGTTTTGGTATTTTTTTAGCAATAACTTTTCCAGGAGCCAAAGTTTTTGCTTCCTTTTTCAGAGGCAATTTGGCTTGTGGTTGTTCACTGACTTTGTTACCAAGCATGTGATAATGGATGCTTAGGAATGTAGATTTTGTACAAAACAAGAGTGATACAGCTCTCCAAAGGAAGTGCCAAGATCCACCAGCACTTGTAGGGAACAATGAGAACAGGCAAGCAGGCTAAAGCAGGAGCTTTTAAATACCCTTTTGCCACCAGAACTGGAAATATAGGAAGGTGAAATTGAACAAGGACAAATAAGCCATATATATGGAAAGCAGTCTGTTGGTGAGGAAGAGTGGAGGGGACAGACTGCATTGTAAGCAACTCTGCAGTGCTGATCGTGGGGGAAAGTGAGGGCTATACAAACTCATATGCACATTGTTTCATAAAGAAAATAGCCTCAAATATGGTCCTGTCCCCATCCTCTTGCAAATTTCATATAATAGCTGATTTTAGAAAAACTCACCTTATTCAAAGATGTTTAAAGAAACAAAAAATAAACAGCACCTATAAAAAAGAATGGGAGAAAATGTCCAGAGCAAAGCACAGAGAGCTAGAAAATGTCGTTGGAAAGTAAGAAAAGGAAATTAAGAGGAATGGAGGCTGAGTAAGAAGCTCCAATGTTTGTCTGATAGAAGTTTCAGAAAAAGAGACTGGAGAGAATGGTGGAGAGCTAATATTCAAAGAGAAAATGGTTATATTAGATCCAAGCAGGCAAGATCCAAGTTTGGAGAGATCAAGTGTCAGGGATAGGGAACATAGGTGGAGTGTGAAACTAGGGAACAAAGGCCTAGGAACATAAGCCAAAGCACTTGGACCGAAAGAGGTGAAAATATAGGTATGGGAAGAGAGCAACAGAAAGAGTCATCAATGAATGGAATTTGATGATGAGTTAAATAATTTTTACCCATGTTCCCCTGACAAGAATAGATATGAATATGAGTGAAACTAAATCCACAGATAAAAGTAAATACAAACTTCTAACTGGGAAGGGGGGGGGGGCTAAAAATGAGAAAGCAGTTCTGGATACTCAAATTTTCGAGGGGGTGTACAGCAGATGGAGAGAACTCTGGTTCTAGAATTCTTTGGATTCCCTTGATTCTACCACTAACTTGAGTATCACAGCAAGTTCTGAATTCTAGTTTCCCTTTCAAGAGCATAAGATGTAACCCATGGGCCAATCCTCAGGGATTCTGCCTCAGATAAAATCTTCTGTCTATATTTAAGTTTTTCATCCTTCAGAGGACATAATATACAAGTTGAAAAATAGTTTATACACATTTAACATTTTTTTCTCCCATAATAATCTTCCCCACTTTTGTCTGTCTAAGGTATAATCTTTCAAGTCCCATCTTAGAGATCCTAGATGTTTCCCTTGACCAACCCCCTAGTCAAGTGCCAGGGACCCATCCATTATGTTCCCCTAAAACATTCTTATCTTCATCATGCACATTATCATCCTACGTTGAGGAGGTCTCATCTCAGTCCCCATTTTAATTGTCCTGAATCATAGACTTTCAGCTTTAGCATTTATTTAGGAAAGAGTAAGAATACACAGAGCTGGCCATGGTACATGCTGGGAGCAATGGGTGCTTGTATTTGAAAGTCTGGGGTCGGCAAGGTCATTTTAGGACTTCTGGTAGAAAACTTCATAGGAAGCAGAGCCCAGAATTCTGAAATCTGAGCAGTCAATAGTTATAACTATGTCCTCCCACAGTTAGTCAGACAAGCCCCAATGGGCACCTGAGACCCCAGGAATTCAATTCTGGTAAAGATGTGGCCTGTGAGATGAAACTATAGCCCCTCCTTGCACAGACAGGCCCAACCCATGGCTGGTGAGATAGGATACAGATGAGTGGAATGGAACAGAAAAACAGTACCCACCTAGACCTGGGCAATACTGGTCCTTTCCTGGGCCTTACTTTGAGGCTCCTAGTCTGAGCCTTCTCCAGTAATGTTCCTCTTCACAAGACAAGGACCCCATGAGACTAAGGAGCTTATGCCCTCTCCTACTTTGAATCACATACCATGTATCCAGGACTCCAAAATTCTCTGCCCAAAAGATTCTGAGCCCACCTCTAGGGCCTCCATAGCTCCCAAAGGCAGCTGTGTGCCCAAAGGGCACCTGTGTGTTGGGGTGTGTGTGTGTGTGTGTGTGTGTGTGTGTGTGTGTGTGTGTGTATGAAGCTTGGTTGTGTGGACTGGGCTCTCCACACATGTGATTATGAGGTATACGGGACAGGGTAAGGGGTTCCCTGAGAAGTGAAAAGAAGAATGGGCCAGGGGCTTCTAGTTGTACTTTATCCTCACCTATAAATGTTAGTGGAGACCCAGATGTGAGCAGCTTATGGGCAGAGCCTCTCTCCAGTTTACGCATTTTAATGCCCTAGCAAGTATGGGCATCAGGACAGAGCTAGCATTGAATACTTACCTCATCAGACTCTTAGGAATTGAGATCGAAGGCATTTCTGGTGGTTACACATGAAATAGTAGTTATAATATAGCATTCAACAAGATAGGATACTGTTCAGTATAAAAATTTTGGCTCTGGAATCAGTTATGGCTTCAATTTTTTTAAATTGAGGAAAAATTTACATGACAAAATTAACCATTTGAAAGTGTACAATTCAGTGAGTGACATTTAGCATATTCACAATATTCTGTAACTATTGCCTCCATCTAGTTCCAAAATATTTTTAAAAATTGTTTTTAACATTTATTTATTTTTGAGACACAGAGACAGAGCATGAGTGTGGGAGGGGCAGAGAAAGGAGGAGACACAGAATCTGAAACAGGCTCCAGGCTCTGAGCAAGCTGTCAGCACAGAGCCGGATGTGGGGCTTGAACAGTTTTGCAAGTTCAATAGTTGTTTGTGGAGTTCTCCCTGGAGAACTTAGTGACGTCAGTCCTGAATTCAATTTTTTCAATTTTAAGTACTAAACTCAATTTAGTACTTAAAATTAAAAGTTGGGGATTAAGCGTATTTGGTGTAGGTGAGAAAATAAAATGAATCTAGCAGCTGCTAAGGGCTCATTGCAACGTTACTCTGTAGAAAAGTGTGTGATGGTGACCATTTCAATCAATAGAAAGGGTTGGGCTCCTTTTCCAGTTTAATCCTTTTCCTGACTACTCCTGTTTCACTGATTTTTTTTTAATGTTTACTTATTTTTTGAGAGAGAGAGAGAGAGAGAGCGTGCAGGGGAGGGGCAGAGAGAGAGGGAGACAGAAGATCCAAAGCAGGCTCCACGCTGACCTCAGAGAGCCCAATGCAGGGCTTGAACTCATGAACTGTGAGATCATGACCCAGCTAAAGCTGGACACTTAACCAATTGAGCCACTCAGGTACCCCATACTGATTGATGTTCTCAAAGTCTTATCTAGAGCCTCTACTGAGTCCCAAAACCAAAATCCCAAAAGTGTTTAGAACTACAGAGAAAAAAAGAATTTTTTTCCTGAGTACTCTTCTCAAAATGAAAGGTGGGAAATACTAGGTAATTATAGCACCTGCTCGGTTCATTGAGTTCCAACTTGGACACCCAAGTCTATCTAGAACAAATAAGAGTAGATTTGCTGGCTTGAGATGTCTGCTTGATTACAAAAAGAATGGATTATGGAAATCATTCAGAAATGATGTGTTGCTTCTCTACAATTGCTTCTCTTTTGGAAAATAATCTTTCCTAACCTTCTCACTTCTTTTTTTTTTTTTCCTGTTTGTTTTTTACAACTTCCTTTTGGGTACATAGTCATACATAGAGGTGGTCACGTAGGTGATATGATTAGAGCAGAGCCAGGAAAGCAACATGTAAAAGAAATTTTGCATACACAAGTCTGAAATTCTGTGATTTAAGATGTATTACTTTGGGGCTGCCTGGGTGGCTCAGTTGGTTAGGCATCCAACTTTGGCTCAGGTCATGACCTTGTGGTTTGTGGGTTTGAGCCCTGCATCAGGCTCTGTGCTGACAGCCCAGAGCCTGGAGCCTGCTTTGGATTCTGTGTCTCCCTTTCTCTCTGCCCCTCCTCAGCTTGTACTCTGTCTCTCCCTGTCTCTCAAAAATGAATGAATGTTAAAAAAAATTTAATGTATTACTTTGGGATTGGAGGGGAAGATCACAGAGTAGGAAAATCCTGAGCCCACCAACTTCCATGGACATATCAAGGCTGCAAGCACATATAGAGCAACTCTCTCAGAGAATGACCTGGAGACTAGCAGCCAAAGATATAATTAAAGAGCCACACTGAGAAGGGCAGGAGGGAAAGTGATGCGGTCTGGTTGGAAACCAAACGTTGGTGTGGTGACCTGCAAGGAAGAAGGATAACACGGGCACTGAAGTCCTTCCAGAGAAGTGAGGGGTTCAAGTCCCATATCGGGCACCCTGTGAATCTGCACTGGGGAGAGAAGTCCCATAACATCTGGCTTTGAAAGTAAGTGGGGCTTAACTCTGGGAGAATTGGAGGGTTATAGGAAACTGAAACTCCACTCTTAAAGGGCCCACAAACAATCTCTCTTGCTCCAAGACCCAGCACAGAGATAGCTGTTTGAAAATCATGTAGCGTATAAGTGAAGGATATTTATTGATTAATTTTAGGTGTGTGCTCACAGGGCAAGGATCTGTAGGAACCTTGTCCAGGAAAAGAAGCACAGAAGGCACCATTTTTCTTGCCCTCCTTCAGCCTAGTTGGCTTGATGCTGGCAGGTGCCAGTTCTGACACTCTCCATCTACCTTGCTAGTACAAATTGCCTGTCCCTGTGTTCCCCCCGCAGACCCACAATGCCCAATCTGCCCCACCAGGTGTTCCCCCCAAGTGGCTGCACCCTCAATCATCACAGCAAGCAGGCAGCCTCAGCTGGGACTGGTGCCTTGAAAAGTGACTCCTGTCCTGGGAGGCAGGGGGGCCAGACCTGCCCACCAACACACCTGCAATGGTTACAGCCAGGCCTTGCAGCCAGCTACACCCAGGACCAGCCACACTCACCAGCATGCTCAAAGCAGTTGCAGCCCAAGCAACAGGAGGGCACATGCAGCCTACACAGGAAATACCCCTACAGTGCCTGGTTCTGATGACCAGGAGGGACTGCATTTCTGGGCCCCACAATATGACTTCTATATAAGACTACTACCTTCAAGAATAGGAAGTATAGCTGATAACAGACAGACAAAATGAGAAGACAAAGAAATATGTTCCAATGAAAGAACAAGATAAAACCTCAGAAAGAGAACTAAACAAAAAGGAGATAAGCAATCTACGTGATAAAGAGTTCAAAGTAATGGTCATAAAGATGTTCAATGAACTTAGAACTTCAACAAAGAGATGGAAAATAAAAGATAGATAGAACCAATCAGAGCTAAAGAATACAATAAATGAGAGTGCTGCCAACACCCTGGAGGAGAAGCAGAGGTCATTACTGAATCTGAAATATTTAAAGTGGATACAAAATTGAATTTGAAATATTTAAAGTGGATACAAAACTGTTTCAGCAATGCAATTAAGTGTGTTGTTGTGGGCAATGGTGCCTTTGCTAAAACATGTCTCCTGATATCCTACACAGCAAATTACCATCAGAGTATGTACCGACTGTTTTTGACAACTATGCAATCACAGTTATGACTGGTGGAGAGCCATATACTCTCGGACTTTTTGATACTATAGGGCAAGAGGATTATGACAGATTACAACCGATGAGTTATCCACAAACAGATGTATTTCTAGTCTGTTTTTCAGGGGTCTCTCCATCCTCATTTGAAAATGTGAAGGAGAATTGGGTGCCTAAGATAACTCACCACTGTCCGAAGGCTCCTTTCTTGCTTGTTGGGACCCAAAGCGATCTCTGAGATGACCCCTCTTCGATTGAGAAACTTGTCAAAAGCAAACAGAAGCCTACCACTCCAGAGACTGCTGAAAAGCTGGCCCGTGACCTGAAGGCAGTCAAGTATGTGCAGTGTTCTGCACTCACACAGAAAGGCCTAAAGAATGTATTTGATGAAGCAATATTGGCTACACTGGACCCTCCAGAACCGAAGAAGACCCACACGTGTGTGCTGCTATGAACATCTCCCGAGCCCTTTCCATGCAGCTGGTGTCAAGCATCGTACTAAAAGCAATGTTAAATCAAACTAAAGATCAAAAATTAAAATTCGTTTTTGCAATAATGACAAATGCCCTGCACCTACCCACATGCACTCGTGTGAGACAAGGCCCATAGGTATGGTCCCTTTCCCCCTCTCAGTACTAGTTAATTTGAGTAATTGTGTATTGTTAGAAAAGTGGTTAGTACTAGTTTTTGTTTTGTTGTTTCAAAAAAAATTTTTTTTTTTTGTTTAAAAGCAAGGCATGCTTGTGATGACTCTGTAAAAGACTAATTTGGTTGTTGGGAGCTGCTTCCAGGGCTCCATTCACTCTGCAGAATAATCTGGGACATTTAGGGGTTTTTTTGTTTTTGTTTTGGGGGGGGGTGTATGTGTGGGGTTTGTTTTCATTTAGTCATGTTTTTTAAATTCAATAACCATTTTACAGCCCTTAAGGGGAAGAGGACAGAATAACTCCACATTCCACTTCCTAGATCTAGTTTAGAACACTTGTCCCCCACCTGGTGCTCTTAGGAAGAAGTATAGTAAATAACTCATTTAATAACATACTCCTTTTTGAAAGTTGCCTTTTCTCTCTACCCTTTTTTTTTTTAGGGGCAGGTAAGCTAGTTTATTAAATGTTATATGGACACATACTTGTACATTGATTCTTATTTGACACTAACTTATGATGAAATTCTTATTCTATGTATCAGTATAATTTGTGATGTGTTAGTAACATTGAAGTGGAGACTATAATACTGTTTATCAGTACTTGAATTTGTTATAACATTTTTCATTACTCTTTTCCCTTATCTTCTTTTTTTTAATATGAAATTTATTGTCAAATTGGTTTCGATACAACACCCTGTGCTCATCCCAACAGGTGCCCTCCTCAATACCCATCACCCACCCTCCCCTCTCTCCCACCCCCCATCAACCCTCAGTTTATTCTCAGTTTTTAAGAGTCTCTTATGGTTTGGCTCTCTCCCTCTCTAACTTTTTTTTTTTCCCTTCTCCTCCCCCATGGTCTTCTGTTAAGTTTCTCAGGATCCACACAAGAGTGAAAATACATGGTAGCTGTCTTTCTCTGTATGACTTATTTCACTTAGTATAACACTCTCCAGTTCCATCCACGTTGCTACAAAAGGCCATATTTCACTCTTTCTCATTGCCAAGTAGTATTCCATTGTGTATATAAACCACAATTTCTTTATCCATTCATCAGTTGATGGACATTTAGGCTCTTTCCATAATTTGGCTATTGTTGAAAGTGCTGCTATAAACATTGGGGTACAAGTGCCCCTATGCATCAGCATTCCTGTATCCCTTGGGTAAATTCCTAGCAGTGCTATTGCTGGGTCATAGGGTAGATCTATTTTTAATTTTTTGAGGAACCTCCACACTATTTTCCAGAGAGGCTGCACCAGTTTGCATTCCTACCAATAGTGAAAGAGAGTTCCCATTTCTCCACAACCTCTCCAGCATCTATAGTCTCCTGATTTGTTCATTTTGGCCACTCTGACTGGTGTGAGGTGATAGCTCAGTGTGGTTTTGATTTGTATTTCCCTGATGAGGAGTGACATTGAGCATCTTTTCATGTGCCTGTTGGCCATATGGATGTCTTCTTTAGAGAAGTGTCTATTCATATCTTCTGCCCATTTCTTCACTGGATTCTTTGTTTTTCACGTGTGGAGTTTGGTGAGTTCTTTATAGATTTTGGATACTAGCCCTTTGTCCCATATGTCATTTGCAAATATCTTTTCCCATTCCGTCGGTTGCCTTTTAGTTTTGTTGATTGTTTCCTTTGCAGTGCAGAAGCTTTTTATCTTCATGAGGTCCCAATAGTTCATTCTTGCTTTTAATTCCCTTGCCTTTGGAGATGTGTCAAGTAAGAAATTGCTGTGGCTGAGGTCAGAGAGGTTTTTTCCTGCTTCTCCTCTAGGGTTTTGATGGTTTCCTGTCTCACATTCAGGTCCTTCATCCATTTTGAGTTTATTTTTGTGTATGAAAGTGGTGTAAGAAAGTGGTCTATTTTGTGTAAGAAAGTGGTCTAGTTTCATTCTTCTGCATGTTGCTGTCCAGTTCTCCCAGGACCATTTGTTAAAGAGACTGTCTTTTTTCCAATGGATATTCTTTCCTGCTTTGTCAAAGATTAGTTGGCCATACTTTTGTGGGACCAATTCTGGAGTCTCTATTCTATTCCATTGGTCTATGTGTCTGTTTTTGTGCCAATACCATGCTGTCTTGATGATTACAGCTTTGTAGTAGAGGCTAAAGTCTGGGATTGTGATGCCTCCCACTTTGGTCTTCTTCTTCAATATTACTTTGGCTATTTGGGGTCTTTTGTGGTTCCATACAAATTTTAGGATTGGTTGTTCTAGCTTCGAGAAGAATGCTGGTGCAGTTTTGGTTGGGATTGCATTGAATGTGTAGATTGCTTTGGGTAGTATTGACATTTTAACAGTATTTATTCTACCAATCCATGAACACGGAATGTTTTTCCATTTCTTTGTATCTTCTTCAATTTCCTTCATAAGCTTTCTATAGTTTTCAGCATACAGATCTTTTACATCTTTGGCTAGGTTTATTCCTAGGTATTTTATGATTCTCGGGCAATTGTGAATGGGATCAGTTTCTATATTTGTCTATATTTGTCTTTCTGTTGCTTCCTTTCTGTTGTTTCATTATTAGTGTATAAGAATGCAATTGATTTCTGTACATTGATTTTGTATCTTGCGACTTTGCTGAATTCATGTATCTGTTCTAGCAGACTTTTGGTGGAGTCTATCAGGTTTTCCATGTATAATATCATGTCATCTACAAAAAGTGAAAGCTTGACTTCTCTTTGCCAATTTTGATGCCTTTGATTTCCTTTTATTGTCTGATAGTTGTTGATCATCTCAACAAGTGCAGAAAAAGCATTTGACAAAATTCAACATCCATTCCCCATAAAAACTCTCAACAAAACAAGTATTGAGGGAACATAACTCAACATAATAAAGCCACATATGACAACCCCACTGAACATCATACTTAATGGTGAAAAGCTGAAAGCTTTCCTCTAAGATCAGGAAAAAGACAAGGATGCCCACTCTGACCACTTTTATTCAACATAGTACTAGAAGTCCTAGCCAGAGCAATCAGAGAAGAAAAAGAAAGAAAAAGCATCCAAATTGATAAGGAAGAACTAAAACTGTCTATTTGCAGATGACATAATACTATGCATAGAAAACCCGAAAGACCCCTCCAAAAACTATGAGAACTAATAAATGAATTCAGTAAAGTCACAGGCTACAAAATTATATACAGAAATCGATTGTGTTTCTATATACTAATAATGAAGTAGCAGAAAGATAAATTTAGAAAACAATCCCATTTACAACTGCACCAAAAAGAATAAAATATAAAATACCTAGGAATAAGTTTAACCAAGGAGGTGAAATACCTATCCTCTGAAAATTATAAGACACTGATGAAAGAAATTGAAGATGACACAAATGGAAAGATATATTGTGCTCATAATTCAAAGAATTAATATTGTTAAAAGATCCATACTACCCAAAGCAATCTATAAATTCAATGCAATATCTATCAAAATACCAATAGCATTTTTTATAGAACTAGAACAAATAATCCTAAAATTTGTATGGAACTACAAAAGATCCTGAATAGCCAAAGAAATCTTGAGAAAGAACAAAGCTGGAGATATCACAATCCCAGTTTTCAAACTATACTACAAAGCTACATTAATCAAAACAGTATGATACTGGCACAGAAAATAGACATATAGATCAATGGAACAGCATAGAGAGTCCAGAGATAAATCCTGGCATATATGGTCAATTAATCTATGATGATTAATTGAAGGCAAGCATATACAATGGAGAAAAGATAGTCTCTTCAATAAATGGTGCTAGGAAAACTAGACAGCTAACATGCAAAAGACTGAAACTGGGCTATACCATACACAGATAAAGTCAAAATGGATTAAAGACCTAAATGTAATACCTGAAATCATAAAACTCCTCAAACAAAACATAGGCAGTAAACTCTTGAACATCAGTCTTAGCAATATGTTTTTTTTATCTGTCTTCTCAGGCAAGGGCAATAAAAGCAAAAATAAACAATTGGGACTATATCCAACTAAAAAGCTTCACAGTGAAGGAAACCATCACCAAAATGAAACAAAAACCTGTTAAATGGGAGAAGATATTTGCAAATGATACGAGGTTACTATCCAAAATATATGAAGAACTCATATAACTCAACACCAAACAGAAAAAAAAGAAAAAACAAATAATCGAATTAAAAAATGGGCATAGAAGGTGAATAGACGTTTTTCCAAAGAAGATATACAGATGGACTACAGACACATGAAGAGATGCTCAATATCACTGGGGCACCTGGGTGGCTCAGTTGTTTGGGCATCTGACTTCGGCTCAGGTCATGATCTCACGGTTCATGAGTTTAAGCCCTGCATAAGGCTCTGTGCTGACAGCTTGGAGCCTGGAGCCTGCTTAGGATTCTGTGTCTCCCTCTCTCTCTGCCCCTTCCCTGCTCATGCTCTGTCTCTCTCTCTTCAAAAATAAATAAACATTAAATTTTAAAAAAAGATGCTCAATATCATTAATCACCAGAGGAATCCAAATCAAAACCTCAATGAGATATCACTCCACACCTGTCAGAATGACTAGTACAAAAAAGACAAGAAATAACAAGTGTTGGTGAAGAAGTGGATAAAAGGAAACCCTCATGTGCTACTGGTGATAATGTGAATTGGTGCAGCAACACCAGTATGGAGGTTCTTCAAAATATTGAAAATAGAAACACCACATGATCCAGCAATTCCACTTTTGAGCATTTACCCAAACAAAACAAAAACATTAAACATTTATTATTGTTTTTGAGAGAGAGAGCATGCACAAGCAGGGGAGGGGCAAAGAGAGAGGGAGAGAGAGAATCTTAAGCAGGCCTTGTGCTGTTAGCATGGAGCCTGCTGCGGGGCCAAACCCATGAACTCAGATATCATGACCTGAGCTGAAACCAAGAGTCGGATGCTTAACTGACTGAGCAACCCAGGCACCCCGCAAAAACATTAATTTTATTAAAAAGATATGTTCACTCTTATGTTCATTGGAGCATTACTTACAAAAGCCAAGATATGGAAGCAACTTAAGAGTCCATTAATAGATTAATGGATAAAGAAGATGTGATATCTATCTATATCTATATCTATATCTATATCTATATCTATATCTATATCTATATCTATATCATCTATATCTATATCTATAGATATTGTGACAACATGAATGAACTTAGAGGATATTATGCTAAATGAAAAAATCAGACAGAGAAAGACAAATACTGTATGATTTCACTTATATGTGGAATATAAAAAATTAAATGAACAAACAGGGGTGCCTGGGTGGCTCAGTTGGTTGAAAGTCCAACTCTTGATTTCACCTCAGGTCATGATCCCAGGGTTCTGGGATTGAGCCCTGTCTCCGGCCACACTAAGTGTGGAGCCTGCTTAAGGTTCTCTCTGTCTCCTTCTACCCTGCTCTCCCCTATTTGTGTGCACTCTTTCTCTCTAAACAATTTAAAAGAGAAAAAAAAAAAAAAACCCGAACAAACAAAACAAAATAGAAACAGACTTACAGATACAGAAAATCATCTGGTGGTTGCCAGAGGGGAGAAAGATGAAGGGATGGGTAAAATAGAGGAAAGGGATTAAAAGGTACAAACTTCCAGTTATAAAATAAATAAGATATGGGGATGCAATGTACAGCACAGGAAATACAGTTAATAGTATATAACAACTTTGTATGGTGACAGATGGTAGCCAGATTTACCGTGATCACTTTACAATGTATACAAATATTCAATCACTATGTTGTATACCTGAACCTAATATAATATGTATGTCAACTATATTCCAATTAAAAAACATGTTTTAATGTATTACTTTGGGCTACCAGCTCAAAATGGCAGGCTGCACCTACTTGTCCACCTTGTCAAAATCCTAATTTTATAAAATGGGGTGCCTGGGTGGCTCAGTCAGTTAAGTGTCTGACCTTGGCTCAGGTCACGATCTCACAGTTCATGAGTTGGAGCCCCGCATCGGGCTCTGTACTGTCAGTGCAAAGCCTGCTTCGGATCCTCTGTCCTCCTCTCTCTCTGCCCCTCCCCGACTCGCACTCTCTGTTTCTCTCTCTCAGAAATATATAAACATTAAAACAATTTTCATAAAGTATATATACCAAAGAATAAATCCATAACTGTGCTATAACATAGGGAATAGCTAGCAGTGGACCAAAAACATTAGGGACTTTTGCATGATAATAAAGAAAATGGGATTTAGTGGTATAGAAACCAAACAGCTGAAAAATCTGTAGTGCAACAGTAGAAAAACAGAAGATTGCTGAAGTGTTCAGTCTTGACAAAATTCTGTAATGACTCTAAATTTAAAGTCACTTATACTCACAGAAGAATGAAGCTAAAGAAAGGTCAGTTGAGTATCAATTGAGAGATTGGCAAAGATGGACCAATTCAGGCTTATTTTTCACTCAGACTCCAGATCAAGGTAGTTAGCATTCTTTATTGTCTTTCTTTGCCACTCCTTCACCAAAATTGTAGTTCTTCAAATACCCCAAACTTTATTGAAAAGTCTCAGGTCCAACTCCTTATGTTGGTGCAGGTCTAAGGATTGTTAAATCTGAGTTTTCCTGAGTCTTAGTAACTCTAACCTACCTCAATGCTTTTCTGTTCTATATTCTTTTTTTTTGACTTAGGAATTTCTCTTTACTTTCTTGTACACTCAGGTATGCATTTCAAAGGATGTCTGTTACATCTTAATTGGCATTTCTGTGTGTTTTATAGTGGTGAGTTTTCCAGGATAAATGGTTCACAGTATTGCCAGAAATGGAACTTAAGAGTATATCTTTAAGCATTTTTTTTTTTTAAAGAAAGGCTGAATAGGGAGTATATTCCATTGGAATAATTTCACTTCCAGGAATAACGGCCCTATTTTGTCCTGACATTTGAATAAAAGTTTGTGTAGACTTCAAATTTTAGGTTCCAAACATTTTCCTCTCAGTACTTTATGGACATTTTCTATTATTTGCATTTAGTGTTGCAGAAGAGAAATCCAATGCCAGTTTGATTCTCATTTCTTTTAGGAAATCTAAATGATCATATAACTATTCAAGAAGTAAATCAGTACTTCCAGATAATACAAAATCAGAAAATAAAGCATCAATTCTAGAAGGTATACTGGTGAGTTTGACCAAATTACTCAAGGAACAGATAATTCTATTATTTTTTCACAGTCTCAGAGAAGAGATAAAGAAGGCACACTCCCCAATTAATTTTATGCAGTTAGTATTACTTAAATAAGAAAACCAGACAAGGATAGCTTTAGGGAAAAAAAAAAAGAAAAGCAATCTCAGTCATGAACATAGAGGTTGAATCCTAAATAAAATATTACCAAACCAAATCTAGCAGTACATAATTAATATATCATGATCAAGATGGATTAGTTGCAGGAAAAGAAGGTTGGTTTAACATTAAATAACCTAGAAAAATCCTTGCACGTGTGTACTAGGAAACATGTGAAAGAATGTTCATAGTAGCATTGGTTGTATGGCAAAACACCAAAACAGTCCAATTGGCTATCAATAGTAAAATGGGTAAATAAATTTTCATCAATAGAATATTATACAGAAGTTAAAACAAATGATCTTTAGTTCTGTGTATCAACACAGATGAATCTCAAAAATTATGCTGACCAAAGAAAGCAAGTCATAAATACATAAAATATAATTTTGCTCATATAAACATCAAAATAGGCCACAAAGGAAATGATTAACACAAAATTCAGGATAGTAATCATCTCAGGAATATCGGGAGGGGCATATAGGTGGTAGAGTGTATGTATATAGATGATTTCTGGGGTAGCTGGCAAGGTTCTCCTTTCATGGCTCTTCATCTATTAAATCAATATGCTATACATTTATTTCATGCTGCTTTCTGTATGTTATGCTTAAAAACTTCTTAAGTTTTAAAAAATTAAGAAATTTTGCTCATTAAAAGATATCATTAAGAAAGTGAAAAGGTGGGGTGCTTGGGTGGCTCAGTAGATTAAACATCCAACTCTTGGTTTTGGCTCAGGTCATGATCTCATGGTTTGTGGGATCAAACCACACGTTGGGCTTTGCACTGCACTGACAGTGTGGAGCCTGCATGGGATTCTCTGTCTCCCTCTCTCTCTCTCTGTCCCTCCCTAACTTGTACTCTTTCTCTCAAAATAAATAAACAATAAAAAAAATCCTTTAAGAAGAAAGAAAGAAAGTGAAAAGGCAAGCCACAGAGTGGAAACAGATATGTGTGATATATGTATCTAATGAGGAACTCATATTTATAATATGTGAAGAACTCTTATGAATAAATAAAAAAGACACTAAATACACACTTCACCAAAAGGGGAGATGAAAATGGACAATTAACATTTGAAAATGGGCCCAATATCCATAGTCATAAGGCAAATATAGATTAAAGCCACAGTGTAATACAGGTACATACCCACCAGTATGGCTAAAGTGAATATGCTAAGTCTTCACAGCACTGGTGGCCGTGTAAATCGATACTGCCACTTAGAAAACAGTGTGTCAGTATCTACTAAGGTGAATGTATGCCAATCCTATGACCCACTCCCACTCTTAGGTATATAACAAGAAAAAATATACATATATATATATACATATATATATACATATATATATATATGTATATTTACATATGAGCAGGAATGTTCTCAGCATCACTGTTTATAATAGCCTCAAACTGGTAACTACCCAAAGGTCTATCAATAGTAGAATGGAGGAATAAATTATGGTATATTCGTGCAATGTAGTACTATACAGCCATGAGGATGGATGGACTACAATTACATAGAACAATACGTATAAATCTCACAAATGTAAGGTTGACAAAAGAAGTCAACAACAAAAGAGTACATAGTACATGGTTGAATTTGTATAAAATTCAAAAACAGGAAAAACTAATGAATAGTGTTGGAAGTCAAGACAGGGGTCAACCTTGTTGTTGATGAGGGATAGTACTTGAAGCAGGCCTCTGGGGGACTTCTGAAATGGTGGTAGTTTTCTGTTTCCTGATCAGGGCCATGATTACACAGATGTGCTCATTTTGTGAGAAGTCACTGAGTTTTATGCATGATTCTGCATTTTTCTGTATATATGTTATTTCTATAATGTGTTCTTTAAAAAGGAGGGGAAAGGCCTGGATGATATTATGGTTGATGATATTATGTCACTGAGGAATCTGATTGACCTTCCAATTCTTTGTACATGACTTGTAAAAAACAAAACAAAACAAAACAAAAAGGAAGTAACTAGTAGAATGGAAATTGAAAGTAAAACTTTTAAACAACACATGGGGAAAGTGGGTGGAGGGGTATACAAGTAGAAACATTCTTTGGTTGAATACTCTTGATTTTTCTGTCTTAGTTCTCTATTATATTTTAAATAGAGCTGGGAGTAGGAATAAATGATAATGTTTGAAAACAATGAATTTATCAGATCACTTTCAAAGAGGAGGCTGGTGCTTTTATTCTGGCTGCACCAATTCTCAGCTCCTTTAGGAATACAGCCCACTAGGGGTACGTGGGTGGCTCAGTTGGTTAAGCGTTTGACTTAGGCTCAGGGGATGATCTCACAGCTCAGCAAGTGGGTTCCATCCCTGCATTGCGCTCTGCAGACAGCTCAAAGCCTGGAGCCTGTTTCAGATTCTGTGTCTCCCTCTCTCTCTCTGCCCCTCCCCCACTCACACTCTGTCTATCTCTCAAAAATAAATATTAAAAAAAAAAAAAAAAAGGAATGGAGCCCACTGTCCTGGAGTGCTGAAATGGGCAGCAAGAAAGATAAATTCACTTTAGCTGTTTTTTTTTTTTTCCAAAGGTATCTTCCAGCCCCTCCTCCAACATCGACCCAGGCAACTATGGTGAAGTGCATGATCTGATCACCCAGATACCCTCTCAAGTGCAGATACAAGATATTACTAAGGAGCTACACTGCCCACTGTGTAATGATTGGTTCCGTGATCCATTGATGCTAAGCTGTGGCCACAACTTCTGCCAGGCTTGTATCCAAAACTTTTGGAAGCAGCAAACAAAGGAAACATTCTGTCCTGAGTGTAAGATGCTATGTCAATATAGCAACTGTACATTCAACCTTGTGCTAGAGAAGCTGGTAGAGAAGATTAAGAAGCTACCCTTACTCAAGGGCCATCCACAGTGCCCAGAGCATGGAGAGAACCTGAAACTATTCAGTAAGCCAGATGGGAAACTGATCTGCTTTCAATGCAAAGATGCTCGGTTGTCTGTGGGGCAGTCTAAAGATTTCCTGCAGATCTCTGATGCTGTCACTTTCTTCATGGTGGGTGAGCCCTGGGCCTTGAATAATGCCTTAGGAAAGCTGGGAAAAATCTTTTGTAGGGTTTCTTCTTTCTTTCAGCCCCACCCCTCTATTCAGATGATTATTAGTAAGCTTAGAAAATACAACATATCTTGCAACGTTCTTTCTCTAGAGTTGCTGATGATAGGAAACAACAGTGGAATAGCTCTAAGCCTACTCCCCCCTCCCCCAATCAAATATTTACTTACACTCTGCAATGACAGCACTCTACTAGACACTGGGTAGAATGTGGATGTACAAGATATTGCTCTTGTTATAAAAGTCTTGAAATTTAGGCAAGTTCAAAATGAATAAAACAACAGAAGCAAGATATTCTACTATTGAGAGCTAAATTTCATTACATTTGTAATATTCATAAATATTTAGAATTTCAGAGAAGATTAGAGAAAACTGAAATAGGGGATGTGTGGTGAAGGAAAGCTTGAATTGGGAAATCATTTGCATTTTAATGGGCAGAAATGGGAAATGAGTGCTCTAAGTGATAATAATGTAAGTAAAAGTAGAGACAGTGAGAACAGTATAACTAGAGTAGAAAATGTGGAGTTCTATTACCTTCTTCAACCCCCTACAGTAAGCTAATAAGAGCACAAAACTAAATTTTTCTGCTGCTTGTTATATTCTTCACAATTCTTAGAAGAGACAGGAATTGTAGTTCAGGGTAAAGGAAAGATTTTTGCAGCAAGAGCTTGCTTTTTTTTTTTTTTTTTTTCTTCTCACACTCTGGGGCTTTAGGAGAGATGTCCCTATGGTCCTTCATCTCCCAAGTTAGTGTGGATTAAGTCTGTGTGGTATTCCCAGGAGGAGCTCACCATCCACCAGGGTCAACTGGAGACAACACTGAAGGAACTTCAGTCTCTGAAGAATATGCAGAAAGATGCTATTGCTGCTTACAAGGTGAGAAGCAGGGCAGAGGGGCTATGAGATAGACCTGGAACACTTTCCTTGTAACTTCAGCCATGTGAGTGTAAAGGATACACTAAATGGCACCTGGGCTATAGCATTAGAAAATGGACACTGTAGGATGGAAGGAAATACAGCAGTGAAGTAAGTTCTCAATGGTTCTTCAACAGAGAGAGCACACTGAACTTTCCCATTATATGCTGATCCTTCTTATGTCCCCATCGCTAGGTGATTGTTCTGGGTTTGTGATGTGTCTGGTCTTTCCCTTTATATATGGCAAAATAAGGAATTTATCAGAAAAATGCACTAAGGATTGCTATGTCCAAAGAAATACCTTTCTTTTGAGTTTACAATCAGGCTACCTCTGATTGAAGGTCTCTTGGATTGCTGGTTTTTATCATCTGATTTGATCTTTCCTAGCTCCCCTCAAACTAAATAAATAAACTATTGCTGTTTTATATATACAGGGGATCTAGGACAATTAATAGTTAGAAACTTGGCAAAGCAGTCCCTGGGTTATGGGGCTAAACTGGGAGTTCTGTTTCTTCATTAATTATTCTATGGAGGAGGGTATTCTCTGGCATTTGGCATTGTACAGAAATATGCACAATGAGAGAAAGAAGAAGGATAGATGGAAATAATGTCTCCAGAGAATGTTGTTTCTGTTGTAAGAGTTTCCAGTTCAGCTATTACAGTCAACATTCATTCATTAAAAAAAAAAATTATTGAGTGGGTAAGGCATTATACTAGATACTATATTACACTAGGGTGGGAAACAGATTAATGGGATTGAGTGATCCCATCAATAGCAATAAAATGACAACTGTGATAATTACTATGAATGAAGGTAAAGCGTGCTACAAGAGCATATACATGAAGAACTAATTTAGGCTAGGGAAAGGGTATTCTCTGAAGAAATCACGTATTAAAAACTGAGAACCAGGGGCACCTGGGTGGCTCAGTCAGTTAAGTGTCCGACTTCAGCTCAGGTCATGAGCTCACTATTTGTGAGTTTGAGTCCCACATTGGGCTCTGTGCTGACAGCTCAGAGCCTGGAGCCTCCTTCAGATTCTGTGTCTCCCCCTCTCTCTGCCCCTCCCATGCTCATGCTCTGTCTTTCTCTGTCTCTCAATAATAAATAAACATTAAAAAAATTTTTTTAATTGAGAACTGAAGGATAAGTAACTTAGCCAAGGGAACTGATTGAGAGGAATATGAAGGAAGTGACCTGGAGAAGAATGTTCTATGAAGAGCAAAGAACATATGGAAAAGTCCTGATAGGAAACTAGTTGCTATGTTAAATAGAGAGAAGCTAATAAAATTAGATCATGGTAAGCAAAATGAGATTGAAGAGGTGGATATGGGCCCAATTATGTGGGCCCTTGGAGATAAATTAGGAATTTTGAACTTCATCCTATGAATAATGAGAAGGCATTAAAGGGTTTAGATAGGACATGATTTCATCTTATTTTGAAAATATCAGTCCAGTGGCTGTGAGAAGAGAGACAATGACAGGATAATGGTTAGAAGGCTACTGCAGTAATCCCAGAGAATATGAGAGTGGCTTGGACAAGAGAAGCAGTGGAGATAGAAATAAACAGCTTTGGCATATACTTTGGAGATTGAAAAAAAAACAAAAACCTGGATGTGGTGACTGATTAGATGTGAGGGGTGAGTGGAAATGTCAAATAGGTAGTTGGATACAGGAATCTAGACCTTGGAAGTTGGTCTAGGATGGAAATAAGAAGTCAGCATACAGACTGATTTAAATCTGTGTGAGAAGAGGAGATTACCTAGAAAGAGAATGTAGAATGAGAAGGGGAAAGAGCCCAGGAAAAAAAAATCAAATAACTCTAATATTCAGAGCTTGGTTAGAGGATACAAAACCAACAAATAAGACTGAGAATTGTAGTGAAATAGGCAAAAGGAAGACTGGAGATGTGTGAGCTAGAGGATAGAGTGAATTTTAAGTGTGCCATTATAATGATGGACCATAGAATCCAACCTGGACAAAAGGGGACATGGAGACAGAGAAGATGATGAACAGAAATGGAGGGGGTCAATGAATAAGAGGTTTCAATGATACCCAATAATTGTTTCTATAGAGGTATCTGACTAAGTGAGCATAAGTTAATTTTGGGGTTCCTGGGTATTTCAGTTGGTTAAGCGTCGACTCTTGATTTTGGCTCAGGTCATGACCTCATGGTTTGTCAGCTGAAGCCCCACATTAGGCTTTGTGCTGCCAACATGTGGAGCCTGCTTGGAATTCTCTCTCTCCTCTCTCTCTGTCCCTTCCCCTGCTCGTGATCGTGCACACGCTTTCTCTCTCAAAATAAATAAATAAACTTAAAAAAAATTTTTTTTAAAAGAAGTTAATTTTGGAGGTAGTGAAATGGCTGGGGATGATAAAGTTCTGTGTGATTAAAAGAATGAGTAGATACAGGGGAGATCACTAGAAATGATGAGGATAAGGATCTGAGAAGCCTGGATGTCAGATGGTTCACCGCTCAAGATGTTGCAGTTACCTGAGAAAAAGGGTGTTAAGCGTAGCAGTTATCAATTTCAGGGCTTCAGACATTGTCCATCTCCTGCTTCTTCTATGTTGTCTTCGTAGCAGAAGTGGCATCCACCCTCCCCCCAGCTCTGATTTCTAGATAAGAATAGTTCTTTCAGTCTCGTTATGGCACCAGTCTGACAGCATCACTTGGTAGACACTGGTTTGTACTTCTGGGTAGGAAAGTACTATCATTCATTGCAGGATGTTTAACTAATTAATTAATCCCACAGCCTTATATGGCATTGGTTACCACCTCAGTACTGTAATAGGAACCTAAAGACCACTTTTGATGATTTCCTTCCTAAACTATTAAACTGACAGAAAAACAAAGTAAATCTCCCAAAGGATTCCTATTAGTATGGTTAAGTGATGATACTCAAGAGTCATTTTTATGCATTTTCCTGTTATGGTATTTCCCGCATTGTGTGAGTATTGATGGTGTGGGCCCCCATCCCCAAGAGCTAGTCTCAGTAATTATCATGGTGATGATCATGGAGGTTTCCAGGAAAACAAGCTACATCTGCAGCAACACATCTCCTTGGAGTTTCTAAAGCTACATCAGTTCCTGCACAGCAAAGAAAAGAACATTTTAAATGAGCTCCGAGAAGAGGGGAAAGCCTTGAACGAGGATATGGAGCTGAATCTGAACCAGCTTCAGGAACAGTGTCTCCTAGCCAAGGAGATGTTGGTGAGCATCCAGGCACGGATGGAACAGCAGGATCCCTTCGACTTTCTCAAAGTAAGACTCCATATTAACATAATTATGGGTACACCAGTTAGGGGAAAGAGGGTTGGAAAAGACATAGAAGCAGCTTTTCCCCACCAGGAGGGGAAAAAAAAGAACTGCTGTAGTGCCTTTAAGATTTTCTGGGAGAAATGCAGAAGGCTACTTTTGCCTTACACTCAGTAGAAAGCTTTGCCTTCACCCTCCTAAAAAAAGATAATAAATGCCCTTAGTAATGGTATCTATTAATATTTTAATGTTTCTTCATAAAGAATTTTGAAGATTTGTTTCTCAAAAATAAGAATGTTGAAACTTAGATTGGCTTCCAATTGACCTGTTTGAAAGGTGTTTGCCAATATTTACTATCTGAAGCTTCACCTCCGAAGTGTCATTGATTATCACCTTAGCACTCAGAAGTTTACTTTGCCAGAATAAGAGAAAGTGGCTTTGGGTCTGGAAAACCTACACTATTTTTCTCCTGAGACCATTTGGCAGTATAGGTAGAAATAGCCTAGCTATTAATTTCTCCCCTTGTTTCATGTAAAAGGCAACACTAGAAAATCAGAATAAGATAAGGCCAGTTTATCCTGGGTTAGATGAAGGATACCGATCAGAAAAGATATATGGAGGTTGGGATGAATTGGAATGGCAACATCTGCACAGAATCTCAGTATTGATGATAAAATTCTGGTGGTGGCCAGTATCACCAAAGAAATTTCTGGAGTTGATGAGCAAGCATCTAATTTCTTTATTGCTCCTTTTCTCTTCTAGGATATCACATCTCTCTTGGATAGGTAAGTGTTTCTAAATTTTTTTTTTTTTCAATGTTTTTTATTTATTTTTGGGACAGAGAGAGACAGAGCATGAAAGGGGGAGGGGCAGAGAGAGAGGGAGACACAGAATCGGAAACAGGCTCCAGGCTCTGAGCCATCAGCCCAGAGCCTGACGCGGGGCTCGAACTCACGGACCGCGAGATCGTGACCTGGCTGAAGTCGGAGGCTTAACCGACTGCGCCACCCAGGCGCCCCGGATAGGTAAGTGTTTCTATATGGTATTAATATCCTTCCTCCAGTTCCTGGAGGATGTCTAAGAATAAGTGATTTATGTCCCCTGCAGCTTGGAACAAGGAACAAAGGTGCTGATACCCAGAGAGCTTATCTCCAGAAAGTTGAACCCGGGCCTGTACAAAGGTCCCATCCAGTACATGATGTGGAGGGAAATGCAATCCTCTCTCTCTCCAGGTATCAGAGGGTTGTAGCTATTGGTTCCTGGGTCTCCTAATCTCTGTTTCTTCTGTGGGAACTCTTCTGTGGCCCTAATTAGTACAGTAAAACCTTGGATTGCAAGTAACTTGTTCAGTGAGTATTCTTCAAGACAAGCAAACATTTCTAATAAATTTTAACTTGATAAACAAGTGATGTCTTGCAATATGAGTAGTACGTGACACCAAATGTCACATGATCATAACTAAACCAATGGTTTCTCTCTCTCTCCTGTGTCTCTCTCTCTGTGGGATTGTGAGCAATTGTCAGTGCAATGCCACATTTCCATGAAATCCTCAAAAGGAGGCAAAAGCAAGTGTTATTGGATAGGTTCCTTATTAAAGTTGCACAAAAAGAAAGACTCCATTGAGCCAATAGATAGCAGTGATTCTGTTAGTGATAGTGAAAGTCGTCCTACACAATAACCCTCCCCTTGTTTCCCTCACACCAGCCATGAAGGTTTTCAAAGGTAAATGCGGGTTAATTTGTTTATTTGTCTTTATGTTTTGTATTTTTTAAGTTTATTTATTTTTCAGAGAGACAGAGACAGTGTGAGTGGGGGAAGGATAGAGAGAGAGGGAGAGAAAGAATCCCAAGCAGGCTCTGCACTGCAAAACAGAGCCCAAAGGGAGAGAGAGAGAGAAAATTCCAAGCAGGCTCCTCCCTGTCAGCACAGAGCCCAATGTGGGGCCCCAACCCACAAACCATGAGATGATGACCTGAGCTGAAGTCAGATGCTTAACTGACTGAGCCACCCAGGCGTCTCCCCACTGGTGTATTTTTAAATTTCAGTTATTGAGTTCTTCATCTCTGATTTTTTATATTTTCTATGTCTTTGTTGAAAGTCTCACTGAGATTCTCCACTCTTAAGTCCAATGAGTATCTTATGACCATTACTTTGAATTCTTTGCCAGGCATATTGTTTATCTCCATTTAATTTAGCTCTTTTGTGGTGATTTTGTCCTGTTCTTTCTTCTTCTTCTTTTTTTCTTTTTAAGTTTTATTTATTTAAGTAATCTCCACACCCAACACAGAGCTTGAGCTCATGACTCCAAGATGAAGAATTGTACATTCTTCTGAATGAGCCAGCCAGGCACCCCTGTCCTATTCTTTCATTTGGGACATATTCCTCTGTCTCCTCATTTTGTCTAACTTTCTGTATTTGTTTCTATGTATTAGTAAAGTTAGTTATGTCTCCTGATCTTGAAAGTAGAGGTCTTCTTCTTAGAAGTCCTGTGGTGGCCTGTAGCACAATATCCCCTGTTTACCAGAAGCAGGAGCTTTAGGGGTGTCTCTATGGGGGTGCACCCCATTATTGTGGCTGAGCCTCATTTGCTTTCAGTTCAGTTGTCTTCATAGGCCCACTTTGCCCATTGTGGGCTGGGTTTGGCCCCTGTGATGTTAAGAGGCCAGTCTGGGGCCATCATGGGCTTGTAGTTGGGCAGTGTCAGCAGTCAGATCAGATGCCTGCCTTCAGCCTGTTTGCCAGGGCTGTGGTTGCACTGAATTTTAGGGTGCTCTCCCTGCCTTGTCCTCTGAGAGGCTTTTGTTGGTGGGTGGGACCTGCAGTCAGGCTAGATGTCTTCTGGGGCTATAGACACACTGATTGACAGGGCATTCTCTGCACTGCCAGTTACAAGGTTTGGCTGCTGGGACTGTAAGTTTACTGGTGTGTGTTGTTATCTTCCAATAAGGGCAATTTTAAATGAGTGGAATTTGGAGCGGGGGTGCCTGGGTGGCTCAGTCAGTTAAGCCTCTGACTCTTGACTTTGGCTTAGGTCATGATCTCATGGTTCATGAATTCGAGCCCTGCATTGGGCTCTGCACTGACAGCGGGGAGCCTGCTTGGGATTCACTGTCTCCTCTTTCTCTGCCCCTCCCCAACTTATGCACGTGCTCTCTCTCTCTCTCAAAAATAAATAAACAAAACAAAACAAAACAAAAAAGGGAAGAAAGAAAAAGAAATAACCTGAAACTTAAAAAAATAAGTAAATAAAAGGGTGGAATGGGTAGAAGTTATACTGTGAAGGGTTCAGGAGGGATTTGGAATGAGGCAGTAGTGAAGGGAATAGATCACTCACTTGCGAAGGTTCACTAAGAAGGGAGGATGTGAACATGGCAGCAGAGTTAAAAGAGGACTTAAAAAAATTATTTATTTTAAGTAATCTCTACACCCAACGTGAGGCTTGAACCCATGACCCTGAGATCAAGAGTTGCATGCTCTTCTGACTGAATCAGCCAGGCACCCCAAAAGAGGACATTTATAAAAAAATTTTTTTAATGTTTATTTATTTTTGAGAGACACAGTAACAGAGTGAGAGCAGGGGAGGGGCAGAGAGAGAGGGAGACACAGAATCCAAAGCAGGCTCCAGGCACTGGGCTATCAGCACAGAGCCCAACATGGGGCTTGAACCCACCAACTGTGAGATCATGACCTGAGCCAAAGCTGGATGCTTAACCGACTGAGCCACCCAGGTGCCCCAAAAGAGGGCTTTCTAAAACAGACTGAGGGAAAACAGCCTAAAGAAAGGCAGAAACAAATGGTGTAAGACAGTGGATAACTGGTGGTAGTAGGGAAGAGTGAGTGAGATCTAGAAAGAGAAGTACTGACTTTCTTCAGTTTCCTCTGAAAATGGAGAGGAGATAAAATAGTAAAGGCAAACAATTTTCATCAGATGGAACTTGCAGTAGACATGGGACGAAATGAGGGATTCCTATAAGATGTACTACAATTTCTCTATGAAGCAGGAGAAGAAGTCATCTGCTGGCAGTGAGGAAGGAACAGATGTTTGAGGAGAGAGCCAAAAGTCTGAAATTGCTGTGAGAAACTGGAGAGAGTTTGATTTAGGAAATACAGTAGTGGTGATGGTCGAGCACAGAGTGGAAATAATGAATCTGTAATAAAATCTACACATGTACAATTTTGTGATTTTCCTTGAGCAGTGGTCAGGAATTGGCATTTGAATTTTGACAGCTGGATAGATCCAGAGTTGGAGAGTTACATGACAAATGCTGCAGATACAAGGTTAAAAATGATAAGGTTATTGGCAATAAAGCTGCCAATACTAAGCAGTTTAGGGAAGGATTTTAAGCCAGAAGGCAGACAGATCAGGATAGTAAGGAGAAATGAGGCACTAGAGTTGTTAATGAAGTCAAGTAATGGTTGTAGGGGGAGATGAGAGTGAGAAAATAAAATATAAGAGAATGGGATATCTGAGTTTAAGATTTTAGAGAATGGAGTCAAAAATCACTAGCAGTAAAGCCATGGATGTACAAGAATGGAAAAATGGCTATATCCAAAGGATAGTGAAATCCCTTGAGATGATGAGCTGGAGTTGGGATAGTGGTGTACAGTTAATCCAAAGCGCAGAGAATATAATCAGGAAGTCTGTACATAACAACATCAAATAGAGATAGAGAGTAATATGAGATGTAATGACAAGAGCCTCAAAAGAAGAGTGATTTTTACATGAGGATAAGGATTAGAGTAAGGATCTAGAAGTGGGGGTGGTGGCTCCTGGATCTCTGGCTCTGAATTTAGAAAACTAATAGTTTCATGGACTTTTCAAGTTGTATTTTTTGGAGAAGAAATAGTCAGGTTTCTGTTAAAGTAAGGAGGTGATAAGAGAATTCTGTAGAATGGGGGTACTGGAGAGTTACTTAGGCAGGGAGTTCTGAAGGGCAGAGTGGAAAGGGTTTGGTTGGAGCAATGGGAGGATGGGTGAAGGTACAGGAAGCAAAGAACAGAATAATGGGGATAAGAGTACATGGAGGGTAAATCATTGGATGAGTCTACCTTATGGGTTTTGGCCAAGGATAACAGGAATATGAAACATGGTGGAATTAGTTAATGTCAAGGATTCAAATGGAACTTTGAAGTTTGTTTATTTATTTAACAAATAGTTACTTGAATACCCAGGAATAGTTCCCAATTTTGAAGGTATGTAAGGAAATAAAACAGATGAAGTCCCACCCTGTGAGAGATTACAGTCTAATGGAGGAAATGGACAATGATAACAGTAAGTAATGTCACACAGCGATAACCATTGTCAAGAAAGTCAAGTAAGGTACATTCAGTAAGTATTTATGAGCAAAAAGTAGGATAGGGTACAGACAGTGATGAATAGATGAACATGCTATTTTAGACAGAAGGGCCAGAAAAAAACCTCTTTGAAGAGGTAACTCCCCCTCCCTATGTTTCACTGTGGATATTTCCAAACATACAGAAAAGCTTAAAGAATTTTATAGTGAACATCACTATACCTACCTAGATTCTATCACTAACATCTTACTGAACTTGCATTAACAAAGGCTGGAATAAGGTGAAGGAGTGAACCACATGGGGAAAGAGTGTTTTCAGACAAGGAAAGAAAGTGTAAAGGCCCTAAAATCTGAATGAGTTTGATACATTCAAGGAACAGCCAAAAGCAAAAGTGATTGGATCAAAGTAAATAAGGGAGATGTGTATTAGGAGATGAGGTCACAGAGGTAGGTAAATCACGTAGGTCCTGTTTGCTCTGTAAGGACTCTGGATTTTATCTTGGGAGTGATGGAAAGTGTAAGAGTTGAGTAGGAGAACTGGATGATCTCATTCATATTTTGGCAGAATAGGTTGCGGATGGGCAAGAGTGGAGACAGGACAGTTAAAAAGCTATTGCAAATAGTTCCAGGCCAGCAGTATTTAAGAAATCATCTGTCTCTATATTCTGAGTAGGCTCAGATTACATTTTAAAGGTGGAGCTGACACAGAATTTACTGTTGGGTTGAATATGGTATGAGAAGAAAAGAGTGAAGGCAAAGCTGACTCCTAGGAATCTTCAGAGCTATGGCAGGTTGAGTTAGCTGGAGGTGTCAGAGGCTTGATGACAAAACCAGACTAGGTTCTAAAAAGGTTGGTAACAAGTCTGGATGGTACTTCCAAAGAAATCCAGTCCTTGCATTGGAAAGAGCAACAACTTAGGGTAAATGGGGATATGGGAGGGAGGGAAGATTCAGCCTATATGAAAAAAGTCAGGATTCTACAAAGTCTCTTGTTGGAAGAGAAATCCTTGGGATGATAAAAAATAAGACTCTGGCTTTTCTGGGAAGAGAGAGCTGGACTGGATTGATCTCACTTCCAAGGATAAATAAATCCATTAACAACAAATGTATGCATGTATGTATCTGTGTCCCTTATGTGAACATATTGTCTTTATGTTTCCTTTATCAAATTTTGCGCCAAGGTTTGATTATCTTACAACTAAAATTTGTGTTTTCTTGCTGACATGCTTCCAACATCTTTTCATTTAGAAATTCCTTTTTATACTGCTGTCCACTTACTTGTCTAAACCAATGCTTATCAAATGGCCTGTGATGAGGACCAGTTTTTTTTAATGTTTATTTATTTTTGAGAGAGAGAGAGAGAGAGAGAGAGCAAGTGGAGGAGGGACCACGAGGATGGGGAACAGAGGATCTGAAGTGGGCTCTGCGCTGACAGCTTCAGCACTGACAGCAACGAGTCCAGGGCTCAAAATCATAAAATGCCAGATCACAACCTTAGCCGAAGTTGGAAACCCAATCAATTGAGCCAGGTGCCCCAGGTGCCCCAAGGACCAGGTTTTAAAATCTCAACCTGTCATAGACTGATGTGTTTGTGGAACCGAGTATAAATTAATTACCTGAAAAAGTGGAATTTAAGAAAATTACGAAGTACAAGACTGGTTGTTTAATTATTAGATTCAACTGACGTAAAATTACTGTCAGATTGCTATGAAAATTTCTAAGAGCTTAACTCTTAATTTCTGTACTCTTTTGTCCCAGACTGGTAACCAAACACTCTGAATAGCAGTGGCATAAACCACTCTACATCTCAAAAGTCCCACTATCTATTAAGCCAAATGTAAACTTCTCACCACTGTCCTCTAAACCCTTACCAGTTAGCTCAGACTTACCTGCCTGTAACAGGCAAGCCCTTACCTTCCCTCCCACATAAGCTACTGTTGTTATTCCTTTCTTGCCTTTGTTTACTCAATACATCCAGAATACATCTCACAGATGTTATATCATAACTGAAATGCTTTTTGTCCTTAGAAAGTTCTCCCAGGACAAACTTACCTAATTTTTATCCCATCAGCATTTGTATTTTCTTACATTTGGTAGAACATATTAATATTATTTGTATTGTTTTCTTTGTTACAGCATAAACTGGTTCAGAGTAAAGTCAGATTTTTACCACAAATTAAAAGATATCTAGAATACAGCCACATGGGTATAAAACAATAAAAAGTATTTAAGTGATTACCTGCCTACGAGTATATGTACATGGGAAGATAAATTACTGGTGTCTGTGTAAATACTGTCTTTTACTTGGGGAATTTATAGTCATCCATTTTCTCCCTATCCCTGCTTTATTTTCTTACTAGGCCTATCTCCATTAACTCTGGACCCTAAAACAGCTCACCCAAATCTGATGCTCTCCAAAAACCGAACCAGTGTGTGGCATGGTGACATTAAGCAGGTAATGCCTGATGATCCAGAGAGGTTTGACTCAAGTGTGGCTGTGCTGGGCTCAAAAGGCTTCACATCTGGGAAGTGGTACTGGGAAGTGGATGTGTCAAAGAAGACAAAATGGACAGTTGGAGTCGTCAGAGAATCCATCATTCGGAAGGGCAGCTGTCCTCTAACTCCTGAGCAAGGATTCTGGCTTTTAAGACTAAGGAACCAAACTGATCTAAAGGCTCTAGATTTGCCGTCATGCAGTCTAAAACTGACTAACAACCTCAATAAGGTGGGAATATACCTGGATTATGAAGGAGGACAGGTGTCCTTCTACAATGCTAAAACCATGACCCACATTTACACCTTCAGTAGCACTTTCATGGAGAAACTTTATCCCTACTTCTGTCCTTGCCTTAATGATGGTGGAGAGAATAAAGAACCATTGCATATCTTACATCCACAGTAATTACTCATACTATTGTGTAAATTCAGAGCGTTATTAAAGAGGTATTGAAATAGTTTACCAGTCTCACTGGTTTCTCTTCCCAATTTATGGGGAACTCTGGAATAATGAAGGAAAGATTCACAAACTAAATTCCATTCTCAGTGTCTTAAGTGGATTTCACTGGAGCTTTTCAAGACGTTATTCTAATTCTCTGGGGTCTTCTATGACAGGAGCCACTCTTCACGAGAATGATCATCACACTATTGTTACTGGGGCAAATTGCAACTTGAGTTTTGATGCTTGGGAACCCTTTTCAAACATGCCCAGAAATTCTATTATGCTGTCATTACTCTCAGCACAAGACTCTTAGTAGATAAATTTTCAGAAATGTCCTCTTCTTCCTATTTAATTATCTTTTAATATACAATTTGCAATACAGTTCTTTTCTAGAACTTGTTACCGTAGTTTTTAAAAAACTGCTCCAGAAATTTATAGAAAAAATAGGAAACGGTCTGGGCTAGTTTATAATCTTGTCTCGAATTCTCTCAAGATAGTTTTTGGTCCAATGAGCCTGACTCTCTTGGTCTCTTTTTCTTGCTTTAATCTATCTTCGGGAGTACTTGTTCCATACTCAAATACATTTAAGTATTTCAGAGTACTTTTGACTATGTCCTTTTCATCATTCCTGCCTATAGTTTATTTATTTATTATTATTTTTTAATGTTTATTTACTTATTTTGAGAGAGAGCGAGCAAGTGGGAGAAGGAGCAGAAAGAGAGGAGAGAGAAAAAAAAGAGGTTCATCTAAGGATGAATCCTAATCAGGCTCTGCATTAACAGCATGGATCCCGATGCGGGGTCTGATCCCACAAACCATGAGATCATGACCAGAGCCAAAATCAAGAGTTGGACGCTCAAATGACTGAGCCCGCCAGACTCCCCTCATCATTCCTGCCTATAATTTAAATATTAATACTTTTTATCTTATTCTCTCTAGTATATTCATCCTCCAGTGTGTTCCTTCTAAGTCTAAAGCTCTTAGCATCACTTATCTCAGCAGTACTCTTGATGAACCATCCCTTCTTTTCCTTTGAAGTCCCATCTAACTGGGCTTCATCCTCTATATCTAAAAGGCTTTTTTTTGGGGGGGGGAGGTTATTTAGGACCTGCAGTACTGGCCCTTGAAAATTACAATTAGCACAGCTCTTTGGCAGGGTAAAAGCCCCCTGTCTTATCAATCACATTGGGAAGGACACACACATGCCATAGGTAATATTCCTGCAGTGTTGGCAATACATATACAATATAATCATATTATAGCTGCTGATTTGGGTAAACAGTCATGACATTATGATGGTTATTTTTAAGAAATTACTTAAAAAAATAAGTCCATTTCAATCAGAATGTAATAAGGACTTGTTTTGTGCCTGAAACCTCACTAGATTTTTTGAAGCATGAACCCCAATGTTTATAGCAGTGCTATCAACAATAGCCAAAGTATGGAAAGAGCCCAAATGTCCCTTAACTGATGAATGGATAAAGCAGATGTGATAAATACACACACAGACACACACAATGGAATAGTACTCAGTGATGAAAAAGAATGAAATCTTGCCATTTGCAACAACATGGATGGGACCAGAGGGTATTATGCTAAGCAAAATAGTCAGAGAAAGACAGATATCATATATTTCACTCATATGTGGAATTTGAGAAGTCAACAGATGAACATAGGGGAAGGGAAGGAAAAATAAGATAAAAACAGGGAGGCAAACCATAAGAGACTCTCAAATACAGAGAACAAACTGAGGGTTGATAGAGGGGAGGTGGATGGAGGGATGGGTTGAATGTGTGATGGGCATTAAGGAGGGCACTTTTGGGGATGAGCACTGGGTGTCATATGTAAGAGATACATCGCTGGGTTCTATCCCTGAAGCTAAAACTATACTGTATGTTAACTAACTTGAATTTAAATTAAAAAAAAAAAAAGGAAGCATTAAAAAAAAAAGGTTCATTTAAGGAGACTTAAATTCATAAGCTTGGACCCCACCCAAGACCAATTAAATCAAAATCTCTAGCAGGTGGAGTCTGGGCATTTATAGGTCTAAAAGATCTCAGATAAAGAGCACCTGGCTGGCTCAGTTGATGGAGTGTATGACTCTTGATTTCAGGGTTGTAAGTTCAAGACCCACAATGGCTGTAGAAATTACTTAAAGATAAAATCTTTTAAAAATGTAAATAAAGGGGCGCCTGGATGGCTCAGTCGGTTGGGCGTCTGACTTCGGGTCAGGTCATGATCTCGCGGTCGGTGAGTTCAGGCCCCACATTGGGCTCTGGGCTGACAGCTCAGAGCCTGGAGCCCGTTTCGGATTCTGTGTCTCCCTCTCTCTCTGACCCTCCCCTGCTCATGCTCTGTCTCTCTCTGTCTCAAAAATAAATAAATGTTAAAAAAAAAGTTTAAAAAAAAGTAAATAAAAATAAAAGCTCTCAGGTGATTTTAATGTCAGCTAGGACAGAGAACTGTTGAACTACCAAAACTTTTTTTCATCTTTATTTAGAAAAATTCATGGCAAGTGGTGGGGGGTGCCTGGGTGGCTCAGTCGGTTGAGCGTCCGACTTCGGCTCAGGTCATGATCTTGTGGTCTGTGGGTTCCAGCCCCACGTCAGGCTCCGTGCTGACAGCTCAGAGCCTGGAGGCCTGCTTTGGATTCTGTGTCTCCCTCTCTCTCTGCCCCTCCCCCGTTCATGCTCTGTCTCTCAATCTCTCTCTCTGTCAAAAATAAATAAACATTAAAAAAAAATTTTAAAAGAAAAATTCATGGGGGGCACCTGGGTGGTTCAGTTGGTTGAATGTCTGACTTTGGCTCAGATCATGATCTCACAGTTTGTGAGTTCGAGCCCCACATTAGGCTCCTGCTGTCAGTATGGAATCCACTTTGGATCCTCTTTCCCCCTCTCTTTCTGCCCCCCCCCCACTTGCACACACACACACACACACACACACTCTCTCTCTCTCTCAAAAATAAACATTAAAAAAATTTAAAAAAAGAAAAATTCAAACTTATAGAAAAACTGCACATTTGTATGATAAACTCTCCTATATTCTCCACCCAGATTTATCAATTATTAGTATTTTGCCACATTTTCTTATTCACTCTCCCTCACATCCATCCCATATGATTTTGGGTGTATAGTGTATAGTATGGCTAATGTTATTATTGCTGAGCAACTTCAGATTAAGTTACAGGCATTAACTTAATTAACTGTTAATTAACATTAACAGTCCATTTAGGACTCTTATTCCTAAATATTTCAGCAAGTATCTCCTACAAACCAAGACACTCTCTTTTTTTTTTTTAAAGTAAGCTCTTTGCCCAATGTGGGGCTTGAACTCACAATTCCGAGACCAAGAGTCACATACTCTAACTAAGACAGCCAGGTGCCCCCAAGGTACTCTTTTACATAAACACAGTACTAAATTATCATATTCAGAAAATTTAACATTGACTTGGTACTACTTACTAGCTAATATATAGTCCATATTCAAGAAGTAAATATTTCCTTTTTTATTTAAAAAAAAATTTTTTTTTAACGTTTATTTATTTTCCAGACAGAGAGAGAGACACAGCATGAACGGGGGAGGGGCAGAGAGAAAGGGAAACACAGAATCGGAAGCAGGCTCCAGGCTCTGAGCCATCAGCCCAAAGCCCGACGCGGGGCTCGAACCCGCGGACCGCGAGATCGTGACCTGAGCCGAAGTCGGACGCTTAACCGACTGAGCCACCCAGGCGCCCCAATATTTCCTTTTTTAAAAAGTAATTCTTTTTATAAATGTATTTATTTATTTATTTATTTATTTAGAGAGGAAGGGAGGGAGGGAGAATCCCAAACAGGCTCCATGCTGTCGGAACAGAGCCTGACTTAGGGTTCCAACTCACAAACCATGAGATCATGACATGAGCTGAAATCAAGAGTCTGATGCTTAACTGACTGGGCCACCCAGGTGCCCAAGAAGTAAAGTTTTCTAATGATAGGGTTTTAGACACAGTGGTAGAGAATTTCAATTAGTATGACAAAGAGTTTGAGGGATAAAATGGGGCCTAGCTCCTATCCATTAAGTCATATATAGAGTTCTAGATCACTGGTATCTGAAGTCTGTCCTTGGGGATAGACAAGTACTATAGAATTCGGAGAAAGGGAAGGTCAATATTTACCAAAATAGAAGGAGAAAATTCTAAAGAAAAGTTACACTTATGTTGGAGATAATAAAAGATGACTAGGAATGAATTAAAATTCTAATCTGAATTTGGAAAATATATTTCTTAAAAATGTTTTTTTTGTGGTGATGGTGGCATAGTTATATAAATATACTAGAAATTAGTGAACAGTACACTAATAATGGGCAGATTTTATGGGATGTATATTATACCACAATAATGTAAAGCTGTTTTTTAAAAAAGAGAAAGAAAAAAATGAATATTTTTTTTCAAAGGATAGACCACAGGTGTATACATATTTTCCACTATCTATAAGTATTCACTTTAATACTTTTTCTAACATACTACGTCAACTCTCTAGCATTTATCTTAACATAGATGACACAAATTTATTTTCCCAGTTTCCCCAGATAATTGGTTATTCTGTACTGAATAGTTTGAACAATCCTTCTATGTAGAACTCAGATTATAATTAAAACCTTCTATGAGTATGAATCATAAAACACCAATATGAGACTTCCCTGCTAGAAAGAGATTCTGAATGTTATTCACTGAGAAGTGTGATTAGGGCTATATTGTTTTATCCCAGGCTACAAATGAGACTGCTAGTAACAAAAATAAGTAGAAGGTAAAGTCAGTATGTTAGGATTCACTGAGGTGAGAACCTTAAAAGGAGAACACCTTGCACTTTTCTGTGACTAATTGACTTTTAAAATAGCAGTGGCGATATCATTGCACAGTTATATAATGTAGCTATGATACAGGAGAAGAAAAAGTTAGTAATACTGGATTACCAAGTATTTCCAAGGAAAAGATGCTCTGGACAAACTTATTTTTCAGATGAATAAATGTGATTTACTTAAGGCCAAGTATCTGTTTAACTACTTTAGATAAAATCCTCCTAAGTTGACTTTCTTGATTATTTTTAAAAATTAAATTATAAAATACACACAAGAGAGCATATATAACATATGCGTAATTTAGAGAATAATAATAAAAAAAAAACTCCCACTAATTGACCATCTAGTTTTGGAAACAGAATAACATGAAAACCTTTTAAGGCCCCCTGTGTGCCTCTCTTGGCTCTGGGGTAATCATTATCCTACATTTTGTATCTGGTTTTTTACTTTTTGAAAATAATTCATAGGTATATTTTCAACAAATGTTCTATTTAGTTCTTTCTATATACTACATATATATGTATCCCTAAAAAGGAAGTTTCATTATGCCTGTTTTTTGTACTTTAAATGAATGGAATCATGTTGTATGTATTCCTTCTCTTTTTCAAAATCCAAAATTATGTTGTATTCCATTTTATGAAAATACAACAGTTTAAATACCCTAGCTACTGTTGATAAATAAGTGGTTGTTTCTAGTTTTGTTTTTGGTTGTTGCTGTTACTTTAGTAACAATGTCGCCATAAACATTATTATACAAAGTATAAGGGTAAACAGCAACAAGAGTTTCTCAAGGTATATTTCTAATAAATGCTAACATAGGGTATGCACATCTTCAAGTAAGGAGTGCTAAATTGTTGGTCAAAGTGACTGCCAATTTACATTCCCACTCCAAGTGGGAGTTCCCATTACTATATGTCTTTGCTAACTCAATTTTTATCAGTAAAGTGGGTACATAATGGTATCTTGTAGTTTTAGTTTGCATTTCCCTAATTATCCCCGTGGTTGAGAATATTTTTCTAAGTTTACTGGCCACTTAATTTTCTTCTATGAAATGTCTATTCAGGTGTTTGCCCATATTTTCCATTGTGCTGTTTGTCTCTTATTGATTCATAGGGTTACGTTTGTGTTCTAGATACCCATCCTTTGTTGGTTATTCATACTGCAAATATCTTCTTTTTATTTGTTGTAATTTTTGAAATGTTTATTTGAGAGAGAGAGAGCACGAGTGGAGGAGGGGCAGAGAGAGAGGGAGACACAGAATCCGAAGCAGGCTCCAGGCTCTGAGCTGTCAGCAGAGCCTGACGCAGGGCCCGAACTCACAAACCACAAGATCGTGACCTGAGCTGAAGTCAGATGCTTAACCGACTAGGCCACCCAGCCACCCCAATTATACTGCAAATATCTTCTAATGGTTAATACTTGTGTCTGTTAAAAAATTATTCTCAAAAAAAAAAAAAAAAATTATTCTCTACTCAGAGGACCAAGAGGTATTCTTCCGTTTTATTCATATGTTTTAAAAAGTTTTGCCTTGGGGCGCCTGAGTGGCGCAGTCGGTTGGGCGTCCGACTTCAGCCAGGTCACGATCTCGCAGTCCGTGAGTTCGAGCCCCGCGTCAGGCTCTGGGCTGATGGCTCGGAGCCTGGAGCCTGTTTCTGATTCTGTGTCTCCCTCTCTCTCTGCCCCTCCCCCGTTCATGCTCTGTCTCTCTCTGTCCCAAAAATAAATAAATGTTGAAAAAAAAAATTTTAAAAAGTTTTGCCTTTCCTATTTAAATGCTTAATAGTTCAGTCAACTAGAAAGTACGAAATAAACATTACCATGCGCCTAACACAATGATTTCAATATATATAAAGAAAAAATTAACAAGAAATCCATAAATCCACAAAGGAGATTTTAATATGCTCCATTTAGTCATTGGCAGAAAAATGTGACAATATGATGAATAAACTTGACCCAATGAACATATGCAGAATGCTGTACCCAACACTCAGATAGAATATTCTTTGCAAACACAAACATAACACTGACCATACACTTCAATCATAAGGGAAATTTCAACAAATTTCAAAGGATTATAAGCATATAGGCCATATTCTTTTATCTTAATGCATTTAAACCAGGAATCATTAACAATAGCTAACTAAATAAATAATCATGTGTTTGGAAAATTTAAAGTATTTTAAATAACCCATGGATCAGATAACATATTAGAAGGCTGAAAATATGTTGAATTGAACAATAAAAATGACATCTTGAAAACTGTGGCATGGCACACAGTTTTAAGGAAATTTATAGCCTTATCTGCACATATTAGGAAATAAAAGAATGAAAATCACTCCTCTTTCAAGAAATTAATAGAACAGCAATTTAAAACCAAAGAAATTATAAAAACAGAAATTAATGGCATAGAGAAGAAACACATAAAAGAGTATCAACAAAGAGCCACAAGTTTGTTCTTTGAAAAGGCTAATAATATTGACAAACTTCTGGTGAGACTAAGAAATAAAAAGGCACAAATAGCTAATAACAGAAATGAATAAGGAACCATTGTTACAGAACCTGCAGGCATTAAAAAAGATAGTAAAATGTTTTATAGGCTTTATATCAGTATTTTTGAGAGTTTAGATTTAATGGACCCAACACCAGGAAAATAGAGTTTATCAAAAGTGATACAAGGAAGCGAAGTGTGGTGGTGGTGGAAACTGTAAAAGAAAAACATAATTTTGAAAAAACCGGAAATTTCGGCACCGGTGAAATTTGACAATATTAAAGAATTACTATTTTTAAGTGTGATAATGGTATTGTGGTTTTGCTTTTTTGAAACTCCTTATCTTTAGAGATTGTAACTGAAACACTTATAAATGAAATGATACAATGAGTTTTGCTGCAAAATAACTCTTGATGCCACAGAACCTGTGCCCATGCCTGTAACAATAGCACAATAACTTGAATACTGAGGGTTTAAAACTCACCAACGTGACTAGGCGCTCTCTGCAATGTCAGGGGAAAGCTAAACGGGTCTCTCCACAGCCCCAGAGCCGGTCAGCGCTCCAGCAGTGCCAGCCAGACTCCTCACCTTCTTGCCGCAGGCTTTTCCCGCCCATTACTCTGAGAACCAATCATTGAGCGTGGCTTTGCACCTCGGACCAATCAGCGATCCCCAGTAGGCCCCGCCCCCACATCCCCGAAAGCAGCCGGACGCCATGTTTCAAGGGCAGCGGGGTTGGTTCTGTCGCAGCGTCGGCGGAGAACTGAGGCAGTTCTGGGGTAGGCAGCTGGGCGGAAGGGGTGGGTGAGGTGGTGAACTGAGCATCCCTTCTCGCTCTGGTGCTTTGGTCCCAGGGTAGTTGCTAGGCTCACCTTGTGCTCTTACCTCCACAGTGGCCGAAGGGGGCTCCATCAGTGACCCAAGGGCCGCCGACTTCCTGTTCAGCTGTGATGCCTCCCACCCAGACACGCTGAGGTACCTGAAGGCCACCTGGCAGTGCCTGTTGGGTCACGATGAGTCAGCAGCTGGCGTTGGAAGTTGCAGGCCCCTAATAAGTATCGATCACAGGAATAGACTGGAAATGAGCAAGTTTTCAGCCCTAGATGGGAAGCGGGGAGGGATATAAATGACCTTTCTCTTCTCCTTTCCGACACAGCGACATGGCCTCCTACTTGGTTCACGAGTCCGCCCAAGTTCCAGGGTTACGTTTCCAGCTGTCTCTCCCACAAGTTTACGTGGTGCCTTGAAGGCCCATCACATTCAATATGTTTAAACCAAATCTCCTGATTGTCCCCTCACACCTGCACCAAGTCCTGTGCTCTCAAACTGAAAACCATAGGAGTTTTTTGGAAATAACAACTCCACCCCGTTAATCGGTCAGTGGCCAAACACGTACCCTGTGGTCACGTACCCTGTAAAAGTTCTTGGTACTGCAACCACCTTCGCACACGCCCGCATTACCTCTGGCACGGAATGTAACAGTAGCTTTCAGACAGGTTGCTCTGCCTCCAATCCGCCCACCTACGACCCCCCTTCACATCGCTGTTCCATTATGTTTACAAAGCAGAAGTCTGGTCACCACCCTGGCTGCCCACCCCACTCTCTTATTCCCCAGTGTCCTAATTGCCTACACCTAATTATCCCTACTTTCACTCGTTTATTCTTTCTTTGGAAAGGTTGAATACATTCTTCTTTATTTTGTAACCTAAAATATCTCCCTTTCTTTCTCCTAGGATATATCAGAGCCTTGATTACATAGAAGATAACGCTACAGTTTTTCATGCCTACTATCTCTCCGCAGTGGCTAATGCTGAAGTAAAAAATTCGGTGGCTTTAGGTCACTTCATTCTTCCTCCTGCATGCCTGCAAAAAGGTTAGCAAAGATGAGTCATCCAATCTCTGTTAGCCAAATCCAGCCAGGTCACCCAACTTTACTGAGCTTTGTTCTCAGAGATTTTTGTGTTTTGTATCATTGAATATAAGTGGAAAGGGACTTGGGATCACATTTCCTTGGGTGTATATTCTAGCTTTGTTTATTGTTCATTCACACATTCACTAAACTCCTACTGTGTGTCAGGTTTCAACCCAGATACTGGGGATTCAGTGCAGAATATGACAAAAAGCAGATCTTGCCCTCACAGTGCCTACTGGCTAGGATCCAATACTTACTAGTTTTGTGAACTTCAGCAAGTTCCAATTCACGAACCATGAGATCATGACCTGCACTAAAGCCAAGAATCGGATGCTTAAGCGACTGAGCCACCTAGGTGCCCCCGTTCTTTACACTTTTA
The DNA here is from genome assembly GCF_046562875.1 of Panthera onca. NCBI lineage: Eukaryota > Metazoa > Chordata > Mammalia > Carnivora > Felidae > Panthera > Panthera onca. The sequence continues at coordinate 58,579,239 of NC_138344.1, read as the reverse complement.
AAAGTACTGGAGCACCTGGGTGGCTCAGTCGGTTAAGCGTCCAACTTTGGCTCAGGTCATGATCTCGCGGTCCATGAGTTCCAGCCCCACGTCGGGCTCTGTGCTGACAGCTCAGAGCCTGGAGCCTGTTTCAGATTCTGTGTCTCCCTCTCTCTCTGACCCTCCCCCGTTCATGCTCTGTCTCTCTCTGTCTCAAAAATAAATAAACATTTAAAAAAAAAATAAAAAAAATAAAAGTACTTTCATGTTAATTATTTCAGCAATCCTATAAAGGGCAAGTTAATAAACTGCTTCTGAGATTGGTTCTTTTAGTACTCCCTGCTTGGAACATCATTTCCCTATCTTTTGTGGGGTAACCTTAAATACTCCATTTTAGGTCTTGCATATTACCCAATTCTTGATATATGTGTGTCTGTCCTTAGAAAGACAGACTGAAGCTAAAACAAAGTCCCAGTAAGCAGACTATTTAAAACAAAGCACAAAACGAAACAAAACAACTTGAAAAAGATTTCTATAGAAGAGCTTTAGAAACCCCAAAGATTGGATTCCTTCCACAGTTGATGTCCTTGTGAGAGCTGGTTATAAAAATAAATTGTTCCAAAATGTTATACAAATAAATTAATGACTGGATAGGCGAACTAATTTACTCAAAAACTGTGCAAATCAGTGAATATCCACCTTCACGGGGCTTATATTATAGAATGACTATCTGACCTGATTTTAAATTATTACTCCTGTCTTTGAGTTTAGCATCTTACATTAAAATGTATTTAAATTAAAGAAATCTGTTTTCAGTGAAAACATGCTCCTTTTTAAGATTGAAAAGTATACATTATTATCTACCTAGCCCAGTATTGTCTAGTAGAAGTGTGAGATGCAAATGTGAGCCACATATTGATTTTAAATTCTCTAGTATAAATAAGAAGTCAGTGAATAAAAATAGATGAAATTACTAGGTGAAATTAATTTTAATATATTTATTTAACCTAATGTATCTAAAATATTATTTCAATATATAACAAATAAAAAAATCATTGGGATATTTACATTCTTTTTTTGATGCTAAATCTTTGAAATCCAGACTTTATTTTACACTTTTAGTACATCTCAATCTGGACTAGCCATACATTTCAATATGGTAGCGATAAATAGCTAGTACAGTGGCAACTATATTGGATGACATAGGTCTAGAGGGATGTTACCTTTTTGTCTGCAAGTGGGCTACTATGGAAACTTTTGAGATCATTAAGAATGTGACCTAGGGGCACTTGAGTGGCTCAGTCAGTTAAGCATCCAACTCTTGGCTTTGACTCATGTCATGATCTCATGGTTTGTGGGTTTGAGCCCCGTGTTGGGCTCTGCATTGACAGTGCAGAGCCTGCTTGAGCTTCTCTCTCTCTTCCTCTCTCTCTGCCCCTCCCCCCTCAAAATAAATAAACTTTTAAAACACACACACACACACACACACACACACACACACACACACACACACTACTATGCCCACTAGACATGTTTCTCTTCCACTCCTCTTTTATCAAATTATTGAATTCTTGAGGACCTCTACTCTACAAATTTGGGAATTTTATACCTTTTATTTTGACTGTAGATTGTCTTCTTTATTAATGGTTGGCCTAAAGATACAAACATCTAATGAAGACCTATACTCCAGCAGAAAAAGTTTACAATAATGATTCTTATAATGCTTTGGAACCATCTGGGGAGTTTGTTAGAAATGCAAATTCCTGAGCTCCTCCTCATTCATCTGATTCAATAGGAATCTGCATTTTAAACAACTATCTTAGGTGAGTTTGATGCAAGTGGAATAATGCTGGCTTAGAAATTTCAGACTTCAGGTAAATTTCAGAAAACTCTACAAAGTTACTTTAAAAAATAGTATTGGATTTGTTTTTCTTACCACAGAAATAAGAAGAAAACTTGGTAATTTTATTTGGGAACAAGATCAACATTTTCAGATAGAAAAGGTAAGAGTAAATAAAGGTATTTGGTTAGAATCTACAGTTTCAAAAATTTTTGAAAGCAATGTAATCTTAAAAATGTTTACTTGTGACATATTAAAACCAATGATCCAGATTATAGAATTTAAAGGACATGCTTTTATTGAATATAATCTAGTCTGACATTGTTTTTACACTAGCACATTGATGAAATTGAGATATTTTTATTGTATTATTCACGTAAAAAATTTGAAAATTTGCTTCTATCACTAATATTAAGGGAGTAATAGGTGCACAGTATTTACCCAGTTTTTTTATGGCCAGAATAGATAATTCTTCCTTTTAATTTTTTTTTAAGATTTTATTTTATTTTATTAAGTAATCTCTACACCCAACACACGGCTTGAACTCACAACCCCAAGATCAAGAGTGGTACACTCCACTGACTGAACCATCTAGGCACCCTTACTGCCAGCATAGATTGTGATTTACTAATCCCTCTGTTGTGTCATTTCTTAAATATCTTCAATAACACCTGTCAATAAATGTGTACAAAACTGAAAATTGACTGTTTTATAGCTTTTGCTATTCTGCTTCAAATTTGCCTATGCTTTTGACTTACTTCAAAATTTTTATGCAATAGCCAAATTTGGGGTAATTTGAGCATCAAAAAGAATGACAGGAATGAATTAAATTTAAAAGAATCCATGATTCAGTAGTGATGCTCCAAAGGAATAAAGAAAGGAAAATAAGAACAGAAGGAAGAGAGGAAATGAGGTGGGAAGAGGAATAAAGGAAGGAAGGAAGGAGTGATGGAAGGAAGGAAAGAAAACATGGAATAAGAGAAACTTCTTTATAAAATAGCAACTAATAAATACACGGACGCCTGGGCGACTCAGTTGGTTGAGTGTCTGACTATTGGTTTTGGTTCAGATCATGATCTCATGGTTCATGGCTTTGAGCCTAATGTCTGGCTCCTCGCTGGCAGCACAGAGCCTGTTTGGGATTCTCTCTCTCCCTCTCTCTTTGCCCTTACCTTGCTTGTACTGTCTCTGTCTGTCTCAAAAAAAACAAAACAAAACAAAACAAAAACCCAAAAAAACAAAAAAACAAATAAAACTTAAAAAAATTTAAATATAGAAACATTGGTAGAATATAAAATCCCCATTTTACCACCCCCAGTAAAATAATTGATTTAGGCAGGGTCATTAATGGATGTTAAAACCATGATCTCAAATTATCACCCCACAGATTACTTAGTAGTTACAAAGGTAAGCGATACGCCTTCACAATGGAGAGATCTGGCAGATACCACCTTAAACAACTGGTCAAATTTAGCATCACCAATATTGGAATAACCTCTCATTATGTTCAGCTTGAGGTGATATAATAAAAGTATACAATATTTTCTATAAAGTGTTTTTATTCAAAATGTTTAACCTAATTAACCTTAATCCAATTATGAGTAAACACTCAGAGAATTCCAGAATGTGAGACACATCACAAAATAACTAACTGGCTTAGACTCCTTAAAACAATGCCATAAAAAATAAAAAAGCAGGGACACTGTTCTAGATCAAGAGATATATAGCCAAGTGTGATGTATAAACCTTGATTGGATTCTGGATATTTTAAAAAATAAATATCTATTTATTTTGAGAGAGAGTGAACACGAGCAGGGGAGGAGCAGAGAGAGATGGAGAGAGAGAATCCCAAGCAGGCTTTGCACTATCAGCACAGAGCCTGATGCAGGGCTCGAACTGATGAACCTCAGGATCATGACCTGAGTTGAAATCAAGAGTTGTAAGCTTAACCAACTGAGCCACCCAGGCACCCCGATTCTGGATATTTTTAAAATAAAAAGTAAAAAAGACATTTTGAGAACAATCAGAAAAATTTAAAGATGGACTAGTAGGTAATATTTAATTAATGTTAATTGTCTTAATTGTGATGGTGGCATTATAAAAATAAAAGAATGCTTTTTAAAGCCAAGGCAAGCTAGGGGCACCTAGTGGTTCAGTTGTCAGACTTTGGGTCAGTTGTCAGACTTTGGCTCAGGTCATGATCTCACAGTTCATAAGTTCAAGCCATGCATTGGGCTTACTTCTGTCAGCACAGAGCCCACTTCGGATCCTGTCCCCTTCTCTCTGCCCCTCCCACGCTTCCACTCTCTCTCTCTCTCTCTCTCTCTCTCAAAAATAAATAAACATTAAAAAAACCCAACAACACAAGTTAAAGATTAAGGAGTGAAATGTCATATTATCTGCAAGTATTTTCAAATGGACCAGCAGAGTGATAAAAATGTTAATGCTTTGTGAATCTAGGTGAAAGGTATATACTACTTACTGTATTATTTAACTTTTCAGTGTTTGGAATTTTTCAGAAATCTTTATATTTCTGGAGCCAAGCAATTAACTTATATGTTTTGTATTCCTTTTATTAAATTGTTTTTTTTCCCCCAAGTTGTCATCATCTGAAAATAACCGTTATTTTAGTGTCTTTGGCTATGTTGTACTAAGGATCAAAATATCCAATCCTTGGCTTGTCATATTGTTTTCAGGGACACGAGTGGTGATAGAATGATTGTTATTTGACAGTTATTATTGAGTAAGCCAGAACTTTAGAGCTAAAAGCTCCTTAAAGCTCATTAATTTAATCATTCAGTTTTAGAAATGAGAGACCTGAGGTAAAGAGAAGGTAAAAACCTGTTTTAGTTCACATACTAGATATTAGCAAAATGGAACAAAATTTTCTCTGCTCCAACCCAATCCAATATTTTTTCTATGAAAAAATTAGTAGAACATGCCTGTATTGATGACTGGCTCTGGAAATTATATGATTTTATGATAAGTGACTTGTTCTTTCAAGATATTGATTGATATTGAATATTAGGCAATTATAATAATGTAACCATAGAATATATAAGTAGAAGGTATTTCATCGAATGGCAACAACATGCATAAATCTGGTAAGTAATTTGAGGAGTGTTATGTTATTGTTTGGACATTTGTGACATAAACAGATATTTCCCAAAGGCATATTAAGTAAATATATTATGTGATAGGTACCAGTATCTGAGTCACTTTCACATAATCTTTTTGAAAAGCTTAATGCATGTTTGATTCTTTCATAACTCCATGCTAAATACTCCATTTTAATTTTGAAGGGGAAATACAATTTGTTCAGCTTACTTCATAGTTTTGATCTATAATTTATAGGAAGCCTAGGAATCTTCAAGTCAAGAATTTTAAGTTTAATTAATAATTTTTTTTCCTTATCTTTTAAATATTTATTTATTTTTGAGAGAGAGAGAGAACATGTGTGGGGGTGGGTGGGCAGAGAGAGAGGAAAACAGAATCCCATGCATGTTCTGTACTAACAGTGCAAAAGCAAGGCTTAAACTCATGAACCATATCATGATCTGAGCTGAAATCAAGAGTCCGACACTTAACCGAATGAGCCACCCAGGCACTAAACTAAAAAGTAATATGGCCACATTAGGGAAAATTTCCAAAGTTGATAGGAGAATAAAATTAGTTCAAATTTTACTATCTACTACAACCACAGCTGATATTTTAACAATTCTGGTCCTCATCACATATACCTAAAAACAAATAGTATAATTGTGTGTGTGTACAAAATTTTGTAAGTTTTTGACACCAAACTAGATTGAATGTACCTAAGTGTATAAAAATTTTAAGAATCTCGGTATATATTGCTAATTTACTTTTTTGCTTTCTGAAAAAACATTTGATTGGATCATTGATGTGATTTTTAAAAATGTGATTTCTTTTGCTATCCACAGCATGATGAAGTAACACCAAAGGAAACTGAGGACCTTAAGGAAAGCAGTGAACTAGCAATATATCACAAAAAAGAACTATCCAAAAGGTATTGAATTCATCTACTTCATTGATATTCAATTCAATGTAGGCATCTTGGAGCACTAACTGTGTTTATCTCATTTAATTTTCACTGTCTTCTTTTCTTTTAAAAAATTTTTTTAACGTTTATTTTTGAAAGACAGAGAGACAGAGCATGGGTTGGGTAGGGGCAGAGAGAGAGGGAGACACAGAATCTGCAGCAGGCTCCAGGCTCAGAGCTGTCAGCACAGAGCCCGATTCAGGGCTTGAATCCACGATCTGGGAGATCATGACCTGAGACAAAATGGAACACTTAACTGACTGAGCCACCCAAGTGCCTCTAATTTTTACCATCTTCTTACAAGATTGATACTATAATTATTACCATTGCCATTTTACAGAAAAATAAATCTATGGTTAGATAGATTAATTTGCCCAAAGCCATATAAACTTTTATTATTAAGTGGGGAAAAGTTGGATTTAAACTGGGTCGTTCTAATTCCAGAGCCAACCACTATGCTAGACTATTCTTGCAGAAAAGAAACAAGAATTTATGTATAAGTAGTGCTGTTATATTACTTTTTAAATATTTTCTAAATAGGGAAATATACTATATATTAGCAGTAATTTTATTAGGATTGGAAGTTCTAAGTGATTTTCCCCCTTCCTTTCTAAATTGTTTGTGATGTAGTCACTTTGGTTCAAGAAATTAAAAAGACAATCATGGACTTGCCATTGTGTTAGAGCCAATCTATGAGAGGCCCCCTTTGTTTCAGTCTTATTCGTAATCTAGTCCTAATTCTGTATTTTCCAGTTCCATGGCTTTCAAATACTCAGAGAGTACTGGCTTTTCAAAGGTCTGGTATTTGATTGCTGAAATAAAAATGATCCAATAGTAGCTGTCTCTCTTCAATATAAAAACGGGTTTACTTTATATAGTTTTTTCAATTTTAAGTTTTTCTTCCATAATTTTTTCTTATACCTTTTGTACCTACTATTTGATTTGTTATAATTTAAAGTTAGTTGTTATCTAATTTACCCAAAGTTTTGTATTTAATGAAGTTTAGTAAAACATTGTTTCATGGTCGACTTCTAGATATTCTATCACTTAAGTCTGAGAATCAATATTTTAAGGCTTGGGATATCTATGTATAGCACTCCTTTGAATTTACTTGTTATGCTTTTTGAGACAAGAAACTGGTAAAGAGAGGCAGAAAAATAAAAATAGAGGAGGTAAGACCATGAAGATATTCTTAAGGGCCTTGTAAGAGAAGGCTGAGAAATCGAAAATAAAAGGTAACTCCCAGTGATTCATTTGACTAGAAAAGATATCAGATACATAAATTCTTCAAGAAATGGTTGTCCTGCAAAACTCAGAAGCCATAGAGGAAAAGATTAAGTTTGACTACCACAGATATTTTAAACTTGTATGTGGCAATAAAAATACCATACATCAAGTCAAAAGAAAAATATACACTGGGGAAAAACATCTGACAAAAACTAGTTTCTTTAAAAAATACAAAGGAGGCTTACAAATCTGGGGAAAATATGTCCAATCTAAAAACAATAACAATAGACAAAGGATATGAATAGATACCTTAGGTAGGTATCTAACCTAGAGCCTTTTCTTTGTGGAACCACCAGAGGGTGCAGTGTGAACATAGATAAAATACTTTGAACCTACTCAGCATATATTTTGTTGGCATACTACTAGTGATACTGAATACTAAGTGATGAACCTGTTATTAAACACTTGCTAAATACAAGACACCTGTGAGCTAATCAGTTCATTTGATTCTCATAACCTTATAAGATAGATAAATACTATTAGCCTCATTTTACAATTGAGGAAACAGGTTCAGAGAGCTGTCACCCAACATTACTTACATAGTGAAACTGAATTTGAAGCTAAGTCTAGCTGATCCAGAATCCAAACTCTTAATCACTATGCTATTTTCACTTTTCAATATGTTCCCAAAATCTTCTGAAAATTGCATGAATTTAATTATTCTGTTGGAAACTTAATGCGTGTGATTTGTCAAAATAGAAAATAAAATAAAGAAAATTTAAATTATAAACAACCGCACCACTTGGAGATAACCACTAACATTAGTACATTTCTTGCTATTTTATACAAATACATTTTGTTTTAATTTTTATTTTTCTTTGATTACTAATGGCTTTGAGCCTTTTTGAATTTGTTTATTAGCATTTTATATTTCCTTTTCTGTGGTTAGTTTTTATTCTTTCTCCCTTTTTGTGTGTGTGTGGGGTCACATTGTTTTTCTTATCAACTTGTCTGACAACTTTATATAATAGCTATATTATCCTTTTGCCAGTTTGTCACATTTTATCCTTAGTTTGTTGTCTGGCTTATACTATTTTAGAGATACAAGTTTAAATTTTTGTACCATTAAACTGATCACTTTTCCTTTATAATTTCTTCTATTGCTTTTATACTTGGAAAAGTTCTTGCCCATTCAAATGTAAAATCAGTTTTAAATTCTGCAGATATTTATTTTGGTTTATGGTAGTAGGAGATCAAAATTGATTTTGTTTTACAAATAAGAAATTTCCATGGGGTTTTTTGAATAATAAATCTATTTCTAATTGATGGGTAATTTCCCTTTGTCATAGGTTGTTTTTACGTATATGGAGATCTATTTTTAGACGGTTTTATTCCATTAATCTGTGGATCTATTTCTCTCTCAATATAATATTCTTTTAAATTATATAACTTTATTTATGTATCTTAATACCTGACAAGGCAAGTCCCAAACTGATTATTTTCCTTTTAAAAATCTTTTCCTCAGTTCTTCATGCCTACATATTATTCTATTTTCAAATTTTAATTATCAAAATCTAATATATACAAAAGGGGACACTGTGAAAATACTGGTCCCTAACAAGCCAATTGCTCTCTCAGAAGCAACCATTATTACTAGTTTCTTATATGTGCATATACTAGCAAATTAATATAAATATTTTCATTTCTCCTTTTTCTCACAAATAGTGATAGACTATAAGCCCTGTTCAGTCCCTTGCCTTCTTTCACTCAATCATTTTACCTTAGAGATCATTCCATATTATTACATAAAGAGCTTTTTCATTTTTGTACTGTATAGTATTCCACGGTATGAATTTGTCATAATTTATTTACCTAGTTCCTTATTTCAGTGGACTGTTAGGTCATTTCTAGTTTGCTATTAAAAGTGGTGCTTCAGTGGATGATCATGTAATGTCATTTTGTATGTGTGCAAGTATCTGTAGGGTAATTCTTAGGAGGTGAATTGCTAGGTCAAAAGGTATGCAGATTTGTATCCTTGATAGGTCTTATCAAATTACTTTCCATATAGGTAAAACCAATTTATGCTCCTACTGGTTATATTTAAAAGTGCCTTTCTCAGGTTTGTTTACCAACAAACATCCAGGTTTGCTAAGGATTGTCTTGGTTTTAACACTGAAAAGCTCTGTCTCCTGAGCAACCCCTAAATCCAGGGTAAACTGGGATAGTTAGTCACCCTTCTTTCACCTGCACCTTCTCCAATACAGTGTGCTATCATATATTTTGGTCTTTGCCAATCTAATAGGTATAAAATGGTATCTCACTCTAGTTTTGTTTGAATTGCTATTATTATGAATGAGGCTGAGTGTCTTCAGATGTTTGAGAATCACTTGTATCTCCTTTTCTGTGAACTGTTTGTTCATATCCTTTGCACATTTTCCTATCGATTGAGTTTTATTTTTATTTTTATTTTTATTTTTTGATAAGAACTCTTTACCTTTTAGGAGAATTACTTCTTTGTGAAATAAATTACAATTAATAATTCCTAGCCTATTGTCTTTTGACTTTATTTTTTATGTATTTATTTATTTGAGAGAGACAGAGACAGTGCAAGTTGGGGAGGGGCAGAGAGAGAGGGAGAGCAAGAATCCCAAGCAGGCTCCACATAGCACAGAGCCCAACTTGGGGCTAGAATCCACAAAGCTGTGAGGTCAACACACAAAGCTGTGAGATCATGACCTGAGCTAAAACCAAGAGCTGGACACTTAAACGACTGAGCCACTCAGGCGTCTCCGTCTTCGACTTCAAAAATGTTAAGTTTTGAGGGTGCCTGGGTGGCTCAATTGGTTAAGCGTCCAGCTTCGGCTCAGGACATGGTCTCATGGTTTGTGGGTTCAGGCCCTGCACTGGGATCTCTGCTGTCAGCACAGAGCCCACTTCCTATCTTCTGTCTTCCTCTCTATCTCTCTGCCTCTCCCCTGCTCCCTCTCTCTCTCTCAAATATAAACATTAAAAAAAAGTTAGGTTTTATCATGCAGAAATGTTTTACTGTATACATTCATACTTATTAACATTTTCTTTAATGGCTTTCTGGGTTTTGTATTGTACTTAGGAAAGTCTTCCTACTCTTAAGATTATTATCATCAGTGGAGTGCCTGGGTGGCTCAGTCCGTTAAGTGTCCAACTTCGGCTCAGGTCATGATCTCACAGCTTGTGAGTTCAAGCCCTGCATTGGGTTCTGTGCTGACAGCTCAGAGCCTGGAGCCTGCTTCAGAATCTGCGTCTCCTTCTCTCTCTGCCCCTCCCCTGCTCACGCTCTGTCTCTGTCTCAAAAATAAATAATCATTGGGGCGCCTGGGTGGCTCAGTCGGCTAAGCGTCCGACTTCAGCTCAGGTCACGATCTCGCAGTTCGTGGGTTCCAGCCCCGCGTCGGGCTCTGTGCTGACAGCTCAGAGCCTGGAGCCTGTTTCAGATTCTGTGCCTCCCTCTCTCTCTGACCCTCCCCCATTCATGCTCTATCTCCCTCTGTCTCAAAAATAAATAAACGTTAAAAAAAAATTTTTTTTTAAAAAAATAAATAATCATTAAAAATTTTTTAAAAAAGATTATTATCATCAATATTTTTTGCTATGGATTCTTCTTAATGATGACTTTATCTTCCAATTTAAATCTGTGACACATTTGGAGTATATCTTGACATAAGATATGAGGTGGGGATGTACTTTCTTTTTCTTTTTTTCCTGCAGATAGCTACCCTACTTGTGGCTATTGATTCAATAATTCATCTTTTCCCTCACTGTCTTAAAATGGCACCTTTATTATAGGTTAGTTCCCTGTAAGTATTTGGGTCTATTTCTGGATTTTATATTTTTATATTCCATTCATTTGTCATACAACAGCACCACTCTGTTTTAGTTAGTTATAATATGATTTAATATCTAGTGCTAGTTTCTCTTCTTTACTCTTTTTCAGATTTTCTTAGCTATTCTTTTTGTTTTTACAGAAGACTTTTATTTTTATTTTATTTTTTACAATTAATTAAATCCATAGTTTATTTGTACTTACTTAGTTTTTACCTAATGCTTAGCTATTCTTTCTGGTTTATTTTTCTATTTGAATTTTAGAACCACCTTGTTAATATTTTCAAAAATTATTATTTTTAGTGACATTACAAAAAAAAATTATAGATTAACTTAAGGAGACTATTTTTGATACCAAATCTTCCTATCTAAGAAAATGGTATTTTTCCCCCCACTTTTTAAAATTTTCCTTTTGGCCCTTAAGGAACATTTTCATATTTTTTTTCATACAAATCTTGTATGTCTTTTAAGATTGTTGCTAGGTTTTTTTTTTTTTTTTTTCATTCTATTATACATTCGGTCTGCCTCCTATTTGATTTTCTAATATGTTGTTGTTCAGGTAAATTTTAGAATTATTTTTTCTTAACCTCTAAAATCCCTTTGGGATTTTATTGAGAATTGTGTTAAACTTAAATTTGAGAATCCCTAGGCCTTTATAATTTTCAGTATTCCTATCCAGGAGAATGTTTTCTGTTTTTCTTTATTTTTCTTTTATTTAAGAAAAATTTTTTTAATGTTTATTTACTTTTGACAGAAAGCAACAGAGCATGAGCGGGGGAGGGGCAGACAGAGCAGGAGACACAGAATCTGAAGCAGGCTCCATGTTGCCAGCTGTCAGCAGAGAGTCCAATACAGGGCTCGAACTCACCAGCGGCGAGGTCATGACCTTAGCCAAAGTGGGACGCTTAACCAACTGAGCCACCCAGGCACCCCTACTTTTCTTTTCTATATCTGAGTAAAGTTTCCTACTTTCCTACATATAGAATCATATATTTCTTGTGTTGGTTATTATAGATTTTTATGAATTTTGCTGCTGCTGTGGATTGGATCAGGTTTTTTTTCATTTTATTTTTTATTAGTTATTACTATTATAAAGTAAAGTGATTGATTTGGCAGTATTTGTCTTATAACTACCCACTTGGAATCTTTAAGATTCTAGAAATATTTCAGTTGATTCTCTTGGCTTTTCAGGGTAATTTGTTAATATGAAAGATTGCTTCTTCCTTTTAACTAGATATGTCTTCCATTTCTTTCCCTCTCCTCCTCCATCTCATTGCTTAGCCAAAAATTTTAGAGCCTTGATAAATAATAATAATAAAGGTTATCCCTTTCACTTTCTGATTCTTTTGGGAATATTATTTTGCTTTATTTGAAGGATCTTATCCTAAGTGAGCCATAGTTTCTTTTAGAAGAGTTCAGATGAAAAAAAAGGAAGAAGAAGAAGAAGAAGACTTCAGATGAAATCTAATTTTTAAACAAATTGAAAATAAAGTTTTTACTATACTAACTGTAATTTTAGATTTTTTTTTTAATTTTTTTATTTTTTAGAAATTTTTTTTTAACGTTTATTTATTTTTGAGACAGAGAGAGACAGAGCATGAACAGGGGAGGGTCAGAGAGAGGGAGACACAGAATCTGAAACAGGCTCCAGGCTCTGAGCTGTCAGCACAGAGCCTGACGCGGGACTTGAACTCATGGACTGCGAGATCATGACCTGAGCTGAAGTCGGCCACTCAACCGACTGAGCCACCCAGGCGCCCCTAATTTTAGATTTTTAAAGGAAAATAATGAAGGATGACCCCAATTTTTAATTATTGAGGTTTTTGTTTTCATAATTATATTAGCTATTAATTATATACAGGCTAAATATAGCAAACATTGTTATTTGGCATAGTTAAAAAATAGGATCTTTTAGTTGAAAACTACTTAGCTCTTAAAAGTTAGAATGTAATTAATTATACTATACAACCACACTCGGAATAATTTAACTTTTTTTCTTTTTAACTCAGAAGTTACTTCAGAATCAGTATACCTCATGATTTTCCCAGATATCATTTTTTATTTATTACAGTATTGAAGTACTAGTTGACAGAGTTTCAGTTATTTAAACACTGAATAACAAAAATGCTGTGATTACTTAAAATAGAACCCACTCTGCTTTTTTTAGCATATTTAAGATTACATATGTATATATGTATTTTATCTAATTATAAAGTATTATTGAATTATTATGCTTTTCAGAATATTGAAAAAAAAGACTTAGATTTCTACATTAAAAATTTGCTTTGTCAAGTGGCCAGGAAAACTGAATGGGCCCTTGTATTACTTAGAAGCACAAAAGTTCACATTTAACATTTCACCCAATAAAACTGAAATCTGATCAAGAGCAAGTAGATTATTGGGGTGCCAGGGCAGTTCAGTCAGTTGATCAGCTGACTCTTGATTTCGGCTCAGGTCATGATCTCATGGTTTGTGGGTTCAAGCCCCGCATCAGGCTCCTCACTGACATTGCAGAGCCTGCTTAGGATTCTCTTTCTCTCCCTCTCTTTCTGTCCCTCCCTTGCCCCTCCCTTGCCCCTCCCTTGCATAAACTTTAAAAAATTTAAAAAAAAAAGAGCAAATAGATTACATATTGCCTGGAATAATTTTTCAGGAAAAAAACCCAAATATAAATATGACTTTCTGTATGTTTCGTTTTATAGCACAGAAAAGCATTTTATAAGGACTCCAGTTACGGAAAAGCAGATGTACTTCCCTCTTCAGAATTATCCAGTGAACAACATGGTAACAGGTAATTTAAAATAAAATTTAGAGAAAACCCAAGTAGGGAAGAAACAAAAGAATATTTTGTACAATAAAGCTGCTGTTGTACTAGCCTGGCAAGTAGAGTCCCTTCTGTTACATATACTAATAGAAGAGATATCATTTACATTAAATAAATCTGTAGAATTGACCCAAAGATAGGCCCCATATTTTCTGTTAAAACACTGGTCTATTGGTAGTGTGAATATACATCCATGTTTTTACATAAGACAGTCCCAGTTTATGCCTGTTGTCCTGGCATCAGTTTTTTACTCTCAGGCATACCAATTTGGAAGATAAATTATATGGACCACTGTAATCATAGTTTCCTTTGAGAATCTGATGAAACATAGACCCCTTTCCCTAGCATACACACACACACAAACATAATACACAAACTTCACATATAATTTAGAGAGGTTCTCAGGTGTCCGTGGACTCCATATTTGGCTTTTCTAGTGCCCGATGTAAAGAAAAAATGGGTTACTAAGGCTGATGTGAGAGGATGGAACTTAGGGAACCAGTTGAAAAGTGGCCTCTGGGACTTAGTGCTAAATGAGGTGGATAGTTAGATACTTTGATCTGGGTGGTATTCAGTAATGTCATTGATCTTTTTTTTAAAATAGAGATTAAAAAAAAATTGTCTTTAAAATACAGCAACTTAAAAAATACAGGTTTTTGAAATTTCATTTTAAAAATCATTTGTATTTTTCTCACACTTTCTTTACGAGTGTCAAAACTACCTCTTGCAAGTAGTCCACAGATTCCTAGATGTCTTCTCTCATAGTATTATTCCTTCTTACCATTTTGTCTAGCCATTTGTTTCATTTTTTTTTTCCTCCTGTTCATCTGAGTAATAAATTGGCCTTTAGAAAAGCACTTTGAAAAAGAACTTTTAATGTGTAGGTTGAGACTGAATCTTAGGGACATCAAAGAAAACTGCTACCCAGCTTTGATAGCGGAGAAGTCAGTTCTGGGCCTTTGAGGAGTAAATGTGGACTGCAAAGGACAATGAACTATGTAGAAGTACTTAAGTTCTAATATTGGGAATAGTGACTGCTACCCTGACTTATCCCTAGACCTAAACATTCAGATAAAATGCAAGTACCCCTTAAACCATGGTTGTGGCATGTTACTGGTATTGATTTTTTTTTCAGGCAACTCTATCACCAGTTACTAAATGTCCCATGTTCATTTGGACATATCAAACATTTGATAACATTTTTAAAAAATCAATGATAAATGTTAAAATCAGCACAATAAAGACAAATGCTTAGATTTGGACACGTAACAATGCTGCTCTATGTTTCATTGCTGTCTGACTATTCAAAAGACATGATAGTGTTATATTAAAAACAAACTGAAAAAGAACTGTAGAAATAATCATTAGTCAGGGTGCCTGGGTGGCTCAGTCAGTTGAGCATCTGACTCTTGACTTCAGCTCAGGCTGTGGTCCCAGGGTCATGGGATTGACTCCTGTGTCAGACTATGCACTGAGTGCAGTGCCTGCTCGGGATTCTCTTTCTTTCTCTGTCTCTCTCCTCCCTCTGTCCCTCTCTCCACCCCACCCCTCTCTCTCTAAAATAAAAAATAAAAATAAAATAATAAAAAAATATAAAAAATAATCATTAGCCAGAATTTTTAAAGTAAAATTTTAACTTGTGATAGTCTTTTTTTCATTTTATAGGTAGAACAATAGTAAAATTTTCTGATTTTTAAAAATTTTCTTACTAATTATTTTCTTTCTTTAAGTTTCCACATTAAAATTTTATTTTTAAAAATTTATTTATTTATTGCCCTCAACAAGTACAAAAAGATCAAGATCATGCCATGCGTATTTTCAGACCACAACACTATGAAACACTAAATATTTGGAAAGATAGCAAATACTTGGAGACTAAAGAACATCCTACTAAAGAACGAATTGGCTAACCAAGAAGTTAAAGAGGAAATTAAAAAGTACATGGGAGCCAATGAAAATGATAACACTACAGCCCAAAACCTCTGGGACGCAGCAACGGCAGTCATAAGAGGGAAGTATATAGCAATCCAGGCCTTCCTAAAGAAGGAAGAAAGGTCACAGATACACAACCTAACCTTGCACCTTAAAGAGCTAGAAAAAGAACAGGAAAAAAAAAAAAAAAAACAACAAAAAACACAAAAACCCAAACCAGCAGAAGACAGGAAATAAAGATTACAGCAGAAATCAATGCTATCGAAACAAAAAAACCCAGGAGAACAGATCAATGAAACCAGAAGCTGGTTCTTTGACAGAATTAACAAAATTGATAAACCACTAGCCAGTTTGATCAAAAAGAAAAAGGAAAGGACCCAAATAAATAAAATCAAGAATGAAAGGGAGAGATCACAACCAACACAGCAGAAATAAAAACAATTATAAGAGAATATTATAAGCAATTATACGCCAATAAAATGGGCAATCTGGAAGAAATGGACAAATTCCTAGAAACATATACACTATCAAAACTGAAACAGGAAGAAATAGAAAATTTGAACAGACCCATAACCAGTAAAGAAATCAAATTAGTAATCAAAAATCTCCCAAAAAACAAGAGTCCAGAGCCAGATGGCTCTCCAGGGGCATTCTACCAAACATTTAAGGAGGAGTTAACACCTATTCTCTTGAAGCTGTTCCAAAAAATAGAAATGGAAGAAAAACTTCCAAACTCTTTCTATGAAGCCAGCATTACCTTGATTCCAAAACCAAAGCCCCCAGTAAAAAGGAGAACTATAGACCAATTACCTTGATGAACATGGATGCAAAAATACTCAAGATATTAGCCAACCAGATCCAATAATATATTTAAAAAATTATTCACCACGACCAAGTGGGATTTATACCTGGGATGCAGGGCTGGTTCAATATCCACAAAACAATCAATGTGGTTCATCAAATTAATAAAAGAAAGGACAAGAACCACATGAGCCTCTCAATAGATGCAGAGAAAGCATTTGACCAAATACAGCATCCCGTCTTGATAAAAACTTGTAAGAAAGTAGGGATAGAAGAATTATACCTCAAGATCATAACAGCCATATATGAAAGACCCACCCCTAATATCATCCCCAATGGGGAAAAACTGAGAGCTTTCCCCCCAAGGTCAAGGACAAGACAGGGACGTCCACTTTCACCACTGTTATTCAACATAGTATTGGAAGTCTTAGCCTCAGCAATCAGACATGATTGAGAAATAAAAAGAAATAAAAGGCATCCAAATCGGCCAGGAGGACGTGAAACTTTCACTCTTCACAGATGACATGGTACTCTATATGGAGAACCCAAAAGATTCCACCAAAAAACTGCTAGAACTGATCCATGAATTCAGCAAAAGGCAGAATATAAAATCAATGCACAGAAATTGGTTGCATTCCTATACACCAACAATGAAGAAACAGAAAGAGAAATCAAGGAATCGATCCCATTTACAATTGCACCAAAAACCATAAAATACCTAGGAATAAATCTAACCAAAGAGGTGAAAAATCTATACACCAAAAACTATAGAAAGCTTATGAAAGAAATTGAAGAAGACACACACAAAAAAATGGAAAAAGATTCCATGCTCCTGGATAGGAAGAACAAATATTGTTAAAATGTCAATACTACCCAAAGCAATCTACATATTCAATGCAATCCCTATCAAAATAATACCAGCATTCTTCACAGAGCCAGAACAAATAATTCTAAAATTTGTATGGAATCAGAAAAGACCCAGAATAGTCAAAGCAATCTTGAAAAAGAAAACCAAAGCTGGTTTCACAATCCCAGACTTCAAGCTGTATCACAAAGCTGTAATCATCAAGACAGTATGGTACTGGCACAAGAACAGACACTCAGATCAATGGAACAGAATAGAGAACCCAGAAATGGACCCACAAATGTATGGCCAACTATCTTTGACAAAGCAGGAAAGAATATCCAATGGAATAAAGACAGTCTCTTCAGCAAGTGGTGCTGGGAAAACTGGATGGTGACATGCGGAAGAATGAACCTGGACCACTTTCTTACGCCATACACAAAAATAAACTCAAAATGGATGAAAGACCTCAATGTAAGACAGGAAGCCATCAAAATCCTCAAGGAGAAAGCAGAAAAAAAACCTCTTTGACCTTGGCCATAGCAACTTCTTACTCAACACGTCTCTGGAGGCAAGGGACACAAAAGCAAAATAAACTATTGGGACCTCATAAAAATAAAAGGCTTCTAAACAGCAAAGGAAACAATCAGCGAAACTAAAAGGTAACCTGTGGAATGGGAGAAGATATTTGCAAATGACATATCAGATAAAGGGTTAGTATCCAAAATCTATAAAGAACTTATCAAACTCAACACCCAGAAAACAAATAATCCAGTGAAGAAATGGGCAAAAGACATGAGTAGACACTTCTCCAAAGAACACATCCAGATGGCCAACCGACACAGGAAAAAATGCTCAACATCACTCATCATCAGAGACATACAACTCAAAACCACAATGAGATACCACCTCACACCTGTCAGAATGGCTAACAAGTCAGGCAACAACAGATTTTGGCGAGGATGCAGAGAAAGAGGATTTCTTTTGCACTGCTGGTGGGAATGCAAACTGGTGCAGCCACTCTGGAAAACAGTATGGAGGTTCCTCAAAAAATTAGAAATAGAAGTACCCTGTGACCCAGCAATTGCACTACTACGTATTTATCCAAGGGATACAGGTGTGCTGTTTCAAAAGGGGCTCATACACCCCAGTGTTTATAGTAGCACTACCAACAATAGCCAAAGTATGGGAAGAGCCCAAATGTCCATCGATGGATGAATGGATAAAGAAGATGTGGTATATATGTATACAATGGAGTATTACTCGGCAATCAAAAAGAATGAAATGTTGCCATTTGCAACTATGTGGATGGAACTAGAGGGTAGTCAGTCAGAAAAAGACAAATATCATATGACTTCACTCATATGAGGACTTTAAGATACAAAACAGATGAACATAAGGGAAGTGAAGCAAAAATAATATAAAAACAAGGAAGGGAATGAAAACATAAGAGACTCATAAATATGGAGAACAAACAGAGGGTTGCTGGAGGGGTTGTGGGAGGGGGATGGGCTAAAGGGGTAAGGGGCATTAAGGAATCTACTCCTGAAATCATTGTTGCACTATATGCTAACTAAATTGGATGTAAATTAAAAAAATAAATTAAATAAAAATTACAAAAAATTTTATTTATTTATCTTGAGTAATCTTTATACCCATCGTGGGGCTCAAATTCATGACCCCAAGATCAAGAGTCACATGCTTTTCCAATAGAGCCATCTAGGCGCCCCTACGTTAAAATTTTATAGCACTTTCTTGGAAGAAAGTTTCAATTTTTAGAGATAATTCATTTGTCTTTAATTTTGATATAAAATGACAAGTACTTCCTTTTTTAAAATCATGCCCATCTGCTTGTACAGGAAGGAATAACTTGTTGGAATGTAGTGAATGACAGTTCTAATTTAGGCAGTGGTAGTAATTTCTGTGACTATAACTTAATTGTCTCTTCCTCAAAACGGGTTAGATTTAGCTCAATGAATGTTAAATCTCTTAAAATAGAACTAATTAGATGTTAGGTTGCAGAAAATACAAATTGGAGCTATGCCATAGAACCCAGTGGCCCCAAATTGTGACAACGAAAAATGTCTTCAGATAGTGCCAAATGTCCTATAAAATATCAAGGGATTTTTTTTTTTTTTTGGTCTGTTTTTTGTTTGGTTTTTGCTTTTGACTGGAATTAAATTCTTTCAGTCTGATATCACTGGTTATCAGAAGAAGTTCTGATTGATAGCTACATGTATTATTAATAAAAAAAAGAGTAAATATCTTGCAGGCAAAATTTTCAAACCAAAAAGTTTTGATAATTAAAAGTTTGGGAACTTATCATAGGTACTTTATTAGTTATCTATTACTGTGTAACAAATTGCTCTAAAAGTTAGCAGTTTAAAACAATGAACATTTATTACTTGATAGTTTCTGAGGGCCAAGAATCCAGGAGCATCTTAGATATTTCCGTCTTAGAGTCTTTCACAAGGTTACAGTCAAGTTGATAGCCAGGCTACAGTTACTCCAAGGCACAACTAGAACTGGGAAATACATTTCAAAGCTCACTCATGTGGTTGTTGACAGGCTTGGGTCTTTGCTGATTTTCAGCTCAAGGCCCTACTCCTCATCATGTGGGCCTATCCATAAGGGCTGTTCACATCATGGTAGCTTGCTTTCCTCAGAGAGAGAACTGCAAGAGGGAAAAGAGCCTACCCAAGACAGAAGCCACTATGCTTTTTTTATCCTACTCTTAGAAGTGACAAACCATCACTTCGGCCATGTGCTATTGGTCACAAAGACACACCCAAATACAGAATCTCCTTCCAGAGACTACAGAAACTGGTGAACACTAAGAGATAGGGATCATTTAGGGCCATTTGGGAGGCTGGTTACCACAGACACTTATGGAATCCTCCACCAAGAATACCTTTCCTAGGAACTCTTTTTTCTCGCCCCCCCCCCGCCCCGCCCCCCAGTTCATCTGGGTTACACAGAAACAGTCATTTTCTAAAACATGAGCTTGCTCTTCACCTCTAACAGTTGCTTTGGGAACGATTACCTGATGTAAGTTGGGCCAGTCACAGCTTTTCTCTAGATTTTTTGACATGGAATGCAGCCAGTCAAATCATTCTCATTCAGGTAACCATAGCTCTAAGATACAAAACTTGGGAGCAATGGGGGCCCATGTTTTCTACTAAAGCCAACTTGCCTCAAGAAAGGAAAATGAAATTAACATGTAGAGAAAAACTGGATACCAGTAAGAGACAACAATGAGAGCTAGTTACTTCTGAGGCCCAGCAACATGCCTGCCTTCTTCACAAGCTTGGTTGATATGGCAGTGTCTTTCTAGTACACTCCCTTTTTGTTTAAGCTAGTATAAATTGGGCGTCAGTTGACTTCAGCCAAAAGTCATAATTACTTCAAAACTGCTACAATAATCTATTTCTGATGCATAAATGTCCTTCTTATAATTATAGGAATATTTTTATCAATATAATAATTATTTTTAAAACTCCTATCCTCATACATATCTTTAGAAACTTCACATACTGTGTATATGTGCAGTTAACTAAATGTTAATATTTTTCTGCACTAGTTTATTTTATACAGAACCTAGTCATTAGGCAAAAATCATGAACCACGTAGAGTGTAGTAATAGTATTTCAAGAGATTTTCTGAAGTAAATGATTATGATTAAAATATCTTTAAAGGCACTACTCAGTTTTATATTATTTAATTCATAGTTAATTTATTAGCTGTGAATTTATTATTATTAGAAGCAATCAAATTATATGCATATGTACCACATGTTGATGGTAGTGTTTTAAACTCAATCATCTTTGAGCTCTATCAGAGTTTTTCTCATACAGTATTTACTTTTAAACTAGGTTTCAGTTTTAATATAAACTACAAACACAATACACTTAAAATATAATCACTCAGATAAGCAGTTGCTATCAAGGTAATATTGCTTAATGTTATTGAGTCCTTAAGCTCTCTGCATTCTAGGTGGGTGTTTTTTGATACTCTTATCAATTTCAGATTATTAATGACATCAAAATTACTCACAACCAAAACCCTTGTTGACTAAGCAGTAATATTGGCTTTCCTTAATTTCTTATTAAACAATGTTATCCCAGTGTTAGCCATGCAGGAAAGTGTTCCCAGCTCTGCTGGTGAAGATGAGCTGTTGATGCTGTTAGTAGCTAGTTGGATAGATAGTTCTGAGTGATTACACTCTAAGCCAGACACATTTCCCAGTTATTTTAGTCTAAGTACTTTATGTTTTATCCCCAACCTGGACATTACACTCTCAGTAGTCAAAGTGGGTAATCAAAATTTGTGTTTTATTTATTATTAAAAAAAAATATTTTTACATTTATTCATTTTTGAGAGACAGAGAGAGACAGAGTGTGAGCAGGGGAGGGGCAGAGAGAGAGGGAGATGCAGAATCCAAAGCAGGCTCCAGGCTCTCAGCTGTTGGCACAGAGCCCAATGCAGGGCTTGAGCCCACGAACTGCAAGATCATGACATGAGTCAAAGTTGTACATTTAACCTACTGAACCACGCAGGCACCCCGAAATATTTGTGTTTTAAAAGGAGGTAGAGGCGCCTGAGTGGCTCAGTTGTTTGGGCGACCGACTTGGACTCAGGTCATGATCTCGCAGTTTGTGAGTTCGAGCCCCGTGTCTTGTGCTGACAGCTCGGAGCCTGGAGCCTACTTCAGATTCTGTGTCTCCCCCTCTCTCCATCCCTCCCCTGCTCACGCTCTGTGTCTCTCTGTCTCTCAATAATACATAAACATTTAAAATAAAATAAAAGGAGGTAGAAGGTTGGACGGAGTGGGGAGTCGGGAAGAAAGGTGTTCCCTAATAATTATCAAGTTTCATGGAGAATCTTCTCACTGGTATTATTTCTTCTTTTTACTTCTTTCTAAAAACATTATTTAAAAATCTTAATTCTAATCAAAGACATTGAAAAACAAATAGTGTAATAGTACGATAGGATTTCAAATGTATATATATTTTTAATTTTGTAGGTTATATATCAATTGATTCCATGAAGAAATTCCTTGGGGAGCTACGTGACTTTATTCCTGGAAGCTCAGGATATTTGGCATACCATGTTCAAAATGAAATTAACATGTCAGCTATAAAAAGCAAATTGAAGAGAAAATAATAAATTAAATTGTACTTATATCTAGTTATTTGTTTTTTTATAAAATATTAGCAAAGATGTACATGATTTTACACTCTCCCCTTGGGACAAGGGGATTGGGGAAATGGGGAAGAATTTTTCTCTTTCTTTCTCAAAATGTGTTTTTAAGGAAATTCAGAATCATTTTGGCTCTGTGTTTTGACATTTGGGCTGGATTTTCTCCCCAGTTTGTAATGTTATGTCCACAAATCCTGAGTACACAGTTGTTATAGAGTAAATGTCATAAAAACACTTTATAAGAAGTCTCAGTCTTTCTCTCTCTCCCTCTCTGCCAGATACTCTTTTAGCTTTAACATTCAATTAATTATATATGTTTTTCTAGATTCAATGTTAAGTTTTATGATTCTGATCATCTTATTTTAATTAAAAAATTAGAATGTTACTGTTTAGTTCTGAATTACTGTTTCTGGCTTGAAAAATACAGAGTAAAGCACTTTAATGATTCAGACTTCATGTGTGGACAGTTCCTGATAACATGTACCAGTAGGAATTTAATGTAAATGAGTGTTGTATCCTCTGAAATGAATCCTCAAGTCACCTTAGAATCACAGTGCTGGAAAGGACCTTGGAGAACAATGAGGAAGTGAAGGCCTTGAGAGGATGTCTTGTCTAGGGTGACTAGTTGGTTGCCAAAACAGGACTAGAACACAACTGTCTTGATTTTCCAAGCCAGGGCTTTCCCACTGTTTCACAATGTATATGCTGTAGTCTATGACAGATATAAGTGACAGTAGATCTGCAAAGAGAACCCAGAAACAAGCCAACATGCTTGGCTCGTTTTCTAAAAAAG
Organism: Panthera onca; assembly: GCF_046562875.1. Classification (NCBI taxonomy): domain Eukaryota; kingdom Metazoa; phylum Chordata; class Mammalia; order Carnivora; family Felidae; genus Panthera; species Panthera onca. The sequence goes on along the minus strand of NC_138344.1, from coordinate 58,555,882 downwards.
TTAAAATAGTAATGAGATATAATGATTTCAAGATAGCAACTTCTTATCTTTATTCATATGGTCATACTGTGTTGAATCTGTTGGGTTTAGTACTTTTTGAAGATTTGTAAATGATATATATTTTTTGTGAAGCTATCATCCTTTTAAAACTGTACTTTCTCCAGGGCACCTGGGTGGCTCAGTCAGTTGAGTATCTGACTCTTGATCTCAACTCAGGTCATGATCTCATAGTTCATGAGATTGAGCCCCACATTGGGCTCTGTACTGACAGCACAGAGCCTGCTTGGGATTCTCTCTATAAAGCAGTCCAAACTTGAAAAAAATAAAATAAAATAAAACTATACTTTCACCTAGGAAGTGCATATCAACCGTACAATTAACTAAAGAAAATGCGCTTTTTTTAAGTGTTTGGATCATTTGGGTATATGTGGGCCCTGGTCTTTCTTCATGACTCAAATTTTATAATACAAAATTTTAACATTAATCTCAGCATTAGCATTTGAAAGTTCTGTTTTTCCCATATGGTAACTTCTCCTTATTTATATTTATATTTGTATTTGTGGTTAAACTCTTCTGAACTTGTAAATTAAAAAAAAAAAAATCTAAACTAAATGTTAATGACCTTTTCCTGAAGTATATTAAATATTATTGCTCTTGAACATTTTATCTCAGTCACATTCAGTTGAATATTTCTTGCATAGAAACCAAGCCTGTCTATGCATCTTAAATTACTTATTACAAGGATTAAGTAAATTTACACTAAGTTGTGTACATTGGGATTTCTTGGGAGTGTTCAAGTATTTTTTCTGATATATGTAGTATGCATGTGTAACATAGTAGAGAAAAAACTACAACCAAAATGATTTCCAAACAAAAGTAATTATATCTTTAGGAGTATATGGAAAAGGCCAGATGCAATGTATATGCTTGACATACTACCAGAAGCAATAAAATCAGTTGATAACATAAGCCTTTCAGGAATTAGAAACATATGAACAAGTAAAGTAGGCAACAATAAACTGTTTTGTTAAGTCTACTGTCTTAATGGGAAGTGAAAGGCAGTATGATTTTACTTATTGCTCATTTAAGCTGTTTCTTTTTATGTGCCTAGTGTATCTGATGGATGTTGCCTTGGCTCACATCTTATAAGAATGCTCTCCCCACTTTAGTACTTTTGGTTATTTCTCTATGCTTTTGCAAACATGTCTCCTCTAATGCTTTTCACTATTAGGCATAGTCTTTCCTCATACTGCTTAATTTAGTGTGTAGTTCTTAGTTCATCTTATTTCTTTTATCCTTTGTAACCAGACCATTTTTCTCTCTAGCTTTTGTAGGGTCTTATGACATTAGATAAATTATGAGTTATTGGCAGAGTCTGCTTGTTATTTCTGAATGTATGTGTCCTTTTCTTTCATGATGATAGAACCCCTAATTTCTATCTGGACACATGCTACCTAGAATAAAGACCATATTGTCAGTCTCACTTGAAGTAAAGTATGGCTATGTCACAGTGTTTTGGTCAATGGATGGATGCACAGCAGAAAGGGCATCTGGGAGCTTTTCTTAAAGTCCTCTGACATATACACTTTGTCCCCTTTCCTTCCTCCCCCACTCATTTGGTTTCTTTCATCTTGTTGCTTGGAATGGGGATGTGATAGCTATCATTTAAACCATAATAGCAAGAACTATACCCCATTGTTGACAGAGCAAGAGACTGAGCCTGGGGCCTAGAGCGGGATCCTGGGATCCTGAGGGCATTGTGGAGACATCTGCCATCTTAGCTCTGGGTTGCCTATCTCTAGGCTTTTATGTGACAGACAAATAAACTTCTGTTTTGTTTAAGGCACTATATTTTGTGTCTCTTACTGCTAAGCTATTCATAAGTTAGGCTTAAGGACAGGCCACTGACCTCATCCTATGGGAGAGAACTGTGTGGAAGATACTAATTCTTTACACCTGTAAACTCTTGACAGATTTGTGATGTTGAAAATATATGGGTGACCTTAGGCATATCACATATCTTTCAGTTTTTAAAAATTTTTACTTAAAAAGATTTTTTTTTAAACGTCTATTCATCTTTGAGAGACAGAGAGAGACAGAGCATGAGCAGGGAAGGGGCAGAGAGAAAGGGAGACCCAGAATCCCAAGCAGGCTCCAGGCTCTGAGGGGTCAGCACAGAGCCTGATGCGGGACTCGAACTCATGAACTGTGAGATAATGACCTGAGCTGAAGTCGGACGCTCAACCGACTGAGCCACCCAGGTGCCCCACATAGTGTTTAGATTTATAGCAGTTTTGGTAAAAAATATTTCTTTCAAATGGAGTATTTGGTTACACCATTAGTTAGCAATGTGAAAAACTGAAAATAATCTCACTGCTTAATAATGAATGAATAGAATGTCCCCTTAAATCATATTGCATCAATTTAATGGAATAGCCATTTTTCATTCCTAACAGCTTTATTAAGATATAATCACATGCTGTACAGTTCACACATTTAATGGGTACAAGTCAATGGCTTTCAGTATCATGACAGAGATGGGCAACTACCACCACAATCTGATTTAGAACATGGTCACCACCCCAAAAAGAAATCCTTTACCCATTGTAGTCATTGCCCATGTCCCACCTCCCCATCCCCACTTCCAGCCTTAGGCAGCCATTAATCTTTCTGTCTCCATAGATTTGCCCATTCTGGAATGTATGGATGGAATGAATGTATCTATGGAATCATATAAAATGCCCTTTTGTGACAAGCTTCTTTCACTTAGCATAATGTATTCCGAGTTCATCCATGTTATATCATTCCTTCTTATTGCCAAGTAGTATTCCATTGTATGGAAAATACTGCACTTTATTCATCAATTGATAGACACTTGGGTTGTTTCTACTTTTTGGCTATTATGAATAATGCTGCTATGAACATTTCAGGTACAAGTTTTTCTGTGAATGTACGCTTCTGTTTCTCTTTCGTATAGAAGAGTGGAATTGCTGGATCGCATGGTAGCTATGTTTAACATTTTGAGGACTGCCAAACTGCTTTCCAAAGTGACTGCATCATTTACATATTCACCAGCAATGTATGTGGGTTCCAATTTCTCCACATCCTCACCAACACTTGTTATTATCTGTTTTTTTTTTTTAATATGGCCATCTTGGTGTGAAATTGTATCTTGTGATTTTGATTTGCATTTCCCTGTGGCTAATGACGAACATTTTTTTCACACACTTATTGGCTATTTTTATATCTTCTTTGGAGGAATGTCTAATTGTCAGAGGAAGTTATGGAAAGGATGTGACCACTGATTGACCCACAACCTCACCCGGGCAATTGGAGCCTCCTCATCGTTTCCCACATCCCTGAAATGTGTTTTCTGCCCACTGTTCCCACAGTGAGAGCCATTTTCAAGGATGCAGACTTGAGAGAGTAATGTGGTGTTAAGATCACCTCGTCAATATATATACTGAAATCAGTTAAAGCCTTTATATAAATGTTTAAGATTCTGGCAGGCAGGTGCAGGGATCTACTCATCTTTCAGCTGCCTAAGACAAGCCTTGTATGTAAGTTCCCTTGCTTATTAAATCTGCCCCCTACCAATCTGGAGTGGTCTTACTCTTTCTTTGCCTTTTCCTTACTCTTTTCCTTGCCCTCTGTAATTGAGGCCATTTAAAGATTTCACTTGCAAAGCTCCTGAGTTCGCAAATCAACATCTATTCAAGTTCTTTGCCCGTTTTTAATTTGGGTTGTCTTTTTATTATTGAGCTATAATAGTTTTTAAAATATATTTTGGATATAAGTTCCTTATCATATATATGATTTATAAGTATTTTCTCCCATTCTATGGGTTGTCTTTCACTGTCTTGATGGCATTGTTTGCAGCACAGAAGTTTTTAATTTTGATGAAGTCCAATATTTATATTTTTCTTTTGGTTTTGTATCTAAGAAATCTTTGCCTAACCCAAGATCATGAACATTTAAGCTATGTTTTCTTCTAAGACTTTTATAGTTTTAATTCCTACATTTAGTTCTGTGATTCATTTTGAGTTAATTTTTGTGTATGGTATGAGGTAAGGGTACAATTTCATTCTTTTTCATGTGGATATCCAGTTGATCCAACACCTTTTGTTGAAAAGACTATTCTTTTCCCTATTAAATTGTCTTAGCAGGAATAACCATTTTATTTTTCTGATTATGTGTCGTGTGTTCTTATAAAAAATAAACAGCATAGAAATAAATAATATAAAAGGTAAAAGTCCCTTAAAATGCCACCTTCAGAGATAATGGCTGTTAGTACTGTAAATAAGTGTTCTGGAATAATTGATCCCTGAGGGACCTTCCAGACCTATGAGTCTATAATATTTTACCAGGTACAAATTATTCCCAGAAATACTATTTAGCACAAATTCCTATTTAGTATGAATGATTCCCTGAAATACTCAAATAAAAGGCCTAGTGACCCAGTGACATATCTATCATCCTGTTACTACTATATACCAGAAGAACCCACTTGAAGCTATTAATAATTTATTAATATATACAGACCTTTCCTGGAGTACCTTATCTGGTGTTTTTCTATTCACTTTGCATTCTGCAGTATGTCAAAGCAAACATGCTCATAAATGACACCTGGACTCACATCTTCTGCCTTAGAAAGGGCGGCACATCTCAGTAGCAGTAGAAAGGAGTAGCTAAGAGCACAGAGTCAAACCGTCTTGGTTTAAATTCCAATATAGTGCATATATCTAGTTGAGTGATCTTAGACCAGTTATTTAATCTGTCTGTGGTAAATGGGGATCATAATGCCAAAATTATAGGGAAATTGTGAGGATCAAGGAAGTAATACATGTAAAGTACTTAGTACAACACCAGGTACTTAGTAGGTGCTCAGTGAAAAAGTTATATAATTGCATTACTATTATTACTAGCATATTCTAGTTCCTGTAATAAAACAGATGAGGAAAGATCACTAAATTAGTACTTTATAAAAAAGTCTTTATTTATTTTTGAGAGAGAGAGAGACACAGAATCTGAAGCAGGCTCCAGGCTCCAGCTATCAGCACAGAGTCTGACACTGGGCTCAAACTCATGAGCTGTGAGATCATGACCTGAGCTGAAGTTGGATGCTCAACCAACTGAGCCACTCAGGCACCCCACCAAATTAGTACTTTCTAAACTCAACTTAGTGGATATGGAGGAATTAAGTAGACTTAGGGAGCTCTGTAAGACACAACGACCCAGTAACTTAGCCTCAAATAAGAGGAGAAATAGGCAAATACAGAAATTATAGCAAGAGATTATTTTTTTAATTTTTAATTTTTTTTAGAGAGAGAGAGAGTGAGCGGGGGGCGGGGGGGGGGGAGGGAGGGACAAAGTGGGAAAGAGAGAGAGAGAATCCCAAGCAGGCTCCATGCTCAGTGCAGAGCCCACCATGGGGCTTGATCCCATGGCTCTGGGATCATGACCTGAGCTGAAATCAAGAGTCAGATGCTTAACTGACTGAGCCACCCAGGTGCCCCGAGAGATTGTTAATATATCTCTCTCAGAAATTCATAGAAAGCAAACCAAATAATTAGGGATATAATGGGTTAAATAAAACACATTATAAAAACAAGTTTCACCCATGTCCTTTTACTTTTGTCACATGACTATTTGACAAGTTAAAATTAGATATAGGGCTCCCTATGAAAATAACACCAGCATTCTTCACAGAGCTAGAACAAACAAGCCTAAAATTTGTGTGGAACTAGAAACGACCCTGAGTAGCCAAAGCAATCCTGAAAAAGAAAACCAAAGCTAGAAGCCTCACAATCCCAGACTACAAGATGTATTACAAAGCTGTAATCATCAATACAGTATGGCACTGGCACAAAAACAGACGCATAGATCAATAGAACAGAATAGAGAACCCAGAAACATACAGCCAACTAGTCTTTGACAAAGCAGGAAAGAATATCTAATGGAAAAAAAGACAGTCTCTTCAGCAAGGGGTGCTGGGAAAATTGGACAACAACATGCAGAAGAATGAACCTGGACCACTTTATTACACCATACACAAAAACTCAAAATGGATGAAAGACCTCAATGTAAGACAGGAAGCCATCAAAATCCTCAAGGAGAAAGCAGGCAAAAACCTCTTTGACCTCGGCCACAGCAACTTCTTACTTGACATGTCTCCAGAGACAAGGGAAACAAAAGCAAAAATAAATGATTGGGACCTCATCAAGATAAAAAAATGTCTGCACAGTGAAGGAAACAATCAGCAAAACTAAAGGTCAACCAACAGAATGGGAGAAGATATTTGCAAATGACAGATAAAGGGTTAGTGTCCAAAATCTATAAAGAACTTATCAAACTCAACACCTAAAAAACAAATAATTTAGTGAAGAAATGGGCAAAGGACAGGAATAGACACTTTTCCAAAGAAGACATCTAAATGGCTAACAGAAATGCTCAACATCACTCATCATCAGGGAAATACAACTCAAAACCACAATGAGATACCACCTCACACCTGTCAAAATGGCTAAAATTAACATCTCAGGCAACAATAGATGTTGGAAAAGATGCGGAGAAAGGGGAACCCTTTTGCACTGCTGGTGGGAATGCAAACTAGTGCAGCCACTCTAGAAAACAGTATGGAGGTTCCTCAAAAAATTAAAAATAGAACTAAAAAATTAAAAATAGAATTTCACTACTAGGTATTTATGCAAAGGATACAGGAGTGTTGCTTCAAAGGGGCACATGCACCCCCATGTTTATAATAGTGCTAGCAACAATAGCCAAAAGGAACCCAAATGTCCACTGACTGATGAATGGATAAAGAAGATGTGGTATGTATATATATGTATATAAAAATATACACAACGGAATATGTGTGTGTGTATTTATAATACACACACACACACACACACACACACACACACACACTGGAATATTACTTGATGATGAAAAAGAATGAAATCTTGTAATTTGCAACAATGTGGATGGAACTAGAGTATATTATGCTAAGCAAAATAAGTCAGAGAAAGACAAATATCATATGACTTCACTCATATGTTAAATTTAAGATACAAAACAGATGAACATAAAGGAAGGGAAGCAATAATAATATAAAATCAGAGAAATATAAAATATAAAAAAATAATATAAAAACTATAACAGACTCTTAAACACAGAGAACGACCAAGGGTTGCTGGAAGGGTTTTGGGTGGGGGATGGGCTAAACAAGTGAGGGGCATTAAGGAGGACACTTGGGACGAGCACTGGGTGTTATATATAAGTGATGAATCACTATATTCTATTCTTGAAATCATTATTACACTATATGTTAACTAACTTGGATGTAAATTAAAAAAAAAAAAGTCAGACGCTCAACTCACTGAGCCACCCAGGTGCCCCAGGAAACAAATATTAAAATAGCAGATTTAAATTCAAATTCAAATAACTCAGTAATAACATTAAATGTAAATGGATTAAATACTTCAATTATAAGATAAGGACACAGAAAGGTTGAAAATAAAGGTATGGAAAAAATACACCATCAAAACACTAATCAAAGTTGGTGTAGCTTTACCTAATACCAGATAAAGTAGAATTTAACACAAGAAGTATTATTAGATAAAAAGAGTAACACTTCATAATTATAAAAGGATTCAGGTTCAGCAGGAAAATAAAAATTATACTCATGTAATTATATAGCCCCAAAATATATAAGGCAAAATTTTCTAGAACCAAAAGAAAAAATAGACAAGTACATGATCATATCATGTTAACGTCTCCATAACCATTCTCATATCAAATTGAGCATGCAGATTAAAATTAGTAAGGATATATATATAGAGATGGTTTGTGTAACATGATTAAAAACTCAGTTGACATTTATAGAACACTATAGCCAACAACTGTAGAATACAAGTTCTTTTCAAGTGCACATGGAATATTCATTAAAATAGACCATACCAGGAGCACCTGGGTGGCTCAGTAGGTTAAGCATCCAACTTTGGCTCAGGTCATGATCTCGTGGTTCATGGGTTTGAGCCCTGCATTGGGCTCAGAGCCTGGAGGCTGCTTAGGATTCTGTGTCTCCCTTTCTCTGTGCCCCTCCTCCACGCTCTCTCTCTCTCTAAAATAAGATAAACATTAAATTTTTTAAAATAATAAAATTAGATATAAGCCTGTATTATACTACTATTGAGCAACACTGTTCTAAAGTCTGTTTCTCAGCTTCAGAGAGCCTAAAAAATTTGGAAAACACTTGAGGGAAACAGATTTTGATACTGTATCAGGACCCAGGACCAATGGTATTTACCAGTCCTGACCTGTATCTAAACTCCCAGGGACTTCAGTCATCACTAAAGTCTGGGCTGGGGCAGAGTCAGTCCATAGATAGGAAACTTGTTTCTATCCTGTCTGCATTTCCCTGTGACTCAGCCCACAGGGATAAATGTGACAGGGAGTTGGTTTGTCTTCTGTGTTTCTTTCAAGCAGCTTCCTTGAAGACACAAACAGCTTTTGAATAGCAAAGATAAGGGACAGGTCTGGCTGAATCTTCCATAATAACAACTAGGTTTTTGGTCATTAATCAAGTTCCCAGACTTCTTGCCTGAGAGAATTTATAACAAATTGTTGACTGATCTTTAAGATGTTAAAAATGATACGTATTAATAAAATAAAACCCTGAGGGTGTGAGAATCATAGAGCCTTTGGCAGAGGAGCTCCAGCTTCTGACAACATAGTAAAGTTGTCCATTTTGGGCATCTAGGTTCCCAACTACCCTACTCTACACTACTACCCTTACCTTTGTGAGAGATCACAATCCCCTGACTATTTTTCTGAGATTCTGCCTACCCACCAACATCTTTAATATTCTCTCACCTCCAAACCTGACTCCTGAATATTTCCTTTGCCGGGAATGTTCTGCTTCCCTCATGCCCCACTGTTTCAAGATCCATTTTAAAAAATGACACAGAACTACCACTTGGATTCTTTTTGTTTTAATTAACCTCTTTTGCAAGAAATAAGGATCAATAGACAAACTCAAGTAATAGGAATTCATTTTAAGATGGTATGTGGCAATAAGGAAGATAGGCAAATGATGGAAATCCAACATCAGGAACTCTTCTGAATCCAAGATGGCACTAGGAATCTCAGTGGCAGAAGTTAATGAATCTCCACTCTACTGTTCTGCCATTTATGCGACTCAGCTACTGAGACTTTGCTTATTGGGAGAGTTCTCCACTTTTGGCTTCCTTAGCATCCATTCTATGTCTTTTCTCACCTCACTACTTTTGCATACTCCTAGTTTCTGTTTCCTCAGTAACTCAGCCCTCCTCAAAAACTATATTAACCTTAAAAATAAAACTCCAGTTATTTTACCAGTAAAAATGGGTTTATTTGGGAATAGTAGAGAATTGCAATCCGGGACAAGCAAGCTACAGCAAAACCATAGGCAAGACCAGACAAAGAGGAAGAAGCCTCTTGTATAGAGGAAAGGGGGAAGTTGGAAGGGCTGTTATAAACAAAAAGTCCATTGCAGTAAATTGGAAGTTCGAAGTAGCTTCTTCTTGGTTGAAGTTGTGACAGTCTCACTGGCTAGGATGTTGCTAGGGGAGGAGGAAAAACTTTCTCCCTCCTGCTGGGATAGTAAAGAAATACTGGTCTGCAACGTCTTTCTCTTCCAGTAGGGTCTGCAATTCACAAGTAGTAGGGTGTGAGAGCCCCTTCTGCTGGCCTCTCGAATCCCTTCTACATGAGGGTTCCTTTTATTAATTGTCACAATTACAACTTGCTTCTGGCCCTACCTCTTCCTTCTTTTTGACCTTCAGTTCTTGTCCCTAATTGCCCGATTCCCTATTATTTTCTATTTCAGGTTTTAGAGAGCCACCTGCTGTTATCCTACTTTTTAGACAGAACTTTCTCCATTAAACTGCATCGTTAGTATCTGGTCAGCCTGTGGATCTGCCTGACTTGGGGGTATCAGATACCCACACACAGTGCAATCAACTGTGGACCAAGGTGGCTGCCCAAGTTCCCTTTCAGCAAGGGCTGTGAGCATGCCAGTCACCATGACTGCCATGTCCAGGACACTGACACTTGTGTCATTTTAGTCCTTATAACAACCCTACAAATAGATATCATCCTATTTTCTATAGGTGAAGAAACTGGGGAACAGGGAGGTTACTCAAGGCAAAGCCATGCAAAGCCAGCATACAGCCCTAAATCTACCATCAGAAATCACCACGCAGTCGCCCCAATGGAGCATGTTAAGTGAATTCTCTTGAAATAAAACTACCAGGCAGAGAGGTGTCAGAAGTAGGACAACACTGCTGCTGCTCTCCATTCCTCCTACAACTGCAGAAAGGACAGGTTCTCCTAGGAGAACTCACCTATGGTTTATGAGTGTGAATGTGTATGTGTGTGTGTGTGTGTGTGTGTGTGTGTGTGTGTGTGTGTGTGACTGTCCTGTGGAATCAAACCAAGGACAATACTTAGAATAGAGCCTGATAGATGAAGCCAAAGACAGATGCATCTTGTACTGTAATTCACCTTAAGGTAAATACAGATGCATCATCCTAACCTAATACAAAAAGCCAGATTTACAAAACAAGCCAATGAAAATGTAATTATTTTTTTCCCTGTTGCAATTTCTTTCCATCTTACTCTGGACCCTGAGTTATGAGATTTGTGTGGGAGTGGTTTGAGGGAAATCACTAGGATCTTCAGAGTCTTCCCTGTTCAAAAATAAAGTAGGTGAGGAAGATTCTTACATGTGGGCACAGGGTGGGTGTGGTGGCACCAACTGAGGATGGTAGATTAGTAAGTATCTGCTTACTAACACACTTCTCCATGATTAATGAGGAGATGGGAAAAGGTGAGAGTTGAATGAAGTAATATAAGGGACGTCTTTAGAATAATGTCTAGCTCATTTACCAAGGTTGCTATAATAAATTACCACAAACTCAGTAGCTTAAAACAATACACATTTGGGAGTGACATTACCAAGATGGCAGAGTAGGACACCCCTCCGTCTCCTCATGAAGATCAACAATTTGACAGTTATACACAAATAAAAACAGCTCTGTAATCCACTTAATAAATGTCAGCAATGCAGTTAAAAACCTTAAGAATAACCGCACAAAAAGGGAAGGAAGAATAGCTTTGTTCTGCTGCATCAACCCATTCCCCACAGCTAGCATTGCTCAGCACAAGAGGGAACTCCCAAGTTAGAAAGAGCTCCCCTCACCAGGAAAGGAAGAGCGGGTGAGCAACCAGCACCTGATGAGGACCACGTAGTTGTTGATGTAGTAGACCCCAACAGCCTGAGCTGACAAGTTACTATGACCCCCAGACCTGGTGCCACCAAAGGCTTTTCATCCTCACTAGACTTACTTTACAAAAAATGCTGAAAAGAGTTCTTCAAGCTGAAACAAGAGGATGCTACTTAGTAATGTAAAAACATGTGAAAACAACATACTGGTAAGGCAAGTATACAGTCAGACTGAGAAGACTCTACTAATGTAATATAGTGGTGTGTTTACCACTTACCTCTAATATAAAGCTTGAGGAACAAAAGTATTAGAAACTGCTATAACTACAATAATTTATTTTTAATTATACACAATATAAACACAATATAAAAAGATGTAAAGCATGAAACAAAATGTGGCAGGGGTGGACTAAAAGGGGAGAGTTTTATATATAGTTGAAGTTGTTATCACTTTGAAATAGATTATAATATCTATAAGATGTTTCAAGTGAACCTCGGGGTAACCACAAAACAAAAACCTATAGTAGATACATACAAGATAAAAAGAAGGGGAAAGAAGTATACCACTATGGAAAATCATCAGTTCACAAAAGAAGAAAGCAAGAGAGAACAGAAGGAAGAAAGGTATTACAAAACAACCAGAAACCAGTGGACAAGATGGCAACAGTAAGCCCTTATCTATCAATAATTACTTTAAATGTAAGTGGATTAAACGTTCCAATCAAAAGGCATAGAGTGGCTGAATAGATGAAGAAACAAGACTCAACTATATGCTGCCAATAAAAAATTCACTTCAGCTTCAAGGACACGCATAGACTCAAAGTGAAGGGTAGAAGAGGATATATATTTCACGCAAGTAGAAAAGAAAAGACAGCAGAGGTAGCTCTACTTACATCAGACAAAATAGATTTTAAGTCAAAAACTAACAAGAGACAAAGGATGTCATTATATAATGCTGAATGGGTCAGTTCATCAAGAGGATATAACAATTGTAAATATATATGTACCCAACAGTGGACTACCTAAATATATTAAACAAATATCAAATCTGAAAGGAGTAATAGATAATACAACAATAATAGGGGACTTCAATTCCCCATTTTCAATAATGGATAGATCATCCAGACAGAAAATCAATAAGGAAACATTGGATTTGGCTATTCTTTAGGCCAAGTGGACCTAACAAACATACAGAGAACAATTCAAGCAATAGCAGCAGAATACAGATTCATCTCAAACACACCTAGAACATTCTCCAAGATAGATCATAAGTCACAAAACAAGTCTCAGCAAATTAAAAAAATATTGAAACTGTAGCAAGTATCTTTTCCTTTTTTAAAATATTTATTTATTTATTTATTTATTTATTTATTTATTTATTTAGAGAAAGAGAGGGCACAAGTGAGTGAGGGGTAGAAAGACAAAGAGAGAGAAGGAATCCCACAAGGGGCAAAGAAAGAGAGAGAAAAAGCAGGGCTCACCTGGGGCTCATGTTTTGCCCAAAGTGGGGCTCATGCTCACCTGAAGCAGGGCTTAAACTCACAAACTGTGAGATCATGACCTGAGCTGAAGTCAGGTGCTTAAAACTCAGCTACCCAGATCCCCTTTAATTTTTTTTTTTAATGTTTATTTTTGAGACAGACAGACAGCGTGAGCAAGGGAGGGGCAGAGAGAGAGAGGGAGACACAGAATCTGAAGCAAGCTCCAGGCTCTGAGCTGTCAGCACAGAGCCCCACAAGGGCTCAAAACCACAAACCATGAGATCATAACCTGAGCCCAAGTCAGGTGCTTAACCGACTGAGCCACCCAGGCACCCTTAATAATTTTTTTAATGTTTATTTTTAGGAGAGGGAGAGAGAGTGGGGGCGGGGCAGAAAGAATGGGAGAAAGAAGATCCAAAGCTGGATCTGTACTGATAGTAGAGAGCCCATTGCAGGGCTTGATTTCAGGAACTATGATATCATGACCTGAGCCAAAGCTCAATCAAGTATCTTTTCCAATCACAATAGTATGAAATTAAAAATTAATAACAGTAGGAAAACTGGAAAATTCACAAATAATGTGGAAATGAAGTGGCACACTCCTGAACAAACAAAGATGAAATCAAAAGGGAAATTAAAAAAGTATACTGAAAGCAATTACAATGGGAACACAACATACCAAAACTTACAGGATGCAGCAAATGCAATGCTAAGATAGAAGTTTACAGCCAGAAATAACACCAGCATTCTTATTCAAAATAACACCAGCATTCTTCACAGAGCTAGAACAAACAATTCTAAAATTTGTATGGAATCAGAAAAGACCCAGAATTGCCAAAGCAATCTTGAAAAAGAAAACCAAAGCTGGAGGCATCACAATCCCGGACTTCAAGCTGTATCACAAAGCTGTAATCATCAAGACAGTATGGTACTGGCACAAGAACAGATACTCAGATCAATGGAACAGAATAGAGAACCCAGAAATGGACCCACAAATGTATAGCCAACTAATCTTTGACAAAGTAGGAAAGAATATCCAATGGAATAAAGACAGTCTCTTCAGCAAGTGGTGCTGGGAAAACCGGACGGCGACATGCGGAAGAATGAACCTGGACCACTTTCTTACGCCATACACAAAAATAAACTCAAAATGGATGAAAGACCTCAATGTAAGACAGGAAGCCATCAAAATCCTCAAGGAGAAAGCAGACAAAATCCTCTTTGACCTTGGCCACAGCAACTTCTTACTCAACACGTCTCTGGAGGCAAGGGACACAAAAGCAAAATAAACTATTGGGACCTCATGAAAATAAAAAGCTTCTATACAGCAAAGGAAACAATCAGCAAAACTAAAAGGCAACCTGTGGAATGGGAGAAGATATTTGCAAATGACACATCAGATAAAGGGTTAGTATCCAAAATCTATAAAGAACTTATCAAACTCAACACCCAGAAAACAAATAATCCAGTGAAGAAATGGGCAAAAGACATGAGTAGACACTTCACCAAAGAAGACATCCAGATGGCCAACCGACACAGGAAAAAATGCTCAACATCACTCATCATCAGGGAAATACAACTCAAAACCACAATGAGATACCACCTCACACCTGTCAGAATGGCTAACAAGTCAGGCAACAACAGATTTTGGCGAGGATGCAGAGAAAGAGGATTTCTTTTGCACTGCTGGTGGGAATGCAAACTGGTGCAGCCACTCTGGAAAACAGTATGGAGGTTCCTCAAAAAATTAGAAATAGAAGTACCCTGTGACCCAGCAATTGCACTACTACGTATTTATCCAAGGTATACAGGTGTGCTGTTTCGAAAGGGGCTCATACACCCCAGTGTTTATAGTAGCACTACCAACAATAGCCAAAGTATGGGAAGAGCCCAAATGTCCATCAATGGATGAATGGATAAAGAAGATGTGGTATATATGTATACAATGGAGTATTACTCGGCAATCAAAAAGAATGAAATGTTGCCATTTGTAACTATGTGGATGGAACTAGAGGGTATTAGGCTAAGCAAAATTAGTCAGTCAGAGAAAAACAAATATCATATGATTTCACTCATATGAGGACTTTAGGATACAAAACAGATGAACATAAGGGAAGGGAAGCAACAATAATATAAAAAGAGGGAGGGGGAGAAAACATATGGGACTCTTAAATATACAAACAAACAGAGGGTTGCTGGAGGGATTGTGGAAGGGGGGATGGGCTAAATGGATAAGGGCATTAAGGAATCTACTCCTGAAATCATTGTTGCACTATATGCCAACAGAAAGAAAGAAAGAAAGAAAGAAAGAAAGAAAGAAAGAAAAAGGCTAACTTCACACATTAAGGAACTAGAAACAGAAGAACAAACTAAGCCCAAATTTATCAGAAGGAAAGAGATAATAAATATCAGAGCAGAAATGAATGAAATAGAGAATGGAAAGATAGTAGAAAAGATCACCAAAAATAAGAGCGAGTTTTTTGAAAAGATAAGCAAAATTGACAAACTTTTAGCTACATTTACCAAGAAAAGGAGAGTAGACTCAAATAAATAAAATTATAAATTAAAAAGGAGATATTACAGCTGATACCACAGAAATACAAAGGATGATAAGAGATTCCTATGAGCAATTGTATACCAACAAATTGGACAACCTAGAAGAAATGGATAAATTTTTAGAAACATACAACCTACCAAGTCTGAATCATGAAGAAATAGAAAATCTGAATAGCCCTGGGGCACCTGGGTGGCTCAGTCGGCTAAGTGTCTGACTTCAGCTCAGATCATGATCTGACAGTTTGCATGTTTGAGCCCCACATTGGGCTCTGTGCTGACAGCTGGGAGCCTGGAGCCTGATTGGGATTCTGTGTCTCCCTCTCTATCTCTGCCCCTCCCCTGCTCTCTCTCAAAAATAAATAAACATTTAAAAAATTAAAAAAAAAAAGAAAATCTGAATCGACCAATAACAAGTGAGAAGACTGAATCAGTAATGAAAACCTCCCAACAAAGGAAGGTTCAGGACTGGATGGTTTCACTAGTGAATTCTACCCAACATTTAAAGAATTGATACCAATTTGTCTCAAATGCTTCCAAACTTTGAAGAGGAAACGCTCTCAAACCCATTTTATGAGGCCTGCATTACCCTGATTCTAACGCTAGGTGAGAACACCACACGACATCAGAGTACACATATCTTTTTTTTTTTTTTTTTTTTTTTTTTTTTATTTATTTTTGGTACAAAGAGAGACAGAGCATGAACGGGGGAGGGGCAGAGAGAGAGGGAGACACAGAATCGGAAACACGCTCCAGGCTCCGAGCCATCAGCCCAGAGCCTGACGCGGGGCTCGAACTCACGGACCGCGAGATCGTGACCTGGCTGAAGTCGGACGCTCAACCGACTGCGCCACCCAGGCGCCCCCAGAGTACACATATCTTTATGAGCACTGAGTAACATATGGAATTGTTAAGTCATTATATTGCACACCTGAAACTAACATAACGCTGTGTGTTAACTACACTGGAATTAAAATTTTTAAATATTTAAAAATAAGGTTTTAAAAACTCCTAAAAAATAACATGACATGAAATGAAAATTACAGGCCAATATTCCTGATAAGTACAGACATAAAATTTCTCATCAAAATACTAGCAAAGCAAATTCAACAGCACTAAAAGGATCATACACCATGATCAAGCGGGATTTATCCCTGAATGCAAAGATGGTTCAACACATGCAAATCAACAAATATGACATACCACATCAATAGAACGAAAGACGATAATCATGATTGTCTCAATAGTTGCAGAAAAAGATTTTGACAGAATTCAACATCCTTTCATGATAAAAACACTCAACAAATTGGATATAGAAGGAACATATGTCATTCAGCCATGAGAAAGAAGAAAATTCTTCCATTTGCGAGAACAAGTTCCATGGACCTTAAGGACATTTTGCTGAGTGAAATAAGTCAGAGAAAGACAAATACCATATGACGTTGCTTATATGTGGAGTCTAAAAACATTGAACTCACAGAAACAGAGTAGAATGGTGGTTGCCAGAGGCTGAGGGTTGGGAGTAATGGGAGGATAGTCCGAGGGTACAACTTTCAGTTATGAAATGAATATGTTCTAGGGATCTAGTGTACAGCATGGTGATTATAGTTAACAATACTGTATTGTGTATTTGAAAGTTTCTATGAAAACACAGCTTTACTGTTCTCCCCATAACAGCAACAAAATAGTAATTATGTGAGCTGAAGGATGTAACCAACCCAATTGGAGTAAACATCTCCCAGTATATATGTATATCAAATCATCACATTGTACACCTTAAACTTATACAATGTTATGTCAATGATATCTCCATAAAGCTTGAAAAACACCACCACCACATTTTTTTTTGAGAGAGATAGACAGAGAGAGAGAGAAAAAAAGAGAGAGAGAGTGAGTGGCAGACAGGGGCAGAGGGAGAGAGAAAATCTTAAGCAGCGTCCACACTCAGCGAGAGCCCGACACGGGGCTCAATCCCATGACCTTGGGGTCATGACCTGGGCTGAAATCAAGAATCAGACTCTCAGCAGACTGAGCGACCCAGGCACCCCACCACCATACATTTACAGTTCTGGAGGTCAAAAGTCTGAAATTTGTTTCAGTGGGCTGAAATCAAGATATCTGCAAGGCCACACACCCTCCCAAGGCATAGTGAAAAACCTGTTTCCTTGTCTTTTCCAGCATCTAGAGCCACATTCTTTGGTGGCACTTTCCTCCATCTGGAAAGCCAGCCATGTAGAGTCTTGCTTTCAGGCATCATATGGCCTTCTTCTGTAGTAAAATATTCCTTTGACTCCCTCTTATAAGGACAACATGTTCAACCAGTATAATTTCCTCATTTCAAGATCCTTAATTACATCTGCAAAGTCCCTTTTGCTACATAAGGTAACATTTGTAGGTTCCAGGGATTAGCACCTGATGTCTTTGGGGCCATTATTTAGCTTACCACATTGGTGTAAGGAAAATGCTTAAGAAACATTAGCTATTATTATTCCTGTGCTAAGTACTTCATGTGTATTATCTCATTTGATCCTCACTACAACCCTATGAGGTAGAGACTATATCCCTATCTTACAGAAAAGAGGCTTGAAAGCTTTAGCAGTTGCCTAAAATCAGATGGCAAGTGGAATTCCAAGTCAAGACACTAAACCCAGAGCCCATGTTCTTAGCCACTATCACAGCCTGGCTTTGGGGAGCACCCCTATTACTCTCTCCTTACAGTAATTGTGAAGCTCCATCCTACTTTTCTATTTCAGTCATTTGAGTGGATGCATGTTTTCTTGGGGAGGAGAGGTCCTTCCCCACAGACTGGGAGTCTGTCATGAACTTTCCCTTGTGGCTTGGCGTTCTGTACAGACTGAAAATGAAATTAATGTTGTTGATTTAACTGTCACAGCTGGAGACCATTAAGAATTAAGTGCAAACAATACAGATCAAATTGATCAATGTGGACAAATTGATCAATTTTGCTCTGTGGACAGAACAAAATCCACATCCTTATTTTGCCAACCCTTAGAGGCTGACATAGTGAGAAGGGTGACTTGAAACAGAGTTTAGTTTTAGCTTCTAAAGGTCAGTCAGTCTATTCGTCTGGGACATGCAGAGATGATAACCTCTCTTCAGGAAAACATCTCATTTTGTTCCACAAAGAATAAATGGTGTTTTGTTAAAGCAGTGTGTTCTAGTCCCATCCTGGCATAATGGGACTGTGGTTAAACTCAGCTTATTACGGGAAGGGTAGAATATGGGCATCATTCAACAGAAGATCAAATCAGCAAACAAACTATGAAGAAAGAGTAATTTATGAGGTCAAAATGATAAGCATTCCGGCAGGCTGATAGTGGAGAAAAGCACAGTATAAAGGAAAAGCGATAGAAGTATGTGATAGGAGTACTGCATTTCTGAGAGATAATGAAACACGATGAAAGAGAACAAGAAAAGAAAGGCTTAGAATTAGGCAAGGAGAAGGGGAGGGAATTTGATTAAGATTGTCTCTAAAACATGAGATAAAGAACCAGAAGCGGCCATATAAAAATTGAGCCATCCCATAACAGACCTGTTTTTCTTCAGAGGGGGTAAGTTCTAGCTGATATTTGGGACATCTGACAAATTATCATCACCACATTGTCTTTGGTGAATCATGTAGCAGCCACCCTAGAAACCTGAATCAGCAAAGCCTCCTTTTTCCCTCCTTATGGACACGTGACCAGACTAGGCTGGGATGGGAGAAAAAGATGGAAACTACAGTAAGTAATGGAGTATCCTTACTTGCATCTGCCAGGCACTAGGAGAAGTAAGGTGGCCAACGTCCTGGTCTTAGGGCTTTTAGATTTCCACACATACAGCTCTAAGAGGATTGAATGGATATGCTATTGGTTCATCTTCCTTTCCTGTGAACAAATCTGTGTGGAAGTCAAAATGTCACTAGAAAGGCTAGATGTTTGCAGTGACTGATGCCACCCTGCTTGGGTGGCCTCATGCTTCCACAGATGTTATCAGGAAGTCGCTGTTGTGAGGACTGGCTCCTCACATCCTCATGTCAAAGAACTGTCTCTCCGGGACGGTTTGGGAGACCAAAAACCCCTTCTGCTAGGAATTTTTTTCTTCTCACATTATTATGTAATTGATTAGGTTTAAGCCTAACCTAATCTAGTCCCATCCAGTCTACATTTTCCCGAGACACTTTAATTTGATCTGGATGTCCCTGAGATTCATCTATTTCACGTTTACAAATAATTCCTTTGGCTATATCATTTCTGCTGGTGTCTGATCTCCTTCCTTTCATTTGAGTCTCACTGATTTTATTCTAAGTTTGAGGATACTTTGGGGTGTCAGTCCAACACATCGCCCATATAAATACTGTCTCATTAATTCTATAAATTAATATTATGGAGTAACTAGTGCCATTTTCATTTTAAAGCTGAAAAAACTGACACTAAGACTTGCCCAAACTTGTCCAAATCACATAGGTTGATAAATTATAGAATTATGACTTCATCTAAGATCAGTCTGATTTCACATTTTTTTTTTTTAACGTTTATTTTTGAGACAGAGAGAGACAAAGCATGAACAGGGGAGGGTCAGAGAGAGGGAGACACAGAATCTGAAATAGGCTCCAGGCTCTGAGCTGTCAGCACAGAGCCC
The DNA here is from genome assembly GCF_046562875.1 of Panthera onca. Taxonomy (NCBI): domain Eukaryota; kingdom Metazoa; phylum Chordata; class Mammalia; order Carnivora; family Felidae; genus Panthera; species Panthera onca. The sequence continues at coordinate 58,535,941 of NC_138344.1, read as the reverse complement.
GATGCGGGGCTCGAACTCATGGACGGCGAGATCATGACCTGAGTCGAAGTCGGCCGCTTAACCAGCTGAGCCACCCAGGCGCCCCAAGATCAGTCTGATTTCAAAGTTCAGCCTCATCTTACATAATACTGAAATTACTATGAAAAATCACACTTCCAAACTGACATCTCAATTGGGAATCTACTATTATGTTCCCTGGTGATGGATGATGACATCTTATACTATGCACAACAGTGGTTTGAACCTGACTACATATCTAATCATGTTATTGAGCTTTTAAAAACCATACATGCTTTTAATGTATTACTGCAATTAGACATGATAATGTCTTGTTTAGGATTTTTGCATCTACATTGATGAGACAGATTACTGGCAATATTCCTTTTTTTTTTTCTTTTGCAACATTCCTTTCTTGTAATGTCCTTGTCTGATTTGGGTATTAGGTTATGCTTGCATCATAAAACCAGTTAGAAGTCTTGTCTATTTTTTTTTTAATATTTATTTATATTTGAGAGAGAGCGAGACAGGGTGCAAGCAGGGGAGGGACAGAGAGAGAGGGTGACACCGAATCTGAAGCAGGCTCCAGGCTCTGAGCTGTCAGCACACAGCCCGCGGTGGGCCTGAACTCAAACCACGATATCATGACCTGAGCAGAAGTCGGACACTTAACCGACTGAGCCACCCAGGCACTCCAGTCTTATCTATCTTTTGATTGTCTTATGTTTAGAAAATGTTACCTGTTTATTTATACCATTTGCACTTTACTGAGATTTTCCTTTTAGCCTAGTATATGGTCAGTTTTTGTGAATTACTCATGGCTATTTAAAAAAAAATTATTCTCTTTTCAGAATGCCAACTTTTATCTACGTTATCAATTATGCAATTTAGACCTATAAGGCTCCTACTACTGTATTTCTATTTTTCCTTGCATGTCCTGTGGTTTTATTTATTAATATTAATATTGATGCTATGTTGTTTGGTACATATTCATAAGTTTGTAAATTCATTGTAAATTGCATTCTTTATCATTATAAATGACTACTCTTTGTCACCTTTAACACTTGTTTGTCCTGGTATTAATTCTGCCTGATTTCAATTACAACCCCTGTTCTCTTCTTGTTTGTAATTGTAAAGATTTCTGAATTATTGTTTTGGGTCTCTTGTATACTGCAGAGTTGGATTTTGCTTTATGATTCAATCTGAATTTCTTTTATGTTAATAAATTAGTTTGGCCTACTTATACTTATCAAACTGATGTATATTTGATCTTAGTTCTCACATTATTTTATGTGATGTCTTCTATTTCTTTACAGATTCTTTGAAAACTCTCGAAATGTGACATGCATTTGTTTTTATTTTTTTCTGAGAAATTAGAAGGCTTATATTTTTGTTTCAGTGTGTAACTCATACACCTAACTCTCACTACTTAGGCATTACTTATCAATCCCCTAATATGAACAAATATTGAAATTAGTATATTTTTCTTCTCCTTCTCCTGCCGTCAATAGCTCTTCTCTTTTTTGGCATAGGTTTCTCATTCATCACATGGTTGGCTTGAGTTCATTTTCTAGTAGTTACTTCAAGGAACGCTCATGGAAACAATATTTGAGCGCTTGCATATTCAAATATGTCTCACTGTGCCTTCTTATATAAACCACAGTTTGACTGTGTATAAAATATATGGGTGACATTTTCCTTGAGGACTTCTTAGGTATTGTTTCTTTTTTTTTTTTTTTTTTTTAAATTTTTAATGTTTATTTATTTTTGAGACAGAGAGAAACAGAGCACGAGCAGGGGTGGGGCAGAGAGAGAGAGGGACACAAAGAATCCGAAGCAGGCTCCAGGCTCCGAGCTGTCAGCATGCAGCCCGACGCGGGGCTTGAACTCACGGACCACGAGATTCTTAGGTATTGTTTCTAGCAGTGAATGTTGCTATGGAGAAGTCTAAGCTAAGCCTGAGTTTTTTCCACCCTTCTAAGTGACTTGATTATTTGCCTAGCTCCCCAAAGGATTCTTTATTTATCTTGGTAATCAAGTAACCTTTTCTCAGATTCCACATTAATATTTCCTTGCACATGGTATGAACTTTCAGTTGGGAGATTCAATTATTCTTTAATTTTTGGAAACTTCTATCATTTTTTCTCTAATCCTTTTAAACTTGTTTGTTTCCATTTCATTTTGCTCACTTTCCTCAATCTTGTCCTCTATTTCTCTTAACTGGTTTTAGCAGTGCCTACTCCTTTGAGATACTTCCAGTTTTGCTTTCATTTTTTTTTTTTTTTGGATGATTTTGTTTTATTCCACTTTCCTTCCTGAGGTCTTCCAGCTCACATTTCATTTCTTTCTTTCTTTTTTAATATTTTTATCGTTTATTCATTTTTTTGAGAGACAGAGACAGAGAGAGAAAGAGACACAGAATCTGAAGCAGGCTCCAGGCTCTGAGGTGTCAGCACAGAGCCCGACATGGGACTCGAACCCATGAACTGTGAGATCATGACCTGAGCCAAAGTCGGACACTTAACTGACTGAGCCACCCAGGCGCCCCTCATTTCTTTCTAATATTTCACTATTGCTTCTCCTTTTCATCTCTGCTTTATGCTATTGTCTTACAAAGGCAAATACAACACAAATACAAATTCAAAATTATTGAATTTTCTTTCATACATATTAATTTTGTAAATTTTATTTATAGAAGAGTTGCAAGTCCACTACAAAGAACTTTTTTTCTTTGAAAATTTTTATTACACAAAATAATGTTTCGAATATACACCATTTAGTTTTGTAAGTTTCTTCCAGTATGTTTACATACTATATAAACATTAGGCAAATAATACTGGGCCATTTCTTCATGCTCAAAATGTTTAAATTTTCATTCATCCCTAAAATTTTATGAACATCCCATGTATTACACTCTATTTCTAATCCTGAGCATGTGGCTATTTAGCATCCTATGTTATTTCATTGGTTTTTTTTTTTTTAACTTGTTTTATTTTTATTTTTTTAAATTTATATCCAAATTAATTAGCATATAGTGCAACAATGATTTCAGGAGTAGATTCCTTAGTGACCCATACCCATTTAGCCCATCCCCCCTCCCACCCCCCTTTCAGTAACCCTCATTTTTTTCTCCATATTTATGAGTTCCTTATGTTTTGTCCCCCTCCCTGTTTTTATATTATTTTTGCTTCCTTTCTCTTATGTTCATCTGTTTTGTCTCTTAGAGTCCTCATATGAGTGAAGTCATACGATTTTTGTCTTTCTCTGACTGATTTCACTTAGCATAATACCCTCCAGTTCCATCCACGTAGTTGCAACTGGCAAGATTTCATTCTTTTTGATCGCTGAGTAACACTCCATCGTACATATACCACATCTTCTTTATCCATTCATCCATCGATGGACATTTGGGCTCTTTCCATACTTTGGCTATTGTTGATAATGCTGCTATAAACATGGGGGTGTATGTGTCCCTTCGAAACAGCATACCTGTATCCCTTGGATAAATGCCTAGTAGTGCAACTGCTGGGTCATAGGGTAGTTCTATTTTTAGTTTTTTGAGGAACCTCCATACTGTTTTCCAGAGTGGCTGCACCAGCTTGCATTCCCATCCAATACAAAGAACTTTATTTCCTAACCCAATTGTTAACATTTGCCCCATCAAACTCATGAAATTAACAAACTCAGTGATACATGGTAATACTATCAGATAATCTTCAGACCCTGGTAAATTTTTACCAATTGACCTAATAATGTCCTTTATGCAAATGGATACAATTCAGAATCATGTGTTGGATTTAGTTGTCTTGTCTTTTTAGTTTCCTTCAATCTGAAACATTTCTTCAGGCTTTCTTTGACTCCCATGACAATGACTCATTTAAAGATTACAGACAAATTATTGCAGGATATTCCTCAAATTGAGCTTGTCTAATATTTTCTCATGATTAGATTCAGCTTCTGCATTTTTTTTGCATTAATATCTCAACTGTTTTCTTCTCATCACATCCTTTCAAGTGGTACATGATTTCAGTATGTCTCATTGATAACGATAGTAATTCTGATCACTTGATTAAGGTGGTAAAACCATGCTTCTCCAATGTAAAGTTACTCTTTTCCCCTATGTAATAGATATTTTGTAGGGAGGTACTTTGGGTTATGTAACTACACATATTTTGTCAAACTTTCAATTTATTAATTGATTTTTGTCAGTATGGACTCACTGTTCTTATTTTACTCAATGGGTTATGATATGTTATTATTATAATTTATTTTTATGCTCAAATTTCCTGTGATTTGTTCAGTAGTAGTTAATTCAAGCTGGCTTCTGTGTCCTTTGATATGTCCCATAATTCATGGAATATTTCCTTACTTTCTGGCACAACAAGATGTTCCAGGTTCATCTTGTACTTTTCTTGTTCCAGCCCTAGATTAAGTCATTTCTTCAAGAAGCCCTGGTTCCTATAGTGGAGTATGGTAACCAAGATTTGGGTGCTAGATATACTCTTTGCTATCAGGTGTCACTGTTCCCAACCCAAGCTCTTTCTGTAGACAGAACTATGGAGAATTATGTGTGTGTGTGTACACACATATATTTATACTTCTATTTATTTCTGTCTATTGCAAATCATGAGCTCACACTGATCCCTCCAATTTTATCTAACATCACACAGGGTTCATTCTGTTTTTTTCCTTCCATATGTATACCTCTCTTTTCCAATAGTGAGAAACCTTGCTCCCATCATCCTTAATGTAGTACTTATTTTTTCAATCCCTCAGTGTGTACCAATCTCTTATCTCTGTGGCTCCCTCCTCACCTGAGCAAATGCTATCCCCAACATATTCAGGCTCCTATACCCAACACTAGCCTTTAGCTATAGTCATCCTCTTCATCATCCCCAGTCTCCCTTACCTCACACTGAGCTGTGCTAAACACATGTGTTCTCTTCCTCACCCTTTTAGGGCTTTGACACCCCATGTTAATACCACTTCCCTGTGAAGATGCCCTTCTCATCCCACTCAGGTTCTGTACCTGTGTTGCCCTTCCCCCACCCCTACTTTGCCCCCTTCCCCCACCTTACCTCCAATGTGGAGTGTCTCCACATTGGATGCCCTCTTCAGTTTTATGGCAAACTGTTCTATCAAAACTTTCATTTGTTCCTCAGCAATATTTTTTTTCTGGTGAATATTCTTTATTTCTTTTCATTTCCCTTTATTCCTTTATCATGTTTATACAGTTCCTATTGTGGAACTTTATTGATAACTAATGAATGAAGTGAATCACTTTGGACCAGCTATTTATAGACATGACATGAAGAGAAGAGGACAAGGCTAATGGGAAATTCCTCTATAACCCAGATTGTCTGTAAGAGCTTTTTCTTTTTCTTTTCCTTTTTTTTTTTTTTTTGAGAGAGAGAGAGTGTGTGAGTGGGAGAGAGGGGCAGAGGTTGAGAGAGAGAATCCCAAGAAAATCCCTACACAGGGCTCGATCCCACGACCCTGGGATCATGACCTGAGCCGAAATCAAGAGTTGGATACTCAATGGACTGAACCACCCAGGTACCCCTATAAGAACTCTTTTAGCTCCTACTTCTCCCAGCTGCAGACAGACAGCTTTCAGGTTGTTTATAACAGTGTCTGCCAGCTCCTCCCCATTGTCTCCTGCAAGTAAGACTTGTCAATAGGATTCCCTATTCAATTCTATCATCTCTGATTCTCAGAATCAAACTAATTCTGGGAGGTTCTATGCTCCCAGCTACACTCCCTGTCCTTGTTACAAAAATGGACTTTGTACCTCAGAAGGAACTCCTCACCTTCAAGCAGTGTGATTTTCCAGCTTTCCCTCTAAGATCTTTATTCTTGCCACATTTCTTCTTGTACTCCTGCATTTCAGCAACATGAAATACTGGAAGACCTATGTACACCCCTGGGTTGGGTCCCCTTGCTCACCATGGCCCTGCCACACTGCTGACTTTCAACAATGACCTCTTCCCCCTCTAGGACTCTATGTGTGTGTTGCCTGGAACACACCCTCTCTCTCCTTTGCCTCACTCCTGTGACTACCTAAGTCTTTCAATTACAGCTAATACATCACTTCCTTGGGGGCAATCTTCCCTTGCTTTCAAGCTGGACTGGGTTTTTCTGTTATACATTTTCATGGTATCCTTTCCTTTTTCTTCATAGCTCTTACCTTAAGTATGATAGAATCAATACTTCTGTTGTCATTTATTTAATGGATTCCTCTCCCTGAATGGGGATTGTTTCTGTCTTGTTTATTGTATCCCCAATATTTTATACCTGACATGTCACAGATTACTTACTATGTGTTTACTAAATGAATATATGAATGATCCCAAACCAGTGTGGCTCCTGCTCCTATCTTCATACCAAAACACTTTGCCATGAACACCCATGATTTCCTTATGGCTAACTCCACTAACTCCATACTTTTTGATTTCCATCTTGACCTCTCATTGGTATTTAACAGCTGTCTGCTTCCTTCTTAAAACACTGCCTTTCCCTAATATGATTCTCCTTATTCTCAGGATTCTTTGCTGGTTCCTTTTTCCTTTTCCTGCTCCCTCATTGTTGGATGCTGAATGTTTGGACCTGAAGTGTGTCTTTTTTCATTCTATACTCTCCCTACATTACCTCCTTATCTTTTATTCCTTTAAATACAGTCTATTACCAATGATTTCCAAATTTAGTATAGACTTTTCAAACCGAGACTTTCCCAGACCTGGTTTATTTCTCCTAGATGTCTCACAGATATCTCAAACTTAGCCTACCCAAAATTACCTGCCTGATCTTTCCCCCAAATCTGTTCCTCCTCCCTCAGTACTGCCCATATCAGATAATAGCCTTCATCCATCCAGTAATCATGTCAGAAATCTGAGAGTAAATCTTCCAGCTACCTTCTCCTCAACTCCTATAAACCAATCCTTACCAAGTCCCTTGCCTAGCTCCAAAATAAATCTTGGACCTACCTGCTTCACTCCATCTCCACTTCCAAGATTTATCTCAGTCACCATCCTCAGCTGGCATGTAGCAGTAACCTTTAGCAGTCCCCTTGCTTCCACTCTTCTGTGCCAGCAACATTGCCACCACTATCACCAAGCACCTCTCTCCCCTGGATAGTTCTAGACTAAAATTCCTGCTCTCCTTCTTTTCCTAATCTTCCCTGAAATTTGTTAATGGCAGGTATGTTACTAGTTCCTCAGGGAAGCTCATTAATCTTATTCATTGCATATGGATTTTACTAGTTTAACTCTCATTGGTAACCTTATTTCCAAGGTCTGTAAGAAATTTCATGTTTTTCTCCCTTCCTTCCTTCGTTCCTTCCTTCCTTCCTTCCTTCCTTCCTTCCTTCCTTCTTGTCTCTTTCTTTTGTTTTGTTTTGTTTTTGTTATTCTTTCTTTTGTTGTAAATAACCAGGTTTGAGTAACTGAATAGTTGACCAAATGGAGAAATCGGGAAATCAGAATTTTACAACTGTTCTGACCTTCCGAAAACTAAAGTCCAATGGCACACAGATTTTTCTTGTTAGTATATTGCATTATCTACACCTGAAGTAACCCAGTATTTGTGATAGAGTAGATGCTGCCTGGACTAAAGTCTCCCTTTTTCTAAATATGCAATCCTGGAGGATATGCAACCTATGATTTCATTTTAGAATTCTAAATAGGTTTTCATGGCAGAAATTTATCAACAACTTGTAGTAGTATTCAGGGGAGAGAGTCCCTCAAAGTGTTTGGGAAAGTTAGGCAGAGACCCAGAGAAGCTGTGCCAAGCAGGCCACCAGCAAAGGTAAAGCCAGCACTTTATCCCTATTCACTAAAATGCCTAGAAAAGTCTATTGCTTACCATCATGAATGCTAGTCTCTGTTAGGAAATTATGTAGAAATGTCACACCAAATTGTTTAAATGCCATAATAACAACTTGCTTTTTTACTTTAAAAATGCCAGTTTCTTAAGAATCTTTATCAACTCACTGTTTTATGTTTTCTATAGAGAGGCTTAGTCTTAGAATATATTTCTAAATTTGTCTCCTGCCTTTCCAAATCTCTTTACCTCCAGGCAATAACCTTCAAGACAGTTGCAAAATGTTATTGCTCATAAGAAAACAAATACCTCTCCAAAGTGTGGTCATTGTGTCATATTTTACTGTCAGACCTCTGCCTTGGTTCTGGTATTCTGTTTACTTAATTTAAAAGTCAGTAAGAGTCTACTTCAAGTGGCTCTCAGCTATTAAACCATTAGGGCTTTCTCCATTGTCAGCTTCACCCACTGGAGAGCCATGTTTGGGAGACTGAAGGAACTCCACAAGCCAAGAAGAGAAAGCTTAAAGTTCAGCTTCACAAGTGAAGTCAGGTAACCCCGAGTTAGTCTGTCTCCCCAAGCAAAGCCTGCTTAGAAGCTGCGTGCAGGAAGTGCTGGAGGGACCGGTCAAGTATAGCCTAGCCTTATGGGATAGGTCTCAAAGCAATGAACGTGACTCTACCAATCCCTTGCAAAAATCCATCCCATTGTTTTGTCACACCTTACCCATCCCTCCCCCCCCAACCCTGACACATACTTCCATTTTTATCATTATTGGGTTTCCAGAGATTGGTCTACATTTATCATCAAATCTTTTTTTTTTCTGAGCTCCTACACTGTCCAAAATATTTTACCAGATTCTGTTTTTTAAAATGAGGCCTTGGCAAGTATTCTGGAGGAAAAAACAATTGCTGAGGATGTACAGAAAAAGAACCCTCAGGCACAGTTGGTGGGAATACAAGTTAGTGTAGCCACTGTGGTAAACAGTATGGAAGTTTTAAAATTTTAAAATAGAATTATCATATGATCCAATAATCCCACTACTGGGTACTTATCCAAAGAAAACAAAAACATTAATTTGGGAAGATATAGGCACCCCTATGTTTATTGCAGCATTATTTACAAAAGCTAAATTAAATTATGGAAGCAACCCAAATGTCCATCAACAGATGAATGGATAAAGAAGTGGTATATAGGGGGCGCCTGGGTGGCGCAGTCGGTTAAGCGTCCGACTTCAGCCAGGTCACGATCTCGCGGTCTGTGAGTTCGAGCCCCGCGTCAGGCTCTGGGCTGATGGCTCGGAGCCTGGAGCCTGTTTCCGATTCTGTGTCTCCCTCTCTCTCTGCCCCTCCCCCGTTCATGCTCTGTCTCTCTCTGTCCCAAAAATAAATAAAAAATGTTGAAAAAAAAATTAAAAAAAAAAAAAAGAAGTGGTATATATATATATATATATATATATATATATATATATGAAATATATACACACAATGGAATATGAAATATATACACACAATGGATATTACTCGGTCATAAAAAAGAAAGAGATCTTGCCATTTGGAACAACATGGATGGGCCTAGAGGGTATAATGCTAAGTGAAAGAAGTCAGTCAAAGAAAGACAAGTACCATATGATTTCACTCTTATGGTGGACTTTAAGAAAAAAGATTAAAAAAAAAAACCACTCTTAAATATAGAGAACAAACCAGTGGTTGCCAGAGGGGAGGTGGGGGAGGGGATGGGTGAAATAGGTGAAGGGGATTAAGAGTACATTTATTGTGATGAGCACTGAGAAATGTATAGAATCGTTGAATTATTATACTGTACACTTGAAACTAATATAACACTGTATGTTAATTATGCTAACTATACTTCAATTAAAAAAAAAACAATGAGATGCACTACACACCTATTAGAACATCTAAAATTTTTTAGAAACTGACTACACCAACTGTTGGTGAGGATTTGGAAAAACTGGGACTCCCAGCTCCAGTTGCACAGCTGCTGGGAATTAAAGTCGTTCAATCACTTTGGAAAACAGTTTAGACGTTCCTCAAATGGCTAATCATAGAGTAACAATGACCTGATAACTTAGAAGAAATGAAAGCATATGTCCGTATCAAAACTTGTACATGAATGTTCATAGGAACCATATTTGTAATCATAAAAAACTAGAAACAACCCAAATGTCCATCAGTATGTAAATGGATAAACACATTGTGGCACATCACCAATAAAAAGGAATGAACTATTGATATATGCAATTTGGATATATCCAACAACTTGGATGAATCTCAAAACAATTGTGATAAGTCTAAAAAGCTTGGGGTGCCTGGGTAGCTCAGTCAGTTGAGTGACTTCAACTCGGGTCATGATCTCATGGTTTGTGAGATGGAGTCCTGTGTTGGGCTTGCTGCTGTCAGCACAGAGCTCGCTTGGGATCCTCTGTGGCCCTGCTGTCTCTGCCCCTCCCCCACCTCTCAAAAATAAAGAAACATTAAAAAAAAGGCTAAAAAATACCCACTTTTTATACTATTTATATAGAATTCTAGAAAATGCAAACTAATCTGTAGTGAAGAAAGAAGAGCAATGGTTGCTTAGGATGGGGAGAGGACTTTTGAGGGGGATACATTATGCTCATTATCTTGAATATGGTGATGGCTTCATGACGTATACATATATCAAAACTTACTGTAGTATGTACTTTATTTTTTTTTTTAACGTTTATTTATTTTTGAGACAGAGAGAGACAGAGCATGAATGGGGGAGGGTCAGAGAGAGAGAGGGAGACACAGAATCTGAAACAGGCTCCGGGCCCTGAGCTGTCAGCACAGAGCCCGACGCAGGGCTCGAACCCACGGACCGCGAGATCATGACCTGAGCCGAAGTCAGCCGCCTAACCGACTGAGCCACCCAGGCGCCCCTGTAGTATGTACTTTAAATATTGGCTATTTACAGTATGTCAATTATACTTCAATAAAGCTATTTAAAAATTAAAAAAAAAAGTAAGACACTTAATAGATTTTTGTTTTTGAAAAGTTAAAAAATCCTTCATTTTTTATTCCTGGTACCACTACCACAATTTACAGGACAATATACCTGATGTAATGAAAAGAAAAAGAAAAAGCTACAACAGATAAAAGACCTCAGGAATGCACATCTAATTGACACTACATTGCATTCATCAATAGCTGCACTTTTCACCAACTATGGCTATGACAGTCCTGAACAAGAAGGGGTTCCTGTTTAAGCTGCAGGAACTTTTCTGATTATGGAGCATCATTCCTTCTGTGGCAGATTTTTGCAGTTCCTCTAATGCACTGGGGACGACTGTCTCAAAGTAACCTGTCAGCTTTCCTGACAACAACTCGCTCTCTCTCCTGCTAAGAACTGTTGCCCTTTTCTTCCGAAAATTTTTAGAACCTCCTGCTACCATATCCACCACTTCCACCACCAGATCCATAACCACCATAGGGAATGCCCGAGCTTCTTCCATCAAAACTGCCCCCTTTCATGGGTGCTCAGCTTGGTTGCTGTTGTCCACTATAATTTCCAAAATCATTATAGTTCCCACGACCACCATAGTTACCACCTCCAAAATTTCCTCCTTCATCGTAACCATCATATCCTCCACCATCACCGCCATACCCACCGCCTTGGTTTCCATATCCTGGCCCACCACCACCATAGCCTCCTCTGCTACTTTAACCAGGACCACCACCACAGTTGCCACCATCACCTCCAAATCCATTATATCCACCATCACCTCCTCCATATCTACCTCTGCTGCCACCACCTCCACTGTAGCCTCCTCTTCCACCAAAGTTTCCTCCACGACCCATAAAGTTGCCAGATCCACCTCCACGACCTCTTTGTGATCCAGCAGACTGCATTTCTTGTTTGGAAAGGGCCTTTTCCACTTCACAATTACGCCCATTAATAGTGATGGTATTTCTGAACAATTTTATCAACTGTATCATGATCATCAAAAGTTACAAAAGCAAATCCTTTCTTTTTTCCACTCTGCCTGTCCTCCATAACTTCTATGGTTTCCATCTTGCCATACTTTTCAAAGCAGTCTCTCCAATTGTATTCTTCTGTATCTTCTTTAATACCACCAACGAAATTTTTCTTCATAGTTAGATGGGCACCAGGCTTTGCAGAATCCTCTCCAGAAACAGCTCTCTTTGGTTCCACTACACGTCCATCACCCTTGTGTGGTCGAGCACACATGGCTGCATCCACCTCTTCCACGCAAGAGTAAGTCACAAAACCAAAACCCCTGGAACGTTTTGTTTGGGGGTCTCTCATCACCACACAATCTGTAAGTGTGTCCCATTTTTCAAAACGTTCTTATAAACTATCATTTGTAGTTTCAAAGCTCAAACCACCAATAAACAGTTTTCTCAACTGCTCTGGTTCCTTTGGATCATGCCCCCCGCCCCGTGCGGCGGAGACAGAGTCCGGCTGGGGGCAACCAGGCAGTGGTTTTACCTCCGTTTTGAGACCGGACTCGCCTCTTCCAACTGGAGCTCAATATGGGCTAGACTTTTTTTTTTTTTTTTTTTTTTAAGAAATGAAGCCTTGCCCTCAGTGACCTTCCAGAGCATTTGGGGAAGGGATGATTACAGGTTGGGGAAGGAAAGTACAGGTTGTGACCCATCTGTGGAGTGTGCAGTGAGTGCCACAGGGTTATCTCCAAGGGCTGGGTGCTGGGGAAAGTCTCCCAGGGGGGATAAAATGATCCAGCAGAATGTCTGGGTGTGGGGAGAGGCTGTAGGGAATGAAATCCTGAACACTACTCTCAAAGGAGGGAAGGACCTTTACGGACTGAAGCCAGGCCTGAGGGCAGCTCTCCCCTTGGAGTAAACTTTCATTGTTTCTGAGGAAAAAGAAGCCTGAAGGAAGAATGCACGCAGAAGTCCGGCTTCTATTACAAGAAGCAGAGCCAGTTAAGAGAAAAAGGGTTTGCAGATTCCATTTCATAGCTTCTTCACTCTGATGCATGGAGCCCATGAGATGGTATGTCAATTCATTCATTCATTCTTTTTTTTTTTTTTTTAATGTTTATTTATTTTTGAGACAATGCGAGAGACAGAGTGCAAGCAGCGGAGGGGCAGACAGAGGAAGACATAGAATCTGAAGCGGGCTCCAGGCTCTGAGCTGTCAGCCCAGAGCCCGAGGCAGGGCTCAAACTCATGAACCGTAAGATCATGACCTGAGCCGAAGTGGGACGCTTAACCGACTGAGCCATTCGTTCATTCTTACTTGTACCGACTGACGCATTCGTTCATTCTTATTTGTACCGGGCACTTTGCTGGGTGCTGGGGATACAGGGCCCACATGAAGGTTGCATCAGTGTAGTTCCTGTTTCTCAAAGTGTAGACCGTGCCCTATCTGCAGCCTCAAGATTTCCAATGCTAATACAAATACAGACCCCCAGGCCTCACCTCTAGGTAAGACGGAGACACACCTTATCAGAATCTCAGTGCTAGCCTTCAGAATCTGCTCCACATTGCAGAACCCCCTTCTTCTGCAGCTCAAGTCTGAGGACATTAGTCTGGTGGCTGACGCCTCTGCAGGTTACTTTCAGGACAGCAATGTTCCCTTGGATATGACGCCGACTTAAACAGCAGCGCCTGCAGACGACTGTGGAGGACCGGCTTCGCCTCTCCCCTACCCCCTCCTCTGGCCCCTCCTTAGGCCCCCCTCCCCCAGCGCCCCCAGGTAGCGCCCGAGGGAAGCAGGAAGGCCCCGCCCCCCCCACGCTAGCCCCGCCCAGGTTGTCAGAGGCGAGGAAGCCCCGCCCCGGCCGGGCGTGCGCCTTTTCTGACAACCAGGGCCTCCCAACCCTTACCCCCAACCCTCGCGGGGCTGTCACCAGAATCACCACGCGTCCTGCAGACTGCAGCCTCGACCCGGGAGGGAGACAGCGACATGGCGGCGGCCAAGCCCGAGAACCTCTCTCTGGTGGTGCACGGACCCGGAGACCTGCGCCTGGTAAAACGGGAAGGGGAGTGGGAAGCCTAGCCGGACCCTGCCCTGCTGGCTTCCGAACTCGGCCAAGCCGCCGTCCCAGCTCGCCAGTTCCAGCGCTGCGCTGGGCCTGCACCTCTGTGCCCTGGCCGCCCAGATCAGAGCTGGTTACCATGTTGGGGGGAGGGGATGGCTGGTTTGTAAGGTGCTAAGAGGAAGGTTCTTGTCCAGTGCCTCCCGGAACCCAGCCCCGTGGCCGGCACGTGGCCAGAGCCTAGAAAAGTTGCAAACTGATTGAAGCCTTCTCCCTCCTTTGCCAGCTGCAGATTCGCAGTCTAGTCTCTAATCATTGCACTTTTAAAAGGAGGTACCAGGAGGCTGCCTGATGTAGGATATGCTCTGAATTTCTCTGAGCAGACAGTGCAGGGCAGAAAGGAGGCCACATTTAAAAGATGTGGAACTCATATTTAATCTCTCTTGCCTGGGGCTGATTACACATCCTTTGCAGGATTATTATGATCACAAGAGTACCCAGCACTAACTAGGGACTCAGAAAGTGCCAGTTTCTGTCCCTTTTCCTTCCAGCACAGGTCTCCGTTACCAGGACTCATGGTGTTGCCTGTGCCTGTGCTAGACTTCTGTATCTGAATAGTGTCCATGTCTCTAAAGGTTCTTTCCTCCTTGCCTCCCTTAGTCCCCATTTGGTTCACTCTCCAGCCATTTTCCTCTTTGATCCGGCTCCCATGTTTCTTTAAGAGCGTTAAGTGTATGTCCACCATACTTCTACCTCTGCTCCCTGGCTCATGGGGCCAAAGTTAAGGGAGCTGCAGGATCAGCCCTGTGGTCATGCCAGGGGTCCCTTGACAAAGTCCATCTCAGATGGGCCTGGGATGGCAGTGGGTGTGTGGGACGGATGCCAGCCATCTCTACTGCTCCCTGGCACCTCCTTCCTCAAGATACTATGCACCCAATCTAGATGGGAGAGACTCAGGAGATTATCCAGATTAACAGTTCTTGACTACTTATGAATCTGTGGTCTCCTCACAGAATGCAAATAGATTGAGTTTAGCAGCAAGTTCAGAGATTTTATGGACTTCCTTTAAGTCCCTCCATCGACCTTTAGAGGTTTGTGGACCCCAGACCAAGGACTCCTGCCCTGAGCCAATTCTCCTATTTTCTCAGTTGAAGAAAAGTGCGATTCCTGCGGTGCCTGGGTGGCTCAGTTGGTTAAGCGTCCAACTTCGGCTCAGGTCATGATCTCTTGTCCATGAGTAAGAGCCCTTTGTCGGGCTCTGCTGACAGCTCAGAGCCGGGAGCTGCTTTGGATTCTGTGTCTCCCCCTCTCTCTGCCCCTTCCCACTTGTGCTCTCTGAAAAACAAATAAACATTAAAAAAAAAAAAAGACTGTCCCTAGGATGACAGACTTGCCCAGATGAGAGCTCAGAGGTTGACTCCCAGTGCTCTCTGCACTCACTGTGGAGTCTCACACAAGGTCTTGAATTAAAGTGACACTATTAGTGTTTATTGCTATAACACGAGATGAAATTAATAGTAAGACAATGTGAGGGCTTTGCTGGAGGCTGCACGGAGTAAAGACCTCACAGGGAGGGGTCCTTAACCTAGGACCTAGGGGAGAGGTCCCAGAGGAGATGGATGCTACTTGACCTGGTTCTTGAAGGATGAGTAGGAGTCATTTAGGCAAATAAATGCAAGAGCAAGTGCCAAGATATGTGGAGTACATGATTACAGGTTCTATTTACTGGCCCTGCAAATAGTGTGATGTACTGACTGGAGGGTGGTAAAGCTGGAGAGGTGGACAGGACCTGATTCTCCATCTGCTCAGGGCCTGCTTTAAGTCCTGGACCTAATAAGTAGCAGAACTAGAATTGCAACCCCAGGATCTGCTTTGCCTTAACTCTCAAACTCAGCCTGTCCCACTGCTCAGCCAGATGACCTCTTTCTGTCATGGCTGTCTAGAACAAAGCCTTGAAGATTGGAGGGAGCGGGAAGCTAACCTTAAAATTGATTTTATAAAAAAAAATAATAATAATTTTTGGGGCGCCTGGGTGGCTCAGTCGGTTAAGCGTCCGACTTCGGCTGAGGTCACGATCTCGTGGTCCGTGAGTTCGAGCCCCGCGTCAGGCTCTGGGCTGATGGCTCAGAGCCTGGAGCCTGCTTTGGATTCTGTGTCTCCCTCTCTCTCTGCCCCTCCCCTGTTCATGCTCTGTCTCTCTCTGTCTCAAAAATAAATAAACGTTAAAAAAAAAAAAAATTAAAAAAAAAATAATTTTTTTAAAAACTTAGGGGTGACTGATGGCTCAGTCGGTTGAGCATCCTACTTTTTTCTTTAAAATTAAAAAAAAAAATTTTATTTATTTTTGAGAGAGAGAGACAGAGACCAAGCCGGGGAGGGGCAGAGAGAAAGGGGGACAGGATCCCAAGCGGGCTCTACATCTACAGCAGAGAGCCCAATGTGGGGCTTGAACATACGAACCACGAGATCATGACCTGAGCCACCCAGGCGCCCCTCTTTAATTTTTTTTAATGTTTATTTATTTTTGAGAAAGAGATGGCGTGGGTGGGGGAGGGACACAGAGAAAGGGAGACACAAAATCTGAAGCAGGCTCCAGGCTCTGAGCTGTCAGCACAGAGTTTAATATGGGGTTCAAACTCACGTGACCATGAGATCATGACCTGAGCTGAAGTTGGACACTTAACCAAGGACACTTAACCGACTGAGCCATTCAGGTGCCCCAGCATCTGACTTTTGATTTCAGCTCAGGTCAGGATCCCAGGGTCCTGGGATGGAGCCCCATGTCTGACTATGTGCTGAGTGTGGAGCCTGCTTGAGATTCTTTCTCTCCCTCTACCCCTCTCCCCTGTTCATGTGCACTCTTTCTCTGTAAAATTTTTTTTTAAAAATCATTTTTAATTAAAATTTTTTTTAATCAACTTTGCCTTAGAATCTGCTCTTGATTAGGGATGAGTTGGGGTGGGTATATCCTAAAGGCTCTAGAAAATGCATGATGGGCTAAAGAATGTAGCCTGTGGTTACACTAAAATGGTTCAGGGTGGATTCATGAGAGCCTCAGGTTTGTTTGAGAGTAGGATGTGGTGGGATCATTTACTAGACAAAAGAGTAGAGTAAAATATTGAGGTCAGGTTTGAGTGTAAGATGTCTCTAGGACACAGCATCAAGGTGTCTTTGAGAAATTACCTTGGTTTTAGGGATCGGGGGTGCAGGGTTGATTTTTTGGGGCTGGAAATGTAAGTTCAGGAGTCATTTGCTTCTCTACTGGGCAGTACTTCACCTCCTCCCCACAAGGCATTTGGGAATGGGGAGAGGGTTTGTCACAGTAACTGAGGGACAGACTTCATAGAGTTAACAGCACTGCCCTGTTGGAGGAGTCAACATGGTGGAGAAGTAGGGGGACCCGAAGTTCCCTCATTCCCAAATATAGCACTGTCCTGCTCAACAAAATATTATTGCCTTGCCCAAAGTAGCACCCTAGTGGGAAATTGTAGCTGGATGAACTTGCCTAGGCTGAGTAGGACATGTAGAGTGAGAAAGCAAATGGAGGACACTACCCTGGAGAGAGCCTCACACTCATGGGAAAAGGCAGAAAGCTGTCCGCTGAGAAGAGTGACCAGGGATGCCTATGCTGCCTCAGATACCTGCAATGCAACACAGACCTTCCTGGCCCCTCACCACTCCCTCCAGAGAAGGACCCCCTTCCCCTACTTCCATAGACTATCTTTACTCTTCCACCCCCTTCTGTAAGGTGAATAGGTAAGTAGATTGGGACTGGGGATTGGTACTGTTAGTAACCCAGAAAGCAACAAGGAGGACCAGTCCTGGGGCACCTTGGGAGGGAACACCAGTTTTTATTTCTGTGGGAGAACCAAAATGAAATCCAAGAGTTCCTGGGCAGAGCAGGCTGTGGCCATTTTGTCCGACCAGGCTCAGGGTCCACTGATAGAAAGAAAGGGCTGTGCCTCAGGAACTCATGTGAAGGGAGCTGTCTGGGGGGAGGCCAATTTCTAAAATCTGTAGCAGGATTTGGAAGGGTTCTGAAGCAGGAAGCAAGGGCTCGACCCTTCCCAGTGCTGCCATCCCACTTCAGGACAGCCCAGAGACCAGCCAGCAGCCATGGCTGGGCTTCTGTGGGGGAAATTTAACCTGGGCCACTTGAAACTCCTGCCATCTTCCACCTGCTGGGAAGGAAACAGAACACTCAGC
Organism: Panthera onca; assembly: GCF_046562875.1. Lineage (NCBI taxonomy): Eukaryota > Metazoa > Chordata > Mammalia > Carnivora > Felidae > Panthera > Panthera onca. Next base: position 58,517,916 of record NC_138344.1, on the reverse strand, counting down.
CATTTTCCTGCTTATGGAGAAGGCTGGATTCCCTTTTCTTTCTTGATGCTGTGGCTGCAGGGAAGGAAAAATTAAATTCCTTGCCTGTTATGTAGCTAGTGATGACCTCAACCACAGCAAGGGAAAGGCCAAGGCAGCTTCAGTGCTCCCTGACCTGGGGATTCAGGCCTCCATGGTGCCTGGGCTCCAGGCATTTTGTAAGTTGCATGGTAAATCAGAGAGAGAGAGAGAGAGAGAGAGTATGTGCACCTAAACACACACACACACACACACACACACACATACATACATACACATAGACACAAGCACACACACATATACACTGACTGGTGGTTTTCATTTATAATGAGAAAAACAAAAATGTGAGGTAACAAAAAAAGACTGACTTTTCCCTCCCTATTTTAAATAGAGAAGGGAGCAAGGGGAGAGGCAGCCAAGCTGATGCATAAAGAGGCAAACAGCCTGTCAGCAAAAAGTGTCAGCTCACTGAGGTCCTCTTAAAAAGGAAACAGTAATAAGGTCACGAGCCAGGTTGAGGCCCCGAGTGGGATTTAGTGCCAGCTCTGCTGTTTATAGTTGTGTGATTCACCAAATTACTTTCTGCTTCAGTTTCCCATCTGTATAATGGGGATGACAGTAGTTCTCATCTCTGGGGTGTGTGGGGACTAGATGATGTCAGGGAGCAAGACTTCTTGTCTCCTCAAAGGTCCTAGCTGGACTAAGAATCAAATTGACACAAGACAGATTAACAGGAGAAAATAAAATTTAATAGCATGTGTCCAGAGAATCCATACAGACAATGGAAATTCCAAAGACAGTCAGGCAAAATGAGGTATGTGTCATTCTGAACCAAGGAGAAAGGGGATAGGGGCTTGGGACTTCAAAGGGAATGAATGTAATTCACAGAAAAATGAAAAAGTAAATGTTTGGTAAATAAATGTTTGCCCTGCCCTATAGATAGATGGCTCAGATAAAGTTTATCTCTGGTAATAGATAGCCCTTACTCTGTAAAGACCCTCTTATTTATTTATTTATTTATTTATTTATTTATTTATTTATTTTAATGTTTATTTTTGAGAGAGCTCGAGCTGGGGAGGGACAGAGAGAGGGGGACAGAGGATCTGAACCTGGCTTCTCACTGACAGCAGAGAGCCCGGTGTGGGGATCGAATCCACGAACCCTGAGATCATGATCTGAGCCAAAGTCCGATGCTCAACCAACTGAGGCACCCAGGCACCCAAGAGTCTACAATTTAGATTGTTCTTTGTATTTAAGAGAGGGGCAAACGTTTCTCCTGAGCCCACAGGATCTCGATTCCCTTCAGCTCAAAATAATCCCACATATGCCAAAATGGCCCACCTTGGGGCAGGACCATTACAGTGGGATGGTGCTGTAAAAGACCCAGCCTTATGGAGCTCGAGTCCTGCATCAGATGCTCTACACATCTCAGCATAAAAAGAGATGAGACCAAGACCTACAAATGCACGGACAATCTTTTTTTCTTTTTGTGCTATGTGGACAATTTTTAGCCAAATTATAATACATGTGGGCCCAGGAGATAATCTTATATCCATCTGTATTTACCAGTCAAATTACTTTGTGTCTCTCTGGTCAGTCTTGAGAAATCCAGAAGTTGCTTGTGATTGGGAAATGAATTCTCTTTGAGTTACTAGTTCATGAAGTTGAGATATAAAACAGATTAGTTTTTTCCACAGAAGCTGTTTTTGGTGGGGGGAGGAGGGAGGCTTTTTTTTTTTTTTTTTTTTTTTCATGCTCTAGGTTTCACTTGAAAGCTAAGGGAAACAAAGAGAGAGCATGTTGAGTGCCTACTATATCCCAGGCATACGCTGGGTGCTTTCATGCATTGCTTCACAAACTATCCCGAATGAAGCACCAATTTTATATTTTTAGCCATGAACTGATATGCTTGTATTGCTACATTTTGATGTTGCGGCAATGTCAAATGTTGTAAATATTTGTAAATTCTCCCATCAGTTTCTGTAGGTGTTGCATCAATAGTAGACGTAGTACTAGGTCCGTATTGCATCAGGAGTAGTCCACTGCACGTCCACTTTATCTGCCTTACCCCTGACAGCTCTGCCAGATTTCAGGCACCAGCATCTGGCCAGGGAGAATGGAACAACCCAGCCCCCACATCCAGGAAGCTGAACAGTGGGTTTGGGATAGGGGATAGTCAGATTTTTGTTTTACCATGTAGGGGAGGAAAAGTAATTTTCTTCCTGTGCTTCTAGGTTATTGGCTGAGACCCCTTGTAATAAAAGACAGATTTTAAAAAATGTATTATTTTTAAGTTTATTCATTTTTAGGGCGGGCGCGCGCGCGCGCGCGCACACACACGCACACGAGAGTGGCGGAGGGGCAGAGAGGTTAGGCCGGATCCAAAGCAGGCTCTGGGCTGACTACAGAGCATCTGATGCAGGACTCAGGATCTGATACAGGACTCACGGATCATGACCAGAGCCAAAGTCCGTAAGCCAAGATGCTAACCAACTAAGTCACCCAGGCGCCCCTAAAAGACAGACTAACAAGAGAAAACTAAACAAGTTGTTTTTAAAAAAATTTTTTTAATGTTTATTTATTTTTGAGAGAGGCAGAGAGAGAGAGACAAACACAATCCGAAGCAGGCTCCAGGCTGTCAGCACAGAGCCCGACCAGGGGCTCGAACCTGTGAGCTGTGAGATCATGACCTGAGCCAAAGTCAGACGCTCAACCGACTGAACCCCAGTAAACAAATTTTATAACTGTACTTCCTATATCCATGGGAGATATCAGGAAAACTGAATAATTTCCAGAAATGGCCTAAGCCACCATCTTAAATACCATTTCCAGCTAAAGACAAAAGGTCCTAGAGTGAGGGAAACCAGTTATGGCAGGTTTCAGGAAAAAGCACAGTAAACAAGGGTAAGGTTGTTATGCAAATTTAAATCTGTGCCTTCTTCCTAGAAAACTATCTAGAGAGATAGTTATCCTTTTCCTGGAACAGAGAGGGAGACACCCTTACAAATGGAGATTTTCCTTGTCAGCATAAATCTCTTACAAAATTTACATAGTTTTCAGATATTTTCCTATTCAGCTGTTTGTTAAAAATAATCAGCCTAAAATAATTCTTATGCCAAAGAGATAAATTTTGGGATGATAAATTTTCCTCTGGAGGAAAGAACAAGTTAAAGGGAAAATAGTCATTTTAGAATGATGGGTTGATGTTTAATTATAAAGGGCAGAGGAAATGTACCAGTATGGAGCTTAATTAAACATTAATCAGGCCCCATGAAGATGAGTTTTTGCACTTTGAGGAAATGTGTTATACCCTAGATCAAAAGATTTGGTTTGAATCTGTACAAATTTTATTTATTTATTTATTTATTTATTTATTTATTTATGAGGTGGGACAGGAGGAGAGGGAGAGAGAGACTTTTTTTTTTTTTTTTGAGAGAGAGACTCTTAAACTGACTGCATGCCCAGTGGGGATCCCAATAGGGGGCTCAATCTCACACTGTGAAATTATGAGCCAAAATTGAGAGTCTACTGCTTAACTGACCCCGGCACCCCTGTAATAATTATTTTTAAAGTAAAATAATTCTATGTCTGTAATATAACACATTGAAAATATCCCATCCTTGCATATGTACTTTACTGTTAAGATTTGTGGGTAAGGACAAGGGGATTATTTAATGCGGGGGCATCAACACTGGCACCTCCAGTGGTCCTGAGCACAATGTCTTTTTCCCTGGTTATTTTTGCCATCAGCTGACAGAGCTAGTATCTATAAGATCACTTTAAAGGGCCTGATAGGCTTCAAGTATCAGCTGGATTACACTGGGAGTTTACTCTGAGTGGGGAAATGCTGGCTACTTAACCCTTTAACACCTGAGCTAGATTTATTAGTCAGAGGCACTGAAAATAGTCTAAAACTCCTTCTGAAAAAGGGAAAATCAGGTAGTAGCAAATAGCCCAAAGAAATACCCCTTCCCTTATTTTAATATTTTAATTAATATTTATTTTAATATTATTATTAAACAATATTATTTAAATTAAATGATATCATAATTTAATATTAAATATTATTAATATTTTAATATTTATTTTAACAATAAAACAAGACCCAAACCAATAAACAACAGGAAATTAAATCCAGCAAATCTGGCCATCTCTGCCAACAGATAGGGAAGGACAGTGCCTTTGTCTGCAGGAGGTCCAGAGGCACAAAGCTAACACATTCCCCTAAAAGCAGCAGGGGCAGTCAACAATACCACAAATAGGATCAGAACATTTTATGTAATAAGTCCTAGTACTACTAAGAGAGGTAGTAAAAGCCCTATTCTGAAGGGAAAAGTTAGAATTATGGGTATGGGGGGAAATTTATCTTTCAAAATTGCATGACAAAAATTAAGAAGGAGGAGAAATATGTACTCACAGTATTGGCATCCACTTGATCTTTTAGTGTGGCTGTTAAAGCTGGCAATTTTCTCAATCAGATTGACATTAAGAACACTAATTACTGGAGGAAAAATGTTCAGATTTTGTGAAGTGATATTCAGCTTAATGTTATTTTTTTCAGTATTTTTTTATTATTTTTGCAATGCTTATTTTTGGAGAGACCATGTGTACAAGAGTTGGGGAGGGGCAGAGAGAGAGGGAGACAGGATCCAAAGCAGGCTCTGCTGCAAGGGTGTGCTGCTAATTGCAGAGGCTTGCTGAGAACACGGTGGCCAGAACATAGAGAGTTTAGGATTTTACAGGGCCACTGGGCACTTTAAATTGATTTACATTTTATAAAGATTGTTAGCAGAAGAAGGCTGGTTGGAGCCCTGAGGGCTTGGGCCGGAGAGTGGCTCAGTGGACTTTGGGAGAGTGTTCAACCCTTCTACTTTGACCCCAAGTTTGCCAGGCCTAATGCAGCTAGAACAAAGTCTTTTTTTTTTTTTTTTTTTTAATGTTTATTTATTTTTGAGAGGCAGAGCGCAAACAGGGGAGGGGCAGAGAAAGAGGGAGATAACAGAATTTGAAGCAGGCTCCAGGCCCTGAGCTGGCAGCACAGAGCCGAGCGCAGGGCTCGAACTCATGAACCGTGAATTCATGACCTGATCTGAAGTTGGCTGCTTAACTGACTGAGCCACCCAGGCGCCCCTAGAACAAAGCCGTTTATGACAAAATGGCTAATTAGGAAATCTTTGGATTTTCCTCCCACGCTCAAAACATGCTCAAGGGAAGAGGAAAATTGAGGAGGGAGGGAAGCCAAAATAAGGTCTTCTGCTCTCTCCTGCTCTGTCTGTGCAGGGCAGCCAGACAACAGGTTGTCTGGGTACAGATGGGGGTGGGAGGCGAACGTGGGCTTTGAGGACCTGGGGTGAGGCCAGCCTCTAAGCCCTCAGTCTAAGGCAGGGAGGTTGGCCTAACACCTTCCTACAACTGGTAGAATCAGGCTTAAAACACTAGGCTGGAATCCTATATCACTTTCTCCCAAATTCCAGCCTTTTAAGAAAAGCAGTTCAAGTCTCTTAATACTGATGTGGCAAACAAGGGAAATAACTTCTCCCCAAAACAAATTTAAGAAGTAACCCTTTTCAGAAGGAAAAGGACAAGGCTGTCCAGAGCTGGTTCAACCATACTGTGAATTAATTATAGAAAAAATAACTTTGATTCTATTTCTTTTGTAATAAGACCTAACTTATTTACTATGAGCCGGGCACTCTATTTTCTGAATATCCTCATTATACAGAGGAGGAAATTGAAGGCACAAAGAGGTTATGTAACTGCCCCGAGGTCATGCAGCTGGTGGAGGGGAGCCTCAGTTTGCACACAGACATGTTGTTCCAGAGTCTGAGTGCTTCACCCCTGCTCCACACAGGTCAGCTGCCGGAGGGAGAAGGCACCTTCCCTTGATTTCTCCTCATGTTGAGGCTGTTTCTGGAACCCAAGCAAGATGTACTGAGGGTATATGAACTCAGATGTGCAGGTGGAAGTAGAAGATAAGGGGCTATGAGGATATATTTGGGAGAGAAATATTTAGGCTAACTTGAGAAAGTATATTTAGGAAATACAAGATACCATTTAGGATACAAGAAACACCTGGGAGGATTCCATGTTCCCACAGAGTTCTTTTTTTTTTTTTTTTTTTCTATTTTTAAATATTTATTTTTGAGAGAGAGAGAGAGACACAGAGTGTGAGTGGTGGAGGGGGGGCGGGGAGGGACAGAGAGAGAGAGAGAGAGAGAGAGAGAGAGAGGCAGGCTCCAGGGTCTGAGCTGTCAGCACAGAGCCCCACATGGGGCTTGAACTCATGAACGGTGAGATCATGACCTGAGCCAAAGGAGGCTGAAGCAACTGAGCCACCCCGGCGCTCCCCCACAGAGTTCTTCATGAAGTACTTCCATGACTTATTCCAGGAGGTGGGAGGAGACCTGGAGGGGATGGAAGGATGTCTGTGATGCATTTCTGACTTGTGAAAAATGCTGGAAAAAACAGTTAACTCCTCCTTATCCCTTTGTTTACTGTTACTCCCAGAAAGGTAAGAAATACTGTTTAGGAAAGCTTGAATATGCATGATAACAAAACTTTGGGAGGATGGAAGGGCAATGAGGATAAAAGGGGAAGTTGAGGGATCTCAGACGGGCTAAGAAATGGGTGAACAAAAGAATATCCTCACCGAAATCTGAGACAGAAAAAGGAGATTAAGTAAACAGAGGACTGTGGCCAGCGTCATACCAAGGAACCACAAACGAAAAGCAAAGTTTTTTCAGTGACCCCGTTGTGATAACTTTCTACAACACGAGCTCTGCAGCCATGCTTAGGATAACATTTACAGACTTAGGGACTGATCTTAACATGGTCTTGTGCTTCTGTGGCATGTCTCCTGCAGAGAGGGGAGTCAGGAGTCAAGCTGAATTGTAAGAGTGGTTAGAGTCAGCAAGAATGAGAATGGAAAAAAAAAGTTGGTTTGCAAGGAGAGGTATTTAAGTTCTCCACCATGTGTGATCTGCTACCAAGGAAAAACCGTGCTGTCAGCACAGCGCCCTCTAGTGTCTCTGAAAGTCACTGCAGCTCTGCGGGGGTGGGATGGCCAAAGTTGGTCAGCTCTGTTAACCTCCAGCATATGTTTACAGTGGTAATCTCTAGTGACTCAGGGCCAACTGTTGGCTTTGAGCTTGATTCTTACCCCTCTCCACCCCTAAATGGGTATTCAGGGCTGGCCTGGTTGGAGGTAAGGATATGAAGAATATGCTGTGGATTTATCTCTTGTTTCTTGAGAAGTTGCCTAACAGTGCCTTTACCGGGAAGGATGGGGTGCTGTTCCATATTTCAAATAAAGGCCTTACTCTTTAGTTTCAATTAACCTGCAGTTTAAAATCTCACCCAGTATGAGAGAAACAGAACTTTATGTGGCAATCCCTGATGTATAATGTCAGAGATGGGACTTGCAGCTCTGAGCGGTTTTGGTGACAGCCAGCTATCCTGAGTTGCCCATTTTTAGATGGACTCCCTCTCCCCACCCTCCTTCCTTCCTTCCTTTCACAGGTAGCCAGTTTAAGTTATCAAGAGATGAAAAACTGCCTTGAGAAGTGTTTTCCCCACATCAAGCTGCTTTGGATATAGTTCCACCAATTTTATCATAGTGCTGCCATGGGCACATCACTGTGAGGATGAACCGAGGTGATGCATGTGCAGCACTTAGCACAGGACCTGGTAGAAAAAAGTTGGTCAATGTTAGCTAATCAGCATTAGCAATCGTCTCTTTGGACTTGGTTCCACTGGGGGCAAGGAATTCAAATTAGCATCAAGCTATTTCAACAGAAAGGTTGGTAATCTGAGTTGAGTGAGAACCACAGACCTTCCTTGGTGTCCGTCATGGACAGTGGTTACATAACAAGAACAAACCTCTCTCCCTCCCCTCCATGTTTGAGGCAGTACACTGTACCTGGTGACTGAAGAGATTGAAGGCATGGTCTTTGGCATCGAGGTTATTTTGTTAGCAAAATAGCTTGGGTGTCATTTATTGCTACCCTATTAAAGCATCTGGGGGAGGCTTTCTGAAGGGGGCAAGCTTTGAGCAGTGCCCCTCCCAGACAGAGCACTGTGCATGGGGCCCAGCCCCAACATTGTCATCACCTGTCTGGCTGCTTCTTGCATCACCCTGGAAGGAGAAAAGGCATCTTCTACCCCTGGAGTGCAGTGTGGGATGCAGTGAGGCAGTTGGGGAATCAGGTTTAGTCCTGGTTTATCCACTCTGTGGTGGTATGGCTTTGGCCAAGTTATTTAACTTCTCAGCCTCAGGTTTCTCATCTACAAACTGTGGGCCATGTGCCATGATGTGTGTGAAGCCAGAATGTTGTCTGGCACATAGTTGGTACAGTGAACATTTTACATTCCTTCCTCTTCTTGGCTGCCTTCAAAGAATTCATAAAATGAACACTTGGATTTAGCCACTCACTGTCCTTCCTTCTTGTCACCAGGAATTTCCTAGCTAGTTAGCAATGGGAAGAAATGTTGGTTAATGTTAATAATAATAATAATAATAATAATAATAATAATAATAATAGCTGTGAATGCCAGAATAGCTCAGATTGGGGTTTTTTTGTTTGTTTGTTTTTGTTTTTGAGAGAGAGAGAGAGTGCAGATGAGTAAGGCGCAGAGAGGGAGACGGAGAGAGAAGCTAGGCTCACCAGAGGCTGGGCACAAGCTCACCTAATTCAGGGCTCCAACTCACAAACCATGAGACCGTGACCTGAGCCGAAATCAAATGCTCAAGCAACTGAGCCACCCAGATGCCCTAGATTGCTTGTTGAACCTGGAGAGTAGTCAAAATGCAGGTCCTGTGTGTTCCCAAAGGGCATCTGAAAGTCCACATGGGAGGTTTCAGAAGAGAGGACCAAGCAATCGTCCGTGTGCTGATGTAAAGGTATGAGTAGAGATCAAAACCCTCACATAGAATTACCACATACCCTATCCTTTCCCTATGAGTTTCCCAGACCAAACAAATCTGTATCTTAAGAATGTGGTTTTTGAGGAGGGCAGGATCTGATAGGAAGACAGCCCAAACATCCTTTCTGCCTAGGGGAGCATATATACTTTTTATTAGTCCAGGGTAAATTGCATCCGTGGGTGGGGTGAGGTCAGCAGTTAGAGTCAGCACTATCTAGTGTGTCCCCTCCGGCATTCACCCGGTAGCAGTGTGGTCTGAACCTGTGTTAATTCTAAGAAGAAGCATTTGAATGAAACTCCACATTAATTAAATAGTTGAGGGGCACCTGGGTGGCTCAGCCAGTTAATTGTCCAACTCTTGATTTCGGTTCAGGTCTTGATCTCAGGGTCATGAGTTCAAGCCTCATGTTGGGCTCTGCAGTGAGTGTGAAGCCTACTTTAAAAAAAAGTTGAAAATGTTCATAAGGGAAAGTTATTGTGCATACTAAATGGTTTTTCTATTTTATTTCCTTTAGGAGAACTATCCGATCCCTGAACCAGGACCAAATGGTAGGTCCTTGGGACACTTGACTTACTTCTTATTATTTACACTGGAGACACCTGTGTATTGCTCCCTTACCCCCCCCCCCCCTTTTCCTTCTGTTTATTACTTTACCTCCAATTGAAAACTGTGTTTTTGTTAGGCTGTAAACCCAGTCTGTTATTCACAGCATGACTGGATAGGTTCAACTTGACTCCTACATGAAATAAAAACAGTGATAGAACCTGAAGAGTTACCACATCAGACGGCTGACTTGTCCCAGAGTTTTTGACATTAAATGTCTTCAATTTCTGGACAAAAAGGCAGAGTTGTTCCTTGTTTGACCTAACAACAGAGGTAGGTTAGTTACTCTCTCTATATAAGCTGCCGTTTGGGTGGCCAAATCCTGTCCTAACCCTAACCCTTACCCAAGTTTGGAAAATGAGGAAGTCCACAGAACTTAATCTCTTAGTTAGAAAAGAGAGCGTCATTGGAAGAAGACTAGGACTTTCTGTCCAGTGGGGGTGGGAGGGGGTGTATGGAGCAACACCCCACGGTCATAATCAACTAAGCACAGACACCGGGTGAGTACTCTGGGGCAGGGTTCCTGCCACCTTTGTTCCAGTCTTCTGGCCTCTCACCAGGTGAGCCTGTGAGGCCCAGCTGATATGCACATTTCCTTGAGTGGTGTCTGTACCTGGGGAAGTCATGCCGCCCTGTTGGCTTGGGCAAGATACCTGCTGACAGTTTTTCAATCCCTCTCATCCCCTGAGTCCCACTTCATAATGTGCAGGACTCTGTGGTGAGGCTGAGAGCAAGGGGGAGAGTGTCTATAGATAGCTCATCCCAGCACCCAGCCACTCAGGTGTCCTTTCTGTCCTTGAGTTGGGGATGTGCTTTCCCACCTTTCCCCAGAGCTGTAGCTTCCGTGTGAACATCAGATTGAAGGCAACTTTCCTGGAATCTCAAGAGCTTTGCTACTCAAAGGTCAGCTGCATTGTTGATTTATAGTGATAAGAATACAGATAATAGCTGTTTCGATCAGTGTTTAACACGTAATGTATATTTAGGGCTTAAGTGTTTTCACCAAGATACGGTGTTTCAGAGACATGAAAGAGCACCTCACTGTGTCCTGAAAAGTTAGTATGGATTCTAGAAGCACCCAAACAAGGGCTGTCTTGGACCCAAAGGACCCTGGTACTGTTTCTCTGATACAACATTCTGCTTTTTCTTTCTCATCTCTTGCTGCCCTTGATTGGATGGGGAAATAATAGCAAATTTCAGCTAGCATTTCTAGCAAGTGAAATTTAATCTCTTATTATAAATTGGTAGAGAGGAAACTCTGAGATCATTTTCTCTACCTTTGATCTCAGTATTCACCCTGCCATTTCTTACTCTGTCACCAAGGCCAAGGACAGAGAAGATTCTACAGAATCACACCTGTGGATCACCCGTGATGTGTGGCAAGGGCAGGGTGTGCAACACCTGCATGCATAGCAGAGCTTTAGGTCTCTTTGTCTTTCTAAGGCAGAGCTTTTTCTGAGGGAGATACTTGCAACGTGCTCACCTTAGTCAGACTGGGCCAGTAATCCTTTCGTGTTTGTTTTGCAGAGGGGCTCAGTAGCATCATTATTTCCAATTTGGAAAACTGACAACAACAATACCAACACATCTCACTTTATTCAAACCTGCGAAGGGGAAATACCAGTTGAAATCTCTGGGTGGTTTAAATTAAATCTGCACTTTTAAACAGAACAACAGGCATGCAGAACGCAGCCAGATAGCTCACAAAGTGTTGCCAAGCCTAGATTTTGCCAGCCTTCCTCTCAGGAATTGTTAAGATTCAGGCGTAGCATATTGTCTAGAAACAGTTTTCTCCTCGAAAACAGTTTTTTCCCTTACATGGTTGATACATTTCTTCCCATTAATAATATCTTATTTGTGCAGTGGATTAGAGTTCTCCAGAGAAGCAGAACCAAGAAAGAGAGAGGAGAAAGAGAGATTGAGCATATAGATTTGTTTATATATAGGTTTATTATATATGTATGTGGAGAGAGGGCTGGAAGAGATTTATCTTCATTGGCTCATGTGATTGTGAGGACTGGCAAATCTGAAATTTGTAGGGCTGACCAGCATGCTGGAAATTCAGGTCAAAGTTGATGTTTCAGTCTTGGGGAATTCCTTCTTCGGGAAATCTCAATCTTCTCCTAGGGCCCTCAACTGATTGGATGAGGACCACCCACATTAGGTGGAGTAATCTGCTTTACTTTTTATAATTTACTTATTGAGTCAGTAGACTCCAATGTTAATTACATCTAAAAAATAGCCTCACGGCAACATCTTCTGTTTGACCAAACAGCTGGGCACCACAGCCTAGCTGAGCTGACACATAGCATTAACCCTCAAAAGCAGTTATTTTGCTCTGTGGAAGCTTTTCCGGGCTTGTAAGCCTTCATTAGTGTTGCTGTTTAGCTTGTTTCCCTCTGTGGTTGTATCTGGCCTTTGAAACCAAACCCTCTTCCTGTCCAGAGGGGAAGTATGGTGGTGCCTCAGGCTGCAGGGAGGATGGTTCATTCCCTCACTTGTTTTCTCCTTCCTTTTATCAGAAGTGCTGCTGAGGATGCATTCCGTTGGAATCTGCGGCTCAGATGTCCACTACTGGCAGCATGGTCGAATTGGGGATTTTATTGTGAAGAAGCCAATGGTGCTGGGGCATGAAGCTTCAGGAACAGTTGTAAAAGTGGGATCATTGGTAAAGCACCTAAAGCCAGGTCAGCAAAACCCTTCAACTCACTGTTTTATTTATCCCTCAACATAAATAAATATTTGTGTGCACTTTCTTGGGGCCAGGCCCTCTGTTAAACCCTGGGGTTACAGCAGTGAATAAGACAGTCTTCAATTTCTACACACATGGATCTTACCTTCCACAGAGGAAGACGGGCCTGGGACACACATACAGTTCCTTAAATACAGTTGTGTTGAGGCCAACAGAGAAGAAAAGGTGACCAGGGTGTTCTAACCAGATCCCTGGCTCCTTGAAGGGAGGAACAGTTAATCCAACACCTGAAGGCAACCAAGGAATAAACCAGTTAAAGGGGTGGGGGAAACATTCCAGGCATAGGAAACACAAACTGTCTCCACATGCTGAGAACCAGGGTCTTTGGTACAGTCGCTGATCTTATTGGACGACTGGAAAACTGTCAATATTTTTCTAGATTTGCTTAATTCATTCTCTTGAAGGGAGGAATTCTCAGCTATTGGCAGCCTGTGATGTTCCCCAGTAAGTGAATTAAATTCGAGCTGTGTGACACAGCCAACTGTTGGCTTTATTCTTCCTTTGCTGATGAGGCCACTGTACAGCCTGGAAATGACATCAGATTATTTGAGGGAAGGAGAAGGTTGGCAGGAGGTACCATTTCTCTGTTAGTTAGAAGGCTCTCTGAGCACAGCTACATGAAGAGGAACTTCCTGGCCCTGAAGAAGCTAGACTTGTGTCTCACTTAGGAATGTTGTCAGGCTCTCCATTCATCATGAGTGGAAGTTGAGAAAGCCCCTGAGAATTTTATGGGGCTATCCCAAAGGGGAAGATTCATAGTTTCCAACAGCCCCTGAGTGGTTCTTACCTGTGGGACCAGATCTCTAAATACTAGTCATAATAAAGAGTGTGGGGGTTCTTTAAATTTCAGTTAAATGAGTGCTGAGTGCAATCCACAATGAGTCCAACTTTGTGCTTTGAGGGATACAGAGAATTGAGAAGATATGATACCTGGATACTTTCATCTAGTTGGGAAGACCAGACATCAGGACATAAATACCAATAATTAGAGAATAAGACTATTGGGTACTATAAGGTATGAAAAAGAATTGGCTCGTGCAGTTCAAAGAAAGGGCATTTGTGGTGGGCAGAGGTCTTAAATGAAGGTTCATGGAGGAGATACATGTTGGGGCTAGATATTTAACAATAATAATTGTAGGAAGAAGGTAGCTACTATTCATTGCTTTACTGTTAGCCTCCATGTTAAATATTTACATGTATAATTATGTATGTCATTACTGAAACAACTGTATAAGGTAGGCATTATTTTCTTCCTTAACAGATGAAGAAAGTAAAGCACGGTGATTAGGCAGAGTCATACACTAGTGAGTCTCAAGCTGGGAAGCCTGTCTTGGTCTTTCTGACTCTAAAGCAAGTGCTCAGAACCATTGGCCTGCCCAGCATCTGGAGACTTGAAAACGGTTTTGTATTTGAGTTAGTGAAGGGGTCCGAAGCTAATATTCTAGTTAAAGGAACAGAGTAATAAAATCACAGAGATGAGCATAATATATCTGGGTCGCTAATAATTCTATGGTGCTCAGAGTAGAGGTTCTGTGTTGGGGAGTTAGTGGAGACGATAAAAATGCATAATCTATATACAAGTCCCTCTTTAAAAAACTGTACAGCTGTGAGTTGTTATTATTATATTATTACAATGTAATAACTGGAAGACAAAACTGAGTAATATAGAACTCCACCTGATTATGGAGACTCTTGAATGCTAGATTGCAGAAGTTATCGTCAATGGTAGACCATAATTTGGAGAAAGTTCAGTGGGCCAAGGGGAAAGTAGAGAGGGATAGAAGGAAGAGACACACACAGGTTAGGGGAATATATTTTATGGTTGCATAAATATGGTTGAATTTCTGTGGATCCTTTTTTTTTTTTCTTTTAGAAGACAAAATTTTTATTTAAGTGTTTCATATGCTAATTTGGACTGAAAATTCTAATCAACTAGTCTAGAAAGAAGGAACACACTCATAGAGTAGTTCTTAACATTTGTTGATAAAGTTTTCACACAAATCTTAGAGTCAATAAATCTAAGGCATGGAAAAATTCTTAATTTAAATACAATCTGGCTGTCTATCTTATAGTTTGAATTTCCTGTACAATAACACCAGGTCAGATAATTATAATAATGATAAATACAATGCAAATAGTTAATACTACTTATATTACTACTATTATCATTGCCGCCACTACTTTTTTTTTTTTAATTTTTCTTTTTTTCAACGTTTTTTATTTATTTTTGGGACAGAGAGAGACAGAGCATGAATGGGGGAGGGGCAGAGAGAGAGGGAGACACAGAATCGGAAACAGGCTCCAGGCTCCGAGCCATCAGCCCAGAGCCTGACGCGGGGCTCGAACTCACGGACCGCGAGATCGTGACCTGGCTGAAGTCGGACGCTTAACCGACTGCGCCACCCAGGCGCCCCAACCACCACTACTTTTAATGAGCGCTAACTACATCCCAGGACCCTGTGTTATTCTGTAGGTAGTTTTAAAATTTTTTTTTTAATGTTTATTTATTTTTGAGACAGAGAGAGACAGAGCATGAATGGGGGAGGGGCAGAGAGAGAGGGAGACACAGAATCGGAAACAGGCTCCAGGCTCCGAGCCATCAGCCCAGAGCCTGACGCGGGGCTCGAACTCACAAACCGCGAGATCGTGACCTGAGCTGAAGTCGGACGCTCAACCGACTGAGCCACCCAGGCACCCCATCTGTAGGTAGTTTTAATGCAAAGGCATAAAAATAACTTAAGGTGTGTCTCTTTAGTAAAGGGAAAAGCTCCCACGGGTGACACTCCTCAGGCTAAGGAGGGCCCTAGTTCCACTGTTCCACCCCTGTGCGGGTGGGGCTGGGGACTGACTGGGAAGGGACACAAAGGAAGGAAGTTTCCAAGGTAGTGGTAACGTTCTGTATCTTGATAGGGGCTTATATGACACAGGTGAATGCATTTTTTTCAAAATTCATCTAGTGATCCATGTAAGATTGTGCATTTTATCTATATTTAAATTTTACCTTAAAAAAGAACCTTAAACAAGTTTTGAACTCTAGTTAACGATAGGCAGGGTGAAGTATTTAAGCATGGAGTGTACTAATGGCTACAAGCTACGTTGAAATGCATCAGGAAAGAAGATGGCTCAATGGATAGAGGAGAGATAGATGGGATGGATGGGCAGCTATGTGATAAAGAGAATTAGCTACATGTTAATTGAAGAATCGAGGTGCAGGACATCTGGGTGTTCACTGTACAGTTCTTCCAACTTCAGTGTATGTTTGAAAAAAAAATTTTTTTTAACGTTTATTTATTTTTGAGACAGAGAGAGACAGACATGAACAGGGGAGGGGCAGAGAGAGAGGGAGACACAGAATCCAAAGCAGGCTCCAGGCTCTGAGCTGTCAGCACAGAGCCCGATGTGGGGCTTGAACTCACGAACCATGAAATTATGACCTGAGCCTAAGTCAGAAGTTTAACTGACTAAGGCACCCAGGCACCCCTTTTAATTTTTTTTAATGTTTATTTATTTTTGAGAGAGACAGAGACAGAGACAGAGCATGAGGAGGGGAAGGGCAGAGAGCAAGGGAGACACAAAATCTGAAACAGGCTCCAGGCTCTGAGCTGTCAGCACAGAGTCCAAGGCGGGGCTCGAACTCACGGACCGTGAGATCATGACCTGAGCCCAAGTCGGGTGCTTAACTGACCAAGCCACCCAGGCACCCCAGTTTGACAATTTTCCTAATGAAAAGATAGAAGACCAATTCTAGGGCTGGGTTTCCAAGCAAGCATAGTGAGACAGAGGAGACGTACACTAGTTCACAAGCCTGGAAGTTACTCTCTGCTCTGCCAGAGCCCGAGACCTCTGTGGGTCATTTGCCTGAGCAGGTCTGCAAACCGGGGATCACCTAACTCCTAGTTATTGTCAAAATGCAACCAGACTGAACATAAGGCATGCCATAATTGTGGCTCCTGTGTTTGTCAAGGCCTTGGCCCATATTTTCAAAGCAGGTGAAGAAAAAAAAATGTCTGCAAACTCCATGCAGCGGTTTGAGATGAATCCTGGACCTGGCTTGCCTTAGAGATGGGACTGGTTCTGTGTTTTCCAAGCTGAGAAGTGGTTGTGGAGCTGAGGGGTGGATTGGCTTGTTCCATGGTTGGTAAAAGGGCAGGCCAAACCAGTCTGGAGAAGTGTGCTGGTCATGTTCTGTGTAGCATCCTGAGTTTTCTGTGGAAGCACTAATGGGTTGAGCTTGTCTAGGGGGCCCTGGATCCCGGGGAGGTGGGTGTCTCCCCCTGCTGGCATCTCCCTAGGAGCATGTGCCCCTTCACAGCAGCTCTGCCCCTGCTCACGTTTTCCTCTCCAGGGGATCGTGTTGCCATCGAGCCAGGTGCTCTGCGAGAAATGGATGAATTCTGCAAGATTGGCCGATACAATCTGTCGCCATCCATCTTCTTCTGTGCCACGCCCCCTGATGACGGGAACCTCTGCCGGTTCTATAAGCACAACGCTGACTTCTGCTACAAGTTAGTGCCCAAGGCCTGGCCTGGCCACCTGGGACCTCCCCCGCTCCTTTTTGGTTGGGGTTCTTTCTCCTAGTTTCCTGCGGTGATTTCTTTGTTCTTTTCAGCTTATAATTTCAGACACGAAGCATCCCCTCCACAGGCCCTTCTGGGGGCATTGAGGGAAGGCAGCTTGACTAGGGCTAAGACTGACTCACAGTACTTGGTTTTAGTCTTTGGGCTGAAGTTCCCCTTTCCTAGAGCAACAATAGAAAATTGTTGCCAAAATCACTCACTCCTCTCCAGCCATCCTGCAGATAACTTGCTGAGGTTCGTCCTCCATTACTGGTTTCCAAGGCAGCTCCCAGGAAAGAGAACTTATTACAGCAGTGACCCCCAGTAACAGCAACAATTGGGGCTTACAGACGAGGCATGGCATGGAGCCAGGGCATGAGCTTTGGGACCCTGGATCCACTCTCTCCTAGTGAGTGACTTTGAGGAAATGACTTAACCTTCCTCTGCTTCAGTCTCATTTAATCACCCAAAGTTTAAATGAGGCAATGCATGTGAAATCACAATTATTATTCCCACATGCCTGGCCTTTTACTAATAAGTGCTTTGCATACCTCATCTTATTGAACCTGCATAAGAATAATGGTGAGGTGGGCACCAGGACTGCAGTTTTGTGCAAGGGTGCAGACCCAGGAAGAGATTGCAGAGCAGAGCAAGGACTCAAGCTGGGGCAGCTGAGAGTCTTAAATTCCTGTCCTGTGCTCACTGCCCTACCCCAACTCTCAAAATGGTTTTGGGGTGAGAATTGGTATCTGCAGAAGCACAGTGTTGCACCCATGGAGCTCTGGGGTGCTGATGTGCCTCTTTCCTTCTGACTGTCTGACAGGTGTGTTTTCCTCCCATTCCGACCTGGCCCCAGCTATGGCTCTGTTGGTCAGGATGGGGCTTGTCTGAAAGGGGCCAGGTGCCCATTACAGGGGCAGTCTGATAGATCTGAGTTTTCTAGTGCCTACTGGAAGCCTTGAGAGGAGTCAGAGGCCAGACCTCGTGATGCGTTTAAGTCAACATCTAACTGCTCTAGAAGAAAGCAAGTTATGTGTGTAGAGTCTACCTTTCAGCAAGTGGTTTCCGACCATCCTCCCTTTTCTGGGCCCTTTCCAAGTCAAGGCACCAAACGAGGTTTTCATGAAAGGCAGAAAAGCAAAATGATAAATTTCAAGACTAACCGCTGGTCTCTGCCATCGACCAACTGTGTGACGTTCAGCGAGTTACTTAAACTTTGTAACCTCAATATCTTTGCTCGTAAAATGGAAATGATAATAGCACCAATATGGTGAAATGCATAGCTTATTGACAGAATTCAATGAGAAAAGTTTATCAAGTACTCAGCATGAGGCCTGGCACATAGTAGGTGCTCAATGAATGGTGCCATGATATGTCATAGATATGGCCTTGTGTCTGGGGGATAGTACAGGTTAGGTATGAAAGGAAGTCTTGCACTGGGGATGGGGGTGGGTGGGCCTTTGTAGACAATGGTGGGGGAGGTTGTATTCTTTTGGCAGTGTTAATGGGAGGGCTGAGGAGGGCCCCTAGGGGACGTGCAACCCCCCACCTCTCCTTTTCTCCCAGGGTGCTTTCTGCTCACGTCCCCACACCAGCCCTGGACCCACACCCTCTTCTCTGGTTTCTGTTTGTGAGGATTCCTATACTGCCACGGCCTCTTTATTTTCCTACCCACCTTATTTTCTTTTTATCTTCCTGCTTCCCCCTTGACTTCTTGATTATCCTTTTGCTGTTCCCTCAACCCTATTGTGAAAACCACCAAGTTGCATTATTCTCTGATGTTTATAAAGTCAGGAAAGATCAGAGCTGGGAAGAAACTTAGAGTGTTCCCATCCCCCTTCCCTCCCACTGAACAAGGTCAGGTTAGTGGGAGCATAGAGGAGGACCCAGAAACTCTCCAAAGGTCAGTGGCAAAGGCGCTGGGCCCAGGACTCTTCCTGGTGCTTCTGCCTACATGCCAGGCTGCCCTCCCCGTGTGGCTAGTGTGGCTGTCTAGGTGATTAAGGCAGCACCTGCCTAATGAGTAGAACAGTCTCACCATAATAATCCTCTATCATCACCATCCTCAATCCCATTTTCCTGGGTGTTCTGCTAAGGGGAAATCAGAGTGAAGGTTAAGAGCGGCACACCATTCCTGACCAAAGACCACCCTCAGCTCAGAGCCCACACAAGCTTTGGGGGAAGTCCCAGATGTCAAGGGGCAGGCATGTCTGAGGCAGTATGGTTGGTGATTCCTTGGGAGAGTTTGGGAGTCTTCATTATTTCACTTCAAACCTTTATCTCTTTTATAGAATTGATGGGTCACATTGGGTGGGAAGGGGTGATGGTGGCAATCCGAGCAGGAGAGAAGATTGAAGTAGGGTTGACAATGTGAGAGACGCAGAGGGGAGGGAGGAGGAAATGGTGGGGGGCAGCAGGCAGAGGCCGACTGTAAGCCTCATTACTTATTCTGTGGAATAGTGTGACAGGTCATGGGAACAAGCACATGGTTTGGCTGACACCTTCCTTTTTGGAACTTGAGGATTTTCATGTTCTGGCATGTGGAGGTTTGGGGGCCCTGAATAAAAATACTGGACAGTGAGGAATTAGCAGAAATGAGATGTGAACCACATTGCTGCTGGTACTAGCAGGCGGCTGATATGGGGCAGGCAGGATATGGAACCAGAGACCTGAGTTCAGGTCTTGCTTTTCCACTCATTAGCCTTGTAACCTTGGGCAAGTCTCTGAGTGTCATTGAGCTTCAGTTTCCTCTTCTGTAGAATGAAGGTAAAAATAAAGCCTGTCCTTCCTGCCTGACAAGGTCATGGTGAGGATCAAATGAGATAATGGATGAAAAAGCCCTCTAATCTGTAAAGCCTTATGCAAATGTTTGCTGTCATCATCATCGGGGTTGTTAATAGGGTCAGGATGCCAGTGGACTGGGAAGTGAAAACCAAGAACCCCGTGGTGAAGGTGACACAGCATTTAATCAACTGCCTGGAAGAGAGGCCCTTTTCCCTTTACAACCAGTCCAGGGGCAGCCAGGCAGCTGCTGCCATCAGATGTGGTTCTTCTGGAACATACAATTCGGGGGGAGGGCAGCAAACAAGAGTGACATCAGCTTCTAAATCACTGTTTGGCAAAGCTGCTGATAGTTGGGATTGTTTGCTGAAGTGAAACCAGAAAGGCTATATACATAGGTTTGAGAAGCAGATGAGATGCTGGAGTGTGGTCATATTAACCTCTTATTAAATGAACTTCTCATTTATTAATGGTAATCACAACATATCTCGTCTTGGGTAACATGTTGAAGAAAACATAATGTGTGCACATTCACTGAAGTGATTTGTCCAAAAAAAACCATTTTCAGAGCAGGGCAGCATGGCATGGATTCTGGAATCAGACCTATCTGGTTTCCATTTCAAACCCTTTGAGCCTCTCACTAGTTTTGAACCTTTGGCACAAGTCATTTAATTCTCCAAGGCTCTGTTTCTTTGTCTGTAAAATGAGAATATTAGTGCCTACACTAGAACTCTTCCAAAGTTTGTGTGAATGAATATATGTAAATTGCTCAGCATGTTGCTAGGCACATAAGCAAATGCTCAATAAATATTAGCTATTGTTGTTACCCAGAGAGGGACTAACTGAGTGTGTTGAATGACACCCTAGGCTTCCTGACAATGTCACCTTCGAGGAAGGGGCCCTGATTGAGCCACTGTCTGTGGGGATCCATGCCTGCAGGCGAGCTGGAATCACCCTGGGGAACAAGGTCTTTGTGTGTGGAGCTGGTAAGAAACAGATGATACCGTGATTATGAGTTCCTTAAAGGGTAATGTGGAGATCCCTCTGCCCGTCTCATTCCCCCACCAATGGCTGGAATTGGTCCTAGAATCTTTCTGGGTGGAAGAGGATTACGGTGTCCCATTCCCTCAGTGACCAGCACTTTGCTAAATAAACTATCTGCAGACATAATAGTATTTCATGTTATTTCCTAGGCAATATATCTGTTTTTGTTCATTTAAAGAATGTAATTTGGGATGATTTTTTTAACTTGACAGGGAATATTTTTGGTAGTTAAGGGAAAGGTGACTTTCTGAACTTAAGTCATGCCAGAGAAGTGGTCTCCTGGTCCATCCAGGAATGAGGTGGGTCCTGCTCATGGCCAGTGGAAGGAATGGAGTCCAGTCCACCATGAGCCAGCACTCGGCTTGCATTGGGGTTGCAGCTGGCTGCGTTCTCTCCTCCCCTGCTTCCAGCCACCCCTAGCAGCCTCAGACTGAACCATTCTAGGTGTCTAATGCTAGTGACACAGACAACATGCTCATACTCCTTGTGGGTGTGATTTGGTGTTCCTCACACACCCTTTTAGGTATAATTGACATATAACATTACCTTAGTTTCAGGTACACAACGTGATGATTTGATATTTGCACGTATTACCAAATGATCAGCACCATAAGTCCAGTTAACACCTGTCACTATACATAGTTACAAAATTTTTTTGTGATGAGAACTTTTAAGATCTACTCTTTTAGCAACTGTCAAATATGCAATATAGTATTATTGACTATAATCATCATACTGTATGTTATATCCCCATGACTTACTTACTTTACAACTGGAGGTTTGTACCTTTTGACCCTCTTCACTCATTTCACTCACCTCTCACCACGCCCCCTCTGGAAACCATTTTGTACTGTTACTTGTGAGTTTTGTTGTTTCATTTTCTTTTTGTTTGGATTCCACATATAAGTGAGATCATACAGTATTTGTCTTTGTCTGATTTATTTCACTCAGCATAATGCCCTCAAAGTCCATCCATGTTGTCACAAATGGCAAGATTTCTTTTTTACAGCTGAATAATATTCCACTGTGTACATATAAACCACATTTTCTTTGTATATGCATCTGTTGATGGACACTTAGGTTGTTTCCATATCTTGGCTGTTGTAAATAATGGTGCAATGAACATGGGGTACAGATATCTTTTTGAGTTAGTGTTTTTCATTAAATACCGAGAAGTGGACTTACTGGATCATCTGGTAGTTCTATTTTTAATTTTGTGAGGAAACTCCATACTGTTTTCCACAGTGCCCATATCAATTTACATTCCCACTAACAGTGCACGAGAGTTCCCTTTTCTCCATATCCTTGCCAACACTTGTTATTTCATGTCTTTTTATTTTTATTTTTTTTCATGTCTTTAATAGTAGCCATTCTGACAGGTGTGAGGTGATATCTCATTGTGGTCTTGATTTGCATTTCCCTAATGATGAGTGATGCTATGCACCTTTCCATGTACCTGTTGGCCACCTGTGTGTCTTCTTTGGGAAAATGTTGTCTGTTTAGGGGTGCCTGGCTGGCTCACTCAGTAGAACATGCAACTCTTGATCTCAGGGTTGTAAGTTCAAGGCCCACTTTGGGTGTGTGTGTATATATATATATATATATATATATATATATATATATATATGAAGAAAATGTCTTTAGATCCTCTGCCCATTTTAAAATCAGATCGCTTGGCTTTTTGCTATTGATTGTATGAGTTCTTTATATATTTTGGATATTAACCCCTTATCAGATATATGATTTGCAAATGTTTTCCCTTACTTGATAGGTTGCCTTTTTCATTTTGTTGATGGTTTTCTTTGCTGTGCAGAAGCTTTTTATTTTTTTTAAATTTATTTTTATGAGCGAGAAAGAGAGAGGGGGGAGGAAGAGAATCCCAAGTAGGCTCCATGCTGTCAGTACAGAGCTCAATGCAGGGGCTCAGTCTCACAACTGTGAGGTCACGACCTGAGCTGAAATCAAGAGTTGAATGCTTAACTGACTAAGCCACCCAGGAGCCCCACAAGTGACATACATGTGTGTGTGTGTGTGTGTGTGTATGTGTGTGTGTGTGTGTGTTTATATATATATATTTAATTTGCATAAGTAATTCCTTTTTGACATAGAAAAAGAAGTCATGCATACCACATGTGTATACACACAGAAATTCACCCATAGCCCCATCACCTATCATCCTGAAAGAGAACCACTGTGAATATTTTGATGTAGGATTTTTCAGGTTTTTAATTTTTTTTTAATGTTTATTTATTTTTGAGAGAGAGACAGTGTGAGTGGGAGAGGGGCAGAGAGAAAGGGAGACATAGAATCTGAAGCGGGCTCCAGGCTTTGAGCTGTCAGCACAGAGCCCGATGTGGGGCTCAAACTCACAAACCTAAGCCGAAGTTGGATGTCTAACTGACTGAGCCACCCAGGTGCCCTGAATCTTTCAGTTTTTAAAAATGAGATCATGGTAAACATGCCTTATTTTACCCACTCTTTTAAAAAAAAAATTGATATATTATGAACATCTTTCCATCACACTGGATGAACGAGTTATGACATAATTTTTAATAGTTGTGTAATACCCCATTGTAGTTTGTTTAGCTAATCACCTCTTTGTTGGTAATTTCAAGTATCTTCCAGTGTTTTGACTTTGGGAGGAAACTCACAAAATTATTTTCAAAGGCAGTGTCAAACAGCAAATCCTCAAAGAATCTGCAGTCTCATTTTGTGGGTCTGGTTTTGTACTAAAACCGTGTCATCCAGCATGCAGATGCTGTGGGAAGCAAGTGGTCTCTGGACTGATTTTTAAGTCCCTGATCCTAGAGCTGCCTGAGCAGCTGGGTCAGCCCATGGAGCCAGGTCACTTAAGCCAAGGTGGTCCTCAGAGGACACCTGTAAAGGATGTGTCTCTCCTTGGGGGGATGTGATGGGTTCTAAGAGGGTAGGAGCCAGAGAGAGAACAGGACAGTGTATCCAGGCCTTCTGAGACATTTTATTCTCTTAACAAATATATTTTCTCGAGCCCTCTTCTAATTTGCCATTTTCCCCAAGCAGAGTAAACGGAAAAGTTCTAGCTTTGAGATTGAGAGAATTAAATGGAACTCAGCAGTAGGAGCAAATTTCATGTCCAGAACAGTTCTTCATATATTCATGTACTTATGCATTCAACAGATAGTTGTTAAGGCCTCACTATGTGGTAGGCACCAGGGTAGATGTTAGCGGTGCACACAAGCTATGGTTCCTGTCCATGGCCTGGACAAGGGGGAGAGCTGATATTTAATATTTCACAAACATCTCTCATTTCCTGCTTTATTTAGGGCCAATTGGACTGGTCACTTTGATCGTGGCCAAGGCAATGGGTGCAGCCCAAGTGGTGGTGACTGGTAAGAAGGTTTTCTTTTTCAATCTCCTTGAAGAGGAAACAGCTGGCCTACCGTTTAGGCCAGGGGCTTGAGAACTATTCCTTTCCTGGAGTGCTGGGTTTCTAAAGGGGCTCTTCCTCTTTTCTCCCCCCGGGGTTCAATGGTTGAAAAGCCCACCCAGGGGCAGAGGGTGGCTGCTGTGGAGAAGGTCTGGTTCTTTATGTGTGGACCCCAGATGCCCCTACTGCTCACTCAGTTCTAAGAAGAGGCTTAGCCCCTGGTCCATTTGACCAAACCCAGGAGGTAAAGAAGGTGTGCTTGTGTGTGTGTGAGGTGGAGTTAGTGGGATCTATGTTTATAGGAGGGTGTTTGTGTGTGCAGTGTGTGGTATGGGTGAGAGATGTGTGTATGTGTGAGGAGAGCTTATCTGTGACAGTATGTGTGGAAGCATGTAGGGTATAGAAGGGCGTGTGTGTGTGTGTGTGTGTGTGTGTGTGTGTGTGTGGAGAAGGCATCAGTGAGAGAATATTTGTGTGTGTGTGTGTGTGTGTGTGTGTAAGGTATATGAGAGTGTGGGTGTGGGTGAGTGTATAGAATTGTGTGGAGTATGTGGATATAAGGGGAGTAGGGATGTAGGAGAGTGAGTGCTTTGTGTGTGGAGAAGGTATCAGTGTATAGAAGGTATCTGAATGTATATGTGAGGACCGGGTACCCTTCAGAGAGAGAGAGAGGGAAGCTATGTAGAGCTGTGTGGTGTGTATAGGGGTGTGTGGGGATGTAAAACAGTGGATATTTGAGAAGTGATCTGAGTGAGAGGGATGGGGGAAGGGAAAGGGAGTGTGTGTGTGTGTGTGTGTGTGTGTGTGTAGCTGTGTGGTGTGTATGGGAGAGTGTGAAGGTGTAGAGAGTAAGTGTTTGGGCTCAGTGACACCACCCACTACACCAGAGTTTTATTACCACTAAAACATACACCTCCATCTTCATTTTCTCTCCAATCTGCCATCCAGTTCTCAGTTTGAAAGAAACTTTTGTTCAACTTTAGATCTGTCTGCCACTCGGTTGTCTAAAGCCAAGGAAGTTGGGGCTGATTTCATCCTCCAGATATCCAAGGAGAGCCCTAAAGAAATTGCCAGTAAAGTGGAAGATCTGCTGGGGTGCAAGCCAGAAGTTACCATCGAGTGCTCGGGGGTGGAGCTGTCCATCCAGGCGGGCATCTATGTGAGTAGGATGTGGGTTGCTGAAGCTGGTGGGCAGCTCTGGGAAATCAGTGCAGGGTAGGTAGCAGTAAGGAGTGCTAGGAACAGGTGTCTCCACCCTTGTTATGTGACCCCCCCCCCACACACACACACAAGCAAAATTAGGTAATCTAGGTATCCCTGGTGGTTTTTCTTATTTCTTTTTTTTAATCTCACTTGTCTAGTACCCTTATTAGGTAGGTGTAAAGTCTAAACAAGGTAACAGGCATATATGGGCCTTGAAAAATGTTAAGAGACACACCCCTTTAAAATGGGGTTGCTATCATGATCATATCTATGGTCATAAAAGCAGTGCTATTGGTAAAAAGATAACAGAAGGAAGAGGGAACCATGCCTTAGTTGTGTGTGGGAAATCCCTATCTTCTTTAATTGAGGAAAACTGCAGTCTTTGAGTCATTGATACAAAGTGAGAGGCATTCATTTAGTTAGTCACAAAGGTGTGGTGATTTTTAGGGTCACAGTTGGCCACTACTCTTCTGTTCCAGACCTGGCAACAGGTAGCTGCCAACACCTGATTTGCACCTCGGCAACCCCCCAGTAGTTTATGGGAAGTTGGCGGAATGGGGATGGGGAATGGCATTGATACCAAGTATGAGGAAAAGAGGGGAGAAAGAATACCTTCAGCCTCACCATGTGCTGCGTCTTCTGCTGGGTACTTTATAAATGTGATGCCAGATCTGCCCAGTAGCCATGAAGATTAGTTACCACTTCCTGCATTTTACCACAAGAGGCCTGGTGACTTGCCTTGAACACACTGCCCCAGTGCCTGAGTTTTTCTTACTCTGTCCACTGCTTAGGAGAAAAGGGAAGAAGGGGACCAGGAGACAGTGGGTAACGATGCTGGCATGGGAGGGACTGGGCTGAGGAGGGTGGTGGCAGCAGCCTCCAGCACTGAGCACACAAACCCCTGAGTCCCACATTGCTTCCTCGCGGCAGTACAGGCTTCCTCCTTCCTTCTGAGTCACAGCTGGGTCATGCGTAAGGGCACTTTGCACCTGCAAGACATTCTGGGGATGGCAGAGCTGCCTACCTATTTTCCTACCTGAATACCCATGGCATCAGGGGCTGAGGAAGTGTTGGGAGGGCGGGGAGGAACAGGTGCCACTTTTTCTTTGTCCTAAGTTCCAGCTGGAGCCGGCCCACCCTCTGCTCCACTGTCAGAGATGACAGTTGCCATGTGGGAAGGGGCAAAGAGAAACCTTTCGGTCTGTGTGTGATTAGTCAACCAGTGACTTGTCTTGGGCTCCTGCTGCATTCCGGCTTTGCGCTGGGCACTTTGAGGGCTCTGATGAATAAGGTGTGTCCCTCTTCAAGTTGTTGGCAGTCAGTGACCCTCACTCCAGAGGAAGGCAGTAAAAGCCATGGCTTCATAATGCAAGACTCTCTTCTTCTCCCCTGCCTGGAGAACATTGGGAACAGTTGGCATCTATCTCCAGCTGTTGACGGTGGGGGCCCGGTTGCTAGGCTACCTGAGGCAGCTGGGCCTGAAGCCAGTACCTCTCCTGAGTGGGGAATAGAGCCATTATGCATGACAGATGCTATAGGTTGCTGCAGGCCACCCCACCAACAGGCAGGTTAGGTGGAGGCATCTTATATGGACACACCTGAGAGTCACTTTCCTGGCAGGTTTGTGACTAGAAAATGTCTGGGAAGAAACATGGCAAATGCTTAGGGTAGAGTTCATGTCATCTTGGTGCAGAGGTCCCACCCACAAAACAATAGTCAGGTAGTCCAAGCATTCCTTTGCCTGTGGTCTGCAAATAGCTGGCCTCCTGGCAGCTTGGGATGGCCAGCTTGATAGTATTCCTCCCTCTCACTAGGTAGAGAGGAAATACTGATACGGAAGCAGTTTTTCTAAACAATTTATCACTCAAAAAAGTTTTCTGTGGCTCACTCACAACTTTGACCTCACCTCCCACCCCACCCCACCTTTTCCAGTGGGAACAGCAACATTTTCCAGTGGTGAGAGCGCCTTTCCTGACAGTGTTCATAAGTCACAGTGGTTTGTAAGTGACCCTGTGCTTCAATAAAAACAGAAAACATGCTGAACGATGAGCCCATCCTAGTGCCGAGAACTGTGATTTTTATCCTAACAGCCCCACTGGGGAGGCATCATCCTGATCGTATACACGAGGAAGCTGCTTGAGAGGGTCCCATAGCTCAAAAGTGCAAAGTCCAAAGTCACCTCCATTCTGCAGGCTTTTCTCTTCATGGCATTTCCTTCCCCCCATAGGCTGTGATGTGTGGCTTTTTGCAGCTCCACTGGTTAGACTGGTCCCAGTAAGTGCTAGCTGCTCCCAACTATAATGAAAATGAACTATTTTTCCATCTCTCACAATACTGACCACAGTGATCCCCAGAAATCTCTGGTGGAGGCACAACACTCATGTGGAATCAGTGGAATGAGTGGAGATTGTCAGGAGAAATTTCATTCTCTGGCCCATTCTAAGGAGGGAAACTGATAAGGCAGATAGGTGTTTAAGGAAGACAAAACCTATTGTGGCTGATACTGTTGGGATGAATGTCTCTGGAACAAAAATATTTCTAAATGCCAGCCAACCTGTGTGTGTAAGGCAGTCTTTAAGCCAGAGAATTCTAATGGCCCTCCCCGTTTGTATGTGGTGGGTAGTTTTATCACCAAGAGGGTGCTTCCTTAGAGGTTTGAGCAAAGTGCTGTCTTTTATGGGGTTGACATTCTGGAGGAGGGGCAGGTGCTGAGATGAGGATGTACCTGAACCAACATCTGGTACTGAATTAGTAAAGCTTTGAAAGATGCTCAGGGCCTGAAGGTTAACTGTTGGTAGGGGAGATTTCTCACTGGGGTCTGGAGAACTTGGCTATTTCCTAGGAGGCTGTAAACAGCCGAGGGTGCTCCCAGTGTACCTGGTCCTCCTCTGGATCTTCACAGAAGATAACTCTGCTGCTCTGTTAAGTATGGTCAACATATGGAAGAGTTCACCAGTATAGAAAGCATCATATTCTCTGGAACATCTGGGTACTCACCTGATGCAAACAGATATTTATTTGTGCGAGAAGTCTGCATTTTCTGATCTTCTGAGTTTTCTTGGTCTTATCTCCTCTTCAGGCCACTCGTTCTGGTGGGACCCTGGTGCTCGTAGGACTGGGCTCTGAGATGACCACTGTGCCCCTCGTGCACGCAGCCACCCGGGAGGTGGATATCAAGGGCGTGTTTCGATATTGCAACACGTGAGTATGTTGTGGGTGAGCCAGGGTAGTGAAGGGCCAGCAAGACCCGAGCGTGGCCTCTGGAAACAGGATCCTCTCTTGTTTAGTCATGAGGGGCTTTTCCTTACCACACTGACAGCCATGCAACATGGTAGGGATCCAAAGACAGAGCATCAAACAAGAGGGCAGAGATGGCGGAGGGAAGGATGGACAGCAGGAGGCAAGGAGGGGGATGGATCTTGAAGCATGCTCTTCTTGGATGTCTGCCCCTTATCACCCAGGCCCTCTCTTTTCCATTTCCTCAAGTGGCCACGTCTTCATTGTCCTCTTTTAAAGGGAAGAAGGAGAGAAAGGGGACAACAGAACAGCAAGAACTCAAGCCCCTTGGTTTCCACCCCAGAGCCCCAGGGCCCCACCCTGGGAAGTGAGAGGGTCTTAGTTCACCCCACCTCATGTTCTGTGGTTCTGCCCTCTCCCCATCTGGGGAACTTTCCCAGGACCACCTTCCCTACCAGCGTCCATCTATGACCGTCTATGACCATTCCTTCAGCAGCGTGCTCTTTTCTGATGAACTCTGCCAAGCCAAGCTGCAAAGGGGTGTGGCTGGGTTATCATGAGCTCCTTCTCTGAGGCTAATCTGCCTTTTCACAGTGGCCTCCATATGCCTTATGCCTTCATGCCAAAGGAATTCTAAGCTTTGTGACAGACATTGCAGAGGGGTGGAAGCATTTGGGAACAGACTCTGGATTCCCAAGTTGCAAGTCATAAGATCATTTCCACCATCGTTGGGCTGTAGAATAGACTCGCCAGGACCACAGTGCTATAAATAAAAATGGCCAAGCTGATCTTGTGCTTGGTAGTTTGGGGACGTAGTTCTTTCCTCCTGCAGGTTGAATGTAACACTTGTGATCTTTTTACAGGTGGCCGATGGCGATTTCAATGCTTGCATCCAAGTCTGTGAATGTAAAGCCCTTAGTCACCCATAGGTTTCCTCTGGAGAAAGCTCTGGAAGCCTTTGAAACATCCAGAAAGGGATTGGGGTTGAAAGTCATGCTTAAGTGTGACCCCAATGACCAGAATCCCTAATATTAATTGGGCTCTGCCCTCACCATTTCCGCCCCACCCCCCACCCCCCAGTATCTCCAGGCAGGGATGGGCTTTGAATACAGAAGTTTCTTTTGAGTAATGAAAACAATTCATTATAAGCAGAAAGCCTTACATGGAGGAATTGGTGTGCCTTAAAAACACAAGTAGGGGCATTTTGGGGGAATTTGCAGCCAGAATGACCTGTTCATGCAGAGCAAAGTTCAGCAAGTAGAGCAGAGTTTGGTGTAGGTACTGGGAACTCCCTTTCTTCCTGGAGCGCCTGAGTTGAGTAAGGAAAGAAATCTGCCCATTGGGTTCCTGGTTCCACTACGACTGGCCAGGTGGGGATGGGAGCTGAGTTATGAAGAGATAACTTTATCAAGACTTAACTGGCCCAGAAATTGATTTTCATGAAAATCTCAGCTCAGGGTCTGGGATGAAGCATTCTCAGCAGTTTTATAGTTTAGAGCACAGTGTTTCTAGACATAAGTGCTATTTGGTTTGATGATAAAAGACTTTAAAGGGACTGACCTTCCTGCATCTAGGATAATTTTTAAATCTATCAAGAAAACAAAACAATGCTGAAATCCCTCATAAGGTCCAACCAGCTTGCATTCTCCAAATGTAAAAAGAGTCAGGCAAGTTCTCAATATTGCTTAAAGATCACCTTTTCTTGAATTCCTAAGAGTTCTCTGTGACTTAAACTACCTTCCCAGCGCTCCCCACCCCCACCTGTCTACTTTCAGGGGCAGTCCCTGAGGGCTCCTTTGTCACTAGACAACGGGGGAGGCGTCCTCACAGGATTTGCCCCCGAAGTGTCTGGCCAGTGCACCCGTCTTCCCACCCCACAGGGTTAGCATTCCTTTCACATTCACTGATGATAGACAATTCCATTTAATTCTGGTAGTTATAAACAGAAAGCCTTCCTCCTCACAGCCTGTTAAATAAAGCTCTTGGTATCTTTCTGTTTGAATGATCTCTCCGATCTTGTTTTGATCATGGGGTTTTCTTGGGTAAGATTTGGGTCCAAATCACTTTTTGCCCATTTGTGACTTTGAGATTATTGGTCAGGAATGAGGATATTGTAGCTGTGACCTAACTTGGGTTGCAGCCTTTTAATCCTTCACTTCAGCTGGGAGTGGAGGGTGAGTTTGAAGAGGTGCTGGCTTTCTTGTGACTGGGGCAGGCCATGATCGCTGCTTGGAATTCCTCAAACTGCTTTGGGTAATAAATTGTGCTTGTGGTACCTGACTGCTGCCACCCGTTTGTGCCCCTTTGTAGGGAGGAATGGACTCTGGCTACCCATTTAACAAAGGGAAGGACCCAGGATTTTTGAAAGCGACACATTTTCTGCATCAAATATAATTTCATTAACTTAGAAATTTATGTTCATGATCTCTAATCCTCACAGCAAGCCGGATACGTCAGATTATTTTACAGCTAAGGAAATAGAGACATCAAGGAATTTGCTCAAGGTCACCCACTGCTTTTCCTCTCTCATGTTCTCTCTGGAGGAAGGGGGCGAGTCTTGAGACTTCTGTGCACACTCAGCAGCCACAGAGCCCACTTGTACTTTCTTCTCGGTGTTCCGCTTAGCTCCAGGGGCAGACTTGCCAGCTGCCTCCTCTTAACTCCTTCTAGCTCTGGTGCCCAGAGTTCCTTGAATGAGGAATGAGAAGGCCTTCCCCTTCTAGATGGAAGGCTTCCAACAGAAATGCTCCTGAGGGAGGTGGATTCACTGCTAAATTCACAAGTAGCCACTTTTCCTTTGATTGTGGTTTATTGGAGGGAAAAGACCCCTGAACCTGAGAAGGACTTAGGAGCTACAGAGGGGACCCTGGGAAGGTGGGGCTACCAAGGACAAAGGCATGGGTGACCTATCTCACAATTGTGATTGGGCTGGATCTTCTAAGTCCAACGTTGCTTGGTGTGTTGCCTGGGCTTCGTGCTGCTGCCACCAGGGCAGTGATGAAGTGAATGACCTGATGGAAAGTGGCCGTTCAGACAATACTTCCCATTGCCAAATCCCCTCACTGCTCTTAAGCCACTAGACAGTTTCACAGCTCCCAAGCAGGGGCAGCGAGGGTGATAGGAGAGGAGGGGCTGTGGGTGGGCTGCCCACTCAGTGAGTCCTCTGGGTGGTGAGAGGGCCCAAGCTGGTATTACTGAGCTGTGCCTGGCTCCCTCACCTCTGCGGCCTTGTGGAAATGTTCCCCACTGCCATTTGGAAGGAATTGCAGGAAGCCCAGGCATTGATTCTTCAGCCGTCTCCACTTAGTGCTCAATAAATATTGATTAACTCAGTGAATCAGTCCCGGAACCAGGAATATGGCCCTGTCGGCCTCTGTGCTCACTAGTGCCTGGCACCTTGTTGGCTTTCAATCAACAGAGGACCCCACCCAGCTGGCACTCCCAACACTAGGGTGGGGTGTGTGGGTGGAGAGCTGTGAAGAAGGACCCTGAAGGCAGGCTGGAGGGTGGAAGGGGGAGGCTAGCCCATGGGCCCTAAAGGAGAAAAGTGGACACGGCTCCAGCAACTTCTCTTGACATCCACCTTTGGCTACAGTGAAGTCACTGTATGTTGATGTGGAGTCACTTCTGGACCGCCAATCCCTGGTTCTCAAGCCACCCCAGGCTCACTTCTCTGTACACAGTCCTGCCTCTTCCTTCTTGGCTCCTATTTTTCTCCCTTTAGGAGAGCAGTGGGGGCGTGTGGGGAAATTGCTTGGACCAGAAATTCAAAGTGTTGGAGGCAAATAGGATTTATTGGGTATTTGTTTTCCCAGAACTGTCCTCTGTCCATGATCTCAGCCTAGGCTTGGAATACAGAAGGCCCACTAAGGGACCCACATCCCCAGGTAGCAGGCAAATCTCTACCGCCCCTACCCCAACTCACATAGCCAAATCCCAGAGAGTTCAGAGAGGAGCAGCATGAGGAAAGGGTGGCAGGGAAGTGGCTTGGCTTGGAGCTCATCTGCAGGAAGTACCTTCAAGACAGCAGCATGTGTTCTCTGGTGCAGTGGCTGCCTTGTCGCAGCTGCAAGCTGTGCTCCAACTGTCTCTGACCCCCACTCTCAGCACCCCTCTTGTAAAACCCTGGTGGAGTCAGGCACTGAGCTCCTTCTCCAGGTGCCTGATGGTGTTCCTGCCAAGAGATTGCTTGGTGGATCTTAATCGTCGGTGGGGGTGGTGGGATTGGGGAGTAGCCTCTGTCTTCAGGGTCTTGGACCCATCAAGCCTACAAGAGACAGCACTTCGTAAAGGGTTTGATGCCAGGATTCCTGGGTTCTTTCTCTTTTCTTTTTTTTTTTTTAATTTTTAGTTTTTATTTAAATTACAGTTACTTAGCATACAGTGTAATAGTAACTTCAGGTGTACAATATCGTGATTCAACACTTCCCATGCAACACTAGGTGTGGGAACACTACAACACTTTCTAATCCTGAGCCCATCACAAACTCACTGCGATTTTCCCAGTCAGTTCCCTAATCCAAGTCTTGGTTTCCTCCCTTTTTAATAGAGGAGTGGCCAGACGACCTCAAGGCCTCTATCATCACTGATATTGTCACCATAGACCTAATCTTTACGGCCCATCTGCTTGTACTCACTGACCTTTGTCCTACATTTTCCCTTAAGCTCTTCTTTCCAGTTTATCTCTCAACTTAGCCAAAAGACCGTAGCATCCTATAAAGGAAGCCAAAACTACTCAAGCAATAAAGACTGCCCTGATAAGACCCAGCCAGCCCAGACCACATAGACCAGTTTCAGCTAAAGCCCCCACTCGAGCCTGCACAAATGAACCATGAAGTGACCTCTGGAATGACTAGCAATCACCTTTACCTCACTTCTCCTTTACATAACATACAATATGTGTATAGGCATGTTTCTTAAGGCACATGTACAACCTTATGCCTGTCTCTACGTATGATGGACAAAGACCCCTTTTTAAATATTCATCCTAACCATAAATAAAAGGAATTCATCCACCCTTGCTTGGGGAGTTACGGCTTTGGAAGTTATTCCCCTTAAGTTCCTTATTTGCTGCAAATAAATATTACATTGTGCAACAATTCACCTGGCATTTCTATCTACGACTTATCAAGGAGTGAACTCCTATCAGTTTAGTTATGATATTATACAGGGTTCCCATCATCCCAAGGCCCTGAGGAAAGAGGACCCCTAGGGGGTTGGTCCTTGAGGTGGAGGTGTGAGGGGCCTTCTTGGGTTTCAGTGCCAGTCCTGTGTATGCATCTGTGCGTGTGAAGAAGTCACCTGAGGGAGGGAGGTGAGAGGAAGCTGGGGGTGAGGAAGCTGCCTGTGGAAACACCTACATCCTGGCCATCACTTTGTTCTGTTGCTTGGCCTCAGGCTCCCATGTATAGTCCTGAAGGGGACTGTGTAGCAGAGTTGGGCCCTGGGAGGTCTGGCTCCATCACCGACTTCCCTGCTGGTGGTCAATGATTGGCCTTTCTGTGCTCTGCATAGGACTGGAGGCAGAAACACAGCCTAGCAGTGGGGGATAGATGGATGGGGGACCCCAGGAATCCATCCAGAGTAAGGAGGGAGCTGTGGGAAGAAGGTGGGCCTGGGCCAAAAGTGGGCCTATTCTGGGCACAGCACCACGGAGGCACAGTCAGGATGCAGCTCCCTTGGGACCAGCTCCAGCCTTCAGGAGGGTGGTGCTAAAGCCGCATGTGCCCTGCCCAGACCTCACAGGCTCTCTGTGTACCGGCCACCAGCTCCCTGGTCCTGGAGGCCTCTCCCACAGACCTGCCTCAGCACCTCCTCCCTGCAGGCATCCCAAGTGGCTCAACTGTTCAGTTGCTTGGCATGGCCCTTGTCACCAGGAGATAATGGTATCTGTACTTTTCCTTATCACACAGGTTTGCATTGTTAAGAAAGTAAAAGCAAATAAGTAAAAAGAAGAGAAAATCAGCATAATCTGTTCTCCAAGGATACTAATAAGTTGGAGAACTTCCTTCCAGCTTTCCTCTGTGTGGCTCTATACATATAAAGCATGCACATGCATTTATAATCAGAAATGAGAATGTACTTTACCTACTTTCCTCCCCCATTTTCCCCCATAACAGATTAGCACTTTATTTAACAATCACAATTCCCTCTTTTTTTTTTTTTTTAACATTTATTCATTTTTGAGAGACAGAGAGAGTGTAAGCAGGGTAAGGACAGAGAGAGAGGGAGACACAGAATCCTAAGCAGGCTCCAGGCTCTGAGCTGTCAGCACAGAACCCGACGTGGGGCTCAAACCCACGAACCACAACATCATGCCCTGAGCCGAAGTCGGGCGCTTAACCAACTGAGCCACCCAGGCACGCCCATAACTCCCTCTTAACAACAACAAAAAAACAGGGTTAATGGAGGGAGGTGGGCAGGGCATGGACTATATGGGTGATAGGTACTAAGGAGGGCACTTAGGATGAGCACTGGGTGTTACATGTAAGTGATGAATCACTGAATTTTACTCCTGAAACCAATATTGCACTGTATGCTAACTAGAATATTAAAAAAATTTGAAAAAAATAAATACAAAATGAACAAATAAATCTAATGAAATGGAAAAACAACAAAACAAAAACAACCACAATTCTCATTGATGAGTAACAGTAATTCATGAATTAACAGTAATTGCTTTATACCATCCAACACTCCATCAATCCAAGAGCAACTTTCCCTAATTATCTAAAAGAAAAATGACTTTTTTCACGTCATCTTCTTGAACTAGGATCCAAACACATGTGGCTAATGTCTCTTAATTTTTTTTAAGTATTTATGTATTTTTCGGAGCGTGCAAGTGGGGGAGGGGTAGAGAGGGAGGGACAGAGGATCCGAAGTGGATCAGGCTGACAGCAGTGAGCCCAAAGTGGCGCTTGAACTCACAAACCCACTGTAAGATCATGACCTGAGCCAAAGTTGGTTACCCAACTGACTGAGCCACCCAAGTGCCCCCTTAAGTTTCTTTTAATCTATTATAGGTCCCCCCC
Organism: Panthera onca; assembly: GCF_046562875.1. Classification (NCBI taxonomy): domain Eukaryota; kingdom Metazoa; phylum Chordata; class Mammalia; order Carnivora; family Felidae; genus Panthera; species Panthera onca. The sequence continues at coordinate 58,482,362 of NC_138344.1, read as the reverse complement.
ATTTTGTTTAAATGTCACTTTTTAAATGTTTATTTATTTATTTTGAGAGAGAGACAGAGAGAGACAGAGAGAGTGTGTGTGTATGTGTGTGTATGCATGTGCACACAAGCAGAGGAGGGGTAGAGAAAGAGGGAGAGAGAATCCCAAGGAGGCTCCATACTGTCAGCGCAGAGCCCCATGCAGGGCTCCATCTCATGGTTCATGAGATCATTACCTGAACAAAAATCAAGAGTCAGACACTTAACCAACTGAGCCACCCAGGTGCCCCTAAATGTCACTATTATGTTCAAGAAACTGGGTCATTTGTCCTCTACATACTGTTTTAACATTTGTTTTCATTTAATAAAGTATGTTCATTTGACAGATTGTTAAATTCCTTTTTATGTCAATAATTAAACACATCATTATTTTTAATCACCATATTCCATTGCATGGATGTACTGTAACTCAAAGCAAATCACAGTATTTTGGGTACTTGTATAGTCTACAGGGCTTGGGGCTTACAATAAAGTTGCAATGATTATGTTGTGCATACGTTGCTTTCTAGAATTATGTTTTAAAATGAAAATAGCTGGGTTAAAGGGTCTACACATTTTTTTTTTTAGTGTTTGTTTGTTTGTTTGTTTGTTTATTTATTTTAAATGTTTATTTATTTTTGAGAGAGACAGAGACAGAATGTGAGTGGGTTGGGGGCAGAGAGGGAGACACAGAAGCAGAAGCAGGCTCCAGGCTGTCAGCACAGAGCCCAAGGCGGGGCTCAAACTCCCCAGCCGTTAGATCATGACCTGAGCTGAAGTCGGACGCTCAACTGACTGAGCCACCCAGGCGCCCCTAGTGTTTATTTTTAAGAGAGAGACGGACAGAGAGAGCATGAGCAGGGGAGGGGCAGAGAGAGAAGGAGACACAGAATCCGAAGCAGGCTCCAGGCTCTGAGCTGTCCACATAGAGCCTGATGTGGGGCTCAGACTCACGAACCATGAGATCATGACCTGAGCTGAAGTTGGACGCTTAACCAACTGAGCCACCCAGGCGCCCCAAGGGCATACACATTTTAAAGATGACATGGTTAGCCTGGAAAACAAAATACTGTTGAAACTACCTAACAGAATCTGAGATTGGGGTGCCCCAGGCCATGTACAATGTGGGAGAACTCTGGAGTCTAGGGAAGCTTTCAGGAACTGTTGAGGATGGGGCCATGAAGCCACTGGCTCTCTGGCTTTAGGCCAGTCTTGGGAGGAGGCTTGGACCTCACCATCTGTAAATTTGGATGAGTCTCCACCTCTTTGTGCCTCAGTTTCCTTTTTTTTTTTTTAAATTTTTAAATATTTTTAACTTACATCCAAATTAGTTAGCATATAGTGCAACAATGATTTCAGGAATAGATTCCTTAGTTCCCCTTACCCATTTAGCTCATCCCCCCTCCTACACCCCCTTCAGTAACCCTCTGCTTGTTCTCCATATTTAAGAGTCTCTTATGTTTTGTCCCCTTCCCTGTTTTTATATTATTTTTGCTTCCTGTCCCTTATGTTCATCTGTTCTGTGTCTTAAAGTCCTCATATGAGTGAAGTCATACGATATTTGTCTTCTCTGATTGTCTAATTTCGCTTAGTGTAACACCCTCTAGTTCCATCCACGTAGTTGCAAATGGCTCACTTTCTTTTTTAAGAATAGTCAGTGGTCCCTTCTAGCTCTGGGACTACTGCAAGGATGACAACAAACAGCTCTTGTAAAGGGCTGGCATGGAATTCATAGGGAACTGTGGCTGGGTCACTATGGAACAGTGGAAGACTCTGTTCCCACCATGCCAAACCTCAATGCCAGAGGACTCTGGGTATTAGTCACCAAACTTTACTAAGTCACCAAGAGAAAGTGATATGTGGTATGTGTAGAATGTTCCTTTTTGGCTCTGGCCTCTCTTAAGTCGATGCAAGTCCACATGGTGTAGAATAAACTGGAATAGTTATTAACATGCAAATTTTGGATTCTCAGACCCCCCCAAGAAATTGACAATTTGTAGGACTCTTAAGGACTCTTGTCTGCTGAGTGAGGGATTTAAAAATCATCATATTACTATTTTAATCTCTTATCAAATATGTATATAATGTTGTGCTTATACACCTTAACAATACAGATTTTCAAGGGTGCTTATATATTTGTGCTGTGTGCTTTCAAGAACACTGAAATGAGTCACCCACTTTGTGGGGTGGGATGATAAGGGACTGACATCATTGATATTATCAAGGATTAAGATTCTAAGGAATTTCTGAAAAAATTGCTAGCAATAAACAGAAAGAGGACAACACATGACCTATGAAAGAGTGGATGAGGAAAAAGCTAAGAGGCAAAGGATTTAGTAATCCAGGGCAAGGTGAAGACAGTGACTCAGCTATGGCTTTTGGAGGTCGGGGCTGCTGATTCTGAGGAACAGCTGGGGTTTTGGCACAGCACGGAGACAGACAGGCTCCAACCAGAGCTTCCCGGAGTCAAACCGACTTGGCTTCTCCTGGTGCCACGTATGAAATTCCCACATCTCACTACACACCCAGCAGAACTAGAACCCAAGGAACACTGTTGCCCTGTTCATTGGTTCCCTGAAGCCATGCTGCCTTCTCTCAGAATAGGGTTCCAAAGGGAATGATGTTTCCAAGGGAAAGATAGACATTGTTGGGGTGGTTGGCTGGGGAGGTGTTTCTGTCATCCAGTATATGTCTGGTTATGGGCCTGCCTGGAGAAAATCTCTCAAGCATTTGGAAGAGGTGTTAAAGGAAGTGTGGTAAAGGTAGTGGGGTGTTTAGATGTCGTGACCTCCCTACAGTAAGACAGATGTAGGTAGGTACATGTTAGGCTACTCCATTTCCTTATGACCTTGAGCAACTCACTTAAAATTCTTCAAGCCTCGGGTTCTTCATCCTTTAAGCAAGAAAAATAATACCTAGCTCAAGGTTGTCATAGAAACAGAATGAAGTGATTTCTAAGTCTTTTTTTAAGGGTAGAATTAATATTTTATTGTCACTTATAATCAGATGATAGTTGGGATATATAGTCTTTTTGTACATAAAAAAATTACAAGTTTTAAACAGCCAATGACTGGTTATGTTTTCAGAAAACATAATTAGATTAATTCACTAATGGTGCCTTCAAGTTTTTCTTTATCAGCTCCAGATGATTTACTCACCTTTTGTCCCTTCTTAAAAAAAACTAGAAGGGGTGCCTGGATGGCTCAGTGGGTTAAGGGACCAACTTTTGATTTCAGCTCAGGTCATTATCTCACGGTTTGAGTTCAAGCCCCTAGTTGGGCTCTGCACTGGCAGTGTGGAGCCTGCTTGTGATTCTCTCTCTCTCTCTCTCTCTCTCTCTCTCTCTCTCTCTCTCTCCATCTCTCTGACCCTCCCCTACTCGCGCTTGAGCTCTCTCTCTCTCAAAATAAATAAGCATTAAAAATAAACTGGAAGGCTGTCATACATTTGGCTTCATGCTCTGAAGCAACATTCTGTCATACATGTTAACATTAAGGAAACCACGTTGGAATATTTCTCATAACGGTAATGAAAGAAACGCTTGATCATTTTGCAAGGTCCACACCATGTGGCTAAGAAGTCAATTACTACAAGTTTATCTCCTGCACTGTTCGAGGCTTCCTGAAAAGCATACCTCCTCTCAATCTGCTTCACCATTTTGGTGGCTGGGGTCTGATAAGCAACCGTAAGGACTGATGAAAGTGGATCTAAACCGCCAGACAGAGCTTCGATTTTGAAATCTTTAACTTGGTGAATGACACCATGATTGTGCTTAATAAGTGCTTGTGCCCCTGCTCCTCCCTCACCAAACCTTATCTCTTCATGTGGTAAATGAGCAGGGTGGCTGACCCCAAGACTTTTCCAGGTCTGAGCCTAGAGTCTGCAAAGGTGCTTGGAAGTATTGTGAGAAGTTCCCAGGGTGGCAGAAAAGGCCTCAGCCTGGCGTGACCCAGCACCCTCAGCTCTTCCATAAACCTGCCAGGGCAAGGGCACTAGAAGTAGACCTGGAGGCTCAACAGAGTGCAGGATCGGGAACCAGGTAACTACACTCAGGAGCTGCCTCTTACCTGCCTGCCCTGCTCTGCTCCTGAGACCACCCAGAGGGGGCCCTGAGCCCAGAAGCCCTGAGCAATCCATCCAGTGGGACAGGGACTCCAGGAGGCATGGAGGTATCCCTCACTGGCTAGCATCTGGCACACTCAGAAGGAGCTCTGGAAATGTCCGTAGCCTGATAAGCAGCTAGACCTCTCACTCTCTGGTCCCAGCCACTGACATCGTGCCCATCAGCCTGAGCTGACACCAGAGTGGCCAGGAGTCCTCAGCATGGCTCACTGCATAGAAGGGGAAATCAAGCCCCAAGGACCCAGGAGGGGCATGTCTGGAGACTGCAGCAAGAGGAAGGCTCACCCGAGCCTTGAGCTCCCAGCCCTGAAGACCCATGAGATAGACTGGAGTCCAAATTAAGATGGGGACCAGCTGCTCAGGCCAGACTTTTTGACTTTAAGAGGGATTGTGGGCATCCCTGTGGTGTGGTAAGAACAACACTGAATCCGGGGGGCTCAGGTAGCTCAGTCAGTTAAGCGTCTAATGTGGCTCAGGCCATGATCTCACTGTTTATGAGTTTAAGCCCTGGGTTGGCTCTGTGCTAACAGCTCAGAACCTGGAGCCTGCTTCGGATTCTGGGTTTCCTGCTCTCTCTGCCCCTCCCCTGTTTGTGCTCTGTCTCTCTCTCAAAAATAAAGAGATAAACATTTAAAAAAAAAAAAAAAAAGAACAACACTGAATCCAAGGCAGAGTCCTCGGTTCTGGGACCAGCACATCCCCTCCACCCCAACTAATTTTAGGAGAGCTATTTAATTTGCATGTGTTCTTGGGCATCTGTAGCAGGGTCAGTAAAACCCCTTTCAGGAGCATTATCATTGTACAGTAGAACACTAAGCTGCTGTGAAAAAGAATGAGGGAACATTCTAACAGCTAATGCCCAAGGGTTTACTATGGGTCAGACCCTTCTGAGAATGCCAGATGTCTTAACTCATATCACCCTCAAATAATCCTATGGATTAGTATCATTCCCCCCATTAAAATATTTTTTTAATGTTTATTTATTTTTGAGAGAGAGAGACAGTGCGAACGGGGAAGGGACAGAGACAGAGGGAGACACAGAATCCGAAGCAGGCTCCAGGCTCCGAGCTGTCAGCACAGAGTCTGATGTGGGGCTCAAACCCTCAAACTGAGATCATGACCTGCACTGACGCCCAAAGGACTGAGCCACACAGGCACAATTCTACCCATTTTAAAGCTGAGAAAACTGAGGTACAGAAGTTAAATAATTTGCACCATTCACCCCCACCACATGCATACGTATGTTTGAATATGTGTGGGAAAAATATCTATAAAGATGGATACCAAACTGTTAATGGCACCTAACTCTTGAGGTTTTTTTGTATTATTTGAAGGGAAGATAACATGAGGAATTTCTTTTTTAAAACCATATACATTTCAAAAATAAATAAATAAATAAAACCATATACATTTCTTTATTGATTGATTTTTTTTTTTTTTTTTTTTTTTAAGTAGGATCATGTACCACTTTTGGGATTTAAGAAAATGAATAAGGGAATCACTACTCACTGGCTTTCAGGTTTAACTGCAGAAGAGCATAAGCAGTGTGGCATGTGCTCCTGAGTCAGGAGACACTCTCTGCTCCCAGAAGGCCTTTGATTATGCCAGTTGCCAGAAGCAGGGAGAAGGAGGGGGCCACCCATCTCAAACAGTTACAACCCCACCCTTGACCCCCAGAAGACCCCTGACCCCCAGAAGACCCCTGGGCTGGCCTAGGCAAGGTGGTCTGTTACATCATACACCCCAGGGTCATTCAAGGGGCCTCAAGGACTGTAGGGTGGATCCACTAGGTCTGAGCAGTCAGCTGTTTGCGTGTTTCAGCCATGAGGCTGCACCCTTGTGCTACTTTTTGGTCTTTTTAATCAGTCGTTTTCTTTGTCTGATGACCAGCTGAGTGCCTATCAACAGCGGGCCAGTCCTTGGTGCCTATCTGCATCTCGCAACTTTTGGTCTTAGCCACGTGTTTTGGGACTTGACTGCACTGAATTTTATGTTTTTTTATTTTATACATTTTTTTAATGCGTTTCGAGAGAGCGCGCGTGCGCGCAAGTGGAGGAGGGACTGGGGGAGGGGCAGAGAGAGAGGGCGACATAGCATCTGAAGCAGGCTCAGAATGAAGCAGGCTCCAGGTTCTGAGCTGTCAGCACAGAGCTCGATGGGGCTCGAACCCCCAGAACCGTGAGATCATGCCCTGAGCCAAAGGCCGACGCTTAACCAACTGAGCCACCCAGGCTCCCTGTGAGTTTTGTTTTTGAATCATCAATAACCCTTCCCTTCCTCTATCAAAGGAACTCAGCGGGTACTCATTATGGCTGTGATTATGGTGTGTTCCAGCCCGCTTTGGTTGCTTTCTTCATTTGCTTCCTTTTCCCTGTATGCTATTTCTGTGGAGGACTTTGTGTTTTCTAGGTCCTTGAAAATTAGGTCAGAGGAGAACATCATCTCATCTTTCTAGTTTTTTTAAACTGGTTTTTAGCATAAGAAGCTTTAGTGGAATATTTTTATCCTTTCTACTACCAATTCATATTTTAATCTTGCTTTAGAGAAATGTGAGTTTAAGTTTCCTCCCCAGCTTTACTAACCCTTTGATATCATATGGTTGTCTAGAAAACCCTGTGAACCTCACTATTCCCTTGCCTACTCGTTCTCAGGATATCAAAGCTGATGCACCATTTAATTAGACCTTGGTGTTTTAAATCACTTCTGTGTTCATGTCCCCACAGTCATTATCAATTACTTCTATAGCCCGTGGCCTGTGTTGGTGAATTCTTTCGGGGTTTCCATTCCTTGAAATATGCTCCTCAAGTGACAAAATCTCCTGGGATCTTTATCTTACGTTGCTAGTTCCTTTTCCTTCATGTTGTGGGGCTTTTCTTTCAGCCTTCCAGGCTTTTCTTCCCAGGCTTGAAAAGTAAGGCTCAAAAAAATCTTACTCCAGCATCTTAAAACACCTCTTCCCAGAACCCCCCTAACCATTCACCAAGTACTGCACCAAGTACAGAGATTCTACCTGATCTCATCTTAGAATTTACAGAGTTGGCAAGTAGTCATGCAGGGAAATGTTATGGAGGATTGAGTGGCTCTCTGAGCTTTACAAACATTATCTCGTCTTGCTCATCTTCCTCATTCAGCAGGAAATTGAGGCTCAGTGTAGTGATGGAACATGAATGGAGATAATTGGCACATGGGGCTTTGAGCTCCAGTGACCATTCCCTCAACCACAGTGATGCTGCATTTTCTTTGTGATATTTTTGATCACAGAGTTGCCCTTGTACCTTGTTATTGTCTCTGTTTAGCTAGTAGTGGGGGGGGGGGGGGCAGGGGTTGTTTGCATTATGATCAACTCATTGTTTAATTTGGCTCTATTTAGGCTTTCTATGGTAGTATTCTTGGCATTGCTGATTATTTGCTCTCCTCTATAATGGAGATTTAACTCAGCTGAAAAACAAAATGTCCCTACCTTACCTCAATCCCCATTTTCATAGAACCCTATATTGTTAATAATTTGGTGTGTGTCCTCACAGATATACCCCAAACACTGGACATACATTCTATCTAAGTATTTATATCTACATAGATGTAATTGTACAAAAATGGGATCATATCCTGGTTACATGTATTTCTATGACAGTACGTGTAGACCATATTCGTTCTTTTTAATGCTAATATTATTCCATTGTATGGATGTACCATATATCATCATGTATCTTTTATCATTATCCTGTAGGTGGGTGTGTAAGTTTCTACAATATGTTGCCCTTATAAATACAGTGAATTTTATGGTACATATATCCTTCTGTATAAATACATAAAATATTTCTGTAGGATTTTTAGAAGTAGGATTTCTATGCTGAAGGATATTAAAGCAATTTTCAAGGATCACCCATATGCTCCCTTTGGGAGGCAAAAATATTTTCCTCTTTTCTTTCTTTCAGAATAAATGCTAATCAATTGGATATTTGTAATTCTTCAGCGTTTATCCCACTGTTTTTTCCTTCTTAGTTTCCTTTTAACCACCTTTTCTTTTTTGGTGGTGAAACACTGATTTTTTTTTTCTTCAATTTCCCAAGCATTTAGTCTATGTCAGTCCTTTCATAGAAGTGGCTAAGACAGATATGGAGTTGACGTTTAATTGAAGGTGGTGACTGGAAGGAAAGAGATGATAAGTATGACCCTTGCAGATTGAGATGTTATAGAAAGTGAAATAAACAGGATGATGTGTTAGAGGATGTTATAGTTTTCTATTGCGGCACAAAAAGACTAACACACACTTAATGGGTTAAAACAGAAACCCTGATTTTGAAAAAATTTTTCTTTTGGCACAATCAGCTCTAATACAAATTTTGACTTGACAACAGTCGTCACTGTAACACATCAGCTTTGAATTTTTCTGTGCTGCCAGTTCTTGCTTATATGTAGTTAAAATTTGAAAATACCTCTATTTTTGTGATTATGAAAATAATACATATTTTGTATTTTAAAAAACACAGAAATATGTAAATAGAAAATGAAAGTCATTCTCAGTTGTACTCCACCCCCAGAGAACAGCACTGATAACGATTTATAAATAAATATTTTCATAGTCACCGTCAAAACACAGATATGATTTATTTTCACATAGTAATAAACCTTAACCATTTTTATATGCTTACAAAATCTTTGTAATTACAGTTTTCCAAAAATACTTTTGTTTGTACTGGAATCCATTTTTTTTTAAATTTTTTTTTTAACGTTTATTTATTTTTGGGACAGAGAGAGACAGAGCATGAACTGGGGAGGGGCAGAGAGAGAGGGAGACACAAAATCGGAAGCAGGCTCCAGGCTCTGAGCCATCAGCCCAGAGCCTGACGCGGGGCTCGAACTCATGGACCGTGAGATCGTGACCTGAGCTGAAGTCGGACGCTTAACCGACTAAGCCACCCAGGCGCCCCTGGAATCCATTTTTAATGTTTCTCTTTTCATCTTATTAGAAATATTTTGTATTTTTGAACAATTAGACAAAAGACTAAGGACTCTGGAGATAATTTTCCAAATATCCTGAGTATGAGATTATTCATCTAAAAAATTTCATTGTAAATGGTTACATAATATTCTGTTTGGTTCTGTAGCTTACTTAATTAACTATTCTCTTGCAGTTGGGTGCTATGGCTGCCTCACAGGGTGGCAGAGAAAATTAAATGAAGAGAGCATAGGGAACCCAGCCCTGGGCCTGACTTGGAGGGCAACTCCTTTACTTTGCCTATCTGTTACTTCCACCACTCCAGGTATTGGCATTCCTGTCTCCCAGAAAACTCAGCCCTAACTGCCTTCCGTCCCATCTGGGGGCCTCTCCAGCTTATCCCCCAAAGTCTGTGCCTTCCAAAGATGTCAGCCTCTCCTGAACCCAGACCAGGTGAGACTCTTGTTTCCCATAAGATGACAACCCTTTTTCAGAAGTCGCTGACACTGACAAAGTGGCCATACCACACTGGTGTCAGCAGATCCAAAGGGAATAGAAATTCAGAGATGTTCTCTTCTTCTGAGGAAGGTCTGGCTGTGGAGGGGAAACAGCTCAAGACTGGACCAGTAGAAGTGGACTCCGGCCCAGAGATGAGTTTGTACAATTGACCTTTTCTATCCTTCAAAGTTCAGCTCACAGTCTGCCTCCTCCAGAGACCTTTTCTGAACTCCCCCAGCCCTCACAGCTCTCCCACTCATCTGGGCATTTAATCAGTCACTTATTGTGCAATGTTATTTATTCACCAAATAAATACCCTCTGAGAATCTGCTCTGTGCCCAGCACTGTGCTAGGCAGTGAGGAAATGACAGTGAACAGCAAAGGCACAGGTCTTACCCTCTGGTTGCTTACAGCATAACAGAAAAGAGGGACATTGCACAAGTACTGTGCTTGCAAGAGGTATTGCTTTTCCTCCCAAGAGCTGGGCTGATTTTCTACTCCTGGGGGGCTAGGAGTGTGTCTTGAATTCCTTTTAGTCCCTGTGTGATCTAATATGCTCTGTGCTCACAGCAGTTGCTCAATGAATACCTTTTGAACAATTAATGATGAGACACAAATTATAAAAATGTTGATTGCCCCTTTTTTATTGAGTTACAATTGACATATAACATATAGTAGTATGTTAGATTCAGGTGTGCAATCTAATGATTTGATATGGTGTATATTCTGAAATGATCACCACAGCTAGTGTAGTTAACATCCATCACCATACATAGTTCATACAATTTTTTTTCTTGTGATGGCTACTTTTAAGATCCACTCTCAGCAAGTTTCAAATATGTAATATGGTATCATTAACTATAGACAGCACCATGCTATAGTTTGATCGCTTCTTGATTGCCTTCTGGTTTTAGACATTTAGAGGCATCAGGGTGGCCAGAGCAAAGATTCCAAGATTTCGTGGGACCTGGGTTCAAATCCTGTTATTGCCTGTTACTGGATACCTGTGGACAATTTTGTTCTCTGGCCTCAGGTACCTCCTCTGTACAATGGGGGCAATAATATCTCATTCAAAAAGCTATTATAAGGATTAAATGAAGAAATTTATGTAAATGTGACATAGGATCTAACACATATAAACCCTTAAAAGTCAGTTCCCTTTCCCTAGCCAATTGAACTTTGGATGACAAGCCAAGGAAGTCTTTTTCCTAATAAGGGGCTTCCATTCACTTGGGATGAGGAGTGTAGAAGGGAATAGTGAAATTTTAGGTCTGGAAGGGGTCTTAGCCTAACCCCTTTATTTACTTGGTGAAGAAACTGAGGCCCAGAGAACTCAGTAACTTCCCTAAGGACACACAGTGGTTTTAGTAGGACAGCTGGAAATAGAACCCAGGTCTGATTCCAGCATCTAATGTTTTGAGCAGTCTCTCCTAGACTCTCACTGCCAATCTCTCACTCTCAGAAAAGGGAGTGCCTTCATGTTACAGTTTATCTGAGGTCATTTTCCAGGGCGGAGAATTCCCGTGAAACTTGTTGCAGATTCTCACACCCTTTATAGAATTCTGAAGACTGGGCAGCAAGGAAGTAGTCAGCTCACTGTGTCACGTTCCATTTCAGACAAGGCCAGGATGGGGTGACTTCCAGACGATCTGGGGGCTTGGTATCCCTAGAGGGTAGGGCAAGCCTCCTCCTCTTTGTTCTTGGGGAGATGCAAAGTTGGGGCAGCAGTCACACAGGAAAGGCTTGGACTACAAACAAGGCACTTGACATCACTCAAGACCTAAACACTCAAACTCCTCAAATATGGAGCTCTGCCTTCTGGATCCTCAACTTCTCTTAATTAAAGTAATAATTGGAGCAATATTACTAGGTGTCAGGCACAGTTAAGGGCTTTCCACACATTATTTTTGCCTGAACACGTGTAACCTACAAAATGAGGCACTGAAAGTTTCCTTTGTTTGTTTAAGGTCACCCAGCTGGGTCTTTTTTTTTTTTTTAAGTTGTTATTTTGAGAGAGAGAGAGAGAGACAGAGAGAGAGACAGAGAAAGAGAGAATGAATGCATGCGTGTGCACTAGCAAGGGACGAGCAAAGAGAATAGGAGAGAGAGAATCCCAAGCAGCTCCATGCTGTCTGTGCAGAACCCAATGCAGGGCTCAAACCCACAAACCGTGAGATCATGACCTGAGCTGAAACCAAAAATCAGACATTTAAATGACCGAGCCATTCAGGCACCCCTCAAGGTCACCCAGCTGGGTCTTAAACCCAATTTGACTCAAGAGCCCTTACTTTTAACTACTTTGCTAGGTTGGCTCCACTTACTTGAAAATCCTTAGCAAATGAGTAGGAAGTTTTCCACATCTTGTCAACTTTCTCCTCTCTCAATTGGAGCAGAAGCTCAGTCTGGAAAGTTGGCAAAAGAGGCAAAGAGCTAGCCTTCATTCCTTTCCTACAGAGCTCAGCCTCAGCACCTCCTCATCTTGTCCACTCCCTTCCCACCTGACCCCAAATCTCTTCCATCCAATCTCATCCTCACCCTCATCTTCTCCATCCCCAATCCCATTGCCATCCAACCTACCTGATTCCTTCTCTATCCCTGTTCCATTTTCATCCTCACCTCTCTCCCTTCAAGGCAGAATCTGGGTTGGGCTTTGTCCCACAGCCTGAGATCATCATCTGTGACCTGACATAGAGAAGGTTTGTTCTCTTTCACACTGTTAGTGCTAATGTTTCCACAAATTTCCTCTAAGTAACCTTTCCCCAGTCCTCTTTTTCTGAGACATTTTTGTGGCCTCTCTCATTAACACAACTTTCCAGAGTCTATCCTCTCCCCTACACCCACTTATGTAGTCAGTGACCTCATTTTTCTCAACCCAAAGGCACATTGCCTGGTGGCTGCCTGTTCCTGGCTTATCTATCCCAGGAGCCCCTACGCTTATCCCAGCAACAAATGGCTTTCTGGGAATCTGGGCAAGGTGAGTAGCCAAATCACATGAATCTATGCATAGGGTTAATATCTAGAACCTGGCTGGAGCCCGGAGTCAGGCTGTGTCACCTGAGGCTATTCAAGATCATGAAGGCACATCCCTCTGTCCAGCTGGACATGTATTTGGCATGGTCTGGTGTCTGGGCAAGAGTGATCATGGAGTCTTCAGGAGATCCTCAGACCCTAGCATGGCAGGTAGGGTAGGACTGAATAGAGAGTGTTATGGATAATCATGACAGCCATATCAACAACATTCTCTAGTTTGGAAAGGAGAGGTGAGTTAAGATGAGGCAGATAAATACTTTGAGCAGTCTTTAAAAAGGAATAAGTCAGGCACTGATGGGCCAGATTTGGGAATAAGCTAAGGTTGAGACTTAAGGGACTAGAGTTTAGGATTAATAACTGGTTGTGCACCTGGTGAGGAGCAGGAGGGCTGGAGGCCCAATTAGCATGATGCTGTTAATAAATAGGTAGATTAGGGGCACCTGGGTGGCTCAGTCGGTTAAGCGTCTGACTTCAGCTCAGGTCATGATCTTACAGTTCATGAGTTCGAGCCCTGCGGCGGGCTCTGTGCTGACAGCTCGGAGCCTGGAGCCTGCTTCACATTCTGTGTCTTCCTCTCTCTCTGCCCCTTCCCTGCTCATGCTCTGTCTCTCTCTGTCTCAAAAATAAATAAACATTAAAAAAAATAATAATAAATAAATAGGTAGATTAATAATCACCACCTATTGCAAATATATTTTCTCATATTATAGTGCAATCCCTGATCTACTTTCCTTCCTTCCCTCCCACCTTCCTTCCTTCCTTCCTCCTTTCTTCCTTTTCTTTTTTTTCTTTAAAAATTTTTTTTTTCCAACGTTTTTTATTTATTTTTGGGACAGAGAGAGACAGAGCATGAACGGGGGAGGGGCAGAGAGAGAGGGAGACACAGAATCGGGAACAGGCTCCAGGCTCCGAGCCATCAGCCCAGAGCCTGACGCGGGGCTCGAACTCACAGACCGCGAGATCGTGACCTGGCTGAAGTCGGACGCTTTAACCGACTGCGCCACCCAGGCGCCCCTCTTTTTTTTCTTTTTAATACAAGTTCCTGACTTAACTTTTGATTGCTCAGGCATTAAAAAATGGTCAAAGGACCAAAGAAGACCTACAGAAGATCAATAGGTACATGAAAAGCTGCTCAATATCACTAGCCATTAAGGAAAAGCAAACTAAAACCTCACACCTGTTAGAATGACCATCATCAAAAAGATAAGAGATAGTAAATGCTGGCATGACTGTGGAGAAAGGGAGCCCTTGTGCACCGTTGGTGGGATTGTAATTTGGTGCGGCTACTGTGGAAAACAGTATGGAAGATCCTCAAAAAATTAAACACAGAACTACCATATGATCCAGCTATTCCACTTCTGGGAATATATCTAAAGGAAACAAAAACACTAACATGAAAACGTATCTTTTGGGTGCCTGGGTGGCTCAGTGGGTTAAGCATCCGACTTCGGCTCAGGTCATGATCTCATAGTTTGTGGGTTCGAGCCCCATGTTAGACTCTGTACTGGCAGCTCCAAGCCTGGAGCCTGCTTGGGATTCTGTGTCTCTCTCTGCCCCTCCCTGGCTTGTGCTCTATCTCAAAAAAAAAAAAAAAATGTTAAAAAAAATTAAATATATATATATATATATAGCATCTGCACTTTCATGTTCATAGAAGCATTATTTACATTAGCCAAGACATAAAAACAACACAAGTGTCTATCAATGGATAAGTGGATAAAGAAGTTGTGCTATGTGTGTGTGTGTATATATATATATATATATATATATATATATATGTATGTATGTATATATATATATATATATATATATATATAATATTATGCAGTCATAAAAAATGAGGAAATCCTACCATTTGTGATAATAACATGAATGGATCTTGAAGGCATTATGCCAAGTGAAGTAAGTCGCACAGAGAAAGAAAAGTACTGTATGATTTCACCTACATATGGAATACCAAAAAAAGCAAACTCATAGAAAAAGAGATCAGACATGTGATTAAAAGAGGTGGGGGTGGGGAGGGAGAATTGGAGGAAGGTGGTCAAAAGGTACAAACTTCCAGTTATAAGATGAGTCAGTACTAGGGATATAAGGTACAACATGACTGTAGCTAACACTGATGAATGATCTATAGGAAAGATGTGAAGAGAGTAAATCCTAAGAGTTTGCATCACCAGAAGAAAAAAAATTATTTTTTCTTTTCTTCTTTTCTTTTTATCATAGTCATACGAGGTGCTGAATGTTAGGCTGAAGCTATTGTGGTAATTGCTTCACAATATATGTAAATCAAACCATTATGCTATACTCCTTAAACTTATACAGTAATATGTGCTAATTATTTCTCAATAAATAAGGGGGAAAAAAGAGGCACTTACTTAAAAATGGCTATCTGGAATAAACACGTTGCCAGACACATGACTAGATAAAGAGTCAGGCTGCACTGCACCCCATCCCCTCACCACTCTAGGCTCCATGGTTTTAGAAATCTTGGTTGATTTTGTTTGGTAACTAACCATTTGAGCTGCTTGTTTCCTGTCTTCCTGTATTCTCAATTCCCACTCTTATGGTTTTTTTAAAATATTTTATTTGTAAGTAATCTCTATACCTAACATGGGTCTCAAACTCACAACCCTGAGATCAAGGGTCACATACTCCACCCACCAACCCACCCAGGCAGGCACCCTCTCCACTCTTATATTTTAAACTCACCAATAAAGAGTGAGCCTGAAAAACCCTAAGCACCCATCCTCTACCTCAATAGAAGCAGAAGCCTAAGCCTGAGCCATGACCTCATTGTGTGGCCCCAGGTACACCATATAATTTCCACCACTTATAAGTAATAAACCTCATATCTTTCAAAGTCTCCTGATGGATTGCTGAGGGTGTCTTACAATCATAAGAAAAACCCACAAGGGCTGGTCCAGCTACAGCACTGATTATCAGTAGGCTGAGACTGGCACACAACACATACATTTTCTCATCTGTATTACTTTCTGGGCTATTATTGCTATCTGACTTCCTAATACCCATATAGAGGGTGGTATACATGAGGAAGTAGGCTCAGAGAAGTTAAGGGATTTTCCTCTGTAACTACTTAGGAGTAAAGTTGGCACCAGAATCCAGGTCTCTGATCCAGCATTCTTCCAGTTCTGTCAGAGATTCCTTCAATATAGAGGGTTGGGAGCCAAAGGCATTTGGCTTGTCAGAAGAGGTTGGGTAGGACCAATGAGAAGATGAGCCTGGGGCAGGGATGTGGAGATGGGCAGAAACTCTCCCTGCCACAGGTCTTATTGGCTAGAGAACTCTGTGATTCAGCAATTCCACCCTAAATATATACCCAAGAGGAATGAGTACATTATGTCCAGATATATACCCAAAAGGAATGAGGGCATTACAAAGTGCATGAACAAAGACAAGTGCAAGAATGTTCATTGAAGATTTATTCAGAATTATCAAAAACTAGAAACAACCCAATGTGCATCAATAGGAGAATGGATAAACATTTGGGACATCTCTACAGTGAAATACAACTCAGCAATAAAAATGAATAAACTACTGATACATAAAACAACATGGACGAATCACAATGACATTGTGCTGAAAGAAGCCAGTTTCCAAAGGGTACCTTCAGTATGACCAAAACTAATCTGGAGTAACAGAAATCACACCAGTGATTGCTTCTACTGGTTGGGGGAGACTGACTGGAAGGGGTACAAAGGAAGTTTCTGAGGTGGTTGAAATGTTCTCTATCTTGACGTGGTTAGTGTTAACACATGTATGTATAACTTGAAGATTTATACACCTTGCCATATGAAAATTATACTTAAATTTTATTTTATTTTATTTTAATTTTTAAAATGTTTTTATTTATTTTTGAGACAGAGAGAGACAGAGCATGAGCAGGGGAGGGGCAGGGAGAGAGGGAGACACAGAATCCAAAACAGGCTCCAGGCTCTGAGCTGTCAGCACAGAGCCCCATGCAGGGCTCGAACTCACAGACTGTGAGATCATAACCTGAGCTGAAGTCAGACGCTTAACCGACTGAGCCACCCAGGCACCCCTGAAAATTATACTTAAATTTTAAAAAATAATTTAAGCTCAGCTTTTTAGGAAACAGTCAGTTGCAGGAGGAAAAGGAAGTGTCTTATAGAGCCTAGTATGGAGGTGACATCCCAGGTTGCCTCCTATGTAAGGTGACCAGCTTTGTCTGATTTACCTGGGATTGAGGGCTTTCCTGTGACAAGAGGCTATCACTGGTAAAACTGGGAGAGTCCTGGGCAAACCATGACAGCTGGTCACCCCACTCTTGTGGAAGTGGGGAACTGGGTGGGAGCTCTGGATGTCTGGCAGACAGGTTGGATTCCCTTGGTCTCAGAGCCCAGGTGCTGCTCCACAGGCTCAGAGAAGGGCCATGGAAAAGTCATAGCAGCAGGCATTGCTGGTTGACAGCAGGAACATCAGGACTAGGGAGGCATCTTTGTTCCCTGGTTATTATTCAGTGTTCCTGACCCTTTAGGAGCAAGAAGGGGTCGGGAGTGGAACTGGAGGAGCAAGACCCCAGAGACTGAATAGAGACAGTTTGATTATCCAGATTCTAAGCATCGTGGCTTCTATGAACTGGGCTCTGAGGAGATTTTCACTTAGCCCTCTCTTCACCTTAGTTATCCCCACTCCATCATCCCTCAAATGCCTAAGCCAAGAAAATACCAAAGCAGTACATTGATTTTGTGCAAGGAAAATAGAGACATGGGACCTATCAGAGGCAAATGCTATTGTATCTCTTCACCTCTACAGATGTCACAGGGCAGAGGCTGTCCCCACTCTCCTTTGTTTGCCATAACCTGCTGTTGCTTGAGCTGGAGGGGTCTTCTCTACCTTGTCAGAGAATAGGACAGATGGGGACATGGAGGAGGAACTCTTCCAGCTTTCTAGCTGACGCCCGAAGTGGATTCTAACAGAGAAACTGCTGGCAGGGCTGGTCCACAGAGGGGGAAACAGGAACCAGGAAGTTCTAAGAGGTTCTCAGAAGTTCTCATAGTGATGCATGAAGTGGGCCTGGTCCTGCCTGTTGATGAGCTGACAGGCCTTCTCTACATTCTTGGTCATTCCTGGAGGGCCACAGCTGAACACTCCAATCTTCCGTACCTGTCAAGTGTGTTGCAGGGAGTGATTGCATAGAGGAGAGGCCTGCAGGCTTAAGATTATCACCCCTTGGGAGGAAGCTGCTTCTCAAGCCTGCTGGAATGACTAAAGCATTGACCTCTGGCTCTGAGGAGGAGGCTTGAGCTAGGGGCAGTCGGGGGTAGGGAGGGTTTGAGGCCTTCCTCCAACACCTGACCCCATCCTAGAGCTAGCATGGGATGGTTCTCCACTCAGATTATAGCTGTAGGGTGCTTAAAGTCCAGGATATCCTGGCAGGGGAAGGCCAGGGTTTCAGGACAGGTGGGGGTGGGGCTGACCTGTGGGTGGACCTCCTGCAGGGATTTGAAGAAGAGCTCGAAGGGGGGGCGGCCAAAGTGTGTGATGGAACGCAGGCCTGTGAACAGACTCCGGTTCAGCACCTTCTGGAAGTGTCGCTCACAGATGTACTGGGAGAGGGAGTAGAGGAGGAATGTCACAGTCAGACAGAGCCAGGGTCAGCTCTTAGTCTAGATGGTGGCCCAGATACCTACCCTGCCTGACCGGCCCTGACATACCAGCATGGTGGTCCTGAGGTCAAACTTCTCAGCCAGCTGGGTGATGTAGATGTGCACGGACACCAGGTCCTGGCAGTCATTCTCCTCCACCTCCCGGATGATGTCAGCCAGCCATTCAAACTGCCGCTGGGTCCGTGTCACCCAGATGAAGTAGATCTGGGGACACATTGCTGGAGCTCAAGACTCAGCTCAGCTCAAGTTTCATCCACCCCAGATGCCTTCACCTGAGAGGCTGGAAAGCCTCAGACCACCCACAGACTCCGAATCTCTGGCAGCCCCACAAGCCTGATCTAAGTCTTTTAACCAGCAGACCCCAGCAGAGGTCCTGCTGTCTATACGTCCTACCCTCCCTCAAATGTTGGGCATGTGGACAGCTGTGTATGAATAGCCCCTGCAGACTCAGTGCCTAGGGGCCAGGGGCTTTTACTCATATTGCTCTGCTGTGATGTGGGGACACAATCAGGCAGTCCACTCACCTTTTTACAGAGCATTTGGCTGCCCAACGATGACTTGAAGACCAGATCTTTGAGGATTGAGGCAAAGGGGGTGACCCCAATGCCCCCTCCCACCAGCACGGACACCTCAAATTTATGCCACTCCTGGTGGCCCTCTCCAAATGGCCCATCGAGGTACAGCTGCCAACCAAAGAGGGAGAGGAGATGAGCTTGGTCTGGCCCCAGATCTGAGGTTAGAAATGGGTATAGGACAGGGAGAAGAGGGCCACAGGAACAACAGAGCCTCTTCTCAGGCACCCCAGCCTGGCCTTGTGCTGGCTGGAGCTTCTAGTCTCAGGGTAGGGGAGAGTGGGGACCCTTTGCCAATGCTGGAGACCAAAAAGTGGTTCCTGGTGGCAGGCACCTTTGGGTATCTGGAACAGCCGTCGCCCATTGGAGGTGAGTAGATCTCCCTGAGGCGAGTGGTCCAGGGCCCTGCTGCCCGGATGTGAAGGCTGAGCGTGTCCTCATGGGGTGCAGAAGTCAGTGTAAATGGGTGGTACTCGTTGGTCCCCAGAGTCAGACAGGCAATCCGCACCCACTGTCCTGACTTGTACTCAAAGCCTTGGGGCCGTTGGAATTGCAGGTGAGTCACTCCTGGGAGTCATGGGCAGGCAAGGGCAGGGATCAGAAGGCTTGCTTCCAGTACCCGAGAACTGGCAGATACCCCAGATACCTTGTCTACTCCACACATATGGTCTGAACAAGTGGAGCTCCTGAAAGTAGGAGTCAGAGGGTCCCCTTCTCTCTTTCCTGGGTAACCCAAGAATTAGATTTCTCTGCTCCTTGTTCCAGCTACTCTCCTCTCCACTCCTTATTCCCGTGAAACATCCAGGCCCCTATGCTACTATCCTGAATATCAGCCTACAGGTCAGAGGACCTATTTCCCCAGGGACCATCTCACAGTTTACCAAACCTCCACCATTTGAGAATTACCTTTGGATAGGCCATTTCTGTGCATCTCTGCACTACTGTTTATCTAATGTTTTTCTTCATATTGACTTAATTTTTCAATATGATTTACCTTGACAAACTTCAGATCACTCAGACAGGTGGAAAACCAGTGTCATGTATTGTAAATAGAAGGCACCGTATTTTATCAAATTTTAGCTGGATACTGTGTGGTGTGCCAGACCACAGCTGAGCCTCAGGCCTGTTCTTTCTTCGTTAAAAAAAAAAAAAAAAAAAGTTGATTTGCAAGTACTGGAAAGTGCAAAAAGCATACTAATAACATGCTGAGGTTTTTGTCCTTAAGTAATCTCAATGGACATAAAGTTGAAATGAGATTAATTTTCTTACTATGTTAATCCTGAAGATTAGATGGTCCCACAACACCTAAAACCATCTTCTGCCAGCCTCTACAGTGGTGTGAATCCTCACTTTAGCCAACATAAACTCTCAAAAATTGACTCTCAGGGGCAACTGGATAGCTCAGTTGGTTAGGTGTCTGACTCTTGGTTTCAGTTTATGTCATGATCTCGTGGTTCGTGGGTTCAAGCCCTGCACTGTCAGTGAGGAGCCTGCTTGGGATTCTCTCTCTCTCCCTTTCTCTCTGCCCCTCCCCTGCTCATGCTTTCTCTCTCTCTAAATAAATAAACTCTAAAAAAACCACAAAAAACAAAAAACAACTAAAAAATAATAGACTCTTGAAATCTGGGCCAATTGCCCATTTCTGAAGGGGGGTTATTCTAGGAGGAGGGGGTGGGAGGGGTATAGATGGTTCCCTGGGGAGCACCCAGACCACACACAAGGGGGTCTGTGTTGTCCTTAAATGCCTTTCAGCTGCCTCTTCTCATGGTCACTTCTCATTGTTTGCAAGTCCTCCTGGGGGCAACACAGCCCTTTCTGGGGCTCCATTTGTATCAGGAAAGCTGCAGGGGTCCCTGACAGATTATTAAAAGGCCTGATGGGGGTCTGGAGGCCTGTGGAGCTATCTCCACATGTCCCATGAGCCGACTTCCAATGCCCCCCACCTGGGGTCATGTTGGGCCTGGTACCTGAAGGCAGCAGCTCCGCCTTCACCACGCTGATCTCCACCTTCTTCCGGCTCAGGCTCACCAGCTTGTCCCCCCCATAGATTAGTGCTGGGACCAGGAAGTAGATGTGGAAACGGGGCAGCTGGATCAGGCCGAAGCTGCCGTGGATGATGAGCTGGAGATGTGGCCAGTTAGTACAGCTCAGGCCCAGCCGGGCCCCTCCCTGCACCCTCCCTTGCCCAGACACTTCTTGCCCGGACCCTGGGCCTGGGCTGGGTAGATAAGCCACCATAGACTTCAGAGGCTGGGGTCTCTGCTCTCAGGTCCAATTAAGCCTGCTCCCTACCCCCATTATGAGTGCTCATCCCTGCCCCCGTGGACTGGCCCTGCCCAGAGAATCCCTCACCAACACATAGAGCAGGATGTAGAGGTGGTGGGTCAGCCAGAAGCCCCGGAAGCTACGGCGCCGGAAGTGGTGGGAGGCGAACACATACATGATGGCCAGGACCACGAGCAGGAGCACCCCTGTCATGCCTGGGGGCAGCGGGGACAGGGTCAGAGAATACTTTTGGGACCTCAGCATGGGCTGAGAATATGACAGTGATCCCCCAGTCTACCCTCCTTCTCTGATCTCCCTGGCCCCCAGAACAGCTTGTCTGCCGGGGCTGCAGCTGAGGCTTGTCCTGGAGACTAGAAAGGGAACCACGACCACTAGACAAGTATGTATTCATGGAAGGATGAAGACAAACAGAGGTCCTCAGATAGGACCCCCAGGCCCCACATACACCCCTACTCCCTACCTGGGACTGTCTCGAAGAACCACCAGTAGAACTTTTGGGGAAGCTGGGACCTGTAGGGCAAAGGTATATGAGCTTCTAGCTGGGGCAGGATTGGCTTCCCCACTGTCACAATGTGATTCTGCTTCTGCTGGCCCTGACTGCTGAGGTTACTGGGCCTCCACTCAGATGGCCAGGGATCATCCAAGGAACATGGCACCCAGCCACCCACAGTTCCACCCTCTGCTTTCTTGGCAATTCTTCCTTCTGCATTATCTTGAACTCTCTTACTGCTATTTGCTTCCTTGGGTGCTCGGTTCACATTCTGTAAGCTCCATGTGGGCAAGGGTGTGGTTCTGCTCATTGCTCTAATCCCTATGCTCAAACAATGCTAGGCTTGTAGTAAATACTCAACAAGTATTTGCTGAATGACTGCATGAATCTAGTATGCCTATTCTCTGGCACCTGGATGGTCATGTATGATGTACTCCATGAATGTTTGCCCAGTGAATGAATGGTAGGCTAAGATTCCAAGTTCTGTGTTAGGTACATGTGGGAAACAGTCTCTAATTCATCTCCCAAACATCTTGCCTGACTAATCATGGCCACTTCCTTCCAGGGCAAGGAAGACACCTCTCAGCATCCCCAGCAGGCTCTTCACTCTCATTCAGTGAGAGTGGAGTATTGAGGGCCATCTATGTCTTTTCCATTATACCCTTTGGCCTGCTCCAAATGTCCCATGGGGGAACCCTCCCCAGAACTGACCCATCATTCACAAAGACGTTGGGAAAGACACAGGCCAGCAGGCTGAGGGGGCTGACTGAGAAGATGAAGACATTGACTGCATGGCCAGCACTGTGCAAAACTGAAAGAGACTCTGTTAGAGATGCCACCCAGGGCCGACTCTACCTCCCACCCTGAGGAACAGAGGAGGCACAGGGAGGAGAGGGGAGTCTACGTAGCTCCAATCTCCTCACTCTTCCCCCCACAGCTAGAGCCAGGGGAATGCAACAATGGGGAGGATGCCCAGGAGGCACTGACTGGCTAGGACAACGGCAGCCATGGCGATCCAGCGATGGAAGTCCACGGCGGCGTCAAAGGGTATGTAGCGGTTAAGGAAGGTCTCGCGCAGGAAGGTGATGAGGTTGCGGCACATGGTGAGCAGGATGTAGGAGAACATGAAGGAGATGCTGGCGGCCGTGCCCCGGGACAGGATGATGCCCACAAAGGTGGTCTGTGCGATGCCCGAGGGTGGTGAGGCAAAGGCATAATCTGGAGAGGGGGTGTGGGTGGATCAGCATGGCACAGAGGCTGGGGTCCCTGGCCTGGGTCAGAACGCCTGGGCTCCAGTGGGAAGAGCAGCCAGAAGGCTCTCTACATGCCCCTTCCCACCGCCCACAAGCTGGAACTCTTACAGTAGGCACGCTCTGCAAACAGGCCAGCACAGATGGCAGAGAAGACCGCCACGCACATGATGTGCCGCAGGTAGTTCTCCACAAAGCGCTTGTACTGTCGCAGCTTCTGGGCCAGGGGGCCCCGCTGCATCTTCTCCTTCAGTGCCTCCGTGTACAGCCGGGGAGGGGGCACCACTGTCCTGCAGCAACGGGAGGCAGCTGGCCGTGAGACCAGGGCACCCTGACCTCCCCTAAATGCCACCCCATGAAGGAGACCTGATAACCTGGCAGGGGTCAGGATGGGCCAGAACAGATGAAGGAAACAGCATTTGGGGAGTAGACTCCTACCCGCCCCCAACTTTCAGCACTCATCTTTATTTGCTCCATCCACCCGCTCTTCTGTCTTCCCCCTACTCCACCTCATCTTCCTCCTGTGTGTTCTGTCCTTCCCTCTTGGTGCTCCCTGAACGGGCCTCACTGATGTGCCCAAAGCAGGCAGGAGCCAGGAGAGCCCTTACTGCCATCTTGGTATTGCATCTGAGTGCTAGGCCCCTTGCCTGAAGGTTAGGGTGCAGAGGTTGGAAGATGTTGAAGAATTATTTGACCTTATGGCCCACCAATCAGGTTAGAGACACATAGAACGAGACACAGGATGGTCCCTTGTGTGTCCAGGAAGGGTGGGCAGGGCCCAGAGACTCCAAGACTTCTCCCCATGTTTCCTTGGGCCCAGGGGTCTAGAAAGTACTTACTTTTTGCCAAACCTCTTCTTCAGCACCGGACCTCCCAGCTCTGGGGCTTCTGAGGCAGGGAGTCCTAGTTCCTGAGAGCAGGATCTGAGAAAGGAAAAATGGGCTCATTCTCCCCTTGTCTTTGCAGCCAGGAGAAGAATCACCAGGTCAGAACTTCAGAGGATGGGGATGAATCCTGGAACCCACCCCTGCCCACAGAACCTGCCCATAAAACTGGTCAGAGAGAAGCCAGGTAGGAGAGGCAAGGCAGAATGAATATGATGCAGTCATCTGTCTTACAGAAGGATTCTGTCTTGAAGTGTCAGGGAGAGAGCTAGGATCCTGAGCCACATGGCATGAGGGAAGCAGCTGGAATTTGGGCCAGGATCAATTATGCACTAAGAGCTACTTTCAGAGGAAAAATATCTGGTCCCAGGAACTGATTCAGCCAGCCCTACTTCCTTCATTTCTCTTCAGGGGACCTGGACAAGGGGACCTGCCAATGCCCCCATTCCTGCTCACCGTTCCCCAGGAGTCCGAGTGATGAATGAGACTCGACAGCTGATGTTTGGTTTAAAGATGTCTCCAACACCTGGAGAGAAGAACAAGAGTCTGGACAGGCTTCCCCACAAGGGTAGAAGAATGGTAGACTGCCCCCCTCTCTTCTCCAGGAAGGCTGCCACAGCACTTGCCAGTGACTTTGCCATGTTCTCATCTCTTGTTCCAGCCTTGTTCCCCTCACTGCCCACAATGGGCACCCATTGCAAACAAGGGGGTAACTTGGTATAATTAGAAAACTGCAGGCAGATGCAATCCTGCATCCTTTGTATAAAGAAAATAACGCTTCTTCCTCTGACTAGCTACACCCCAGACCAATGTGCATGAGCTTAGTAAGTGGCATGTAGGCTGGATTTCAGACCACCCTTGACCTCTCAGTAGGCACGTTTGTGCAGTGCACATGTATGTGACACCCTTGACTACACGTGCCTGGCTCTATACTAGGCACAAAAGACTTGAAGAGAAATAAAACCTGACTCCTATCCACCAGTAGCTCTCATTTTGAAGACACGTCCCTCCCTGACTCCTACCATTTCTTTTTTTTTTTTAATTTTTTAATGTTTATTTATTATTGAGAGAGAGAAAGAGAGAGAGAGAGAGAGAGAGAGAGAGAGAGAGAGAGAGAATGAATGGGGAGGAGTAGAGAGAGAGGGAGACACAGAATCCAAAGCAGGCTCCAGGCTCTGAGCTGTCAGCACAAAGCCAGACATGGGGCTTGAACTCATGAACTGTGAGATCATAACCTGAGTGAAAGTCAACTGACTGAGCCACCCAGGTGCCCCCTACCATTTCTTACATACTCACGTACTTTCACCTCCACCTCTGACACAGAGCTGAGTGCGTTGGAGCTCGCTGTCATGGTCCCGCAGCATGAAGTGGAAATCCTCCCACGTCAGCTCCTCCTTATCCTGGAAGCCCGACTCCCGGTACATGGACTCCACCACCTCAGTCAGCTGGGCCTTGGACAGGCAGTTGTTGGAGATCTCGATGAAGGACCTGGGGGAGGAGGAGAGATACACCAGTCTGTCATCTGGCAAGGTCAGGTTCAGGCAGGTGCACGGTGGGGCGGGCCCCAGATTATCTAATGTGGTTACCAGTGACCCGGGAAATGGCATTGAGAAGGTGTTCATCCAGCCTGTAGTTGACATTAAGCTGGGTGGGGTGGCCACAGGTTTGAAATTGAAAGTGACCTTGACCAATTAGAGAAAGCAGCCCTCAAACAAGGGGGCATTGAAAGGTGGGATCAATGTCCATTTAGTGTAGGGACATGTCCAGATGACCATGGGCTTCTGGTGTGGCAGGGTCTCTGCCCACTCTCTTGTGTTAATGCATCCCACGCTGCCACTGGCCTCCCCCTTTCACAGTCCAGTGGGGGCACAGAAGCCTGGATGCCGGGGGAGGAGATGTAGCTACAATGGCTGCTGCTTCCTTGTGCCAACACCCCAGGGCACAGGCAGGATTGTCTCCACACCCGATCTCATAGCACCCAGAGTGGCCATACTCTTCTTAGGTTGTCCTTTGGGACAAAAACAAGCCAACCATGCATGTTTGTGTGAATCCACAGAAAAAAAGACCTGTGTGTGCCTGGCACAGCAAGCCCATTAAAAAACACATCATCCAAGTGAGACTGGGCAAGATCTACAACTGAACATAGGAAGAGAAAGTGGATACTTGGCCCTGGTGGACAGGGACCCTCTCCGAGATCCCTAGAGCCTCACCCAGGTCTGGGCCTGCAATAGCACACCCAGTGAGGGATGGACTGCAATCAGCTTCACCACAGCCTTTTAGAAGCCCATGTCCAGTTGTGGTGTCTGGGATGGAAGAGGGATGTGGAAGTTAGAGGGAATGCAGAAAGAAATGGAAAGGCTTAAGGTAGAAAAGGTAAAAGACTCTGCACTCTTTTATGCATTTGGTTTATTCATTTGCTCATTTATTCCATCTGATTCAGTTAAGTATGTATTGAATACCTGCTATGTGCCAATCACAGTGCAGAAGAGGTGGATTCAGTGAGAAACAAAAGAGAAGTAAGAACCCTGTCCTTATGGAGCTGAAGGGGACTTTCACTGTTACCAGAACAGTGTCTTTAGGAATAAGAAGTCTATGCACTCAAAGCTGGTCTTTGTCAGCACACCACAACCAAAAATAACTTGAGAAGCAAGAAGAAAGAAGGGTTGGAATACAGAGGAACTTTCCATGTTTCTTCTCCTGCATTTCCTAGTGATTAATACAGGAAAAGTGACCAAGGTCATTAATCTTCCATCCATTAATGCACGGCGCAAAGCACCAGTGTTAGGTATGGTGTAGAAGAGTTTACAAAGATCCAAAGGCATCCAAAAGGGATACTAGACTTTTGCTATTGGTCATACTGGCTTGGTGGTTGTTGTTTGTTTGTTTGTTTGTTTGTTTGTTTGTTTGTTTTTAACTAGAGAGGGAGAATTTTCTAGCTCGTGTAGACAGTGCAGATAATAGACCCTCCTGGAGGCAGGGGCCTAGCCAGATAAACTTATGAAGCTGGATGCTCTGAGAATCTAGAATGCAGTATCCAGGCTTTCAAGATAGATGGCCACATAACCTCCTCACCTACCCTCCTCTGATTTGACTTTGTTTCAAACATCAGGGAGTCTCAGAACTGGAAGGGCCCACTCCATACCGCATCATGGTGAAGAATTCATCCTTGGAGAGGAAGCCATTTGCATCAAGGTCATACATGGTGAACATCAGGTGGGACTTGTCCTCTGGGGAGCCTGAGAAGAAAAAGAGGGATTCAGGTCACCTCTGTGCTGAAAGACTGCTGGTTCCTGAAGTGGTCCACTCTGCCCCTACCTTTCATGAAGACCACCAGGATGTCCAGAAACTCCCGGAAGGACAGGTAGCCATTGCCATCTTTGTCAGCAAGAGAGAACATGTACTCTACAAACACGTCCTGGGGCTTGAGGCCCAGGGACTCAGCAAACTCAGCTCTGCTCAGCTCACAAGTCAGGGCCTCCCGCACCTTCTGTGATGAGTCCAGGGGCAGGGTGCCTGCATCTGCCTTGTCGATGTCCAGCACCTGCACTCGGGCAGTAGCAGAGGGAAGGAGAGAAAAAGGTGAGGCCTGGGCTGAATGCAGTTCAGTGACCCTTCACATCTCCCAAAAGTCCAATTCAGAAATAGTGAGCCCTTGTAGCTCTCTTGATCCTTAGATATACTTCTGACCTGGGCCTCTGAGGCAGTGACTCAGATCTCTAGCAGCCAGCCCATTTTTTCCCTGGACTCAAGATCCAGGAGCTTTATATGTTAGGAATAGTGCTAGGTCTATAGGTGGGGGGTGGAAATGGGAGGGAACAAAGTTTGGGATTCAAAATGCGAAATGAGAGGCCCTATACTGGGGACAGAAATGAAGTAGACAGTGGTGGACAGGCAGGAAAAGGCTAGGGATATATTTATTCTCTTGTCAATTTAGACAGGGCTACCATGTGCCTGATTTGGTCTCCTGGAGGCAGGGGCCTGGCCAGATAAACAATCTTATGATTAGCTGGATTTGGTGGAGACTGCTGGGGATTTATATTTTTAACAAATTCCCAGGTTAGGTGGCGGCTGCTGGTCCAGAGGCCACACTTTGAGAACCACTGATGTAGACTATCTCACTGAATCCTCACAACAACCCAAGGTGATGGATCCTATTACTTTTATTTTATTTTATTTTATTTTATTTTATCCTATATTCCATATGGGGGATACCTGGGAATGCCAGTGGATCCTATTTTAATCACTGTTTTATAGATGAGGAAGTGGAGATACAGAGCAGAGATGATGTGACTGGCCTAAAGTCACACAGCTAGTGAGTGGCAATGCTAGGATTCAATCAACGCTGTCTCTCTCCAGCATACAGACCAGAAACTTAGTTTACCCCATGCAGGATCCTGTCCAGCCCAGCTTCCCTCCAACCCTGGGCCAGGTCCTGTCTCCAAAAGACACACTCATGGCACCTGGGCAAAGAGGTTCCTGAAGAAGATCTCCAGGATACGGGCCCGCTGCTGCTTGGTCACAGCCCTCCTGAACAGCTCATTCTCTTCCAACTCAGTCACGTCAAGGCCCAGAGTCCACTGCACACAGAAGCCCTGCAGATGCTGAACAAAGGTGCCCCGGTCCTCCTCAGAGTTAAACAGCAGCACCTGGGTGGGAGGAAGCCCATGTCAGTGCTTGGAGCTCCAGGTCTGATTCAGCCCCCACTCATAGGACCTTGAGTTGAGGGAAGATGAGAAAAGCTGCCTCCCAATGCATCCAGGCTGGAACCAAGTGAATGGCTCAAGCAGGTCAAAGGGAGGGTCACATGGAGTGTGGAGAAGAGCTGAAAGGAGAGCCTCTCCCCAGCATCATCTTCACAGGGGAGCTCTGTAGCTGAGGAGAGTGTGAACTAACAGGCCTCGCTCTGAGAAGGGAGATATAGGAGCATTCCAGGTAGGGGAGGCAGGCTGGCCATACCAGGTCATACTCCTTGGGGATCTTGAGCAGAAGGGTGTGGCGCCCGCGGTTGCTGGACAGGATGAGGTTGACCTTCTGTGTGGGCTGCAGCTGGACAGTGCGGAGCACAGACAGCCGCCTGTCTAGGACCTGTAGACGTCGGTCTGGGAGCAGCTGGATGGTGATGGGATAGCTCTTCTCCCTGGGGCCTGGCCACTCCATTGCTGGGGAAGGGACAATTGGGCAGAGACGTTCAGCACAGGTACCCAGTCCCCTGACCTCAAACCAATTCCACTCTACCAGTCTGAGCAGACACACCCAAAGCCTGGCTTTCTCCCCACATCTGCAACCTGCTTTTTCTCCCAGGGACCCCTATCTGGGCCCCATTTCCCTCTCTCCCTTCAGCCCCATCTCACCTGACACCCCATCTTTGGCTGCTTCTCTCTTCACACTCTCTTTGCCTTTCTTCTGTAGTCTCTTGCGCTCTCGGCCCCGGAAATGGGCCACGACCCCAGAGATAAGCAGACTCACTGAAAAGGATCAGAAAGAGCCAGTGGGGAGGGGAGCCTCTTGCCTGCAGCTTCACTGAGGGTCCTGTTGTTCCTCCCTTCACAAGGTCCCCTGAGCCTGGCTTTGACTGTAGCAAAGAGCTAGTCCCACAGACCAGCAGGTCATGAGGGGCAAGGACAGTCTGTGGGCAGGGGGGCAGCCAGGAGGAAAGCAGTGGGTGAGGGTGTGAAGAGTTCACCTAACGGAAGACAGCAGAGAGCCACAATGGTGATGCCAAAACCAGGACCACTGCCCTCGAAGTAGTCAATCACCGTCAGGGGCACACAGCGGGGCAAGCCTTCAGTTGTGAGCTGCCGAGGCTGAGGGCAGGGTGCACCTGAGGGAGAGGACACAAAAGACCTTAAAGTCTGAGGATCTCACTAGTTGGCCAGGCACCCTTCCCCTCTCTCCTGTAAAGGACAAGGTACCCTTCTCCTTACTAGGCCTACCTCTCTGGAGTTGGTTCCCCTCAAAAAGTCCCTTTCCATATCCTGTTCTCAGTACCTACCCCAGTTTGATCACAGAGTGCAGCCTGCAAACCAGTCCAGTACCTACTGGGGGAGGCAGCCTAAAGCAGGCTTCCCAGCAGCACACAGAAAATGCTG
This sequence comes from Panthera onca, assembly GCF_046562875.1. Taxonomy (NCBI): domain Eukaryota; kingdom Metazoa; phylum Chordata; class Mammalia; order Carnivora; family Felidae; genus Panthera; species Panthera onca. The sequence goes on along the minus strand of NC_138344.1, from coordinate 58,452,537 downwards.
CCTGGCACCTGGTTCCCTGGACAGCACCAAGTGACTCGCCCCATCCTTGGTCCTTTCTCTGATTGCCACTCACCGTCATGCCAGATAAAGACATTGGGCTGCAGGGCACTGGCGTCCACATTGGTAACAGCCACTAGGACGTCCCAAAGAGTAGTGTTTCTGATTTCTGCAATTTCCCCTTTGGAGAACAGCCTAAGTTGGAGAAAGCCACGAACAGTTGGGATGAGAAAGGGCTGCCAGCCTCCAGCAATATTGGGCCCAGGAAGTCAGATGAGGAAAGAGACACAGAGGGGTTAAAGAGGAGGTGAGGCCAGCTGGGAATCCAGGGCCCGTGGGGCTGCTTACAGGCAGAGGCCCTGGGGCTCCAAGCCAAAGTGGCATCTGAGGCGGAAGTTCATGCAGGCCTTACCCATTCCTGGTGTTCTCAAACCAGTAGCGGTCACCATCCCGCAGCCGCACAAACTGGTCGAGGACGATGGCATTGAAGAGGGTCCCTGGGTCCCCGTGGCTCTCCAAGAACCCCCCAGGGAGCAGCTCCAGCAGGGAAAGGTCCTGGTTGTACAGGGCAGCTGTGGCCTCCAGCACCTGGGGCACCACAGGAGGTGAGGAATATGTGTGTGCACGTGTGTGTGCACATGTGTGTTGGGGAGGGCAGCCACTGTGGCTCCATTCTTAAACACAGGACTCCATCAGCTGCCTGGCTTGCTGCTCAGGCCTGAAGGAGCCTACTTTTCCTAGGCCATCCCCCTCAGGTGGTGGCAAGACAGGTGGGAGGACCCACGTGTCCCTGCCGATGGTGAAAGATGGTGAAACCACTGCTAGGTGCCTGTGGGCCATATCCTGTGACCACCACCACCCAGGCTATCTGGCCCTAATAATTAGCAGTTTCAAGGTCACCCATTTCATAAGGAAGGATCCTGCAGGAATAGGACAATGGCACCCAATACAGAGATCACCCTGAGGCCACCCTGTAGGAATGGTACAATGTAGTGGTGAGAAACATACTCTGGAATCAGATGACTGAGTTTAAATCCCATCTCTATGACTGACTTACCAACCATGTCATTGGTAAAATAAGGACAATGATAGTATCTACCCTATAACATTCTTGATGTAGATTAAATGAGTTACATGTGCACAGATCTTAAAACACGAAAGTTTTAGCTGCTATTGCCATCATTACTGTTTCTCACCTGGGGGTCCACATTGGGATTGATGTCACTCCAGTTCTTTGGGGTTTCCAACCCCAAAGCCTTCAGGGCTTGGGTATAGCTGGGCAACCCCATATCTCGGCCACGTTGGATGCTGCTGGCCACGTAGTCTGTGCGGGAGAACTTGCCAGGGCCAGGCCAATAATCTGAGAAGGAGAGAGAACCAGGCTATAGGCTGAATCCTCCTGACGCTTCTTTGCTCAGCAGTCTTGAATTAGGTTGTTGGCACTACTCACCCCCAGAACTCCCAACATTGCGACCATGTGTCCATATCAACCTTGCTTCCACGTAGGGTCAATGTGACCATGTACGATCAGGGGAAATTTTTCTGGCAAGAATCTTCCCCTGAGACTCAAGACTGTTCTAGCCACCAAATAGTAAAGTCCCTGTCCTTTACCTCCTTGGCCTCAAGACAGGACTGGAGAAAACTTTTGGAAACCTAAATACCAAGAGATTGTGGTGTCACCTCTCCCCCTACATACTCAGACATAGGTAATTTAGAGTAAATGCAACATTAAACCTAAATGAAGCAAAAAAAAAAAAAAAAAGTTAAAAGCTTTTTTCTTCTAGTGGCTATTTACAGCATGTGTATCTGTGTTCCTGCATTGTAGGTACCCTAAGGTCTAACTGTTGATTAACCCAGAGGGGTCCCCAGGCTCTCAGGCTTCTGGACCCTTATCCCATCTAGCTCCCAAGCTTACCCCTCAGATCTTCAACCACTATCCTGTCTTCCATCTCTGAAATCTGGGAGGCCATTCCCAGCAGCAGGTGATTCACCGCCTGGGCACTGTTCAGATTGGTGTTCTGGAAATAGACAACAACACATTTAAAGTAGGCTCTTGGGCCTCTCCCCAAAGCCTGGTCCCTGTCACCCTGAACCACTGCAGCACCTCAGGACTAAGGGCCCTTGGCCAGTCCTAGACTCCTGAGCTATTGTCTCCAGATAATTTTCTTAAGTGTTTTTTTTCAAAGCTATAAGTATTTTTTTCAAAGTTATTTATTTTGAGAGAGAGAGAGAGAGAAGGGCAGAGAGAGAAGGAGGGATGGAGGAGAAAGAGAATCCCAAGCAGGCTCCACACTGTCAGCACAGAGCCTAATGGCTCCAACTCACGAATCCTGAGATCATGAACTGAGCTGAAATCAACAGTAGGACGCTTAACCAACTGAGCCCCCCAGGCGCCCCACCAGATAATTTTCTGATCATTCTCCCCTTCATCTCCTACTACCTGTAGAGGCAGCACCTAAAAAAGCAACTGGAACGGTTGCTTTTCCCAGCCTGTGTGTCACGACTGAAGCTGACCCACCTTCCCCTGACCCAGACCCCAGGCTGACCTCCCGAATCCAGTAGCTGTTGCAGACTCTGAGAGCTGGGGAGCTGCCAACACCCTGGTTCAGGACCATCTGGAAATGACAGCTGGCATTTCTGAAATGGGGCATCAAGGATGGGATGAGAGCTCAGGGAAAAGCTGACATGGGGTTGAGTGGGCTGAGGGACTCAGAGGGGTCTGGCCAGGACGGAGGGCTGAACTTCTTTGAACACAGCAGAGATTTGGCAATGTGTGTGGATTGAAGGTATCAGTTGCTCTTTGTCCACATAGAGTGGTAAGGAAAGGAGTGAAGAGAATAACCCGACTGCTGGACAAGTCCTGCTCTCAGCAGCTAAAGTTCAGCCATTAGGAGGAGTTGTTAAGTTTGAAACTCCTATCCCAGGGTCCTATTTCAGGGTTCCAAACTCTGCTTCTCTTCCCCCATTACTGTGGAGTTGTATAAAAGGCCCCAGGCCCCCAAGGCTGTTGATTCTTCATCTCTACCAGTGTGCTATGCCTCCTCCACTGCCAGCCCCTCCCTCACCTCATGTAGACGCCAGGAGGCACCATGGTGGAGAAGAACTGCTCAGAGGCTGCCAGGAACTCTGGGGAGATGCTGGGGTCCAAGAAAGAACGGTACCCTGCCCAACAGGGGTAATAAGAGAAACAGGCTCCTTATCACATCCTTCCATCACATGCCCCTACCTGTCTTCTTTCTCCCACGGATCCTGACCCTCCCTTCTCCACCCCCACCCCCGCAGTCCAAGTGTCCCCCCCCCCCAACTCCTGTACCTGTATATTCTGGGGGTGTTGTCTGCAGGAAGCTGGGCAGCCACTCATACAGAGCGATGTTCTGAGAGACAAGAGAAGGCAAAAGGGAGGCAAGCGCTGGAGCAGCCGCCCTGGGAGGGATCCGAGCCCAAGGAAGGCTTCGGTGGGAGATGAGGGTCAGGCAGGGGCAGTCACGAGGGAGGCAACTCAAACAGGACAGGTGCGGAGGCCCGGCCCCCACAAGGAACCTGGGATGGCAGAGGAGGGCGGCTACATAAGAACCACAGCAAAGGCTCGAGGATCACAGCGCTTTGCCTCCTCATCGTCTCCACGTCCACTCCGAGACGAGACGCTAGCCCCAGTTCTGGGGAGCAGCGTCCTCCTGCAAAAGGGCGTTTCCGGGGGCTGCCCGTCGGAGGATGGAGGGCCCTGCGCAGCAGGCAGGGGCGGGGCGGGGAGGGGGTGCGGACTGACCTGGTAGGTGGCGATGACCCTCTTGCGCGCGTGCTGAAACAGCTCCTCGTCCCCCCACCGCGGGTGCTCGCGGGCCAGCCGCTGCGCCCACACGTTGTGGTAGCGGAACCACAGCAGGCCCAGCGCCTGCAGGAAGGGGTCGCGGTTCCCTCGCTCCGCCCCGAAGGCTGCACGCGACGCCGTGGGGCCGCAGGGGAAGAGACGCGCGGCGGTGTGACCACGGGGAGCGCAACTTCGGCGCCCCCCAGCCCGCCCCGCCGCGCGCCCCGGCCGCCGCAGCCCACCCCGCGGCCTCACCATACAGCCCCCGGGGCCCGCGCTGTCCGGTGGCGGGGTCGGGCGGCGTCCACATGAGCAGGGGGCTTTGCGCGTTGCGGGGGAAGGCGGGGTCGGGCCCCGACGCCAGCTGCCCCCCGGAGAAGCTCCGCAGCGCGTCGCTCCAGGAGTGCGAGGAGCCATAGATGGCGCTGCCGTCCAGCCAGCCCGTCACCTCGTTGGTCTGCGGGGGCACCGGGAGGGTGAGCCCAGGGTGAGCCGCGGGCGGAGTAGCTGAGACGGGTAAGGGGGCGCCAGGGCCAGCCCAGCGTCGGTGGGGTGGGGGGGGGGGGGGGGCGGAGCCTCTCCCGGCCCGGCCCTGCCAGGCCCCGCCCCCGCGACCCCGCCTGCCTCGTCTCACCAGGTCCCGGGGGTTACTGGGGCTCTGTCCGGTCTCGGGGTCCCAGCGGCTCCTCTGGAAGGGTAGGACCACGTCCCCGCGCTGGTCGGGGTCGAACACCGGGTCCCCGGGCGGGATGTGGATGTTGAGGAACTCGGCTGGGCAGCCAGGTGTCTCCACGCTCACCAGGTCGGACAGCACGTGGTAGCCTGTCCGCAATGGGGGCCAAACTGTTGAGAATCGCCACTCCCCATGGGCAGGGAGTTTCTCTTGGTTTCTCAAGAGTCAAAAGACATGTTGTAGTTTAAGCTCTGCCACCAGCTCCGGGTCTTTCTTCTAATTTTCAAGCGGGGACATAATACACTCTCCACGCACCTCATAACATTGGCGTGAGAATCCAAATAATAATTAAGATAAGGGCTCCCCCAAACCAACTCCCATCTCCCACCAGATCCTGCTTTCCCCTTTCTCTTTCGGAGGAAAGAGGATACAATCATATGAGTAGGAGAGCGGTGGCAGGGGACTAGCTCCTAAGGGCTTTAATGGAGGTCCAGTGATCCTCCTGGATTTGGAGTAACGGGTAAGAGAATGATGAGGGAAGCAGATATCCCTAAATCGACACTCCCAAAGCCCCCAAGATAAAGAACGCCTGAAACTGTTGCTTAGTGAGGAGGAGGAGATGGCTGGGAGTTGGGTCAGCCTCCAAGTGACTGGTCAACCCCGGTGTTCGCCCACTTTGCTCTCACCAAAGAAGACCCCCAGCACCGTGCGGTTGCGGCGGGAGGCCTGCCCGGCTGTGCCCCGCATGGCGGCGTCGCTGAGTCGGCGCGGGTTGGGCAGCAGCGGCTCCCCCAGAGCCTGATAAACACCATCCGCGTAATTGGCTGGTACCAGACGCTGCAGTCTGAAGCCTGTGGGAAGCAGGGAGCGGGGCTTTGTCAGGGCACTCCGTCCCCAACAAGGACATAAACCTCTCCCTACGCCTACCTCACTGACTAGACCCCTTTCCGCCAGGGTTTCCTGGGCCCAGGAGTGCATAGGAGTTCTCTGGGCAGACAGCCGGGTGGCTGGCGCACTCTCTCCTCTTGTCCGGGTCTCATCTCCCGGGGCCGGCCCTCCACTAGCCATCCTCCCCCTCATCCCTACCCGGACCACAGGACGTACCAGCTGCGCCGAGCTCGTGATGCCTCAGGTTGTTGAACCAGCCGTCATAGCGCTGCACTTCCCAGGACAGTGCAGGTGAGTCCTGGCCGCCTGTGAGGCAGAGTGGTTCCTCAGCGCTAGCCTTCCTGCGACCACTCGAGGACCCAGGGCCTCTGTCCCTGCTTCTCCCGCTCCCTGAGTGCCCCCAATCCTACCCAAGAGGCGACACTGCACGGCGTTGAAGCTGCGCCAGGAAGTTTCCCATCCTGCTGACCTGCGCTGCGATTTGACCGATCTTGCAGAGGTACTCCACCCGCAAGAGGTACTGGGCGACTTCGCTAAGCTAGGGGCACCGGATACTTACCCGCTGGATCCAGGGATGCAGTCAGTAGAGCTCCCAGGAGCACCACCGCCTTTGGCTTTGCCCAGAGCATGCTGACCCTGCCGCCTGGGAAGTGGGAGGTGATATGTGAGGGACAAGGAGTTAGTGTCCCTCATGTCTACAGCCCACACAGGGTGAGGAGGTGCCAGCTGTTTTCACTTCTGGAGCAAAGCTTTAAGGAGCATCACCAAGGACCCACATCCCACCTCTCTCTTTTCAGGACATCTAGTAGGCACTGATGCCAGTCGCCACTTTCCACCTGGTGGAAGAACTAACCCCAACCAAAGGAACACACAGGGCACTAGTCCTCTGGGGTTTGTCAGTCCCAGGCAGAACTTCACCTCCAGCCTTCCAGGGCTCCCCCCCCTACCCCCCAGCCCAGCGCCCAGCTTCAAATCCTCATCCCCAACCGCTCAGTAACTGCTGGGAATCCCTGACCTGCAGCCGTTGATACTCTGCAGTGAGTGCCTGTGCAAGGACAGGAGGGATAGGAAGATCATGCCCTAAACCCCAGTCCAACTTCTGGTTTAGGGCCCCCATTTGGGGCAGAAGTCTTTTCCCTTGGAATCTTTGCTTCTTTGCTCTCCTCCCTGTCTCCACCTTCCCAACACAGCACCCCTCCCCTCCCAGTTCTGAAGATCCCAGCCTCCCCGATGGCACTCTCACCCTCTTCTCTGGATGGCACTCTCACCCTCTTCTCTGGATCCTCGAAGGCCAGCTGCCCTGGTGTCCACTCAGGTCAGACTAGAGCCAAGAGTGTGCATCTGGGCGGGAGGCTGGCCTTCTTGCTGTGGAGTCAGGGCTCTTCTCATTTGCATAGCAACCTCCGCCCCTTATTTGCAAGTTCTCTTCCCAATCGCACCAAGCTGCCAAGCCCTGACATCCGCCCAGCAAGCTGCTCAGGCTGCTATAAAAGGGGTCCAGATTCCACACCACTTCCAAACACAGAGCAAACCAGCAGAGCCTTGAACGTAACTGGTTACAACCAGTGAGAAATAATTCCTCTCTCCCACCTACCCAACCCTGCCCCAGCCAATCCAGAGCACTTGAAGGCAACCGGCGGCCACTGCACTTCCTTAGGGAAAGTCAGGAGCTCAGGCTTGACCATCCCATTGAGTCCTGTCCAAGAACGCAGGGGACCGGATAAAGATAAGTGGGACCCAGGCTCGGCTGCCAGGTACCTGCTATTCCCACTCCAGCAGACCCAGCTTGGCCGGGTTGCAGCATGACTCTGTGGAATGGTGAGCTGCCTTTCTACCCCCAGCCCCGGCATGCCCCTGGCATCAGCGTCCCACTGCTCATCGTCATTCTGGTGTTCCTGGCCTTGGCTGCCAGCTTCCTGCTCATCTTGCCTGGGATTCGTGGCCACTCGGTAAGGGGGTGCTAGATGCTACGGCCTGGGGGCCTTGGGCAGCTGGTCTCTGGAAGACCTAGGACAGGTAATGTGGTTCCAAGTGCCTCCATGGATAGTCAGACTGAAACATTGAACCAGAGGAGCATAGGTGGAGCAGACAGAAGTCTGGGGCAGCAGGCACGCCTTTCCAAGAACCGGGGGAGGTTGAGGCCCTGTACAAAACAACCTGGAAACCGACCCCACTTAGATCATTCAGGAAGCTGATGCAGAGAGTGAGTGCCCAGTCCAGTAATCCTGGGGCTGATTCTAGTCTTCACATGTTGCTGGAGTCTCCTTCCCTCAGACTGTGGCTGCACTCCAGTCTCAGCCTTAAGATGATGACTTAATGACTGGCAGACCAAGAGGACAGAAACCAGCAGCTGAGACTGCTGTGTTTCACTGGTGTGAAAGTCTCAGCAGCTGAGACTGCTGTGTTTCTGCTGCGTAGAGTTGCATACATATGAGTGCTCCCATCCTAAGGGCTCAGACACTCCCACCCAGGATTCGAAGTTATAACAGACTGGGTACTTTTCCTTGGACTCCTCCCCCCTCACTTCTCCTAGAACCTAAGTTGTTTTTCAAGTCTATGGGTTCCTAGCTTCCCTGAGTCTTGATCTGTGTTGGTTTCCTTGGGAAACTGGTGCACCTAGGAATATCTGAGAGGCTGCATTCCCACCTCGTCTACTTGGTGACAGGACCCTGGGGCCACCCTCTCCTAGAGTAGATGACCCCTGCCTGCCTACCACTTCTGGACTCACTGAGCCTCACCATAGTAGTGATTTAAGTAGCCAGAAGCCAGATAGCTGGTGGGTGAAGGTGGTGGGCCTGCACCAGACAGAAAGCCATGTTGCAGGGTACACTGGGAAATGGGACTGGGGCAGCAGAAGTGCATTGCTAGAAAACTTCAGAAATGGCAACGGCTCAGAGGAAACTGTACAAAAAACCAAGACTGACTTCAGCTTCAAAGCATCAGGAATGGAACTGGGAAAAGGGTGTGGTGCAAGAGGGGACAGTTTCAGAGGCACTAAAGATCTAGGTGGCATGGGGTCAAGGGAGGTCTTGGGGACTCTAGCCGGGCAGTTACCAAGCCTGACCCAGGTACCTATTCCTGCAGCGCTGGTTTTGGCTGGTGAGAGTTCTTCTCAGTCTCTTCATAGGCGCAGAAATTGTGGGTGAGTGTGTGGTGCAGCAGGTGGGAAGAGGACCTGGGGTGAGGATGGAGGTGGGCAGAGGGCACCTGGGAAAATCGAGATTTGGGGTCGTGTCCTGCTCCCTCTTCCCATTCTTCAGCTTTCTAGTGCCCACTCTTACACCTTTACCATGTATACCACATTGGACCCCTAGACCCCCCCATCTCTCTGCACTGCACCCTACCTGCCATCATCACCCTCCCCATGCCATCTCCCCAATTCTCTCTGTACCCCTCCCCACACACTGTGCCTCTCCCCACAGCCGTGCACTTCAGCGCACAGTGGTCAGTGGGTGGGGTGAACACCAACACATCCTACAAGGCCTTCAGCGCAGCACGAGTCAGAGCCCATGTTGGTCTGCACGTCGGCCTGGAGGGAATTAATATTACACTCACAGGTGAGGGGGCTGGGGCAAAGTGAATTCCTGGGTTGTCGGACTCCATGGTTGGGGGAGTGTGGCAGGGACAGCTGGAGGAAATCTCGGACCCCACAGGCTCAAATAGTGTTTATTCCTTTTGGAGCCGTGCTTTCCCCAACCGCTGCCAAACCGCTTTTTCTCACACCTCCACTTTCCTCTCCGTGTTTGCTTAGTTGCGGGGTCCCCTGCAGCGTGCGGCTCCGTGACTCCACCGCCCGCCCGCCCTCTGCAGGGACCCCAGTGCAGCAGCTGAACGAAACTATAGACTACAACGAGCGCTTCAACTGGCGTCTGGGCGAGAACTATGCCGAGGAGTACTCGGAGGCGCTTGAGAAGGGGCTGCCAGATCCAGTTCTCTACTTGGCCGAGAAGTTCACCCCGAGCAGCCCCTGCGGGCTCTACCGCCAGTACCGCCTGGCGGGGCACTATGCTTCGGCCACGCTGTGGTGAGCGCTGGAGGGAAGCACGCGTGACTGAGGGAGGGACTGTCGCGGTGGGGGCGTGTGAGCCAGCCTCACATAGCTGCTGGAGGTGCGAGTTTCCACCTCTCGGGTCAGAAAGAAAGTCACGGGGTCCTCCGCACAGACCTGGGAACCCAGAGAGACCAGGCAGAGGCTGCGAGCCGGCCCCTCCCCTGTAAGGCTCCCCTGTGCCTACGCCATCACAGTCCCGGCTTTCCTTCTGGGGTGGGGACGGAGGGGGAGCGAGGCTGGGGTAACCCCGCTCACAGCGCAGTGGGTCCCCTCCGCAGGGTGGCTTTCTGCTTCTGGCTCCTCTCCAACGGGCTGCTCTCCATGCCGGTTCCGCTCTACGGGGGCCTGGCGCTCCTGACCACCGGTGCCTTCACGCTCTTCTCTATCTTCGCCTTCGCCTCCATCTCCAGCGTGCAGCTCTGCCCGCTCCGTCTCGGCTCCGCCACTCTCACCACTCACTATGGCGCCGCCTTTTGGGTCACCCTGGCCACCGGTGAGGACTGAGAAGGCGGATTCCGGGAGGCTGGGGTGGGGACTGGATTTATAGTGCTGTGTGCTTTACAATGGACAAAACGAGTTCACACATATTATCTAATCTCCTCTTAAGAGTTCCTAGAGGCAGGTGTGGTTATGCCCGTTTTGCACATGAGGGGAGAGGGTTCTGAGGGGTTCAGTATCTTGCTCCAGTTAGCACATGAAACTGTGTATCGTGTAATCCATATCAGAGGTGTTCCTGCCCTGTGTGTTGGGGGAGGAAATGCAAGAGGTAGCCCCCAGGAGATGGAGGGGGCAGGCCAGACTCTGGCCTGGAGCCCTGACTACCCTGTTTCCTTCCTTCTGCGCTGCCGCAGGCATCCTGTGCCTCCTGCTGGGAGTGGCGGTGGTGAGTCTCCACTACTCTTGGCCCAGCGCGCTTCGCACCTTCCTGGACCGAAGCGGCAAGGACTATGGTAGCCAGGCGAAAGGGAGCTCGCCTCTCATCCTGAACAACCCACTGCATAAGCAGTTTGGAGCCCTGGACTTAACGACCAATACTAACCTCTGAGGGGGACTCATCCTCAGACTGTTACCCCACCTCGGTCCCCAGCAAGCCAGGTAGCAATGCCGGCTGGGGCTGGGCCGGGATAGCCCAAAGAAAGTCACTGCTCGGGAAGGGGTGGGGGTGGGGGAGCCACTGGGGAAAAGCAGGTGGCCTCAGATGGGCTGCAACTCCTGCACCCAGGGAAAAGTCTCCCAGAGTGACCTGTAAATAAATATTTTTCCTTTTTTTTTTTTTTTTTTTTTTTTTTTTAATTGTTTCCATTACATTTCATGGCTTTCCCAGACTTAGGGAATATGAGTCCTCAGCGGACTTCTTGGGCTGGAAGCAGCCAAGTCCATTCTCTCTGCCTTGCCACGAGGCTCTGGGAGAGAAGCGCCCTCTAGTGAGCCCAAAGGGGAACTCACCAGAACCAGTATCTTCCTGAACTGCCCCAGGTGGATGGTCGGTAGGAGTGACCAGGCAGGTCACTATCCCATTGGCCCAGTGGGTTTCCCCTTCACTGGCCCAGGTGAGTGGACCTGGAGGGAATGGCATTTTTGAGGTAATTTACTAACTCCAGTTTATTCACTAAGAGGTGGTATCTGAGGGCTAACTAAAGTAGATGTCGGCAAGGCATAAAAATAAATCCTGGGATTATTTTTTAGGTCCTTGGCAAGACCTACAATCTTATTTGGCAGATTTGAGAAGGGAAGCTTAAAGATAATGTAGCACATGTGGTTGATATCCTGGGACAAGAAGTTTGGTTTCTTCTCTGGCCCAGGACTTTCATTGTACTAAGAGATCACACAAGTTGGGGAAGTAAAAGAAGAACAAAAGGGACCCAGAAAAAGGGAAACAAGAGGGATAAGAGGGACCATACAGGTATCACACTATAACTTCCCCAACACACACACACACACACACACACACACACACATTATGTAAATGAAGCTGAGTTTCAATAAATGGCACCTCAAAGAGGCAAGTTATCAAGGGAAGGCAGGGTTGCTGTGCACAGACAGGCAGCACTTGCTTGGTCTTACCATAGAGACAGGGTTTATGGGTGGCTCCAATTTCTGTTTAGCATATTAGGGCTTTTTGTTTTGTTTTTTAAAAGGAAAAGCCTCTTTTTCCTTCTCCACCTATAGATTGGGGCTGGGGGGCTGAAACAACCCAACCTGCAGTCATTTCTGGTGGTTTATGAGGCTCCAATGAGATCTGGAACCAGACTGGAAGTCCGGGTGGCCACCAGGGAGAAGAGCCTTATAGGGTACAGTCAGGCTCTCTGGGATGCTCTTTCTTACAGCATGCCTCAGAGGAAGCCTCTGACAGGGGAATGTCCTGGGGCTCGGGACTCTCGGCTGTGGACCGGTAGCGAGGGCTCAGGAGTCCCCCTTCTTCAGGATTCCATTCCAGCGCAGGATCCTCTCCTGAACTCTGGGTGAAGAAAGCCTTCAGCCTTTGGGGATGCATCCTGTGGGCCACTGCCATGGCCAGGCCCAGCAGCACACAAAGCAGTCCTGGGGATGAGACAATAGGTGTCCTGCCTTGGTGATAGTAATACCCTCCCAAGGAACTCTTGCAAGAGCATCAGAACAACTCTCAGAGAATGCTGGCATCCCTGTTTCAGAGCAACTGGGATTCAGAGAAGTGACTAGCTTAGGGTCATACGGCTGGTGTGGCTCTATTTTTCTGAGCTTTGACTCTAAGTCCAGTGCTCTTTGAATTACATGTCAGAAGAAAGAGAGAGAGAACTCTGAAAATAGAGAACCCTGGGGGAAGGGCAGGGCACAGAGGAGAAGGCATGAGAAGGGGCATGAGAGAACAGGAGAGGAGAAAGACCTGTAAGACAATTTAAAGCCATGTGAAGCAGGAAAGAGAAGGGTTCTAGGAATGGGGGACATAGAGAAGAGTGTTTGGGGGAAGCGGGCATGGACAGAAGATTGGAAGATTTGGGAAAGAGTTGGGTGAAGGGAGAGTTAGGAGATGAGGAACATGACAGAGACAGAAGACACAGGGAGTAGGCATCTATGGGGGTGGGTAGTGGAACTGGGGAGAAAAAGCCCTGATGAGTGATGTAAGAGGGATGGGGCTTTAAAGGGAGGAAAGGCATCTTGGCCCCCAGAGGCAGACCCTCAACCCCCACCAATATTGTGGTCCCTGGCCCTCCCTCCCTGGCCCTAAGCCCTGTGTCTGTCTTCAGGGCTGGACTTCACCTGTGGTCAATGTGATCCAGAAGGCAGGCCCGTGGTGAGTGTGCAGCGTAGCAGTGCCCAGGCGCAGGGGACAGGGTGGTGTGAGTGATGTGGCCGTGGAGAAGAAGAGCAGTCCCAACAGCTGGAAGATGCCTGTGGCTAGCAGCATGTGGCCACCGTAGACCAGCACGGGCATGGACAGCATCACATTGGCCAGCAGCCAGCAGAGGAATGCCACCCTGGAGAGCCAAGGACCTAGTGAAGGTTGGCCTAGACACTTCTATTTGGAAGGGCCCACATGGAGGCTCAGGCAGCCAAGAATACCCCAGAGATGTGAGACACAGTTTTCTGCCTATAGGTTTCCCAACCAAGCACTGTGGGGTTGGTGCCAGCCTGTCCCACTAGGGATTTCCACATAAGTGGAGGAAAGATGGATAGAAACACCATCCCTGGGTCTAGGCTGGCCTCTATCCCACACTCACCAGAGCGTGGCTGAGGTGTAGTGTCCTGCCAGGCGGTACTGGCCATGCAGTCCACATGGGCTGTTCGGGGTGAACTTCTCAGCCAGGTAGAGCACAGGGTCCGGCAGCCCCTTCTCCAGTGCCTTTGCATATTCCTCAGCATAGTTTTCACCCAGGCGCCATGTGAACTCCTCATTGTAATTGATGGTCTCATTCAACTGCTGCACTGGGATCCCTGGGGGAGTGGGGCAGGTGTGCTTAGGAGGAACTCAAGCCTGGGTAGGGGCTCATCACATTGGGCAGGTGTACAGAAGCTGCTATTAATCTCTGGAAATTTCCCTTCCTACCATCCCTCCATCCCGTAGAACTTTAGACCACACCAAATTAGATTCCAAAAACACAGCAGAATCTTCTCCCTCACAGGTAAGAACCATCACTTACCTGTAAGTGTAATGTTGACTCCTCCCAGCCCAACCTGCAGCCCAACGTCAGCACTGATCCATTTGGAACTAAAGGCCTTGTATGATGTGTTGGTGCTCACCTGGCCCACGAACCACTCAGAACTGAAATTCACAGCTGGAGTTGGGGAGTTGGACATACAGGAACTCAGGAAAATCTGGGCATTACTGGGTTAGAGTCAGAAGGAGAGCTCCAAGGGGTCTAGGTCTCTTTTGCGCATAATTGTTTATCTATTAACTAGCTCAGGGTCTAGCTCATGGTTAGCTTGACAATAATATGTTTGCCCAAGATGAATAAAGGGGTCAGAATCCAAGACTTCCTTGATCACACTCTGCTTATGCCCCTCCCACCCCCCCGGAATCAGAAGTTGCTGTAAGGCAACAAGGAGAGGGGAGGTTGGCTGTGGGGCAAACTAGATGGCACAGAGGCAGTTGCCCAGAATTATACTCACCTAGGATCACGGCCCCGATGAATAAGCTGGTCACCACCCGCAGCAGCCAGAACACCCTCTGAGTCACAGGGTGGGTGGGTTTAGGAAGGAACACCCTCCTTCCAAATCCACCCTTCCTCTTTCCATTCTTGGGTGTGTGGGGCAGGGGTTCTAAAACTGAGGTCATTTGGTCAATTGAGATCAGAGTGTCTGCCACATAATAGGTTCTCAATAAATTATGTGTTGAATCAATGAGTAGGGAGCTCCCTCCTGGGGGATGGGTGACACTTTTTCAGGACTGGAGTCTCTTTCCTGAGTCTGGTTGTAGTCAGAGAGTCTGGCCCCCTCACCTTGAGGCCAAGGTCTCTCTGGGGCTGGGGTCTCCAGGGCTGGGTTTGTTTCTCACCATCTTGCCCCGAATGCCAGGTAGGATGATGATGAAGGTGACCAGTGCAGTCAGAAAGATGGCAATGATGACGGCCAAGGTGGTGTCCATTGGGAAGATTGGCTTGAGGCCAGTATAGAAGGGGAATGTGTGTCCAAAAGCAGCCATTTTGATGGGGCTGTGACAGGGAGGCGTATGCTGTAGGACAATAGATGTTTATGTCTATGAGCTAGGTACTATTCTTGGTGCTGAAGATACAGCTAAGAATAAACCAGACCAGTTCCCTCATCTCTGGAGCTCACCAGATTCTACTGCTACTGTCTTTCCATTGCTCCTCTGCCATCCATCTCCCTGTGTTTTGGCTGTGAGGGAATGAGGGTCTTGGCAATCCATCTCTGTTGCCCCATGCTCCTTTCCTAACCCTTAGGTCCCCTAAATCAGTGCCACAACCACCTTCGAGGCTTCTCTGCTTCCGCTGGGACTGTCTTAAGAAATATAATTCTCTTTTATCTCTCTCAGGCCTCCAGCCTAATCAGACAGATCACAGGACATAAAAAGAACTATATTTACTATATAGCTATCAAGCGAAGGCATAAGGGTGAAAGTTGGTACAGATTACAAAAAGATTGGCTTTTCTTCTCAGTATCCAAAGGAACAAAGGCCAGACAGCTTTGCTAAATATATAATCCAACGATATCATCAGAGGGCTGATTCCTGGTCCTGGCACTGCCCACACTGGTCTGTCTAGCTTTCTCAAGCACCCTGACTCCTCCTCTGGAAACTCTAAAATAATTGAAATCAACTTAGCTCACCTTATTTTACAAGCAATGATCCCACCTCTGCTCATTTCCCTGTGTGTGATCTGTACTGGGGCCTTGGTTTGCCCAGGAGGCTCCATTGTTTATAGTCTGGCTAGGTAGTGTCTTATTAAGTGATATAGTGAAAGAATAAGTTTGAAGTTAAGCAGCTCTGTGCTTGAATTCTGTATCTGCCTCTTGCAAGTTACTTGACCCCTACAGATACTTGGTTTTATTAAAAGTAAGGATGACAGTGTTTACTTCACAGGGTCATTGTGAGTGTGAGACAAGATTGCGTGTGTAAAGTGCTAAGAATAATACCTGAAACAGAGTGACATGAATAGATAGAAGCTACAAGATTGGGCAAGAGAGGACATCTGACTATTCCATTTATCTCCTTATCCAATCCTTGTTGGAGAGAACCCTGGGCTGGAACCAGTTCTTCACTTATTTTAAAACATTAGGCAGGCAAATGACAACCTTGTTGGGCCTTGGTTTCCTCATCTGCAATTGGATATGATGATCTTCATGTCCCCTCTAGTTCTAAATTCTGTGATTCTTCTATAATACCCTGTGGCTCCCAACCTTTCACTCTCTTTCTAGGCTGGCCACCTCCTATGCTATCTCTGGGGGGGGGGGGGGGGGGGGCGTGTAGCATAGTGTCAGGCAAAAAGACAGAGAGACAGTTTTAATCCTGTCTTTTGGACAAGTCACGTAAGCTCTGAGCCTCGGTTTTCCCATGAAGTTTTGCTTTTTTCTTAACTCTTCAATTCTTCCATTGCAGGGGAATGGGTATCTCCTTTTCTCCTGGGCTCTCACTCCAATCCTTGCCTGCCTTCACAACCACCTTTCCCTAGTCATCCCCCATTTTCTACACAACTTGTCAGCTTCTCTTTCTCTGCTGGCTCCTTCTCTCAAAGATATGCTTAAATTTCTCCCATCTTAAGAACACAAAGAGAAAGGACCCTCTCCCTTGAACTTCTCAGTCCCCTCCAGCTACTGTCTTATCTCACTCTCCCCCTTTCATAGCCAGGCTTTTGGGAAGAATAGTCTATGCTGGTGTCTCCACTGCTTTATTTCCTCAACCCATTGCAGTCTGGCTTCTCTCCATTCCCATCTTCTCCATTAGGTTATCACATGCTAAATCCAAAGGGAAGTTTTCACGTCTCATCCTTCTTAACCTCTCTGTGGTATTTGGCATTGTGGACTGTTTCCCCTTTCTTCAAACGTGTCCTCCTTGAATCTCCATGACGGCATGTTCTCCTGGGTCTCCTGCCTTTGGCCGTGACTTTTGTGGCTCCTTTGCTAGTACTTCCTCTCTCTGAAATGTTTCTGCTTCCCAGGATTCTGCCTTGGCTCTTTTCTTCTAGTACTCTTCATGATTCCGTAGGCAAACTCATCTATTCCCATGGCTGATGCTTCTCAAATCTATGTCTCTAGACAGACCTCTTATCTGGGCCAATTGTCCCATTGACATTTTCACTTGGCTTCCCCATGGATGCCTCAGATTTAACAGGTCCCAAACTGAATTCACTGTCTCTGCTCTGCTTTTTATTCTGTTTTCTTTGTCTCTTTGGTGACATCACCAGTGTATCAATAAAATAAGCCAGAAAGATGGACCATCTTATCTCCTAAACATTTCTTGAAACCATCCATGAATTTCCTTCCCTACTGCCCTGGTTCAGTCTCATTCTATCTTGCCTGGTGCCAGAACATTGTTTTCTAACAAGGAAATATAATCATTTTATTTCTTTGCTCTAGGTAAAACCTAATCTCACAATCACATACAAAGTCCTTTATGATCGGATCTCATCTACCATTGCACCTCCATCTTTGGCCCAGCCTAACCTCTAGCCATACTGAACTATTGGCCTCTCCCTGAATCTGACATACTCTTTTAACTCTTCATGCCTTTGTATATGCTATTTCCTCTGCCTGGAATGCTCTTACCCCTTAGCAAACTCCTTTTCACCCTTCAAGTCTCAGCTCATGTTACCTCCTCTGTGAAGTTTTTTTTGACACCATTGGGCCAGTGTAGATGTTCCTACCTCTGATGTTCTGACTGCATTTTGAATATACCTCCACGATCACAATAATCACATTGGATTGTAATTGTTTGAACATCAGTCTCCCTATTAGCTTCTAATCTCCATCTTTGCATCCCCTGCATGTAGCATATACTAATCAGCTTGTGGGTTGAATGAATGAATATATGTGAATGAGTGACTTCCTCTCTGTAGGTGGCATCCTCTATTTCACACACAAGAGGGAGCTATGATCCCTCTGTGCCCTATAGAGTATTCTATTCTCATTCAATGTTAATTGAGTGTCACCAATATAGCCCTAAGGATTGGGCAGGAAGGGATTTGACCAACCCTGTCAATCTGTAGTGCTTTCACAAAATTTTCAGAAAGCCTCTTCTAGTAGTTGGAGTCCAAAGCATGAATGTTCACGTTTAACTGAATCTGAAACATATGTTTCAACTCTAGCTAAAGCTAAGTAACTACGAATTGTGAATATGTGATAGTGATATTTATTTTACTTATTGGTCTAAGAATTTATTCTTTATGACACCTAGACTAAAGCCATTACAATTGTGATGGAAGGCTTTATGTTTTTAAAAAGGCTGTAAAATGTAGAATATCTTGGTTAGTAAGGTGGGAAGATAAAGCAAGTTTGCTAATACTATGAATACATGTTATATGCTGAAATTTCAAAAAGAAAGAGCTGCAATATAAGCAAATAATAATAGTGTAATGTACTTTGGTTAGCGTTACATATCAGCATTATTCCTGCATATATTTTAGTGGGAGTTTATAAAATACTTTACAAGAATGGCTCACCTCCATTAACGTGATGCTTCAAAGAAACACTAACAAAAGTCTCTCTGTATCTTAAGTACAGAAGGACAATGTTAACTTATTTCCAATTCACCAAAATATTTATCAAAGATGACTAAAGCAAAAAGACAGTGAATAAAATTCTTTTTGTTTAATTTAAGGAATTAGGTTTTCCTTAATCTCCATTGCCTAATCTAAAGCTAATTTTGGATGACCCTGATCCAAAATTGGTTTTAATAATTAAGCTAACAAGCCTCCTGCATGAAGTGGTGGGACTAAATGAAATGTCCCTATACCCAGCAATCCTGCTTTTCCTACAAAGCTTATAATTTGCCTCTGGAACATCTTCCTCCTTGGCAAGCCAAGAAGGGTCTGACAGTAGAATTTCTTCCAATCTGAGAAAAATCTCTTTTCAGTCTTCACTCCCTTTCCCCTAGCTCACTACCATGACTCGTATATATACACAATGTACCTTAATACAAATAAGTGCAAGATACATTCAGACATACACCTACAATTTCATGTAAACAGAAATATAGACACAGGAAGAAAGTACTGCTTAGTAACATAGAGAACTAGGTACATAAACCCTCAGTCAGAGGCCCCTGTGACAAAACAGGTGCTTTCTCAATGGGGTGGGCCAATCCCCACACTCTGGGGTCCTCCTTTCTCACCCAGCCTAGAGAAGTGAGGGACACTTTTTCCCCCTTTCTGAACTCCCTTAAATTACTGAAGCATTTCTAATGCTCAGTTGTATTTCAGACGTTACCCAATCTTTACCAATCCCAGGTTGAAGTGGGGTTCCTGTGTGTGTTAAAAGGGGTGGATAAGAAATAAAGTTACAAATCTTTAAGAAAATCCAGCCTGATACAGCTGGTCTTCAGCATTCAAAGTTCTTACGTACTTTCTTAGTGCTCTGTGGCCTCTCTTAGAGTCTCCCTCTCCCCACATCCCACATCTTCTGGAACTCAGAAATACTATAATTCTCCAGGAAGGAATGGGTGACATGGCTGGAGTTGCCAAGAGCGCTGACTGGTGATACACAGCTATTAGAATGTGATTATTTTGTTTCTTTGGTTGGGGTTGATCCCATTAAAGTTGACAGCTCTGGCTGGTGAGAACTGTCAGAAACTCCTGTCCCAGCCTCTTTTCTTCAGGAAGGTGTGTGGGCATGTGTATGTTGTTGCACTAAGGAAAGAATTAAGTGGAGAAACAGAAGATCTGAGAAGTGGGTTGAGGGCTGAAGTAAGTAGGGAGCCCAGGGACGCTGAATCATGCAAATAAACTATCTAGGCTCCAGGCAGGCCGAGATAAGGATTCCATGTCTGTAAACCTTGTGGCATATATGGTCTTCCGAGGTTTTTCTTTTCTCCTCTTAACTTCTTACCAAGCTTTCTCTTTGAGTAACTCCCACTTGATCTGAACTTGCGGGGGGAGGGGGGCACTGGAAGTGCGCCCCTAGGGGCCTGGATGGGGGCAGCACTCCAAGGCCCCCTTCAAAACCCATCCCGACCACACCGACCCCAGCAGCTTCATCATCCCCGCCATTCACACCCGGACCACTGTCTTCCTACCTTCGCCCCTTCCACACAGTGCGTGCGTGGCAGCCCGCGCCGCTCGCTTCCTCCCTGTGGAACCTCACAAGCAGCGCTCCTGGGGGCGGGACGAGGTCCAGACGTTCTATCACCGAATGCGCTCCCTTTCTCTTGGCGGGGCTCGCTTCCAACCTTCCTCTTCTCCTAATTCACTTAAGGACCAGGCTATGACCGGACAAACCGGGTTTGGGGTGCTTCCCCGCCCGCCACTCCAAGTCGCTCTCAACCTTCTCAGACCGCACCCGAGGATCAGAGGCGCTGCCCCCCGCCCTCGGTCTGGGACAGAGGAGGGACCGTGCACAAGAGCCGTCCCCTGCGCAGCCACCCCTCCGGCCCTTCCTCCTCCTGCCCCCTGCCCAGAACTCCCGGGCAGCTCCGGCACAAACCTAGAGATGCAGTCTGGAGACCGGTGGGGCGCGGGCGAGGCTGGAGGGCCTGAGACCCCGAGAGCTCACGAGGAACCCCAGGGGATGGTTGCCACAGACACTCTCAGGGTCTTAGGACGAATGCCTTGCTCGGACGCCTGGCCTGCTCTGCGGGCGTTCGCCGATCCTCTTGGTCTTGCAGCCCAGATCCGACGATATGGAGAGTTTCGGGGAGCGCCTCCACTGCCTCCCCCCCGCCCCAAGGTCTTCTCCCCACCCCCCAGCCCCAGCAGACTTGCCCCTTTCTCTGTCCCCGTAGCCGCACTAGCCGAGCTCTCGCCACGGACGGGACAGCTCCCCCACCTGAGCCCCGCGAGCCCGCGCCGTCTCACCTGGCGCGCTTCGGGCCTCTCGGAGCACTTCTGCGGGTCGCGGGCGCGCTGGCTGGCCTCCCGCCCCACTTCGCCCCGCCCCGCCTTAGAACTGGGCCGCGCCTGCCCCTCATCACCCCCGGCCCCGCCCGCCCTCCCCGCGCAGAGCTGCGGAGGGAGCCGGCCGGGAGCGGGCGTCGCGGGCCTCGCGGCGAGCCAGGAGCGAGCCAGTCCTCACTTTGGGGTCGAGGGACGCCGCGGCCACAGGTCAGACCGAGGAGGGTTTCTCAGGCCCGCGGGCCCAGACGCTCGGGAGGGAGGGAGAGCCACCGGCGTGGCTGCAGCGGAGTGTGCCCCAGCTCCGCTACGCTTTTGGAGGGAAGGGGAATTCTAGCCCTGGCCCCCCTGCGCCTGCGTTATTAGCCTGAGGCTGAAAGGGAACCCGTTCGGGCCTATCCTCACACACCCCACCCCAAGTTTTTGATTCTTAGAGAACCTTGAATGTTGGGTGGCCTAATTTGCTTGGGCCTAGGGGATCTCTCTGGAACTCTCCCCGGCACCAGCACATTACGCCAGGGAGGGAGCTTTGGGCTTTTAGAGTCCAGGCTTCCCCTTCAGCCCTCCCTTGGGACCAGATTGGAATCCTTATGGCCTTGGCTCCTATTTCCCCCACCCCAGGGTCCCCATTCTAGGATTTCAGACTGGAAAAGTAGCCATGTGGGTTAAGAACAAGGTAGGCCTGTGTTCTCTCCCTGGTTCTGCCACTGCCTGGGGCTTCACTGCTCTGTCATAAGGTTATGCCTTCCACTCAAGGTTGTTAGGAAGTTACTGAACCAATATTGCTATATAAATCACGGGCTACCCACCCACAAGGAGTGATTGTTAAGCATGCCCACATTCCTCTTCAGGTTATCCCCACAGCCTGGCCTGAAAGCTCACTGCATGCTTTTATGGGTTGAGTGGTACATTGGTGTCTGGGGCCCCGGATCCTAAAGACAAGACAAAGTGGTAGGGGTGAAGGGGCAGGGCATCCTAGATCAGGGAAGGACCACTGTGGCCACTCCAACATCCTTACGGCTTCAACCATTCAGGGCCCTGCTCTTCACAAACTCTCAAAGACCACCATCTGGGAAGTCTCAGATGGAGTGGGTGGAATGCTGAGCTTTTGAGTTATGACAGGGCCTAGGGTTTTTCATTTGTTTCATGGGAGTTGGCAAGTTGGGATGAGATCACCCTCCAGGGCTCCTCCTATTTGACTAGACAACATGTTCAGGAGTCCTGAGAGTTTAGTCTGAGTTAAGGCTTTCTCTGAACTCTCACTTTCTTCCATTAGATAGTTCCCCAGCCCCAACCCACCCCCAGTGTCTATATGCTGCCTTAGAAGGTCTGCACTCACCTTAGGCACTCCCTGTGCCACTCAGGAGTCCCAGTCTGAATCTCCTGCTGCCTCCATTTCCCTATTGTCCCTGGGTGATTGAGTTGTTAGCCTGGAGAGAGGGAGAGAGAGAGGAAAGCTGGCACCAAACACAGGAGCACCTGGTGCTGCATTCTTTGAGTCTGCCTAGAAGAGCCAAGCTCCAGCCCACCCTCTCTCTATATCACATTTACATAACACCTGTCGCTTTTCTTGCTTTGAATTCAACCTCAATCTCATGTCTGATTCTGGCAACCATGCTAGGAGGTAGACAGTTCAGGCATGTTTATTCCCATAGCTGGAAGAGGAAACCAAGGTCCAGACCAGAGAAGTGACCTGCGTAAAACCACACTGTAGCAGCAGCTCAGTGTCCTGGCCCTCAAGCAAGGCTCTGTCCAAGGAACACACACACTGGGAAGCTGGGCCAAAACCAGGTTTTCAGTTAATCTTAGAAGGTAAGTCCAAGGAGGCAGAGATTTCTGTCTGCTTTGTTCATCACTTAATTTCCAGTTCCTAGATCTAAATGCCTAAAAAATAGTGGATGCGTGTCAAGTGTTTGTTGAATGAATGAAAGACTCTTGGGGGCGAGTGAGTCTCTTGCTCTTTGTTCCCCACTGTGGTGTTGGCCCAGTTCACACTTAGATTCACAGAGGCCTGCAGAGGCCCTGGCCTGACTCTCCTGAATTTCTGGGACCCATTCTCCCTGTTCTCTTTTCCTAGGGTCTCCATTTTAGGGTGTCCTAACACCTAAGCGCTATTATCACTTTCATCATGGGCCTCTGCCTGGCTCTGGCATGGACACTCCTGATTGGGTCATGGACATCCGTGGGTGAGTATAGATTGGAGGAGAAGTGTAGCTAGGAACAGAGGAACCCTGCTGTGTCAGCATTTCCTATTTCATTCCTTACAGTCCGGAGGCCCTTTCTCTCTCCTCTCTCTTCTCTCTTTCTTCATAAAGTAAGGACCCCTGATCCCAAATGGGAAAAGACTGATTAGGCACATAAGACAATAAAGGATTTTGTGGTCAGATTGGACCCAAAGCTGAAGGAGAGTCACCAGTGTTTTAAAACAATATGAAAACAACAACAAACAACTATTGCCTCTGTGTGGTCCATTAGATTTCATCTTGTTACCATCAGTTTTGGACAGTCTCTTGCTAGACTCTGAGGCCATTTTGTGAAGTCTGGGTCTCTGAGAAGGGAAGCGGGCTGAAGGTGCTACCAGTTAAGTTAAAAAGAGCAAGCCCCTTATCAGCCCTATCAGGTGTGGCAGGATAAGAAAAGGGACAAGAAAAGGAAGCACAGAAAATCTGTGGAATGATCTACTCTGACTGGAGGTGGTAGACCCCTGCAGCTTCTCCCATGAAGGAGCTGCTCACATTCCCATTCCTTCCTGGCCTCTCTTTGCCTTGACCTTGGATTTTCCTTTTCTACCCAGCTATTGCCACTTATTCCCGGGAGGCATTCTCCTTTACACCCTTCCCCCAAAGACCCTCTTCTTGTTCTGCTACCAGTTCATCTTATTTTAGAGATCATGTGTATGTGGCTCCCCTAGTTCCTGCCCCAAGTCCTGGATCCTTACTTGGATTCTTTGCTCAAACATCAGGGTCTGAGTCATTTTGCCTCTCTGACCTCCTGGTGACTGAGTGTGCATGCGTGGGCATGCACATGCACACAGGAGTGTGAGGCATAGCTCTGAGATCTTATCCTTGGTGTGAGTGGAAGGACAGTCAGAGGAATGGGTCCCTTGATGGCTGATGAGGGTCCTTTTCTTCTGTTTCTCTTTCTCTTTGTTCTCTTTCTCTGTTCTGTTCTCTGAAGTGAGCAGAGAGGGAAACTTAGCCCTGTAGCCTCCTAGTTTGGGGAAAGGAATCTGGTTATCTGATCCACTGACCAGAAGGACCTCTAGGTCCACCTCTAATTCTAGACCCTTCCCTCTGTCCCCACTGTTTGAACTCTTCCCTCAACAACTGAGTGCCCCGTCCCAGATCCTAGTTTTTGGAAAGTACAATAGGGTCAATAAGAGGAATTATATGAGGAACATGTTGCCTCAGAAGAGGCAAGGTTATCCCATGACCAGGCAGTTCCTGATCCCACCCAGAAACTGGGAAAGAGACCAGAGTAGCAACAGGTCCCAGAGCCACAGCCCCAGGGCCCGCACCCTTGCCCTGGGCTCTGCTCAGCAGGAGAGGGCCAAGCCCCTCTCCACATTGCCCCTACCCAGGGCTTGGTCATAGAATGACTTCTCCTTCCCTGGATGGAAGAGTGGTTGGCTTTTAGGGTGTGACTGGCTCTTGCTCCATATGA
Organism: Panthera onca; assembly: GCF_046562875.1. Taxonomy (NCBI): domain Eukaryota; kingdom Metazoa; phylum Chordata; class Mammalia; order Carnivora; family Felidae; genus Panthera; species Panthera onca. The sequence goes on along the minus strand of NC_138344.1, from coordinate 58,428,481 downwards.
TATCTTAGGGCTGGGAATGGTTTCTGTCCTGCAGTGTCCCTCTGGGAGCTGAGGTGTGAGAGCAGTAGAAAGCTCCTGCATCCCCTTCCACATTGCCACTGTTCTTCAGCTTCATCTTGCTCTCTGAGGTTGTCAGCACACACTGCCCCCGGCTATACTGCCTTAGGTGCTCCCTGCCATGTTTCCCCCACGGGGCAGCTTAAAGACTGAACTTGAGTTTGGATAGCACTCTGTCCTGGGTTCTTTCCTCTGCACCCTACCTTCTACACTGTGCTGGGGGTCCAACTTCTGCTGCTCCCCTTGCCAGCCTCCCAAGACCCATGTCCTGCATGCCTGCCTGTCCTCCCATGCACAGACTTACCCAGCTGCCCCTTCCCTCTGTTCTCACACAGGAGCCCAGAACCCCATTTCCTGGGAGGTGCAGCGATTTGATGGGTGGTACAACAACCTCATGGAGCACAGATGGGGCAGCAAAGGTAGGTGAGGGCCAAGTGGAGACAGCCCTAGGGTCAGGGTGGTACTAAGGGGCAAGGGATGGCAGGTACCAGCAAAGGCTCATGGGTTCCCTGTGGTATGGAGGGAATCCTGGGAGAGAGGAGGTAAGCAAGCCGCAGTGAGGATTTATCCTTGTCTCTACCTCTCCTACTGCAGGCTCTCGGCTGCAGCGCCTAGTCCCAGCCAGCTATGCAGATGGTGTGTACCAGCCCTTGAGAGAACCCCACCTGCCCAACCCCAGAGACCTTAGCAACACTACCATGAGGGGCCCTGCAGGACAGGCCTCCCTGCGAAACCGAACAGTGCTGGGAGTCTTCTTTGGTGAGGGCCTCAACTTCTGGGGGAGGGAGGCCAATAGGGTCAGCTGGACACGTCTATGTCTGAGCGGGGAGTCAGGGAGTGAGAGAGAGAAGTGATGGAGGGTCTCAGAGATGGGGGTGAGAGATGGAGGGGGGAGGTGACGTTATGTGAAACTGAATTTGGCCTTTGGTGGGTTTTGAGCCAAAAGACACAACCAAGCCAACAATAGGAAAGGGAAGAGTTTTACTTGGAAAAAGTAAAGGAGAACGTAGGGGTTATTTCCCAAAGCAATGTCTTCCCAAACAACAAAACTGGGAAGTTTTAAGCTAAAGGTACATACAGATTCACAAAGGCACTTGTACAGTGGGGAATTCAGCCTAGAATTTAGGCAAAAGTCATCTCAGGGAGACAGAGTTCAGGTCTTAATTGATGAAAAACAAAAGGGCCGCAAAGGTTGACATCAGTTCTCTGCCTTTAAATTGTTCTGGTATCTGAGTGCTCCAAGGGGTTTAAATCCTGCAAAGATAAGTCAAGAATATGCTTTGGGCAAGTAGTTGTAAATCACAAGATGTCTAGGGCCTAAAATGATTTTTCTTAAGTGGAGAAAGCTATGTCTTGTATTTCTTTTTCTGGGGAAGAAAAACTAGAGGGAGAAAGTCTGGTTGGTGGAGGTATAAATTTGCCCCACGTTGAGCTGTTGTTGGGAGTACAGATGGAGGCAGGAGCACGAAAATAATCTGGTAGGGACTCGTGGTGGGACCCTGTTCTCACTCTTTGCCCCTGTGACTCCTGGGACAGTGTCAGGGCAGTCTCAGTCTTTTGCCTTTGGCCAAAGGTCTGGGGGGGGGGGGGTGGATGTCAAAATGGGGCGCTAGGATAGGTGGCCTGACCCGTGTCTGTGGGTTGTTGGTACCCAGCAGGAATGCCTGGCTCCTGCTAGCCCTCCAGGGGGTGGGAAGGGGGGGGGGCTACATTTGATTCCCCGTATCTAGCCTCACAGTGAGACTGGCAGGCCCTCTGGGCAGGCTGCTCCCAGCTGCATGTTGCAGCAGGTGTTCCCAGCCCAATTGCCTAGGCACACTCACCGGGCACCTCCCAGTTACCAAGGAGAAGACCAAACTGGCGATGAAAACAGTCTGGCCCAAGGTGTAACAAAGGATTGGGAAGGGTGGAGGAGGTCAAGACTTGGACTTGCCCCAAAAATCTGAGGAGTCTTTTGATGCTTCAAGGGGAGTAGGGGAGGGCTGGATACCTGATACAGAAACGAGAGTGCCAGGCCCTCAGCTGGCCCTAGCACGCCCCCATTGCGGACAGGCTACCACGTGCTGTCCGACCTGGTGAGCGTGGAGACACCTGGCTGCCCAGCCGAGTTCCTCAACATCCACATCCCGCCCGGGGACCCGGTGTTCGACCCCGACCAGCGGGGGGACGTGGTCCTACCCTTCCAGAGGAGCCGCTGGGACCCCGAGACCGGACAGAGCCCCAGTAACCCCCGGGACCTGGTGAGAGGGGGCAGGCGGGGTCGCGGGGGCGGGGCCTGGCAGGGCCGGGCCGGGAGAGGCTCCGCCCCCCCCCACCCCCACCCCACCGACGCTGGGCTGGCCCTGGCGCCCCCTTACCCGTCTCAGCTACTCCGCCCGCGGCTCACCCTGGGCTCACCCTCCCGGTGCCCCCGCAGACCAACGAGGTGACGGGCTGGCTGGACGGCAGCGCCATCTATGGCTCCTCGCACTCCTGGAGCGACGCGCTGCGGAGCTTCTCCGGGGGGCAGCTGGCGTCGGGGCCTGACCCCGCCTTCCCCCGCAACGCGCAAAGCCCCCTGCTCATGTGGACGCCGCCCGACCCTGCCACCGGACAGCGCGGGCCCCGGGGGCTGTATGGTGAGGCCGCGGGGTGGGCTGCGGCGGCCGGGGCGCGCGGCGGGGCGGGCTGGGGGGCGCCGAAGTTGCGCTCCCCGTGGTCACACCGCCGCGCGTCTCTTCCCCTGCGGCCCCACGGCGTCGCGTGCAGCCTTCGGGGCGGAGCGAGGGAACCGCGACCCCTTCCTGCAGGCGCTGGGCCTGCTGTGGTTCCGCTACCACAACGTGTGGGCGCAGCGGCTGGCCCGCGAGCACCCGCGGTGGGGGGACGAGGAGCTGTTTCAGCACGCGCGCAAGAGGGTCATCGCCACCTACCAGGTCAGTCCACACCCCCTCCCCGCCCTGCCCCTGCCTGCTGCGCAGGGCCCTCCATCCTCCGACGGGCAGCCCCCGGACGCCCTTTTGCAGGAGGACGCTGCTCCCCAGAACTGGGGCTAGCGTCTCGTCTCGGAGTGGACGTGGAGACGATGAGGAGGCAAAGCGCTGTGATCCTCGAGCCTTTGCTGTGGTTCTTATGTAGCCGCCCTCCTCTGCCATCCCAGGTTCCTTGTGGGGGCCGGGCCTCCGCACCTGTCCTGTTTGAGTTGCCTCCCTCGTGACTGCCCCTGCCTGACCCTCATCTCCCACCGAAGCCTTCCTTGGGCTCGGATCCCTCCCAGGGCGGCTGCTCCAGCGCTTGCCTCCCTTTTGCCTTCTCTTGTCCCTCAGAACATCGCTCTGTATGAGTGGCTGCCCAGCTTCCTGCAGACAACACCCCCGAAGTATGCAGGTGAACGGATGGGGAGGAAGAATGGGAGAGCCGGCAGGAGTTTTTTCGAGGGGGACAGGAGCCATGGGGAGGGAGGCTGGGTGGTTTAAGGGTTAAATTTTAGTATCCTCTTTCCCCAGGATACAGCCCTTTCCTGGACCCCAACATCTCCCCAGAGTTCCTGGCGGCCTCTGAGCAGTTCTTCTCCACCATGGTGCCTCCTGGCGTCTACATGAGGTGAGGGCCCAGCATAAATGTCTGTGTTGGAAGGGGTGGTGGTGTCATTTCAGAAAAATCTGCTCTCAGGAGCCCTCAGGACAGGATTATCAGTCTGAAGTGTGCTCATTTCCCCAAGGGAACAGTGAATTTGGAGAGGGAAGATGAACAATCGTTTAAAAACACGTCATTGTGGTTTTTAAGCACTTTATCCGTTTTCCTACAGCTGGTGTGTATATTAACCTCCCCAATTAAACACGGGCTAATTGAGGTTCAGAGGGTGAGTCACAAAGCCTGCTGGTCTAAACCTTAGGTCTTGACACCACATTGGGGGCATTTTTAGCTATAAGCACAGGACCTGGGTTGTGCAAGCCTTTTGAGGGAATTATAAAAAAAATTTGTGAGAGCTGAAGAAAAACTTTGATTCCAAAATAATAAAAAGGAAACTTTAAACTAAATATATATATATTTAATGTATATGGAACAAAGCATGGCAGTTTATTTTTTACAGTTGATTATAATTTAAATAATTCATAGGTTACATTTTCCTACTCTGGAACAATTTTTGGACATGTGTGACAATAGCCATGTTTACATATTACATGATAATATGTAAACTCTTTCTTTGGGAATTGGGAGAGAAAGGTACTCTAAATAGAGCCCCATGCTGTTTAGTAATATATATATAGACAGAGAGGGTTGGAGAAAGGAAGAGATGGGGGAAAGGGGAGGCATGCACATGCTTTGGGTACATTTCTGGGGGTTTACAATGACCTGGGCCCCTGGCTGTATATAGCCTTGGAGACCAGAGCTGATGCCTGACTTTAGGACCCCATAGCCTCAGTCATCACTCCCCTGCTCCTTGCATTTCAGAAATGCCAGTTGTCATTTCCAAGAGGTCATCAATAGGAACTCAAGCATCTCCAGAGCTCTTCGGGTCTGCAACAGCTACTGGAGCCGAGAGGTCAGGACTGGGGGCACATATGTGGGTGGGTGTATGTGTGTAGTGTGTATAGGGTGTGTGTGTGGGTGTGTGGGTGTATTTGTGTCTGGGGGTGTGTGGTGAAAGTGGACAGTAGAGCCACAGCAGTCAGCTGTACATGGTCAAAAGTCAGTCCTCCACCCCCACCTCAGGGCTGTGTGAGGGACAGTGAGGCCTGTGCAGGTGTGGCTCTACATTCATTGCTTCCCCATAGGTTTTTCTTCTGTCTTGACAGCTCTGGTCCCTTGTAGGCCATGGAGTACCCCAGCCATCCCACCCTCCAAGGAAATGTCCCAATTAGACACACCCAGGGCATGTTGAGAGGAGAGCAAAGAGGAGGAAGGGTTCTGAGAGATATCAGGGATAATCTGTCCATCCAAACCAGGCCTGAGTGGGTGAAGATCATTGATGAATAATTTAAAGCAAAATCTGATATTCTGTGTAGAGTGTTCATAAGAGGAGAAAAGAGGTAAGAGGAAAAGAGAGAAGAGAAAAGCACAGAATTCAGAATCATGGAGCTGAGTTGAAAGAGACCTGTGTCCTCCTAATTGCTTTTATTGTATTGTATTGTATTGTATCCCTAATGCTCTTTTTATTAAGGGAAGGACACTGAGTTCAGAGAGGTCCTGTGACTTGCCCACAGCTACTCACTAACAAGAGCAAGGACCAAGACGTAGATGTTCTAGTGCCTTTGTCAACCATACTGTCAAGTCTCCTAAAATAGAAGTAAAGTTTTAGATCCTTTGCGTTTGTGGAGGCCTGTCTTCCAGCAGCATGAGCTTTGGATGGGGACGTCACTCACCTTGAGTGGGGAATCAACCTATGGAGGGGGAATGGCCTGCTGGTTTTAGAGCAAATGTCAGCACTCACTGGGCCCAGGACTTGGACTATGGGGTGGAGAGAGCCTTGGTGTTCAACCTTCAGCCCCATATTCTCTCCTCGTTCCCAAAGCATCCAAACCTACAAAAAGCTGAAGATGTGGATGCACTGCTGCTGGGCATGGCCTCCCAGATCGCTGAGCAAGAGGACCATGTGGTGGTTGAGGATGTGCTAGGTGAGCCTGAGGCTGTCCCTGAAGGTGGTACACCCCTGGCCCCTGGGTGGGGATTCTGCTGGAGCTCCAGAGCCAGGCTGGGAGGAGTGCCTGGGGCTGGGATCCTGCACTCTTTCACTGCTGAGAGACCTGTTGACCATCGTTCCCTCTGTGTGATTCTGGTCCCCTTGGGGCTGGTTGGAGCCTGAGTCCTGGGCTAGTGGAGCTGTGGTGGCCCTGAGCTCTCTCAGACTCTCTGGTATTTCATCCCCAGATTTCTGGCCCGGGTCTCTGAAGTTTTCCCGCACAGACTACCTGGCCAGCTGTCTGCAGAGGGGCCGTGATCTGGGCCTGCCCTCTTATACAAAGGCCAGGACAGCACTGGGTCTGCCTCCCATTACCAGATGGCAGGACATCAACCCTGCACTCTCCCAGACCAACCACGCTGTAAGGAGGGGTGGGGACCCAGGGGACAGGGTGGGAGGGCCAGGGCACATTGGCCCAAGACACAGAAAGCAGGCAATGAGACACCAACACTAGAGACAAGTCTCTGATGAGAGGGACAGGACTGATTTTGACCCTCAACTTTCATACCTTTTTTTTTTTTTACATAATTTATTTTTTTAATTTATATCCAAGTTAGTTAGCACATGGTGCAACAATGATTTCAGGAGTAGATTCCTTAATGCCTCTTACCCATTTAGCCCATACCCCCTCCCACAACCCCTCCAGTAATCTTCTGTTTGTTCTCCATATTTAAAAGTCTCCTATGTTTTGTCCCCCTCCCTGTTTTTGTATTATTTTTGCTTCCCTTCCGTTATGTTCATCTGTTTTGTATCTAAATTCCTCATATGAGTGAAGTCATAGGATAATTTGTCTTTCTCTGACTAATTTTGCTTAGCATAAGATCCTATAGTTTCATCCAAGTAGTTGCAAATGGCAAGATTTCATTCTTTTTGATTGCCGAATAATACTCCACTGTATATATATACCACATTTTCTTTATCCATTCATCCATTGATGGACATTTGGGCTCTGTCCATACTTTGTTGTCAATAGCGCTGCTATAAACATCGGAGTGAGTGTGCCCCTTCAAAACAGCACACCTGTATCCCTTGGATAGATACCTAGTAGTGCAATTGCTGGGTGGTAGGGTAGTTTATTTTTAATTTTTTGAGGAACCTCCATACTGTTTTCCAGAGTGGCTGCACCAGCTTGCATTCCCATCAGCAGTGTAAAAGAGATCCTCTTTCTCTGCATCCTTACCAACATCTGTTGTTGCCTGAGTTGTTAATGTTAGCCATTCTGACAGGTGTAAGGTGGTATTTTGTTGTGATTTTGATTTGTATTTCTCTGATGATGAGTGATGTTGAGCATTTTTTCATGTGTCAGTTGGCCATCTGGATGTCTTCTTTGGAAAAGTATCTATTCGTGTCTTCTGCCCATTTCTTCACTGGATGATTTGTTTTTTTGGGTATTGAGTTTGATAAGATCTTTATAGATTTTGGATACTAACCCTTTACCTGATATGCCATTTGCAAATTTCTTCTCCCATTCCATCATTTGTCTTTTAATTTTGCTGATTGTTTCCTTCACTGTGGAGAAAGCTTTTATTTTGATGAGGCCCGAATTGTTCATTTTTGCTTTTGTTTCCCTTCTGGAGACGTGTTGAGTAAATTGCCATGGCCAAGGTCAAAGAGGGTTTAGCCTACTTTCTCCTTGAGGATTTTGATGACTTCCTGTCTTACATTTAGGTCTTTCATCCATTTTGAGTTTATTTTTGTGTGTGGTGTAAGAAAGTGGTCCAGGTCCAGTCTTCTGCATGTCGCTGTCCAGTTTTCCCAACACCATCTGCTGAAGAGACTGTCTTTATTCCATGGGATATTCTTTCCTGCTTTGTCAAAGATTAGTTGGCCATACGTTTGTGGGTCCATTTCTGGGTTCTCTATTCTTTTTTTTCCCCCCTGGGTTCTCTATTCTTTTTTAAAAATTTTTAATGTTTTTATTTATTTTTTTAAGATAGAGACAGAGTGCAAGTGGAGGAGGGGCAGAGAGAAAACTGTGACATCATGACCTGAGCTGAGGTCAGACATCTAACCAACTGAACCACCCAGGTGCCCCCTGGGTTCTGTATTCTATTCCACTGATCTGAGTGTTTGTTTTTGTGTCAGTACCATACTGTCTTGATGATTACAGCTTTGTAATACATCTTGAAGTCTGGAATTGTGATGCCTCCAGCTTTGGTTTTCTTTTTCAAGATTGCTTAGGCTATTTGGGGTCTTTTCTGGTTCCATACAAATTTGAGGATTGTTTGTTATAGCTCTGTGAAGAATGCTGGTGTTATTTTGATAGGGATTGCAACTTTTATACCTTTTTAAGAGCAAGCTACATAGGGAACTGGCTGCCTGTTTTATTCCAACTTTATAAAATAGGCAGCTGAATCTGTGAGTTCCCATAAATGAGTTAACTTATGTAAAGCACTCAGAGCAGTGCCTGGGGCATAATAAGTGAGTGAATGTCACTGTCATTTATTATTATCATCCTTGAGGCTGATACCTGGGAACTACCTCTTTGCCCCAGGGTGGGTGCCAGGTCTTTGCACTCACTCCTGTCCTTTCTTGGCCTCAGGTGCTGGAGGCCACAGCTGCCCTGTATAACCAGGACCTGTCCCGACTGGAGCTGCTCCCTGGGGGGCTTCTGGAGAGCCATGGGGACCCTGGGCCTCTCTTCAGCGCCATTGTCCTCAACCAGTTTGTGCGGTTGCGGGATGGTGACCGCTACTGGTTTGAGAACACTAGGAATGGGTAAGGCCTTCCTGGACCCTTCCTCCAACCCCCCATTGGCCTGGGCCCCAGGCCCTCAGTGTGTAAAGTAAGCAACCCCATGGGCCCTGGATTCTCAACTGACCCCACCGAGTCCTCAGCCCCTCTAGGCCTCTTTCCTCAGGCCTCTCCCTCTACCACTGCAGTAGCTCCTCACCTCTCCCACCCCTAGGCTGTTCTCTGAGGAAGAGATTGCGGAGATCAGAAACACTTCCCTGCGGGATGTTCTAGTGGCTGTCACCAACACGAGCCCCAGCGCCCTGCAGCCCAATGTCTTCTTCTGGCATGCAGGTGAGAGACCAGGAGGTGATTGGAGGGATTTGGGGTCTGGTGCCTCATCTCTCCACAGCTGTGGGCCTGGTTCAGATGTGGCTGAGCAGTAGACCCCAAGGAGGCAGTGAGCAATGTTTCTGCCCTTGGGAACTTTGGCTCTGGGCAAAAACATGGCCACATGTGGCTGTGTAGGTCCCCTTCTGCACAACCCCAGGAGGTACACAAGTGAGTGCAAGACTGAGACTCAGAGAGACCTAGAGAGGAGACTTCGATCTGGCTGGGCTGAGCCTGGGGTGGGTGTGGCATCAGAAGGGCCCAGTGCCATGAGGATATCCTAATCCCACAGCAGTGACAAGTGAACTCTGTGTGTGTGTGTATGTGTGTGTATACATATGTGTACGTGTGAGAGACAGAGGCTGAGGTGCATTTTTGACCCCATTTGTTACCCAAGTAGGCAAACACCACATTCCTGGTATAATGACAGGGGTAAGCAGCTCCCAGCCCTCTGAGACTCAAAAGTCCCCCACCCTACCCTTTCTGTCACCCTAACTCCTCAGTAATTCTGTGCCAGAGCCTCTGGCCCAGCACTAACCCCCCCCCAATACTCTAGCTTCCTCTGTCTCCCCAGGAGACCCCTGCCCACAGCCAAGACAGCTCAGCACTGAGGGCCTGCCAGCCTGTGTTCCCTCCATCATGCGGGACTATTTTGAAGGCAGTGGATTTGGCTTTGGGATCACCATTGGAGCTCTCTGCTGCTTCCCTCTGGGTAAAAGTGATGGGCAGGGTGGGGTTGGGGGAAATTTGTAAGTTGAGAGGTGGGAGTGGGGTGGTTTCATCTACAACAGATCATGCAGAGTACTATTCCTCTGGGCACATGAGGACAACATCACAACAGGAAGGAACATGAGAAGTATCTGACCCACAGATAAGTCAGCTCCAGGAAAAATTGCCTTCCTGTTCTCCTGGGGTCCCTTCAGGGCCCAGATTGGTTAGGAGCCACAATTTACAGTTATTTCTAGGAGCTTGGGCCTGGGAAATTGTCAGAGGCAACCCCTGCATGAGAACCAGTTGAGAACTAGCTGGGGCAAAGGCTTGACAGGTAGTCTTTGGCATGGCTGTGTGTGGGTCCACTGGCAGAGTGGCAGAGTGGGTCCAGGTTTTGGCACAAGGACTCTGGACCTAGTCTCTGCCTGGGAAGGGACCTGCGCAGTGGAAGCAGGGGAAGCTGTGCAGGCATCTTAAGTGATACCCAAAGCTCCCTCCCCACCCACCCCTCATCAATTCAATTTGAGACAATTGAATGGGCTGACCTAGGAGGTGGGGAAAGCAGGGGGTCTTGCCAAGGAAAGGGCAGTTGTTCTCCCAGACCCCCACCTTCCTTTGAGCATCCTACTGCTTCTGCCCTCTCAGTGAGCCTGCTCAGTGCCTGGATTGTTGCCCGGCTCCGGAGGAGAAATTTCAAGAGGCTCCAGGGCCAGGACCGCCAGAGCGTCATGTCTGAGAAGCTCGTGGGGGGCATGGAAGGTAGGCCTGGAGCTGGCCAGGGTGGTGGTGGAGAAGATATGATTCAGGGCTGCAGTCCCCTCCCCCACCTCAGCAGCCTAAGGAAAAGGCCTCCCTTTTCTAGGCCTCTAAGCAAGCCAGGCCAGGTGGGAAGAGCCATGGAGGCATTAGGTGGACATTGGACCTGGAGTCCTCCACCCTCCATAGATTCTCCTAATGGTCCCAAATAAAGGAGATGTAATAGACTCATGGGAAGAAGTCACATTCATACATTTCATAGGCATACTATGATTCTCTAGAGTCCTGGGGAAGTGATGCTTTGTGGCATCTTACGCTGGAATTTCAGGCAATAGAGAAGTAATTAATGAAGGTCTAGAATCACGTTGAGGATTGGAATCTTGGTCCACAACTTTGAGCTTTTGGGTCTTAGGCAGATTTTTTAATCTCTCTAAACTTATTTTTTGTTATGTGTAAAACAGAACCAATAATAGCACTTACCTCACAGATATATGAAGATTAAATTAACTAGTTCACGCAAAGCACTTGGTACAGCATTGCACACATAGTAAACACATAGGAAATGGTACTTATTATTCTTTACATATGCTAGAGGTATAAGGGGTTGTTGGGAGGGGCTGACTCTCAGTACCTAAGAAGGAGCAAGGGTCTGTGGAGGCCTGGACCTAACTCCAGCCCTAAGCTGGCCTCCTTCCTCCTGGCCCCAGCTGACCTAGCCCTGTCTCTCCCCAGCTTTGGAATGGCAGGGCCACAAGGAGCCCTGCCGGCCTGTGCTGGTGCACCTGCAGCCTGGGCAGATCTGTGTGGTGGATGGCAGGCTCTCTGTGCTCCGCACCATCCAGCTGCGCCCTTCCCAGCAAGTCAACCTCATCGTGTCCAACAACCGAGGACGCCGCACCCTGCTGCTTAAGATCCCCAAGGAATATGACCTGGTATGGCCCAGCTGGTCCCTGGTTCCTTGTCCACATCCAGGGAGGCAGCCAGGGGAGGGGAAGGAGCACAGAATCAGGCTGGGTTTCTAGTCCCTGGCTGTAGTACCTGATAGAGAGATAAACTTGAACACATTCATCCTGCTCTGGGCCTGCTGGATGACATGATCTCCACAGTCCCTTCTTCTTGCACAGTCTTCCCCCTCCCTTTCTAAGGGTACCCCAATAGGTCTTAGCTGGGAGTCCTTAGAAGAATCCAGGCCCTCTTCCCTGTTGCCTGGTTTTTAGGATCTAGTGACTTGTTAGAAATTTTGGAGGGGAACTCAGTCACAGGCTGATTTTCAGCTCTGACTGTCTGTCCTCTGTCCCCTCCATCATCTGTCCCCCTGCCTTCCCCTCTTTTCAGGGCTGAATAGAGAAGGAAGAGTGGCTTCAGACATGCATCTTTGAATGCTAGCTTTGTGCCTATAAGCAAGCCATGGAGCCCACAGAGCATATGGAGTCTAGGAGATAACAGTATATCTCTTTTCTGAGGCCACTCTTTCCAGTGGCCCCTGACAGAGCTTATGTACAGGTCCTGGCCTCAAAAGGCCCTGACAAATGCTTGCTCCGCCTGTTGCTGCTTCCTTAGGTGCTGCTGTTTAATGTGGAGGAAGAGCGGCAGGTGCTGGTGGAAAACCTTCGGGGGGCCCTGAAGGAGAGCGGGCTGAGGTTCCAGGAGTGGGAACTGCGGGAGCAGGAGCTCATGAGGGCAGCTGTGACACGAGAACAAAGGAGCCACCTCCTGGAGACCTTTTTCAGGCACCTTTTCTCCCAGGTGTGTATGTAGGGTCAGATCTCTCCTTGCATGTCTGCCTGTAGTTCCCTTACCTGCCCAGGCCATGGGGTGATTCCAGGGAAAGTCAGGAGCCCTGACACTAACAATCAGTTCTACTGCGTTTTTGGCCCAATCACCTAGCCTTTCTGTAAGGAGAGGCTCCCGTGTCCACCCGTGCCATTCTAGGGAGGCCATGTCAGGAGCTTTTCTGCATGTGTCACTCAGCTCTCTCCTCAGGGCTATCCAAGCCTTCTGCCCTTACTTGACTCATCCTGACCAAAAGGCTGCAGAAATCTAGGGCTAGACAGGCAGTGTGGGGACACTGAAAGCCCTTGGTCCCCCCTCTTTGGAAGAGTGCAGCTGCCAGAGGCCACCATAAGGGCGCGAGTGCTTCCCTTGCAGATTTCCAAGAACTGAGAGGCTGTGGGGAAACAAGTCAGGAAGAGAAATGCAAAGACTTGGCATCCGTATCGGGCACAGAAATAAAGCAGCCTGGGTGGAGAATGGTGGAGAGAGAAGCTTGGTAGAGATAAGATAAATAGAGCTTATAGAGCATGCCCATCCCCCTCCCACTAAAGGAGTTTGTCATCCCTCTGGGAAGATGGGACATGCCCAGAAAGGAAGGTTAAGTGGTAAAGAATCCTGGATACAAAACTGATCCAGGAGATAAGCAGTCTAGGAGGTCAGAAAAGGTATAAAGTCTTCAGGCCAGTGGAGGGTCATGGTTCAGGTCAAATTTGGTGAGGACTTAAAAAGAGGCGGAAAATTTTGGGCTCAGAGGAAAGGAGCAAGAAGGACTGTGCAGAGGTGCCCAGAAAAATGGCAAAAAAATTAATATTTGAGGAGAAGGAGCAGGGTTGGCTGGCTGGGGAGAGGATTCATGAGGGAAATGAGCATTTAATGGTCGTTTACTATGTGCCAGACACATGACGTTTGTCATTTACCCCTCAAACTAGTTGAACTTGAGTATGCACTAGAATGGAAGAACCTCCAGGTGGAGTGATACATTGCCAGGGCCCAGGCAGGACCTGGGCACCTCCACTCAGGTCAGGACCCATCAGGGCCACAGGACCTCCTATGTGGGGGGTGACAGAGAGTGCTACTGTGTCCTGGGGGCAGCTGCCACCCCTTTCTACCTGCACAGTGTTCTCAGGTTTCAAAACACTTTCCATACAATGGCTGGTGTTGATTCTCACAATAGCCCTGTGAGATAAGTAGGAAAATGAATGCCAGACAAGTGAAGAGACTTGCCTGAGGTCACACAGTAAGTGGGTGGTAGAGCTGGGACAGGAACCCAGGTCTTTTGTCACCAGCCCCAGGCTCTTTTCACTAAAGCTCGTTGTTTGAAGCAACAAGGTTTGCCTCATGAAACCATAGCCAGGCTTGGGCCAGGGGACCCCAGTTGATGTCAGGAAAAATAGGTGCTGTGGCCCGTGGCCTGCTTACTACCCTCACCGTCTCTTCTGATGCTGGGGCAGCCCCTGGGTGGGCTGCAGGTAGCCCGTGGTGGGAATTCTCCTTTCCCAAGCCCAGCTTTTTCTCAACTTAGCTGAGGCTTTTTCTCAGTGAAAACTCAGTGTAAGCTAGGACTGACAATGGGTCAGTTGACTCTGAGGATATGATGATGTCTCAGGAATTCTAAAGGGAGGACTATGACCTGGCCTGGAAGGGGCTAGGAAAGGGAAAGCTGCCAGCAAACAAGGTCACTCCTCTCTCTTAGGCTGCTCCATTTTCTCTGTGTGTTTACTTCCCTCTGTCTGTGTCTCTGAGCACTTGGAAGAACAGGGTGATCTACAACTTCCAAGTTTTCCTGTGCTCAGGTCAAGACAGACCTGAGACATCTCAGTCCCAATCCTAGATTGTCTGCTTGGATCAAGTTGCATCCCTGGTCTAGTCAGCTAACATAGAGAGTCAGGGTTCCATAGGACAAATGGCCCCAGGAACCGCCTGCAGGGCATGGGGTAGTGCTGAGGGGACAGGGTGCTGGGCAGATGCCTGGAAAAGGTGGCTCCTATAAGCCTCAACTACAAATCAAGGAAGTCTTGTCTCCTTCTCTCTCCCTCTGCTGCTGCCTGAGTGCAGGTGCTGGACATCGACCAGGCAGATGCAGGGACCCTGCCCCTGGATTCCTCACAGAAGGTACAGGAGGCCCTGACTTGTGAGCTGAGCAGAGCTGAATTTGCCGAGTCCCTGGGCCTCAAGCCCCAGGACATGTTTGTAGAGTCCATGTTCTCTCTTGCTGATAAAGATGGCAATGGCTACCTGTCCTTCCGGGAGTTTCTGGACATCCTGGTGGTCTTCATGAAAGGTAAAGGAAAAGGGAGTGATTGTCCAGGTAGGAGAAGATGGAAGGGGCTGGAAACTGAGGCTGGAAGGTAGCTTACCTGTTAGAGATGGGGAAGTGCTGGGACCAGGTCTCCAGCCATGGCAGACATCTGGGTAGATGTCAGGAAGCAGAATAACACCTTGTTGTGCCCAGCAGTGGGTCACACTCATGTGAGTCCCCTTCTGGGATGCCTGGGGCTTAGGCAGGTAGGTTGGGGCTCTCACAGGGTCCTCCTTCTCCCAGGCTCTCCTGAGGAGAAGTCTCGTCTTATGTTCCGCATGTATGACTTTGATGGGAATGGTCTCATTTCCAAGGACGAGTTCATCAGGATGCTGAGGTTGGTCATGTGGGATAGCCAGAAGAGTGGGCTAGGGCAGGGACTGCTGGGGGAAAAAGTGGGATATAAAGGTGGGAGCCAAAGGGTCAAGAACAGGGGCTTCCTCCCCCTCTTCCTCCTCCTCCGTAGAGCCAAAGACTGTTATAACTAGGAAGGGTCTTGGAATGTGGTCAGTTGGGGCCCTTCCATGTGGGCTCTGAAGGCCTGGTGGGTTGACCATTGGGCGCTCATGTCTAGGCCTTAGGCCTCTTTTCAGGCCCTGATGGCTTCCCTCCCCCAACCCCAGGTCCTTCATCGAGATCTCCAACAACTGCCTGTCCAAGGCCCAGCTGACTGAGGTGGTGGAGTCTATGTTCCGGGAGTCGGGCTTCCAGGATAAGGAGGAGCTGACGTGGGAGGATTTCCACTTCATGCTGCGGGACCATGACAGCGAGCTCCGTTTCACGCAGCTCTGTGTCAAAGGTGGGGCGGCCTGCCTTAGGGCTGACCTATCCATTAGACACAGCAAGCACAGTGCCCAGGGCCCACATACTTTTAGGAGCCCACAGAAATGTTTTAATTTCTTTTAAAATCAGAAGAATGAATATAATAATAATAATAAGTATGTGATAATACATCCAGCCTGGATTATATTCTTCTTTGTATCAACATGAATGTAAAAAATATTTATATTTTATAAGTATATGTGTATATACATATATATACACACATATATATACATATATATATACATATATACACATATGTACATATACATATATATATATTTTTTTTTTCTTTGTTTAATGGAGGAAGGGGCCTAGGAACGCAATAGTGCCTACAGCCCACAAGAGTCATAATGCAGCTTTGCTTCTGGGGTGGGCAGGGTCAGGATGGGGCGAGGGACAGCAGATAGAATTCTGATTCTCCCAGCTGTCTATCAAACGCCCCTGTTCTTGGTGCCCAGGACAGGGAACTGTAGAATCTCCTTGTAAAAGCCCTACCCTGGCCATATTCATGGTGGCAGGGGGGCGCTCTGGTTTTGTTTGCCTTTATATGCCTTGTCTGCGTGCTCAGGAAATGTTTGCTTGAGTGCATGGAGACCCACCTCTGTTGTCCTTCCCCTACTTCCTGTCCCACCTGTGTCTGACTCAGGTGGGTGGGGGCTACAGCCGGAGAGAGCAGGGGGCAGGTAGCAGGACTCTCTGGTCTACTCTGACCTTATGGTACCTTCACAGTTTCTCACTGGGTCATATTGAGACCAAACCCAGTCCCTCCCAGGATTATGAGAACTTGGGGGAGCTGAGCAGCCCAATTCTAGATCCATGTGGGAGGGGGGCGAATTAGGCAGGGCACAGCTGGGACTCTGGTCAAGGCTTCACCTGCCTGAGGTGGGAGGAGAGTTGGTGGAGTGCACACCCAGCTCCCCTGATTCATCATCTTTTCACCTTTCCCAGGCAGCCAGGGAAGTAGGCATGTAGGCCTGAGGGCAGAGCAGGGGCAGGTGCCTGGAAGTGAGCCCAGGCCAGAGTCCCAGGAACATCCAGCCCCTGGGGTGGAGGAGACGACCTGGCTGGGAGAGTGAGGGTTATGTAGAAGAGTAATGCTGAGTACTGTTTTGTTTTGCTTTTAATTGTTGTTGTGCCTTGCTGTTTCCTTCAAATTTTACTTTGAAACATTTTAAATGTACCTACAGAAAAGGTACAAGAATAGCACAAGGAGCATCCCTTTACCATTCACCTAGATTTGCCTTTAGTTATCACTTTGCCATATTTGCCATTTGCTGAAATTTGAGGGATAAACATCTATACTTTGTTTTAAACACTCTGATTTCATTAAATTCAGATTAATCACTTTTGCCCTCTGGGCTGTAGGACCAGGGTAATCTTCAAGATTGGTTTAGCATTTAGAAGTGACTTGGATATTCCCAGGATTTGGATTTGCAGCTCACTCCTGCCCTGCCCCTCCTGT
The DNA here is from genome assembly GCF_046562875.1 of Panthera onca. Taxonomy (NCBI): domain Eukaryota; kingdom Metazoa; phylum Chordata; class Mammalia; order Carnivora; family Felidae; genus Panthera; species Panthera onca. The sequence goes on along the minus strand of NC_138344.1, from coordinate 58,411,873 downwards.
GCAGCTCAGACAGAGAGGAATGCGTGGCTCGTGGGAGAGTGTTTTTCTCCCAACATTTTATTATGAACATTTTTAAAATTTATTTATTTATTTTGAGAGAGAGAGAGAATTTGAGGAGGGGACGCACAGAGAGAGGGAGAGAGAGAATCCCAAGCAGGCTCTGTGCTGTCAGTGCAGAGTCCGACATGGGGCTCAAACTCATCACCTGTGAGATCATGACCTGAGTCAAAATCAAGAATTGGATGCTTAACTGACTGAGCCACCCAGGTGCCCCTATGAGCATTTTTAAACACAGAAAAGTGGAAAGAATTTTATGGTGATCTCCATATGTGCACCACCTAGATCTACACTTAACTCTCAGGAGATTTTAGGCTGGAGGGTTGAGCAGGGTTTTAGTGGCAGAATGGTCTAGCAGGCAAGTTGCATACAGTTCCTGAACTCTACCCCATCAGCCTGATAACGGTCCTAGGAGTGGGGCCAAAGGTGGACACATGTCCAGGGGACACTGCCTGGCCAACTTTGTTTCAGGCCTTCTGTCTGCCCACTCATGGCTGGGTCTAGTTTCCACAGAGAACACAGGCTGAGACTACGGCACCCAAAGGCAAGGGTACTGGCCAGAGGCCCTCTACAGTATGGATGTGGGGTAGCTACCAGGTCTTCCTGGGCTCTGGGCCCTGAACCGTCGCCTAGTCCATCTTTGTGTTGCAGGGGTAGAGGTGCCTGAGGTCATCAAGGACCTGTGCCGGCGAGCCTCCTACGTCAGCCAGGAAAAGATCTGGTGAGCCCTCATCTGGGAATGTTGGAGGGAGGCTGGGGTTGGGGAGTTGCCTTTTCTCTCCCCAGAATGCCTGGTATCAGGGGCCCCACTAGCCTATGTAGTGTATTCATGCATATTAGAAAAAAACACTCCTTACTCTAGGCGGACGCAGCCCTGCACCAGGAAGAGCAGAGAGCCTGGTGGATTTCAGCACTCACCTGCTGCCAGGGTCAGATGCCCTTGTATGTGTACCCTTGGCTGGGACCCCCAGGATCTGACTCATTCTCTCTCTAGGTCTCTGTGGGAATCTTGCTGTCCCCTGTCTGACAGTTCTGACCCTTCCCCAACAGAGTTGGTCTGAAGGCAGACAGGGGCAGCAGAGGACCAAGTGGCTCAGGCGGCCAAGGTCCTATCTCTCTCATTTCTGTCCTAGTCCCTCCCCCAGAGTGAATGCTCGCTGTCCCCGCAGCAACGCTGAGGTGGAGTGGACACCACAGAGACTGCAGTGCCCCATGGACACAGACCCTCCCCAGGAGATTCGACGGAGGTTTGGCAAGAAGTACGCCTGCTCCTCCTGTTAATTAAGCCCAGGCAGTTCATCCATCCCTTCAGCATGGATACAGTGATTACTGGGTGCCAGGCATGGTCCTGAGCCCAGGGGTGCTGGCAGGATGAACAGTCCATGCCCAAGAAGATCCCAGTCTGACAAGATGGTCTGGTACACTGACAGTTACAAGGTCCCACTGAAGAATGTTGTAAGAGTGGTAAGAGCAAGGGGCTTCAGAGCTCAAGGAAGTGCTCACCTCTACCTGGGAAGTCAAGGAAGGCTTCCTGGAGGGTGTATCTTCTAAGCTTCCAGTAAAAAATGAGAACAGAGCAGGTAAGAGTGAGGAGCTACAGACTGGGAGGGGAGAGGACTGAGTGAGTGGGAACTGGGGTAGAGGGAGTGTATCTCCTGGGGTGAACTGACCAAGTGACCTCTTGCAAGGCTGCCCCTACTCTGACAGTTGGCTTGAAGAGTGTGGTATATAGCCTGTGGGGTCTGAACCCTGCTTGGTTTGAGCAACTCGATGCCCTTTCTCTGCTGGGGAGGCAGGCTGCACTAATGGCAGGTCCACAGCCAGAGCCAAGTCTTCGTGTCTCCCAGGGTAACGTCTTTCCAGCCCCTGCTGTTCACGGAGGCTCACCGGGAGAAGTTTCAGCGCAGCCGTCGCCACCAGACCTTGCAGCAGTTCAAGCGTTTTGTGGAGAACTATCGGCGCCACATCGGCTGTGTGGCCGTGTTCTATGCCATCACCGGGGGCCTTTTCCTGGAGCGGGCCTACTGTGAGTGCGGGCAGCCCCAGGGGTGTGGCTCCTGCCAGTGTGCCCGGCCTGCTTGAAGGAAGGCTGCTGTGGGGGAGGCTCCACCTGCAGGCGGCACTCTTTCCTCTGCACTGCGACCCCCTTATTCACCCGGGCCCCTCCACAGACTACGCCTTCAGGGCTCACCACATGGGCATCACAGACACCACCCGCGTGGGCATCATCCTGTCCCGGGGCACGGCCGCCAGCATCTCCTTCATGTTCTCCTACATCCTGCTGACCATGTGCCGCAACCTCATCACCTTCCTGCGCGAGACCTTCCTCAACCGCTACATACCCTTCGACGCCGCCGTGGACTTCCATCGTCTCATTGCCTCCACTGCCATCATCCTCACAGGCAGGACCTGGGGGTCCCAGGGATTCTTGTCTCTGTCCTCCCGCCCCCCTCCGCCCCCCCCTGCTGGCTTCCCCTCCTCTGAGAGCACCTCCTCTCTCTCTGGGCTTGACTTGAGTATAAATCTTGGAAGTCCTCAGGAGGGTGGAGCTGGCCCCACAGTGGTGTGAAATAAGCCCAGGGGCCACTCACTGCCCCTTCCCATGCTTCCAGAGCCACCTCATCAGCCTCCAGCTGACAAGTTACCAACACCCCAGAACAAGTGCACATGTGTGTGATCTCTTCCAGTTTTTATGTTGTAAAACACACTATGAGAGAAACCAAAAGATAGAATTTCTAATGGTATCATTTCAGATTCTTGTGGCTGTGTTCATGGATGGTATATATGGAGCAGGGGTTGGGGGGAGGAACAGGAGGTTGATTAGAGATCAGAGGTACAGATCCCTAGGGTCCTTCTTCAGGCTCCCAATTCTGGGTGGCTGGAGTCCTTCATCTTGGGCTGAATGGGTTGAACACCCCCACCGGGCTGCCCCCAGGCTCACTCCCCCGCTTCCTGGTCTTCCTTAGTCTTACACAGTGCAGGCCATGTGGTGAATGTGTACCTGTTCTCCATCAGCCCACTCAGTGTCCTCTCCTGCCTCTTCCCTGGCCTCTTCCATGATGACAGGTGAGCGAGTATGTGCGTGTGTGTGCATGTGTGTGTGTCTCAAGGTAGGGGTATTCTTTATGGATGGAAAGAAGCAAATTCTCTTGGCTGAGAGCAGAGTGTCACCTTCCAGATTATAGAGACAGACAATGACCAACCTGAGCCTTGGTCCCAAATGGGCAGAAAGGGACACTAGTGGCTGGGTTGGGGTGTTTCCTCTGGAGGATTCTTTCTGGAAGTCCCAGACATCTCCTCTCAGCATCCTTCCTTGCTTTCCGTTCTTGACAGGTCTGAGTTTCCCCAGAAGTATTACTGGTGGTTCTTCCAGACTGTGCCAGGTGAGAGCCCTTCCTGTTCTGAATTTCTGGTCTGGCTCTGAGGTGCGGGCTCTGGGTTCTGTCTGCCATGAGGCAGCCTAGTAGCACTCACTTGGCTCTCACGGTGAGCCAGGCTCTGCCCTCTGGTCCTAAGGACTCTCCTGGGCAGTAGGAGCCTCTGCTATCCAGTCCTTCTCTTGGGAGCTTGGCTGGGCTACTGCCCCACTCTGCAGTTCCTCCCTCTGTAGAATGGGAGTGGACTCCCTCACCTCCCACCCCAGCATACACAACCTACCATGACAGTAACTTCGAGTGCTGTGCCCAGCTGTATGGCAGAGAGACCGGGCTCATTGTCAAACTAGGCAGAACCCCCCATCCCTTGTAGTCTTCTTGACAAGGGCTGTTTAGGGGAATATTCCTAACTCTTCATAATCACCCATTTTAGAACTATTATCTGTGAATCTATTCAAAAGCTTCTTGAACCTGTTTATATTTTCAGTCTATTTCCTCTTTGGGGTAACACATTTTCTATATTCACTCCCCTCTGTGAAACACAGCATTTTTTTTTTTTAATCCTAAAACGATCTGCTTTGAACTTCAGAGTGCTTGCTAATTCCTGCACAGTGGGATTTAGTGGATAAGGCTGTGTTTATGCTCTTCTCTACGTTCAGGTCTTTACAGGCTTTGGTTAGATCTCTTCTTAACCTCTGCTTTTCCATACTGCAGGGCTCTAATCTTCCTAATTTCTGCCTCTCTCCTCCTTAATCACTTGAGGGGCCATTCTCTGGCCCCACACTTCCATCCTGAATCTTGTATTGCCCTCTCGTGTAAAGGGGATCCCCTGTAAAGGGATCCCCTGTAAAGGGGGTGCCTCCCACCAACTCTGGGATGAACCCAGGGGACTCTGGTGGTCACACTTACTCACTAATGGTGCCATTGCTTATGCTGTGTCAGCCAAGTGTGATGCTACAGGGACGTAGGCCAAGCCTTGACTCCATGGGGGCAGGGCCTGCAATGTCCAAAGTCTGACCTAGAGGCCAAAGTAGATGCCCCATGGATTCATTCATTCATTCAGCACACATTTATAAAAGCCCCACAGGGTGCCAAGCCCTACAGTAGGCACTAGGATTCAGTGGTGAACTAGCAGTCTGGTCCCTGTTCTTGTAGGCCTGAAAGTCAGGGAGGTGACAGACATAAATGGCACAGTTACTTGAAAAATAACAGTCGTGACAAGGTCTACGAGGGAAGGGTAGAGTCTGTTGAAGTAGAAGGCACCTGTGATCAGCAGTGTGGGGAGAGAAGAACAGAGAAGCCTGGGCTTCTGTGCCCTTACCCAGAGCAGTGGAGTGGAAAGGGGACCCTGATCCATGGCAGCCTCAGAATGGCCCTGCTCCTCTGCCCTTCACCCCATGTTCATTTTGCAGGCTTCACGGGGGTCGTGCTGCTCCTGGTCCTGGCCATCATGTACGTCTTTGCCTCCCACCACTTCCGCCGCCACAGCTTCCGGGGCTTCTGGCTGACCCACCACCTCTACATCCTGCTCTATGTGCTGGTGAGGGCTAGCAGGGTTTTGACAGGAGGATCCCAGGGAGGCAGTGAGGACCGAGACATCAGTTTTCTATCCCCTTAGTTATTTCAAGACTCCTCTTGGCTTCTCACTTCAAAGCTGGAGGTTATAGTATGGGGCTGTCAAGCAGACTGACCCCAATATACAGCACTTGGAAGATGGGTGCCCTGACATGGGTTTTGCAGTAGCAGCCCTACTAGGCTGGTCGACATTTCTTGCAGACGTCATTTCTGCCCAGCCACTCATTCCCCAGTTCCAGTGGCTGGTTTGGGCTCCTGGGAGGACTTCCTACTCTCGAGGGAGCATCACCCTTTTTAAGAGAAACTTATCTGAATTTAGTTTTGCCACTTTTGTTCTGATCTTGTTTTCCAGAGTATTAGCACCCCACCCAGCTAAGTGCCACCTGTAAAGTTAATGAGCTTGCTCCAAATGTCTTCACTTGGGCTGTTGATACAATGGGTTTTAAAGAGTCTGTCTGTTCCCTTTCCTTCTCCTTAACATGGGCTCTTGCCTCCCTTCCTCCACATTCCCTCTCTTCTCTTGTCCTGTTCTCTTTACCTTCCCTGGGTTTGTCATCAATTGCGTCAGCTGGTTAGTTCCAGAGCTGACTGTGATCTGTGACTGTGTCATAGCTCTGCTTGGTCTGCCTTTCTCATGGACACGGGCAGTTCCCTAAAGGGCACCCTGAGGGTCTCTCTGAGAAGCTAAACTAAGGTCCAAGGCCCCAGTGTCCCCACTAATGATAGCTTGGCTGCCAGCATTCAAGAAGCACAGAGCCCACCTGGCTGCCATCTGTCACCTGGCTCAAGGCAGAACTTGACACAGGGGTCTCCCTTGTCCTGAGACACAGGGAGAGTCCATTATTGCCTGGGTCAGGCTGGCGTCTGTGGGCTGCCCTCCCTCCTCCTGTCCTCACTGATTAGAAAGGTCTGTTTCCATGTTGCCTGAGGCTCAACACTTCATGGTTGTGAAGATGACTACCCAGTCTTGGCTTAGGTTGTTTCCTAGAACTGATGATGTTTATTTCCAAAGAAATCTCTGCCCTCTTTGGAAGCTGAGGCTAATTTATCCCTTCTTCCCCACCTTTGCTAGGGTGGAGCCCTAGCATCTGGGGTTATTGTTTCTATGAGGGATGGAGATGACGTTCTTGTTTCTGGTGAAGCAGGAGCTTCTTTGAACTAGATGGGAGACCCAGAGGAGTGGCCAGGCCAGACGGGGCTCCCTGAGACCAAGACCCCTTTCTGACTTACTACTGGGTTTGGGGGCTCACTGGGGTTTAGAGCCAACCTTCCTGCCAGCAGGGAAGTCAGCAGCTCAGAAACGTGCAGGACCCTCTGCTGGGCAATCCTAGCCCTGGCCTCTAAGGAGAATCTCACCTGGGGGGATATCTGGGCCAAAACTTCTTCCTTCCCATTTATCCCTTATGTTACCATTTTGACTTCAGGCAGAAAGAGAAGTCACAAGTAAAGGGCCCCAGTGTGGAGTAGACCCTGCAGAAGGATGCCCAGGCTCCTGCTCCAGGCTAAAGAGGGCACGGCTAGCACAGCAGAAGCTGAGCTGGCGGCAGCTCTCCTGGTTCATCAGCCAACCATGAGTCTGCAGCAGCTTTGTGGTTTAAAAGTAGAGCCAACACCAAATGGGGTGTATAAACAGAGGAGTATGAGGTCACCCTCACATTGTTCTCAGCCTGGCTGGATGCTTAGAAAGCCTTGAGGGTGGGCATGGTCTCCATAATGAAAGAAGAACTTGGGGAAACCAGAGCCAGTTCAGGGAAGAGCCCACAGAGGTTTAAGTTAGTCCTGTGGGAGAAGGCCCAGGAATTCAGGAATGCTGAGCTGGGGAAAGAGAGAGAGCTGGATGAGGAACCAGAGTTCAGTTTAACAGTTATCTGTCTGTCGGAGGTCTAGTATGCGCTAGTTTGGTGCTAGGCCCAGTGGACCCCTTGGGAACTTAGGATTTGCTGCAGAGATAAGTGCCATGCGCTTGAAATGATCAAAATGAGCAGACAATATAGGATTAATTGCTGAGCTGAGTGTTTCAGTGAGTTACAGTAGCTCACTGAAGGGAGTTTCATTTGGACCAAATTGGTTAGTGAAGACTTTGGGGAGAAGATGGGTCTTGGGCCAAGCCTTGAGGAGAGGTAAGCTGAGATTTGACAGGGCAGAGTGGAATCTGAAAAGCATTCCAAGTAGAAGAAAGGGCACAAGCGCTGGTGCAGAGGTGGAAATGATGATGGAATATTCAGGGCATAGAGAGGACAGCGCTGGCTGTGGATGGCCCCAGGGAATTAGGCAGTAGCAGGACATGGTGGACCTTTGCGGGCTGCACTTACCGCTGAGGGGCTGTGGCTCAGCTGACTGGCCATACCTCATGGGAGAGCACAGAGGAGAGCAGAGTGAGAAAGCCAGGTTTGGGCAGCATGCAGGATCAGGGGTGGGAGAAGGAACAGAGGGCCGGTGGAGGAGATGGAAAGTGAGTGGCCTGAGAGGGCTAGCACAGCGTTGTTGCAGAAGTGGAACAAAAGGGGTAGTGGCTAGTGCCACAGACTGCCAGTGGTGGGAGCGGATGAAAGGAGACCTTGGGGTCTGGCCATTCATGGGGCCGGTGAGCCCTCATTGAGCAGGGCCTGAGAAGAGGTGGAGGCAGGAGCCAAACTGACCAGACTTAGGAGCAAGCAGATGGGAAGAATGGGGGCAAGTAGTGTCTGACCTTGTCAGACTAGCTTGTTGGGGAAAGGACCAGAGCTGGACAATACCTGTCAATTATTTCATGGAAAAGGGAGGACTGGTTAGATGTTCTTAGTCTCTAAAGGGAGAGGACAGGGGTGCCTGGGTGGCTCAGTTGGTTAAGCGTCTGACTTCAGCTTAGGTCATGATCTCACAGTTCGTGAGTTCGAGCCCTGTGTCAGGCTCTGTGCTGACAGTGTGGAGCCTGGAGCCCGCTTTGAGTTCTGTGTCTCCCTCTCTTTCTGCCCCTCCCCTGTCATGCTTTCTCTCTCTCTCTCAAAAGCAAACATTAAAAAAAATTATTGTTAAAGGGAGAGGATAATTTAGAGGAACTCCTTTTACTGAATCAGCAGTTATTAAGTGTCTACTCTGTGCCAGAAACTGCCAACAGCTGAGAGTATGATGGGAAAAAAAAAAAAAGGACACCTCCTTCCTCTACAGTCCAGGGAGTGAATGGGCAGGAGGCGTGGGGAGGTGGGGGGGGGGGGGAAGAAAATTAGTGTGGATGATGATGAGTGCCCTGAAGGGAGTTGACTGGGAGATAAGATAGAGAGGACTGAGGGAAGGCCCAAGGAGGTAGCGTTTCTGCTGAGGCCTGAATGAAATGGAGGCAGCCATGAGAAGAATCATAGGAGCCATGGGAGAGGGAACAGCAGGTGCAAAGGTCCTGAAGCAAAAAGGATTTGCCATGTTTAAAGAACAGGGAGGAGGAAATGTTGGCAGGCAGAGGCCCGGAGCGTCTCGAGGTTCTGTGGTGTAATGGGAAGTCCACTAAGGCTTTTTAAGCTGGGATGGAATGATAAAATGAACTTTAAAATGTCACACTGGCTGCCTTGAAAGGACTGCGTCATGGTAGGGCACCCTAGTAGAAGACCAGTTAAGAGGCTACTGCAGGAGAGCGGGTGAGAGTCAAAGTTCCAGGGGCACCTGGGTGGGTCAGTCGGTTGAGCGGCCGACTTCGGCTCAGGTCACGATCTCACGGTCCGTGAGTTCGAGCCCTGTGTCGGGCTCTGGGCTGATGGCTCAGAGCCTGGAGCCTGCTTCCGATTCTGTGTCTCCCTCTCTCTCTGACCCTCCCCCGTTCATGCTCTGTCTCTCTCTGTCTCAAAAATAAATAAATGTTTAAAAAAAAAAAAAAAAAAAAAAAACAAAGTTCCAGGAAGGTGCAAGTAGTCTCATTCATCATGGACGCTCTGCAGGATGGGGCTGGGGTTGGGAGTGGTTAGATTTGGGAACCTGAAGGGAGCCTAGTACTTGGAGAGGTGGGGATGGAATGAGCCCTGGGGAGTGTGGGGTGGGTGGAGAATGCAAGGGGCTAAGGGCCAAGCTAGCCAGAGACACTGTTGTGGGTATGGCTTGGTCTGAGCTGTATTCTTCACTCTCTCCAGCTCATCATCCATGGCAGCTTTGGCCTGATCCAGCTGCCCCGTTTCCACATCTTCTTCCTGGTCCCGGCACTAATCTATATGGGGGACAAACTGGTGAGCCTGAGCCGGAAGAAGGTGGAGATCAGCGTGGTGAAGGCAGAGCTGCTGCCTTCAGGTACCAGCCTTTAGGCTGTCAAGGGGCCAGCTGGGTGGTACTGAGGAAGCCAGTGGGGGGTGGGGGTGGGGGTGGCAGAGCCCGGACCTTGCAATCTCCTGACCTGGCCAGTGGAGTTGGCAGGGCCCTTGAGCCAGAAGTGATGAGGGAGCTGGCAAGAGAAGCTCTTTGCCAGAGGACCTGAGCCTCTCTCGCAGCAGAGAGTAGAGGAGCCCAGGCCAGGTGGCTCCTTTCCCTGCTGACCACCAGCACCAGTGCTGCATAGCTCCTCCTCAGGGTGGACGTGGCTCAAGGGGAGTAATGCCTTCCGGTGTGGGGGAGGCCTTCCTTGTCATATTCCAGAAGCAGAGGTGAGGCTTCAGGTGGGGAACTCTCTGGAGGCCACAGTGTTGCTGGGCCCTGGACAGCAGCCTCCTAGCCACTTCTTTTCCTCAGGAGTGACCCACCTGCAGTTCCAGCGGCCCCAAGGCTTTGAATACAAGTCAGGACAGTGGGTACGGATTGCCTGCTTGGCTCTGGGGACCACAGAATACCACCCCTTCACACTGACTTCTGCACCCCATGAGGACACGCTCAGCCTGCACATCCGGGCAGCAGGGCCCTGGACCACTCGCCTCAGGGAGATCTATTCACCTCCAACGGGAGATGGCTGTGCCAAATACCCAAAGGTGACCAGGCCCAGGCCAGATGTGCTACATGCCCCCACATCCCCTTAGCAGGCCATGGCCCTGCAACCCCAGGCTCCCCACTGTGTTCCTCCCCTCCCCCAATCCAGAGACTGGTTGTTCCAGGTAATGCCACAGTAGCCGCTTTCCCTTCACTCCTGCCTCCCATTTCCAGCTTCAGAGCTATGGTGGTGGTGGAGCTTAACTCAAACCCACTCCTCCTCTTGCAGCTGTACCTCGATGGACCATTTGGAGAGGGCCACCAGGAGTGGCATAAGTTTGAGGTGTCCGTGCTGGTGGGAGGGGGCATTGGGGTCACCCCCTTTGCCTCCATCCTCAAAGACCTGGTCTTCAAGTCATCAGTCAGCTGCCAAGTGTTCTGTAAGAAGGTGAGTGCCCCCTCCTCCTGCCAACCCATGGCCCCTGATCCCAATCACTGGATCCATCTCTGCCTGTCTCTCATGCCTCTGTTTTTGGCCTGATCTGGACAAGGCCAAGTTGACTCGCTCCACAGGGATCAGAATATCCCCAGACCCTAAAGAACAGAGTTGGAGAGGGTTAAAGAAACCCATTCCCTCTTACAGAGGAAGCCAGCACTTGAAGGAAGCATTGTTGGGTGAGGAAAAGGAAGGGCACACTTAGGGTGGGGCAAAAGTGAAACTGGCTCTGCTTTCAAGAGGAAAAGGAGGGGAGGTGGCAAGGCTGGGCTGATGGGCTGGGTTGGCTCCAGGAACACAGCCCAGGCCCTTAGGCCCCCTCTATACCGGGTCCCTTCACCCCAGCCTGGACCTGGTAGCAGGCTCCTGCTTGTTTCTCTGGGCCTGGCAGGTGAGTCAGGGGCACAGGAACGCAGCGGGCAGGGGCCTAGCCCATATGCTGTCAGCATTTAGAGGGTGATACGCAGCTTCTCTGCTCCTCTATTGTGCCAGCTCTGGCTCTTTTTTTGTTTGTTTGTTTAATGTTTATTCATTTTTGAGAGAGGGGTGGGGGGCGGGCAGAGAGATCCAGACAGCAAAGAGCCCGGTGCAGGGCTTGAACTCACAAACCGTGAGATCATGACCCAAGCTGAAGTCAAGACGCTTAACTGACTGAGCCACCCAGGCATCCCTCTGCCTCTGCTTCTTAACCCAATGCAGTCTCACTTCATCCTCTTCAGAAGTTGGAGATGGGTCCTTCCATGACAGCTGCCATCCCCCTAGTCTCTCTTTGAGCCCACTCCCATCTGCTCCAGGCAGCAGCGTCTTCTGTAAGGCTCTTCTGTGACATGCCCCTCAGTGGGACCATATCCCTCTGGGCTAGGTTTGGTTGGGAGCCCAGCAGCCTGAAGAGGGCCCATTGGAGGGAGTGGCAGGTCCAGCTCAGTGTGAAAAAGCGGCTTCCCACCCCATTAGACCTTCAGCTCACTTGACAAGTGTCCTTTTCCATCACCCCAGATTATTATTCCCTTCTACCTCTCCATGACCTGGGGTAACTCCATCTCCCGCTCCAGAGCCTGATCGTTTGGCCCCACAACACTCCATCTCCCCAGGCTGTCTGGGGAAAGGCACAAGCTGACTGAGACCAGAGGGTTCTATTGCTATGGGGATCCCCGGGAAATAGGGAGCCTGAGATGAGCCAAGTCCTAAGCTCTAGCCATGTATCCCCAGATCTACTTCATCTGGGTGACACGGACCCAGCGGCAGTTTGAGTGGCTGGCTGACATCATCCGGGAGGTGGAGGAGAATGACTGCCAGGACCTGGTGTCCGTGCACATCTACATCACCCAGCTGGCTGAGAAGTTTGACCTCAGGACCACCATGCTGGTATGTCAGGGCCGGCCAGGCAGGGCAGCTAGGTGGGTATGTGGGTTGGCAGGGTGAGGCACATGGCCAAAGCAGGTGGGTGGACAGCTCAGGCTCAGATGGCAGGAAGCACAGAGATGCTGGTCCTGATCCTCAGACTCCAGATCCCTCCCCAACCCACTCCCTGTCTCCTGGGCTGCAGGCTGACTTGAGCTAGGCAGTGACCCTGATTTTCCTTGGCCTGATCTGCCCCTGTGCCCCCAGTACATCTGTGAGCGGCACTTCCAGAAGGTGCTGAACCGGAGTCTGTTCACGGGCCTGCGCTCCATCACCCACTTTGGCCGCCCCCCCTTCGAGCCCTTCTTCAAGTCCCTGCAGGAGGTCCACCCACAGGTCAGTCCCACCCCATATCAAGGTTCTCCTGGCCTTTATCATCTGAGGTCTGAGCAAACCTTCCAAACCAGCTCCATGAGGGAAGGAATTGACTTCTGGTGAGAAGTGATCACCTGGGAGATAAGTGGGGGTAATTGAACAGAAAAAAAGTAGGGGTTACTTGGGGGGCTAAGGGAGGAGGCAGGTGACAGGGACTTACCACTTCTGAAGCCATGATGCCTATCCACAAGGAACAGCTCAGTGACTGAGCTGGTTCTTACCATAAACTCAGAGCTACTCTTACCACTAATACTGAGCCAACCCTCACCCTGGACACTGAGCTAACCTTTACCATGAACATTGGGTTAGTGCTCAGTGAGACACTAAGCTCTCCTTTAATTTGAACATTGATTAACCCAGCCCCTTATCTTGCACCTGAAGCTGACAAATGCCTTGGAGGGGGTAGAGGTTGGACCCACAGGAAGCAAGTCTACCAAAACTGAGCTAGACTTAAAAACACTGAGCCAGCCCTCACCACACATGGTACAAAGCAAACCTTTATGAGAAACATGGAAGGAGCCATCACCAAGGACTCTTGCTGGTCTTCAACATGAACACTGAGCCAGCCCTCCCTCTGGACACTGAGTTAGCCTTCATGTTTTCCTCCCCCAACAGGTCCGGAAGATTGGGGTGTTTAGCTGTGGCCCCCCTGGCATGACCAAGAATGTGGAAAAGGCCTGTCAGCTCATCAACAGGCAGGACCGGACTCATTTCTCCCATCATTATGAGAACTTTTAGGTCTCCTGCCCAGGAGCTCTGCCCACTGCACAGCTGAGCAGAGATTTGGGCCCGCACCTCACTCTATACTTCCTGTTTCTGGCTTGCCCAGCCTTCTCCCCCCATTCCTGCCTCCCACCTCAGTCCAGGTGGTCATGGTCAATCACACCATATGGATTCAGACCATATGAGTCCAGAATGTCTCAGCCTGGAGAAGTAGGAGGCACTGTCTGGGAAACGGAGGTTGGGAGGTAGGAGAGCTATTATTGCTTTGGGGCAAAGTGACCCCTCTTCTTCCAAACTAAGAAAAAACACCAAAAGACTGGAGCTGACAAGCAGTGTATATGCGTATAAGGGGGCTGTGAGCCTAAGGATGAAGTAAGAGCACAGATGCTGGCATCTTGGAACTCCTTCCCCAAAACCTCCTCCTCCTCTGGGGCTTCCCACTGTCATAAGGGCTGGCAAATGCCTTGGAGGGCATAGAGTCTGGAGCTGCAAAGAGAAATTTACAGGAACCCCTTTAGCATCCTAGTCTAACAGCACAATTGAGCTGCTCTCCCCAGTTTTTAAACATGTATTGTAGTCAGAACCCAGTCCACTATCTTTGTAGTGCTCCTCAGTCCTTCTGTCTTCTTCCTACTGAAGTAGTCTCCTTTACAAATAAACAACATTTCTGTCCTCTGGGTTTCAGTATTCTGCCCCAGATTGGGGTAGGCACTGGCAGAAGCAGCTACTCAACCAGCCAGGTAACCTAGGCTGGTGCAGACAGTCCTCTGAACTTGCCAGTATCTGCTGAATAAAGGAACCGGCCCAAGGCCAAGTGCTCTAGATGGAGATTCCTTTCCCAGCTCAGGGGCACCCTTCCTGACAAAGGGCCTCTTAGGGTGGCTAGTGTGAGATTTCTGAAGCCTGATCAGGAAGGGCAGAGAGAGAAGGGGTAGGAGTTCTGGAGAAGGTGTGTGGGGCACGAAGTAGGGATATGTGTGGCAGGACAGAGCAGGAACCTACAGGGAGCCAGAGTTTGCCTGGCTTGCTCCAGGACCTCTGCTACTCCCAGCCCTTCTCTGAACAACAGGAGTTGAGCACCTGTGCCTACGTGGGTCTTCCAGGTAAAGAGATGAAAGCAAGATGGATGCTGAGTACATCACCCGAAGTCTCTGAGCCTGTTTTCTCATCTGCAAAGTGACTGAATACCCTCCAAGTGTAAAGATAGGGCAGCCCTCTATGATGGAATTTCTAAAGCAGTGCCCAACTTCAAGTAAGCCTTTCAATTGTCTCCCCAGAATTCTTAACATTTGTCAGGTCACATACCCTCGATTTCGATAAAATGGCCATGGGATTAGGAAAGCCGAAATCCCATGACTCTTACTTCATTTGGAAGGTTTAGGTTCTGAAAGGAGAGGCTCTCATAGTGCGCTCCCACAGCAGCGGATGTTTGTTAAGCCCCATTGGGCAGCTTCTGTTCATCTCGACCTTGGAAGCAGGAGGGCGGGCCTGGGGTGGGCTGACCTCAGCTTCGACCCGCGGCCCAGTGGGTATTCTCGGGGGTCTGGGCCTACGGGCCTTGGCCATTCTAGCTACGGGCAGGGGCTGGGGCGTCGCCAGGGCGTGGGCGGGTGTGGCCTGGCGCCCACGGCACGCGGCACAGCCAGCAGGGGGCGCGCGCGGACGGCCCTGCCGGGCTCCTCCGCGAGCCCGAAACCCCAGTCCGAAGACAGATCCGGTCCCAGGCCTGCAGGCTGCAAGTCTCCCAGGGGCCGGACTTACAGGGAATGGGGGAGGCGCGGCAGGCCCCGCTTCCTCTGGAAAGAAAACGCAGCCGGCCGCGCCAGCTTTCCCGCCTCCGCGGGTGCGCGGCTTCCGCGTGGCAGAGCCGCCAGCTCCCCCCGCCTGGCGCGCTGCCTCTTTGTCTCTCCGCGGCTCCCCTCCTCCCAGACGAATGGCTGTTGGCAGGAAATTGGAAGCGATCTTGGGGAGCCGCGATCGTCGGCGCGGCGGGGAGGGGCGCCGCGCAGCCTGCCGGCTCCGGGTGCCCCCAGCCCGGGCGGGGGATGTTTTGACATCTAGTCAAAGAAGGAACTTGATGCTTCTAAAGTGCTTTTCACAGCCGGCCTGTGTCTGCTCCGGAGCTGATTTATAAACAGAATTGCGCTCGCTTCGCCTCTTCCCTCCCCCTGCAGTCCGGGGAGCGGCGCTGGAGGCGCGGACGCGGCTGTGCCTGGCAGGACTGGGTTTATTTATTGCATCTGGCCGAGAGCCGGGGCGGCTCGGGGACTGCGCAAGTTCCCTCCATCCCGAGCCCTCCCCCTCTTTTCCCTACCTTCAATGCTATCGCCACCCTAGGGGTCTTCCTTCCCCAAGCCCCTCACCAGACTCTGGACGGAGCCCGCCGGTGGTGTGGGGGTGGAGGCGGAGAGATGGCCAGGGCGCCCCGCAGGACCGCGTCCTGCCCCACCCCGCATTGACCCAGGGGGAAGGAGGTGGTGGGGAAGGGGTGGGGGGGGGGGTCGCCATCTGTGCCCTAAGGGCGAAAATGGCGGGGAGCTGCAGATCTTAGACTCCTCAGGACACCAGCGGATCTGAAGTCCCCTTCCTCCAGGGGCTATCCTTTCTCCCCAGGGATTCCTCTGTCCTCAGCTCCGACAACCTTTTTACTCCAAGGCCCCAGTAGGGCTTCCCCTTTAGAATAAATTAAGGAATCTCCAGCTTCCACTCGATCTCAGGGAGAAGGGAAGAAAGGTTTGACAGAACTTGTCCCTGGGAAGGACCACAGCCCTCAGCCAGGGGATGGGCACAGGGCTGGGTTCAGATTTGTCACAGTGCCCGCCCTCACATCTACAGAGTCCGAATGGCCACAGGGTAGAGCAGGGACATGTGCTCGGCCCCCTTAATGGGCAGCTTGCGGCTGGCGTAGTGGTGCACGATTTCAGGGACGCTGCTGAAGGGCGGGCTGTTCTGGCCCAGCACGTACTTGTGTTCCTTGGTCCGGGACAGCTTCATGTGCATGAAGCCCTGACTGCTCCTGGGAAGAGGAGAGGAGACCCTGGTGAGTAGGGGTCCTCTCCAGTCCCCATCCCCTCTTCTCCCCTCGTCCTGCAGCAAATGTGGCTGTTCCAAACCAGCTGTGTGCAGAGGTGACTAGGGAAGGTGGAGGTCAGTCCAGAAAAACAGGGAGGAGGCAGAGGGGATTTTGTGAGCAGGTAACATGAGGCACTGGCTTTGTGTTGAGGGCATCGGGTGTGCCAAGAATGTGTGTGTAAGTGAGTGTACAGGGCATGTGCAAGTGGAAACTGGAGCGACTGCTCTCCCCACCAAAAACCCTGGGACCCAGGCACGGGTGTCCTGCTGCCTATTTAGCCAGGACTGGTTTACCTTCCCCATCCCTGAGCTGTGGAGGAGGATACCTGTGGGGGGCTCCTAGTGACTCACGTGGAGACACAAACATCCTTGGCAGGACAGCGTGTGGACAGATGTGACAACCAAAAGTGAATCTTGGTTGAGGCTCTCGCTCTCTCTCTCTCTCTCTCTCGAAGAAACCAGGGGATGGAGTGAGCTGCTCTGGAAGTCCCTCCCAAATCCAGGAATGCTCAACTGCCTTGTCCTGGGGATAGCCCTTTACCCTCCTGATAACTGGCCTTGAGCCAAGCCCCCAAGCTCCTCTATCCCTTCAGCCTGGGATGACATCATCAGTAAGGCTGCAGCTCCATTCCCTCCCTCAGAGAGGAACCGCTCCACTGCCTCTCTCATCTCCCTGACATAATCCAGGAAATCAACATTAGTGCCTGGCCCTGCCCACAAGACAAGGGCCCTGCTGCTCAGAGCTCTGGCCAGCTCCCAGCGGTCCGGACACCCTCAGCCTTAGAGAGAGAGCATGGGGGTGGGGCCCCAGTAAGAACATTTGCCTAAGCCACCACAGGCTTGGTCCACAGGCAAGGGGTAAGCAATGCTTAGGGGAGCCCTGAAGCCTGAATACTTGTCTCTCCTGGCCAGAGCCTACTTGGGGACAAGTACAAGGCTCAGAAGCTAGTATGGGAGGTAGGGTTGGTGGGACTGGTGAGGGTGGACCCTCATATTGAAGTAAGGCTGGCAAACCTCCTTTCCTTCCCCTGCCTGGGTACAAAGAGGGCTCTGACTGGACCCATTTCACTGGGCCCACAAGTGAATGAGTGGGGGAGAGGAAAGTGGGTGACTGAAGGGAGGAAAGGATGGGGGGGGGGCGGATAAAACAGGCCTTTATCACCCACCCTCCCAATCTACCCCCTCCCCCGCCACACCCCAGGATACAGTGCTCTAAAGCCTGCCAGGGGCCCTAGGCTGGGCGTATATGGGGGCAGGAGCATCCTTCTTCTGTAAGCCTGAGATAGTGACTGAAGCTGACAGTGATTACACGGGCCCTGTGTAAAGGAGCTAAGGGCCTGAGGAAAACGTACAGCCCCTGGGGGCGGTAGAGAAGGGAGGCAGTGAGTAGTCTTCCCATCTGCCCTATGCATGGCCCAGGCCCAAGGCTGTGGGCAGCAGCTTGGGCCCTGCCTTCCCTCACCCTCTCACAGTTTGAGGCCAGCCCCCTACCCACAGTCCACTTGGGATAATCACCTCTCCCCAAAACTGCATTATATCTTCTCCTTGAGGGACAGATCTGGCCCAAAAGGGCTACTAAGTGGCAACAAACATTCATCTGAATAACAGACCTCCTGGGGCAAAGTCCCAAGGGTCTGTTACGACATAGTGGAGCCCTTGCCCAACCCTCTGGAGCCTGGGTGGGACTAGCTGGGCCGCAGGGCCAGGGCTGACATGGCTTTTGGAGGAAGCTGTTTAATTACCAGTGAAAGCCCTTCCATTACAGAGAGTAGAGAAACCATAATTGTATTTCAGAGAAGCCATTTATATGTAAACGAGGCTCTGGCAGCCAGCAGTCGGTGGGGCCAGATCAGCCTGAGCTGAAGTGGCATCCAGGCCTGCCTCCCCCTTTTGCTCCCCAGGCTGAGGCAGAGCCCAGCTCTGCTCTAGGAGCCAGACCTTTGAGGTCTCTCCCCCAGACCTGGACTATACCACACTGAATGAGGGGGTGGAGCTATGCAATGAAATAGTGTGGTTCTTGTAGCGGACTCAGCTGGGTTCAAATCCTGTTTTTGGCACTTGATTACCTAGCAGCCTTGAGCAAGTCACACGCCTCTTTGTATTTATTTCTGTCTACAAAAAAGAGATTGATCTTGCAGGTTGGTAGTTGGTTTGGAGAGGGTGTATATGCTGCTAGGCACAGAGTAGATGCTCTATGAAACTTAACTATTAAAGCAATACACATTCCTAGTATTATATAAATCAAATTTTTGACAGATGAACATTATCTAAATGCTCCTTTGACTTTATGATAATTTGCAGATTCCCAGAGTATGAGAGTTTCAAGAAACCTAAATCCATCAATGCATTTTGCAAAGAGAGAAACCAAGGCCCAGAGAGGCTCCATGATTTGCCTAGGGTCACATAGCTAGTTTTATTAAGCCCAAGAATAAAATTCAGGTTATTTGACTATATTCTGGCATTTTCCCCATAATCTTTTAGTTGAAGTTGAATAATTATCCTCAAATGTAACTGTGTAGTGGTCCCAAATCTCTGTATATATTTGCTTGAAGAGGGAGTATACATGTACTCTAATGCCCCCAGGAAATGTGGTAGGATGTGGTACAGATGTCCCAGTAGTGATGGCAGGATGTGAATGGACACAGGATTCTGAAAGGCTGCCATGCGGAGTGCAGGCTCTACCAGGCACTACTCCTGGGTGCCAAAGGGAGGACTGGTCACTCTGCCAGGAAGGCCTGGGAGGCCAATGCTGGCCTGTGTATATCCTCTCCCTAGAAGGAAGGCTGATGGGAGGGGAGGGCCCTGCCTCCTCCTCCTCTTCCAGGATCCTTTAAAACTCAGTTATCAGCCACTGGCACCCAGACCTCCTGCCCACTTCTTCAGAGTGAACAATAGCTTTGTGTCCACTGCTCTACCCTCCTCCCAGGACCCAGCCTCCACCTCACCCTATAGACTCCCTCAGACACACTTCCCCTCTCCCTGCTTGTCCTTCAAGAACATCTTGGGCTTCCATTAAAAAAGATGATGGTGATAATTTATTTAGCACTTGGCACCATGTTAAGTGTCTTCCATATATTATTTCATTTGATCCTTCTCCATAAGGTAGATGTTATTATTTCCCCATTTTATAATTAAGGAAACTGAGGCTCAGAGAGGTTAAGAGGATTCCAGGCTACACGGCTAGTAAGTGGCTGAACCTTTGTGAGCTGGACACTAGCTTGGCTGTTTCCTCTAATGGACTCTGAGCTACTTGAGATTTGGGGCTGAGCCTCAGACTGCTCCAGATCCCCAGGGCTTGGCCCAGAGTCAGCAAATGTTCATGGGGATGGAATTCTCCCCAGGATAGTTGGGCATGGGGGAATGTTGGGAGTCTTCTATCCTGCGGGTTGTCTTCCCATGGAGTCCCCTGGTGCCATCCTGACAGGCTAATCCTGCCTAAAGCTGCTAGTTGGCCCACCCCTACTCACTTGAGGGACAGGGAGAAATCATTCTTGCTGGTCTCACTGTTGCGCACCAGGTAGCTGGCCTCTTTGCACAGGCGGAGCAGGTTCTCGGCATCTGTTCGACTGATGGCCCCGTGGTACCAGCTGAGGATGAGAGAGAGGAAGGGGGGCATCTCTGCTGGGTCCCTCGCCGTCCAGGCCCACCCATTCTGGGTGTCCCCTGCAGGCAAGCTGGTGGCAGGAGGGGAAGGGAGGGGGAGAGAGTCCCCAGCTGGACACAGACACTCACACCTGGTTTTCCAGAGGCAGTGCTGGGTCTGTCCACTCCCCCAGGGGGCTGCTGGGTTCCACGTTTAGGGGCTTGGCTGACTTGGGGTTCCCTGCAGAGAGTCGGGGAGGTAGCCGCCCCTTCTCCTCCCGGCCGGGTGACAGGCAGCTCTTCTCAGATCCTTCAAATTGGGCTGTGGGGAATATACCAATCATAGTCTCTGAGAACCCTAGACATAGGGCCTTATAGAGTAACCAGTGCACAACCCCCATTTTCTGCCCAAAGGGGTCAAAGGAATGTTCTGAAAGGGCAAGATCTGCTCCTGGGCCTGACTGGCTCTAGGGATAGAATCCTGGATCCACTCCCCAGTTGGGATGGGGCTCAGCCCTCCTATGCCACATGGGGCCTGCCAGTCCCCATGCTGTGGCAGGAGAGGGGAGAGGAGCAACATGAGAAACCACTTAAACTTCTCCCTCTGGAGCAGCTGCCTGCCTTCCCCTATTCTATTCCCCCTCCGGTGGCTTCAGTGCTGATAATATTGTTTCGTTCTCCTCCTCAGAGTTCATTACCGTTCTCCAAATCACCCTGCCAAGCCATTCTGTAGAAATGACTTATCGATTTGAGAACAATTATCTGATTCCCCTTGGTGCCATCCTGACAGGCTAATCCTGCCCAAAGCCGCCAGCCAGCCCGCCCCTCCCCCGCCCTGAAGGCTGCTGCCCACAGGCTCCCTGCCCCCACCCAGAGAAACCCAGCTGAGGCGGCTCTGTCCTCCCAGACCAGGGCAGGCCTGACCACTGAGCCAGCACAAGGGAGGACTGAAGTCAGTGGGCCACAAAAGGCACAGGCACACACGCACAGGCGACAGAGACCCTCCTTCATTCTGTATTTACAAAATACTCCTCACACTCAGGCACAAATACAAACGGGTGCTCACACACACCCTTGGCTGCCCATTCGGTACAAAACTAAACACAGATGAAGTGTTCAGTGCTTCCTTTCTACCTATTTGGACTTTTTCTCTCCTTGTAGCACTTTTAAGCCCTTACAGTCTGTCACCAGATGCAAGGATCAGACCATTCCCTTACTCTAAGGAGTCAGACACTTCCTGTGCTAGCATCACCCCCACCTCAAGAATTACTTGCATTGCTCATGGATCAGGGAAGGAGTCAGGCAAAATCCTATACAGAAAAGTGAATTTAAAATGGTGGATTTCTGTGGCATGGTGAGGAAGATACTCGGAAATATCTCCTTTAGGAGACACCTTCCCCACACCTTTGGGAGGAATGAGGAATGTGTACTTTGTCCCTTCTTTAGTCCTCCAGGACATGGGGGATTCTTCCTGGGTTCTTCAGACCCTGCCCCACTTCAGCTCCTGCAACCCACGCCACAGGGCCTGAAGGGTGAGAGGACATGTCACCCTGGCCAGAAGCCCCCACAGGACCCACCGCTGCCGTCCTCCAGGCTGGGCTCAGGGAGGGGTGAGGCTGGACCGGAGATGTCCCTGTCCCCATCAGGCAGGGAGGGGCTGCTGTCCAGCTGTCCCACCGGTGGAGGCCAAGGTAGGTCTTTGATGACCTTAATGTCAACTGGAGCCAGTAGCAGCAGGGAGAAAAGACACAGACAGGGACAGAGACAGAGAGAGAGACAGAAAGAGGCAGAGGTTCAGACACCAAAACCCAGAGCCAGGACACAGGATAGCCTAGAAAGGAGGGTTGGAGCAGAGGCAGGGGTGCTTCTGAGGGGGGAACAGGACTCTCAGAGGGTTGAGTGGAGCCACAGCACCCACACTCGGCTAGCTTAGTCAAAGGGTGGGAGGCACAGGTAGCAAACAGCAGGAAGCAGAGTCTTGCCCTGCCAGCCGTGTGGGTCCCCTTCATTTGAACTCTCACAGGCCTCCAGGGCCCAAAGGGACCAGGAAAGGAGGAAAAGAGGAACAAGGAGCTGCCCACACCTCCCAGCACCACACCCAGGTTCCCACAGCCTCCTGACACCCTCAGACCTGCCTCCCTTCCTCCTTTTCCCCACAGCCTGGGAACTCATGAGCAGCAGGACCAAGACAGCCCAGCTCCAGGCTGTCAGGAATACTCAGATGTGGGGGCAGATATTTATTGAAAGTTACCCCCCACACCCTCAATCCTGAGCCTTGACAATTAGAAGGGTGATGCCACTGGCGGCTGCAGGACTGCTAACGAGGTTTCCTAATGACGAGCATAGATTTTCCCATTAAGCAATCCAAACAGTATTGATTCTCCAAGGAGACTTCTGGAGATAAACGGGCCATCCTCAATGGTGCACGCTTTACAGGAAACAAATTAGAAACCTGTGGTTTCCCAGTCTGGCTGCCAGGGTGGGGAGGACCCAGAGGATAGCTGAGTCCAGCTCCAGGATGAGCCCCTTGCCCAAGGAAGGGTAAGGGGGACATGAAAGTGGGAATGAAGTCTCATGGCATTTAAATCCTTTACATTCTCCCTGAATCAAGGATCCTGGGGCTAAAGCTCTCTCCAGGCTCCCCAGGCTGTAGCGCCACCCACTCAGACCACCAACACACCTACCCCCCGTGTTGGACTCCAGGCCTGGGATAGGCACTAGGGTGCTTGGTACAGGAGACACCTAATCTTCATTCGGCAAAGGGGATCTCTCATAGCCTCCCTCGCCCTATGGGTTCCTGCTTCTCAGATGTCCCCCTGGAGCCTATACACCCCTGGTCTGGCACAGCTTGCTACTGGGAGACTCAGCTCTCTAATTCAGGGCTGGTATCTCTAAAGATTACACACACAGCTGTTCTCATTGTCTAGAGTGTTAAACGCCTTCTTTTGTTAAGTGTAAGTATTTAATATATGCCACAAGTTTTATCATTTTGTTTGGAATTTCTTTATTTTAAAACATACCCATGGGGCACCTGGGTGGCTCTGTTGGTTGAGCGTCCAACTCTTGATTTTGGCTCGGGTCATGATTGCACGGTTTGTGAAATCGAGCCCTGCGTTGGGTTCTGTGCTGACAGTGTGGAGCCTGCTTGGGATTCTCTCTCTCTCTCTCTCTCTCTCTCTCTCTCTCTCTCTCTCTCCTTTCTCTGCACTCCCCTGCTCGTGCATTTTTGTCTCTCAAAATAAATCAACTTAGAAAAATAACAAAAAAATAAATAAAACGTACCCAGTCTCTCAAAAAACAGAAGTGGCCTAAGCCTCCTGGCCTCCAAGAGATGGTGATGTAGGGAGACACCTTCATCTTTCCCCCATGCCCATTCCCTGACCCTGCACACGGTGCTGCAACCACACTGCCCAATTCACCAATCTCTGTGGTGCAGACTCAACTACACTTCCCCTGAGCCTAGCTCCTGGGCCTCCTCCAGCCCCTGGGGTCCACTCCTCCCACTCCCCTGAACCTGGAGAGTTGTTTAGAGGCCCCAGCAGACCCACTCTCTCCACCCAGGGCTTACCTGCAAAGGCTTTGGAAATCCGCTCCTTCTTCCATTCCCAGGGCTGGTCATACTCCTCAGGGGGCCTCTCATCATCCTCTGGCAGACGGGACTCCCGGGGCCAGGAGGTCCCCTCACCCTCTGGGGTGGTCCCCTCCTCCTCTGGCTCATAGGGCGTGTCATACAGAGGCAGGGGCTGAGCTGCTGTCTCCTTGGAGCTCCGGATCTCTGCCAGGGCAAGGCAGGAGGGGAGGTGTGAGAACAGCCCCCACTGCCTGGCTCAGCTCCTTTGGCAGTGCCCCTCAGCATCACACCATGCCTCCTGCAGAGGAGATGCCATTGGCTCTAGGGGCCCAGTGGCCACACATCCAGGGTCCCTTGCCCTCAAAACACCTCTGGGGTTCCAAAAGCATGGGATCCAATGGAGGCAGGGGCAGAGAAGCACCAGTGTGAAGGACAGGAAAAAAGATATTTTGATGGCCAGCAAGGGCTTGGGAAATGAGGCTGACACAGTTAGGAAACTGAAGCAGGGTCCTCTCCTAATCCACCTCCTCTTGGCTACCCAGCTCCAATTCTTTCTTTGTGTCCCAAGTACTGTCACTGGACAATCAGAAAATCCTTCTTTGTTGCTCAGACACTGCTGATCACTTCCTCCTTGAAACTGTCTCTTTTGATAAGTCATTTTCATGGTTCTCCTCTCTGATCACCTGTTAGGTCTCTTTCCCTGGACCCTCTCTTGGTCTCTGTTCCCCAGAACCAGGTCTTCATCTCTTCCCGCCCTCACTCCTTGCCCTGTCTGTTTCATGGCAACCTACACACTTCCAGTTGCCATCAAGATTTTTCATTTCAGCATTTCAAACTCTCCTCTTTCCCCAGAAGTTCTTCTAGTCTGGTCTGTTCTGTGATTTTCTTTTTGGGATCACTGACCCCAGTGAAAACTGAATAAAAGCCATGGAGCTACTCCCCCAGAAAAATGTGCTCATTTTCACATCCAATACCAGGGCATTTGTGGGCCTCCTAGGGGTACTCACCTCTCTGACCTAAATAGGGTAGCCACCCTCCCACTCCCACTTTCCTCATTTCTGTCCACTACACTGCTCTCCACGGTCCTGGTCTTCCTTCATCTCTCTAAATCCCATGTGTTCACCACCAGTACCTGATGACCCTCGCCCCTGACTAGGGCGAACCTCTACTCTACAGGCTCACGTTTCCATGAGCTCCATGGAATAACACTGCTGACAGCTCCACCCCTCCCCCCTCTCCCAAGGAGGGGAGCAGCTTATCTGATCACCAGTGGATGCTCGCTCTCTTTCTCAGCTCTGCCTTCTGGTTCTTTCTCCTCCTGCCCCCGTGAAGGGGCCTATAGCTGTCCTGCATGGCACAAGCCTGAGCAAGCCCAAGCCCCATTTTAATTCTGTGAGGTATTAAGAAGCTCATTGTGGAGACAGAATTGAGTTGTGTTCTCCAGTCTACTTTATCAGGAATAAAGCTGACATTCTCATCTTCATCTGTTTCCTTAATCTTATTTCTCAATTATTTCCAAGCTCAGGAGAGGAGGAAAGTGGTGTTGTTGGTCCCTTAAAGCCTCAACAATTTCTACAACTACTAACTCATCTTTCTGATGCCCAGTTCTTCTAGTCTGTTCTGTACACCGAAGCCTCAGTAATCCCCTTACACGCCATATTTGTCCTATTTCTTTCTTGCTTAAGAATCCACAAGGGTTCCCCTCCTCTTCTGGAGCAAGTCCAAATGCCTCATTCCAGCCTTTGAAGCCCTTCACTGCCCCTCTTGGCCACTCTCATCTTGGCTCTCTGGTATGCCCAACACTAAAACTATCTGCTCTTGAACAAACCTTCCTTTCATCCTGCCTTGGGACCTTGGCTTGGCCTGACTCACCCCTGTTCTCCTCTCTGATCACCCCCATTCATTTCTTTCCCTGGATCGTCTCCTGACTTCTGCTCTGTTCCCCAGGGCCAGGTTTTATTCATTGCTCCCTGTGCCCATTTCTCGACATGCTTGCCCAGTCTCACGTGCATTGCATTTGCTTCTCTAGCCATGTGTTTCCAACTGCCATAAAGATGTTTCACGTCAACATCACATCATCTCAAACTCACTACCTTCCTTAAACCTAATGATTTTATTTTTGGGTTCCATGACCCCCAGCCCACACCATTATCTTTCCCTTCCTAACTATCCTAGTTCTATCTGTCTGACCTTTGGTGTGTAGCCTTCCCTACCGCTTCATGTATCAGGCATCACAAGTCACTGCTCCTTCTCCAAAGTGACTCTCTTGAAGGCAGTGGCCAAGGACCCAAGGGGGTCCATAGTGGACCCATGGTCCCCGAGGACCCAGTAAAGGGACCATAGGATCAGTCCTTAAACTTGTAGGTCCCAGGGCCTGTTGTACAAATACCCAGGCTTCAGGGAGCAATCCCCCACTCCTGACTCCATCACGCACCAGCCATCATCTTTTGGGCCTCATAGGGCTCCATGTAGCCATCATTTTCAGGGACCTTCTCTGGAGCTCCTGAAGCTCCTGCTGGGCCTTCAGCAGTCTCCTGAACGTCAAATGGGTCCGCATAGTCTTCTAGGATTGCCAACTGTGGGAAGACAGTGAGAAGAGCAGACTTCAGACATCTGAGAGACATCTCTGCTTCTCCCCAGATGCTATGTCCGTGGGAATGACTCCTGGGCAGAATGTCTTAGACACAGAGCCTGAGGCATCCAAGGGAAGGCTCTGAGCTTAGATGGGGACAAGCTTTGGATATTCCTTTGCAGGGCTCCCCTACTAGGCTGCCAACAGAGTGGGAGGTCTTTCTTTTCTGTTAATTTTGTGCTCCTGGGCCACTCCTTAGGTTAAATTGCCAGGATGAATCTCTGGGCCTTAAGGCCTGCCTCAGTCAGGGTCCAGGAAGGGCAACAGAGGTGTTCAACACCAGGTGGTTCAACAGAAGGAATTAAATCAGACAGCTGGTTACAAAGGTGGTGGGGGAATTCAAAGAACAAGCAGGGAGCAGCAGGTGACTCAGAGGACCACGGACTCATGGCTCATGCCTAGAAGTTCATTCCCAGATTCTGAACAAAGAAAAATTTGCTGACCATCGAGAAAAGAAAGGCTAAGTACTCACTTTATGGCACATTTCTGTTGGTTTATCCTCACAACATCCATCACAATGCCATGTGGGTATTATCATTCTCATTTTAAGGAAATGGAGGCTCAGGGCAGGTAGGGAACAACATGCCCAAGACCATTTCTCTTAAGTGGAGGAACCAGGATTGTGCAAAATTATGCTGCCAACCTGCCACCAGTGGGCAAGTTGGCCATCCTGGGAGAGAGGCCACTTTATAGGACAGCCCTGAGGAAAGCCAGGATTTGGGCTTTTCTGAAATCTCCTGGCTCCTGGAGGACAGGAACAGGAAAGGTGTTGCCTTGGCCCACCACATCCCACACTGCTCCTGTCTCCCCTACAAGTGGCTCATGACTACCCCTCTGTACCTGCTCCTAGTCAAGGCAGAGTGAACTGTAAGCCACACACCCTTAGTAAGAGCTCAAGGTGCTCAGGGCGGGGTGCAGCTGAGGACAATAGAGCCTTTCTCCAAGCTGGGCACAGGCTTCTGGAAGGGGGGAGGCTGAGGCGGGGACAGAGCCCAGCCCACCCAGGGCTGCCAGCACCTCAGGGGAAGAACTGCACACTGAGTTGACAGGCATTGACAAGAGGTGGCTCTGGGGCCTGCGGCACAAGGAGGGGCCAATCCTGCCTCTCCCCCATTCTTAGTGTAGGCTTTGGGTCTGGGCCAGACCAGGACTCTGGGAGCCAGTTGAGCAGGGATGCTGTGGGGTGACCCCCTGCCCTGGGTCAGTGGATCTAGGATCCTAGCAAGGCAGAGATGGAGAAAGGAAACTGCCTACTGCAGAGACCACTCCTGCATGTTTCTTGAGCCCTGTATGAGCCCTGTAGGGGTCTCTGAAGCACATCCCGAACAACTCCTACCATCTTTTCCTTCGGTTCCTCAGCTCCCACCTTGTTCTATCTTGTTCCACCCAAGCCCCCTAGCAACTTCACCTCCCTCAAATCTCTACCTGCGTCTGAGAAGACCACCATCTCAGGTCATCCCATCCCCACCACCATATCATCCACCTGCTTAGAGTTCTTTCCTGTTTCTGTCTCTCCAGCTGTAGCATCTGGCACACAGTAGGTACTAGAAGAATGTTTCTACTAGATCACTGCCTATCTCCCCATGGAGCCCTCTACCCCTAGTCCTCTTTCTTCCGTGAAGTAGAGACAAGAAATCCACTCCCACCCCAAGCTGCTTCCTCCTAGGCCAACTAGCACTCACAGCCCCACCCGCCTGACCAAAGGGGACTCTGGAGTTGGCAGTTGGCACCCAGCCTCATGCTTCTATGTGGCAGCTACTTAGTAACTGAATCAATGAACGTGTTATCCTTAAACCGTGTAATGCCCACAAGAAAAAGCCCAAAGTAGTGGCACCTGGGTGGCTCAGTCAGTTGAGCAGCCATCTTCGGCTCAGGTCATGATCTTGTAGTTCGTGGGTTCAAGCCCTGCATTGGGCTCTGTGCTGACAGCTCAGAGCCTAGAGCCTGCTTTGGATTCTGGGTCTCCCTCTTTCTCTGCCCCTCCCCTGCCCTATGCTCTCTCTTTCTCTCTCTCAAAATTAAATAATTATTAACGAGAAAAAAAAAAAAAGCCCAAAGTTAAAGGGATTTAAAGATTCTATTTTCCTCTTACCTTTCTCCCTACCCACCATGGATTACTTTGTTACCTGAAAGCTCTATGCTTTCTTACTTTCCCTCTGCCTGGATTAGATTATTTTCTTTCTTCAGAAAGCCTTTCCATTCTCCCTGCAGGTATGCTTAGGTGCCTCTGTGCTGGGCTATTATTGTGTCGTAAACACTTATTTTATCTCCTTCCTACAGACTGTGAGCTTCCTGAGGGTAGGAAACACGTTTACTCTAAATTCCCTGCGCCTGAAAGTATTTAGTAGATACTTGTTAAATTAGTTCACATAAAACAGGAAGAATGGACAAAGGAACCACTTTTCCTTGTTTATTAGGAAAAGAAAGGAATCACGAATCTGGTTGGGGAGGGGGGCATTGAATCCTGGGAAACTGCTCAGTGAGAAGTACCTGGCCAAGCCCAACAACCCCAACTTTACAGAGCACCCTAGCCCTTCCCTCCCAAGCCAGTGCCCTTCCCACTGGAATCCTGGCTGGTGCTCGAGCTGTGACCCCTCCCAGCCAGTGTGGGCCTCCCCAGTGCCAGCCCACGGTGCCTGTGGGCACCCAGGTGGCAGCTCTGTAGGCAGCTCAATGGCTCCTCTGTTCCATCCCTGACTCCACACCCTGCTCCAGGAAAACCTAGCCCCCCACCCTGGGCGGGTCACCCAGAGAAGCCACCCACAGGGCTGGGAGTCAGGAGCAGAGGCAGAAACTCCTGCTGGAAAGGTTGGCAAGATGGACACCCATCCTGGGCACAGAGGATCCCTGTCAGAGGCCAGGCCTGCCTTCCCAGTGGCTTCTAGATCATGTGCAGAGGCAAAACTGCTCAGCGGGGAAAAGCTGCCTCTGCAGGCTTCTGACACCTTTGCTCCACCATGATTTATTTTGTTTATAGGACCTTTACCTGACTCTGCTGTACTTACTATTGTATACCACATCCATCACAGGGCCTGGCACACGGTAGGTGCTCAATGCACATTTACTGGATGCTCGAAAGGCCTCCCTCTCCTCAGACTCTATCTTCTGGGGTGACACAGACTCTCAGATCCCCAATTGCCCCAACTCTGACCATTCTGACCAACCAGTAGCAGCTGTAGGAGCAGGCTGTCAGGAGAATCGACATTTGAAAGGGAATCCAAGCCTCTGATTCAAGGGCAGAGGTGAAAGAACTGGCAGGGAAGGTATCCAAAAACAGGGCTAATATTTCGGCAAACAGTGTGGTAGACAGAATGCTACTGAAATGCTGAAATACTTCCAAACTAGTAGGCAAGTAGCTGCTGCCCAAAGGGCCCCCTTTGCCTCCTGCCAACCAGATCCCCTCCCTCCTGCCATCCAGCAGGGTGCCTCCAGACCCAGCTCTTGTGCCTGTTCCAATTGGGCAGTGCCCCTCCCACAGCAGCTGTCATGCTTTCACTCTCCTTCCTGCCTAAGCCTCTCCTGAGGTGGCTGTTAGGCCCACCATCTGGCTTGACCTTCCGCTCTGCAGCTGGAGCTGGCTATGAGTTCCTGACCATGTCCATGGAGCTTGCGTGTCCAGGTGGAGCAAGGTGGGGGGGCATGTGTCACAGGATTTGGGCTCTGCAAGGTCCCCAAAGTCTACCACTGCCCCTTTTCCTCCATTTCTTGTTGACACTTAATGTCTGGGAGCCCCTGGTTTTTTACCTGTAGAATGGGGATGGTATTAGTTCCTATGTCAGAGGATTGGGAAGAGGAAAATGAATATAGAAATCCCTAGTTCAGAAGCTGGAATGGAGTCAGTGTTCAGCAAATGTTAGCCCTGATGATGATCTCTTATATTCAGACACTACAGCCCACAGCTTAGGTGCTTGGTGGGGTGCATGGCCTGCAGCAGTAGAGACACCCAGGTGTCCTGACTCTCAGTGCCTTGCTGCAGATTTTCCAGAGAATTTAGGAAATGTAGCATCTTCTCTCTGCTGCTTGTAGATTTAAAATACACTTTAGCATGGGAGTGCCTGTGGGGCCCAATCAGTTAAGCACCAGACTCTTGGTTTTGGCTCAGGTCACGATCTCACGCTTTCGTGGGTTCAAGCCCCGCATCAGGCCCTGCGCTGGCAGCACAGAACCTGCTTGGGATTCTCTCTCCCTCTCTGTCTACCCTTTCCCCGATCACTCTGTCTCTCCCAAATAAATAAATAAGACCTTAAAACTCATGACAGCTAATTTTGTTTAACTCAGCATTTCTTCAAAGTATTTAACTGTGAAGTCCTTTTTCCACTGAAAGTCTGTCAGTTTAGGAAAAGGTATACCATTTACCTTTCTCAAGATCAAACTTTTTGCACCCTCTGTTCCCACTTCTTGGAATAGCCCTTCCAGTTTTATCTGCCATGGAAACTCATTCACATGCAATGAATTTGTTATATCATCTTTTTCTAATTACAGAGAGATGCCATGCTTGTAAAACATTCAAATGTCACAGACATACAATCGATGTTGACAACATCTGTGGCCCTGGATTCGGTGGCAAGTGCTGGCCTTCAGCATTCAGGTAATGGCGAACTCAGCACAGAATGCACTCTTCATTCCTTCTCTGAGTCTCCTTCCCCTTGTTCATTAACAAATACTTAGTGAATGCTTCCTGTCTGCAGGGCTCCTCTCAGGTGCAAGGTCCCAGGGCCTGGCATTGGTAGCCAGTCTGTAGTCAGGCTGCCTGGTTGTGAACCTGGGCTCTCCTTACTAGCTGTGAAACCATGCAAGTGTGACTCAACATTGCTGTGCTTCAGTTTCCCTAGATAGAACCTGGGGATAATAACAGAATTTTCTCGTAAGGTCGTTGTAAGAATCAACTGGTCTAAAACGTATCAGCCGCTTCAAAATGGTACCAGGCACAAGGTAAGGACTCAGTAAATATCTGCCATTATATCATTAAGGACGAAAAGACCAAATATCTGGGTCCTCTAGGAGCTCACGGTGACAGCCACAAAGCAAGCTCCGAAACGAGTGTGGCACCTTGAGGTGCTGTGAAGACCCACGGCTAGGCATCAGGCAGCGTGCTGGGACTGGGCTCCACCTCTGCTTTCACATAACATCACAGTGGTTCTGTGGGGAGGGCAAATTGGAGAGGGCAGCAGCTACCCCTCCAAGCCCCAGGCCCCAGTCAGCTGCTCCCACCCATGGTCCACAGGGCCCCAGCTGTTCCCAGCTCCCAACAGGTGGAGTGCCATGGCTGACTGAGGTGTCACCGAGTCACTGGCCAAGCCAACAAGCTGCAGGTGTCTTCCCAAAGGAGTGTCACCATGTGAG
Organism: Panthera onca; assembly: GCF_046562875.1. Taxonomy (NCBI): domain Eukaryota; kingdom Metazoa; phylum Chordata; class Mammalia; order Carnivora; family Felidae; genus Panthera; species Panthera onca. Next base: position 58,380,818 of record NC_138344.1, on the reverse strand, counting down.
GAGGCGACACTGGGAAGAGTGGATAGGCCTGCCATAAAATCCCAGGGTAGCTACAGGCCTCAGCAAACCAATGGCAGCACAGATGGGCAGCCCAGGCCCCAAAGGGTTAAGAGGTCTAACCAGTCTACAAAGGTCCCTTCACCTGGGCCCTTCTTTTCTCCCTCTGCCTCCATCAGAGGACATTTGCAACATAAGCAGATCAAACTCCAGCCTCTGTGGAACTCATAGAAGGAAAATTAAAGCAAATGAACTCCAAAAAGGCAAGGACCAGGTAGATCTTCTAGGTGGTGAGTCCCTTTCAGCGCCCAGGCCAGTGTCACTTAATGATATACAGACCCTCAGTGAACACGGGCTAAAGCAGGGTCCTGCAGTAGCAGCCCCCACCTGCCTTCCTAACCCCAGGGCAGGGATGTCTTGCTTGACTTCAGACACCCTGAATGTCTCCTTCCCTTTCCTCATTCTACCTGTCTTTTCACTTGTTTACAAGTTTGGGCCTGGAGGATCAAAGTCCCTGTGGACACCATGTATAAGGTATACCTATTTTAAAAGTTCTTAATATTTTGGGTCCTAGGAACCCCTATGAGAATCTGGGAGAAAATTGCTCATGCACCCAAATATTTGCACACAATTTCTGGAAGGTTCATGAACCGCAGAAGCCCCTCCATGAGCTAAGAACAAGAGCCCTAGTTTCAACTCCTACAGGGTGCCTGTCTTATTGTTCACATCATCCCTTTCTCTGTCTCTCTGTCACACACACACACAATCTTGGCAGGATCAAGGCAAAGGACACACTGTGCAGATGGTCACAGGCAGCTCAAAGCTTCATCCAATCAGGGCCACTTTCCTATACCCATCCCCTTTTCCTAATTAGACCCGGTTTCTCCTGTTGCAGGTCTGAGAAAAGGGAACAAAGTAAGGAAGGCCCAGCTCTCTAACCCCTCTGACAGAGCATGGCCTGGAGGCCGGACAGGGCTGAGCACCATGAGGGAGTTCTTCCTATGGCCAGATGGCAAGGCCCTGCCTGCCTGCTTCAGGGTGCAGTTCCTGCTGCTCCCACACCTGCCCTGCCAGGCCTACCCAGATGGCCACCCTTGCCCCCTTGCCAAATGCAGCGGTGGGTCTCAGGGAGAGCCAGTAGCCAGAGCCCTGCATGGGGAGACATTACTGGTCCTAAGCCCCCTTGGCCTCTCAGGGTTCTGTCCAAATCCCCATTATTTCCTGCCCCCACATTCACTTCCCACAGGGCTCATTTCCCCCTCAATCTTCTCATCACAGAAGCATTTCCACCCATTTCATCAAACCTCACAACCCAGGCCCTCTCAGAGGGTTCTAACCCACCCAGCACCAACCACTGGGCTCCAGGAGGAGGAAAATGGACCAGCGCAAGGCACACCCTGGTCCATAGTCCCCATCTCACCTCAGGAAGGAACCCAAAAGCAACAAGCCAAGAAGGCCTGCATGGCTGAGAGGAGAGGAACAGAGAATAGGGCGAAAACAGCCTCACAGAACAGAAATTCCAGCTCAACAGGCAGGCGCACCATTTAGGGACAGCAACTCTGTGTGAGCTCTGCAGGTCTATGTGAACACTTGGGTTTAGGATAAGGAGTTCAGGTACCTAGCCTGGACTCTTCCTAAGGTAAGACTCTAGGATCCCCCAAAGTCTGCTCCTAGATGAGTGGAGCTGCTCTCTCTCAATGGTGGGAAGCTCCAGGTCAGGGCCTACAGAGCAATGTCCCTGCCCCTGAGCCAGCTTGGATGGCACCCTGAATCCCTCTCATCACACCCACTAAAGAAACCACAGATTGTCTGGCTCCTGGGAGATCCTGCTGGATTTCATTCCTGTCCCTGCAGTTGACAAAGGAGTCAGACACCTCTTGGCCCCTAAGGTCTGAATAGCCCACAGATCATAGAGCTGACCCAGGTTGAGGCATGAATGCCCTCAGTGAGAGGCTATGGGTCTCCACATTGTTGTGTGGATGCAGCCCCTTCTTTGGGGGTCTCTGTGGGGGGAATGAACAAAAGGGAGCTATAGTCAAGGGAGTCTCTGACCTTCAGGTCACCCTAGCAATGGACAGTTACCATTCAATGGACATATTTCATTCACTCTTCCCCCTTTTTTAAACATCTATTTACTTTTGAGAGACAGAGAGAGACAGAGTGCGAGTCAGGGAGGGGCAGAGAGGGAGACACAGAATCTGAAGCAGTCTCCATGTTCTGAGCTGTCAGAACAGACCCTGACAAGGGACTCAAACCCACAAACCACGAGATCATGACCTGAGCCAAGGTCGGCTGCTTACCTGACTGAGCCAACCAGGCTCCCTTCATTCACCCTTTTTTATGCCAAGCGTATGTCAGGCACTTGGGAGATATAGATATGAGGAGGACACCGTCCTTGTCCTAGAGGAGCCCCTGGCTTGGGACGCAGCCTGTTAGGACATTCCAAGACATTGCAGAGAGGAAGGCCGGGAACAACTAAGGCCCACGTGCCAATGGATGGTGGTCAGGGAGGAAACTAACTGGTCAATAGTAATAACAAGGCCTAATGCTCCCTCTGCCTCACTGCCACCACCACCATCACATCACCCAATAGAAGGGGACAAGGAAGGAGCGGAGCCAAAGGACATGTGATGAAAGCACAGCCTTCTTCTGCAGGCTAAGGATCCTGGCCCAGGATGGGCAGTCATGCCCCATGGCAGGAACTAGGGGAAAAATAATTCACATTCCTGAGGCTTCTGCTGTGACCCTGACACATCTATCTTATCCAGGGAATCAGGCAGAATGTCGCTCTCTCCACTGAAAGCCTTGACATTGGAGCCAATAGATTGAGACAGCAACTTTGCTCTCCAATCAAATAAAACTGTGTTCTCTGCTAAGGGATTAAATCCTAGAGCTGAGCTCCCATGGATGTGTGAGGAGGGGACAACAAAGCCAGGGCAGCCCAGAGTCACTGTCATGGAATTTAGAGCTACAGAGCCCTGGGGATGGCTTTCAAGCTATCAAGGAGGGATAAGGCCAAAATGGGGTAAGATAGGGGATGGCTTCTCCACCGAGGGCTTCTGACGCAGAGTGGATGTTCTCTAGAACAGTGAATGCCCAGCTCTCCTTTCATCCCATGCCTGCAGGTCCACTAAAGGCTCTAGCCTCCCTCAGAATGGACCTAGGAAAGGGGAGGCGAGGAGGGGAGAAGTGGGATCCGCTGTTCATCCCCTTCTGGGCCACAAGTTCTAAGCACTGATTGTCCCCATACCTGGGGGGGACAAGGGAAGGAGTGCAGGAGTGGGCCTGCCTGGCTGGACCTCAGTGGTCAGTATCCTCGGTGAAGAGCTACATACTGCCTGTTCGGCTTCCTGAGAACAACAGTCCACCTGGCTCCAGTACCATCGGGTAAGGCAAAGGCCAGCTCTTGCTCTATCCACAGGGAGAACCCCCAGCCCTCACCTTCCTGGGGCTTTCAGCACCTGCAAGGATGCTTGGGCTCCCGGAGGAGGAGGAATGGAGCTTTGTGTGGCTTCTGCCCTGGGGGGTGGGGGGGAGGGTCAGAGATCAAAGGGCAGGGAGCTGCTGCTCCTGGAGGGCAGAAAGGCCATAAACTGGTGAAGGGGCTGGGGAGTGGTGTGCGCAAATCCAGTTAGAAAAAACCTAGCTGATTAGGTCCCCGGGCGAGGGGGGTAGGTGGGGGGACTGAGATGAGGAGAGCAGAGCCCGAGATGAAGAGGGTCACTAGTCCTGCGCGGTAACAGGGACAGAAGCAGAGTTTGGGGCGCCCGTCCCAGATTAGTCGGTCGAGAATTTGAACAAAGGTGGGTGAAGGCTCCAAGCCCCCGGGTCAAGGATTCAGATCGTGTCTGCCAGGAACTGTGACACTGAGGGGCCCAGCCCCGGCCAGGCCACCTTTGTCCCTCTTTAAAGCCCCAGACCTCCTACCACCTCTCTTCTCGGCCACCCTCGCCCGGCGCAGCACTCACCCTGTCGCTGCTGGCGGGGGGTCCAGAGATCCGCTCCTCGGGAGGGGGCGCTGGGGGGCCAGGGGTCTCAACCCGAATAAGGCGGTGGGGAGGCGAGCCGTGGCGCGGGGGCGGCGTGGGGCCGGGGACGGCGGGGGTGGCTGGGGCAGCAGCGGAGCTGGACGGCCCCCCAGAGTACGGGTCTTCGAAGTCGCGCTCCCTCTGCAGCCGGTAGGCGGCCAGGATGTCCGGGGGTGGCGCAGGGGGCGCGGCCGGGGAGGGTGCGGGGGGACGGTAGTCCGGCTCCGGGGGCGCCGGCTTGCCCCCACCTCCGCCGCCGCCCCCTCCGCGGAAGCCCAGGTGCTCCCGGAGCCACTTGGCCACTCCGCCACTGCCGCCCCCTCCTGGGCCGGCTCCCGCTCCCCCGGCGCCTCGGCGCGACCCCCCCGGGCCGCTCCCCGAGCTCCCCTGCGCCCGCTGCCCCGGGCCGGAGCCCGCGGGAGGAGCTCCGCTCAGTAACATGGGGCCAACCAGACTAAGCGAGGGGAGCTTGGTGGCCGGGCGGGGGGCGGGGGCCGGAGCGGGGCGGGGGCGGAGCTCCGCCGGGCGGCGGGAGGGGGCGGGGCTCCTCAGTAACAAGGGAGGGGCGGGGTTCCGTTCGCTCTCGGGGTCGACCCCCCCCACGCCCCTCGCCAGGGAGGAGAAGAGGGGGTGCGGGTTTCCAGCCGGTGTGGACGCACGAGAAGTAAGTGGGCGACCCCAGGGCAGGGGATGCGAATCCTGGACTGAAGGTGAAACCTCCACGTGTCCCCACACGTGCCCCTGTGGGGGCGCACCTGTCTCCATCTGTTCCCCCTCCCCAGCTCCCAGCTCACGAGCGGCGTCTCACACTCCTGGGGTCCTGGCCCTTGGACGCCTCCCGTCCCTCTCCTCCCTTCCCCCAAGGCCTCCTAACTGGAAAATATCCCAGGAGGAAAAGCTAGGGAGGGCGAGAGAAGGGGCTGTTCCATAAGATGTGTCTTTAACAACCGCCTCTCTTCTGTGTACCATGGGAGCCCCACCTACCTCCTCCCATCCGAATGCTCCCACTGCATTGCTTCCCAATCCAGGCAGACACATCTCACATCATAGATAATCAGCTCCCTAGTGACACCCATTTCTCCCGTGTCGTTTCCACACACGCCTTCGTCACATGCAAACAGCTCTCACACAAACGTCTCCCATCCACGGGTGCACCAGCTTGGAGCAGGCCCACTCGGCCCTGACGGCCTCACGCGTACACACGCAGAAATCCCTTCAATCAAATCCCGGGTTTCATTGTCAATCAGATTAGTGACAGAATAGAAACAGACAAGTCAATAAATCAAGTCTAGAAACAGTTCCAATGTTGTCTATCACAAACCCCTTATCCTCTGGAGGCTCGGATGCTCAAGCGATAGGCATTTTTGTTTTAGAAATAAAGCCAGTTTCTGCACAGAAATAATGTAGCCCTGAAGCCAACACCAATATTTGCTTTTGGTTCTGCTGGGAAGGTAGCAGCTTCACCTCATCATCATCCCCCCCCCCCCCCCCCCCCCCCCCCCCCCCCCCCGCCCCGGCACTGCCTCAGTCTCTCTCTCACCCTTGGGCTTACATCTGCCATGTGAGGGAGCAAAGAGCCACATGAGGCCCCAAAGGGAAGGGGGCTCAAAGGTGGGGTAGTAGAAAAGGATGTGATGGCAAACCTGCGAGTCCCCTCGGAATCCCAGGACCCAGGTCTGGAAATATTTGTTGGCTTTCTGCTTTGTGCATATTCTGGTTGGCATTATAGGACAGTGCTTCTCAAACTTTAATGTGAACGTGAAACACCTAGGGAACTTGATAAACTGCAGTTTCTGATTCTGCAGGTCTAGCTGGGGTGGGGTCCTAGACTGTAGTTTTAACAGGCTCACTGGTTATCCAGATGCTGCTGGTCTCCACACCCCACCCCCAAACATACACACACTTGGCTGTGGGGGACACTGACTAAGGAGTCCAATAGTTGTGGGCTCTAGCCAGATTTCTGGGCAAGATACTCAGTGCAACTGATCCTCATTTTCCTTGTATCTGCAAAGGGCATAATTGTGTGAGGATTAGGGAGATGATGGATAATGCACATTCTCTAAAACCTGTAAAAAAATGCTTACAATGGTAGGTGTCACATGAAGGCCCATATGTTTAAAAAGTATGGAGTTAACCTGCTGACAGCTCAGGGGAATGGAATCAATCAAGTTTACACAGAAGATACAGCCTTCTTGGGGGAGGTAGACCTGAGCTGGGTAGGATTTGGACAGATGAAGCAAAAGAGTGAAAGGTCACTCTAAGCTACAAGGTCAGCATGAGCTGAGCAAAGGCGATGGGGTAGGAAGCAGCATAAGAGAGAGGATTCTTGGTGGTGAAGAACGCGAATAAATGCTAGATGAGGAGGGGAGAGGATATGATAAAGGTAGCCTTTAAATGATAATTTTAAAACTACCTTTTGTGCACTTTGCAGTTCCTGTTGTTTTAATTGATCTGTTAATGCACTTTCTTCCCTCACCAGGGTACGGACTCCTGGAAGCAGGCTGTTGAGCACCTCGTGGAAGCCGAGGAACTTGCTATGAACCAAGGATATGGAGGTGAGGTCATCACAGCAAGGCTCTCTGAGACTTGGGTGAGGTTTGCCAGATTCAAAGTCTTGCATTTTAAGCATTACACCATAAAATCAGGAGTCTGTAGGGGAGCAGGGTACTCTCATCATTTAGTGCAGAGCCTGTCATGTGGCAGGAGCTTAACAAATGTTGAAATGAATAAAGATAATTTCTCTTGTTCTTATTTTTATATAGCTATAATTGTGGTATACACAATTTTATGTCCTTATTTTTTTCACTTAACATTGCATAATTTCCCCATTTTTATTATGTAAGCTTTATTTTCTTCCATTTTTAAAAAATAATGTCAAACCTACAGACAAGTTCAAAGAAAGTACAGTGGAAATCTGTGTGCCCTTTCCCTAGATTCACTACTTTTTATCATTTTGCCATATTTACTCTATCCCTTTCTCTTCTTTCCTTAAATGTTTGATGCAATTTGCAAATATCATGACACTTTCGCTCTAAATAATTCAACACTCATTTCCTAAAAATAAAGAATTCTTCTAGAGGGCCATATGAACACATCCACAACAGTGTTGTCTATTATGCAGTCCATATTAAATTTTTCCCATTTTTCCCTCAAAATGTCTTTTACATATATATTTTTGTCCTGATTCAGGATTTAATCAGGACCCCTCCATTGCATTTGTTTGTTAAGTTTCTTTAATCTTTCGAAATCTTGAACAGGTCCCCATTTTATCGTTGCCACTTTGTTTTTCATGACATTGATCATTATGAAGTGTCAGGGCAGTTGTTATGCAGAATGTCCCACATTCTGGATCTTTCCATAGTTTATTAGATTCAGTCCAGACATTTTGGAAAAGACCACTACATAGAGGATGTTGTGTACTTCCCACTGTGTTACACTGGCAGGCCAGTAATGCACATTTGTCCCTTTATTGGTGATACTAGGCTAGATCACTTGGTTAACATGGAGTCCATCAGATCTTTCCTTTGCAATTTAAAGTAAGCTGTGGTGTGATAGCCTAAGATCTTTGATTATTTGCTCCCAATAATGTTTTACCTAGTGGTTTTTACTTCCATTGATGATCTCTGCTTGTATTTGTTATTACACTGAGGATTGCAAAAAATGGTGACTCTAACCCTGTCATTTCTTCTGCATTTATTATCTGGCATTCTTTTGTAAAGAAGAGCTGCTGTTGCTCCTATCTCTGTCTCTTTGTCTCTCTTTTTCTCTCTCTCATCTCCATCATCTCAAAAATTACCTATCTATCTATCTATCTATCTATCTATCTATCTATCCATCCAATGTGATATAATCCATTATCATTATTACTGTTATTACTTTTTTTTAACTTGTTTTATTTTTTATTTATTTTTTAAAATTTACATCCAAATTAGTTAGCATATAGTGCAACAATGATTTCAGGAGTAGATTCCTTAATGCCACTTACCCATTTAGCCCATCCCCCCTCCCACAACCCCTCCAGTAACCCTCAGTTCGTTCTCCATATTTAAGAGTCTCTTATGTTTTGTCCCCCTCCCTGTTTTTATATTATTTTTGTTTCCCTTCCCTTATGTTCATGTGTTTTGTCTCTTAAAGTCCTCATATGAGTGAAGTCATATGATTTTTGTCTTTCTCTGACTAATTTCACTTAGCATAATACCCTCCAGTCCCATCCACGTAGTTGCAAATGGCAAGATTTCATTCTTTTTGATTGCCGAGTAATACTCCATTGTATATATATATATCACATCTTCTTATCCATTCATCCATTGATGGACATTTGGGCTGTCTCCATACTTTGGCTATTGTTGATAGTGCTGCTATAAACATGAGGGTGCATGTGTCCCTTTGAAACAGCACACCTGTATCCCTTGGATAAATGCTTAGTAGTGCAATTGCTGGGTGGTAGGGTAGTTCTATTTTTAGTTTTTTGAGGAACCTCCATACTGTTTTCCAGAATGGCTGCACCAGCTTGCATTCTCACCGTTATTATTCTCTGATGCTCCAATTGTCTCAAATTTGGCCAACAGAAGCTCTTTAAAGAGGCTTCTGTGTCCTTTTGACTTGGTCCCCTCAATATTTAAGCAGTTAACTTGCTTTCTTACAGAAAATATTCTAGACTTACACTTCCCCTTCTGTAGACTTGTAATCAGTCATTTTTTAAAAAGGAACTTCATTCCTTTTAGTTGGAAATGGTATTTAAAAGCTGACTTAATACTTCATATATGTACTTTTGATACTTTAAAAATGACAATTCAATATATCATCAAATGAACATATTTTAGTTTAGTTCAATATTACCTTATTTGTTAGTCAGTCTATTTACACTCTCTTCCCTTCTAAATAACCCTGTAATAAACATCTTTATGCACATAACTTTTCCAAGTTTAGGATTATTTCCTTTAGTAAGTTTCCCAGAAATGGAATTATTGGGGCAAAGGTGTACTTTTCTTTTTCTGATTCTTGATAAACATTGCCTAGTTGCTCTCATGGAAGGTTTTTAAAATCAACAATGACTTCTAAGTGTCAAGCCCAATGATTTTATCTTATTCCTCTTTCTCCTTTGCAGCACCTGAATGTGCCGACCTCCATCCCTGAAACCTTCTTCTCCCAAACTTTCCTTAAATGACACTGTTATCATTCTCCTCCTTTCTTGCAGGCTATACCCTCTTCCTCCTTTAACCTCCTAAATTTGTGCCTGTCTCAAGGCCTGGTCCTTAGCCCTCACTTTTCTTAGTGGGTACTGAGTGGGGGGTGTCTTCCCTTCTGTTTGTCTGACCTTGGATGCCCAGTCCTCTCCGGAGCTCTGATCCCTTCTGGGTTTTGTCTTTTAAGACTGGTGCTTGCCTTTTGTCTCCAGCCTTGCCTCAGGCCCATCTCTGTACACAACTTGAGAGAACAAACATCTTAGTATGCTTAGATATGCACTCTGTTCTTTGAGATTCTAGATGTAGATGGAGTTTCATTTGGGCCAAGTTTTCTATTTGATATGAAAATAACATGATTTTGTTTTGAAAGAATACAACCTGAGATGCAATGAAGTAAACTGGGCCACTTGCCTCAATTTTGGACTCCATAAGAAACCTCTCTTCAAATATTTATGGAGATGCTGTATGCTTGGAATATACACATAGTAAGATTCAGTTTTACCTTTCATTAACCTGAATTTTTTTACTTTAATGGTCTATAATTTAAGTTTGATCCTGATAAGATAGCAGAGAGATGGAAGTGAAGGGTCTCCAAATGGACTACCAAGTCCCTCTTCCCAACTCCAAAACTAGGATACTACCCTTCCCTTCCAACATGCAATCGAAATAGGGCTGCTTCTCAGCAGAGCCCAGGCTACCATCCAAAGGTTTTTATAAACACAATGAGGGATCCCTTTCCCCTATATCTCACCAACCCAGTCAGCCTTCACTTGCCCCAGCCAGCATCCAGGACCTGGGGAGAAAAAGGACAGGATCCGTGGTGGATATTCCCTCCTGGTATGTGTACTCTTCTTTGTAAAGGGAGTTTGCCTATCTGCATATTTGTTACCTCAAGTCCTGTCTGACTTCTGGGGGTGAAAGCGAGGAAGGGAAGAGGTCATTTGTGTTATGTAAGAAGCAAAGATGGGGGTTATACTTTTATGCAAATATGCATATATAAATATTTGTTTATACAAGGACTGTCATGGAAATATGAGGGAAACCAATAATTCGTGGGTGAGGTGAAGATAGGGAGACTTACTGTTCATTGGACTTGTGCGCATGTATTCTCTATTTAAACATACAACTCAAGTTTTAAAAATTCATGAAAAGGAAAAAAAATTGGAAGGTCACAAGGGCGCGGTTTTGCTGCTGTAGAGTGATTTAGACACCGATTTCCAATTTTTTCGGGCAGGGAGGGATTCTAACTCATGTGAAACCGTATTCAGAGCATTAAATGAGAATTACTGGAGGTGGTGATTTTAGGGCCGGCTCAGTTTTCAAGGTGGAAAGACCCGGTGATTCACTTCAAGAAAGCGAGTTGTGATCAATATAAAACGTTGTCCACAAAAAGAAAAAAAAACTAAAAGGACAAGCCCCTTGCCGTGCCATTGTTCCCACAATGCCGTGACTCGGATTCGAACCGAGGTTGCTGCGGCCACAACGCAGAGTACTAACCACTATACGATCACGGCGAGCTACCGGGGACCTGTAAGGATCGCCTTCTGATTGTCCTCTTCAACAGTCATAGGCCTTCCCGCTCTGCACGTCACCGAAAGATCCACCTATAGGGCGGAGTTCCAGCGTAACACAGATTCTGGGAATGCGCAGGCGCAGTGCGCTCTCGCCAGTCGCTCTCGCTCTCTCGGGTTTTGTTCCATTAGCCACAGAAAGTGTTGATGTTGGAGTGGGGAACGGTGGGTTCCGTGTGAATGAGGTGGGCGTTTAGGGGGACCACTTGGGCATCCAGGGACGGGACTGTCCGGAACTCAGTGTCCACAAGTTGTGTAACCACCATTCCTAGGATGCCCATCTCCTGTGCCTGGGAGATCTTTGCAGCAACCCCGGATCTGAAGGGGGCGCTCCTAAGGGGTTATAGTCCCTGCTGATTCCCCCAGGAGTGACCCAACGTCGCCGCCGCGGAGGATGTGGACTCCCCCACGCCTGACTGTACACATGTAAGGGACTCAATGAATGCATCTCACCCTGCCTACCCGCTCCCCACCAACTTCCTTGCAGCTTCTGCTACTGCCGCAACGATCCTGACTTCTTCCGCGGTACTCCCGCCGGTACCGGTGGCCACCTCGGTTGTGCCCTAGGCAGCAGCAGGGGCCGGTGCGATTTTTCTTCTTGTCCATCAGTGTTCCCGCCCCACCGCGCCTAGAACCAGGCCGAGTCCACAGTAGGCAGAGGATTTTTGCTAAACTGAGAACGTGCCACTAGTTCTAACAAGAGAATCCAGGGTGACCACCTGTCTGCTCTAATCATCACTCTCACCGCCTGCAGAGTCACCAGAGGGATATTACTAAATACAAGCTGAATCCTTTCACTCCTCCACCCCTCACCCCCATCCACAGACTGTAGGAAATTCGTCCACCTTTTGCAGCCCATCCTTGGCCCTCCCTCAGTGTCGCTTCCCATTCCCTAATTACTCGCATTCATTCACTCAACAGGTCCTTTAGAAGTGAGGGTGGGGAAGAGGTAGGATTTATAGAGTAATTGCTATAGTTCCTTTTTGAGACCTCCATCATACCTGTGCACACGAGATTATCCTGGCTGCTCGGAAAATTCCTTTTCTGACTTTAAGAGCTACTTCAAAAATCACCTCCTCTGTGAAGCCTTCTCTTCCTATTATTATCGGGAGTCCTCTTCCAGCGCTGCTATGGAAATTCATATATATGCCTATGACAACACTTATTAGCCTTGTGAGCGCTCTGTGCTTTGTCTCCAGTGAACGGTATAGCGCGTAGCCGCGGTAACAGGAAGCCTATATTCTTCCGAGGTCCAATTTAGCCAGAGCTGGCATGACGTAAACGTCCTTTCCAACTGGCACGAGGGGACTGGGATCCATTTTCGAGAATGTTGTTACAAACTCGAAATAAAAATGGAGGACAGCAATAAAAACCAAATCCCCTGCCGTGCCACTGCTCTCGCAATGCCGTGACTCGGATTCGAACCGAGGTTGCTGCGGCCACAACGCAGAGTACTAACCACTATACGATCACGGCGAGCTACTGGGGACTTGGCCTTCGGTTTCCTCGCCTGAGTTCTTCTCTATTGAAAGCCCCGCCCCCTTGTTACGTCACGGTCTGTACCTGCTGATCTCCAACTTAGCCTCTCGCTGTGAGAACACCGACGCCCTCGTTTCCCTGCTTTTTTGATTTCTGTCCACACTCGCCCGGGGGTCAGACCCCACTGCTTCACCAGTTTGAAGGCTGCGCTCCAAGTTTCCGTCCCTCCACCCCGCCTCGCACCTCGAAGGAAGTTGTGCGGGTGCGTCGGAACTGATATTTCCTTCTTGTGGAATTCTAGAGACAACCCCGTTCCCAGCTGGAGTCCACTCAGATAGCGTGACCGCCAGGGCATGGGGGTGTGAAACGGACCTACCGTTCGGGCGACCCCGGAGCATCACGTCCGTACAGGCTAGACGTGAGCATAACGGCCTCTTAGGAGTTCTTTCTTTTACGATCCGTACGCACGACCGGCTGAGCCCGGCTGGAGAGTCCTCGGCGCCCCTACTCCGCTTAGGGGTCAGCGCGAGTGCCAGAAGGGCCTGGCACACCGTGGGCGACTTCGGAAGGCCAGGGCGGCCGGCCTTCTAGACTAGAAGATCCATACTTGGAAGCGTGGTTTCTTGTGGCGTTCCGGTAGCGCGCCGTGATCGTATAATGGTTAGTACTCTGCGTTGTGGCCGCAGCAACCTCGGTTCGAATCCGAGTCACGGCATTGTGGGAACAATGGCACGGCTAGGGCGCCTTTTTAGGTTGGGGAAGCCACATTGTACTCCGTGACTGTACCCCGCTGCTCCTTAATATTAGGTTAGGGCCGAAATTGAAGTTCTGGGACTTTACTTCCTCTTTCTAATTCTAGAAGTGCTAGCGAATCGGCCCACTCTCCATCTTGCCCGCTGTGTGTTTTAGGACGTTCTGTGGGGGTACTTTCTCTTTCCTCATTTGGCCTCTGTTAATGGTCAGATCGTGAGTGAAGAATGAGCCTCTCCAGCTCCTCTCAGGGGACCTGAGGGTGGCAAGGCAAGTCAGGAATCATTTCTGGAAGAGTTGGACATTTCGGTGGGGTGCTCCCTTTACTCACAATCCATCAGCAAAAACTCACTGAACAGCATGTAAAAAGCAAGACAATGCTGCATGCTGCAATTTCCCTGGGTCTTCCTGCTCCCAGTTCCCTAAATTTGATGAGTTTTACAGCTACAAAACAGGACAACTAAGACCATGAGAGAATAGAATGGTGGAAGGTGAACCTGAGAACTTGCTTTCTCTTCCATCTTGAGGTCTTTTCTAGGCATCAGAACCAGGAAAGGGGTAGAGGCTGTAAGAACTCTCTAGTCACACATTCCAGCTCCAGCTGTTTCTGTTTTGGGGATGGATTTATTTTCTGTAGGCTTCCAGTGTCCACCCTAAGTCACTTAATTTCTTTCTTTTCCTTCTGATAGACTCCATAGTAGCTGACACTCTTTCTTTAAGCTATTCCTAACACTGTTTAAAGTTAGCATAGCTTAATAATTAATCCCGTGACACCTGGAAGCAGGCTGCCTAGGGTTTGAACCTGACTCTTGCATTAATTAGCTGGGTGACTTTAGGTAAGCCACATATTGTCTCTGTGCCTCAGTTTTCTCATTTGTAAAATGGGAATAAAAGCAGGCTTATGAGAATTAAATGAGATAATACTTGTAAAGCAACAGTGCCTGCCACTCATCAAGCCCTATTTAAGTTTTACTTAAATAAACTAGTAATAAAATTAACTCCTTAAAAATGGACACAGTGACACTTGAGCATCTGAATGTTTCAAAGTAGACATTCCCCTTTCTCCAACCAGCTGCCCCAAATATTTTTGGAACTGTTGTTTGGGGATAACTTTCAGGGCTGATTTATAAGCCATGTAAGTAAATCCATCTCAATATTTATAATCACATTTTATTTTGAAATGTTTTTTGACTGCTTTTCAAATTCACCTTCAAAGAAAAAGATGTCACCACTGAGTTTTTTTTTTTTTTTTAATTTTTTTTTTTTTTTCAACATTTATTTATTTTTTGGGACAGAGAGAGACAGAGCATGAACGGGGGAGGGGCAGAGAGAGAGGGAGACACAGAATCGGAAACAGGCTCCAGGCTCTGAGCCATCAGCCCAGAGCCTGACGCGGGGCTCGAACTCACGGACCGCGAGATCGTGACCTGGCTGAAGTTGGACGCCCAACCGACTGCGCCACCCAGGCGCCCCGACCACTGAGTTTTAAAGGTGCAATAAGCTTCAACAGCAATTCCAAAAATGTTTTAGGCAAGATCCCTGCAAAATATTTTCTGCAAAAGATCCCTGCAAAAAATTTTTGAATATTTTCTGATTCAAAATTCAGAATCTTGGTTCACAACCCAAAACCACTAGATTGGAATCTTCATTTTAATAAGATCCTCCCCAGGTGATTCATCTGCACATTCATGTTTGAGAAGTGCTGCTGTTGCCTAGAACCACTTGGCTGGAATGGAGGTCTTCATTGTTCACCTTGTCAGTATTTGGGGTGACTAGACCCCTGCCAGAGTCTACTGGGCCTCATCCAGGGGAGTAACATTAAGGTTTTGAGGATGAAAAGATGGTGGTCTGGGAGGGAGTCACCAAGAGGCCCATATTGAGGGATGGCTTGGGAAGAGGCAGCACCCCTGGACTTCCACTAGGAGGTGCTACGCCCCAGGAAGTGGATGTGGAATGCTGAGGCTGGGAAAGACTCAGTCTAGAAGACACCACTTTGGACTTAACCCCCAATAGGGAGCCCATTCCTCAGGGATTCTCTGGATATTTGGGACTCAAGTTTCATTTGTTCATTCATTCTTCATTCATTCAGTAAACTAGCATCTTTTATCTCTAAAAGAAAGATATATACCTTTGGGGAGCTCCAAAGGTATATACTGATACTCTTGACCCAAAATACTTTAGTTTTCCAGCCAAGAGAAAGCCCAGAAACAAAAACCAGAAAACAGTACAAGAAATGGTAGAATGAAGAGGCATTTCTTGCTGCAGTGGAACAAAACTTTTCCAAAGGAAAGCTGACATAAACTTTCACCATAATTGTAAAATATTTGAAGTTTATTTTTAGCACTTCCAGCCCCCTCACTCTGACACCCTTCCACCTCTTTGTGTTATTCTTATCTCATTTATTCTCAGTCATTAGAGCAACAATATTTATTGAGGGCCTATGTGCCAGACACTGTTCTAGGTTCTGGAGTTATAGTAATGAATAAGACAGATGTGTTGTTCTCATAGAACTATAGTCTAGTGCAGACATCAGAAAAGAAAGCTGAACAAAAAATAAATAGGAGAATTTGAGCCAATGGAAGTAATGTGATACAGATAATGTGATACTGTTCCCTGCCTATTGTCCACCCTTCTATTCCCTCAGTTCCTTTGTCTGTACAGAGTATGATGACTGATAATAGTAAGTGTTGCATTTTAAAAGGGATCAAAATTTATACTGAAGAGTAACCCTGAGTGGCCCAGATGTGGCATAAAGAGCCTTCAGATTGGAGGCGGTCTTGTGTGGACAGGGTGAGGAGGAGTCCATGGTGATCTGCATGGACCCACAATAAAATCCAATACATCCAAGTGGATTCTAAGGGCCAATGAACAAAACCAGATGAACCCTCTGGTAGGCCAAGAACTTATCAAAGGCCCCAGGAAAACAAAGCATCTACCCAAAAATGTAAGACAGTTCTTTTGAAAGAATAAAAAGCACTGACGTGATAATTTCAGGAGAGAGGGGGAAAAAAAAAACCCTGACTGAACTTTGTTAGGAAATAACTAACTGTAAGTATTTAAATTTTTTTCAGTTACATATGACTCATCATAATCTTTTCCCTGCTTAAGACCTTGGGAGGTTTAATCTAGCCCTGCTTGTGCACTAAGTCAGTCCCCTGGATCAAAGATGCAACCCTCAGGGAAAGAAAGGGAGAGAGACCCTGAATTAAGATCATAGTTGTCACCTAGTGGAACATATTCAAATAAAAAATAAATTCAGTAAGAAAAAGAGATAAAGTTGCATTGCTTGTATTCTTGAGTTTTTAACTGAGTGGTGCACCTAATACACAATGCCAAGTGACCAGCACAGAAGTTGGCACTCAGTAAGTGCTCAGTATGCTTAGTTGGTCTCTTGTTTCTAGGTTCTTCTATTTCCTCAAAAAGAAACCCATGGGTAGATCCAGCAGGACGAGTCCTGTCATGAGGCCTGAATCTCATTCCTGAGGAAGAATGCAGGAGCTGCCTCTCAGAAGCAAAGGTTTAAATCAGTAGTTTCCAAACATTATTCTAGAACTCATAAACAGGGATGAAGTTTTCATCATGGAATAAGAGAAAATAAGGTCAATGTGGTAAGCTTTTCGAAAGGCTGAATGTATTTAATTTAAAAGACTGTCTTCTAGGCTGAGATTATGTCCTTCATATTTTTGAGGTGTTAAAGTGGCTTTGCTTTTATTACCTGATGGAGAACTGATAATTTTTTAAGTCTTTGCTTGGAAAATTAAAAATTGGCAAGCCTATGTTGATCTCCAAAATTATTTTTGCAATTTTACAAATGAGTAAAATCTAAAAGTACAAAGCTCATTACAGAGCAAAGCATTAGGCCGAGAAGAAATGGTCTTCAGTTTATAGGGAGTCTGCAGAGAAATGCTCAGAGGGAGGTGTCCCTGTTCTGTCAGTCAGTAGTACAAGCCAACACCCATCCACCTACACAACAAACAGTGGGTCCTAGTATGATCTATGCTAGGCATTGAGATTTAAATGTAAATAAGAGTCATTATTACTCTGAGATTATAATTTCAGTCCAGGGTTAATCAAAAGGGGGAAGAAACAATTACAATTATGTTAGAAGTATATATGAACCGCATTACAGCTTAGATCACTCATTCCCCCAGGATATGATATTTGAGCTGGGTTCCAAGGCATGTATAGTAATTTTCCTGACAGAAAGGAGGGAAGGTATTCTAGGCAGAGACAAAGGCAGAAACAAAGGCAAGGAAGCATGAACATACAGGTAGCACTGGGAAAGACAAGTCAGAGCTGTGACATAAGATACAGAAGGGAGGGTAAGGGTGGAGCCAAATTGTGATGATTCTGTTGCTCCTTGTTGAGTCAGGCCTTTTCCCTGGAGGTCAGTGGTTCCTGGCATTTTGTGGTAACTTCCTATTTGGGGGATTCTCTTAAAACTATAGGCTTGTTCTCCAAATGACGTACCTATCACAAAAATGTCAGGAATACACCAATTTCCTGAAGGACATTTATAGACTTTGTTATAGGCATTGGGGGACCATTTTTGTGTCCATTTTTAAGCAGAAGAGGAACATAATCACATCTGTATTTTAGAAAGGTGAGGTGTAAATGGGTGATTATTGACAAAGTCTTAATTCAAAGGAGAGACAGAAGAGAATTTTAGCTTCCTGGTCTGGTTTTTGAGGTTGGGGCTTGGAGACTAATCTGGGGGTGAAGGAAGGACTCTTCCCTCACACTCTTCCTTCCCATAGGTGTATGATCAGAGGGCAGTGAGCTCAAAGGTTCTTTAGCCCAGAGGTAAGGGGATGGACATGATGGATGAAGAAAATGGATGTGAGGTTGAGAGGAACCTCCAATATCAAGTGTGGAATACTTTTGGGGTTGTGGAAGTCAAAATAGTATGAAAATAGATGTATCTGTGTTACCCTAATATCATTGTTAGTATTGAGAATCTGACATGAATGACAGAATATCCAAATTTCAAATGTAATTTTAAGTTAAAAGGGAGAGACACACGTAAAAGTTGCAAAAAACTGACTCAACTCTTTTCCCAATTTCTCCTAAATTTCAGGGTCAAAATACTTCTGCATCATGACTACCTTTTGGTTCACTGGCCTCATCCTGAGTCTGGATGACTTTCTTACCATATCATCAAAACTGCTAAGAACTCCTTTCCTCCTTAAATCTCTTTAGATTAAATGCTCCAAGAAAACTTGTGGTTTTAAAATATGTTCACAAATTTTTTTGATACTCCTCCCAGAAGTAGGGCTTCATTTCTCTCCCTGGAGTGAGGGCTAGACTTAGTGACATCTTCAAATGAATACAGTAGAGGTGATAGTGTGCCATTTCTGAGAAGAGGTCATAAAGTGCATTGTGGCTTCCTGTTTGCTCTCTCTCTTGGATCTGTTGGGGAGGAATAATTTACAACGTCCTTCTAGCTAGACTAAGAATCAAATTGACATGAGACAGATAACAGTAGAAAATCAAATTTAATAGCGTATGCACAGGGAATCCACATAGACATGGAAATTCCAAAGACAGTGAGGTAACATGATGCTTATATGAGCTAAGGGGAAGGATAGGAATCTGAGGATACAAAGGGGAGAAAGACTATTAGCAGGAAGATGAAAGGAGATGTTTGGGAAAAAAAGGTTACCCTATGATGTAGATAAGTTCCTTAGGTAAAGAGGAATCTGTTAATAGCTCTCTTCCTAGTACAAGCAGGCAGTTGAGGGGGACGTAAAGAGCTTTTCCTGAATCTACTGGATTTTGATTGTTTTTAGCTCAAAATATGTTCACGTCAAAGTGGTCTATATTGGGGCAGCCAGCCCTTGGCACCTACAGATCACTACCTCCAGAGGAAGCCAGCTACTGTGTCATGAGGACACTCAAGTAACCCTATGGAGAAACCCATGAGTTGAGGAACTGAGGGTTCCTGCTAACAACAAAATGAGATCTTTAAGTGATAGCTATGTGAGTGAGCCATCTTGGAAGCAGTTCCTCCAGCACCGGTATCAAACCTCCAGATGACTGTACCCTGGCTGACATCTTGACTTGAAATTTTATGAGAAACTCTGAACCTAAACCACTCAGCTAAGTCACTTCCAAATTCCTGAATTAAGAAACTGAGATAATCAATGTTCATCATCTTAAGCTGTTAAAATTTCAGGTAATTAGTTACACTGTGATAGATAATTAATGCAGAGTTTATTACCTAGAAATGGGGCATTGCCATAACATAAAAACCCAAATATGAAAGTGGCTTTGGAACTGGGCAGACATTAGAAGAACTTTGAGGAAAGTGTTAGGGAAAGTCTGAATGGTTGTTTTGTTTTTTGGTTTTTTTTTTTTTTTTTGCCCTCATTATGGTAAGTGTACTCTTTAATCCCCATCACCTATTTCATCAATCTCTCCCACCTACTTCCTTTCTGGTAACCATCAGTTTGTTCTTTATAGTTGAGTCAGTTTTTGGTTTGCCTCTCTCTCTCTCTCTCTTTTTTTTCTTTGCTTGTTTTGTTTCTTAAATTCCACGAGTGAAATCATACTGTATTTGTCTTTCTCTGACTGACTTATTTTGTGCCACATTATACTTTCTAGCTCCATCCATGTTGTTGCAAATGGCAAGATTTCATTCTGTTTTATGGCTGAATAATATTCCATCACACACACACACACACACACACACACACACACACACACACAGACACACACACACCACATCTTCTTTATCCATTTATCTATCGATGCACACTTGGCTGTTTTTGTAGTTTGGCTATTGTAAGTAATGCTGCAATAAACAGGGGTGCATGTATCACTTTGAGTCAGTGTTTTTGTATTTTGGGGATAAATACCGAGTAGTGTGATTACTAGATTGTAGGGTAGTTCTATTTTTCATATTTTCAAGAACCTCCATAATGTCTTCTACAGTGGCTGCACCAGTTTGTATTCCCACAAATCATGCACAGAGTTCCTTTTTCTCTACATCCTTACCAACCTTTCTTGTTTCTTGTGAGTTTTTTTTCTTTTTTTTTTCCCATTCTGACAGGTGTTAGGTGATATCTCATTGTAGTTTTGATTTGCATTTCCCTGTTGATGAATGATGTTGAGCATTGTTTTATGTGTCTGTTGGCCATATGTATGTCTTCTTTGGAGAAATATCTGTTCATGTCTTCTGCCCATTTAATCAGATTATTGGACATTGAGTTGTATCAGTTCTTTATATATTTTGGATACCAATCTTTTATTGGATATGTCATTTGCAAATATCTTCTCCCACTCATTAGGGTGATTTTTAGTTTTGTTGTTTCCTCACTCTTCAGAAACTTTATTTTGATGTAGTCCCAAGAACGTGCTCATTTTGGCAGCACATATACTAAAATTGGAACAATACAGAGATTAGTACGACCCCTGTGCAAGGATGACAAATTGATATAGTCCCAATAGTTTATTTTTGCTTTTATTTCCCTTGCCTCAGGAGACTTATCTAGAAAAATGTTGCTATAGCCAATGTCAGAGAAATTACTACCTGTGCTCTTTTCAAGGGTTTTTATGGTTTAAGGTCTCACATTTAGGTCCTTAATCCATTTGGACTTTATTTTTGTGTATGATGTAAGAAAGTGGTCCAGTTTCTTTTTTGCATGTAGCTGCCCAGCTTTCTCTAGCACCATTTGTTGAGGAGACTTTCTTTTTCCCATTGTATATTCATTCCTCCTTTGTCAAAGATTAATTGTGTAATTGTGATTTATTTCTGGTTTTCTATTTTATTCTATTGATCTATGTATCTGTTTTTGTGCTGGTACCATACTGTTTTAATTACTACCATTTTGTAATATAATTTGAAGTCTGGAATTGTGATAACCTCCAAGTTTTGTTTTTCTTTTTCAAGATTGCTTTGGCTATTTGAAGCCTTTTGTAGTTCCATACAAATTTTAGGATTGTTTGTTCTAGTTTTGTGAAGAATGCTGTTGGTATTTTGATAGGCATTGCATTAAATTTGTAGATTGCTTTGGGTAGTATAGACATTTTAACAATATTTGTCCTTCCATCCCATGAGCATGGAATGTCTTTCCATTTCTTTGCATCATCTTGAGTTTCTTTCATCAGTGTTTTATAGTTTTTAGATTATAGGTCTTTCACCTCTGGTTAAGTTTATTCCTAGATATTTTATTGTTTTGGCACAATTATAAATGGGATTGTTTTCTGAGTTTCACTTTCTGCTGCTTCATTATTAATGTATAGGAATGCAACAGATTTCTGTACATTGATTTTGTATCCTACAATGTTACTGAATTCATTTATCACTTCTAGTAGCTTTTGTGGAGTCTTTAGGGTTTTCCATATATAGTATCATTTCACCTGGAAATAGGGAGTGTTTTACTTCTTCCTTACCAATTTGGATGCCTTTTATTTCTTTATGTTTGATTGCTGTGGCTAGGGTTTCCAGTACTGTATTGAATAAAAGTGGTTAGAGTGGACATCCTTGTCTTTTTCCTGGACTTAGGAGAAAAGCTCTCTGTTTTTCACCATTGAGTATAATGTTAGCTATGGATTTTTAATAGAAGGCCTTTATTTTGTTGAGGTATGTTTGCTCTAGACCTAATTTGCAGAGGGTTTTTTTTTTAAATCATGAATAGATGTTGTACTAAAGTCTGAATAGTCTAGAAGAAGCTGCCTCTTTTCTGTTCTTCAAATTTCATACAAGTGCCTCTCATTTGTGGAATCTGATATGGAAAATGGCTGTAAAGGGATTCTAAGAAATATTTTCTAGTCTTCTTAACTCTTGGGGAAGCAAAGAAGTACAGAAGCACAGTTGAGTTGCCAGTAGACAGGCTGGTGCAGTTCATTATTTCAGGTACTCAGTATCCATACGTACCATTTTACTAAAATTTAGTTTCCATCCTATATGGAAGAGTACAGGAAGGGAAAAAAGGAGGAGAAGAAAGAAACTAACAAATGTAAATATATACAGGATAAACCAAGGAAAAAATATGCCTAGCTACTAAGACCTTTTTTTCTTAATTGGTAATCAAGACAGTAATTGATGTTTGTTTATTTAATTTTTTTAGTAGTTGGTATTTATAATCTCCTTCTTCCCCTGCCCAAATCACATGCCCTATGCCCTCAGCCAGTACTTCAACTACTGATTCTTTATCTGATAACTCAAACCTTTACTCTCAGGTGTGTGAACTATTTGTGGTCCTGACTGAACTATATTGCTAAAGTCTTCCCTTAACTTTTACTGTGGGACATAAAAATATTAAGGGACACCATATCCAGAATAAATGTTAAATTCACTGAGGAATTGCTGCCCCATCCATGATGGGACAACATAATCAATCTGTCCCAGGTGATTGGCTAGTGTCCCTGAAGAATGATGCCATACTATAGATTTAGCATTGGTCTTTGATCTTGGTAGATTCAGCAATCACCACCAGCAGAGGCCAGATTAACCTTGGTAAGAAGAAGTTCCTGTTGCAGAGCCTATGCAAAACTTCCACCCCTGCTATCATGGCCACTTTGTTTATGAGTCCATTGAACAAGTGATGGGGTAGTTGATGAAATAGACTGAAAGATACCAAGCTTCCTGCCATTGGTTGCCATTGATTCCCATTGGCTAAATTCAGCTCAGTTCCAAATACCATCATATTGGGGGTTAGGGCTTCAACTCCAAATACCAACACTTCCCTCAAAGAACTTCCCCTCTAGAGAAAGGGAACAAAGGCCCTAGCTCTAACACATACTTGCTTCACATCCCACCATGAGGGCCCCACTCTCAGACCTCATCTAACCTAACCCATGCTTAACTTAAGGCCAAGTGAGGGAAAGTGCCAGTGGGGGATGGGGGTAGGTGGATACAGGAGGAGAGAAGCAAGTATAAGGAGTGCTTTACCTAACAGAGGGGAACTGGGAGTAGATGGTATCTGAGAAGATACAGAAAGTTCTTGTGTAGAACACATTGGTGCTGAGACATCAGTGGGTCATCTAAGTGGAAATAACCTTCAGGTTTTGGGGAAGACAGGAGTGTGGAAGGAAACTTCTTAAGGTCAGGGTTAGAGAGAGGAACTGGATGTCCTCTCCATGAAGTGGGAGGTGTAATAGGCTGTGAGTTCACTGAGGGCCTGAGTGCACAGCCAGCGGAGCAGAGTCCTTATGCCATGGCCAGCAGGCAACTGCATGTGACTTGATGATTTGGATTATCTACAATCAGTGTAGTTGTGGTTAGCAGGAAGATCTTAAAGGTCCATTTTGCTCTACAAATCTATATAATTCTACAAGATAATCTGTTTGAAATCCCCAGATAACAGCTATTTTATGACTCTGGCTGACGCCAAGGAATTGAAATGGAATTGAGTAAGAGAGGAACAGGAGGGCCTCCAACTACTCCTTCTTGGTACTTTGATTTCTTCAGTCATTCTCTTGGAAGCAGGATAATTTCTAGGTCTGTTCTCTTAGCTGATAGCAAGATAATATAACCACTCAACGTTAGCTCAGCCTAATTAAATCAGGAGGAGATTAAAATCTCCTGATTTTTAATCCTCCTGATTAAAAAGTTGGAGTTTTCAGTCTCTTGGCTCTCTGCCTTTCCTCTTAATATAACTCCTTCATTTAAACAAATTTTCAGCATTTTCTCCAGAGGTGGCTAAATGACTTCAGCACTGCATTAACACTGGCAGACCCAACGTTAGAGCTTAAGAAGGGGTTAACCACATAGAAAGATTTCAGGAGTGCCAGGATGATCCTGATGTTCAAAGGTATCTAGCTCCTTTCCTTACAGCATGATTTCTTCTGTCTTCATTATTTTAAATTTTTTTTCCTTTTTTTTTTTTAAATTGAAGCTTAGTTGATACACAGGGCTAGTTTCAGGTGTACAACATAGTGATTTGACAGCTGTATGTGTTATGCTATGTTCACCATAAGTGTACCTCCAACCTGTCACCATACAGCACTATTACAATATCATTGACTATATTCCTTAATCTGTACCCTTCATCCCTGTGACTTATTCATTCCACAACTGGAAGACTGTACCTTCCACTCCCCTTCACCCATTTTACCCATCCCTCCCATCCCCTCCCCTCTAGCAACCATCAGTTTGTACTCTGTATTTATGGGTCTGTTTCTGTTTTGTTTGTTCATTTGTTTTGTTTTTGTATATTCCACATATAAGTGAAATCATATGGTATTTGTCTTTCTCTGAGTTATTTCCCTTCACATAATATCCTCTAGGTCCATCCATGTTATTAAAAATGGCAAGATCTCATTCTTTTTTATGGTTGAGTAATAATCCTCTGTGTGTGTGTGTGTGTGTGTGTGTGTGTGTGTGTGTGTGTATAACACATCTTCTTTACCCATTCATCTATTGATGGACACTTGGGCTACTTCCATATCGTGGCTATTGTAAATAATACTGCAGTAAACATAGGGGTGCATGTATCCCTTTGAATTAGTGTTTTTTTGTATTCTTTGGGTAAATACCTCATAGCGGAATTACTGGATCATATGGTATTTCCCTTTTTAATTTTTTGAGAAAACTCCATACTGTTTTCCATAGTGGATGCACCAATTGCATTCCCACCAACAATGCATGAGCATTCCTTTTTCTCCACATCTTCATCAACACTTGTTCTCTCTTGTCTTTTTTATTTTAGCCATTCTGACAGGTGTGAGGTGATATCTCATTGTGGTCTGATTTGCATTTCCCTGATGATTAGTCATGTTAAGCATCTTTTCATGTGTTTGTTGGCCATCTATATATCTTCTTTGGAAAGGTATTCAGGTCCTCTCCCCATTTTGTATTTGGAATTTTTTTTATTTTTTATTTTTGGTGTTGAGTTGTTCTTCATTATTCACTATCCAACAAGTATCTATCAAGTGCCTTCTGTGTAACAGCCCTAGGAAGCAGTATGCATTTGAGTTATGAGTGATGAGTGTTTTGGTTGGTTTGTGTGTTTCACCTAGATTACTGGGCTGTGATAGAAGCTTTAGACAGATGGCTGAGGACACCACAGAAGAGAATGGAATCTTTCTGAAGGTGAGACAGGAGCAGGAAGGCCTTCTGTGTGTTAATCTAATCTGTAGACAGTTTAAACAACTATAAAAAAGTTTGAAATTGAACTTCTAGAAATAAAAATACAACATCTGGAATGGAAAATACCTGAATGGGATTAATAGCAGCTTAGACATTGCAGAAGAAAAGATTAGTAAATTTGAAGCCATAGCAATAGAACTACCCAACATAAAACACAGAAAGGGGAAAAAGACTGAGAGAGAGAGAGAGAGAGAATACTATTAGTGATCTGTGGGACATCATCAAATGGCCTAATATACATATAACTGGAGTCCTAGAAGAGAGGATAGATGGGGAAACAAAAAATATTTGAAGATACACTATTTTTAAAATTATATGTTAAAGTATCTTTCGTTAAACTTCATTTTATGGTTCATAGAAACACCGTTGATTTTTGTATTTTGTCTTTGCCTGTTCTTGCGTAAATCATTCCCACCACCAATTTATGAGAATTACAGTTGCTCTGAAAACTCATTAGTACTTGGTATCGTCCTTGGCTCTCCTGTAAACAGCTCTCTCAAACAGAACCAGTCACTTCTTCACTACCAAATCTAGCATCTTCTCATTTGTCATGCTGCCTGATTGTATACATCACTGAATATCATTGACCTCTCCTCCTTCTTACAGATTATCTCTCTTTTTCACTTTTCCTCCTAGCTCTCCAACTGATTCTACTGTCTGTTTTTCTTCTGGCTGTCCTATCAGAGCAACTGTTCTGACTTCCTGGGAGAATGGTGGTAAGCCTGGCAGGGTTGGGTGGGGATAGCAAGGTAGGTGGGTGGGTGTAATCTGGACAAGTTACCAGGGAGGAGGTCTGGAAGAATGTCTCCAGACTGACTATGTTACATGTCAATGCAAATCCTAAGTGAAGAATTTTAGGCAGCCCATCCTTGGTAGAAGCTCCTTCCCCGCCTCCATTTTTTTTTTCATTAGGGCCTGAGTCTGCTATCTGCAGCTGAAGGAGCTAGAGCTTTTGTGTCCTCAAATTCCTACTGAAATCATGAAAAGAATGTATAAACAAGGGCAAATTGCATCAGCACAGGAAGTCAGTGATCAGCATTAACTTTATACTAGAAACCAGGAGAAACTTTTGCTAACGACAGAACGTAGGGCTTGGCTTGAAAAGGCCCCTGGAGATAGAGTCATGATTCTCCCCAGTGAAAGAGAGCACCTTATCTGGGAAAGACTTTACTGCCTGTCAGAACCAGTGCTACCTCTAACTCAGAGAGGTAAGAGTTCTATAAGAAAGAAGTTGAGGGTGGGTTGAAGGGCCATTTGGATATTTCACCTCATAGGTCTTGACTGTCTTTGTGGATCTTTGGCGTTAGATCTCTACCATTAGTGTGAAGAAGATCTGATGTTTTCTGTTGTCTGAAATGGGCACATGAAACAGATGTGGGTGCTCTGTGGAGAAAGAGTTCTCTTCTAAGGTAATACATCCATCACAACTCAGCAGTTAAGCACCTGACCATGTTCTGATTTAGGTTCCCTTCTCATTATACCCGGGCTGATGGCTCTCAGAACTGGTCATCCCCAGGTTCATGGAGTCTCTTCCTTCAATGTAAGATTGCTGGCCTCCATCTGATAGAGCTTTCTTTTGCCTTCTGTGATTTTCCAGCTCCTATTTAGCTTTCCACTGTGGCTTATGGATAACCTTTTTGCTTCTTAGACTCAGTCATTTTTACTTTAAGCTAGAGCAGGAAAGAATCAACCCGGCCACAATGTCAACAGTCACTAGAGATGGATTTTCTGAAAGTTGTCCTAAGCTTTCCACCCTAACTGCTAAATGCAAATACCCCAGACCCTGGGAGTTTCCATAGCTTTGTCTGTCTTAGTTGGGAGTTTCCACATCCTATGGATAAGGCCATTGAGAAAATGCACAAACACCTTTGCTGCTAAGCCTGACCTGTAGTGACCACTAATGCTCTATTTAGCTAACACTACCTATCATCTTTACCCTACTCTCTTCTCACTTTGTCAGTTGAAGCTGCGGGCAGTAGGCACGTGAGAGGATTATTGTTAGTCCGTATCTGAAAAGCCCCCCATACACATACCTGGAGAAGTTATCAGAGGGTACATACTTCACAGCAAGTTATGGCCAAGCTATTATGTTCCACATTTATCAGATAGATTTTTTCTCAATTCAGCTTCCAGATATAACACAGTTACTAACCCTCAAATTGTACCATTATGTAAAGAGCTTGATAGTATTAGATCCCAAGCCAAACAGGATACCAAGACAGTGAACTCACATGCTTCTATGTACTGCTTCTCAGTTGGTTTAAAAGGTGTGAGAGTTTGTTTTTTCTTTCCTTTGCAATGCCCCTTATGGTTTTCTTGTTTTTTAATCTTAATGTTTTGCAACAGAGGTCTGGTTTCAATTTGATATTCTAGGATCAGGTTGTTAATGGATTTTGCTAAAGTGATTGTTCCTTTTTTTATTTAAAAAATTTTTTT
Source organism: Panthera onca (assembly GCF_046562875.1). Lineage (NCBI taxonomy): Eukaryota > Metazoa > Chordata > Mammalia > Carnivora > Felidae > Panthera > Panthera onca. The sequence continues at coordinate 58,353,277 of NC_138344.1, read as the reverse complement.
TAAAGTTTATTTATTGAGAGAGAGAGAGAGAGACAGAGAGAGACAGAGAGAGACATAGAAAGAGAGAGTCAGGCTCTGTGCTGTCAGTGCAGAGCCCAACGTGGGGCTGAAACTCACAAACCTCAAGATCATGAACCTGAGCTGAAATCAAGAGTTGGATGCTTAACTGACTGAGCTACCCAGGCACCCCTAAAGTGATTGTTCTGTTAAAAAAATTTTTTTTATGTCTTTATTTTATTTTAAGGGAGAGACAGAATGCCAAGTGGGGGGAGGGGGCAGAGAGAGAGGGAGACACAATCCGAAGCAGGCTTCAGGCTGTCAGCATAGAGCCCAACTCGGGGGCTTGTACTCATGCATCCTAAGGTCATGACCTGAGTTGAAGTCCGCGCCCACGCCCAGCCCACTGGGCCACCCAGGCGCCCCCTAAAGTGACTGTTCTTAACTGATTTCTCGTGGTACCCACTGAACGTTCCCAGGAAATGGTAGAATGTGCTTACGAAGTGATGACAGAAATCATTTCTAGGCATGTGGCTTATATTTATTTTTAGACTAGTGCGCCCCTCTAATTTTGCAGTGGCTTTACTGAACTGGCATTTGACCGAGTATAATTTTAAATCAGCTTCACCTAGTGTATCAGTTTGGGTCCCAATAGGAAACAGATGGAATACTTAAATTCAGATCATTACAGGAGGGTTGATTTGCAAAGAGACCATTACAAAGATGTGTGCAAGATGTGGTGGAGCCACAAGAAAGGATAGTGCAAGAACCTATAAGCGGTGAACTCTTGCTATTCCTAGGCCTGAAGGGACAAGATGTAAGAGAAGTGAGGAGGAAAGCCAGATAAAGAGCTCCTCAATACACTGACTTCAGTCTTTTCATATACTCTGATCTCCTTCTGGGTCACCCAACTAGTTGGTTGACCAACTAGTTGGGTAGAACCCAACTAGCGGAGCTAAAGGGCATAGGAGCCCATTGACAGAGTCAACAGGGTCAGGCTCCTAGGGTATAGAGGAAGGTGGAGAGTGGGCCTGGAGAAGCAAACCAAAGGTACCTGACACACACAAGAAGTCTAGGACTAAAATTAAATCAATTCCTTGACACAATTTGTGAATGATGTTCCGGAGATAATGATGCCCTTTTAGGTATACTGACACCTCTAAACAATCCTTTTTACTTACACTTTCTCTATGAAGCATGGAAAGGCAAAAGAGCTCTTGAGATCCTAAAGCAGCCTCTTGAATTGATTCAGTTACATGGTGATAAAGATGGTTTTTTCTTCTCTCAGATTATCTATATCTGAGAGATAATATACACTCTTCTCAGTCCAACAGGGTTGGACTCCCTGCAAAAGGGAAATGAGGAGGAAGGGGAGGAGGAGGGAAGAGGGAAAAGAAGGGCTATGTATAGGAAGAGGGAACATCTCGGATGGGAGAGACAGCAGTGGAGAAAGAGTCATGGAAATCTGTGAACCAAGACCCCTGAGCATTTGAGCTTAGTGACTGCCCCACCCAGCCCTGGCCAAGCATTTCTGACTCAGCATAATGGCCAATTGGGGCCTTTTTGCTGGGCTCACCTTCTTTGAAATTTCCAAGAGTTTGAGAATTCGAGTTTTTACTTACATGACTTTAGTGTGCTGAGGATACTTAGGAATGGCAGAGACGGGTAAGTCTGGAGGCTAGGTGAGATGCAGCATGGGATGATTATTGAGGGCTCAGATTCGGAAGCCAGGCTGCCTGAGTTTACATTCTGTCTGCTCCTTATAGCTTCCATGACCTTGGGAGAGTTATTTAACTTCTGTATTCTAGTTTCCACATCTGCAAAATGGAAAAGATAACAGTAATCACCTCAAGAATTCTTGGGAGTACTTACTACTTGTAAAGTTCCTACAAAGAGCCCCACATATAGAAAGCACACTGTAAATGTTAAATCACATTTGAATAGCTCTACTTGCTGGGCATCTTCTCTCAGGCCCTGCCCACCAGAGATTCTTGAGGGTGGCGGTGTTTTCCTTCTAGTCTGTCAGTGCACATCTGATTGACTGCTCAGGATTATGGGTTTGTGTAGTTTTTAAGGAGGAATGGTCAAAGCTGCCTTTCAGAATAGGCCCTTTACTGAATCTGGAAGCTAAACAATCCCTTGTTCCTGAGGAACAAGGAAGGAGTAAGTCCCAAGAGTCTCTCCTGATGGAACTAGTGTCTACCTGTGTGGTAAGAGAATACTGGGAATACTGCTAGTCCAGGCAGGGTAGGTTTATTCTGACCTGCTGCTCCTTGGCAAGATTTGATCTGGCTTTTTTGCCACTGCCACAACATTATCTGTCGTCCTCTGGCTGAATAATTGTCCTTATTGAGAAACAGAAAATTCTTTCTCAGGCCAGATAATCTAAGTTCTGGGAATTGGTGCAAATGGGATGGAGTAACTTTTGTAACTTAATTTTTGGGTTCTTATCAGGAGGGACCTATAACCTTTCACCAGGGCAAGAAGTTTCTGCAGAACACGTGCTGGCTTATTCAGGAAGATCCTGCTTGGCCTGTTTGGGTGAGAATTCATAAGGGCAAGAGACACAGTTGTTTTAGGAAAGTGACCTTGTGTCAAGACAATTACTAGATAGAAAGCAACTCTATTCACAAATTGATCTAAAGAGCTATTTGATGTATAAATCTTAGTTACTTATAAGTGAATCATAATTTATTAAATTGCACTTCCAGGAATAGGTAAAATCTGAGAATCAACTATTTTTTGAAACTTTTCTATTTGATAGACTTAAATATTTGAGAGAATCTGGGTTTGTCTCTTTTTTGTTTCTTGAGATCCTAAAGCAGCCTCTTGAATTGATTCAGTTACATGGTGATAAAGATAAAGATGATTTTTTCTTCTCTCAATTACCTATATCTGATAACCATGCAGGGCATGGTTCTTATAGGCTTTACAAGAGAACCCTAGTATTTGTTACTTATTTCCTGGTTTGTTCATAAGATAAATGATATAAAATATTTGAAAAAGACAGAAAACATCTGTTTAAAATATACTGTCGGTGATGTATGGGACTTTGATGACAATGTTAGAGAGAGCTGGAGTAGTGAAAAGAAAATTTTTATTTTGGGGTGAGTCAGGGATCCATGAGGTGAGAACTATATGGCTATACTTCCTGTTAGTAGCCTTGTTTACATGGTTTTATTCCAGAGGAAAGGTTAAAATGACTGGGATTATACAGTTTTGAGAACAGATGACTTTTGAAGAGTCTAGTGGTAGATACTGATCAAATCTACTCCAGGGGACAGAAAGAGGATATCAGATAAATTAGAAGAGAGTGAGATTTCACTAGAGGTAAGTGAAAAAATGTAGTATTCAAACTAAGCTGAACTCTCCCTGGGAATCCTCAAGAAGAAAACAGCCATCTATCCTGGCCTTGAGAATGACAGCTCAGTCTAACAATTAGGGTAGCAAGGTTGTGGGAGGGTTTTTCTTGCTTTATCTCCAACATTCATGACTAGAGCTTCATTTGCCCCCGAGGAGCCCCGTTTGCTGAACCTTACTCTGTACTTTCTTTTATGTTGCTTATTGCCTGGCAGCCTGCCTTGTGGATTTCCAGAGAGCACTGGCCTTGTCTGTCCTTACCTGTTTGATGCTCTTTTTTTAATGTTTATTTTATTTATTTATTTATTTATTTATTTATTTTTTTCACACACACACACACACACACACACACACACACACACACACACCATGAGTGGGGTAAGAGTAGAGAGAGAGAGGGAGACACAGAATTCGAAGCAGGCTCCAGGTTCCATGCCGTTAGCACAGAGCCTGATGCAGGGCTTGAACTCACGAACTGCGGCAAGATCATGACCTGAGCCGAAGTCGTACACTTAACCGACTGAGCCACCCAGGCCCCCCACCTGTTTGCTGCTCTTGATCCTGGTTCACCACTTTCTGAAAAAGATTCTTTGGTAAAAAACTAACAAGATGTCTAAAGCCCTTTAAAAACTCCTGCCGGAAGCTTTGGATGAAATGAGAAAGATAAAAATTTCAGTATCCCAGTTTCCATAACTTGTCCCGAACTCTGTTCTCTTTCCTTTTTCTCCTTGGACAGTTCCTGAGCTGTCTCTCAACCTCCACCTCTGTACTTACAAACCCAAGGCTCAGGGAGCAAAATAGCAACAAGCTTCTGTGCCCTGGACTTTAGCCCAGTTTCTTGTAGCCTCGTGTCTCAACATTGCTAGGGGGCAGAAGGGGTTATGTTTCAGAGAAGAGTTTCAGTCTGTTTATCATCAGGGCTTGTGTCAGAAATGAGAAAAACCATACTCCTTTTCAAAGTGATCATAACAAAGAGGCTTGCAGCTGCGTTAAGCTATTGAATTGATTTGGTGGTCGTATGTGTCTCCCTTTACTTCCCTGATACTTTTTATGCTTTTTTCCCCTCCTGTCCTCCCAACTTCCTGCACCCACTGGTGTCTTTTACAATTCCTTACAGTTTAAGGAGCAAACTTCCTGTTCAGTGTATGCTGAACTGGATTCTGTAGCAGCCACAGCTCATCTGACTATAGCATGTACATGTCCTCTGGTAACAGGCCTAGGGGGAGAGAGTAACTTTCAGACTCTCTCTCTCAAGTTCCTCTTTTCTGCCTGTTCTCCAAATGCATGCACAGAAAACAGGTGTTTAGAATGTTCGCAACAGTGATAATTTGGAGAAACACACCAAGACTACAACCTAAATTTTGGATCCTTGACTTATTTGGCACTGAGGAGATAGAGCTAAAAAGACTGCATTCATTAGGAGGATGGATCCTGGAAGCCAGATTTTATTCACTTTAAGTGCAATGAGTTCACAACATGAACAGCTCTGAAATGAAACTGTTGACCTGTGATGCCTTTTGTCATTGTTGTTGTTTCTGAGGCATCTTAGTGAGCAACATGCTCTTTTTGTTTTCTTTTCATATGTGACCTCTCTTCTCTGTCCTTGTCCAACACTCAGACATGAGGAAACCAGTGTGTGTATTGATCAGACATGTCTGGTACATCAAGGGACCTTAAGGTAGTTGATCTATGGCTTAGCCTTTGCTCTTGCCCTGGGAGTGGTTGGATATCAGGTGGAGTTCTATGGGAGAACCAAGTATACTTTTCCCCCTTAAAAAAATATTTTGATTATTCATTAGAACAATCTTACAGAGCAAACCTTTGTATTACATCTTACTGATACCAAAACTTGAGGAAAAAGAAGTCATGTGATTTGTGTCCTAATTCTGTAAGAGTTGGGGGAGAGAGATGGTAACCAGAAAACTACCAGATGAAAATTCTCAAGATAAGTCTCTGTGTCTGATCTGTTGAATTATTTCACTTACCCTTGGGGTGAACTTCTATTTTTCAAAGGTAAAGTTAATTATTTGTTATCCATTCACTAAGTTGGTGACATAGTCTTGGCATTTCCTCTTCAGGGTGTTTGCAGGAGTCCTCTTGGTTGGCCCTATCCTATGTCTTGCCCTAGACACAGCCCACAGAGCAGTTGTGTCTTTTCTTTGCAGAAATCTGCATGTTCATCCTTACCCTCTGCCTCCTCCAAACTCCACAGTGCAGAGTTTTGGGTATGCAGGATAAGTATAACAACACATAGCCAAGGACCATGTGTTACTAATTATTGATTGCAAAGGCACAGAACTAAGTTCTTAACAATCTTTGGAATTTGCTTCTGTGACAGTTTTGCTCCTAAGAGAAATTTTAAAGTTCTTAGAGGCCTTGGATCACTTAGTTTCAAACTGTAGGTTCTGATCCATTAGTGAACCTTGATGTCAATTTGTGGATCTAGGCCAGTGTTAAAGAAAGAACAAACAAACAAACAAACAAAAAGTAAAGAAGGAAAGAAAGAAAATAGAATACAATAGAGAATCCACATTGCACATAATAATATTAAAGTATTTATTTATGATGCTTTTATTTGTATGTATGTAAGTGTGACATCTACCCTGTAGACAGTTTTAAAAAAAAAACATATGGACATATGTGGCTTTTATATATTACTAACCTGTTTCCCCCTGCTCCCTACTCTATATCACCCCAGATTTACTATTAATATCTTAGGTTGGTTCCAGAGTACATGTACTCATGTTTAAAACCCCAACCAGGTAATGGACAACTAGGATTCAAGACTCACATTGGAATAATGTTCTAATTGGTCCTAGGTGTCCTGGAGGGCAGTGCTTTGGGCCTGGGTCTTCAACTTGCCTTTGGGATTTTGGTCATCAGAACTGATCCTCAATTTAATGACTTCAATGGCTGGGAGACCAGGTTCAGGTATGAGAAACTGAATGTGAGGGTTCTGCTCTTTTATAACCCTAGAGAAAGGAAATTTAGGGGAAGCATGAGCAGGTTGGGCTGTGTCTTGTTAATGATGGTAGTAGGAGATCTGGTGGGAAAGTAAAGAGTACACTGGGGTACAACTAACCATATGCATAAAGGGAACTGAACAGCTGAGTCCTATGTCATTAAATGAGCAGCTCATAAGGACATAGCCCTCCCTCCACGAGGGAGACCAACCTTAGTAGCGGCAGTAGGTCCTAATCATGCATGAGGCCAATCCCCTCTCCCTTGCGTCCTTCCTGGCTTCACTTTTGTTTACTCTTTCTTTTTTTCTTTCAAATTTTCCTGAACTATACTGTGGCTGACTCCAATTTTGATATGTCAGTGAAGAATATCATTGCTTTTCAGCTCATATCAATTTTCATGGGGAGGAATGAGAGTGTCAGTGTTGGGAGAGGTGTAGAGGATGAAAATGTGAGTCCAAGAGATGAGCCAGTATATATGTCAGTTTGACTCTAAGAAGAGAATTTGATCCCATTAGTAAAGGAAACAGCATCAATCTCTTGCCCATTGATTATTATATTTGGAAATTGGAATGAAATAGGGGTTGGGGAGGAAGGCTCAGAAGACCCCTTGTGGCTTAGCACTGATGGGATAATAGATTTGTAGTACATTTAAATGTATTCCTGAAATAGCCTGTGTTTAAATATCCACTGAGTACCTACACTGTATCACCTATCCTTGGGATGCTAAGAGCTTAATTCAGAGGCCTGCAATGAAGTTCACTTATGGCATACATGAACACATTCAGTGTAACATCTCACCAGATGCCCTGTCATTCTTATTATGGACCTTACCAATCATCCCTTTCTTTGGATGCATGATGCCCATTCTCTACTACCTGGGTGTTACAGAAGGTGAGTCATCTCCTATACCACTCAGGAGGTGGGCTTTCATCTTGTGATCTGTCAAGAGGCAAAGAAATGACACATTTTGGGGCACCTGGGTGGCTCAGTTAATTAAGAGTCCAACTTCGGCTCAGGTCATGATCTCATGGTTTGTGGGTTTGAGCCCCACGTCGGGCTCTGTGCTGACAGCTTGGAGCCTGGAGCCTGTGTCGAATTCTGTGTCTCTCTCTCTTTTTGCCCCTCCCCCACTTGTGATCTGTCCCTCTCTCTCAAAAATAAACAAACATTTTAAAAAAACTTAAAAAAAAAAGAAATGACACTTTTGACACTTATTCTGGAAAAATGCTCATATGTAGGATGTAGAGTGGTAAACCCAATGTGAAGAGGCAAACCCTTTCAAGCATACCTGATTTCAGATCGTCAGGTCCAGGCCCTATGTAGGCTGAGGGTCAGAGCAGGGACAGAAAATAGGCTGGACTACTATTTCATAATTAATTTATTTTAATCTACTTGTTCTGGAAGCCAAGAGTCCTGAGTTCTGGTCCAGGCTCTGTTTGTAACTTGCTTTGTGGTCTTAAGCTTGTCACTCTACTTCTCTAGACCTTAGTTTCCTTATCAATAAAATGGAGGAGGGGTTTTGCTGGAGACCCTCTAACATTCCTGCTAATGTTAATGCTTTAGGTCTTTATATCCCTTTAGGTCACCTGGTTTTTGCAAATCACCATGAGTACCACTTGTCACAGATACCCTGGCTGTGGCAGGAAACATCTTTGAGGGGTTGGTAAGCACTCGAAGGCATTTTGATCTTCTTTTCTTTGGGGAACACAAAGTGGAGCAGAAAACAGATTGAGAGAAAGTATGCTTTCTGGTAAGTCAAATATATGAGGACTGTATGGGCAGCCAATCACTGATAAAAGAAAACTCAGAAGCTCCAAGGGAACTCTGCTCATTGCTTTCACACTTCATGCCTTCATACTTCAAACTTATCTGGGCACCCTTATTCTGGATATCCTTAACCACTGATCCATCTTTTTACACAGGAATGCATGGAAATGTCCTGGTCCAACTTTTCTCCTTCTTTGGGGACTATGACGGATATTTGCCCTATATTCTGGTTTCTCTCTGAGACCCTTGTTTTCCAGTATCTCTAATGAGGCAATAGCTTACCTTGGTCAGGGCTAACACGAAGGCTCTCTCCCATAATACTTATTTGATACATTTGTCTCTATGGAGTAGGTGCTCAGTATATGCTATTGACTGCTCAGCTCAATGCCTGGGACGATAGCTTGTCAAATTGGCATGAAGTTAGTATTGAGGTCTTTGTCTCCCAAAGCTTAGGCTAATTAACTGTTTCTGAAATGTTCTTAGGGTACTTCTGCACACTTCTACCATACCACTTCACATTTTGCTGCAATTATGCATTACCAGATTAGTTTCTTCTGCTAGACTCTTAACAGCAGGAACTTTGCCTTAGTCATATTAATATCCCTATTATCTTGTACAGCAGTAGGCATATAGTTAGGTCTTCATACTTTCACAACATTTTCACAACCTTTTTAAATTGAAGTATAATTGACACACAGTGTTACAACAAACATGGTTTCTTTTGATTCTTTCATCAACACCGGGCTCTAATAATCTATTTGCAATTCATTTAATAAGTACTTTTTAAGCAGCTAATATGTACTCCATAAGGTCATTCATTAAGTATATGGCTTTAGACACTGAGAGCATACACAAGAAAGATACCATTTCCTTTCTATAGCTTTTTAAAATTTAAATTGATGAGACAAACTCATGTGAAAACATGAGAACAATGCCAGCCAGGATATGAGTAGGTGCCAGAAGGAGTGAGACAGACACTGGGAAGGTCTGACAGCAGAGCTGAGTGCTGAAAGGGCACTCACACTGGAGGGATGTGTCCCGGGGTATGGGGTGGGCACTCTGGGGCTGGGGAGCCACACCCTCCTGAATCTGACACAGCTCTCCTTGTTTAATGACAGAGGCACCCCTGCTCATCTGCTATGTCTTGCAGACACGATGCCCTCTGAAATCCATGCAGTGATGACTGGAAGGTTTGCCACCATTTTGGGCATTGTGTTGGGATCCTCCAAATCCTTCGGGGCAGGCATAGTCTGATGACACCCTGCTGAGCTTTAGTCTGGGTTCTACAGATACTGATTCCTAAGTTTGGCCTTACTGATTGATGCATCATCCTTGCTTGATTTCTGCCTCTATGATGGCTGCTCCTTCTGCTCTTGCCTTGTCAAACTGATAACTTGGATGAGTCCAAGTTCAAGAATATGGAAGGGGTAAAATCACCCTGTGCATGAGTCCAATGAAGCATATAATTTGAGGGGGTGGTGAGGTCAAGTGCAGGGTCAAGAGTGGTGTGATGGCAGAGGCTTCAAGTCTCTTGGAGAAGTAATAAAATGGTTACATATCCCCTCTTGTCTACCTCTGCCTCTAGCTAACCATGTTGATTTTCCTCTTTTATTTAATCCTTCCACCAGCCTCTATCTTCTACATGTCATTATCCTCTATCCTTGATGTCAGTATAATTTCATGGCAATTAAGTCAGATATTGTTTCACTGTGATTGCCACCAAACCCCCTTCACCTCTTAAGCTCGTCTTGCCTCTCCTCCTGTGTTCCTGGACTGCAGGAACCATGGAATTTCTCTTCTCTGAGGGGCTGAGACTACTCTAGACACCACATTCTTCCCTTAGGCCCAATAACCACAGGAAGAAGAAGAATGTCCTGGAAGCTCTCAGTAATGAACCATGGATGCCATAGACCATTTTGGCAATGTAGCAGCTATCCTCATTGCCTTTTGTGGGCGTGTTGTCCTACATCAATGTTGCCCTCTCCTGGCTAGGAGAATTGGTAGACATTCAGAAACTCCCTTTCCAGATAAAGGGTTACATTTGTTGGGCTATCCCTCTAGTTGTGGTTAAGTAGTGCTTTGAACTGTACATACCCTGCCCCTTAGTGAGCTAAGAGAGAACATGGATAGGAGGAGGGTGGAGAAGACAGAGTCAAGGCTCCAGAGAGAGTCCTTGGCTCCAGGACTCCTTTTCCTTGGATATCTCTTTCTTTCACCCGGGTCAACTGCTCCTACGTACTAAAGCCCATGGTTTTCATGATGGGTGTAGAGTGGGCAGACTATTCTGTGAGTATGATGGTGGAGATCAAGTTCTTCACAAATGAGTTGGTGGCTTATCAGCAACTGTCTCAATATAAGAACAAACATCTTTCTGCAGAAGAGTGGATTGGGGGAGAGAAACAGTGGATTTCTGTAAGTGAGAATCCTGAAAAACACAAATAGTCTGTGGGCAGAAAGAACATGTTAAACAAAAGCTTGTTTCATACCTGCAGATCCCTTCCCAGGGTCCCAGCCCTAACCAGAAAGCAAGCATAACTTTACACTTAGCTCCAATACCCAAGCTTCCCTGAGGTCTTCTTCCCACACTGTCTGACCCAGCCTCTCTCTGTAATGTAATTAATTGTTGGGTCTTCACAGTCGGGGCAGTCCAGGGTGGACACTGATGGTCTAAGGTCCCTTCTTCTTTTATAAGTTTAAGTTGCCATAAATTGATCTCCTTTTCTCTCTCTCCCTCTGTCTTTCCTTTCTTGATCGTTATCATTCCTAGGCCTTCTCCTTATTCACAGGCTTCAACAAGAAGAGTGTTGGGCAAAGAGGCCCATGGTAGTTTCCTTGTAATTATCCCTGTAACAACTCAGGAACTGATTATTTTCTGAGCATCCTTTCTACATCCTTTAGGGTAATGTGGACTAGATTGGGGTTCTAAGTACTCTGGAACTTTTATCCTGATTATATGGGTGCACACAAGGGACTGAGTTTATTTACTTATTTATTTTTATTTCCCTAAGTGATAGCTGAAATCATTATATTTTCACACTGTGGATTTGCTAATCTCAGTTCCATAGGAATCATACTGGGAGGGTTGAATGAGTTAATTCATTTTCCCAACTACCCAATAAGCCAACCAGATCCCAGTGGGCACTACTGGTACTTCAGTACAACTTGAGACCAGATAGAGAAGCTGATGTGAAATGGGCCCTCTCAGGCAGCATTTGATTTGGAGTTAAGGCAACCATGATACTGGGCTATGCATGGATCCCATCTGGATTTACAATGTTAATTTTTGTTACTTTTTTCCCTTTTGATTGGAGGTCCAAAAGACCAATTTTATTTTTATTTTTTTCTATGAGGAAGATTGTAATGATATATTTTTCTTTTGCCATTAAATGGGCATAGTGGATATATAAGTAAAGATATTTGGGGTTCTATTCAGTAGCAAAAGTCCCTTCGGAAATTAGGGTACTCACCAGCTACCTTCATAGAAATAGAAGTTGCACAAGGAATCAAAATGCAAATAAAAACAGTGCACACATAAGGCAGATAGACAGGAAGTCCAAGCGGTATGAAGCGTTGGATTAAAAGCTACAGGTCATCAGGTGTAGGAGGTGTAAGTATGTAAAGCAGGCACAGATACGGTTAGACTACTGAAGATATTGCTGAATGTGGGTGATGACTGCCAGAAAGTGATATGAGGAAAGTGGAATTGTCTTTGAGGGTAGCAGCAGGGAGAATGACTAGCATTCTAAGAGTTTAGAAGTTCCAGGTTAGAAATAATGTATAAAAAGAAATACACTTCAGTGTGTCCATTTTTTATGGCACTCATATTCTGGAATAGAACCATTACATTGATTTATTTGGTAGCTGATTGAACAACTTAAAAGTGAAACAATTTCATTTCAGTTTATCTTTTCCTTTCTGTTAAACAACTGGCTGTATTCTAATCCTGATGCCTGGTTACGGTCTGACTGCAATTGCCATCCAGTAGTGGGAAATGCATCATGTGGCTGAGGTTTAGGTGAATGTTGCCTTCCTTATCCCTCTGGCTCAAAGCAGTCCATCTAATTCTGGTGCTGGCTTAAGAATGCAGATCTCATCTAGTGAACACCCAAGGATCTGTGCCTGCCTGCAGCAATGAAGAGCGTTGCTTGATCCATATACATCTTAGGAATGTTCACAGAAGCAATGAAGTTAGGGTCATATACAAATCCTTGACCTAGGGAATTTCTGAGTTAGTGACCCATCAGGATTAATGTATAAAACACACTTGTTGGGGTACCATAGGCTGGCTTCTGGTGGTCAGTGGTAGGGATCGTATTCATCTGCTGTGTTTGTTCCTCTGCATTCTTCTAGGTGGGTGCTCACTGGGTATACCTGATTGCCTGGTGAGGAAGAGATCAAGTTATTGTGTTTTGTTGTCTATAGCATCAATGGTACTCCACCAGAAGAGTGACTTGTTTCCAAGGTTTAGGTCAGTGCCCTCTTCACAGGGGCCTATGTATCCATTATCACTGCCTGTGTGGCAGGTAGGCACCTCAGCTTAGTCTCTTGGCAGAAATCCCTTACCTAGATCCTAAAAAAAAATCTCTCTGAGAATATTGATTTAACCATCCATCTCAAAGATGCATAGAAAAGGCATCTAAACAACATTCTCAATTCACACCCAAGAATTAAGAGCCTTAAGGAATATGTGTAAAACTTTTTTCTTAGTAATTCTGTCTTCCTTATGTAGGAATCTTCTATGTCCCCAGGGAGCTGAAACTGACTGTGTCTCCTTCCTAAACACAGGTTTCACCAGTAGCACCTACAAGGCCTATGTGTGCTGCATAGACCTCTTTCGGAGTTGAGTGAGCACCAGGATTCCTGCTCCCTTCTCTTGTACTCTATTTTCCACTCAGGAATTTTCTGGGAGTGGGGAGAAATAAGGTCTCGATAATCATGTGGATGCTAATATAGTATATAAAAAGAGATTGGTATATGTGGTAGTCTAGATTTGTGTCCCTTTCTCTATTAGGTGCATCCTCAGCAGTAGCTCTAGTATGCATTAGTGACAGATTTTACCTGTATTGGTAGGGTACTGAGAAGTGGAGGGCCAGAGGAAGAAGTAAGGAAGGGTGGTTTCCCTGAGAAGAAGGTACTGTATTTATGTGACTGGAATATAGATAGGTTGTAGGTAAAGATTTGGCAGTGCTTGGGATTCTCTCTCTCCTCTCTCTCTCTCTCTATCCCTGCCTCACTCACATGCATGGTCTCTCTCTCTCAAAATAAGTAAGTAAACTTAAAAAAAAAAGAAAAAGAAAAACCATCAATTCATAAAGGAAGAGAGAAAGAGAGGAAGAAGGAAACAAAGAAACTACTATAAAGCCAGAAAACAACAAATTTTCAATAGTAAGTCCATACTTATCAATAATTACTTTAAATGTAAGTGGACTAAGTTTTCTAATCAAAAGAGATAGAGTAGCTGAATGGATTAAAAAGAAAAAAAAGACCTAACTATATGCTATCTCTAAGAGACTCACTTCAGCTTCAAAGACATACAGACTGAAGGTGAAGGGATGGGAAAAAATATTCCATGAAGATGGAAACCGAAAGAAAGCAGAGGTAGCTATACTTACAATAGACAAATAGACTTTAAGCCAAAAACTGTAACAAGAGACATTATATAATGATAAAAGGGTCAATTCATTAAGCAGCTATAATAATCATAAATACTTATGCACTTAACGTAGAGCGCCTAAAGATATAAGACCAATACTAACAGATCTGAAGAGAGAAATAGCAATACAATAATAGTAGTGGACTTCAGTACTCTACTTTCAACAACGGATAGATCATCCAGACAGAAAATCCACCAGGGAATTTAAACTACATGTTAGACCAGATGGACCTAACAGACATTTACAGAACAGTCCACCCAACAGCAGCAGAATGCATGTTCTTCTCAGTTATACAGGGAGATTATCTCATAGATCATATGTTAGGTCACAAATCAAATCTTAATAAATTAAAGAAGGTTGAAATCATATCAAGCATTTTTTTCTGACCACAATGCTATGAAACTAGAAATCAAGAACAAGGAAAAAAACTGGTAAACTGCCCAGTATGTGGAGATTAAACAACATACTCCTGAATAGTGGGTCAAAACAAAAAAATCAAAAAAGAAATTAAAATATCTTGACTCATAGCAAGGAAACAAAATTGTAGCTATGTGAGATGATGGATGTTAACTAAACTTAATCATGGTAATCATTTCACAATATATACATACATCAAAGTATTATGTTGCATACCTTATATCTATACAGTGTTATATGTTAATTATATTTAAGTAAAATGGGCGAAGATTTGAGAAAACTATTGAGACAAATGAAAATGGAAACACCGCACACCAAAATTTAGGAGATGGAGCAAGAGCAGTTCTAAGAGGAAAGTTTATAGCTTTTATACATTAATAAAGTTTATACATTATTAAAAAGGAAAGATCTCAAAATAAACATATTTAACACTTCAAGGAACTAGAAAAGAAGAACGAACTAAGCTCAAAGAAAAGAACAAAATCAGAACAGAAATAAATGAAATAGAGGCAAAAGAGATAATAGAAATGATCAGTGAAACTAAGAGCTGGATTTTTTTAAAAAAAGATGAACAAAATGGACAAAATTTCAGCTAAGAAAGAGAGAGGGAAGACTCAAAATCAGAAATAAAAGAGGAGATATCACACCTGATAACACAGAAATACTAAGGATCATAACAAACTGCTACAAACAATTATACTCCAACATACTAGATAACCTAGAAGAAGTGGACACATTTCTAGAAACATACAGCCTACCACGACTGAGTCAGGAGGAAACAGAAATTCTAAAAAGATTGATTACTAGGAAGGAGATTGAATTGGTAATCAAAATCCTCCCAACAAATAAAAGCCCAGGATCAGATGGGTTCACTGGTGATTTCTATTAAACAGTTAAAAAAGATTTAATACCCATCTTCTCAAATGCTTCCAAAAAACATAAGAGGAGTGAACACTTCCAAACTCATTTTATGAGGCCAGCATTATCCTGATACTGAAGCCAGACAGGGACACCACAAGAAAAGAAAGTTATAGGCTAATATTCCTGATGAATATAGATGCAAAATTTCCCAACAAAATATTAGCAAACCAAATTCAACAGGACATTAAAAGGATCATTCACATAAAGTGGGATATATTTCTGGGATGCAAGGATAGTTCAACATACACAAATCAATAAATGTGATATACCAGTTTAACAAAATGAAGGATAAAAGTCATATCATCTCAATAGATGCAGAAAAAGCACTGAACAAATTCAGTATCCTTTCATGATAAAAACTCCCAACAAATTTGGACAAATGGAATGTACCTCAACATAATAAAAGCCATATATGACAAACCAACAACTAACATCATACTCAACAGTGAAAAGCTGAACACTTTTCCTCTAAGATCAGGAATATGACAAGGATTCCCACCTTCATCACTTTCATTCAACACAGTACTGTAAGTCAGGGCCAGAGCAATTAGGCAGGGGAAAAAAAAGCACCTAAATCAGAAAAGAAGTAAAATTGTCTCTGCTTGTAGAAATGACATGATCTTATGTATAGAAAACCCTAAAGACTCCACCAAAAAACTGTTAAGAGCTAATGAATGAATTTAGTAAGTTAAGGACATAAAATCAATATATAAAAATCAGTTGTGTTTGTAGAAATGACATGATCTTATGTATAGAAAACCCTAAAGACTCTACCAAAAAACTGTTAAGACCTAATGAATGAATTTAGTAAGTTCAGGATATAAAATCAATATATAAAAATCAGTTGTTTTTCTATACACTAATAATGAACTATCGGAAAAAGAAATGGGATTGTAAAATCCCATTTACAAAAATAAAAAAAATCCCATTTACAAAGGCATCAATAATAAAATACTTAGGAAAAAATTTAACCAAGGAGATGAAAGATCAGTACACTAAGAACTATAAAACACTGATGAAAGAAATTAAAGAAGACATAAATGGAACGATGCTCTGTGTTCATGGATTAGCAGCATTAATATTGTTAAAATGTCCATACCACCCAAAGTGATCTACAAATTAATGAAATCCCTATCAAAATTCCACTGGCATTTCTTTTTCATGGAGAAAAAATCCTAAAATTCATGTGGAACCACAAAAGATCCTAACTAGCCAACACAATCTTGAGAAAAACAAAGCTGGAGGCACCACACTTCCTGATTTCAAACTATATTACAAATCTATAGTAATCACTATAGTGATTCTCATAAAAACAAACACATAGATTAATGGAACAGAATAGACAGCCCAGAAATATAAACCCATGCATGTATGGTCAATTCATTTTGACAAAGGAGCGAAGAACATACAATGGGGAAAGGATGGTCTCTTCAATAAATGGTGCCAGAAAAACTGTATATCCACATGCAAAAGAATGAAACTGAATTCCTATCTTACATCATAGACAAAAATCAACTCAAAATGGATTAAAGAATTGAACATGAGACCTGAAACCTTAAAATTCTCAGAAAAAAACATAGTGGGTTAAGCTCCTTGACATTGATCTTGGCAACGATTTTTTTGATATGATGCCAAAAGCACCAAAAACAAAAGGAAAAATAAGCAAGTGGGACCACATAAAATTAAAAAGCTTCTGCATAACAAAGGAGAACTATCAACAAAATGAAAAGTCAACCTACAGCATGGGAGAAAATATTTGCAAGCAATACAACTCAATAGCAAAAAACCATAATCCAATTAAAAAATGGGCAGAGGAATAGACATTTTTTCTAAAGAAGACATACCAACAGGTACATGAAAAGGTGCTCAACATCACTAATTAGCAGGAAAATTAAACTCAAAACCACAATGAGATATCACCTTATACCTGCTGGGATGGCTATTATCAAAAAGACAAAAGGTAACAAATGCTGGCAAGGATGTGGAGAAAAGGAAACCCTCATACCCTATTGATGGTAATGTAAAATGGTACAGCCTCTATGGAAAAGAGTATGGAGGTTGCTGAAGAAATTAAAAATAGAATTATCATATGATCCAGCAATCCCACTTCTGGGTGTACATCTAAAAGGAAATGAAATCACTATCTGTACTCACATGTTCATTGCAGCATTATTCACGGTAGCCATGGTATGCAAATAACATATATGTCCACTGACTGATGAATGGATAAAGAAAATGTGGTATATATACACAATGGAATATTATTCTTCCTTATAAAATAAGAAAATCCTGGTATTTGCAACAACATGGATAAACAATTATGCTAAGTGAAATAAGTTAGACAAAGACAAATACTGCATGATATCATTTATATGTGGGATCTAAAACAAAAAAAAAGTCCAATAGAGAATCAGAAAGCAAAATGGTGATTGCCTAGAACTTAAAAATTATGTGACACAGTGTGCTGTAAATGTGGTTTGGTATATAACATACTGAGATAAAAAGCTATATTTCTTAGAGTTCTGTGGATGAGCTGAGTTTATGGTACAAACGGTACATATGAAAGTTACATGAATATTTAATGATACAATTTTCTGGTTGTCACACATTTGTATGTAAACCTGCAAACTCCTTAACATTATTACACAGTAAACAAAAAATATCTCCTGTATGCAAACTTGCAAGGAACATCCATTTCTCAAAGGCCTTTACTTTGAGTGTTCTGTTTTAGTGACAAATTTGCTTCACGTATACAGAGAATCCTTTAAAACAATGGGTTTCAGTGGTAAGAGGGGGAAATTTTGCCACGCAGAGGACATTTGGTGATATCTTGAGACCTTATTAGTTGCCACAACTGGGGGAATGCTACTGACATCTACTGGGTAAAGGCCAGAATTGTTGCTAAACATCCTCAAATGCACAAGTCAGTCCCCACAACAAAGAATTCTCTGATCTTAATATCAACATTGCCAAGTCTGATATACTCTGATTTAAAATGTTTAATATATTTCATATATCTAATATTATTTATAATATGAATAATACTATAGCCTTAAGAATGAGTTTCAGAAGGATGCAGGGGTTCCTTAAAAAGTTAAACATAGAATTATCCCATGGCCCCCCAATTCCACTCTTAGGTATATGCCCAAAAGAACTGAAAACAGGTATTCAAACAAGTACATGTGCAGGCACGTTCATAGCATCACTATTCATAATAGTCAAAATGTGGAAACAATCCAAATGTCCATCAATTGCTGAATGGATAAACAAATGGTGTTATATACATACAATAGAATTTTATTCAGCCATAAAAAAGCATGAAGTACTGATATATATGCTACATGATGTAACCTAGAAAATGTTATGCTAATTCAAAAAAGCCAGACACAAGTCTTATTATTGTGTGATTCTATTTTGTATGATTCCATTTATATGAAATATTCAGAATAGATAAATCCATAGAGACAGAATACAGATTGGTGGTTACCAAGGACTGGGGGAAGGGAGGAATAGGGAATGACTATTCAAAGAATGTAAGTTTTACTTTGGGATGGTGGAAATGTTGTCAATATTCACCATATTGTGAACGCCCTAAATATCATTTATTTTTCACTTTAAAATAATTTTACGGTATGTGAATTTCTCCTCAATAAAGTACACACACACACACACGCACACACATCTATCTATCTATCTATCTATCTATCTAGATATAGATATATTAAACATGGATATGGGTATTTGTATGTTCCCATAGCTAATCTACTTTCTTCTCCTTTACAATTATCTGAGCTCAGAACCTCCTGGTCTTCTTTCCAGTCTCCACTCCTCTCTCTTCTCCCATATTTTCCAAACTTGACATAAAACAAAACGAAGCCCCAATAAACTGCTTCTTGACCTGGACAATAACAATTTTACCCTAGCCTGGTTTCTTTCTGAGAGGCAGTGCAGTGCAGTGGTGGGTGGTACTGGACAGTAGGCCAGGTTCTGACTGGGGCTCTGCCACTTATCCCTGGGTGATCTTGGGCAAGTTCCTTAACTTCCTGTGTTTTTGGCATCCTTGTCTATAAAATGGGGATAATGGAACCTGCATTCTAGGTAAAGGTTTTACCTAGGTGAGGTTTTAAAGGGATCAAAACAGTGCTCACTGTTAAGCCCAATGTAAGGGTTAACTACTATTATTACTACTTAAAGAACTGAGTTCACGACTATTGATTTGAGTTATGTATGCAATTTAGCCCACACAGGGAAGAATGCGGGACGGAGAAAGCTCTATATCTCCTTGCATAGGTAAGGGCCTGCTTTTTGATTCTCTGTTTCCTATTTAAAGAAAATCTGGTCTAAACTCTCGCACATATAGGACCGCACTGCCATAGCAGGAAGCCTGACAACACCATCACCTGCAAAAACAGTCTCACAAGCGGGAGGAGCGAGCAGGAAAATTTGGTACTGAACTCGATCTCAGCAAATGCTACGCCGACTCCTAGGGCTAAGAGGCACCCTCAGAAGGCTAAAGTAATTTGGTCAGAAGAAGACTGGGCGGCCCAGTCCTTCCGGGGAGGCGCGCGCAACGGAGACCAAACACTCTCGGGCTCCTTCCTGGGGGCGGGGCAAACATGCCACTCGGCGTCCTGGGAGGCGCCAGAGCGCCTGCTGCAGGTTTCCGCCTGGAAGTCGCACCCTCTCCCCGTGCCCCACACCCGCAGCTCAGGTACAGGATTCTCAAGCAGAAAAGGGTGGAGGTTAAGGGAGAGCGGGCAAGAGAAAAGAGGACCGGAGAAGTGGGGGTTGTGGAAGGGGGGCTCTGGTGGGATGTGGGGTATCAGTGTGGAAAGGAGACCTTGGGCGTGAGGAAAGGAGGAGAGTGGCAGACTGGGTCACTGAATGGGTGGAGTCGGATTTCTAAACTGGAAAGCGTCTCCTGCACATTGTTCCACAGCCTGACGTCTTTGCTTATGTGTGGGGCCGTCTTTCTAGGCCAGTACATACAGATCTCCCTCGTTTATTTTATTGGCTACATGATATTACGTATAAGGAGGTACGCTAAGGTATGTGTTTCCTTATTAATGGACATTTAGATCGGCTTATATTTGGCCAGTTATTTCTAGAGATTTGAGGTAGGCAAAGTTTGTGTTTGACTCCCACTTCTGACTCACCTTTAGATTCCTGATCTACTCTTGGTGAAAGCCCTTGGCTAAGCTAGTGGTTGTCAAGCATTTAAAGGGCTATCACCTCTGTGGGAATAATTGCCTTTTAAGACAGGAATACAAAGATTAGGAGCCAGAAGATCTGGAGTCCTGACCAGAGTCCCTATGCAGCCATGTGAGTGGTCTTAGTCTAGTTCTGTTTCTGCATATTGAATGTGATGATGATCATATGTACCTTACAAGCTGCTAGAAATTTGAATTAATGCATGTGAAAAAACCATATTGTGTAAATGGTAAGGTGCTCCAAAGATATTCTTTTTTTTTAAATTTTTTAAATGTTTATTTATTTTTGAAAGACACAGTGACAGTGAGAGCAGGGGAAGGGCAGAGAGAGAGGGAGACACAGAATCCAAAGTAGGCTCCAGGATCTGGGCTATCAGCACAGAGCCCAACATGGGGCTTGAACCCACAAACTGTGAGATCATGACCTGAGCCGAAGCCGGATGCTTAACCCACTGAGCCACCCAGGTGCCCCAGATATTCTTTTCACAAGTAAAGTGTAAGGACCTTATATAGAGAGGCTTTGCTTCTTTATACATGAACATTTGCTTGGCACTTATCACTCCTGGCATTGCTTAACAAGATTTACATTTTTTTTTCTTTTCCCTCCATTTAATCCATACAACAACCCTTTGAAGAAGGTACTAGTATTATCCCAGTTTTCCTTTTTCTTTTTTTAATGTTTGTATATTTTTGAGAGAGAGAGAAAGCATAAGGAGGGGAGGTACAGAGAGAGAGTGGGACAGAGGATCTGAAGCAGGCTCTGCACTGACAGCAGAGAGCCCGACATGGGGCTTGAACTCGCAAACCACGAGATCTTAACCTGAGCCAAAGTCAGCCATTCAACTGACTGAGCCACCCAGGTGCCCTTTTCCGAGTTTCCTCCTTTTCAAAGGAGGAAAGAGAGGCTTAAATTAAGTTGCTTAATTAATTAAATTAACTTGCTCCCTACAGTCACATAGTAAGTGACAGCTGGGATTTGAGCCCAGGTGTGACTGATTCTAAAGCCCTTATTCTTGGGGTGCCTGGGTGGCTCAGTCGGTTGAATGTCCAACTTCAGCTCAGGTCATGATCTCATGGCTTGTGGGGTTGAGCCCCCGCATCGTGCTCTGTGCTGACAGCTCAGAGCCTGCAGCCTGCTTCAGATTCTGTCTCCAGCTCTCTCTGCCCCTCCCCCACTTGTGCTCTGTCTCTAAAATAAATAAATATTAAAAAAAAAATTAAAGGCCTTACTCTTAATCACTATGTCCACTTTTACAACATCTCAGCCCTTCCTGCCTTCCTTCCTTCTCCATTGCAGGCCCACAGGTTTAACCCAAATGATCTCATCAGTTTCTAAAGTATTTATACTTTCTGAACTACTTGTGTGCCAATCATGTCCTGCTGTGTGGCATCTTTTGTATTTTTGTCTCATTTTGCTATTTGTCTTACTGTTGGCTTCTGTTGCAGCAAGTAAAAAAATGATTGCTATTCAAGCTAGCAATTCCCTCAAAGACAGAATTGTCTTCATTCAACAAGTTGCTTTTATCAGCTCTCTGAGTGTGGAGCTTCATAGGAGCAGAGAGCAAATCTGTTTTGTTACCAAAGCCGTAGGAGCTAGCACTGTGCCTCACACACACACACACACACACACACACACACACACACACAAGTTGTTTAATATTTGTTGAAGAACAAAGAAGATGAAACTCCAAGGGTTTGGGCTTGAATACCTGGGGCACAACAAAAGGAGAGGAAATGTCTGGCAAATCAAAGAACACAGATAAAGCACTTATACTTCCTGGTACAAAATAACATTTTTTATTTTTTAAATGTTTACTTATTTATTTTGAGAGAGGGAGAGAGAGATTGAGAACGTGAGTGGGGGAGGGGCAGAGAGAGAGGGAGGGAGAGAGAATCCCAAGCAAGCTCTGTGCTATCAGCTCAGAGCCCGATACAGGGCTTGAACTTGCCAACCATGAGATCATGATCTGAGCCAAAATCAAGAGTTAGAAGCTTAACTGACTGAGCCACTCAGGCACTCCCAAAATAGGATTTTAAATCCATGTTAGTTATTATTGCTACATAAGTATAATATGAATAGGTTTGTGGAAAGGTAGAAAATGGGAAGGCAAAAAAAAAAAAAAAAAAGGAAGAAATGGAGCAAAATGATACTGGGCTAGGGCTATTTGTGAAGGGATGGCCAGTGAGGACTTCTCATAGGCAGAATAGGGCAAAGGGCATTTAAGAACAAGGATACCGGGGCACCTGCATGGCTCACTTAGTTAAGTGTCTGACTCTTGGTTTCAACTCAGTTCATGATCTCATGGTTCATGGGATTGAGCCCTGCGTTGGGTTCTGCAGTGACAGTATGAAGCTTGCTTGGGAATCTCTCTCTCCCTCTCTCTGCTCCTCCCCTGCTCATGCTGTCTTTCTCTCTCTCTTAAAATACACATTAAAAAAAAGAGAGAAAACAAAGGTACCTAATATCTACCCTGCCTTAACTCCAACAGCTTTGCCCTCAAATCTTCAATAAAAGTCCACTGTCTATATATTCCACTGCCAGTGGTATTTTGGAGAATTCAAGAATTCAGATGGTGTGCAGTGTTGATGGTGTGGTATAGGCAGTCCAGTCAACAGAGATTCTCATTTAGGACGCTGGTGCAAAACCATTTCCATTAAGTCTTATAGGATGGGAGATTCTCCAGTGGATGACTTTTGGGACATCAAGACAGCTAAACCTAAAGTTACACTTCTGTGGTTACTCTATTTATTCTGTGTACATTGTATGTATGTCATGTCCTCCCAGCTGGATTGTAAATTTTTGCAACTAGAAATGACGAGAAATGAGTAGGATTTGTATGGCACTTTTCTATGTTTGAATTTCTTTTCTTTACACTAACTCACTGAAATTAACAAAACCTTTTGTGGTAGGTGTGATGGTGTCATGGTCCAGCCCCCCTCCATTTTAAAGACAAGGACAATCAGGCAGACAGAGGTTAAATGCTTGCTTTTGGTTACAAAGCTAACAAGGACCGAAGCCAGCCTTGTATAGTGAAAAAGGACATGGCTTATTAAGGCTTTTCACTTTCTGGATGATATCCAGCTTTCCAATCTCCTTCTTACCACTGTCTCATGCCACCTGTCCAAGTACACGATCACCACACAGAACTATTGACTTTCCCTAAGAAATCTATACCTAAGTGACTTTGGAAAAGGCACCTAACCTCTCAGAGCCTCTGTTCTCAGTTATGCAAATGAAGATAATAATGGCTTTGTTAAAGTGTTGTTGTGGAGATTAAATGTCTTAACCTTAAAGCACTTGGAACATAAAGATGTTTAAAGAATGTTCTCTCCTTGGTTCCCTGGCTTTCTTTCTCTTTAATATCTTCCAACTTAAAGTTCAATACTTCCTGCAGAATTCTACCATATATTCCTTATATTTCTCTGCAACTTTGATGACACCTGATTCCATATCCTGTGCAAGTCCTACCACTCTTCCTGGGACCAAAGATAGTCTCAGAAGGGGCTAGAGGCTGGTAGCTAGAGGCTGCTAGGGATGGCTTGAAGCATCCAGACAGGAGCCTCCTGCCATGTTTAGGGCACAAGGCCAAAGATCAGAACTGATGAAACCAAATCTGTTCTTAGGTGATGGGGATGATGTAGATCAGGGAAAAGAGACAACTAGGTCATCAAATGAATTCAAAACAAATACGAGACACTCATGGTAAACACTAGTCATTAACAAGAAGAGCATGACATAAGAAATTACATTAGAAGAATTACATGACATAAGAAGCTTACATTTTTCATTAGACTGAGTAACTTCTATCAGTTTTTATTTTTAAAAACTCAACTCTTGCTTCCAGAAAGGCAAAGGCATATTTTTGAATTCCCCAAATTCACTCTTTCACTGTCTCAAGGCTCATGTTTATCACATTCAAACGTACAGAGATTTACTTTGACTATAAAAATCCTTTCCATATATTTTAAGCAGGAATCCAAACAGGAATATTGAAGCCATTTTTAACTTAGAGAACAGTAATTTCTTTGCCGAAATCATATTTCTACTTGTCAAGAGCTGTCATTCCCTCAGGGGAAGTAAACATTTATGTCTGTGGCACTGAATGCCTCATAAAGAAACATTAGAGGAGGGTAACCCCTTTTCCATGGTGACAAGACTGATTTGAATTATTCATTAAGTGAAGGATATTCATTTATGATTAACCAAACTCAGGATGATACAGAAAATTTCCCAAAGAACATATTATCCTTCAGATATTTTACAATGGAGGGCTCCTGTATTCATGGTTTTAGAAACAAACTATGACTCTGTGAATGGGGAAATTATCCTTCAGCTACATGGCTATAATTTATAGAACAAAAAACAATACCAATTTATTTCCTTAGTGGATTTCAGAGACCAGTTAGATGTTGAAAATAATTTTTTAGAGTAGCTAGACAATGGAAGGCATTATGATAGTCATGTTTTTATAAAGGCAAAGTGCTCAGCTGCATTGCATAACTGCATCCCGCCTGGCTGGTGGCCACCATTATTATGAATTTGTTGTAAATGCATTTGGCTGCTTGGCTGTCTCCTACTGCTGTAGACAACAGCCCATGGCATTGTTGAACCACTCACATGTGTCTGGCTCTGTATCAAAGTGCTGACTGAGTCCAGCGGTGCTTAATAAAGTCTTAGAAGGGGTGGGAGAAAGGCTCATAACAGTCATATCATATAATAGTCACACACAAAAATCTCAATTACTATTAATAATAACAGTAACATTTGCTGAGCTATGGGTAGCCACTTATACTGGGTATTGCCTGACTGAGTCCTCACAAAAACCCTATGAGACATCCAATTGTCATAAAGCCATAGCCATAGCCCCTGCTGCTATCTGGCCCCCACATGTAGAACCCTAGGAGGAGGGACCAAAGCACCTGAAAATTGGCCAGAATAGACTGCAGAGGCTCTAGCTTCCCAAGAAGCTACCTGATGGGGCTGGGTAAAACAATCCAGAAGTGTTGAGGAGTTAAAGTCTGGGGGTGTGGTAAACCTTAACCAATGAGATTGGAGACAGAAAGAAGCCAGCATTGTAAACGCTGCCTCCTGTGTGGTGGATGGTTCTGAGAAGCAGTAGCTTTGTAAGTACTCTCTGGAGATGCCCTGTAAGATGAAACAATCAGCTTTGTTTGCAATGAAGCTATGTCCATCTTGGTAATACATCCCTTATGTTTGTTTTTGCTTTTTCACTACTTCACTTCTGTTTTCTCTCACATGTACTTCCCTGGGGGAATTGCATCCATCAATAAAACATTTGCACATAATCTTTTGTTTCCAGCTTTATTTTCTTAGAACCCTCAGTTAAAAATGCTCATACCAGGAGTGGTCTTTATGAGCAGACCCTCAGGGGTGCCTGGGTGGCTCAGTCAGTTAAGTGTCTGACTTCAGCTCAGGTCATGATCTCACAGTCTGTGAGTTCAAGCCCTGTGTCGGGCTCTGTGCTAACAGCTCAGAGCCTAGAGCCTGCTTCGGATTCTGTGTCTCCCTCTTTCTCTCTGCCCCTACCCTGCTCATGGTCTGTCTCTCTCACTCTCAAAAATGAATAAATGTTAAAAAAAAAAAAAAAAAGACCAGACCCTCAAAATGGGATTTAGGAGTTGAACAGCCAACCTATCTGAAAGCAATAGGAATGGTTTTCTTGATGGCAAGTGAGATAATAATTCCTGCTATGCAGTGGCATGCATTACTGTAACCAAGCTTTTCACCTACAGTAAAGGTGAGATGAGGTGCAGGTGGAAGATAAGGCATTGGGGTACCAAGTAGATGCTGTACCTTACTGGTATGGGAAAAATGATAATGATAAGAATTGAGGAATAGACTGGTTGCTTTTAATAGCATTAGAAGTCTTGCAAAACAACGATAACAGCTTGAAGCAGCTAATCGCCAATGTAAGAACATTATGAAAGCCAGAGGACTTCTGTGGCAAACGTAAAGGAGACTCCCATCTCTTGCAGCAGTAAGTTGGACACTGTTGAAAATTAAGTTCAAGATCTAGCGTGGCAGAGCTGCAAAAGAGATTGAATGCATAGTTTCAATAGGTCTTCCATGTCAAAGTCTTTTCCATATAGGAAAAATGTGAGACCTTAACACCTGGCCAAGAAATATATGGGTGGATGAGCCTCAGAACTTTGAGCTCTCAATTGTCCCTAAATCTTCTTAGCCAAAAGAAGCAGACCATTTCCTCTTAACAGAGGAAAACAACCTCCCCATGCCTAGAGACCATATATGAACTCACCTGAAATAGATTCATTCATTGCAAGATGACTCTTGTTTTCCTCAAGACATGCCTCCGTCACCGGTTTTGCCTTCAGTCTGATAACTGGTGTTAGAGCTCTGCACAGCCTGAGCAGGGAAGTACAGGTCCTATGCAGAAGGGATTCACCTACATTCCAAAAGAATTATAATTGAGAATATGTGGGGATCAGAATAATACAGGAAGGAACTTGACAAAAGTGAAGCAGAGCCAGATTTGAAAAGACTTTGGTTCTAGGTAGGATAGAAGATTGAGATAATCTCTGACGTCACATTCTTTTGAATAATGTACATTGTAGGAAAATAACCCAGGAGTGAATCCCCCACCAAATGGTGTTTAGGTGGGAGATTCATCAACTCAATCATTCTATAGAGGGGTGTCTTAACTGATCTCCAAATGTATTCAGAAATTGGCAGTTTAGAGAATCTGTGGAAAAGTAATAGCACTTTGGTAAGCTGTGGGCATGAACTGATATGCACAAGGACTTTCATTATTTTAGTAGGCATTTTGGGAAGGTGTGTGAGGGACATAGAGTTAAGAGAAAAAGGAGATAATAAGTATGGGGGATAGAATGGGGCTTATTCATCAGTTAAAACCAATGGTCTAGTTTTGAGTGTCTTTGGAAAGAAGGTTTAGGTTTATTCATTTTTTAAAGTTTATTTATTTTGAGAAAGAGAGAGAGAGAGTGTATGTGCGAGAGTGGGGGAAGGGCAGAGAGTGAGGGGGAGAGAATCCCAAGCAGGCTCCACGCTGTCAGCACAGAACCCATTGAGGGGCTCAATCTCATGAACCATGAGATCATGACAAGAAGGTTTAGTTTTAGAAAAAGTTATAAATTCATGAAAAAATTTAAGAGACTGAGATTATTCACTATATACCAAAATTCAGTGGGCAGGAGAAAATGGAGCCATAAGGCTAGGGAACAGGCCATTTTTCTTTTTTCTTTCTCTTCGCCTCCATGTAGCTTTGGGACTCCAAAGGCTCCAGATGACCACCATCATAAGTCTAAGTGGTTACCATCAGTGACTATTGCGTCTAGAGGAATGACATTCTCACAGAGAGCACTGGTAGTAGAAATGGTAGCCAAGCCTCTCAACAAGGTAGCTGGAGCAAGAGAATTCAATATTCTTGGGAACACCAGCAAAAATTGGATGAGACTGTGGTATTAGGAGCTAGTGTCTAAAGGTGTGATAAACCAAATAGTGATCCTCCAAAGATGTTTATTTTCTAATCCGTGGGATCTGTGAATATGCTACTTTACAAGGAAGAAGGCACTTTGCAGATGTGATTGAGATTAAGAATCTTGGGATTTGGAGATCATCTGGAAGTATCCCTGTGGGCCCATTGTAATCACAAATCCTTAAAAGCAAATCTTTCTTGGCTGTGGTCAGAAAGAAAGAGATGTAACAACAAAAATGTCAATGAGATTCTACATTACTGGTTTTGAAGATGGAGGAAGAGGGTATGAACCAAGGAATTGGGATAGGGAGTGCTCTAGAAGCTGAAAAAGGTAATGAAAGGGATTCTCTCCAGAGCCACCAGAAAGGAGGATAGCTCTGCTGACACCTTGATTTTAGTCCAGTGAGACATGTGATGCACTTATGAATTGTGTTGCATTTACAGAATTGTAGGATATTCAGTCATTTTAAGCTGGTAATTTGTTATGGCAGCAGTAGAAAACTAATACAAAAGGAGTGCCTGGGTGGCTCAGTTGGTTAAGCCTCCGACTTCGGCTCAGGTCATGATCTCATGGTTTGTGAGTTCAAGAGTTGGGCTCAGAGCCGGGAGCCTGCTTGGGATTCTGTGTCTCCTTCTCTCTCTGCCCCTCCCCCACTTGTGCTCTGTCTCTCTCTGTCTCTCAAAAATAAATAAATGTAAAAAAAATTAAAAAAATAAAAGAAAATGAAAACACAAGACAATGAATGTAGTGGATAAGAGATCTCGTAATTGGGATTAACATCAAGATGATGAAAGGCATGGGTCCTCAGGTCCTTAGCAGGATAACTCAAAATAAATGCATAACTAGACACATTGTAGTAAAACTTCAGGTCTCCAAACACAAAGAACAAAATTCCAACAGAAGAGAGAAAAGACAAATTAACTACAAAGACACAATTGGACAATGAACTTCTCATCAGCATAATTAAAGACCAAAATACAATGGGATAAATTCTTCAAAGTACTGAGAAAAATAATGGTCAAACGAGACTGCTATCCCTAGCTAAACTGAGAGCTAAAGATATTTTCAGACAAAGTAAGACTGATGATTTTTCATTCATATATCCCTGAAAGAGCAAATAAAGGGTGTCCTTCAGAAGTTGGTACTTCTATATCACTTACATATTAGTAAATGCATTTTTGGAAGTGCAGTTTCACTTGAGGAAGCTCAAAAGAAAGGCTGGGGGAGGTCACTTTACATATGGTTTATCAGTAAAGACTAAAGATTAAATTTTATAATAGAAAATAAGCTTCTATATTCACTGCATAACATTAAAAGTATTTTTATTTTTATTTTTTTCAGTCATTTAACCCACAATTTTTATTCATTACCAATCATGGAGGAAGCAATTTCTTATGGTGCCATTTGTGATTATCTGAGTCCCCATAGTTATATGCTTATGTAAGAAAACATGTGTTATCATAACATCAAAGCAATCACTTAGGAACCAACCACAAATAAAATTAAATCATTTTCCACGCATCTCTCTCCAGACATCCCTTGAAGTTTTGCAGTCCATGACTTATGTGGCTGTAGGAAGTGGGCCTTTCAAGACTAATATCTAACTCTCCCAATAATTTAATACTTTAGTCTCTGTGCAAATACAGATCACCTGCAAATTGAGATTAAAATTCTTATATAAGATACAGAATTTCTAGAAATAGATAAACATGATATGACACAAAGCTTTTGACAGTTAAGGGTTATGCACAATTAAAGACCAGCTCACACTGGGGCGCCTGGGTGGCACAGTCAGTTAAGCATCCAACTTCGGCTCAGGTCATGATCTCAGTCTGTGAGTTCGAGCTCCACATCGGGCTCTGTGCTGACAGCAGAGATCCGGGAGCCTGCTTCAGATTCTGTCTCCCTCTCTCTCTGCCCCTCCCCTGCTCACACTTTGTCTCTCCCTCTCAAAAATAAATATCAAAAAAAAATTTTTTTTAAACAAAAAGACCAGCTCACAATTGGAGAAAGAATCAACAAGGATAATAACATAGTGTAACTGAACCAATATGAGTTCGCCCTTTGGTGAGTCACAGATAGAAACTATGCCAGGTAGGTTGTTGCACAAAGGAAACTGTATTTGCAGCAAATGAGATCACAGGGAATAACTCGCAAAGCCATGACTTTACCAAGCAAGGGTGAATGGGTTCCTTTTATTTAGGACCAGGATGAATATTTAGATAGGGAAGCCTTGTCATCATAAGCAGAGGCGGGCATAAGGCCATGTATGCACCTTTAGGAAACATGTCTATACGTACATCGTATGTTACGTAAATGGTGCTTATGCTCCTCCTTGGATGAAGATTTTAGAATTATAATAAAGTAAAGGCAGTTGTCAGTCATTCTAGAGGTTACCCCATGGTCCATCTTCTCAGGCATGAGTTGGGGTTCACACTCAAACTGGTCTGGGTGGTCTGGGCTGGCTGGAGGTCTTGTCTAGGCAGTCCCTGCTGCTTGCTGGGTGGTTTCAGTTTCCATTTGCCTGTGCACAGAATTGCCTAGACAGAGTGGTCTTCACTGTAGGAGGAGGCGTAGGTGGTCTGAACCCTGGACTCCAAGCATCTTTTTGTTCCCCAGTAGCAGTGGTCCTCACTGCCTTCCTCCCCGCAAGTGAGCCTCCCACCCACTAAAAATATTTTTAAAATACTTGTTTGGAGGATGCCAAATTATTAGACTGCCCAGGCAGGTGCTGTCAGGACCCTGTTCTAGAGGATGCAGAATGTGAATGTTACCTACTAGAGCTTATAAAAGTTCACCTTTCTGGGATCTCCAGGGAAATACTGAAAAAGGGAGGATCTGGAAGGTGATTTTTTTCTGATTTCACTCTCCATTAAAAAAAATTTTTTTTAATTCATAAAGGAGAGTCCCACTTCTGCCCATAAGTCATTACTGGGATGAGAAATGTCCTCCCACAGTAAACAATTAGGAAAGTGGACAAAATGTTTTAAATGACTGTTTTCAGGCATTAGACAGTAATCAGTAAGGGACTGTGACCCCTGAGAGAATGAGTACAAGCAAGGTGAGCCCTAAATCTGTCCTCCCTTAATGTCGTGCTACCCAGGAAAGATCCACATCCTCTGTGGCCAAAGTTGCAGAAGCACAGTTTACTTGTTCTTTCTACTTCCTCACCTTCCATTCGCTCCTCAGCCAAGTGCAATTTAACTGTCATCACAAACTACTATATTAAATACTCCCACTAAAGTGATCAATAATAACCTCATCGTTAGATATAATGTACACACACTTACTAGTTCTATTTCATCAGGTACCTCTGCAGCAAGACCCCTAAAACAACCTCTTCCCATTTGAAAAAAAAAATTAGCTATTTTTAAGTTTACAGTATGGTAGTGTTAACCATATGCTCATTGTTAAACAGTTCTCTAGAACTTTTTCATCTTGCAAAACTGAGACTCCTACCCACTGGATAACAACTCCTCTTTCCTCCTCCCCCCAGACCCTGGCAACTACTGTCCTAGTTTCTGCTTCTATGAGTTTGACTATTTTAGATACCTCATATAAGTAGAATCATGCAATATTTGTCCTTCTGTGACTGGCTTATTTTACTTAGCCTAAATAATGTCCTCAAGATACATCCATATTGTAACACATAACAGGATTTCCTTCTTGTTTAAGGTTGAATATTATTCCATTGTATCTATTTACCGTGTTTTCTTAATCCATTCATCCATCTATGAACACTTAGGTTGCTTTCACCTGGCTATTTTGAATAATACTGCCATGAGCAGGGGTGTGCAAACCCCTACCTCTTGAAATTCATCTGTTTGTTTCCATTATGCCAAACTTTCTTGTTCATCTACCTCTCTGGCGGCCTATTCTCTGTTTGCTTCATTTGGTTGTTTTGTTTTTGTTTTTGTTTTTGTTTTTCCCTTCACTTGCTCTTTATGTGTTAAGTATTTTCAGGGATTTTGTCAATGGGCTTTTCTTACTCCATTATTTATATCTTGATTTTAAAAAGCTAATCCACAGGATTTCATTGTTCTTCAAAGCTTCCGAAACTATATTTCTAACAGTTTGCCAAACATTTCCACCTGTGTGTTCCAGTGATATCTCAAACTAAATATGTCCAAAATCGAACTCAAATCAACATGCTTGTCTACTCTGTCAGCTCTAAGTTATGTTGTAGGTACACAAAGATGAATAACTTCACACTTCCTTCCCAAAATGCTCTTCCTCCTGCACCCTCTACATTTTATAAATATTATCACTGTTCCCAGTCACCCTGGGAAAGGCCTCTTGGTCACCTCACATCTCTTTCCTCTCCATGTCCTATTGATTGTCTCAAACATCTATTTCCTCTGCCTTTTCTTCTCACTTTTTTGCCCCTGGACTGTCACAGCTGCCTCCTAATTGGCCTCTAGTCCACCTCCCACACCACCTCCACCAGGATGGTCCTTCTGAAAGACAAATCTGGTCATGCAGACCCCTTGCTCAAAATGCTCAGTGACTCTCCGTTGCCTCAGTGACTCTCTCATTCTAAGATCCTGGGCGTGGCACAGAAGGCCCTGTCTGACATGGCACCTATATGCCTTTCCTGTATTCTGCTTCACCATCCTCATTCTCCCTGTTTTCTTGAAACATCATATTATGCTGCTGTTTTCAAAATGCTAGGCTCACTCAAGCTTCCCAGTCATTTCCCATTCTGTGTCCTCTGCCAGAGATGCTCTAAAGTTCTCTCCCACCCCCGTCCTCCATGTTTTCTTAGCAAATGTATCCTCTCTTTCAGCTCCTACTTCTCAAGTCTCAGCAGTCATGGCTTCCCCCGCAGTTTCCCTGGGGATGGCTCTAGATCTCTAATCCGAGGCAGTGTGGAGTAGTGGAAATAAGCCCAGACTTGATTCACGAGGCCTGGTACTTCAAATCCTGATGCTGCCACCTGCTGGTGGTGCCAGTTTTGTCTGTTAGAAAATTTCGGTCCTCATAGGGACCTGGGGGGGGGTGGCTGTGAGGTTGAGGAGTAACATCCCATCTCTGCAGTACTTGGAAGAAGGTGCTGAAGAAAAGCTAAATTAATTACTTTTCCTGTTGTCAAATTCACTTAGATATATAAGCATCAACTCAAAGTCCATTTTTACTTATTTTCAAAACAATTCCTCCTCTAGATATGTCTCTTTCCATCAGTAGCTGTCATTTTTTTGGTCATCCAGACCAAAAACCTGTCATACTGGATTTCTCCTTATTCTTCATCTGTCCATACTTAATCAGCCTTCTTCCCTTCTTCCACCATCCTAGTCTTATATTTTGGAATTTCATTGTTGTCTGGCTGGTCTTAAGTACCACTTTACCAATGTCACTCCTTTGTGCCAAGATCCTCAATGGGTCTATATTAGCTATGAAATAAAGCCTAAATTCTTTAGTAATTTCACATTTGGCCACATAGTTGCCAGATGTAGCAAATAAAAATACAGGATGCCCAATTAATTTTGAATTTATTTAATTTTTTAAAGAATTTACTTTTTAAGGTTTATTTATTTTTGAGAGAGAGAGAGAGCACAAGGGAGGGTCAGGGAGAGAGAATTCCAAGCAGGCTTTGTACCCTCAGCATGGCGTCCAATATAGGGCTCCATCTCATGAACTGTGAGATCATGACCTGAGCCGAAATCAAGAGTCAGATGCTTTAACAGACTGAGCCACCCAGGGACCCTTAATTTTGAGTTTTAGATAAAAAAAAAATTTGTGTAAGTATATCACATGTGATATTTGGGATGCAATTATACTAATAATTTATTTGCTGTTTATATGAAATTCAAATTTAACTGGACATCCTGTATTTTATCTGGCAAACCTCTCTGGCCCTAACTTCTCTCTATTTGGGCCTATATTTCAATACTCTCTGTGAATCTAGGCTACTCGTGGTCTGTCCTTAGGTTTCATGTTGCTTGTCACTTGTATTTTGGCCTCAGGTGCCCAAGGAGAAAAAGTACAGCCTTTGGAATCAGAAAGATCTAATTTTGAACCTCAGCTTCCTTGCTTACCAACCCTATGCCTTGGACAACTAATTTAACTTTCCTAACCTGAGTTTTCTCATCTATAAAATGTGAGTCCTAATACCCCCACATGAAAGAGAGGTTGTGAGGAACAGATGAGGTATACAAACCTAGGACAGTTGAGGTCTACTGTATGTATTCAACATGTTAGTTTTTTGTCATTGTTGCTAGGACTTCTGTAGAGCCACTCTTTGGGCCCTCAGTTGCACTACCGGCCATGATTTGCACAATGCAATGTGGTCTAGGTTACATTTGTAAGTCACAAAGCCTGGAGGGGACATCAGGGTGATCTCTCCTAGGTGACCTGCCTTCCCAGGTCCTACTCTGCAACTGGAAGTAGGAATGAAGCAAACTGTGCTATGCAGCAGTGGGGATTTGGGGTCAGGGACCCTCGGGTGCTTGCCAACACTGGGAGCCCCACCTGCCTCCATGGGCTCAACCCTACAAAACCTTCTCTCCACCTTACTCCCTCTCAACCTGTATCCCATCACTCTCTTTGCCTGTTTATTGACAAATGTCTTTAAAAGGTAGTCACATTTGCTGTTTCCATTTCTTCATGTAAGACTCAGCTTATGCTCCAGTAAGTTTTTTGAAATAGTACTTTCAACTGTCTTCAGTCACCTCCTGATTGCCAGCTTCAGTCTATTGTTTACTGATGTATTTGAAACTGCTGAGCACTCCTCTTCACGTTGAGCTCTGTGACCCTGACCTCTTCCGGTTTCCTCTTACTTCTCTGACTGCTCCTTCTAAGACTCTTCTGCCTGTTCCTCATGTATAACTCTTCTGAGCAGGACAGTGGTAGAGTAGGGAAGCCTCTCAATTCCCTCCCAAAAGTCCACTGAAATAATCAATAGAGCATGGATATAGGGGGAAATAATTTGTCACTACTGGAAACTAAGGTTGGAGAGGGGTGCCTGGGTTGGCTTAGTTGGTTAAGCGGCTGACTTTGGCTCAGGTCATGATCTTGCAGTTCATGAATTCAAGCCCCACATCTGGCTTTGTGCTGCCCCACATCTGGCTTTGTGCTGACAGCTCAGAACCTGGAGCCTGCATCGGATTCTGTGTGTCCCTCTCTCTCTGCCCCTCCCCCCTCCTCTCTCAAAAATAAACATTTAAAAATATTTTTAAAACAACAACTAAGGTTGGAATCATCTACAAACTAAAAATCCAGAAGAGTCTCTTCTACCAATAACCATAGGCTTGGATTGAAAGGAGCCAGCGAAGGCTTCGTCCCACCCTCCTTCTTGAGGGAGGACAGCTTACCAAGAATTCAAGTGGCAAAACTCCCTGGCTGACTCCACCAGCACTCCCTACCTTGGAGAGACAAGGGCAGCAGTGTTCTAGCAGCAAGGAGGTGAGGTGGGTGGCGGGGTCTGCTAAGAGGCCCACCACCAAAAGTACCTACTGGCCTTTGTGGACCTCTGACACTGAACTCCATCACTAGCTTACAAGGACAGGTTTGCTATAGTCTGAAGCAAACATTAAACAGAAAGCTGAGTGCTGTGTGTGAAGGCCTGGGGGTCCTTTTCCAGAGCATCACAGCAGTGCACAAAGCTCCTAGCTGTGGCTCAGCCTTCCTCCTCATTCACAGCCCTGGCTGGTGATCTCAGTACTCCTTACCCCCAGCTGCACCCAGCCTCACTTCGATTTAGTCCAGGCTGTCTGCTGTTTGCCCATGCCCACCCCTTGCATCTCTCCCCTTCCTTCCCTGGTTTTCCAACTCCCATTGGCCTTTTGACCAACCCAATTCTGTCTGTCAGGGATGTCACTTCAGCTCAAATAAACACTTAAAAGCACCCAAGCACCCTCCCACGTTATAGAGACCTACTTTGGCTAGTAGTTTGATCAGGACAGATAGTGCCTTTTGAGGTGAGGAAGTGAGCTTCAGCCAGCAGCAGAATGAATGAATTTACATTGAATTTCAAGCAGTTTGCGAAAATGTGACTGGTCTCTGTGGGGGAATAGCCAAATATAAAATAAATCAATCTTTGCCTCTCAGGGAATTAAATTCCATTGTTGGACTTTTGCATGCAGTGAAGGGAGGGTGTCCATAAAAAACACTTCATTCCCTGCCCCAGTTCAGAGTCAACTGAAAGACAAAGGAGTTGGTCAGATGGATATCTTTAATATGAGAGAAAATCTGCCATTCTCCTTCAGTTGTCCCTTCTCCTCCCATCTTCTCCTCCGTGTCATTTTCTTTCCTCCCTGGCAGAGAGGTAGTGAGGTGGGGAGTGGTGAGCTGCTTGGAGGTGATTTGGCAGCATGCTCACTCACACCCAAGGACACAGAATACTGACGTGGAAGGGAAGAAGCTGCACAGAAGCACATCGATGTCATGCCCACTGGTGCCCAAGAATGAAGAGATGGTGTACACAGCAGTTAGGCAGAGGAGACAACCCACATGGTTGGGAGACTGTTTACAATGAGCAAATAAGAAAATTGATTGAGCAAATAATTAAATACGTTCAGGATTAGAGAGCCAGGTTTCTCACCATTGGAGAAGGTAAAACATGGAAAGAGGCAACGTTTGAAAGAACTCTGAAATGTAGAAGTATTAGAAGTATTGGTATAAGTTCAGGGATATGTTGTGGCGCCTGGGTGGCTCAGTCAGTTAAGCGTCTGACTTCGGCTCAGGTCATGATCTCGCAGTTCATGAGTTTCAGCCCTGCATCGGGCTCTGTGCTCACAGCTTGGAGCCTGGAGCCTGCTTCTGTGTCTCCCTCTCTCTCTGCTCCTCCCCTGCTTGCACTCTGTCTCTGTTTCTCAAAAATAAATAAACATTAAAAAAAAACATTTAAATTCAGGGATATGTATATACATATATACGCTTCCTAAGTCTGCCTACTGAGAAGTCTAGAAGCCATGACACTCTGGTAGCAATGAGCACTTCTAGTAGCCAGGTCTTGTTTTCAAATACCATTCTTCTCTAAAATACCAGGACTCCTTGGTGAAATGGTTGACTCCAGGGCTGGGGAAGGGAACGTTAGACAAGAAAATCCTGAAATATCTTGTTTCACAAAGCAAGAAAGTATTCACAAAATGATGATGAAGACGTGTCAAAAGATCATAGCAGCCCCTTAATGGAAATCCCATCAGCCCAACGTGGATCAACTTATGCGTGAAAATAATGATCGCAATTTATTATAACCAGTGAATAAAGTAGAAAACCACGGCTCCAAACTGATATCAGTAAATGAAAGCATAAGTGGGGAGGAGAGAAATCTCTTTACAGGAGGCTATCAACAAATAAATGCAGCAGTTATGCATGTAGCAGGAACATTCAGATCAACATTCAGATGAGGTAGCGGTTCATTGTCCGGGAAGGCTAGGATTGTTAATTGGAGATTTGATGGCATAGTTTTGCAACACATCCTCACAAAGTACTAGTCAGCTACAAAGGGAAAACTGCAGATGCCAACATAACCAGGTGATTCACAGTAACATCACCAGTGGTGAGATGGATTAACAACACATGCCCCGTCTCAACCCTTAAAAAGTACATGGCATCATTTCTGAGGAATTCCTGCCAAGAAAGCCAGACCCAAGTGTGGTGGTGAGGAAACATCAAACTGACTAAGGTTAAGGATCATCTCTCCAGAGTATACGACCTGTGTTCTTATTTATTTATGTATTTATGTATTTATATTTATTTATTTTTAACATTTGTTTATTTTTGAGAGAGCATGAGTGGGGGAGGGGCAGAGAGAGAGAGGGAGACACTGAATCTGAAGCAGGCTCCAGGCTCTGAGCTGTCAGCACAGAGCCTGATGTGCGGCTCGAACTCACAAACTTGTGAGATCATGACCTGAGCCGAAGTCGGATGTTTAACCGACTGAGCCACCCAGGTGCCCCACAACCTGTACTCTTTAAAACTGTCACAGACATAAGAGGTAAAACTGCTGAGGATATGAAAGGCAGGGAAAAGGGAGAACAGTTTCAGACTAGGAGGCTGAAGAGATTTGACAACAGTAGCGTGTGCTCCTGGAAGGGACAGTGTGCCAGAAAGGAAGAAAAGTTGTTGGGGAAGTTGGTGAGATTTGAATGGGGGAGGGGGGAGACATACAAGTCTATGAATTAGATGATGATGTTTTATTAATGTTGGGGGGTTATATGGTAGGTAAGCAGCAAAGTGTCCTTGATTTGGGGAAATACACACTGAAGTATTTAGGGGTGACAGGGCATCATGGACACAACTTGTTCTCAAAAGGTTCAGAACACAGCTAATTATTTTATACATGTATATAATTATATATAATATATAAACATAATAAATTTATATTGCATGTACACACACAGTTATGGAGCAAATGTGATAAGATGTTTACAATTAGAAATCTGGGTAAGGGGAATATTTTAAAATATTCTCATAGTTTGAAAATAAAATCAAATTTATTTTCAACAAAGTTAGTAATTTATCCATTTCAAAAATTATTTAAAAAATTAAAAGGAATGTCAGCTTTTTTCGTTTTTCTTTCTTTCTTTCTTTCTTTCTTTCTTTCTTTCTTTTTCTTTCCTTCCTTTTATTTTCTTTCTTTTCTTTCTTTCCTCCCTCTCTTTTCTTTTTTTTACTTTTCTTTACTTTTCTTTTTGCTTTCTTTCAACTGAGGAAAGCTAAGTTGAAGAACATAAGCACTTTTCAGCCCAGGTCAAAGAGCTGAGGACAACCTCAGGCCTTTCCTTGCAGGAACAGTGTCTTTACAGACTAAAATATTTGCATACTGAGATCAGGCTGGGTCCCAAAGAGGATGAAGTTAGAGGCTGAGCCTTATATTTCCTGTCCCTTCTCCCAAACTCATCATTCACATGAGTGTCTGCCTAGCACATCTCAAATATAAAACCCCAAAAGAGGAGTGAGCAGGGGGAACCTCTTTCTAGTGTAAGTCTACTTGGAAACACAAAGACTGAACATAAGTGCTATCCCTCAAAAGTCTTGTTTTGAGGAAACTCTTGTTTTTCAGGTGTTGGTAGGTTGCCCTAGGAGCTCCTCAATTATCTTGGTGTGCATCTGAGCCATGCAGTGGCCTGGGATTTCCTCTTCTCTGGTCCTACCATCCACAGAGACCAATGTGTTATTCTTACCATGGTGTGAATGCTCTTGGGGTTGGTACTGCTTATTTACTATCTGCATGTGCTGTCAGCTCTCAGGCAAGCAACTCTGTGCCAGGTACAGAGTCAGAACCACTGGATCACCTCCCCCAAACTGATTCCCAGTTGGGAAAGGCCCACTTTTCTATTTCTCAGCCCACATGGGAAACTTCTCCTAAGAAGTTAATCTACTCAGGGCGCCTGGGTGGCTCAGTCCACTGAGTGGCAGACTTGGGCTCAGGTCACAATCTCACATGGTTCAAGAGTTTGAGCCCCGCATCGGTGACAGCTCAGAGCCTAGAGCCTGCTTCGGATTCTGTGTCTCCCTCTTTCTCTGCCCCACTTGCGCTCTCTCTCTCTCAAAAAATAAATAAACATTAAAAAAATAAGGAAGTTAATCTGCTTGAGCAATAGCTGGGCCTTAGTATACAGCAGCTTTTGAGTCATTTTTTGATGTTTCAGTCTGACCAAGGAATCAGTTCCATCCTTCTGCTTCTATCTGCCCATGCTGGGCCACGGACAGCTATGACAGGGTCCTCCCAGGTCCCAGCCAGCTCTTCCCCTTCTTTGGAATTGGTCTTTCTCTCTTTCCCTTCTGCCAGCCACCCCCGCTAGCATTCAGTCAGAAAATTTTAATTGGGTTTTACGTATTTTTAAAGTTTTTCATAGCATTGTCATTTTACAAATGAGGAAAGCAATGCTCAGAGGGGTTAAGATGCTTACCTAAGATCAACCAGCTAAGAGGTGGCAGAGCCAGGACTTATGCACCCTCTGACTACACAGCTGTGCCCTGCATCTCAGTCAGGGAGGCATTCAAGGCTCCACACCCACTGGTCTCTAGTCTCTTCTCCATCACACCCCTCTGTCCTCCTGACACTGTAGTTAGTGCTCTGATTGACCAGTACTCTCATTCCTTTGCCTTTGTCCATGCTGGTTCTTAAGTCTTGAAGGATACTTTCTCATTCCTCATCTACAGGAATTGTACTCAGTTTTTAAAACTTACTCAGCTCAAATATAAATTATTAGTTAGAACTGCAGAAGACTCATGAAAAATGACATTGAAGTTAGTAAAATCATGAGTGACCATGGGCTTGCCTACCAAATTCAACAATGTTAAAAGAAGGGGATATGTCATGGAGCCTCAAGAAGACAGTTTGGGGGCGTGTGAGGTAGGATCACATGAAACAGTGAGTGTTAAACTAATGGAACATGTTATTCAAGGGGTGATAAAGCTGAAAGATCAACAACTGACATTTATTGAGCCTTAGCCTCAAGCCAGTCCCAGGAGGTAAAATGAAGAGCTTATTTTTAACTGGAAAGACATGTGCTTAAGTACACAATTACAGTACAGTGTGACCCATGCCATAATTTGGTACCATGAGAGCTTTGGCTGGGTCTGACGAAATAAATTTATAGGTGTTGCTACACTTATTTCTGGAAAGGAACCAGAATTTCTCAGGTAGCTAAGTGGCAATAGGGAGAGAAAGATCTTCTAGACAGATCAAGCAACAGTGTAAAAGCATGGTAACATGAGAAAGTATGAAGTGTTTGCGTTTGATATTTCTAGAGCAAAGGTTAGTGTGTGCATGTGTGCAAGACTTGCGTGTGTGTGTGTGTGTGTGTGTGTGCGCGTGAGTGTGAGATAGTCATGAAGTGTAGGTAGATGAAGAGTTCTAGGAAGTAAGACTAGGAAGGTGGTATAAGGTTTTAACATGAAGGGTTGATGTGAAATGTTCATGAGTTTTGCTTCTTTTCCTCTATACTTTTGAATAGCTTCATGATAAGATTTTCTTTTTGGAAAAATCATTTTGGTTGGATAGTGAATTAAAAATAATTAAGTCTAGAAGTAGAAATTCCAACAAGAAGGCTACTGTAGTAGTTCAAATGAGAGATGATAAGGGCTGGTGTGGTAGACAATGTGGTGTCCTGCCCGGATCACCTGTCACCAAGTGGGAGCCCCCATCCCCAGCAGTGACTGTGGATGCTAACAACTCATAGCTGACCCTTTCTCTAGAGAATTACCCACCACTGACTGCAGCCACCTCGCCCAGAAAACAAACTATGATGCCCACCCCCTGCCAACGACTGCCTTCAGTCAATGACTGCTAGAGTGGCATAAGAGATTGGCCCCCTTGCCTTAAGGGGCATAATTCTGCTGTGTGGTTAATGCTTCAAGTACCTTACCTGTGGATCAGGGCAAACTAGATTTTACCTGAGACTACCTGCTTGTCGGGCTCTTTTCCTTTCCCTAGTCTGGTTCTATCCCTCCCTTGTAGTAGGTTTTTCTTGAAACTCATTCCCTCAAAAGATCACATGCATCCCAAATCCTCTTCTAGACTCTCCTGCTAGGGAACCAGACCTAAGACAACCAGTATTAATTGTTTATAAGGATGTAGGTGCCTGATACATTGAACCAAGTAGAATTGACCAGGTATGATTGGCCACTAATTAGATGAGTGAGAAGGAAGGGTGAGGGAGGAAAAGATCTGGAATGTTCTCTAATTTTGGCTTGAGTCTAAAGGGGTACTATTCATTCACCAAAGCATCGTTCTGGGGTGGGTGAGGGAGGAGATGAGTTAATTCAGTTTTGGACAGGTGGGACTGGAGATGCTTGTGGGATACCCAGGACATCCAGGTAGAGATAAAGACCATTGCGGTTTAGAGTTCAGGATAGGAAATCAGAGCTGAAGATGTAGATTTTTGAGCCAAGAGCAAATAAATGACAGTCACAATAGAGGTATCATGTTCACTATCCTGGCTCTATACAGGTAAAGTTATAGGATGCTATCCTATTGAATTTCCAAGTTAACATCAGGGAAGGCAATCTAGTTCTCCAATTCAGTCCTTTTGGTCCATTGTTAGAATTCTGAGCTGGATAATCTTGAGCTGGCCTTTTTTTTTTTCTTTTTCTTTTTTTCTTCTGTTGATCCTATTGTGGCTCTGTGTCAAAATTAGGGCCAAATGTAGTAAAAGAATAATATAAAAATAACCATTTTGTTCATAGTGAGTTATAGTCACATCGTTCATGTATATTATGCCCAAATGAACAAAATGCAGTGTTTCAGGGAGCCTGGGTGGCTGTCGGTTGAGAATCTGACTCTTGATTTCAGCTCAGGTCATGATCTTGTGGTTCGTGGGTTCGAGCCCTGAGTTAGATTCCTCACTGACAATGCAGAGCCTGCTTGGGATTCTCTCTCTCCCTCTCTCTCTGCCCCTCCCTTGCATGCTCTCTGTCTCTCTCTGAAAATAAATAAACTTTAAAAAAAAATGCAGTGTTTCTTAATCACTTCCTTCAGAACCAGAATTAACTATTTGCCTATGTCTCCATAATGAAGGCCATTAATATTCAGAATCTGAAGGAAGAACTTTTACCCAATCCACCAATACTAGACATTAAGCCTCAGTCTCTATCTTCTCTCCCTCAAAAGTAAAGAGACCTGAGGATACCTAACTCAACTTTTATGATGGAGGCACACAAAGAAATTACTTGGCAAAGCATGAACCTAATCGCTACAAAGCTTGAGGAGTGAGTTTCCCAACAGCGGCAGAGTTAAGTGTGAAGCATGGAAGAAGACAGGAAAGAAACTAGTTCTCCTAACACATCTTCCAAAGTTCCTTACTGGTGTAACTTGAGGTATGAAAGGAAAAATACATTTTTTACTCACTTAGTCTTGCTGAAGCCTTCCCCTCTGGCTACATAACATTATTGACACAGTTTTGTTGCTCTGTATTAATTGAATGGCTATGTATTCCTCTGCCTTTTCATTTCAGTATTCTCCAAAGATCACCATCATTTTCTAGTCCGTAAGTGGAAATGAGTTCAGTGGTTAAGTAGACTACTGTGCCTAAGACTGATCCATTTCTGCACCATTCCTTATTCAGACTACCTTTTTATTGGTAAAGCTAACTAAATTCCTGCTCTACAATCAACTTACCAAGATCTTTAATAAAAATGTTTATCTTGTTCACTGTATCTTAATAAGGAAAACTTACTGAATAATAATATTTGAAATTGTCTATGGACTTTCCCTGAACTTATTTTTGAAATGATAAATATCATATCAAAAAAATTTTTGACATTTTTGTTCCTGGAAGTCATTCTATAAATTATATGATGGGGGCGCCTGGGTGGCTCAGTCGGTTGAGCGTCGGACTTCGGCTCAGGTCACGATCTCGCGGTCCGTGAGTTCGAGCCCCGCGTCGGGCTCTCTGCTGACAGCTCAGAGCCTGGAGCCTGTTTCAGATTCTGTGTCTCCCTCTCTCTCTGCCCCTCCCCCATTCATGCTGTGTCTCTCTCTGTCTCAAAAATAAATAAACGTTTAAAAAAATTAAATTATATGATGTAATGTGGTATGATGAGTAATAGTACTTGTGGAGAAAAGCTCTGCTTCTGGAATTTCGACAAGTGAGCTGAGATTTATGTGACTATTATGTGACTACTCAATCATTTGAAAGGTACATATAAACTTAATGGGCAAGCCTCCCCCCTGCCCCAACATTTGCACAGCTACTATATATCTCTTTAAATATTAATACAGAAACAAAAATACTATTTACAACCCCCTAAAGAATATCCTGTTCCTTAAAACTCTTTACTATGTTTTTCCCATTTTAATAAAAGATCATTTAATAGTTTTTACCCCTTAATATTTTAGTAAGTTACCTTTAAAGAATGATTTCAAAAGGATATCCATACACTGTATATCCACGTAATGAATCCACCTTATCCTCCAATTCACCAAGCAATTCAGAGAACATAGAGCCAAAACAAAGAATCTCTTGGCCTTCCCC
Source organism: Panthera onca (assembly GCF_046562875.1). NCBI lineage: Eukaryota > Metazoa > Chordata > Mammalia > Carnivora > Felidae > Panthera > Panthera onca. The sequence goes on along the minus strand of NC_138344.1, from coordinate 58,309,589 downwards.
ATCCTCACCCTTCCTCCTCCATGTTTTCTAGACCTGATTCAGAGGAAGAGGTAAGTCTCAAAAGTTGCTTCTTGAGTTGCAGCGGGATTTATTCTAGGGTCCCAGAGGCAGTTATTACAGTGGGTTTGGCTTAGCGGAGTCTACATGGTTCTAATCCTAACTGCCACTTTTTAGCTGCATTAAGAGCTGGTCTCGAGGAAGATACTTAACCTCTCTGTAACTTGGTTGCCTCATCTGTAAAACGGGTATAATACACATCTACCTTACAGAGAAAGGAGCCAATTCTTACAAAACGTCTATAATAGTAGCTGTCGCACAGTAAGTTTGGAGTATTAGCTACTATTATTATCATGGAGCTCAGCCCGCGGTTACGAATCAGTTCGTTGGGCTTTACAAATGTGGCCAACACGCAGTGAACACGGAAGACACTGGAGAGAGAGGGAGGACCGGCTTTCTAATTCTGACTGCCTCCTATTCAAAGAAAACCTCGGCGGCAGTAAAGAAATACCATAGATCCTAGAAACGCCGCCTGCACAATAGACTGAAAAGTTGTAAGAGGTACAGCTGAACCGGGCAAAACCCCACCAGGAACCCCACCTCCGAATTAGCAAGAACGGGGTGTGGAAGCGGGCCTTTCCCAGTGAGGGGCGGAAATGGTCTGGACACGCTGTGGTGGGAAGAGCTGCCCGTCCTGGGAGGCGTACCCGTGGGGACCAATCGCTCTCGGGATCCGCCTTCAGGGGGCGGGAGAATCGGGACGTCCACCCACCTTGGGCCCGCCTCTGCGCTGTAGGCTACTCGGCCTTTAAATTTCCGCTTGGGTCCGCGAGCGGCGGTCGGCTAGAGAAGGGTGAGCGCGGGAAAACAGCAACAACGGGGAGGGGGAAAAGGGATAGAAACGGGAAAGAGGGGAGATGTGACCGTCGGAGATGAGAAATAGGAAGCAATGGGGGGGGGGGGGAGCGGAGAGAAAAAGAGAGTAGGAGCACGGGAGGGGCCAGAGAAATGGGGAGGAGGAAGGAGGGAGGTGGGGGGAGAGGCGCGGTGAGCAGACTTAGGGAAAAGGAAAGGAGAATGCGGGGAGGACACCGGGTAAGGGGAAGAGTAAGATAGCCCCCCGCCGACCCCCCCCCCCCCCCCCAGTATGAGATGCCCTAGGGGTTCACCCCTAATGGGGCAGTAAAGCAAAGCCTGGAGGTGTGTTGAAAGACAGCTGTTGTCTGGGCCCCTCTATCACCAAGTTAGCCACTCCTTTTGTATTAGTTGGCACGCAAATTAATTTGAGTGCAGAGATGATGTCTGGCCCTTTAAGAGGTGAATGATACAGGGAGTTATCCTTAGCCCCTCTGTGTGGGCTTGTCAGTCTTCTCAAAGGACTGGGCTTACACAACCAGATCAGCAGATTTATCCTCTGAGTTACTATGAGATCACCTTCACATCCTCCAGTTTTGAGAAAGGCATCTCTCTTCTTACCTCTGCCTTTACAGGATACCTGGCACTTTGACTCCTGTGACGCATTCTCTGACATAAACTCCCTGAAGACAGTTTCTACTGAATTATTTGCCACCTTTCTGATAAAACTTGCATTGACTTTCATTTAAACTGTTTTCTCTAGTAGTACCTCCCTCCATCCCACCTCCACCTAAGAAACCTATCCTTGATCTGTAGATTTATATAGAGTGGTAAAGCAGGAATGGGGCTTTTGAGATAATCTAGCAGGGACCTCTCATTTTTAGGTAAAACGAATAAAAACCCTTGAGACTCAAAAAGTGAGTGAAAGTGACAGTATTGAGACCTTAGTAAGTACCAGGTACTGTGCATATCTTCTATATATTCTTCAAAAACATAGGGTGTAGGTACTTTCGTCCTCTTTATATAAATAAAAAAACAGGCTAAGAGTGATTAACCTGCTAATGTGTGATAGAGCTGGGATTTCATCCCAAGGAATCTGACTTTAAAACTCAATTAACTAATTTGAGTAAAAAATCCTAGATAGTGCTAGGACTGTGATTCCAATTCAGGCTGAATGCTTTTTTTTTTTTTTCTTGAATCACACTACAGTTTCCGTTTTTTAAGTCTAAAACTCTTTATATGTTTTGCAAGTTCAGTTATCTATACTGTATATGAATAGCATGTAAGTCTACTTCACTACCTTGAGCTCATTCCCTTATTTTGGTTCTATAAAAAAACACTCCCGTCTTAAGAGAAATTTATATTTTGGGTTCCCTGTTAAGTTAGGGAATGCTGACTTTACAGCTCTGACTGTGGCAGTAGATTTTGCCATGGCTTCTCTGGAATTGGCAATTAGGCAGGGGTTGGAAGAAGTTGAGAAATAAAGCTGGAAATCATTGGAATGACAATTGCTGGCACTTCAGGGCTTACTCTATTGCCTTCCCCTAAACTCGAGGCCTCCAGGTTTTAGGAGTGGCTTAGGCAAGCTCTAAACCTACAAATGATCATCTTAGACTCTCTGTACTAACTTCTGCTTACTGATACCATGAAACTGGAGTTGGTTATCTTCCTATTGCCATTTTTCCTGCATGTGCAACCCTTGACCCTGTGAGCAGTGCCATAATTTGTGGCATCTCATAAAATTATGCAGTAATCTCAAATCCTTAGCACTTAGAATTTGTCTTTTTCACACTAGTCATTGCCTTTTTATAATTTGTCACTTTTTTTCCCCAAAGATTTTATTTTCAATCTCTATACCCAGCATGGAGCTCAGACCTACAACTTCGAGATCAAGTGTCACATGCGTTACTGACTGAGCCAGCCATACATCCCAATGTATCATCTTTTCTGTTTATAGTTAATCTCTCCAAGAGCAACCCTCAGTCATGAAGCAGTCCTCTAATACCATGTTTTAATCCCTAGAAATTGGCATGATATATGTATTTTATATACTAAATACATATGTAGTTATTTTGAATTATATAATACCTGAATTAATGCTTACTATAAAAAATTAAAATGAGAAGTATATAGAGTAAATGAGACAATCCTCTTTTATTTTTTTTTCAAAAAAAATTTTTTTTACATTTATTTATTTGAGAGACAGAGAGAGACAGTGTGAACAGGGGAGGGGCAGAGAGAGAGGGAGACACAGAATCTGAAGCAGGCTCCGGGCTCTGAGCTGTCAGCACAGAGCCCATGTGGGGCTCGAACCCATGAACCAGGAGATCATGACCTGAGCTGAAGTCAGATGCTTAACCAACTGAGCCACCCAGGTGCCCTGAGAAAATCTTCTTTTATCCTATACTTGTAATTCCATTCATTTTCCTGTAATAATCACTGATAATAATTTGGTATTTTCTGTGTCATCTATATATTTACATAAGTATGTACACACACACACACAGTTTTTTAAAATATAAATGAGATGTTGTATCAGCTAGGATCTCAGTCAGGAAACAGAAACCACACGTTAAACAGGGAAAATTTAATATAAAGAATTATTAACTAGTAATGGGATTAACTACTAAGGGGTAAAAAGAACTCTAAAACAATACAGTAGCAGATATAGGGAGCAGCCACAGCTTCTAAGGTTGAGGCAATGTGCTCAAGGAAGGAACGAATTTGGAAGAGGCCCCTTTCCTCCAAGACTAATAATTGGACTTTATGGAAGAGTGTATGACAGATGATGTCAGTGGATGATGAAGTTTGATGAATTGCTGCGCATTGAGACTGGAATGCAGGAAACTGTGGGCTGGACTGCTGAGCTGGAGTGCTGACAAACTCTCCAGAAAACCACTGAGATTCCAGGAAACTGCTCACAAGGTTAATGCTGGCAGAATTAAATGCGAAGTCACAAGAATTCTGTTGAAACTCACTGGGAAGCTGCCTGATTGTCGTGCTGTTGAAACTTGATGGTAGGCAAGCATCACTGGGCGTTCTTCTAATACAAAGGAAAAAACAAAAACAAGGAAAGCATCCAGGAACCAGGAAGAGAATCCCCCTTCTTCCTGCAGTGTCCCTCTAGCACCCCCTAGTGATACAGCTTAAAACCATCAGCTGGCAAAGGAAAAATGAAATTATCTAGTATCACAAAACAGGGCAATGAAGGATAGATTTGGAGTCGAGGGACAATAACTGATGACTGGCACAGATATGATACTAACTTTTTTCACTTCTTAGAGAATTTTCCATGTTGATATATAGAGATCTTTTTTAAATGATTGCATAATTCCATTCGCCTTCATTTCACTGGTGGACATTAGCCTATTTACAGTTTTTCACTGCTAAGCAGTGAATATCCTTATGCATATCACTTTGTATGTATGGCAACTATATCTTTAGGTTTGATATCTATAAGTGAAATTGCTGGATCACAGGATATACATATTTTAAACTTTGGTAGGTATGATGCAAATTGATATTCTTGTGTGTGATAGTGCTGGTTTAGTCAAATTTTCACCAAAATGGATGTTATAAACCTTTTCCTTTTTTGCCAATCTGATGGGCAGGAAATGATACTGTTATTCTTTTTTTAATGTTTATTTACTTTTGAGAGAGAGAGCACACACACATGAGCATGAACTGGGGAGGGGCAGAAAGAGAGGGAGACACAGAATTTGAAGCAGCCTCCAGGCTCTAACCTGTCAGCACAGAGCCCAATGCAGGGCCCAAACTCACGACCTGTGAGATCATGACCTGAGCCAAAGTTGGACACTCAACCAACTGAGCCACCCAGGCACCCCAATACTGTTATTTTTTAAATGTTTATTTCTTTATTTTGACAGAGAGCGTGCATGAGTGGGGGAGGGAGGGAGGAGAGAGAGAGAGAGAGAGAGAGAGAATCCCAAGCAGGTTCTGCATTGTCAGCACAGAGCCCAATGCAGGCCTTAATCGCACAAACTGTGAGATCATGACCTGAGCTGAAATCAAGAGTTGGATGCTTAAATGACTAAGTCACCCAGGTGCCCTGATACTGTTATTTTAACTTGTATTTTCTTGATTCTTAATGAGACTGGACATCTTTTCATATGTTTTTGACCATTTGTTTTTCTGTCATTCTGTGAACATTGTTGTTTTTTTTTTTTCATTACAAAAATAATCCCTTTTAGTAATTCAGTATCAAACTATATAAAAGAAAAATGATAGTGGTTAACACATAATGAACACCAACTATGGGCCAGACACTGTTCTAAGGACTTTACTTATGTTAAGTACAGTCTCCCAGCCATTACCACCTGAGGTAACTACTGTTTACAGTTGGGTGTGCAGTCTTCTAGATTTTTCTTCTAGGCTAACACAGACATATATAGAATTTTATTCCTTGGGGCTTTTTGTTTTCTTTGGTTTCACAAAAATGGAAACCTCCATATATTGCTTTACAATCTCCTTTCCCCCCGCTTCATTATGTTTTAGACCTCTTTCTAAACCAATATATAAAAATCTACCTCACCCTTTTTAATGTCTTCATAATATTTCATTGTATGGTTACCATAAATTATCCATTCCCATACTAGTGAATGTTTACTTTGAATCAGTTATTTTGCTAAGATTATCAATGCTGCAATGAACATTCATATGCATACCTTTATACACTCATTACCCTAACCTTTTGATACTATTTCCTGAGAATAAGATGTTAGATTACAGCTTAATTAATCCTCAGATTTTCCTGTCTCTTGCAGTTCAACTCCTGGAGCTTGAAAACACATGTACTACAGTATATGTATATGCTGTGCATTGTATACACATATGTATAATTGTGATACAATTCAGGTTTCCTCTCAAATTACTTAGATGGTGTATTTCTTAAAGCTTTAATAGTCTCTGTTAGGCATTCACTATCTTCCTGTCTTACATTATATCTCTGTAAGTCCTGATCCTTAGTGCAATCGTTTTTCTTTTCTAGTCTACTCTGTATCCAATTTCAAACCAATCTGAGCTATCTCCTTCAAATTCTTAAGTTCTCAGAAAAGCAGGGGTTCTTCCCTGTATCTATCCCACTTAGGTTTATTGCCCTTTAGTATCTTAATGAACTTAAAATGATAATTAGATATCTCACCTATCCAACCAGCATTCCCAGAGCTCTGCTAATTAGAAAATTCTCTCATTTGCTTCTTTTATGATTATGTATACTCTGTCCCCTTTTTTTGAGCTAAGAATGTTCACATCCATCATTGTTTACAAGGAGAAATTCTGTTTTATGCCTTCTTGTTTTGTTTTTGCTTTATATTTGTATTTGTTTCACTTTTTTTGTTTGTTTTTTGGTCTTTTTGTCTTGCTCCTAAGGCTTTTTTGATGGGTCCTTCAGCATCTCCATTCAATTTTTTAAAAAATTGAGGTGAGAGGGGGCCTGGGTGGCTCAGTTGGTTGAGCCTCTGACTTCGGCTCAGGTCATGATCTCACAGTTCATGACTGCTGTCAGCACAGAGCCCACTTGGGATCTTCTGTTCCCCTCTCTGCTCCTCCCCTGCTCATGCTCTCTCTCAAAAATAAACAAAACATTAAAAAATAATTGAGATGAGATTCACATAACAAAATTAACCATTTTAAATATATAATTCACTGATACTTAGAACATTCATGGTGTTAAATTACCATCTCTATCAAGTTCCAAAACCTTTTCGTTATCCCCAAAGAAAACTCTGTACCCATGGTTGCTCCTCACTCTTCCCTATCCCAAGTCTCTAGCTACTACAAAATTACTTTCTGTCTTTATAGATTTACCTGTTCTGGATATTTCATGTAAGGAAAATCATATAGTAAGTGGTGTTTAGGGTTGGGTTTCTTCCAGTAACTAAGCCTAGTGGTTTTTTTTTTTTTTTAATGTTTGTTTATTTTTGAGAGAGAGAGAGAGTGGTGGAGGAGAAAGAAAGAATCTCAAGCAGGTTCTGTACTGTTAGCGTGGAGTCCAATGTGGGACCTGAACTCACAGACCATGAGATCATGACCTGAGCTGAAATCAAGAGTTGAATGCTTAACTGACTGAGCCACCTAGGCGCCCCAAGCCTAGTGTTTTTGAGGTTCCTCCACATTGTAGAATGTATCAGTACTTCATTCCTTTTTATGACCAAGTAAAATTTCACCATCTATGTATGTGTGTGTATATATATAAAGGACATCTGGACTGATTCCACCTTTTGGCTGTTGTGAGTAATGCTAGTATGAAAAAATGTATGTACGTCTACTTGTTTGAGCCCCTGTTTTCACTTCTGGGTATATACATAAGAGTGGGATTGCTGGGTCATATGGTAAATCTATGCTTAACTTTTTGAGGAACCCTCAAAGTGTTTTTCATAGCAGTTGCCCTATTTACATTTCTACCAGCAGCGCACAAGGGTTCTAATTTCTCCTGATCCTCGTCAACACTTATTTTCTATTTTAAAAATAGTCACACTAGTGGGCTTAGAGTGGTATTTCATTGTGGTTTTCATTTGCATTTCCGTAATGATCAAAGATGCTGAGCATCTTTTCCTGTGCTTGCTGGCCATTGTATAACGTCTTTGAAGAAATGTTTATTCAAGTTCTTGGCACATTTTTACTTTTGGTTGCTTATCTTCTTGTGGTTGAGTTGTAACAGTTCTTAATATATTCTGAACACTAGAGCCTTTATCAGATATGTGATTTGTAATTACTTTTCTCCTATCCTGCGGGTCATCTTTTAACATTTGTCTGTCTTTCTTTCTCTTTCTTTTATTTCTCTCTCTCTCTCTCTCTCTCTCTCTCTCTCTACTTCTATTTATTTTTGTAAAGAGGTGAATCATGTACTTTGTAATGAAATCCTGAAGGAGACCTAATGTCCCTATAGGATACAATGCCTCCAAGGTAGGTCTTTAAGGCATGAGATAGGCCTGATTCTTTAGATCTATTAGGGCCTATCTTTGCATTTTTCTGATAATGTCCTTAATTTTGATGAAGTCTAATTTATCTTTTTTTCTTGCTTGTGCTTTTGATGTCCTATCTAAGAATCCATTCAGAATCCAAAGTTGTAAAGATTTACCCATATGTTTTTTCCTAAGAGTTTTACATTTAGGTTGTTGATCCATTTTTAGTTAATTTTTGTATATTGTATGAGGTAGCAGTATGGATAACTATTCTTTCCTCATTGAATGGTCTTGGCATCCTTGTTGAAAATCAACTGGCCATAAATGTATGGGTTTATCTCTGGATTCTCAGTTACATTTCATTGGTCTTTTTGTCTGTCCTTATGCCAGTACCACACAGTTTTTAGATTACTGTAGCCATGTAGGAAGTTTTGAAATTGGGAGGGGAGTCCTCCAACTTTGTTCTTTGTTCTTGTGTCTCAGTATTGTTTTGGCTAATCAGGCTCCATGCTATTCTCTATGAATTTTAGAAGACTGACTTTCCTGTTTCTTAAAAAACAAAAAACCCTTGTTTTTTGGGTATTGTCTCTTCCTCCTTCAGTTATCTTTCCAGCTGATACCAAAGTTTCCTACATCTTTCCTTTCACTGCCTTTCTCCTACTATCTCACTACCTAAAGCCTGATGGTAGGTTGCTATTGCACTCTGGATCAAGAACGAGACTGCAGACCTCCTCAACTTCTCTTCCACCCCTGCTCCTCTTAAAATGTATAATAAGGTTTCAGGTTCAGTTATTAAAAGATTATTTCATCTACTCTGTGTCAAAATGTGCATTTAAAAAAATTTTTTTAATGTTTATTCTTGAGAGAGAGAGCAAGCAGGGGAAGGGCAGAGAGAGGGAGACACAGAATCTGAAGCAAGCTCCAGGCTCTCAGCTGTCGGCACAGAGCCCAACACGGGTCTCGAACTCACAAAACTGCGAGATCAGGACCTGAGCTGAAGTCAGACATTTAACCAACTGAGCCAGCCAGGCACCCCAAGATGTGCATTTCTTATCATATAAATAGTTCCTCAAATTTTGCCTTTGAGCCTCCCCAGATTGATTACTGAAAAGAAAAATTATCTGTCTTCTCCTAATCAATTTGGACATGAGATTCCTGAGCGGTACTTGTTTCAGTTATCATTCCCAACTATGTTACTCTTGCTTCAATGAAAATGCACTTAAAATAGGAGAATTCAGAATTAGAGGGGGCCTTAGGAATATAATGCAGACTCCTACTTAAATGTGATCAAATGAACACATTTATTTAACTCTGCTGCTTATCCAAAGTCCTCTAAAAAGACAGTAAGCTCAAAATGCATAAGTTTTTGGTGAACAGATGACAGCAACCACATTTTGGAAGCCATAAAGCAGGAAGAAGTGTGGGACCTGACTTTGCAGAGTAGAAACTCACTAAGCTGTTAGTAGGGAAGCCAGAGCAAGCCAATTCTCAGAATCCACAGGACAGCTTAGGCATTAGAGGTACTAGGTACCTCTGAAAGGAGGAGTATGAGTGAGAAAAAATATGAGGGGTAGCTGAGGACAGGGATACTGTACTGAAAATGGGAATTACGTGGAAGTCAGCATTAGATGGTGAGACATATCAGTCTCCTCTTCATCTCAGCTCTGAGAGTGCTGGCAGCCAGGCTTACTCCATTCCTGCCTCCGTCCACAGGTGATTGGATGATTTCCTCACTGGGGAAATTTGGTAGGCCCAGAAGGGCAAAATCCTGCAATCCTAATAAGATCATCCTACACTGACCAACCCAACCTCCTATCCTGCCTCACCCCTGCTATCGGTCTTCCTCTCTTAAATAGCCAAGGCTTACCCTCAGGCAATCAAGGAAAGCCTGCAGCATGCAAGAGACCAAAATGAACAAAAAAGAACGCAGAGAAACTAGAGGCAGTGAAGTTGGTAGGAAAACTTGTTTAAGAAACCCTATTGTCTATCCTTGTAGATATCCTTGTCCCACAAAGGAAAGAACATATTCAAAAGGAACATTCAGAAGAAAAAAATATGTTTGTAAAATTGAAAATAATATAGTAACAGCGAAAAAGTCAACAAAAAGTAAGGAAAATGCAAGGTGAGGAGACCCCTCAGAACTGAAACCGGCTAGGCTAACACAACTTACTGTTTACATTTATAAAACTTCTGTTTCAATCTTGTCGCCAACAGAACTTTATTATTACAAGAAACCCTTTCACAGGGCAATAAAGATAGAAATAACTTTGTTCTGGGAATTTCCTTGCCCAGGAAGCCCATTTAAATGAACACCAAACGGGTTAGCTAACCTGTAGCATCAGGTGACAGTTTATCCCTCAAGACTCTGATCCCATCTCAAAATCCCTGCTGTGTCCTCCATCCCTAACTGTTATCTTTGTTCAATCCTAATCAAGTGGTAGCGTTGAAAGACCCGCCTTAAACCAGTCTTCGGAACCTCACAAATATCTCAACTTTGCTCTTCCCCCTCTGAGAGGCTACTAGTAGACTGTCCAGTTAGTGCTCTCCCTCAGTAGGAATAAACTCAAGTTTAATTTTATCAACAGGATTTTCAGCAATACTTTTTTGGAGCCAAAATCATCACTTCTTAAAAAGTAGTACAGGGGCACCTGGGTGGCTCAGTCGGTTTAGTGTCCAACTTCTGCTCAGGTCATGATCTCACTGCTTGTAAGTTTGAGCCCTGCATCAGGCTCTGTGCTGACAGCTCAGAGCCTGGAGCCTCCTTCAGATTCTGTGCCTCCCTCTGTCTCTCTGCTCCTTACCCACTTGTGCTCTGTCTCTATTTCTGGCTCTCTCTCTCTCAAAAATAAACACTAAAAAAGAAAAAAAAGAAAAACCTACAAGAAAACACATAGGAAAGTGGAAGAAAAAGGATAAGAAAGATAAAAAAGATCAATTCTGGAGATTTAATATCCAAGTTACAGGAATTCCAAACAAAACAAGAACAGGGAAAATGGTGAGGAGAAAAACATCAAAGAAATAATTCAAGGAAATTTCCCAGAACTTGAAGGCATAAATTTCCAGAATAGAAGTTGTGATGGATCAAAGGAGATTCATACCAGGGTTAAAACCATGGTTGTAGGAGAGTGTGATGCTAAGTGAAATAAGCCATACAGAGAAAGATACCATATGGTTTTACTCTTATGTGGATCCTGAGAAACTTAATAGAAACCCATGGGGGAGGGGAAGGAAAAAAAAAAAAAGAGGTTAGAGTGGAAGAGAGCCAAAGCATAAGAGACTCTTAAAAACTGAGAACAAACTGAGGGTTGATGGGGGGTGGGAGGGAGGGGAGGGTGGGTGATGGGTATGGAGGAGGGCACCTTTTGGGATGAGCACTGGGTGTTGTATGGAAACCAATTTGACAATAAACTTCATATATTGAAAATAAATAAAATAAAATAAAATAAAAATAAAATAAAATAAAATAAAATAAAATAAAATAAAATAAAATAAAACAAAATGAGAAACACCAGAAAACAAAAACAAAAACAAAAACAAAAACAAACCATGGTTGTAAAATTTCAGAAAACTTTAGACAAAGGCAAAGCAGAGTTCTTTTGGCTGCCTGCAGATTAAGATTATTGCCACCAGATGGCAGTATTGTCTCAAAGGCTCTATTTCTGTGAGGGTGTTTTTGTCTATAAAATGTCTCTGCTTCTTTCCAAAGCTTTAGAAAAGAGCCTGGGTTATTTCCTTAGTCATGCTCTATCAGAGCTCTTACTCTGATTTCTTCCTAAAAGGCTCTGCTAAAAGGTCACCATACAATCAGCCTGAAAGAAGAAAAATGATTCAGTTCTCTGAAGAATTGGTTCCATGAGGCTCTGATGGGAAAAAAGACTTTTAAGAGAATGGACTCTGAGCTGTAACTGTTTTAGAGAAGAGGACTTCTGTCATGAAGGGATTCTACAAAACATTCATGCGTTCATTCTCTCAACAAGTTTTATTTTTATTTATTTATTTTTAAATTTTTATTTGAGAGAGAGAGCGAGAGCACACAATCAGGGAAGAGGGGCAGAAGGAAAGAGAGAGAATCTTAAACAGGCTCCACGCTCAGCACCCAGCCCTATTGGGGGCTTGATCCCATGACCCTGGGATCATGACTTGAGCTGAAATCAAGAGTCAAATGCTCAACCGACTGAGCCACCCAAGTGCCCCTCAACAAGTTTTATTGACACCTACCATATGCTAGGCATTAGCAATAACCCAGGGGAGAAAATCAGACATTGTCTTCGTCTTCATGGAGCTTACATCTGAGAGGAGAAATATCCAAAAAACAAGTTAAATCAAATCACATCTCTAGCAGAGGAATTTGATAGAGGTCAAGGTGGAAGTAACACCAGTTTTGTAGGTGGGAGATATAGATGACTTGGATTAGGATGGTGTTAGGAGAAAGAAAAGTAGATGGATTCAAGATATGTTGGAGGTAGAATTGATAGGACTTGGATGTGGGAGGTCAGAGAGCAGATGCATTAACGTCTCTGGATTGAGCAAGTGGCTGGGTGCACAGGTTGACATTTTCTTGGGTGCAGACTTGCAGGGAGAAAAGTTTTGGAGGACAGGATGATGGATAAGAATCAAGAGTTCAGTGTAGAATGTTAATTAAATTGCTCCTCCCCAGGCATTTGGGTTCTGGTGGACGTCACTTAACCAGGCTAAGATGGAGTTTGCTCCAATCTACTGCCCAACAGAATGGCTTGGACTGGCATATTTGGTTCAAATTAGTTCACACTTGGCATTCATTAAGTTAAAAATTGCTGTTAACTCTTTCCTTCTATGGAGCAATAGCAAAAAGGGCTTAAATTTTTAGTGGTCCCTCCCCCACCCCGGGCTGGGTATTTGAGAGTTAAGGAGAACAAGGCAGCACATTTTACATTTTGTTTTTTGTATTCTGTTCAGATGGAGGACACATCTTAAGGACAAGAAGCTTCTAGAAATGCAAGACCACTTATTTTGATGGATCCTCTCAGGTTGCTATGTGCAGGTAAGATCCTGAGTGTGATTCTGAGATGACAGAGGTGAAAACTTCTTCCCTTGACTGGAAGATAGAGACCATGTCTTGTCCCCAACATAGTGCCTGATACATATGTACTCAATAAATACGTGTTGGATTGAAGCCACTCCATCTGGATCATTTTCCAGTTTTCAGACCTTAGTTGAACTCTCCATAGGACTCAAAATACCTCCTATTACCTATTTCCCAAAAAGCTGTTACATAATAAACTGTGGGAGTGGGTGCCTCTCCAGGCTCATCATGGCTTAGGATCGTGTCACTGGGTTATGTTAGAAAAAAGCACATCTCCTTCCTTTTTCTTATCCTCCACTGCACAGGAATATTTTGCCATCATCAACACAGAGTTAAGGCAGAGCTTAAAAATCAATCTTAGATCTCGACATCAATGTTTTCATTTGCACCTAAGAGGTTGAGTATTCTGTACTGTACTTATAATCCTCAGTTACCTCACTCACCTTCTTTGTTCACTCTGCATTTTCTCTGTACCTATTTGCTTGCACCTTTGGACTGTGCTTTTTTGAAAGTGAGAGTTATATCTTTTTAAGCTTCATACTTGTATACAGTTTAGAACAGTGCTATTATAAGGGCGCGTGGATGGCTCAGTTGGTGAAGTGTCCAACTCTTGATTCTTGGCTCAGGGTTTGTGGGATCAAGCCCCATGTGGGACTCTGTGCTGACAGCATAGAGCCTGCTTGGGATATTCTCTCTCTCCCTTTCTCTCTGCCCTTCCCCTGCTTATGTGTGTGCTCTCTCTCTCTCTCTTAAAATAAACAAACAAAAAAAAAGAAGAGTGCTATTTTATAGTCTTGGTAACACAAAGGAGTAGCCTAGGAGAGCTTTAGCTCCCCCCACCAATTTTCATAAACCTTGCAACCCTCCTCCAGAATCATAATTAATACATAAAAAGAAAAATGTTTATGAATTACAAATAAAAGCATATTTAGAAAACATGTTATTTTTATCGTTGTGTAGCATGCAATCTAAGTAAAAACAGCGTGCTTACTATGCAGAAGCAACATGAAGTCAAGACAAGTCTTGTAGCGGGGTGCCTGTGGCTCAGTCGGTTAAGCATCCAACTTTGGCTCAGGTCATGATCTCATCTTTCGTGAATTCGAGCCCCACGTCAGGGCTCTGTGCTGACAGCTCCGAGTCTGGAGCCTGCTTCAGATTCTGTGTCTCCCTCTCTCTCTGCCCCTCCCCCTCCCCCTGCTCACGCTCTGTCTGTCTCTCTCTCTCAAAAGTAAATAAACACTAAAAAAAAAAAAAAAAAAAAAAAAGACAAGTCCTGTAGCTTCCCCTTTCCACCAGACTGCTACTCCTAAGTGGTTCATGGGAAAGAAACCTGACACTCCCAATGCTCAAGAGATTGTTAACAACTCTTGTTAAGGATGGGAGCCAAAAATAAAGAATGGGAGCCAATGCCTGGCAAAGGATGTAGCATTCCCCTGAGAGCTGAGTCTCTCATTTCCTTGTCTTTCCTTCTCCTCTTAGGTTATGTTGTTTTTGTGCTGTGGCCTATATTCTGGATTTTCAAAGGACTCTGCTCTTATTTATCTTTACAAGTGTGATTCGGATCCAAAGCTTATTATGTAGTAAATTCTTTGGGAAGTGACATGTCTAAAGTACTGTGAAAAGTCCTCCTTGAACATTTTGCCTGAAATGTTAAGTAAGGAAAAAGTCAGGATACTGTCTGGAAGGCAGACTCTGTTGCAATGCAGATATGGGATATTTAAACAAACAAAAATTCTGGGAAGCTTTTAATGTCGCAAGTTTTGGTTCTAAGCATTTGGGGAAGGTAGTTTGGAAACAGCATAGCACATTTATATCTCAATTTAAATAATAAAATGTGTAGAATAGTTTTCCGATATATTACTTTACCCAATTCAGAAGACTTCCTAGTCCTAAATTTTTCTCATAAAAGTGATAACTGCTTTATAGTGTAATCAATCAAAAGAACAAAATAAGAGGTTTAAACATTAAAAAGGAGGTGGCAAATTATTATTATTTGCAGATGACACAATATACCGGAAAACCTAAGGGAATCAACTTAAAAGTTATTAGAATTAAAGAGTATTTGGGGCGCCTGGGTGGCTCATTTGGTTGAGCGTCCAACTCTTGATTTCGGCTCAGATCATGATCTCACAGTTTGTGAGTTCAAGCCCCTGCCTGGGCTCTTAATTGACAGCGCGCAGTCTACTTGTGAGTCTCTCTCTTTCGCTGCCGCCCGTGCATGCTCACTCTTTCTCTCTCTCTTTCTCAAAATAAACTTTAAAAAGAAGAAATAAGAGGAGTATTCACTAAGGCAACCTTAGAAAATAAATGTGTAACAATCAGTAGCATTTTTATATTTAAACCACAACCTGTTCAAAATATTATAGGTAAAATTATTACAATCTCAAATCAAAACAGCAATACCAGCAAACCCTAATAGGAAATATACAGAATCTAGATGAATAAAAATATAAAACTTAGTAGAGCCTGTAAAATGTCTTTTTTTTTTAAATGCTTATTTTTGAGATCGAGAGCACCAGCTGGGGAGGGGCAGAGAGAGAGAGGGACAGAGGATCCAAAGTAAGCTCTGTGAACCATGAGATCATGACCGGGGCTGAAGTCTGATGCTCAACCCACTGAGCCACTGAGGTGCCCCAAGGATGTAGAAAGTCTTGATCAGGAGACTTCGTGCTATAAATATGTCTATTTTTACTGCCTTGATCTATGGATTCAGTGAAATCCCCCCAAAACTATAACTGCACTTTTTTTTTTGGTAACTTAATTTTCAGTTCAACTAGAAGAGTAATTACATGAAACTGATCAGAAAAAAAAAAAAAAAAAAAGACTTATAAGGGAAGACTTAGCTCTGGTAGCCAGCTCCAAGATGGATTCTAATGATCTCTGTCTGTCTTCTGGTTTTTACACCCTCATGTTGTCCCCTCCCACACTGTACCAGGGTAAGGTTGACAGATAAAATATAGAATGCCCAACTAAATTTGAGTTTCAGACAAGCAATGCATATTTTTTAGTATAAGTGTATCTTCAATATTGCATGCGACATAGGTATAATAAAAAGTCTTGGTTTTTATCTGAAAATCAAGTTGAACTGGGAGTACTATATTTTTATTTGTTAAATCTGAAAACCTATTTAACCAGGGTTGGTCTGACCAGTAGCATATGACGAAAGTAATGGTATGTCATTTTCAAGATTGGGTTATAAAAGACTGTGGCTGCCATCTTGGGCATCCTCCTGCTCCCCAGTCTCTCCCCTGGAGGAAGCAAGTTGCCATGTTGTGTGCAGCCCTATGGAGAGTCCTACATGACAAGGAACTAAAACCTCTGGCCAACATTAAGTGAGGAACTAATGTCTGTCAACAATGTCAGTGGGCTTAGTAGTGGGTTCTTCAACCCCAGTCAAGACTTGAAATGACTGCAGCCCCAGCCAGCACCTCTACGGCAGTCTTGTAAGAGACAGCCAAAACTACTCAGCTAAGCTGCTACCAGATTCCTGGACTCTAGAAATTGTTGAAAATAATAAATGTTGTTTTAAGATGCTACATTTTGGGGTAATTTGCTATGCAGGAATAATTACTAATACACTGACCCAATTAGATATTTAATCTTCAAATTACAATGGTAAAAACAGTTTGGTATATTATGCAGAAATCTACACTTAAATGAAATAGTATTTGAGAGTCTAAAAATTGAAAATATATATGGGAATTTTTTGTATGATGCAGGCATCATTTGAAATCAATGTGGAAAAGAATTAGTAAATAAATGACATTGGGATGATTGTGTAGCCATTTAGAACCTTGCTTTATTTCAAATTCCACTTCATTGTTGGTAAATTGAGAAGGGATTGGCTTTTGTATTAATCTTTTATCCTGCATCTTTGCTATAATTGCTTAATAGTTATAGCAATTATAGGAGTTTTTCTGTTGATTTTTTCAGATTTGCTACATAGACAATCACTTCATTTGTGAACAAAGACAGTTTTATTTCCTCCTTCCCAATTTGTTTACCTTCTATTTCCTTTTCTTGCCCTATTGCATTAGCAAGGACTTCCAGAGTGATGTTCCACCCTGCCAAGGTGGAAAGGGACATCCTTGCCTTGTTCCCAATCTTAGTGGGAAATCTTCTAGTTCTCACCATTAAGTATGATGTTAGTTGTTATCAAGTTGAGGAAGCTTCCCTCTATTCCTAGTTTTCTGATAGATTTTATGAAGAATGGAGTGGGATTTTGTCAAATACTTTTTCTGCATCTATTGATATGATCATGTAAGTTTTTTAACCTATTGATGTAATGGATTACATTAATTGATTTTCAAATCTTATACCAACTTTGCATACCTGGGATAAATCCCATTTGTTCATGGCATATAATTCTCTTTATACATTATTGGATTTGGTTTACTAATATTTTGTTAAATATTCTAGCATCTATATTCATGAGAGTCTGTCTATAGTTTCTTTTTCTTGTAATGTCTTTGGTTTTGGTATCATGGTAATTCTGGCCTCTTAGAATCAGTTAGGAAGTGTTCCTTCTGCTTCTATTTTTAGGATGAGATTATGGAGAATTGGTGTGATTTCTTCCTTAAATGTTTGGTAGATTTCACCAGTGAACCCATCTGGGAATAATGTTTTCTTTAAAACAAATTTGAAAAAAAAAACCCATATTTTATTTAGATTGAAATAAGCTTATTTCACTGAAATAAGATGAAATTAAAATTCACTTATTATTTAGATTGAAATAAAATTGACTTTCCTCACTAAAAATAATAGCCATATTTTCTGCATTATTCCTAGATAAACCACAAGCCCCTTATTTTTGTAAGTTTTCCAGATCAAGATGAGGAAGTAGATACAGTCACAGAAAAAGACAGAAGAAAATAGATATACCAATTGTCAGTATCCATGGCCTCTGATTCTGGTTTGATCATGAAACAGAAGTGTTTAACATATACCTGATTAAAAGCTTAAGACTCAGAAAGGTGTACACTCAATAAAATAACAAATACAACAACCAGATATGGAACAAGAATGGCAGTCACTTCCATCTGAACTTCAACTGTACCTTGTTCCTTTAGGTTCACTTAACAAAGATAAAACCTGCACTGACACTCTTGTTTAATGAGCTCACCGTTTTTCTTTCCTTGATAATTCCATTAACTGTACATTACAGATCTTTAACAATATACTTAAAAACCCAACTAGTCAAAGGTCAGTTGTAAATTTCTTTGTAACATTTTATAAAATCTATTTTTTCCTCCCACACCTCCCCAAAATTTATTCCTTCAAAGAAGTGATAACTCATCTTCAGTGATAATAAATGTTATATCCAAAATGATTTTAAACATTCCTAGAGTGTCAGAACTGGAGATCATGCAGAAATGAAATATGGTACTTGCAATACTGTCATCTGGAAGAACAAATATATCTTCAAGGTGTGAGCATTAAAATAGTGGTTGCTCAAACCAACCAAGTGGCTGATATATTCAGTAAGAGGCCCATAGAAAAAGATGTTCAGTGATTAAACAGCCTACATATACCTTACAACTTTGCCTTCAAATTTTAAACATAGGAGAAAACCTATTTTTAAGCATTTTTAAAGGTATTGTTTTATGGTTTATCAATTACCTGTAGGCAATTCTGACTTGTTTGTGTAGCACTAACTTGTTTGTGTAGAGATTGATATATGGGTCTACCATTAAATACAGATAATGTATTATATAAAACATTTATGTTAGGCAAAGCCAAGTTCCTTAACCTTCATTCTGTCAAAGTGTTCCCCAGGAATGCTTTTGAGATGCTTTTGAGTGTTTTCACAGCAGTCATTCTCAAACAAATCACAGGAAGAATACACAAGACTTTCAGCAATGCATAAACATTAGGAAGAAACTTGAAGCCAGGCAAATGGAGGGCTTCCTAAGTGGTGGATGGGAGCTCTACCTCTTTCCTTCTGTGTTTCTATGTGATTTTCTAACAGGGAAGCTGGGCTGAGAGTGTGTCAGGATTGGCTAAGTCACTTCTGTACAAGTCAGTCAGCATGGGGCTCTCTGTTACGTTGAATTTGAGCTGTCCCATGACAGACAATACCCAAAATAAGCATTTTCAGGCTTTGAGGTGTTGTTCTGAGAATATATCTTTAAGTTCCTGAGTAATAACTTGTCCTGTTATTACTTGTCCTGCAACACTTAGGGATCTTTTATAGTAATTCTCAGAGGTTAGTTGAGATTCCAAGTTACCTTGCTGAGCTCTGTGGAATTTCTTAGGGAGTTTCATTCGAATATCAGGTTGGTTATCAAATTTATGGCTTCCTCAAGCCAAAATCGGTGGTAAGTTTTAGAGTTTTCCATCACCTTATTAGTGAATGCAAAACTGCAGAGAAGCTGCTAGCTGCAAAGAAAACATCCAAGATTTGTCATGTGGGGATTTTGTCCAAGGACTCTTGTAAAAGATAGGACTTTTTTTTTTTTTAAAGTATTTATTTATTTTGAGAGAGATAGAGACAGCGTGAGTGGGGGCCAGGGGGCACGGAGCAGAGAGAGAGGGAGACAGAGAATCCCAAGCAGGTTCTGCACTGCCAGCACAGAGCCCACTGCGGGGCTTGAAACCATGATTTCATGACCTGAGCCAAAACCAAGAGTTGGATGCTTAACTGCCTGAGCCACCTAGGTGCCCCAAGATAGGCTATTTTTAAGAACAGTAATGACAAAAATAAAATTAAAATCTGTTGATGGCAGAGGGACAGATTCTCGGCCAGTTACAGTTATTCCATCTAATACTTATGTCGCTATACCATCTAAACATAAAACAAGTGCTTGTAGGAAATCTATAAAAATTTCAAAAACACCATGCTTGTCTCTCAATTGAGAATGACAAGTTTCCTTCAGGTCATTACTCTTTTCTTCATTGTTCTGAGAAAAGACAGAAATTACATTGTCATATATGAGTTGTGGTGATTGATGGGTGAAAGAACAGACTTCCTCAATCGTTCCCAATGCAACTGATACTGCCATAACAGGCACTGGTTTGCCAACCACATATTTAAGGCACAGGAAGAGCAGAGTGTGTAGAGAGCTTAGGACTATTTCTCTAAAAGTCTTGAAGCAGTTTTCATTTTTGATGGAAATCTACTGGACATATGGTACTCCTGGCCTTGACAGTACTCCATATTTAGTCCCCTAGTCCCCACTTCACGGTTATTACAGTGTGAAATTACACACCCAAAATTATCTTCATTAAGGCAGACATTATCTTCATAGGGCAGGAAGCCCACAAATTCTTTTCCCAGGTATGGATTCATCAACAGGTGGGTGTTCCCCTACTATGTCCACATACCACCAGTGATCATGAAAGGGAAGTGAATCTCAGTTGCCTGATGGTTTCTTCCTGAGTGCAGCACTCACAGATCCAGTGTCTGACTCTTGCTGTTTTTCAATGGAACTTGTTAGTTGGTGCCTTGAAGTGCTTTCTCAAGACCTCTTCACTAGAATTTATCCTGCACTTCAGCAATGCTTGAAAGATACAGGAATATAGAGAGTTTATGGGATTTCATCAGCTTCAGGTCCTTCCAGAGGTAGATTTTGTTTACATAAGAATCAAAATTTCAAATAAAGATTTTAGGTTTTGTTTTCCTTCTCTTCAAGGGTGAGAGGTAAAATGTCTTCATCCAGCTCTTTACCTCCTGCATTGGGGTTCTAGGCATAGCTGTGTATGTCTTTATTGTTTTGTTCCTGGACAGAAGGTTCATCAATTTTTTTCTCTCTTTTTTTTTTGTTTTTATGTTTCAGTGTCCTGATTTCATCTTCACTCAGTTCTTTTATTCACTTTCTATGTTTATAATGCAGATTGTTCAGACAACTTGTACGATAAAAATTTGTCCTATAAGGACTAGTTCTGCAGATTGTAGGGGTCTCCAAGTGTTTGGCACATAATCAGAAATGTTGTCTCTTCTAAGTTTTATCTTTTAAGTCTGCTCTTCTATAATCTTCAGCTACTTCTGCATCTGGCCAGGTCCCCCCGGGGAGCCTGAAGAAGAACAGGCCTGACTCTTCCTTGTGCAGTGGGGGCTGTGAAGGAGTTAGGTGTCCCTTCCCTGCAGGTCCAGCTCTCCCCTTCCTATCTTCTTAGGGCAGCTCGCCCTCAGGTAGGTTAGGGGAGGAGAGCCAGCCCATCACCTTCAACCTAGAATTCTATGCTTAAACTATTGATTAAATATGAGAGTAGAAAAAAGACCTTTTTTAGACATGCAGACTTTCAAAAAATTTTTACCTCCCTTGCATCCCAGTGTAGTCAGGCATCTAAAGTGGCCCCCAGTGAGTCTGCCTGAGTATGGGCTGGCCCTAGTTCATTACTTCTAATGAACAGAATAGTCAAAATTGATGGATATCACTTCAGAGATTAAGTTACAAAAGACTGACTTGGTCTTGCTTGCATTGTCTCTTTTTCTCTTGCTTTCTTGTTCTGATGAAATCAACTATCTTTTTAATGAGCCAACCCTTGGGGTGCCGGGTGGCTCATTTGGTTGAGTGCCCAACTTCTGCTCAGGTCATGATCTCGCTGTCTGTGGGTTTGAGCCCTGCATCGGGCTCTGTGCTGACAGCTCAGAGCCTGGAGCCTGCTTCGGATTCTGTGTCTCCCTCTCTCTCTGCCCCTCCCCGCTCATGCTCTGTCTCTCTGTCTCTCTCTCTGTCAAAAACAAATAAACATTAAAAAAAATTTTAATGAGCCACCCCATGAAAAAGTCAATGCAGCAAGGAAACCAAGGGAGGCCTCTGGTCATTTGCTCCTGAGGAACTGAGGATCTCAGTCCAATAGGAAACACTTTAAGTCTATTACCAAAAAGGATAGGCATGACCTCCCCCAGTAGTAATCCCCTAGTATGTCCTCTAAAAAAGGAAGCAGAGAGAACACGAACACCACATGGAAAATTCTGTTTCTAATCCAGGGATTTTCAGCTGGGGGCAGCTTTGTCCCTTGGGGACATCTAGCAACATCTAGAGACATTTTTGATTGACATGACTTGAGTTGGGGGACACTACTGGCATCTAGCAGGTAGAGGCTAGAGATGCCACTAAACATCCTAACAATGAATAGGACCACCCCACAACAAAAAATTATGTCAAACAGTGTCACCTGAATGTCAATAGTACCAAAGTTGTAAGAAATCTTGTTCTAACTTAATAGTTTGATTCTTCAACTTATGGTTGCTGTCCCACCTATGGGTAGTTTGCCTATATACTTTTTGTTTGTTAAGCCTGGCAAAGTATAGAATATTGCTGGATAACAACTAGTTGTAAAAATTTAACCATGGGAGGCTAATAAGGGTACTGGGCATGAGACCTGTCAGCTACAGCAAGTAAGTTCAAGAATGAATCCATAATTTCTTTTTTTTTTCTTTTTAGCAATATCATCTTTTAATAGCTGCCTTCCTGTGATATTATGAATTATAATAAGAAATATATATTTGGCCTTTATCCTGTTTCTAGTGCAGACCTTCTAAAAGGCTTGGAATTTCTTAAGTGGTGAAAGAGATAAAGGTACCTTTTGTCATGTTAATGAGGTGAATTTTGGAATGCCCCTGGGTCTTCTAAGAATTGGGCTGATTGGCTGGATTGTAGGGTTGGGACTTTCAATCCCACCCTTATACCTCTTGGGAGGGGAGAATGGCTGGAGATCGAATAGATTTCCAATGGCTGATGACTTAATCAATCATGCCTATGTAATAAAGTCTCCATAAAAATTTAGAAATAGACAGTTTGGACAGCTTCCAGGTTGGTGAACTGGGAGAGCTGGAGGTGCTGGGAGAGTAGCACACCTACGCTGGGCATGGAAGCTCCATGTCCCTTGCCATATACCTTGCCCTATGCATCTCTTCCATCTGGATGTCCACCTGTATCCTTTATTATATACTTTTATAATAAACTGGTAAATGTGAGTAAGTGTTTTCCTGAGTTCTGTGAGCTACTCTAGCTAATCAGTTGAATCTGAAAGGGTAGAGGTCATGAGAACCTCTGATTTATAGCCAGTTGCTAAGAAGAAGCACAGCTAACAACCTGGACTTGGAACTGGCATCTGAAATCCAGGGAGTGGATCTTTGGAACCTCCAGTCTATAGGTGGTTGGTCAGAAGCATAGGTGTTAACCTGAGCTTGTGAATGGCTTCTCAAGTGGAGGGTATTCTTTTGGGATTGAGCCCTGTCCCTTTGGAGTCTGATGCTATCTCTGGGTAGACAGTTCAGAATTGAGTTGAACTCTATAGAACACCTACTTTGTGTCCTGAGCATTGTGTGGTGGTGTGTGTGGGACGGGGTGGGGGGGTGGGGAGCCTCCTCCACACACATGTCAGAATTGATCTTAGAACCATTTTTCTTCCCTAGAAAACGTCCCTACAGCTGTGTTGCAGAAACTCTGGAAGTATCCGTAATGATTTTTTTTAGTTTCTCTTATAAATGCTCATTCTATGTTGGTGGCTTAAGATTGTACCCTTACTTCATGCTTGGTTTTGTCTCTTCTGTGCCGGACTTGATTTTATTTGTGCTTCACAGTAATGCTTGCATATTTGCTTCAGCCTAAACTCTGCGCCTTTTAGGACGATCCTGACACAGTACCATATCCAAGGGCTTGCTGGTTTGGGGGCAGGGGAAGTTTAAACACCTATAACCAAATTGTTAGCAAATTGTTAATCCATGTATGCCTGAAGTTCAGCATTAGTGAATATCTATTAGGGTAGATTTTTAAATAATTTACCTGCAACTATAGTATAGATCATATTACTTAAAGTTACAAAGCCTTTCCAGTATTGACTAGCTTCACAAATTTTGTTTTAGTATTATGTCCAAGGTGTCTGGAGCCATAGCATAGCGGAGCATTCAACGTTGTATCCATACACAAAAAATGGTTTGGCCAGTTGGAGTAATTGTTAGCTGATCCTAATTGTTGACTATTTTCAACCAAATAAATATTTAATGATTAGTTGGTAACTAGTCCCAGATTTGTGTTTTTTCAACAGTTATAAAGCCATTGTTATTGGACAGTCCCAAATTGATGGGCATCTATGTTTCACACCTTACTCCAGAATGTAAACATTACAAGTTTCTTTAGATTTATGACTTACAAACATAAGTTGTTTTTTTTTTTTTAGTTAAGTATTTTTTTTTTTTAATATATGAAATTTACTGTCAAATTGGTTTCCATACAACACCCAGTGCTCATCCCAAAAGGTGCCCTCAATACCCATCACCCACCCTGCCCTCCCTCCCACCCTGCCCTCCCTCCCACCCCCCATCAACCCTCAGTTTGTTCTCAGTTTTTAACAGTCTCTTATGCTTTGGCTCTCTCCCACTCTAACCTCTTTTTTTTTTTTTTTCCTTCCCCTCCCCCATGAGTTTCTGTTATGTTTCTCAGGATCCACATAAGAGTGAAACCATATGGTATCTGTCTTTCTCTGTATGGCTTATTTCACTTAGCATCACACTCTCCAGTTCCATCCATGTTGCTACAAAAGGCCATATTTCATTTTTTCTCATTGCCACGTAGTATTCCATTGTGTATATAAACCACAATTTCTTTATCCATTCATCAGTTGATGGACATTTAGGCTCTTTCCATAATTTGGCTATTGTTGAGAGTGCCGCTATAAACATTGGGGTACAGGTGCCCCTATGCATCAGTACTCCTGTATCCCTTGGATAAATTCCTAGCAGTGCTATTGCTGGGTCATAGGGTAGGTCTATTTTTAATTTTCTGAGGAACCTCCACACTGCTTTCCAGAGCGGCTGCACCAATTTGCATTCCCACCAACAGTGCAAGAGGGTTCCTGTTTCTCCACATCCTCTCCAGCATCTATAGTCTCCTGATTTGTTCATTTTGGCCACTCTGACTGGCGTGAGGTGGTATCTGAGTGTGGTTTTGATTTGTATTTCCCTGATAAGGAGCGACGTTGAACATCTTTTCATGTGCCTGTTGGCCATCCGGATGTCTTCTTTAGAGAAGTGTCTATTCATGTTTTCTGCCCATTTCTTCACTGGGTTATTTGTTTTTCGGGTGTGGAGTTTGATGAGCTCTTTATAGATTTTGGATACTAGCCCTTTGTCCGATGTGTCATTTGCAAATATCTTTTCCCATTCCGTTGGTTGCCTTTTAGTTTTGTTGGTTGTTTCCTTTGCTGTGCAGAAGCTTTTTATCTTCATAAGGTCCCAGTAATTCACTTTTGCTTTTAATTCCCTTGCCTTTGGGGATGTGCCGAGTAAGAGATTGCTACGGCTGAGGTCAGAGAGGTCTTTTCCTGCTTTCTCCTCTAAGGTTTTGATGGTTTCCTGTCTCACATTCAGGTCCTTTATCCATTTTGAGTTTATTTTTGTGAATGGTGTGAGAAAGTGGTCTAGTTTCAACCTTCTGCATGTTGCTGTCCAGTTCTCCCAGCACCATTTGTTAAAGAGACTGTCTTTTTTCCATTGGATGTTCTTTCCTGCTTTGTCAAAGATGAGTTGGCCATACGTTTGTGGGTCTAGTTCTGGGGTTTCTATTCTATTCCATTGGTCTATGTGTCTGTTTTTATGCCAATACCATGCTGTCTTGATGATGACAGCTTTGTAGTAGAGGCTAAAGTCTGGGATTGTGATGCCTCCTGCTTTGGTCTTCTTCTTCAAAATTACTTTGGCTATTCGGGGCCTTTTGTGGTTCCATATGAATTTTAGGATTGCTTGTTCTAGTTTCGAGAAGAATGCTGGTGCAATTTTGATTGGGATTGCATTGAATGTGTAGATAGCTTTGGGTAGTATTGACATTTTGACAATATTTATTCTTCCAATCCATGAGCAGGGAATGTCTTTCCATTTCTTTATATCTTCTTCAATTACCTGCATAAGCTTTCTATAGTTTTCAGCATACAGATCTTTTACATCTTTGGTTAGATTTATTCCTAGGTATTTTATGCTTCTTGGTGCAATTGTGAATGGGATCAGTTTCTTCATTTGTCTTTCTGTTGCTTCATTGTTAGTGTATAAGAATGCAACTGATTTCTGCACATTGATTTTGTATCCTGCAACTTTGCTGAATTCATGTATCAGTTCTAGCAGACTTTTGGTGGAGTCTGTCGGATTTTCCATGTAAAGTATCATGTCATCTGCAAAAAGCGAAAGCTTGACTTCATCTTTGCCAATTTGGATGCCTTTGATTTCCTTTTGTTGTCTGATTGCTGATGCTAGAACTTCCAGCACTATATTAGACAACAGCGGTGACAGTGGGCATCCCTGTCGTGTTCCTGATCTCAGGGAAAAAGCTCTCAGTTTTTCCCCGTTGAGGATGATGTTAGCTGTGGGCTTTTCATAAATGGCCTTTATGATCTTTAAGTATGTTCCTTCTATCCCGACTTTCTCAAGGGTTTTTATTAAGAAAGGGTGCTGGATTTTGTCAAAGGCCTTTTCTGCATCGATTGACAGGATCATATGGTTCTTCTCTTTTTTTTTGTTAATGTGATGTATCACGTTGATCGATTTGCGAATGTTGAACCAGCCCTGCATCCCAGGAATGAATCCCACTTGATCATGGTGAATAATTCTTTTTATATGCTGTTGAATTCGATTTGCTAGTATCTTATTAAGAATTTTTGCATCCAGGGGCGCCTGGGTGGCGCAGTCGGTTAAGCGTCCGACTTCAGCCAGGTCACGATCTCGCGGTCCGTGAGTTCGAGCCCCGCGTCAGGCTCTGGGCTGATGGCTCGGAGCCTGGAGCCTGTTTCCGATTCTGTGTCTCCCTCTCTCTCTGCCCCTCCCCCGTTCATGCTCTGTCTCTCTCTGTCCCACAAATAAATAAAAAACGTTGAAAAAAAAAAAAAAAAAAAAAAAAAGAATTTTTGCATCCATATTCATCAGGGATATTGGCCTGTAGTTCTCTTTTTTTACTGGGTCTCTGTCTGGTTTAGGAATCAAAGTAATACTGGCTTCATAGAATGAGTCTGGAAGTTTTCCTTCCCTTTCTATTTCTTGGAATAGCTTGAGAAGGATAGGTATTATCTCTGCTTTAAATGTCTGGTAGAACTCCCCTGGGAAGCCATCTGGTCCTGGACTCTTATTTGTTGGGAGATTTTTGATAACCGATTCAATTTCTTCGCTGGTTATGGGTCTGTTCAAGCTTTCTATTTCCTCCTGATTGAGTTTTGGAAGAGTGTGGGTGTTTAGAAATTTGTCCATTTCTTCCAGGTTGTCCAATTTGCTGGCATATAATTTTTCATAGTATTCCCTGATAATTGTTTGTATCTCTGAGGGATTGGTTGTAATCATTCCATTTTCATTCATGATTTTATCTATTTGGGTCATCTCCCTTTTCTTTTTGAGAAGCCTGGCTAGAGGTTTGTCAATTTTGTTTATTTTTTCAAAAAACCAACTCTTGGTTTCGTTGATCTGCTCTACAGTTTTTTTAGATTCTATATTGTTTATTTCTGCTCTGATCTTTATTTTTTCTCTTCTTCTGCTGGGTTTAGGCTGCCTTTGCTGTTCTGCTTCTATTTCCTTTAGGTGTGCTGTTAGATTTTGTATTTGGGATTTTTCTTGTTTCTTGAGATAGGCCTGGATTGCAATGTATTTTCCTCTCAGGACTGCCTTCGCTGCATCCCAAAGCGTTTGGATTGTTGTATTTTCATTTTCGTTTGTTTCCATATATATTTTAATTTCTTCTCTAATTGCCTGGTTGACCCACTCATTCGTTAGTAGGGTGTTCTTTAACCTCCATGCTTTTGGAGGTTTTCCAGACTTTTTCCTGTGGTTGATTTCAAGCTTCATAGCATTGTGGTCTGAAAGTATGCATGGTATAATTTCAATTCTTGTAAACTTATGAAGGGCTGTTTTGTGACCCAGTATATGATCTATCTTGGAGAATGTTCCATGTGCACTCGAGAAGAAAGTATATTCTGTTGCTTTGGGATGCAGAGTTCTAAATATATCTGTCAAGTCCATCTGATCCAATGTATCATTCAGGGCCCTTGTTTCTTTATTGACCGTGTGTCTAGATGATCTATCCATTTCTGTAAGTGGGGTGTTAAAGTCCCCTGCAATGACCACATTCTTATCAATAAGGTTGCTTATGTTTATGAGTAATTGTTTTATATATCTGGGGGCTCGGGTATTTGGCGCATAGACATTTATAATAGTTAGCTCTTCCTGGTGGATAGACCCTGTGATTATTATATAATGCCCTTCTTCATCTCTTGTTACAGCCTTTAATTTAAAGTCTAGTTTGTCTGATATAAGTATGGCTACTCCAGCTTTCTTTTGGCTTCCGGGAGCATGATAAATAGTTCTCCATCCCCTCACTCTCAATCTAAAGGTGTCCTCAGATCTAAAATGAGTCTCTTGTAGACAGCAAATAGATGGGTCTTGTTTTTTTATCCGTTCTGATACCCTATGTCTTTTAGTTGGCGCACTTAATCCATTTACATTCAGTGTTATTATAGAAAGATATGGGTTTAGAGTCATTGTGATGTCTGTATGTTTTATGCTTGTAGTGATGTCTCTGGTACTTTGTCTCACAGGATCCCCCTTAGGATCTCTTGTAGGGCTGGTTTCGTGGTGACAAATTCCTTCAGTTTTTGTTTGTTTGGGAAGACCTTTATCTCTCCTTCTATTCTAAATGACAGACTTGCTGGATAAAGGATTCTCGGCTGCATATTTTTTCTGTTTAGCACACTGTAGATATCGTGCCAAGCCTTTCTGGCCTGCCAAGTTTCAAAGGAGAGATCAGTCACGAGTCTTATAGGTCTCCCTTTATATGTGAGGGCACGTTTATCCCTTGCTGCTTTCAGAATTTTCTCTTTATCCTTGTATTTTGCCAGTTTCACTATGATATGTCGTGCAGAAGATCGATTCAAGTTACGTCTGAAGGGAGTTCTCTGTGCCTCTTGGATTTCAATGCCTTTTTCCTTCCCCAGTTCAGGGAAGTTCTCAGCTATAATTTGTTCAAGTACCCCTTCAGCACCTTTCCCTCTCTCTTCCTCCTCTGGGATACCAATTATGCGTATATTATTTTTTTTTAGTGTATCACTTAGTTCTCTAATTTTCCCCTCATACTCCTGGATTTTTTTATCTCTCTTTCTTTCAGCTTCCTCTTTCTCCATAACTTTATCTTCTAGTTCACCTATTCTCTCCTCTGCCTCTTCAAGCCGAGCCATCGTGGTTTCCATTTTGTTTTGCATTTCGTTTAAAGCGTTTTTCAACTCCTCGTGACTGTTCCTTAGTCCCTCGATCTTTGTGGCAAGAGATTCTCTGCTGTCCTGTATACTGTTTTCAAGCCCAGCGATTAATTTTATGACTATTATTCTAAATTCACTTTCTGTTGTATTATTTAAATCCTTTTTGATCAGTTCATTAGCTGTTGTTATTTCCTGGAGATTCTTCTGAGGGGAATTCTTCCGTTTGGTCATTTTGGAGAGTCCCTGGCGTGGTGAGGACCTGCAGTGCACTTCCCCTGTGCTGTGGTGTATAACTGGAGTTAGTGGGCGGGGCCGCAGTCCGACCCGATGTCTGCCCCCAGCCCACTGCTGGGGCCACAGTCAGACTGGTGTGTGCCTTCTCTTCCCCTCTCCTAGGGGCGGGATTCACTGTGGGGTGGCGTGTCCCGTCTGGGCTACTTGCACACTGCCAGGCTTGTGTTGCTGGGGATCTGGTGTATTAGCTGGGGTGGGTAGGCAAGGTGCACGGGGGCTGGAGGGGCAGGCTTAGCTCGCTTCTCCTTAGGTGATCCACTTCAGGAGGAGCCCTGTGGCAGCGGGAGGGAGTCAGATCCGCTGCCAGAGGTTTGGCTCCGCAGAAGCACAGAGTTGGGTGTTTGCGCGGAGCGAGCAAGTTCCCTGGCAGGAACTGGTTCCCTTTGGGATTTTGGCTGGGGGATGGGCGGGGGAGATGGCGCTGGCGCCTTTGTTCCCCGCCAAGCTGAGCTCTGCCGTCCGGGGGCTCAGCAGCTCTCCCTCCCTTTGTCCTCCAGCCTTCCCGCTTTCCGAGTAGAGCTGTTAACTTATGACCTCCCAGACGCTAAGTCGCGCTTGCTGTCGGAACACAGTCTGTCCGGCCCCTCCGCTTTTGCCAGCCAGACTCAGGGGCTCTGCTTGGCCGGCGAGCCGCCCCTCCACCCCGGCTCCCTCCCGCCAGTCCGTGGAGCGCGCACCGCCTCGCCGCCCTTCCTACCCTCTTCCGTGGGCCTCTAGTCTGCGCTTGACTCCGGAGACTCCCTTCTGCTAATCCTCTGGCGGTTTTCTGGGTTCTTTAGGCAGGTGTAGGTGGAATCTAAGTGATCGGCAGGACGCGCTGTGAGCCCCGCGTCCTCCTACGCCGCCATCTTCCGGAACCCCCTAGTTAAGTATTTTCAAATGAGTTTGTAACTCCAGCTTTCTCTTCTGAGATTTTTAGCCTTCCACATGTGATATTAAGAGGTTTTGTTAGTCATCCTCTGTTCTAGTTATCTATTGCTACATGACAAGCCACCTCTAAATCTAGCAATGTGAAAACAACGGTTTTACTATCCTCACAGAATTCCGATGGGGCATGGTAGGGATGTTTTGTATCTGTTGCACTCTGTCCAGAGCCTCAGCCAGGAAGACTCAGTGTTCAGTGGTGACTTGAACAGATGGGCACTGGAATCATCATGAGGCTTCTTCACTCACATGTCAACACCTAGGCTGGGAAGACATGAAGCCTGGGCAAAGCCAGGTCTATTGACCAGATCACTTACATAGGGCCTGTCTCTCTGGCTTTGGCTTCTCACAGGGTGGTGGCTAAGTTCCAAGATGGAGCTTTCTGAGAGTGTTCCAGGAGACGCAGGTGGAAGCTGTAGGGCTTGTTATGACCTAGTTTTAGAAGTCACATAGCCTTTCTTCCATATTCTATTGCAGAGATCAGTGAACTATGACCTCGTGCCAAATTCAGCATGCCACCTGTCATTGTAAATAAAGTGTTATTGGAACATAGCCATGTCCATTTGTTTACATTTTGTCTATGGCTACTTTCATGCTACAGTGCAGAGTTGAGTAGTTGCAACAGAGACCTTAAGGCCTGCAAAGCCTAAAATATTAACTATCTGGCCCTTTACTGAAAAGGTGTGCTGAGACTTGCTCTATTAGTTAAAGCCATCACAGCCTCTCAGTGTCATGGGAACCCCACTCTTGGGGGAAGGTATGTCAAAGAAGTTACACCATTTTTTGAAAATTACCATAACACCCATTTACCTCTCAGATTTTAATCCTTGTTTGGTTTTTAATTGTGTGGGCTACTTAAAATAGCTTTTCTCACATACGTGAATGCATGCTGAAGTTCTGTGAGAGCAGGTTAAAAAGTGGGAGTCAACTGTGGTATTTCAAGTTTTATTCTTTTGAAATTTGCCTGTTTCAGCTCTATGGGTAAATGTTTTCCTAATAGTTTTTTTCAAAGAAAGGTTAGAAGCATTAACCTGTGTTCACAGAGCTAATGCAGGGATAAAGAAGACCTTTAGTTTCTGGAAGAAAAAAAAAAAAAGAAGAGGAAGAAGAAAACAAAGAGAAAGATGGTAAACAGTTGTCTGAACAGTTAAGCTTCACTTGGTCAACAAGTTGCAGGTTTTAGAAATCATTACTAATTTATGAAAAAATTTTAATCTAAATATGCTATATTGGTACAATTTTAATTAACCCCAATTTTGTCATCTATAGAATGAAGGGGTTGGGTAGTCAGTGGTTCACAACCCTGGCTACATATTCAGAACATAGGGGCCCAGGCCCTTATCTTAGATAATTAAACCAGGATATCTGGAGGTGGGACCCCCACAGGTTTTGAAAGCTCCTCAGATTATTTTCATAAACTACAGCCAGGGCAGAGAAATAGGCGGTTAGGGGATTGTAGGCTCCTGTTCAGATGGAAAAATTTCCTTGTTCTGTGATAAAGGGGATACGAAAATGGAAAGTTTCAGGTGAAGAGGGAAGAGCCAAGATGGCAGAACAGCATGGAAAGTGTTTTTGTGTCTCTCGTCCCTGAAATGCAGCCAGATCAACACTAAACCATCTTGCACACCTAAAACACTGATTGAGGATTAACGCAACAATCTGCACAACCTGAACCACAGAACTCAGCAGAAAGAGAAAAAAAATTTATTTTATTTTCCATTTTTATTAAAAAGATTTTTCTTTAATTTTTTCCTACTATGTATTTTACTTTTTTGTAAATTTTAAAAATTCTATTTTACATCGATCATTTCGTTTTATTCTATTTTATTGTATTCATTTTTTCAAATTTTCAAATGTTTTCCTTTTTCCCCCCTTTTTTCTGCTTTTTCTTTTCTTACCTTTCCTTTTTTTCTCTAATCTGTCAAGCTCCTTTCAACAACCAGACCAAAACACACCTAGGATATAGCATCCCTTATTTAAATTTTTTTGTGTTGCTTTTAATTTTTTTTTTACTTTATTAATTCCTTTTCTTCCTTAAAAATGATGAAATGAAGGAATTCGCCCCAAATGAAAGAACAGGAAGAAATGACAGCTAGGGACTTAACAACACAGATACAAATAAGATGTCTGAACTAGAATTTAGAATCACGATAACAAGAATACTAGCAGGGGTTGAAAAAAGCATAGAACCCATTTCTGTGGAGATAAAAGAAGTAAAAGCTTGTCAAGATGAAATAAAAAATGTTATAACTGAGCTGCAATCTCCAATGAATGCCACGGCGGCAGGGATGGATGAAGTAGAGCAGTGAATTTAACAATATAGAGGACAAACTTATGGAGACCAATGAAGCAGAAAAAAAGAGGGATACTAAGGCAAAAGAGCATGATTTAAGAATTAGAGAACTCAGTGACTCATTAAAAAGGAATAACATTAGAATCATAGGGGTCCCAGAAGGTGAAGAGAGAGAAAAAGGGGTAGAAGGTTTACATGAGCAAATCATAGCAGAAAACTTTCCTAACCTGGGGAAACAGACATCAAAATCCAGGAAGCACAGAGGACTCCCATTAGATTCAACAAAAACCAACCATCAATAAGGCATATCATAGTCAAATTCACAAAATACTCAGGCAAGGAAAGAATCATGAAAGCAGCAAGGGGAAAAAAGTCCTTAACCTACAAGAGAAGACAGATCAGGTTCACAGCAGACCTATTCACAGAACCTTGGCAGGCCAGAAAAGAGTGGCAGGATATATTCAATGTGCTGAATTGGAAAAATATGCAGCCAAGAATTCTTTATCCAGCAAGGCTGTCATTCAAAATAGAAGGAGAGATAAAGTTTCCCAGACAAATGAAAGTTGAAGGAGTTCATGACCACTAAACCAGTGCTGCAAGAAATTTTAAGGGGGACTCTCTGAGAGGAGAAAAGATGAAAAAACAAAACCAAACAAAAAACAAAAAGACCAAAAGCAACAAAGACTAGAAAGGACCAGAGGACACCACCAGAAACTCCAATTCTACAGGCAACATAATGACAATAAATTCATACCTTTCAGTACTCACTCTGAACGTCAATGGACTAAATGCTCCAATCAAAAGACATAGGGTAAGAGAATGGATAAGAAAACAAGATCCATCTATATGCTGTTTACAAGAGACCCACTTTAGACCTAAAGACACCTTCAGATTGAAAGTAAGGGGATGGAGAACCATCTATCATGCTCATGATCTCCGAAAGAAAGCCAGAGTAGCCATACTTATGCCAGACAATCTAGACTTTAAAATAAAGACAGGACAAGAGATGAAGAAGGGCATTATGTCAAAATTAAGGGGTCTATCCCCCAAGAAGCTCTAATAATTGTAAACATTCATGCTCCAAACGTGGAACACCCAAATGTACAAATCAGTTAATCAGAAACATAAAGAAACTCATTGATAATAATCCCATAATAGTAGGGGACTTCAACACCCGACTTACAGCAATGGAAAAATCATCTAAACAGAAAATCAAGAAGGAAACAATGGTGTTGAATGACACACTGGACCAGATGGACTTAACATATATATTCAAAACATTTCATCCTAAAGCAGAGGAATACACATTCTTCTCAAGTACACATGGAACATTCAGAATAGATCACATACTGGGACACAAATCAGCCCTCAGCAAGTACAAAAGGATTGAGATTACACCATGCATATTTTCAGGCCACAATGCTATGAAACTCTAAATCAACCACAAGAAAAAATTTGGAAAGACAACAAATACTTGGAGATTAAAGAACATCCTACTAAAGAACAAATACGTTAACCAAGAAGTTAAAGAGGACATTAAAAAGTACATGGAAGCCAATGAAAATGGTAACACCACAGCCCCAAACCTCTGGGATGCAGCAAAGGCAGTCATAATAAGGAAGTATGTAGCATTCCAGGCCTTCCTTAAAAAGGAAGAAAGGTCTCAGATACACAACCCAACCCTATACCTTAAAGAGCTGGAAAATGACAGCAAATAAAACCCAAAATCAGCAGAAGACAGGAAATAATAAAGATCAGAGCAGAAACCAATGCTATTGAAACCAAAAAAAAACAGTAGAACAGATCAATGAAACCAGAAGCTGGTTCTTTGATAAACTCCTACTCAGTTTGATCAAAAAGAAAAAGGAAAGGACTCAAATAAATACTATCAAGAATGAAAGAGGAGAGATCACCACCAACACTGCAGAAATAAAAACAATAATAAGACAATATTATGATAAATTATATGCCAATAAATTGGGCAATCTGGAAGAAAATATAAACTACCAAAAGTGAAACAGGAAGATATAGAAAATTTGAACTAACCCATAACCAGTAAAGAAATTGAGCTGGTAATCAAAAATCTCCCAAAAAAAGGTCCAGGGCTATATGGCTTTCCAGGAGAATTCTACCAAACATTTAAAGAAGTGTTAACACCTATTCTCTTGAAGCTGTTTCAAAAAAATAGAAATGGAAGGGAAACTTCCAAACTCATTCCATGAAGCCAACATTACCTTGATTCCAAAACCAAAGATTCCACTAAAAAGGAGAACTACAGACCAATCCCTGATGAACATGGATGCAGAAATCCTCAACAAGATACTAGCCAACTGGATGCAACAACACATTACAAAAATTATTCACCATGGCCAAGTGGGATTTGTCCCTGGGATGCAGGGCTGTTTCAATATCCTCAAAACAATCAATGTGATACCTCACATCAATAAAAGAAAGGACAAGAACCACATGATCCTCTCCATAGATACAGAGAAAGCATTTGACAGAATACAGCATCCTTCCTTCATAAAAACCCTCAAGAAAGTAGGGATAGAAGGATCATACCTCAAGATCATAAAAACCATATATGAAAGACCCACCGCTAATATCATTCTCAATGGGGAAAAACTGAGCGCTTTCCCCCTAAGGTCAGGAACACAGGGTTGTCCACTCTCACCACTGTTATTCAACATTGTATTGGAAGTCTTAGCCTCAGTAATCAGACAACACAAAGGAATAAAAGGCATCCAAATCAGCCAGGAGGAGGTCAAACTTTCACTCTTTGCAGATGACATGATACTCTATATGGAAAACCTAAAATATTCCACCAAAAAACTGCTAGAACAGATCCATGAATTCGGCAAAGTTGCAGGAGATAAAATCAATGCACAGAAATTGGTTGAATTCCTATACACCAATAATGAAGCGACAAAAAAAGCAATCAAGGAATCAATACCATTTACAATTGCACCAAAACCCATAAAATAACTGGGAATAAATCTAACCAAAGAGGTGAAAGATCTATACACTGAAAACTATAGAAAGCTTATGAAAGAAATTAAAGAAGACCAAAAAAAAAAAAAAAAAAAAAAAAAAAGGAAAAATATTCCATGCTCCTGGATAGGAAGAACAAATATTGTTAAAATGTCAATACTACCCAAAGCAATCTACATATTCAATGCAATCCCTATTAAAATAACACCAGCATTCTTTACAGAGCTAGAACAATCCTAAAATTTGTATGGAACCAGAAAAGACTCCAAATAGCCAAAGCAATCTTGAAAAAGAAAACCAAAGCTGGAGGCATCACAATCCCGGAGTTCAAGATGTATTAAAAAACTGTAATCATCAAGACAGTGTGGTACTGGCACAAAAACAGACCCTCAGATCAATGGAAGAGAGTAGAGAACCCAGAAATGGATCCACAAACATATGGCCAACTAATCTTTGGCAAAGCAGGAAAGAATATCCAATGGAATAAAGACAGTCTCTTCAGCAGATGGTGTTGGGAAAATTGGATAGTGACATGCAGAAGAATGAACCTAGACCACTTTCTTACACCATACACAAAAATAAAATCAAAATGGATGAAATATCTAAATGTAAGACAGGAAGCCACCAAAATCCTTGAGGAGAAACCAAGCAAAACCTGTTTCACCTTAGCCACAGCAACTTCTTACTCAACATGTCTCTGGAGGCAAGGGAAATAAAAGCAAAAGTGAACTATTGGGACCTCATCAAAATAAAAAGCTTCTGAATAGCAAAGGAAACAATCACCAAAACTAAAAGGCAACTGACAGAATGGGGGAAGATATTTGCAAATGACATATCAGATAAAGGGTTAGTATCCAAAATCTATAGAGAACTTATCAAACTGAACACCCAAAAAACCAAATCATCCAGTGAAGAAGTGGGCAAAAGACATGAAAAGACACTTCTCCAAGGAAGATATCCAGATGGCCAACCGACACATGAAAAAATGCTCAATGTCACTCCTCATCAGGGAAATACAAATCAAAACCACAATGAGATACCACCTCACACCTGTCAGAATGGCTAACGTTAACAACTCAGGCAACAGATGTTGGCAAGGATGCGGAGACAGAGGACTCTTTTGCACTGCTGGTGGGAATGCAAGCTGGTGCAGCCACTCTGGAAAACAGTATGGAGGTTCCTCAAAAAATTAAAAATATATGTATGTATGTATATATGTATATATATGTGTGTGTGTGTGTGTGTGTGTGTGTGTGTGTGTGTGTGTGTGTGTACATACATACATACACACACACACAATGGAGTATTACTCGGGAATCAAAAACAATGAAATCTTGCTGTTTGCAACTACGTGGATGGAACTAGAGGGTATTATGCTAAGCGAAATTAGTCAGAGAAAGACAAATATCATATGACTTCACTCATATGACGACTTTAAGACACAGAACAGATGAACACAAGGAAAGCAAAAATAATATAAAAACAGGGAGGAGGACAAAACATGAGACTCTTAAATATAGAAAACAAACAGAGGGTTATTGGAGGGGTTGTGAGAGGGGAGATGGGCTAAATAGGTAAGGGGCATTAAGGAATCTACTCCTGAAATCATTGTTGCACCATATGCTAACTAACTTGGATGTAAATTAAAAAAATAAATAAAAATAAAAATAAAATTAAATGACTGAAAAATTGTATGAATATCCTGACTCACCCTCCCCCAAAACAGTTCAATGGCTCAGCAATGGTAAGTGTTTAATGCAATTTTTTGAGCTCAGGCTGAGACTAAAATTTTTCTCAAAGAGAAGAACTGCCCTCAACTGCTATTATCAAACACTAAATAGCTTTGGAAATTAACTTTTACTGCAGACTTGATAATGTTTCTTAATAAATTCAACCTAAAATACAAGCCAAAACATTGCTTTGTGCAAAACTTATAGTATGGTAAAGTAACTTCCATGACAACCAATGTTGTTTCAATCAAAAGTCACATCAAGGGGTGGCTCAGTTGGTTGGGTGTCCAACTTTGGTTCAGGTCATGAACTCACAGTTCTTTAGTTTGAACCCCGCGTTGGTCTCTGGGCTGATACCTCTGTGTCTGCCTCTCTCTCTGACCCTCCCCTGCTCACACTCTTTATCTCTCTCTCTCTCAAATAAACATTAAAAAAAGTCACATCAAGTTGCGTTATACACACATATATATTTTCTGAGTTTGATCTACAGTTTCAGAAGCATTTTCTGAAACTTGAAACAAGAATAAGGAAATTTGTATGTATTTCAAAATCCACTTAACTGTGCAATTTGAGAGTTTCTTAAATTAAAAGTGATGAACCTGCAATGTAATGACATACTAAAAGTTAGCTGTCAAGAGCAGAGTTTAATCATCATTTAATCATTACTGGAGAAAATAATAAGTTTTTCCTGATTTTCTTCTCTATTGGTTTTTTGTTTCCTGATTCTCTTCATGCTGGAATTGATTCCTTTATTTATTTATTTATTTATTTATTTATTTATTTATTTATTTATTTTATGTTTACTTATTTATTTTGAGAGGCGTTGGGGAGACAGCTGGGAGAGAGAATCCCAAGCAGGCTCTGCACTGTCAACATAGAGCCCAATTCAGGGTTTGATCTCATGGAATGGTGAGATCATGACCTGAGCCAAAATCGAGAGTAAGATGCTTAACCGACTGAGGCACCCAGGTGCCCCCTGACCCCTTTATTCTTATATTCTCCAAGAAAATGTCTAAACATATAAAACATTTTATTGTGTATGAGAATTACCTGGAAGGCTTGTCTTTTTTTTTTTTTTAATGTTTATTTATTTATTTATCTTGAAAGAGAGAGGGAGCATGAGTGGAGGGAGGCGCAGAGAGGGAGACAGAGACAGAATCTCAAGCAGGCTCTACGCTGTTAGCATGGAGCCCGATGTTGGGCTCCAGCACAGGAACTGTGAGATCATGGCCCAGGCTGAAATCAAGAGTTGGACACTCAACTGACTGAGCCACCAGGTGTCCCCAAAATGCAGATTCTTGAGCCCTACAACCAGAGATTGATTTGGTAGGTGGTCTCAGACCATTTTTAAGAAGATGCTGACATAGCACATACTACATTCCACCTTGTATTACAATTTTTATGTATAGGTTTTATCTCTTTTGTAAACTCCTTGAGGTCAGGGACCATTTTTAAAAATTAACATCTTGGGGCGCCTGGGTGGCTCAGTCGGTTGAGCATACGGCTTCGGCTCAGGTCATGATCTCACGGTTTGTGAGTTCAAGCCCGCGTCGGGCTCTGTGCTGACAGCTCAGAGCCTGGAGCCTGCTTCAGATTCTGTGTCTCCCTCTCTCTCTGTTCCTCCCCCACTTGTGCTCTGTTTCTCTCTCTCTCAAAAATAAATGAACATTAAAAAAAATTTTTTTTAATTAACGTCAGATTCCTCCCTGCTACCTCACATTTAGTGTGTACTCCATAGATGTTATTGAATGGATGACTATGGATTAATGTCATGACAATTTTATCCTGATAAATAATAGCATTTCCAGCAGTAGATGGGCTTGGTATACTTATTTTTTCATAATAATTCCTGATAATTACACTTTTATCAGCACCTACAAAATGAAAAAATTATCAACAATTATTCAAGAGCAGGGACAGAGAGACTTTAAGGGGAAAAAAAAAAACCTAAAAAGACCCCTTTCTTTACAAACTTCTCTTTTCCCCCTGCTCCACTACACAAAGTTGGGGAGAACAACCAGAAGGAATGATGAATTCAGTGGCTGGATCAAAGAATGAAAAGTAAAATATATAAAAAAGAAAGAGGGAAACCAAAATAATTATCTATTCCACTCTTCTCCAAGCTGAGAGATGAATGCCCTGATAGCAGCTACCATGAAGAGGGGTCAGCTTGAGGTCTTACACATAACACACCCCTAGAGCATCCTGCCCCTTTCTGGCTCTCACTAGTACACACAGACCCAAGGCCTTCAGATTCCTTCTTGTCCCAAGCAAGGGCATACTTATTCTTCCAGTATTATAACTGGGGTTACATATGTTACATTTATATATACTATGACAGCAGCACCAAAGCTCTAGGATAATTATGGCACATTTTAGTGTGTCAATTTTAGTCAAGGTTTTGGAGAAAAATTGTTTAAAATTTTTGCCCCATAGAAGGGTTTTATGACACATGTGCAAGTAAAATCAAAATTCTGCTTTTCCATGTCAGTGAAACTTGTGTTTTTCTTGAATGGACACTATGGAATAGAAAATTTTTATGTGTAGAGAGCAATTGAGAACTCTGACCTTTTTGGTGTAATCGAGGAATCCAATGATACTAGCCCTGGAGTCTCTTCAAGTGATTGCAAGATGTCATAGGAGGCAAGGTCAAATCCTGTAGATATCTGTGACCCACATGACCTGTGCTTTGACCACAGAAGTCAAAGTAGAACATGTGACTTTGGAGTGAGTCAAGAAGGCCAAAATATTTATTGTACAATAGATATTTCTATCTACCTTAGAAAAGTTTGTCACCTTAGAAATCACTTGTGATTATTTGGATTGTACGCAAAGCCACTGGCTCCTGCTAACAAATTCAGTTTCCTGATGTAACTGTCCTTAATCAAATGCTTTGGTATATTGAAGTATTTATGGATAAATTCATATGACATTTAGGATTTGGTTCAAAATAATACGAGATGGGGAAAGTGGACTGGGAAAAGGTTTCACACTCAGGATTGACTTGCTTTTCATTAACAAGAAGAGAGATGTGACAGCAAAAAACAAAAACCTGGGTGGTCTGACTCAATTGTTCATCTTAATGATAAAGTCTTAGTTGTCTTACTTAACTGCTTTTGGTTGGTTTATTTGAAGTCTGAACAATTTCAGAAAACAATTGCAGAGCAAAACTGTTAGTTTTTTTTTTCTGTAATCAACAAAAGTTCTGTGATAAAAATAAACATTGAGAGATGAAAATCATAAGGACTACTTTATTTGAGATTCTTGATGTATTTAAGTGTAGTAAAACTTATAAATTTAGCAAAATAGAAAACATCACTAGTCTTTCTTCAACATGAAAGTGCTCTGACAAGAATTCCATGGAGACAGTTAAAGAGGCCGAGTGGATTGTTATGACACTGGTTATTAGGCAGAATGATGCAACCATCAGGATTTTCTACCACAGGAACCCAAAAATATTGCACTGTAACTTTCTCTCTAGTAGCATTCAAATAATATTTCCTCAGCATTTACCCTTTTATAACGTGTAAAGCAATAACAAATGGTTGCCATTTTATTAGTATATTTTTGTGGGTGTGGGTGTGTGTTCTAGAGACTTGCAGCTAGAGAAGAGAAAATACCTAGATGATGAATCTGCATTGGCTGAGCCTCAGTTCATTCCAGAGCTCTGACATGGACAGAACCTATGACAAGCAGCTTCTTCATTGAGCCAATGAGACAAGTAGAATACATTTTTCCCCAAAATTATAATTTAAAATAATTTACTATATTCTAAAACATAGTATTATTATACTATAAAATGGGTTTTAATGTCTGAAAAGGAGATTCCAAATAAATGTTCTGATTTTATTGGCCACACTGGCCAATACCCCCATTGCCCCCCAGGTATGCCTTTGCTGTCTTCTGCTAGTAAGGGTACCTGGTGGAAAATACTGAAAAGTTCTCATTGAACTGGTTTTCTCTTTCTAAGGAAAGTTTAGGAAGGAAAATTTCAAGCCTTTAAAATTTCTGTAAAGCATATCTATGGGGAGAAATTTTTCTTTGTTATTTAAAAATTAGACTAATAGAATATTTTTCATAAACAGCAATTTTAAACTCTTATAGTATTAAAAAATACTATAGTGTAATAATTCAAAGTAAGCCAAGAAAACATTGACTAATAGATCACCTCAGTGAAATAGAGAAAAAATGAACTGATGTGATACAAGAAGAATGAGCTTACCGCCAGTTGCTACTTAAATTGAAGTTTATTATTTGCATTTACATTGAAGATAATGTCTGATACCTTTAAAAATTATGCAAAATCGGGGCGCCTGAGTGGCTCAGTCGGTTGAGCGTCCGACTTCGGCTCAGGTCATGATCACTCGGCTAGTGAGTTCGAGCCCCGCGTCGGGCTCTGTGCTGACAGCTCGGAGCCTGGAGCCTGCTTCAGATTCTGTGTCTCCCTCTCTCTCTGACCCTCCCCCATTCATACTCTGTCTCTCTCTCTGTCTCAAAAATAAATAAAAACGTTAAAAAAATTTTTAAAAAATTATGCAAAATGTCCCATATAATTTTGTAAATGGATTTAATTTTCTATAAAAATAGTATCTCTGAGGTAAAAGGGAAATTTTAAATTTTGTCCCTTCAGATGATCACAAATGATATGAAATCTGTTTTAGTGAGGTATTATTACAACCTACGCTGCACAGAAAGGTAGTTTGGGTGGTATTTGTGTGGGTGCCCAAAAGTATGTATCCTCGGCTCAATGACCTGAGGCATTAAGGTCAGCATTTTTATCCATACACCCTGTCCTTGGACTCCACGATACAGAGACGGAGGTTTTCAAATAGATTTCCACTCTCTGCCTACAGAAACTATTTCCATAACCAGAGTTGTTGGCATTCATTGTGTGTAGAATGAGAACAGGCTTTGGCACAAGATTAGAATGTCTTCAGTTCTGTGAAACATTCTGAGAATTGCTCCAGCAATTTCTCCCTTCTCTCCGATGCATCGATATTTCATTTCCTTTCTACTAGACATTTCCATTAATATAAAAATATGGTATTATTTCTTCCACTTAAACATCAACAATATCAACAATCTTGACCTCACTTTTGCCTCTAGCTTACTGCTCTATTTCTGTTCACTCTGCAGAAAAATTCCTTAACATAATCATATATCCTTCATGCCAGCAATTCTCCCATTCTCTCCTGAACCCACTCACTCAGGCCCTTACCCCCTCCTCTCCACATAAACTGCCCTTGCTATAGTTACTAACGTCTCCCACATTATAAAATCCAAGGCACTATCTCCGTTATCCTCACTTGCCCATCAATAGTGTTCTCACTTTCTTTTTCTTCCTTGAAACATTTTCTTCACCTGACTTTCAGGATACTCTCCTCTCCTGGCCCCCCATTGCCCTCAGTGGCCATTACTCCTCCATCTTGGCTGGTTCCTCCTGTGTCTCTGACTCTAAATACAGGAGTGCTCCTGGGCTCAGTCTTGGCTCTTGGTCTTAGACTGTATCCATGTTTTCTCCCTTGGGAGTCTTATGTATGTATGTGACTTCCATATTTACATTTCCAGTCCTGACTTGTCTACACTCCTATACCCAAGTGCCTGCTCAATGTCTCTACTGGGATGTCTAACAGGCATCTCAATTTTTCACATATCCCAAAACGAACTCCTGATCTTTTCCCCAAAACTTTCTTTTCCCTGAGTCTGCCTCTGTTTATTTAGTTAAGGTAACTCCATCCTTCCAGTGGCTCAAGTAAAAACTTTGGACTCATCCCTGACTCCTCTCTTGCCTTTGAATAAAATGCTGAAAGAATAAGCTGAAATGTGTTAATATACTGCTTAAAGACAAAGGGACAGAATTCTCACCACTGTCTAAAAACCACAAAAGGGTTGCTGCTGCCTCTTCCTTTCCGGAA
Source organism: Panthera onca (assembly GCF_046562875.1). Taxonomy (NCBI): domain Eukaryota; kingdom Metazoa; phylum Chordata; class Mammalia; order Carnivora; family Felidae; genus Panthera; species Panthera onca. Next base: position 58,266,435 of record NC_138344.1, on the reverse strand, counting down.
ATCACCAGCTACAATCACCTTTTGGACAGACAAGAAAACTTCTACTAACTGGATAACAAATACTCACACCGGCTCTGGTAGGAAGAAGGAATGAAAAACACAAGACTGGCCATCACATTCCCTCTGATACACTCTACTTACATACATCAAAATACTTTCACACATTTCTTTTATTCTCTACTCTCAAATAGCCAACTTGCCCACCAAGTGCTAAGGGAAACTCTGAGACATCAACCTCTGGAAAAGTTCTTTGCAGAGCACATAGCTGTCATAGCTGCTGTCGGGTGCCTGTATTGGAGAAAGAAACAGAGTTGGCTTTACCTCCTCTGGGGACATAAAGGATTCCTAAGAAATTATGGTCATGGGGAAAACTGCTGCTGGAGGCAGAATGTAGAATCTAAGTTCCTCTGGGAGGTTTTTAAACAGTAGGTTTCTCTTCTGCTTTTTATTTTTTTTAAGTGTTTATTTATTTATCTTAGAGAGAGAGAGAGTGAGCGAGGGAGGTGCAGAGAGGTGGGGGGTGGGGCGGTGCGGGAAACAAAGGATCCAAAACAGGCTCTGTGCTGACCGCGGAGAGCACAATGCGGGTCTCGAGCTCACGAACCATGAGATCATGACCTGAGCTGAAGTAGGATGCTCAACCGACTGAGCCATACAGGCACCCTTCTTCTGCTTTTTAAAAAACAGCCCCTCTGCCATTTCTCTGAAGATATGAGATATCTTTTCTACTCTTTTTTTTTTTTTTGCCACCACACCAAACAGCCTGAGTAAGGTGTTTTATGTTTGATGGGTGCTCAAAAAAAAAAAAAAAAAAAAAAAAAAGTTGCTGATTGTTCTGAACTTTTTCTACTCCTTGGTAACAGAGTGAGTTCCTTTTTATTCTTTAAGGACTAATAATATGTGTTTGTATTATCAAGACCCAGAGAAGCACCCACTTGCCACACGAGAAGGTAAAGATATACAAACCCCAGTGAAGGAGGCATTCATGACAGTCTTAGAAAATTGCTCTTCCAGTGGGGCACCAGTGAGGCTTTAGACAACAAGGGAGGTTAGGAGAAGGGAATTTAGGGCAGACATGTGTTCTATATGCTACCAGTTTATTAGGAGAAATTCTAAAAGGATTGTCAACTTATCACTATTAATAGTTCTGCCTTCTCCCTTACAAATTGGCACTTGTACTCTATTATCATTTTTATTAACAATCTCGTAGTCTTTGGGGTCTTAAATTCATGCAAATACATTTCTTCCTCACCCATAATCCACCATATATAACGAATTATATTTTGACCTAAAGGAACTAGACATTATCTAATAGATATCTGAAAGACTTAAAATATTTTTACAAGCTCCATTTGAAAAAAATTGCGACAGAGAGGTATGAAGAAATCACTTGTTATTCATGTTTTAACTTTACTTTCTATTAAATGTAATTTTGAAATGTTCTTTTCTGGAAAAGATGAATGATAAAGTTCTTTGGAAAAAAAAAAAAGAAGCTGCACCAAATAGAAATCTGTTAGAGCTACTGCTAAAAAAATCCCATGAACCCATGAAGAAATGCTTGCAAATAAATGCCAGTAACCGATGTAAATTAAAAACTCAGTTCTAGGGGCACCTGGATGGCTCAGTCAGTTAAGCGTCCGACATCAACTCAGGTCATGATCTCATGGCTTGTGGGTTTGAGTCCCACATTGGGATCTGTGCTGACAGCTCAAAGCCTGCTTTAGATCCTCTTTCTCCCTCTCTCTCTGCCCCCCCTCAAAAATAAATTAAAAAACATTAAAAAAACCCCTCAAATGTCAATCCTAGTTTCAAAGAAAAAAATTGCTAAAAGTAAAGATAGAGGAATAATTTTCCTCCCTACACCTCCATTTTATTGAGATATAAATGACATATAACGTTTTATAAATTTAAGGTGTACAAGATAATTTGCTATATGTATATATTACAAAATGATTATCACAATAAGTCTAGTTAACACCCATCACCTTAGTTACAAAATTTTTTTCCTTGTGATTAGAACTTTTGAGATCTACTCTCTTAGCAACTTCCAAATGTACAACACAGTGTTGTTAACTGTAGTCACCATGCTATACATAATATTCGCAGAACTTATTAACTAGAAGTTTGTACCTTTTGACCACCTTCATTCATTACTTCCCCTATCACCAAGCCATTCTCTGCCTCTAGAGACTCTGTTCTCTGTTTCTATGAGTTCCTTTATTTTAGATTCCTCATATAAGTGAGATCATACACTTATTTTCTGTCTAACTTATTTCACTAAGAATAGCATTCTTATTAAAAAGGTTGTATTAGTCAGGGTTCTCCAGAGAAACAACCAATGGGCCAATGGGGAGTGTGTGTGTGTGTGTGTGTGTGTGTGTGTGTGTGTGTGTGAGAGAGAGAGAGAGAGAGAGAGAGAGAGAAGTGGGGAAGGGAAGGCAAGGGAGGGAATGAGATTGATTTTCAGGATTTGGCTCACACAATTATGGAGGCTAGCAAGTCTGAAATCTTTAGGGCATGGTGGTAGGCTGGAAACTTAGGCTGAGTATCTATGTTATAGTCTTGAGGAAAATTCCTTCTTCAAAAAACCTCAGTCTTTGTTTTCAAGATCTTCAACTGATTAGATGAGGCCCACCCACATTATGGAAGGTAAACTGCTTTACTCAAAGTCTACTGTTTTAAATGTTGATCACATCTAAAAAATTCCTTCACAGTAAGATCTAGATAGATGTTTGACCAAACAACTGGGCACCATAGCCTAGTCAAGTTGACACAAAGAATTAACCATCACAAAGGTAGTCAAGAAGGAGTATTCTCTATTTCTTCTTCAGCTGAGGAGGGCAAACAAATGTGAATATTCGGGGACATGATCAAGTACACTGAGAAAGGTCACCTAAGTTTATTCAAAATTAACAGACCCCAGTCTAACACTGTTAAAATATCAATGAAAGAAGTAAGAGGTTTTGGTACTTAATGAAGCTGCTAAAGGTCCCAGAACTATGGCCAGGGCAAAATATACACAATAAAAATATATTCTCCTTACTTAAATTAATCCCTAGAACTATACACTGGTACGAAATGGGTCAGTTTACTGGTCTTGGCACTAGTTTTGCTTTGGCTTCAGTCAATCCCTTGGAATTTATTTATAAAGGGTTCCTTCCCAGATCCTACCTAAGGTTCCCCAGTGCAGAGATGGCTACTTGCATGAGCTCAGGGAAAACTGCTTCATTGCTATTAACACATAAAGTTAAGTCTATTTTCTACTTGCAGATTTTCACACTGAGGCCATTTATGTATCCAGCTATCTAATCATACAGATTTCTAAATCTAACTACAGAGGCTGAATTAGTTTTTCTCCAAATTAATAGTATTATTTCCCTACTGTAATGAAATGCAAGCCTCTTCGATGTATTATTATGCTAGTAAATTATAAGTCCTCAGTAAACATTCTAGACACTGAAGGAAAGACACGGGGTTAACTATTTCTCTAAATTGAGTCCATTGAAAGAATCAGAGAAAACTACTTTCTTTTATTTTTTTTATTCAACAATGGCTTTCAATCACAATCAGTTGATAGGCCTTCACATTGTTCCCATTGTTGAATCTACTGGGAGTCCTCTGTGCTTCCTGGATTTTGATGTCTGTTTCCCCAGGTTAGGAAAGTTTTCTGCTATGATTTGCGCATGTAAACCTTCTACCCCTTTTTCTCGCTCTTCACCTTCTGGGAGCCCTATGATTCTAATGTTATTCCTTTTTAATGAGTCACTGAGTTCTCTAATTCTTAAATCATGCTCTTTTGCCTTAGTATCCCTCTTTTTTTCTGCTTCATTGGTCTCCATAAGTTTGTCCTCTATATTGTTAAATTCACTGCTCTACTTCATCCATCCCTGCCGCCGTGGCATGCATTGGAGATTGCAGCTCAGTTATAACATTTTTTATTTCATCTTGACAAGCTTTTACTTCTTTTATCTCCACAGAAATGGATTCTATGCTTTTTTCAACCCATGCTAGTATTCTTATTATCGTGATTCTAAATTCTAGTTCAGACATCTTATTTGTATCTGTGTTGATTAAGTCCCTAGCTGTCATTTCTTCCTGTTCTTTCTTTTGGGTGAATTCCTTCTTTTCATCTTTTTGGAGGAAGAAAAAGAATTAATAAGGTAAAAAGTTAAAATTAAAAAATGAAAAGAACACAAGAAAACAAATAAAGCTAACTATATCCTAGGTGTGTTTTGGTCTGGTTGTTGACAGAAGCTTGATAGAATAGAGAAAAAAGGGAATGAAAAGAAAAAAAAAAGAAATAAAAAAAGGAAAAAGCAAGCCACCATTTAAAAATTTTAAAAAATGAATACAATAAAATAAAATGAAATGAAAGGATGAAAGTCAAATAGGAGAAAAAGCTTGTAGAATGAAAAAAATTTATATAAATGGAAAATAAAAATAATTTTTTTCTCTTTCTGTATCCAAGAATAAGAAAAGAAAAGAAAAAGAAAAAGAAAAATGAATAGATGAGCCAGTGAACAGAATGAAATCCAAATGAAATTACATCCAGTTTTCCTCAGAAGTCAAACTGTGAAGCACTTTATAGTTTGTACACTAAGCAAGTGGAGAGACTTGTGGTCATCCTCTAGGGCTTGGTTGGCACAGTTGGATGGGGCTTGGTGTAATGGTTCCATTGTCCAATATGTGGTGTTGCTTAGCTTTGGGGGAGGATTGGTGTAGCACACTTGCTCATATGTGTAGGTATGGGAGAGGTGAAAATGGCATCACCCAGCTTCCCAGTCTCTGGTATAAGAACTCTGTGCTCTCACCAACTGGCCATCAGACACTCCTCCTTTGTCTCCAGCTTCCCTCCACTCCCTACTTCTACATTATCTGCAACCAAGCTTCAGCCTGCCAGGTGGCACCTCTCTCCCAAATTTTATCTCAGATGGGGCTGTGTTTCCAAACCCCTCACTCTTTGGGGCCCTGTGGCTTAGGCCTACTTGGACCCTCTGTGGAAGGGTCTCACCAGGCAATGGCTGGTGAACCCTTACATCACCTTACATCACCAGCTGGGAACGCTTATATCACTGCGCGGTTGCAGTGGCCCAGAGACTGCCTCTTATTAGTTTTTTTAATGTAATTTTTTCCCCTGTAAGTCATTTGAAGTTATCATGTGGCCCAGCAATTCCAATCCTATACCCAAGAGAAATGAAAGCATATATACACACCAAAACTTGTACACAAATGTTCATAGCAGCATTATTCATAATTGCCATAAAGTAGAAATGGACAAATAAAATGTGGAATATCCATACAGTGGAATTTTACATAGCCATAAAAAGGAATGAAGTAGTGATACATGCTACAAAATGTGTGATCTTGAAAACATTTTGCTAAGTTAAAGAAGTCCATCACAGAGATCATATATTGTATGATTCCATTTATGTGAAATATCCAGAATAGACAAATCTATAGAGACAGAAAGTGGATTAGTAATGGCCTGGGGCTTGGAAGAGAAATGGGGAGTGACTGCTAATGGGTATGGGGTTTCTGTGTGGGAGGATACTTTATAGTCTGTGTCTGATATTCTGATATCTGGAGTCCTTGCAGACATACTTCTCTTGAATGTTGTTTGCTGAAGGGGTCTTTTCTCCTCCTGCATCTATCTTTGGCTGTATGTGAGATTTTGTCTATGAAATTTTATTTTTAGAAATAATTTGAAGCCTAGATGGATGTTATATTTCTTCAAAGAAGAATTTTGATTGCTTTTTTTCATGTACTTCAGAATACCAGCAATCAAGTATCATCTTAATCCATTATGAGGCTAGAGATTCTCTGGGCTACAAAAAATTTGAAGGGCTTTCTGGACTACAGATTATTTGAAACTGGGCTGAATACAGTGCAAGGCCTGGTTTACTTCCATTTTACCTTAATTCCTAGTGTGCAACCAGTCTTATGGTGAGCCACACTGGAGTAGAGGCAAAAGAAACATCAGTAATAATGCTCCTGTCTTTATTTTAAAATTTGATGTTTTGTTCATTGTTGACTTTTCATTATTTTATTTACTAGTTTTAATTAATAATACTGCATTAAAGTATTATTTATGTGGATCAGTAAGTTCTTGGGCCCCCTACATTTTCTGCCCAAGGTGAGTACTTCACTTACCTCACTGCACTCCCAGCCTTGGGATTTTTACATCCTAGGAGTTTGAAGAGACAAAGCTCTGGGTTGCCCCAACTTCCTTTAAGATATTATAAAGATTTTTAGGGTAATTCTTCCATTTTCTCCTTTACTATGCAATATAGAATTGATGGTTTAAAGACTTATGGACTGGAATGGAATCAACATAAACATTTATCTTCACCTTCCCCTGAAACTGTCCAAAAATGATAGTTGTAGAATAACAAGATCGAAACCCACAAGGATGAAGAAAAGGGACAAGAGAGAATAGTGAATGAGAGCTGTCCATACATTTTCGGAAGACAAGACAGCTGATAGAGGAGTGATATCTGATCTTGATAGCAGAGTGCAGAAAGCAGAGCCCTAGTTTCTACAGAGATAGATAATAAGAAGTGAGCCATTTCACCCCACAGAACCCCACAGAAAATGTGTTGTTCTTATTACCAGTCTCCATGGAGAGGCAAAAACAATTTGCATTCACATGTTATGGTCTATAACATACATTTACAGTATCACCTCAAGAATATTGAACTCTCCCATGTACTATCAGTCTGGTCAGGTAGGACCTAGATTAATACAACTAGACAATGTTTTGTTTTGTTTTGTTTGAGAGGGATTGGAGACAGGGAGAGGGGAAGGGAGAGAGAGAATCCCAAGCAGACCACATGCTGTTGGCACAAACCATGAGATCATGACCTGAGCCAAAATCAAGAGTTGGTCACTTAACCAACTAAGCCACCCGGGCGCTCCAGACAATGTTTCAAAACACTATTTTGGTGATACTGTTATTATCTCAGAAACTGAAGAAAATCATATGACTGATTGGGGATGATCAATTTAACTCCAAAAAAATCCAGGGCCCCACAGAGTGTAAAATTCAGGGGGATTGTCTGACCTGGAGCAACTTGTAGTATACCACAGACAACTAGGAAGAAATTGCTGTTGCTTCCCACGTCTCAGACTAAATTAGAAGTCCAACATTTGATGGGCCTATCTGGATTTTGGAAAAATCATACCCTTCACTTAGGGATAAATACTGTTACCTTAAATCTGTAAAATTACCCAGGAAAAGGTTTTATTTGATTGAGGCTCTGAATAGCAACAAGGCTTCTTAGAACTGCAAAAGGCTGTAGCTCAAATTATCCCATTAGGACTATATGATCCTAATGTTGAGATAAAATTAGAAATGTTCTGCCTGCACTCATGTCAGCTGGAGTCTCTGGCAAAATCCCATAGCCACTGATCAATGGTGCCCTCTCGACTTTTGAACCAGAAAAGCACCAAATGCTACTCTCCAGTGTACTCCTTCTAAAAGACAGTTACAGGCTTGTTATTGGCCATTTATGAAATAGCTCCAATAACTGAAGGATATGAGATTATTTTAAGAACTGAAATACCTAGTATGTCATGGGTAATGTCAGAAAAGTGTTCCAACAAGGAGGATAGCACCCAAAGAAGGTCCATCCTACAATGGAAATGGAGCACGCTACAGTGAGTTCTCATGGGAGGAACTTATATTCAGAAGCAAGTACCCATTTTCCCTTTAGGGTTGACTATGGAGCTTTCTGAGAAGGATTTACTTACTTGGTTCCTGCTGATGCTAAAACTCATAATAAAAATGGCCTTATTTGCCAACAGGAAAAGCAGAATTTTCAGTTCTGGAGAAGTAACAATTTGGCTCTCCTAGCTACATTTCATCAGATCAGATCACAACACTCACTTCACTGCCTGTACAGTGAAACAGTGGGCAGAAAAACATCACATTCAATAGGCTTATCATATTACTTTTAACCCTCAAAGTAAAGGAAAAATAGAAAATTGGAATAGACAATTAAAACATCCACTCTAAAAAATGAGGGAGTAAGAAATGATTGAAGAGTTGATCCACAAAATTAGAGCTTTGTGTCTTACAATTTAACATGAGGGACATTAAAGGTAGATTTCCATTAGATAATTAGGTAAATTAATATGATAGGAGTGAATAAAACTTACAATAATACTGATATTGACTATCAAATGTGTTGGGAGATTGAATTTAAATGAATTTAAATGTCCCTCGGGACATTGCCCCTGTGGAAGAGAACTGGCCTGAAGAAAATTTTGACCTGAACAATAATAGATCAATTAAAGTTCCTTAATCTCTCAACTGATACATGCCATAAAATACAGATGACTACAGAACAGGTAGACAAACAAATTGTAAAGTTAGTTTAAAAATATGAGAGTTTATGCTGCTATTTTGGGATGGTTCAGCTATATGGTAAATCCATATACATGGATTATGTACATTTTCATTGTCTGTTTGATTATGAGGTATTGTAAGGCAAAGGATCGTTCTCAAACTGTGAGTGATTATTTTTGTTCTTAAAAAGTCTTGAGCATGGATCAGGTGGATAGACTCTACTGTGAGGGTTAATTCCTGTGGGTCTGAAATTGGCCTGAGCTGTTTTACTAAAACATGAAATGTACTCACACGACACTGACATCTGATCAAGGCATAAAATCTACAGATTATTAGTGGTGCTTTGTAACCAGGAGTGGGAAGAATTTCAGGGCAAGCTGTTAGCATTATTTATTGATAATAGTAAAACTGATGATTTGCACCTGGTCTAAGACACCCACAGGGTTCTGTCACTGGAAGTAGTTACATAACAAGCACATGAGAAACCCAGGTTGAGATTCCATCTTGGACTTCTTGGTTCTGAGATGGTCCCTGTCCACATTGCTGGTTTCTGATCTGAGAGAAAGTGTGTTGAGACAGCCCCTTACAGAGGAATTACAATTGGAACTTGGGCTTGGCTGCCCTGAACCCTTTGCTGTGAGGTTACCTTTGACTGTGATGTACATCCTTACTTTAATGCTATTGTTCTATTGTGTCCTTTTCCTGCAACAAACCATAGATTTATAAGCATTGTAATTTTGAGTCTGATGAATCTTTAGCAATCAAACCCCATTTAATTGTTACTATTAGTGTGCTAAGTGATGGAAATGGAGTATTTTTATATTATTTTAATTTCTCAAAAAAAAAAAAAAGAAAAGAAAAGAAAAAAAAGATCCTATGCATCCCAAAAGTTGACCAAAAAATTTTGAGGTAGTGTGTTTTTACATTCTCCTGAACCATTGGGTGATGTTCCTGTGTAGAAACAAGTTAACACACTGTAACTGTCAGATCCATGAGCTTTATTATAAAAAGGCTATTCCCAAAAGGAATAGCTTGCTTTGTGTTTGGAACCAGACCTGCTCTACAGCGTCAATATTCATCTTTTGTATTTGAAAAAATTTTTTTTAGTGTTTATTTATTTTTGAGACAGAGAGAGACAGAGCATGAAGGGGGAGGGGCAGAGAGAGAGGGAGACACAGAATCTGAAACAGGCTCCAGGCTCCGAGCTGTCAGCCCAGAGCCCGACGTGGGGCTCAAACTCATGGACCATGAGATCATGACCTGAGCCGAAGTCGGACGCTTAACCAACTGAGCCACCCAGGCGCCCCTCATCTTTTGTATTTGAAATTAAGTTCGTTTTTTGTGACAATTGGTTTGTCCTAATATGCATAGCTGTTTCCTCTAGACAGTGAATTAGAAAGGGGATTGGGATTCCCCAAGAAGAGTGGTAATCCAAAATTGTTGGCATGATCTGGAAATCTGACATCTGTAGCAGCAGATGGTGGCCCTTCTGCCTGCTACAGGTCACAGAGAAGCCACTGTGTTGCAGGAGTGGTAGATAGCGGCTAGAAAAGGAAATCTGATAGCACTAATGGAGACAAGGCTGCTTCTGTTTTCCTCTACAACCCTGACAAGACAGCACACCCACAAGCAGCATCATAGGATCTAAAATAGAGATTTTATTAAACTTCTCAATTGAGCTATCTTTATTGAAATAATTGTTTTATTTAATAACAATGCAAAAGGCCAATGAAAAGGACAAGATGAGGAAGAAGGCAAGTCAAGGCTTGGTCAACTGAGTCAGTTGTGATTAGTTGTGTTGTGCCTGAGATACCTTTGCACATTCAGATAATGTCCTCAGACCACTGAGAACAGGACCTAGAGCTCAGGTTAAGGTCTAGACTAGAGAGTGTAGGCATGTCTACATAGCCCCTGGGGGTTATTAGGGGATATGTGGGAGGGGAAGGCCAGTGTGCAGATGAGATCACCTAGGAGGACCTGGGAGAGGAGAAAAGGCTCAAGGACAGGGCCTCTTAAGGGTAGGAAGAAGACAATCCAGTGATGGAGTTTGAAAATCAGAAAGAGAGAGAGAGAGAGAGAGAGAGGTATCACAAAACTCCAAATGAGGAGAAACATTTAAAGGAACGGTCCGTAAGACCTGACTGATGTCCACTAGAAATAGCTCTTGAGAGGTCAGGTCAGGGATATTAGTACATTGCAGTGATAAGGTAGAAATCAGACAGCAGGAGATGAAGGGGTAAATAAAAGGTGAAAAAGTAGAGATTGTAGATAAATTCTTTCTAGAAGCTTAGCTTTAAAGAAACTGAAGTTGCCAGAGGAATCATTTTTATTTTGAAATTATTTTCAGTATGACTATTTGCTGAGAGGAGAAAATAACAAGCATACACACATAGAAGCTGGAGTTACATAAATGATGATAACTGAGAAAGCAAATTCCTGAAGGAAAGACTGCAGTCAAAGGATAGTCGTATAGGTTGGACCTGGTCAGAAGGTTTACCTCGCTTTCTGCAGCAGTGAAAGAAGTGTCTCTTTGTAGAGGGTTGAGAAGCAGAGACAGTGAGGAGATGAAGTTCTGACCTTTCCCTTTAGAAGCTGGGCCATAAAGGCGAGGAGAGAAAGGACTTTAACCAGTGAATGCAAATCACAAATAAATCTGCAGGGGACTGGAGCAGGAAAGCTGAGGGAACTGACACTTGATAGCTTTTATTTTCTCCATGAGAAATGAAACATTAAGATCAGATAAGAGAACACAGTGAAGGTCTGGAATAGCCACGGAGGATAATGTGGAGAGGTATGGAACAGAACTGCTGAGTGGTATTTAGACCTGGGAATATATACCCTAGGTGTGCGTCAGTCTACAGGATCAGATGGATTTCTTACTCAGTCCAAGTACAGAACTGATAGGTGTTTCTGTGGTGGATGAAAAAGGACAGCAAAACACAAAGGAGCTAACACTGTTGGCACCAGCAAGGCTGAAACCTATGACTCACTTCAGAGTACATCTTGCCCACCCTCCCACCCCCCGAGATTTGTCATGAGCCAAGACATTTAGCATCTTGAGAACAGAGACTTTTAGGGCTAGGATTAGTCCCTTATATTCAGAAGATATTCAGATATTTTTGAATGAGTGAAATCTGACTCTGCTAAACATTTCTGAATACAAGTATTAGGTTTAAATTATCTACCGGGGATAAATATGTTATTTCAGAGCATTAGAATTATGTCCCTAAAGGCACATTCTTATAATTTAGTTAGGCTTAAAATAATTAAACCGATGCTAAACTCTAATGGAATCAATTCTGTAACATAAAAGTTTATTAGAATAAAAATACATGTACAACCCAACATTAAAATTATTTTACATTGCATGTAGGTTTTACCTCCATTAGTTTTTTTAATGCTTTTTAAGTCTGTGCTTTAAATAATTTTCACATCTGTAAACCAAGCTTAGATTATCAAAGAAGCAATGTATCCACTAGATACTGGATAGCAAAATTTAGAATTGGAACTGATAGTTATAACCTATTGCACTAAATATTTCTGTAAAATTTGGACAGAGAAAAGTATTAAACTACATCACTTGAAATGAGGTAAGTTTTATGAAAATGCTTTTAGTAGCAAATATTACCAGTGTTGAAATAAGAATATTAAAAACATTTATGGGAAATTCACTTAAAATGTTTGCATAGTCTAGGTTATCTTTTAAAGATGAAAAATTTTTAATTACTAAAATTCCTTATTAGAAAAAAGAGACAATTATCTGTTTCTGCTTAAGATCTGTATACATTCTAAGTCTTTCTCTCATTTAGAAAAAAGAAGTGATACAAACATTCACAAGTCTGGAAAAAAGGAAAAAAATAATGAAGATTAGGACCAACTTTTCAAGCTGCCTTTTGGAAAGAAAATTAAAAACAGAGGTAGATGGTTAAGTATTAGTGGCCAAGTTACTGAAATGACTAATTTTTGTCTTAATACACATTCACCAAATGTTTATACTTGAAGCCAAATTGTAAATAAATTTAGGAGTAGAGAGTAAGACCTAGCACAAGTTATTTTCCTTATATCAAAGAAAAGTAATAAAAATAAACCAGGCTTAAGACCCCTGTTAAAGATATGATTGTTTAAAGCACTACAGTTCATGCACTTCTTAAAGTGGGAGAATCAACCTTATCCCTAAGCTTCCTAGATTTATCTGAGGCCAAGTCGCAAGCACTGTCAGGCCCGGTCAGTCAAAGTAGGACTGCAGGGTGCCTCGGCGCCGGACATCACAGGTCCAGCAGTGGAAGCCTCCTCCCAGGGAATTGGCATTACGGATGTTAACCTTGATAGTACTGATACCTGCATCAAAAGAGAGACATGTGGTCAGTTAGATGGACTCCCATGAAGATTCTCCTATAGTAAGTAAGCCTAAAGATGGGTAGGAATCCTGTGTCTCTAATCCTCAAGTCTATCCCAACCCCAAACAGTCCTCCAACCGTATTGTCACCAATTCTATTTCATCTAATCTATTCCACTGCTAATATAAAATCTTCACCAGAAAGTCAGCAGTGACTGTGAAGTCTATTTCATTCTATTGACAATTCACAAGTCAACAGGTTGGATAAGTGGATGTATCTGACAGGATTAACTTTATGAGGCCACCTTAAGAAAACAGAACAGAGCTTGTATTTTAATATGCTGGGTTGTATGGTCATACAGGTACCAAATCCACTCAATTAGTTTAATCTGGCACCATTTATACTGATGTGGTTATGATGTGCATGGCCTAGTCAACCAGTGGTATTTAGAAAGAAATCTGTTGTGTTCAGTATAATGGGGTTTTAAAAAGAAAATCTACTCTCTTCCCTCAAGAAACTCATTATTTTGAGGGGAAAGATAGCTATAGAGTCACAAAAGAGTCCACTGGTATATTTAGGGAAGGAAGGCAGCAGGAGCCATCAGAAAAGACTTTCCTAAGAAAGTGAGACTGGGCAGGGTTTTGGAGAGTAAGAATAGGGTTTCGAAGGGGTAAGGAGTGGGCTTGGGTAAAGGAGTAGGCTTTTAAACACAAGTATGTGTCCTGATAGACAGACATATCTGTCTTATTCAGATGGCTAGAGCCATTTTCATCCTGAATTGGAGAGGATCCAGTTGCTTGATAAAGTTTGCTTTAACAAGTTACCTGTGCCTAAAATTATAAAATAAAATTATAAACCATATATTTGGTTCTTAATAGTATTTTATATTGAGAAACAATAAAATCTTAATGGACAAAGAAACTGAACCCAAGCAGTTGAGCTATTTAATGAAAGCCATAAAAAAAGTGGCATAGCATTAGATATCAAATCATTTGATTGGGATCAATCTACAATTGACAGGCCAATCCTTTTGAACAGATACCACATTAAAGAGGGATATGTCAAAGGGGCAAATACTTTCTTCTGAGTAGTATACCTAAAATATGAGACATGAATTAAAACATGACTCACTTTCAACGAGTATATACTGCCTGGCTTTATTTGACACTTAGGATACATCATTTATGTGAAGAGTGATAAAAACACATACTTCTGTACTCTATGTAATAGCCATATGAACATCCTTTCTTTCAACAGTTTTCTCAATAGTGTTAGAATAACTGTTTTAAATTTTGAATATCAGGATAGGTAAACTCCCACCCAAGCAAAAACTGATTCTTATTTCAAAGGGGCACCTGGGTGGCACAGTCAGTTAAGCATCTGACTCTTGATTTCAGCACAGGTCATGATCTCACGGTTCACGGGATCGAGTCCCCCGTTGGGCTCTGTGCTGGCAGTGCAGAGCCTGCTTAGGGTTCTCTCTCTACCTCTCTCTCTGCCCCTCCCCCCTCAAAATAAATAAATAAAAAATAAAAATAAAATAAAGCATCAGTAATTTCTTTTAAAAAAAAGCTGAATGATTTACTGACACCCTCTATTGCATGTCATTACTTTGTTCATTGTGCTTATCACACATATGAATCACATCTGTATCTGTACCCTTATAAGTCCTTTAAAATATGTAATGACAATTAAATTACTTTTAAAGGACCCTTAATGATTCAATCTCTTATTTGTGGAAGGACTTCATAATCTATATGCTCATCTCAAAGGAGTAATTCTTCATACATGGGCACCGGGAGGTTAGATAAATCATAGAAGATTGATAAACTTATTGCTAAGGGGGTGTCTGAGAAGACTGGAATGCAGCTCCAACCTTTTGAGATTATGATTGTTAAAAATACTGTGCATGTGTGAAATAATAACTTGATACCTCCAAAAGGAACAGAAATTGAACCAGACCTACCAATGTAATTTCTTCAGTTCTTCTGGTTTAACACTTTCACGTATGACAACATGTTTCATTTACCATACATACCCAGCTTTTCAAACATCTTTTGAATTGGGACTTCATTGGCATCCACCATGACACGTTTTTCATCTAGCATTAAGACATTCATGGAAAGCCATTTGGATGACATCCAGAGTGGGTGATCTAAAAACAGCAACAACTGTTAAATCATGTCTGCTACCATTTTTGTTTAAAGCAAGGATTCCAAAGTAAAGAATATTAAAGTGAACTCCATTCTTTCAGTAGTTCACTTTCCCTGAGAAGTTTTATTTTAATCTTAAGACAATTTATCTATAAATGTTATGATTCAATCTATACCCATTACACATTTGGATTTCACCTTGTTTTCTTTAAAAACTCATTTCTTGCTTTATGTGATGTTTTATACTGATTTTTCCCATCTTCTTGCTTTCAGTTTCTATGGAAGAAGTTGAAAATATAAATCCCAGCCTTTCTCTTGTACCTATAGGCCCAAGTGCTAGTTTGCTCCTTCCTGGGGAAACATTTTCACTAAAGTGCTAAAATTTGGGCTGCTGTCTATAGATGAAAGGTCCTTAGTCAATGAAGTACTCATGTTGGTCTGTGAGTGTATAACAGTAAACATACCATCTGGGATGACCGGTATTGGAGGAGTAACTATGGTCCATCCTGCTTTCTTGAAAAGATCAATCTGCAAGACCAAAAAACAAACAAACAAAAAATAAACCCCAAAGAGGTTTAAATCCACATATGCTATTCTTATCATTCTTAATCTCTGATAGCCCTTGTGATTAATAATTCTTTTTGAGATGCTGTCTTTTCAATTGCCAAAATAAAGAAATTTAAATTTTCAAACATTTGAAATGATTTTGTCTGAAGCCCAATTAAAAATGTGCATAAAATCCCCCTATTGCCAGGTTAAAGGTAAAAAAAAAAAGTAACAGAAATGGTAAAGCTTTTAAAAATATTCTCATGCTTTATTCAAGTTTCAGAGATCTTAAAATACTGAAGATACTTTCCTTGAAAAATTCCCATTAAATAAAATGAAAATATTTCCTAACTCTTTAGTTATAAGAAAACAAAAATGTGACTATGGTAAACCCATAGTCCATCACTTTGTATCTATGACCATGGCATGAAGACAGATGTTATGGATGTACTCCCAAACCATAATTATCCTTAGTGACCTATTATAACCTAGTCATCCCTATGGTCATATACTCACTTAGTACATCAACAAATTATATTAAAAATGAAACAAGTAAATAATCTTGGTCATTGATATAAACCTATGGAATATAAATGAACAGTGAGGGGCACCTCGGTGGCTCAGTCAGTTGAGCATCAACTCTTGGTTTTGGCTCATGTCATGATCTCATGGTTTGTAAGTTTAAACCCCGCACTGGGCTTAGGGGTGCTGGTATAGAGCCTGCTTAGGATTCTCTCTCTCTCCCTCTGTCTCTCTTTGCCCCTTTCCTGCCTCTCTCTCTCTCTCTATTAAAATAAATAAACAAACTTAAAAAAAAAAAAAAAAGAAATGAACAGTGACATGGTAAAATAGTGGTGTACTGCAGCCTACCTACCAAATAACACTCACCACCCAACTGGAAGTAGGAGGGGGCAAGTAGAAGTAGGAGGCTGCAGGTGACAGGGACAGACCAGATGCAGGGCAACAGCTCTGCTTCTCCCTGCAAGGTGGGGCTGGCCAAAGGGGTCCTGACCCACTGGAGAGGGAGGAAGACACCCTCTGCCCCGTGGCATTGCCCAGCCATGCAGGGACCATTCTGTTTGCAACTTAGCTTCTGTGGCCTCTTGGCTGCAAGTTAGGGGATAATACACTGTTCAATAAAAACACACAGACACACAAACTTGAGGCTTTGAGAGCAGCAAGCAGTAAAGTCAAAGTCTGATGACACTATGCTAATTATCATGGCTACAATGTACATTTGTGAGTGTTGGATATCTTGTAGTGAATCCACCGTAGGCAATCCAATGTTTGATCATCATAATGTTGAGCACTGCTGAATTTGTTATTTAGAACAATTAGAAGCTATGGAAATACTTAAAATAGAAGTGGTAATTACGTCAGTTGCTAGATTATTGCTTTTCCAGAGTTTTAAGAATGTCCTTACCTGATGACACGGTCGGTCAGGGTTGGAAAGCACAAGACCAGGTCCAATGATATTGAAGGTGGCATCAATATGCATTGGATTGGGGTCTTTAAAGGAGATGATATGCACTCTGTAGTCTGGAGCAAGATGCCTACGCATCCATTCAATGCCTAGATAGTTTGTAACCTAAAAATGAAAGGAAGACCTAAATCTATACAGATTTGGTTCTGTATTTAGATAACTAAAAATATTTAGGATGGGGGCACCTGGGTGGCTCAGTCAGTTAAGTGTCCGACTCTTGATTTCGGCTCAGGTCATGATCTCATGGTTCATGAGATCAAGCCCCACTCTCATGCTCTCTCTCTCAAAATAAATAAACTTTAAAAAATAAAAACTAATAAAAGATAAAATAAAAATATTTAAGATGAAATATTTTCATAAAATAAATACAATAATTTATAAGTAAATAATGTAATAAAATAATAAATTAAAGGTATAATAATAAAGTGTGAAATTTAAGAGGCAGCTTTTATTGACCTGGCTTCTCTGTGCAAAAATATCTCTTCCAGCTCTAATGAAGTCAGCAGCATCAAAGCATGGCTCGAACTCAGTCGTCACAAACTTTCCCTGAGCAGCCAATTTGTGTCTGTCTTCTACAGAATGGATAGGGTAATTCTGATTGGAACAAGAATGAATACATACAATGAATTGGCTCATAAGGAAAGTATTTATGGGGCATTCATTACTAAGAAAATTAATTAAACATCATCATTTCCCAAAATACTACTACCCTGTTTTAGACTAAAATATGCATGGGGAAGATGTAGGCTCCTGCTAACTAAATCAAAACAAACTGACAATAAAAACCAAAAACGAGGCATGGCAGCAATTTCCTGATACTTAGAAGCAAGTGGCACAGAGGTAGTAATGGTTCTGAAAATATTCCATGACCCATACATTGATTTATGTAGCTATCTACAATATTGAAACTCAACAGGATGAAGTCATTCTGTTCTTTTAGAAAAGGAATTTGGTCCTGAGCCTAACTCATACCATAAAATGAGATGCCATGCATCCCTGCCAAATTTGATTTGGTGTGGTGGAATGAATTCACAACTTATTTCTGTCTTTAAACAGAATTTTTAATTTTTTTCTTTCTATAAATGATCAAATAATAAATGACCTAACAAGGGACATGTACTTCCTTTTGCTGTGAATTTGGCCTGTAAACCAAACTGTTTTTCTGGAAAAGAGAATGGAGTTCACTATACTGACTTTTGTTTCCACCAAGGAATAGCTGTGTGCCTTTAGGCAAGTTATCCTCCCTGTAAGGGAATGATTGATGCTATCCCTCAGAGGGTTTGCGAAGAATAAATAGGACTGAGGATGTATAAAGGCACTTAGCTCAAGGCCTAGCACACAGTAAGCACCAGATAAGTATTAGCTATTATTACAATTACTATTATTGTCATAATATTATTTATCTTATTTTCATTATAAAATAATCATTTTTTTAAAATGTAGGTCATGCTCTCAGTTTCTGAAATGAATACTAAATACAAGGTATCAGAGAATCTCTCTCATTTTCTGTGGATTATTGAGAAATTTACTAATAGGCTCACCTATAATTAGGGTCTTACCTCATCATAAAGCTTATCAGCCATTGTTGGTTTAGGAGCCGTTGTCCACTTGGCGCCACGGTGGAAGTAGTCTTTGATAATTGACCGGTATGCCCGGTACTCAAAGAAGCGGGCACGCCATGCCATGGGAGCCTCGATAATCTCATTTCCCACAACTATCAGGATATCTCGAGGCATCGCACCATATAAACCTATCAGACCAAAAAGTTCCACAACAACCCCAGTAATGCAAGACAGAAAAGTCTATGTAATAGAATCCCAGTTTTTGGTTAAAAAAAAAATTACAGAAAACCTATATGCATGTGTATGTGTATGTTTCTATGCAAGTGGACAAATATGTGGAGTGATATATACTATAGTGCTATCATGAACATTCTGTGTGGGGATGGCAAAGCTAGGAAAGAAAGAAAGAAAGAAAGAAAGAAAGAAAGAAAGAAAGAAAGAAAGAAAGAAAGGAAAAGACGGAAGGAAGGAAGGAAGGAAGGAAGGAAGGAAAGGGAAGGGAAGGGAAGGGAGGGAAGGGAGGAAAGAAGGAAAGAAATGAAGTAATAAGGTCCTTGTTCAGAGATCTAGAACCACCAAGTCTTCACACTTTTGTAAGCTCCTTTCTTACTACACAGAAACAGAGTTCTTCAGGGAATATCAGTACCACAAGATAAAAATTGGGCCAAGGACCATTTCTAGAACTGTAAATTAGAACACTGAACTCAGGCACAAGAACAGTCTTGTAGCAATGCCAGTTAAAACTAAAATGGGAATGTTTCTGTTCCCCCCCCTTAACTTCTGTACTTGAGGAAAATTAAATGGAATCCACCACTCTTATGAAAGGAAATGACCACAGCGTTTAGAAAAACTTCTTTCAAGAAGATTCTGATTTATAATGGAGTTTAGAATATGGACATCTCAATCGTATCAAAAAGAACCAATCTGTTCCTAAACAATCTCTAAAGTTTCTAAGGATTATTAAAGAAAGGAATCTCTGAGAAATTATCTGATTTTTCTCCTTACATATTAAGAAAGAAATTATAAATTAAGACTAGCAGTTTAGGTATCCAACATCACTTACCCGTAGACTCAAAATCAGGAGTTTTATACTTCAACGACCAGTCAATGGGGTCAGGCCTCCTCACTGTCACTCCTTCCATTTTTAAAATATTGCACATCTCTTCAATTTCAGTAACAGCCTTTTTCAAATGATCTTTGGGAAAATAATGGCCTCCGTGCTTCTGGTAAAATGGCCAGTACTTTTCATATGTGTTGGCCTAGAAGCAGAAGAAATTAAGTGTAATACTTATAGGAGAAAAATGTAACTCATGATAGGGGCATAGGCAGTGAACAATGATTTGTATAACTTAGTGGCAATGAGACAAAGACCATGTCTTGTTTACTGTTGATCCCCAGTACTGAGCACACTACCTCTCTGGGAAAAAACCCAGTATTTGTTGAATGAAAAATTCTAAACTTCTGGGGCGCCTGGGTGGCTCAGTTGATTAAGTGGCCAACTCTTGAGTTCAGCCTAGGTCATGATCTCACTGTTTGTGAGTTCTAGCCCCACGTTGGGCTCTGTGCTGGCAGTATGGAGCTTGCTTGGTATTCTCTCTCTCCCTCTCTCTCTGCCCCTACCCTGCTTGTGCTCTGTCTCTCAAAAATAAATAAACATTTTTTAAAAATTAAAAAAAAAATTCTAAATTTCCTTGATGTTTTTTGAGACCGTTTGCTCTCTTTGCCTGAGATCTCATGCCCTACTGTTCACAGCATGTCTGCCCTCAGATGGGCTTGGAATCTTCTTGGACCAGTTTTTATAAGCTTCAGAGACAACACAGGACCCAGGTGCTCTGTTAGACAGTCTCAATGAAATCAAGAGAACAAACAAAAGAGCATAAGAGAACAAAAGTATATTTGTATTTAGATAAAACTATGCTATCCATGCATCCCAGAATTCTATCTAGAAAACAGCACTTCAAGATATTTTGTGGGAAAATAGGACACTGCCCCCTTAAAATTAGGGACATGCTCTCAAGCATTCTTTGTTTCTCTTAAAAACCCATTGATTTTCTTGGGGCGCCTGGGTGGCTCAGTCGGTTAAGCGTCCGACTTCGGCTCAGGTCATGATCTCACGGTCCGTGAGTTCGAGCCCCGCGTCGGGCTCTGTGCTGACCGCTCAGAGCCTGGAGCCTATTTCAGATTCTGTGTCTCCCTCTCTCTCTGCCCCTCCCCTGTTCATGCTCTGTCTCTCTCTGTCTCAAAAATAAATAAACGTTAAAAAAAAAAAATTAAAAAAAAAAAACCCATTGATTTTCTCATTCAACAGAATTAGCACCTGGCAATATGGTGCAGCAGTGTAAGTCTGCTTTTGGTACTCCTATCCTTCCCTGCAGACGTGTCCCCCCACAATCACACTTCTCCCCTCCCCAGTCTATCCAAGTTCTGATATTGCTTCAAGCCCTTTTGTCATAGAAGAAAGTGATCTGCTAAATGAATTCACACACTTGTGGCAGCTGAAAAAAAGCTTAATATTTCGAAAGTGTCCAAGGCCATATGCATTTTAAAAGACAACTGAATGAAAAACAAATGCTTTACAAAGGCTTAATTCATAAAAAATGACTGATGAATTAGGGTAGGCATAACAACTATAAAATATTGGTTTCCAAAAATATAAAAATGTAGAAGGATTCTTCATTCAGATTGTTGTGCATGTGCCAAAGTTATCAATTTAAAGAAATACACTGGGAAATGTAGATGATGTATATGGATGTAATTTATCAAGACAGATGAAGTAGAATTCCAATCGGAAGATCCATATGCTAAGAAAAAACCTTGGCCTTTCATCAAAAGATTGGCAAAGTGATATACATCGATATATTTTAAGTTTAAAAAATACTTCCTTATATAACTGATTAACTACCAGTCCTGATCATGTCAGATAAGGTTTCCATCACAAATCAGACAATTTCAGATAGTGGTAAGTGCTATGAAGAAGGGAACTGGGTAATGAGACAGAGTGTGTAGATGTCTAGGTCATTAATGTCAAAGATGATGTCTTTTCCAGATTTTTTGTCTCTACTTCCATTTCCACCTCAGTCTGATAAATATCACACATATGGAGGCAGACCAGCCTCTTGTTAGTTTGGTACGTTAAGTTCATATCCGTTAGGCTGGAGCTGAGCCTGCTTGAGAAGGAAAGGAATCTCAAAAACATGTCTTTAACAAACATGGAGCATGCCAGTGAGGCTCTAAAACAAGGGTTGACAAACTAAAATCCATGGCCAGATTTTTTTTTTTAAAGTAAATACAAGTTCTATGGGAACACAGACACGCTCACTCATTTACATACCGTCTGTGGTTGCTTTTGTACTACACTGGCAGAGTTGACAGTTGAGTGGTTGTGACAGAAACCTATGGTCTGCAAAGCCTAAAATATTTACTATCTGGCCTTATACACAAAAAGGTTGCTAATCCTTGTCTAAATGATTAGTTACTTGCTTTACTTTTGAAGATCTATAGGAAAACAACAGGCTCAATTTCTGGCCTGTGAAAAATATTATCAGTATCAAATTATCAGTATTAATTTGCATACTTTTTAAGATCAATCTACTCTTTTTAAAAACAAAAGCATTCCACTGTTTTCTTCTCCTAGGAAGTCCTGCAGCAGCCACTAGAAGGAGAGGATAATAATGACTCTTTATATTCTTCTCAGACACATCGTGGTACTACTCATCCATTCACCACTTTCTCCTTCTCATGCCAGGCACATCTCTTACAGTCCACGAAAGGACAAGAAGCCTTTGAAAATTTAACACTGGGTCACAGCAGATGCATAGCCATGTTGTCCTGCCAGACACATTCCAAAGTATTCTGTGTAACTGTGCAGAATGAAGCTTGCCTTGGTAAATATAAACTAAACTTTCCTGGGGAAAAACAGCTATTTGAACAAGTGTGAGTTTCCTTGTGTAATGAATACCGTGGCTAAGGTTGGACAAAGTCCAAATGATCAAGGCGCATTACATTTTCTAAGAGATAATTGGAAATTATTTACACTCCTTTGTAACCCTGCTAAATGAGTTAGCAAACATTTACCAAGTGTCTGCAAGATAAAAAACACTATATTAAATGCTTAGCATGTGATGTTTTTAATAATCCTTTGCAGAGATGTGGCTGCACTCCTAGAAACTTTATAGGTTTTCAGAGCCTAAAACCCTTCGGGGGAGTTTGCCAAATGAATTTTAAATACCGTCTTTGGAAGGCTAAGAAATATCAATAGAAACTTCTTATGTATCCAGGTGCAAACTTATATTACATTAACCTTGACTGACTTTATATTTTATAAAAGGTTCTTTCTCAAGAGCTTTATTTAAAAAAGACAAAAGCAAAACAAAAACTACATATTTGATGGAAAGTATTCATTATATTTTACAGAATAAAATGCTTCAGAGCTTTTAAAAACTGTGCTCCCTGACAACTACATTCCTTACTCCCATAAAATTTCTTTAGCCCTTTTGTCTTCTAATATGTCTTATGCTCTAATTGCCTATAAACAGTTTAATACATAATTTTATCTTTCATTGTTTCCAAACTGATTAATACATCTGAATCATCTCTCTCTTACTTAAGGCCTTGCCTTCTAGGGGCCATGCATGTCTTTAATATTCTCTCCCTCAATGCCTAGTTCAGTATGTGGCATAAAGCAGAAATAACCAGACATATGAATAAAATCAATACTGCTAAAGCTAGTAATATCTGCAATCATCACATTTACATTACTTTTGTAATGTAAAACTAAGTCGATGCAACAGTAATGAAGTGTGGTTTTGTCCCTTGAAATACTTAGCATGTAACCTTTTACCTTCATGTTTAATCTTGTTAGGTAGATAGCAAACCTCTTAATATCTTCACTTTATTGAGGCCCAGAAATTTGTGGAATCTTGCACAAGGTCAAAGAGCTGATTAGCCAAGACTAGTATCAAGCTTTTTAATCAAATACATAATTCAGTCTTGGTCTCCTGACTTCAGCCTGCTACACTTCCCACAAATGACAGAGAACTCAAACTCATGTCTGAGAATCATGTCTGTTTTCATAAGATCACATAGTACAGAAGTCAACAATTTCATAGACAAGTAAAAGGGTAAACTATTGCTTGAATTTGAAATTTAATTCCACCCAATTAAAATGGTTAAGGGATGGGACTTCTTTGCAAGAGAAGACTTAAAAAGATCACACCTTTCTAAAACATGTGGATGATACATAAATTAATCTGTTCTGTTCATCAAATTTCAAATATCAGAACCAAAGGTAGTTTCATAACAATTAGAAGAAGTTATTACTTTTTCTATTACCCTGTCTTCAAGGTCTAATTAAAGAATCATTTTCTTCAAGAAGACTTCCTAACTATCCAGCATTTGGTTGTTGCTCTCCTGACATTCAATTCAACTGTTAGTTGGTTAGCATAAGATACTTCGCTTTAATCTTTGTTTCTATACGACCATCTTATCTGTCTCAATAGAAAGCAAGTTCTTATGTGCTGATACCTCTGGAGCCCTGGTATACCACAGGCAACATTTCTGAGGATGATGATAATGATGTAACAGAACTTATTTCCTTAATCCATGTTATAAATAAAAATGTAAATATTCAAGAAGAATTTAAGTACATTGAAGATATATTTGTAACCCATTATTAACAGAAGCTCAAGTTGTGTCTGCAATGTGGATGGCACTCCCTTATTCAGGATGCAACCTGAACACCAACCCACAGAGGCCTGGCCTTAGGAATATCACAGATAACACTAGGAGTTTTTAAAAGAGAGATATTACATGTTGCCAGGGAAACACTGAAAGGCTTTGTGAAAGGTACCATCAGAGCTATGTGGTAGTAAGAGGGGTAGGTTTAAACTACAGACAAAAGGGGTATCTGGGTGTCTCAGTCGGTTAGGTGTCCAGCTTTGGCTCAGGTCGTGATCTCATTGTTTGTGGGTTCGAGCCCCGCATTGGGCTCTGTGCTGATAGCTCACAGCCCCGACCCTGCTTCAGATTCTGTGTCTCCCTCTTTCTACCCGCCCCCCCCCACTATCTCTCTTTTTCTGTCTCTCAAAAAGAAAAAAAAAAGAAAAAAAAAGTAAAAGAAAAAAAAGCTGTAGATAAGAGAGGTACAGGCACATAGGTGGAAGAGTCCTGAGTAAGAGCAAAGGCATGAGGATTGTTTGGGGAACGGTCTAGTTTGGCTGCTTGTATCGTTACCTTACAAAGTCTTCTGCAAACCAGGGTGAAATATTAGAGCAGAGAGGAACCCAAATAGGAATGGTCATCTGCTAACCTGTCTTTCTAACACATCTCTAAGATGAACCAATGACTCAAATGGAGAGTCCTGAAAAGGCAGATAAGAACCAGATTGTGAATGATCTTGATTACCATGAGAACTTTATCTGGAGCAGTATGGGGGGAGGGAACACATCGAAGATTGGGAAATAGAGGAATGATAGGAGCAGGATGAGCAACATAACTGAATTTTGGTTTAAAAAAATCACCCTGAGGGGTGCCTGGGTGGCTCAGTTGGTTGAGCATCTGACTCTTGATTTTGGCTCAGGTCATGATCCCTGGGTCGTGGGTTCAAGCCCCACTTCAGGCTCTGCACTGAGCATGGAGCCTGCTTAAGATTCTCTTTCTCTGCTCCTCTCTCTTGCTCACATGCTCTCTCTCTCTCTCTCTCACTTATAAGAAAATTTTAAAAACTCACTCTTATAGAAGCTGGAAGGTGGTTTGGAGAGAAAAGCAAATGAGGGAGACCAATGAGGAGTTAACTGCAATAGGCAGTAGATGAGATCCTGACCAAAGGGAGCAGTAGAGGGATGGAGGTAAGGTTGCTTTTGACAAAAGACTGGTTAGATCTTAGAAAAAGGATGTGGAGGACCTGACTGAAGGAGAAATCAGAGGTGATTCTTTGATGTTTCAGCATGAGTGAAGAGGAATGCCAAAAATGAAAAGGAAGGAATGAAGAAGGGTCCAGTTGAGCAGAGTGGCTGGCAGTTGAACTCAAGATGTGCCAGGTTTGAGGTCCCATGGCAATACCCAGCAAGGAATTTAACCTGTTGGCCTGGAGAGAGATCTGGACCAGAGTGGAGGCAGGAGCCAAAGTTGTGAGAACAGCTAGAAGAGGGCCAGAGTGAAATTCTGCTCAAACCCAACATTACAGACAGGAAGATGTGAGGCATAGTGAAAGTACTACATCCCCAGATAAGGTCTGTCAGAATCTGAAGGAAGGGGTTATTTGTGTAAATAGCGTCAAACACTTGCAGAGACTTCAAGTAAGATAATTAAAATCACGGCTGGATTTCAGAGGGGTGGAGTAGGCTGCAGTGAAAGCAGTTCTAGAGGAGAATGGAAGCAGAAGCCAGACTGCACAAGGTGAGGAGTGAACCCCCTTCAGACATGTGAACATCCTTGCTTTACCTTCACCTCCACGGTGAACGGTGGAACACAGGCATTTTCAGCTCTGCCCACGATCACTTCCTCTAAGGGGTCCCATTCATTGTAAGAGGAGACAGGGCAGTCCTTGGGCAGAGGATCAGTGGCCTTATCGTCAGCTGCACAGGAATTCCGGGAGGAAGCAGTAGCTGCCTGGGTGCTCTGGAAAGTTCGCTGCACCCATCCTGTTAAGGTTCTTCCAAGCTTCCAAGAACAAAGAAAAGATTATTACGGAGTCCCATACAGTACTTGGTGAGAGGGGTGAGGAAGTAGAGGTGGAATGAAACCCCACATAACATAGACATTTAAAATCCTTTAGGAGAAAGTAAACCAAGATGTTAGGTAGTATATAGTTGGCTAGTGGGGTCATAGTTTTACCTTCTTGTTTGTACATTATCCTTTTATCTATCATATTAAATGGCATAACTCTTTAAAGCCACTCAGAAGATTCTGTCCCCAGTGATCACCCCCCATTTATATCTCAGAGTGGATTTCTGCAAACAAGTTTTAATCAAGCTTTAAGCAACCCTTCAGCAGATGATGGGTCACCCCATCCCTATAAAACCACAGAAAGCTGCTCCATATCTCCCTGCCAAGTCCAGCTAGAGGAAGCAGCCTCCTTTCCCCTTCAGTATTAAAAGTTATCAATATTAGAATCCTCCCCCCCCCCAAGTTATAATATAGAAGCATACACAACCTTATTTTTCAGAATAATCAGCTTCAAACTAAAAATTTTGCATTGCTCACACACTTCACACTCTTTGGCACTTCAATTCTGACAATGACCAAGTGCCATCTGCTTCATTTTACAGATGGTCCAGAGTATCCTAGCCAAGATAAGGATTAACCCAAGCACAAATGTAAACAACAAGAAAGGAGAACTAAGGACTTCAAAAAAGACTTTTGAAAATACAGGGCCTATAAAATCTAGAACAGGGGAGTCCCTTACCCAGTGAGCAAACTTCAACTGCCCTCCCCCCACCCCCCACCCCAACCTCCCATCTATATCCTACTCCGTTAAATGCCTTAGGAAGGAGGCAGGAGAGGAGCCAGGGTGGGGACCAAAGGAAGAGGGAGAGTGACAGCTGTTCTGGAAGCAGTTGCGGGAGGGAGCCAAACTGCCCTGCTATTCCTGTCCTAGGAGCCAGGGAGGGTCTGCAAGCACAAGCTTACATACCAGGCAAGAAGAGGGTGGGGGCT
The DNA here is from genome assembly GCF_046562875.1 of Panthera onca. Classification (NCBI taxonomy): domain Eukaryota; kingdom Metazoa; phylum Chordata; class Mammalia; order Carnivora; family Felidae; genus Panthera; species Panthera onca. The sequence continues at coordinate 58,239,352 of NC_138344.1, read as the reverse complement.
CGGCAGAAAATCTGGCTACAGACTGAACTTGCTCCTCTCTCGACTCAGGACTCCATGTTCCTCTTGGAGTGGGCCTGCTTGCTCCCTCTCCTTCCCAGATTCTCACTTTGCCTCCTCTCCTGCCCACCCACATCACACGCATTTCCCCGAAGGCTCTCCAACTCTATGCCCACCCCCGGCACTGCACCCCAATAACTCGATCCTGGTATTAAGAAAAGTCACGTGTCACCCCCAGCCCCTCACCCCGGGCCGGAAGCTCCTTGGAGCGAACCCAGTGCTGGTGGGAGGGCGGTGCCCCCTGCATTGACGGCCACCGTGGCCGGAGGTGCGCAGAGAGCAACTGTGCCCACGGGGTGTGGCCCCAAAACGTGTCCCGCTTCCCCAGGGGCACCGCCCAGCTCCCGGCAGCCAGCAAAGGCTCTCGAAGCTGAGCATTCAAAGGGCAGCAGAGGACCATTGTCAAGCAATGCCGGCTGGGGAAAGTGAGGGAAGGCGCGCACGCGGCCGCCGGCAGAGATGGGCGGCGCACGCACCCGAGAACCGATGTAGTGCACCGCCTCGGCGCCGCGGCTCCCGCCGCGCAGACACCGCACCCGCAGCATCGCTCCGCGCCTGGCTGGTCCACGAGCGGAATGTTCCCGGTGCTCGGCCGCGTCGGTCCGAGCCTCCCGAGAGCGCGCTAGCAGGAGGTGTCGGGGCGCGCGGCCCTCTGCCTTTTGTAGTCTCGCCCCGCCCCTCCACCTCCCGCGCGCCCCATTGGCTGCTGGGAACAGGTGGCGGGGCCGGTGGGAGGCGGGGGGTGGCGCTGGCCCGCGAGCTGGGCCGCCCCGAGTTAGGAACTGTTAGGGGACTGCCGGTGGCACCCGGTCAAGGCCCCGGTGTTTGCCTTTTTTTAGCTTGTCAATCGGCCGACTGGCTTCAGCTACCGAGCCCCACCCGTGCCCGCCGAAGGAGGCCCACCACTGCGTCGGGGAAGGGGAGCAGCACGCGACTTCTGACGAAGTAAACTTAATAGTACCTTAAATGTGCCCAGTTGGATTACATATGTAAAGCGTTAAATACGGTCACAGGGTTAAATTCGTCTGTATGCACTGACTCAGTCCCCTCGTTTTGCTCAGTCCCCTCATTTTGCAGTGAATGAAGCCACCTAAAGGTTAGGTGGCTTCTTAAGGCAACACCGGGATTGAGACTGGAGAAGAGTAAGTCTGGAACTCAGGTTATCTCCACCCTCCGGGGTGCTGCACTTTCCACCCATGAGCGTTTTCGGTGTTTGGGGGAATGCTGGACGTTTCAAATAGTCGTTGGCCTTGTGCCCCTGGCTTGAGAAACTCAATCATGAAAACAGAGACAAAAGTGGGCCAGAAATAAGGGAGGTAGTCCTCCCTTCCAGTCTCGTCTTCCCTTCCATTTCATTTATTTAAATTTTTGTTTCAATTTGATTAGGATACGTTTTTTAGAAAAGTTCCCTAACAGTGCAAACTAGAGAACTCAGTTTAACATTTAAGTACCTAGCAGGAAAGGGATCAGAGAGATTTGAGTATTTTGTTTTGTACCTACAAAATATCTAATTATTTATTTTTAGTAAGCTGTCTTTTTAACTCTGGTGTCTCAAACTTGTTTTCCAAAGCTCACTGATGGAAGGCACCAGACAAGCAGGATGGCAGGGGAGAAAGAGCCCTGGAGAGGGAATTGGGAGAACAGGGTTCACGTCTTGACTCTGTAATAGACTACTATGTGTCTTCTTGAGTAGCAATCTTCTTATCCTCAAAGGGAGAACACTTGCATTTATTGTCCCTAGTACACAGGGTTGTTAAGGGGCCAAAAGGAGAGATTGTGCATGCGGAACGTGGTGTGGCCCTAAGAACTATATGAATATGAGGTAATATTTTACCAGCTCTAACAATAAGGAGGCCTCCAAATGTGATAATAGGGTGAAAGGAGTCAGTAAGTCTAGGTCCATATCTTAGCTCTGCTACTAACTTGCTTTGTGACCTGGAACCAAATTCCTTCTCCTTTCTAATGAAGGCATCACACTTCTAGTGAAGGTTTTGGCAAATCTCTAATATTTCTCAAAATTTATAAAGTACCTCTCCCAGGAATTAAATGCAGAAAGTCTAATTTTCTAATGTACTTGCAATGGTCAGAGATGTACTCCTCAATAAGGGATTTTTTTTAAATTTTTATGAATATAATTTATTGTCAAATCGGCTTACATACAACACCCAGTGTTCATCCCGACAAGTGCCCTCCTCAATGCCCATCACCCATTTTCCCCTCTCCCCCACCCCCCATCAACCCTCAGTTTGTTCTCTGTATTTAAGTCTCTTGTGGTTTGCCTCCCTCCCTCTCTGTAACTTTTTTTTATCCCTTCCCTTCCCCCATGGTTTTCGGTTCAGTTTCTCAAGATCCACATATGAGTGAAAGCATATGATATCTGTCCATCTATGACTGACTTATTTCACTCAGCATAATACCTTCCAGTTCCATCCACATTGCTGCAAATGGCATGATTTCATTCTTTCTCATTGCCAAGTAGTATTCCATTGAATATATGAACCACATCTTCTTTATCCATTCATCAGTTGATGGACATTTAGTCTCTTTCCATAATTTGGCTATTGTTGAAAGTGCTGCTATAAACATTGGGGTACAAGTGCCCCTATGCATCAGCACTCCTGTATCCCTTGGGTAAATTCCTAGCAGTGCTATTGCTGGGTCATAGGGTAGGTCTATTTTTAATTTTTTGAGGAACCTCCACACTGTTTTCCAGAGCGGCTGCACCAGTTTGCATTCCCACCAACAGTGCAGGAGGCTTCCCATTTCTCCACATCCTCTCCAGGATCTATAGTCTCCTGATTTGTTCATTTTAGCCACTCTGACTGGAGTGAGGTGATAGCTCAGTGTGGTTTTGATTTGTATTTTCCTGATGAGGAGTGACGTTGAGCATCTTTTCATGTGCCTGTTGGCCATCCGGATGTCTTCTTTAGAGAAGTGTCTATTCATGTCTTCTGTCCATTTCTTCACTGGATTCTCTGTTTTTTGGGTGTGGAGTTTGGTGAGTTCTTTATAGATTTTGGATACTAGCCCTTTGTCCAATATGTCATTTGCAAATATCTTTTGCCATTTCGTCGGTTGCCTTTTAGTTTTTTTGATTGTTTCCTTTGCAGTGCAGAAGCTTTTTATCTTGATGATGTCCCAATAGTTCATTCTTGCTTTTAATTCCTTTGCCTTCCCCTTCCCTCTAGGATTTTGATGGTTTCCTATGCTCTTTCATCCATTTTGAGTTTATTTTTGTGTATGGTGTAAGAAAGTGGTCGAGTTTCATTCTTCTGCATGTTGCTGTCCAGTTCTCCCAGCACCATTGGATATTCTTTTTTCCATTGGATATTCTTTCCTGCTTTGTCAAAGATTACTTGGCCATACATTTGTGGGTACAATTCTGGGTTCTCTATTCTATTACATTGGTCTATGTGTCTGTTTTTGTGCCAATACCATACTGTCCTGATGAATACAGCTTTGTAGTAGAGGCTAAAGTATAGTAGGTACATATAACAGAAAGTATTGACATTACTGTATACCATTTCTGTTTGAGATCTGAGGACACCCTCATATCATTCATCAAAGACACTTTTAATTTTGGAGATGTAAGAATTGGAAATGCCTGGAAATAATGAAGCCAGGATGTCATTAAGGTTTATATAAAAGAAGCTTCATGGGACGCCTGGGTGGCTCAGTAGGTTAAGCATCTGACTCTTGATTTCAGCTCAGGTGAATGGAATCAAGCCCTGAGTTGGGCTCTGCGCTGACAGTATGGAGCCTGCCTGGGATTTCCTCCTCTCTCTCTCTCTCTCTCACTCTCTCTCTCTCTCTCTTAAAATAAATAAATAAACTTAAAAAAAAGAAAAGAAAAAAGAAAGACTCATAGCCACAGAACATATCCTAATCTCCCTGGAATCCAAGGGAAAGTTTGTGGATAAAGCCACCCAAACCAGTCCTATTGCTATAAAAGCAAGCCAAAGCACTTAACTCACTCTCTTTTTCTTTCTTATGTGTGGATATATGCATTGCTTTTGAAAACATTCTGTAACAATTTTTAGATTGATTTGATCAACGGGAAGCACAAGCCTTCCATACTGGTTTGTTTATCTTACATTGTGTGTCCAACTCTCCAAAGTATTGATGGTGATACCTGGAAACTCCTTGGTGTTTAGATACTGCTTTTTTTTTCCTGAAGAAATGGAATAGACCGTGAACTCTTGTCTTCTTCTCCTTCTTTGGCAGTAGGTTAGTGTAACACCAATTATTTTTATTGAACCAATAATTTTAGGATCTTGGTGGCCTCATAATTAATGGTTATGCATATTCATGTCTAATAGTAGTATACTTTTGTAGGTTAATCTAGAGGCATGATTTAGGGTCATGTAGGGATAAAAGGACAAGGAATAGGAAACTCATCAGAAGCATGGCAGATTATTCTGCTTTCCAATTTCTCCTTCATTACCATTGCTTTGTGGACCATACCCAGCTCTACCTGGTTCCAGCCAATGAAGTACAGAGTTTGAGAAATGTGTCCTGAGACTAAAAAAACCCAAAAAGCTAGTGCAGTCTTTGGGTCAACACAATGAACAACAGAAGAGCCTATTGTAAGAATTCATTATTTCATTGTCATGGTTAACATCAGAATCTGTGCATAGGAAGCAGTCATAATGTGTTCCTAGAACTTAAGAGATATGGGTACTCTGTGAAACTAGTAATACAGGCGTACACACACACATACACACACACACACACGGTGGATGAAATTAGCTATCTTCAGAAGTCAGCCTTTCTGAGAGATATTTGTACTTATAGTTTAGGGGACAGGATATGTCTCAAATTAAATCAGAAAAAGATAGGACTACTCAAGTCAAACAAGATGACTACAACATATTCTCATGACTAGAATGTAATAAAAGAAAGATGCAATTTTTTAAAGTATTATTTGGGGGACACCTGGCTGGCTCAGTTGGTAGAGCATGTGACTCTTGATCTTGGGGTTGTGAGCCCCACATTGGGGGTAGGGATTACTTTAAAAATTTTTTGTTTATTTAAAAAAAAAGTAGTAATTGGACTGCATCATAAAATGTCTCTGTATACACAAAACAGTGATAACAGAAATTGTGTGGAGGGCAAGGGCCTGGGTCACTGTGGAACAGGGACAAGAAGGAGGTTTTTCACTGCATACCCTATTGTACTTTTAATTTTGAACATTTGAATGAATTTCCTATTAAGCAAATAAATATTTCAAAGACTGCATTTACAGAGGTGTGATTGTCAAAATGGAGCTTTTAAAAAGGAAGCCAGAGTGCACAGTTTGTCAGAGTCTGTTCATCCAGCTCTATCTAAGGATGGAATCAGAATATTCTGGTCCCTGAAAAGGTAATACCTATTGAGGACAAGAATAATTTCATGGGTTTTGATGGAATATCCTTCTAGAATATTCACCTCCTCCAGCTTCTGAGTTCACTAAGCAACCTTATCATTCCTGGAAACCTTGACATGGGGAAAGGGTTCACACTTCAGGCTGAGCACAAGTGACAGAGCTGGGAATGTGGAACTTTCATTGTAAAGTTTTACATCAGTATTCTAGCTTATCCTTCACAGTCTGGTGTGATTCAGTCCTTGCTCTCAAAGTATATTCCTCTTCTCAATGTTCTCCCTTTTCTGTCTGCCTGCTCAACTCTGGGTGAACTGATGGAATCCAGTTTCTGCCCCTGAAATTCTGCGGGACTGTCTTGCTACCACAACACCGTGTTCTCCTAGCTCACAGCACCTCTCCTGCTGCTCTGGAATTGCCTTCTTAGCTGTCTGTCTTTTGCTGGACTGTTCACTCCAACGGGGCGGGAAGCCTGTTTTATCCACTACTATATCCCCAGCACAGTGCCTGTCACAACACGGGTCCTCAATCAATCTTTCACTGAAGGAGGTGCTGCTCAGAAAGCCTGGACTAGAATAACCGGACCTCCCTCTTTGCTAACTATCTTACAGTCTTTGATTTCAGCATCCTTTATATCTCTGGAAATCCTCTCATGTAACCTCAGCTATTCCCACTATTCAGATGATTTCCAGTAGTTTTAGAACCACTTTCTACCCTGGGTACCTGACCTACATTTTCAAGTACCTGCAGGTCAGAATGGTAGCCTGGGGGCTCTGATACCAATTTTCTCTTCATTCAGCCTGGGATTTCTCATCTGAAATTAAAGGCAATGGTCACTAGATAATCTCAGCCTTAAAAATGCCATTTCTACACTGGGATTTTGTCAGCAGCTCAAACTCAGTCTGTCTGCAGTGGAACTCACACCAGCCCTTCCTCCTTCCTCCTAGAAAGGGTTCTACCTTTTTCTAATCATTTAGGCTTGGAACTCTCTAGACATCTTTGCTTCCTCCTCCTAATCTAGTCCTCCATACCCAATGAGTGGCAAAATCTTATGAAGGCAGTTTCTGCCCAGTTCTCTTACAAAGCCTTTTAGGATTTTTATTGGCAACATCTGGGTCATTACTGCCAGCATGTCTTAGAGGTGGATTCTTTCATCAGATGACAACTGCAAAACAGTAACTCCAACTAAGTGAAATCCAGCTCTTTCCAAGTATTTAAAATAATCTCAGCTTAAGTCAGCACTCAAACCCATCTGGCTTTAAGAATATTGAAGAAGGAACGTTGAGAGTCTGCTCCAAGGAATCTTATTTCTTTCACATCAATCTTCAGATACCTTTCTGGAATCTGAAAGCAGTAAACACTATTCTCTTTTAGGTCCTAACTAAACTTAAACTAAAAGGCAAAGGTCATCGCCATCTGTTCGTGTCTTGATACCATGAGTATATGGCAAGAAAAAAAGCTGCATCTCTTGCGGTCTCACCCCAGTATTTTTTTTAAAATAAAAAAATAAGTAACAGCTTTGTTGAGATATAATTCACAGAGCATAAAGTTCACTCTTTTAAAGAGTACAAGGTCAATGGCTTTTTACATACTTACAGTATGTGAATGTAAGTACTCACATACTTACTTGTTCATCTATCACCATGAATTCAAGTACAGTTTCATGATTCCAGCAAGAAATCCTGTCCCCATTAGCAGACACACTCCTCCTTCTTCCCCCTCCCACCCCCTGGCAGACACTAAGCTACTTTTTATCTATTGATTTGCCTATTCTGAGCATTTGATATAAATGGAACCATGCAAATATGGTCTCTAGTGTCTGGCTTCTTTCGCTTAGAATGTTTTTAAGGTTCATCCATATTGTAGCATGTATCAGTACTTCATTCCTTTTTAAGGCCAGATACTCTTCCATTATATAGATATACCTGATTTTGTTTATCTGCTCATCAGTTGATGGACATTTGTATTGTTTTTTGCTACTACAAATCATGCTGTTATTCATGTACAAATGTTTTGTGTGGATGTAGGTTTTGATTTCTTGTGGATATTGCTGCATCATATGCTAACTCCATATGTAACACTCTGAGGAACTAGCAAATTGTTTTCTGGAGTGGCTACACCAGTTTTGCATTCCCAACAGCAATATGTGGAGGGTTCCAGTTTCTCCTCACCAACACTTACATGTCCAACTTTTTTGATTATATCCATCCTAGTGGGTGTGATGTAGTTTATCACTGTGGGCTTAATTTGCATTTCCCTAATGACTAGTGATATTGATAATCTTTTTATGTGCTTATTGTCCATTTGTACATCTTCTTTGGAACACCTGTCTTAGAACAGAAAAAAGTGAAATACCTTTATTTAGGGAGGAAGTGATGCCCATTTACAGGAACTAACATTCTTCTTTCAAATGAGGCAAAATTAATAGTTCTTTACAAATACAAAGAGGGAACACTTCTTTAAATACATTGCCTAAAGGGGTGCCTGGGTGGCTCAGTCATTTGGGCGGCTGACTTTGGCTCAGATCATGATCTCACAGTTTGTGAGTTTGAGCCCCACATTGGGCTCTGTGCTGACAGCTCAGAGCCTGGAACCTACTCTCGATTCTGTGTCTCCCTCTCTCTGCCTCTCCCCTGCTCAGGCTCTGTCTCTCTGCCTCTCTCTCTCTCTCTCTCTCTCTCAAAAATAAATAAACATTAAAAAATAAAAATAAATAAATACATTGCCTAAGACTGGGGTAAAAACACCTTTTATCTTTTAAAAAATCATGAAAGGTAACCTTAGAGCTAAATGATTGAGAGAAAATTTCATTTTTAGAGTAGATAAATAAATAAACAGTAACTTCAGTTTACTCCTGAAGAATTAAACATTGGGCTTGTGAGAGACATTGTCACCAATATTACTGTCTTTTGGAGGAGCATTTGAGACTTGCTTAGAAGTTAGTAGATAATGCAACAGATCTACTATTTTGAAAAAGGTCAAGTTATTTTAATATAAATGAACCCATGTAGACAAACTCAGTTTAGCAATCCTTATCAAAATAACACCAGCATTCTTCACAGAGTTAGAACCAACAATCCTAAAATTTGTATGGAACCAGAAAAAACCCTGAACAGACAAAGCAATCTTGAAAAAGAAAACCGAAGCTGAAGGCATCACATTCCCAGACTTTAAGACATATTACAAAGCTGTAATCATCAAGACAGTATGGTACTGGCACAAAAACAGACACTCAGATCAGTGGAACAGAATAGAAAACCCAGAAATGGACCCACAAATGTATGACCAACTAATCTTTGACAAAGCAGGAAAGAATATCCAATGGAATAAAGACAGTCTCTTCAGCAATTGGTGCTGGGAAAACTGGACAGCGACATGCAGAAAAATGAACCTGGACCACTTTCTTACACCATACACAAAAATAAACTCAAAATGGATGAAAGACCTCAATGTAAGACAGGAAGCCATCTAAATCCTAAAGGAGAAAACAGGCAAAAACCTCTCTGACCTCAGCCACAGTACCTTCTTACTCAACACGTCTCCGGAGGCAAGGGAAACCAAAGCAAAAATGAACTATTGGGACCTCATCAAAATAAAAGCTTCTGCACAGCAAAGGAAATAATCAGCAAAACTAAAAGGCAACCGACAGAATGGGAGAAGATATTTGCAAATGACATATCAGATAAAAGGTTAGTATCCGAAGTCTATAAAGAACTTATCAAACTCAACACCCAAAAAATGAATAATCCAGGGAAGAAATGGGCAAAAGACATGAATCGACACTTCTCCAAAGAAGATATCCAGATGGTGAACAGACACATGAAAAAATGCTCAACATCACTCATCGTCAGGGAAATACAAATCAAAACCACAATGAGATACTACCTCATACCTGTCAGAATGGCTAACGTTAACAACTCAGGCAACAACAGATGTTGGTGAGGATGCAGAGAAAGAGGATCTCTTTTGCACTGTTGGTGGGAATGCAAACTGATGCAGCCACTCTGGAAAACAGTAGGTTCCTCAGAAAACTAAAAACAGAACTACCCTATGACCCAGGAATGGCATTACTAGGTATTTATCCAAGGGATACAGGTATGCTGTTTTGAAGGGGAACATGCACCCCAATATTTATAGCAGAGCTATCAACAATAGCCAAAGTATGGAAAGAGCCTGAATGTCCATCAACTGATGAATGGATAAAGAAGACATGGTATATATATATACAATGGAGTATTACTCAGCAATCAAAAAGCACGAAATCTTGCCATTTGCAACTACGTGGATGGAACTGGAGGGTATTATGCTAAGTGAAATTAGTCAGAGAAAGACAAAAATCATATGAATTCACTCATATGAGGACTTTAAGATACAAAACAGATGAACATAAGGGAAAGGAAGCAAAAATAATACAAAAACAAGGAGGATCACAAAACATAAGAGACTCTTAAATATGGAGAACAAACAGAGGGTTGCTGGAGGGATTGTAGGAGAGGGGATGGGCTAAAAAGGTAAGAGACATTAAGGAATCTACTCCTGAAATCACTGTTGCACTATATGCTAACTAACTTGGATGTAAATTAAGCTATACATAAATTAATTAATTTTAAAAAAGAAAGAAAAACTAAGTTTACATAAAAAATAAAGCATAAGTGTGTGGGGGGCATCTGTCATACTGTCCTGCCCCTAATTTTACTCAATTAATATTTGTTGACTAATTTTAAAATCACCTTCACTCTACTTAACAATCATGGCTACTATTGACTGAGTGCTTACTGTGTGCCGATAAGAGCTTTATCTCTGTTATCTCAATCACTCATCGACAAGGAGGTATTCCTACAATAATCTCCTGTAGATAAAGAATCTCTGAGCCTTAGAGAAATTAAATAAATTGTCCAAAGTCAGTTAAACAGCTGCCCAGTTCCTGACAGAGCCAAATGCAAACCCAGGCCTCTAAGACTCTAAAACCTATGCTCTTTGCCTGGGTGGCTCTGTCAGTTAAGTGTCCGACTTCAGCTTAGGTCATGATCTTGTGGTTCTTGAGTTCGAGCCCCACATTGGGTTCTATGGTGACTGCTCAGAGCCTACAGTGTACCTCAGATTTTGTGTGTGTGTCTCTCTCTGTCCCTCTCCTGCTTGTCCTCTGTCTCTGTCTCTCTCAAAAATAAATAAACATTAAAAAAAAAAGCCTGTACCTCTCAGTTTTCTCACAATTCTCGGAGAATATCTATTCCATAACACAAGGTATATATGTAGCCCAACTACTTCCAATATTACGTACTCTCCTGTAAGATTTATGTTGTATCACATGTTCCCATTTGTACTTCAAGATATCTGAGTATTTCTTCTGGGAGCCATTTATCAGATAATTGCCCTTCTTAGGATAACACTGTACCTATAAAGATTGTGTGGTAATGAGTCTTTGACAAATTGAACATCTGTAGTTCAGCTCTAGCTGAATGCTGACGATAAAGACCAGAACATAGTAAGAGTCCTCTAAACAAGTGCAGAAATAGCTGAGATGCTTTACTGAGAACTCTCTGGAGGCAAGAGAAGGTATTTTAGCAGAGTGTAGCTGTTGCCTCCTGGTCTGCAGTCAAAGAAGGGAAAATCTCAGGAAGGGGAAGATGCTCCAGAAGGCTCTATCCCATTGGGATGGCTCTGGAAATAAGCTACTTATTCATCCCCACTTGAGTCCAACCTTAAGCCTTTTAGCAGGGGCTAAAATAGCTCTACTCACTCTGCTGGAAAAACTGTGCCTCAGCTCTCCCTCTCAGTTGGCATTCTCCCCCTAAGTTGACACTTCCCTTTCCTAACCCAATAGCCAGGGGCACTGGTGGTGCTGGCCAGGGGTAGCCACAGCCAGTCAGCACCGCAAGAGGGAGAAACACATATTGGCGAATTCTAGAAATAATGCAGAAGTTAATGAGTCACCAGCATTATGTTATTTGGTGAGGGTGCCACAAAGATGACTTTGCTGATGAAAAATTCCTGGTTTTGCAGGAAATATGCTTTGGATGCCTTAGTGTGGGCGGAGGGATGGAAGGCAGCTGTCGCTGGACCCTCTCTCTTATCTCATTATTTCAGCCCAAATTCCTCTCCCAGTATTTTTTCAACCCTCCTCTTCAGTGTGACTCCCTATTTTCATTTCTGGCCTACATTCTCAAAAAACAAAATAAAACCCACAAAAAAACCCCGCAAAACACCAAAAAAACTCCAAACAAAAACAAAACAGAACACTATGAAATAAACAGATTGAATGACCAACAACTAGAGAATGGTTAAGGAAATTGCAACACATTTGGCATTTACCCCCTAAGTGAATAAATGCATTTTTCTTAATGTCCTTTCTTTTTTTAAAATAGGCTCCACACCCGGTGTGGAGCCCAATGCGGGGCCTGAAATCATGACTCTGCGATCAAGACCTGAGCGGAGATCAAGAATCTGGACACCTTACTGACTGAGCCACCCAGGAGCCTCTTAATGAATATTCTTAAATGATGAATACATTTAGGATTTAGAATACATAAATTTCATTGTAGGATGAAAGATGCAGCTACTAACAAGAATGTGTACAAAGAGTTTTAACAATCTAGGACAATTCTTTAAAAAAAATTTTTTTTAAGTTTATTTATTATTTTGAGACAGAGAGACACAGAGTGTGAGCAGGGGAGGGGAAGAGAGAGAAACGGAGACACAGAATCTGAAGCAGCCTCCAGGCTCTGAGCTGTTAGCACAGAGCCTGACTTGGGGCTCGAACTCACGGACCGTGAGACCATGACCTGAACTGAAATTGGATGCTTAACTGACTGAGCCACCCAGGAGCCCCTAGGACAATTCTTATGTCATAATAGTAAGAGAAAAAGGATAGAATATGAAATTATCCACACAGTAATCTCTTAACCATGTTGAATATCCATGCATATAAAATCCTGGAAAGAAACTCACTAAGTGGTGACTCTCTTTGGATAGAGAGATAATGGGTATTCTTTATATTCTTCCTTCTACTTTTCTGCAACCTGTACAGTTTTCTCTATAAGCCATTATTACTTTTTATAATCAGAAAAAGAAAACATAAATGCCAATTTTTTTTTAAGAAGCAAAGAGTTCTGTGTATGCCCAGAAAGAAGTCTCTTATTGTCACAGATGTTTTCCCTTGAAGCTCTGCCCCAAGAAAACTGTAGACACTGTTCTGGGAGAAAACCTCCCACAGCCACCTGGCTCCTCTCATGTGTACCCCCGCAGAGATCTGGCAGGACTGGGAGATTAGCGTGGGAAGGCACTTCTGTCTGTCTGTCGTGTACTTTGCCCGTCTCCCTCAGGTCTGTACTTGCTATTTCACTCCTATCTGTCTCACTTGTTGCTGATAAAGTGTTTTCCAGAATTATGACTCCCAGCAAAAGGCACTTTTCCACTTGGGCCCTGGGAAAAAGAGAACTAACATTTGCCAGTTTTCTGTAACCCTCTGCAGCAGTCCTCCTTGGCTTGAGCAGCATTCCAGCAGAAAGCCCCCATCCCCACCCCTCGAGACCATGTAAGTGACAAAACTTCCCCCACAGTCATGTTGTTCTCCCTAAAGAAAGGTCTGCCAAGGTAGAAAATTCAGAATTTGCAAGCTTGGGGTCAAAGTAGGAGCCAGTTTTAAACTTTTCCTTAGGAACCCTACATTTGTGTTTCGACCATGCTGTTCAGAACGTAAAAGCCCAACTCTATACAGGCTTCCTCTGCTATCTGAAAGTTTGGGTCACACCACTCTGCTTTCACAAAAGACCTACTACATTAGTACCTGTTTTGGTTAACAGAAGGAAATCCAAAAAGGATTTTTCCCTTTTAGGAAAAGGTGATTGTTTCTTCGCTCTCCACCATTTCACCTTACGAAATGTTTCATAGGAGTGTTGTACTTTTGGAACAAAAGAACATGAGCAAGGGAAACCCGTACTGAGACAGGCTTGCAAAGCCTGTGCAGCTGTAAGATGGAAAGAGAATGATCTCAGAGGCATGGATTATGATGGCTTGATTTAGAAATGACAGAACATGACAGCCAACACACAGCCTTTTCTAGAAAGTTATGTTGTTCATGTGACAGTTAAAGCACCTCAGGGGACAGATTTCATGCATATCGACCAGCATTCCCAAGAGAGTGCATCTGCAATGTGAGACACTTGTGACTTTCTGGGCCAGCTCTGTAGCAACCCGATTTCTGATAAGCAGCCAGTTTATGGCTGGGAAATCCAGTGATCCCACGTTTTCATACCCAGCCAGTTAAAATAAATGTTTAATATAGGACCAATTCTTCACTGACTCTGGTTAGAACAAATGGTAGTATTTCATGGTCTTCCTAGTTGTCAGGTCCTACGCCTTCTGTAGCCTGCACAGGCAGAGTGAAGCAGTTCCTCCCTGTGCACCAGCGCATGTCTTGCTGCCTCCTTTACAACACTTAATCACATGGCTGTAACAGCTTGTTTACAGATCTGGCTCTTTCACCAGACTGAGACCTCTGGAGGGCAAGCTTTATAACCCTTATACCTAGCACAGTGATTGCCACTTAATAAATGTTTGTGGAATTAATTGCCTGATAAAAATGTTAATTTTAGCTCCTCCTTCCACTATAAAGCTTTGACTGTACTTTGTGAATAATCCATATTTATTCAGAGCTCTTTGCAGCATGAGAGAAAAGCTCTGCCCTGTCAGGGGAACTCCCTGAACTCATAAAGCCCTGTCAACAGCCAGACTATGAAGTTTCTATGTGGGATTCCCTGGGTCTGTGATTCCCAAAGAGTACTCTGTGTATGTATGGACCAGCAGCACTGGGAAAACCTGAGAGGTTGTTAGAAATGTAGAATCTCAGGCCTGAATCCATCTTCCTTTTAACAACCTCCCTGAGTGATTTGTATGTGCTGTCCTGGATGCTTTTGTGCATCTCTGATGTAGAAGTAAGGCTGTGATTATTGTACCCTCACCCTGAGGTAAAAACCTTAGGTTGAAAACAAGAAGTCTTTGGTTATTCGGGGACATAGCTTCATTAATACTGTCTTACAGTTACTAACTTGGGTTAGAAGAAACTAGAGAGGTCATCAAGTTCAGCCATCACCGCTATCATGAATTTCAGTATAATGATCAACTTTTGTAAAAAGGTTAAACTGTTCAGGATATTCTGTTCAAGAAGGTGAAAGCCTATAATACATCTTAGAAAGGCAGCCATTTAAGAATGGACAAATTTGTATATTAAAAAGACTTTTGATGATTAAAGGAATAAACAGTTATCTGGAAATCTTCTAATTTAAGCCAGAGGAAGGAAAGAGAATTGTCTTCCTTACGAAAACTGCTTTTGAAGTAAACATTTCCTCAACTCTGTGTTTCCTTTGACGTTGAAAAGAAGTACCCAGACTACATCAAAAAGACAATAAGTTAGTTTTATGTAGAGATGAGTTTTGTGGAGAGAAGTTCTACTTTTAGAACTTGAGGCTTTTTTTTTTTTTAAGTTTATTTATTTTGAGAGAGCATGTGCAGGGGAGGGGCAGAGAGAGAGGGAGGGAGAGAATCATAAGCAGACTATGCTCTGACAGCAGGAAGCCTGACACAGGGCTCAGTTGCATGACCATGAGATCATGACTGGAACCGAAATCAAGAGTCAGATGCTCAATCAACTGAGCCACCTAGGCGCCCCTAGAACTTGAGGCTTCTTACCCTAAAATTGCACTTGAGGATTTTAGTAAGGCAATCACATTTTTAAAACTATGATTGTTTCTACTACTATTTTCTCACAAACAGGGAGTAGGTTTGTCTGTCCTTCAAGTTCTAAGCCATACCAGCCAAACACTCAGTTGCTTTCATATTAAG
Organism: Panthera onca; assembly: GCF_046562875.1. Classification (NCBI taxonomy): domain Eukaryota; kingdom Metazoa; phylum Chordata; class Mammalia; order Carnivora; family Felidae; genus Panthera; species Panthera onca. The sequence continues at coordinate 58,224,096 of NC_138344.1, read as the reverse complement.
CTAACATGACATACAAAATTTACTTATTTAAATATGTAATGAAATTGTGATCCTTGAGTGAAGTGTAGTGTCTTCATTAGGGCAACAAATGTAGGGTTTTTTTGAATATGAGAAGGCTTTCACATCATTGTATGTGTGACAGCAGCCTGTCTGAAGTAGTTCTAGTCAGAAGTGCAGTGCTAAGGAAATGCATGCTGACATAGAGACCCGACTTCTAGCCCCTGCTCAAACATTAACCACTTGAATAACTAACTACTTGGACAAGTCACTTAACCTCTGCAGGCCTAACTACTTAATCTCAAGGTTTCTCTCAAGTCCTGGTTTTTCACCACTTCATTCTGATGTCTCAGAAAGATACTTTGCATACATTTCAAAACAATGTTGGGGCACAGCTGGCCGGCTCAATCAGTAGAGCATTCAACCTTGATCTCAGGGTTGTGAGTTCAAGCCCCATGTTGGGTGTGGAGATTACTTAAAAATAAAAATTTAGGGGCGCCTGGGTGGCGCAGTCGGTTAAGCGTCCGACTTCAGCCAGGTCACGATCTCGCGGTCTGTGAGTTCGAGCCCCGCGTCAGGCTCTGGGCTGATGGCTCGGAGCCTGGAGCCTGTTTCCAATTCTGTGTGTCTCCCTCTCTCTCTGCCCCTCCCCCGTTCATGCTCTGTCTCTCTCTGTCCCAAAAATAAATAAAAAACGTTGAAAAAAAAAATTTAAAAAAAAAAATAAAAATTTAAAAACAAAACAGAACAATGCTTATCCCTGTTTAATCCCAATGCCATTAATAAAGCTGATTCTGCCAAGTTTGCGCCTAACCTTTGAACGAGTAGCAGCCTGATATTATCATATTACATGATATCATGTAATCATCAGAGGAAAAATAGCTGAGATTTTGACCTCATTTCTTGAATAGATATATTTATGGTTGTGAGCTAGCTAGCGTTCAGTTAATATTATACAGAGTTATTGCTAAATTATCCTTTTCCTCAGATAATGAATAAAAATAAAAGTTTATAGCATGAGTTATTGCCAGTCGATTAGATTCTGAATTTATCACAGCAAATGTTATGTTAGAGTTGATTTAAAAAAAAAAGACTCAGGTTTCACTGACTAGATTATAAAAGATAAAGAGGAAAAATGCTGACTGCTGCTTGAAGAATTTTGGCTTGGTAAATATGTATCTAAGACAATGGTACGCACTAGTGCAGAGTGAAATACAGTAAGAGCATGTGCTCTAGAGCTGTGCTTCTAGGCTTGAAGCCTGACTCTGCCACTTCCTGGCTGCAGAACCTTGTGAGGTTATGTAACCCTCTGTATCTCAACTTTCTTGAATATAATAGGCATAATACTAATACCTAACCATAGAATTGTTATGATGATTTAATGAATACAGGTGTTTCCCGGTTGAGGATAGTTCGACTTACGATTTCTCGACATTATGATGGTGGATGGTGTGAAAGCTAGATGCATTTAGTAGAAACCACACTTGGAATTTTGAATTTTGATCTTTTCTCAGGATGGTGATATGTGGTACGATACTGTCTCATGATTCTGGGCAGCAGTAGGGAGCCGCAGCTCCATCCACCACACAATCACAAGGGTCAACAACGCACACACTTACAACCATTCTGGTTTTCACTTTCAGTACAATATTCAATAAGTTACATGAGGTATTCAACACTTTATTATAAAATAGGCTTTTTGTTACATGATTTTGACCAACTGTAGGCTAATGTAAGTGTCCTGAGCCTGTTGAAGTCTAAGCTATGATGTTCAGTAGGCTAGGTACATAAAGTTCATTTTCTACTTAGGATATTTTCAACTTACAGTGGGTGTATCATGATGTGACCCCAGCTGCATGTAGAGCGCTTACAATGCCACTCAGTACAAATTAGCTATCATCATCATCACTATTATTATTAGGAACTGAAATGGGGAGAAGGGGAACAAGGACAAGAATGTAAGGACAAGAATTCACATTAGGAAACCAAAAGATGTTGAGAGCAATTTCAGAAATGGGGGAGATAGTACTTTGCACATCTGCTCCTACATTAAGTATTCTCTGTACGTGACTACAGCACTCTTGTATAAAATTCTTTACTATTTGCATGCATGTGTGTGTGTAGCACTTCAAAGTGATATATATCATTTGATTATCAGCAATCTAGGGAGGTGAAGTCTCTTATGCAACCTAGCAAAGACTGCTGACTCCCTCAGAATGTGGGTAAGACAAGCCTAGGATGGACCCTGTGAGCACCAAAGCACAGCACAGGAGAGAGCACAGCAGGCCCTCCCTTTCTGTTTAGAGTCTGAGGGTGGTGCTGGGCAGAGATGTCATGTGGGGCTATTTCATTTCCCAAGATGACCTCATCATACATTTCCTGGAAGCGTTATATTTGATCATCTCCATAGCTTCACATTCACCAAATGTATTTCATATTCCTTGGTAGTAAGCATATTTTGCATGCCTGGCCTGGCCTTAGCTATGCATCAGAAAGTACCTATTTAAAGCACTTTCTGTATTTAGCGCTGAGAAATTCTTGCACCATGTTTTGTTTTGCTTCATTTTTGCTGTGATAGCAAGTAATATCCTATAGAACAGTGCCACAAAAATGTTTCAAATGACAACATAATCTCTAGCCAAGTAATAGGAAATATGTATCAGAGAAGTTACTGGCTTCTTACAACTCACTGAAATAATAATTAACATTGACCACTTACTATGTGCCTGTCAATATGCCAACTGTTTTATGTGACTGTAGTCATCATGATATTACAGTTTGCCCAGCATGTAGCAAACTGTAGGAACTCAATAAATACTGCTGAGTAAATGAATCCGAGGTAGGGATTACCTTTATCTATTTTACAAATGATGAAAAGCAGGTTTAGAATTTTAAGCTTTGCTTAAGGTCACATAACTATTAAGCAACAAGTGAACCTAGTTTGTAAAAGCCCACATTTGATTATAGCATTGCATAGTGTGGTAGCTCAGAGTGGGAATTTTGGAGTCAGTGAGATCACCTAGTCTTGAATCCAAGCTCTGCCACTTACTAGCTGTGTCACCTTGGGAAAGTTACTTAACCTTTATGTGCTTTAATTCCTTCATTTGTAAAGTAAAATAATAATTCCAACATGCCAAGGTTATTGGGAGGTTAACTGAGCACTTAGAACTGTGCCTTAGTGTCCGACTTCAGTTCAGGTCATGATCTCACCATTTGTGAGTTCAAGCCCCAGTTCAAGCTCCCGACAGCTAGGAGCCTGGAGCTTGCATTGGATTCTGTGTCTCCCTCTCCCTCTGACGCTCCCCTCCTTACGTGCTTTCTCTCTCTCTCTCAAAAATAAGTAAACAAAACATTTTTTTAAAAAAAGTATAGAGTTTGGGGCGTCTGGGTGGCTCAGTTGGTTGAGCATCTGACTTCAGCTCAGGTCATGATCTCACGGTCTGTGAGTTCGAGCCCCGCATCGGGCTCTGGGCTGACAGCTCAGAGCCTGGAGCCTGCTTCGGATTCTGTGTCTCCCTCTCTCTCTGCCCCTCCCTGCTCATGCTCACTCTCTCTCTCTCTCTCTCTCTCTCTCTCTCTCTGTCAAAAATAAATAAACATTAAAAAAAAGTATAGAGTTTAGTAGAGCCTTATATACACCAATAGAGTTTTCTATTTTCCAAAATAAATTTCCATAAATTATCTCATAATGTTCTTAAAAGGTAGACAACAATAATTACAGTTAGTATAATACCATGTCATTTAGTTTTCACAATAATCCATTTTATAGATGACAAGAATCAGGCTCAGAAAGGTTAAATGGATTGCCCAAGGTCACACAGCAGCAAGTCAGTAGCCCCCATTGGGAGAAGAAACAATGAAAGATTTAAAATGGCTAACACACAGTGTCAACTCTTAAAATCAGAAGAGACTAGAGGGAATGCAGATAGGAAAACAACCAGCTCATTTAATGATAAATGCAGCCATGTGCTGAAAGGGGTGCACACTACACGTTGAAGAAAGCCAGAAGAATCGATGAATTCTGTCTGGAGGTAGTATGTTTGCCTAGAAGTCATCCCAATGGCAGCAAAGCAGGTCAGGCGCTGTTTTGTGGTAATGAAACATATTGGGTTTACTTGAAGGCAGAAAAGTTTGTAGGTCTGGGAGTAACAGAACAACAAGTGAAAGAAGTTGCCCAAAGAAAACTTTGAAAAATGCCTGGGCATTCATGGCAACTCCTACACATTTCTGAACGTAGGAGGGAAACAGCGACCTTCATTTTAAGGACAAATGAAGTATTCAGTACCAAGGATAATGTGAACAATGTGATCATTCTAAAGAAAGTTCCCTATCTGCTTGAAGGGATTCAGACTGTGTATCTTCTTCCTTTTATCTTTAGTTTTGCTACTTTGGAACCTAGTGGATCAATTTCTTTTGGAGACAGACCTACCATTTTGAGGCCTTAGGGTTATGAGATATTCTCTCTCTCTCTCTCTCTCTCTCTCTCTTTCTCCTCTCTCAGGGCTTGTACACTTCCAGCAAGATCTTGCCAATCAATGAGATATCATGGTGCAGCAAAGATGATTCCTTCTCCTCTGCCTGATCTTGGTGGCTTGGAAACTAGAAATAAAAGATTTTACTCCTATTTGGATGGGGTGTGGCAAAGCACTAGATGAAAGTTTAATGAAGCAGATATCTGTGAATCACTATGAATAAACCATTTTCAGATAGTGTCTTCCCTCTTTCTGTAGACTGGCTTTGTTTCCAGCTCAGTCCCCAAGATGATATCTTAGGTTAATTCCTAGACAAGTCTGAGAGTGTGAAAGTTCTAGGATTCCTTATGATAGACTACTGTTCTCAGATCCAATATATCTCAGGTGTACTACTCAAACCAGATTTTCTGAGATTCTTCAAGCTCATTCTGCTAAATTAAAACCAAATATCTAGGTGATGGAAAGAACATACATATTTAATTATTAAGCAACAAGCATTTTGCTCAATGTTGGGGGTGGGGAGCAAAAATTATAAAATATTCGAAAAGGGTGGTAAAAATCCCAAATCACTTGAAGATCTCACTGGAGAGAGAATACAAAGTTGCATTAAATAATTGCCTAACAAATGCAAACAGAATGCAACTAGATGCATAAATGTATGGATAATGCTGTAGGACCTCAGACTAAGGCAAGAGCAGTTTGAACCTCGATGTGGAAGAGGAAGTTAGCTTTGTATTGAGGATTTATAAATGAATGGACTGGAGTAAAGAATGTATTTGCAGGAGGGAATACCATTAACTCTGTCCTCTGCCCCCTTGTAGTGCTTTGGGTATTTCATTCCTGCCCATTTCTCAAGACATTGCCTGGCACGCAAAATGAACGAATGAAATGGTATTCAAGGCTTTCCACAACTGAGTCCTATATTACCAATCCAGCCTTGCTACTACTTATTCATTCACTCAGCAGATTTTTATTTTACAGGTAAATGCATTAGACTCTGCGGTAGGCACAGAGCATCCAGAGAAGAACTAGACCTATTTTTTGCCCTTACAGAGTTTAGACAAAGAGAGCAAAGCTATGATACAGTATGATAATCACTCTAAGAGGTATGCTCAGGCTAGTGAGGAAACCCACAGCAGAAACACTTATCTCAGAGGAGAGAATGCCTCAAGGAAAGTTATCAACTTTAAAGTGATCCAAAATAGAATTTTAAAATAAAGTTTACTAAAGTTTATCAAAGTTTACAACTTTCCTTGAAGCCAGTATGAAGAAAACATTTTCAGATAGTGTCTCCCCTATTCCTGTATACAGGACTTCTTTCTGGCTCAGTCTCTAAGATTAGATCTTACATAAACTTGAGTCCACTCTTTGACAAGTTTGAGTGTTTGAAAGATCTAGGATTCATGAAGATAGATATAACCCCTAAGCCAGTCAAAGTATAGTAGTTTCCTGACTAGATTAATATAATGGCAATGTGAGGAGGGACTGGAAGGGTGGAGTTTAGCTAGGAAGCTGTTGTAATAATTGCAAAAAAGTGATATGAATTTCTATTGATAGTAGAAGAGAAAAAGGAAGATGAATGTTTAGATAAGTCAGGAGCACATGAGTTTCCAATTGGCACATTACAGTCAACCTTAAGATACAAATATTTGAACATTAGCAAGGATTCTGGGAACAATCCTGAAATTTAACAGACTCTTATAAAAATTAGTTTAACTGAAAATTTTAAAATGTCAAAAGGGGGAGAGATGAATGATAGAAATGGAAGAGGGGTAGCCTCAGACAGGAGCAAGGACATCCTTCTTGAAGATTACCCTTGAGGCCTACCTGAGTCTGCCCTGAATAGTGTCTGATGTGTTTGGATAGAACAAAATCTAACATACACAACAAGTCACCAGACTCTGTTCTCTAATTTCAATCAAATTCAATTCAACAAATATTTGCTGAGTACAAATATATTCCAGCACACTACCAGATATTTTTAAAAGTGTACCACAAATATTTTTAAAGTTAGTTTCTATCTTTATGTAACTTATTGTATACTCAGGGTAGTAATAAAGTATCTAGCTAGAAGAGAAGTATGAGTAATAAGTGTTCATCTATTTAGAAAAAATTGGAATGTAAGTACCAAAGATATGGTTAAAAAAAAAAAAGTAAAACATGCGTGCACACACACACACACACCACAAAAAGCTAGCCTCCTTTTAATTTCTCCAGTGTAGCAATCATGCTCCACCCTCGGGGCAGTGGCATAGCCCTTCCTCTAACTAGCACACCCTGCCTCCCATCCCCAATTCTCCTGCCTGGCTCCTTCTCTTCCTACAGGTTTCAGCTTAAATGTCACTTCCTCAGAGAGACCTTCCCTGACTCCTATGTGAACTGGCCCTTTTCTGTTTTATTTCTTAACAGCAATTTTCATCACTTTTAACTATCTGGTTTATTCACTTTTTGAGTCCTTTAATGTATGACTTCCCCACTAAACTATAAATTTCATGAAGGGAAGAATTACCTTTTTTTTTTTAACCATCATACACTAAGACTCTGGGACAGTAAGTGGCACAAAGTAGGTGTTCAATAAATATTTGTTTAATAAATATATGAATATTGTTACTTTCATTAGTTGAATAGTTTGAACCAGCATCAAAGAGGATAATTATCATAAAGACTTAACTTCTAAAAAATGATGAAACAAGTAGTTTCTGAAAAATTTGCAAGAAGAGACTTTGCAAATGGTGTTCTGTGAACCATAGTCTGCAGGTCATTTGTAGTCCAGCCAAGATTTCTAATGGCTCTAATCACTTCCTGACTCTGGATCTTGCAAAGAATAATTCTAGTCTTGATATATGAGAAAGACTAAAGATGTCCAATTTTAAAGAACAATTTTAATGATGTCCTATTTTAGAGGATTTTCATTATATACTTTAAAATAAGAAACTGTTTGGCATATTAAGTATCTGTGGAAATAAGTCATTTGATATACCTACATGAACATGTTGAGATGAGAGCATTTGCAAATATGCCTTTTCAAGTGTGGTTAAATGATTCTCTATACTTATCGGTTACAGCTCATAATCATTACTACTGCTCAAGTATATTAGAGTTGAATGTAACATGTTCATAATATGAAAATGGAAACATAAGAAAGATTAGCATATGACTAACTTAACCATTTCCTTTAAATTTTTTACAATTATGGTATTTCACATCCTGAAATACATTATTTAATATGTAATATTATTGATGCTGAAGGCATACAATAATGTAGAGTCATTATTCTAAAAAACAAACAGTTCTGGGGCGCCTGGGTGGCTCAGTCGGTTAGGGGTCCAACTTTGGCACAGGTCATGATTTCATGGTTAGTGAGTCTAAGCCCCACGTCAGGCTCTGTTCTGACAGCTCAGAGCCTGGAGCCTGTTTTGGATTCTGTGTCTCTCTCTCTTTCTGTCCCGCCTCCGCTCGTGCTCTGTCTCTCTCTGTCAAAAATAAATAAACATTAAAGAGAAAGAAGTAAATAATGAACAGGTTCCAACTACTTCTTTTGAATTTTAGACTTATTGCTAATGAAGAATGTTTACAGTTAATTTAATATTAAACAGATTGTAACCTTGAATGTAGCAACTAAAATGAAGAGGAATTATTTGTTAAATGCATCTCTTCAGGGAAATCTCACAAAAGATTTTGTTTAGCAAAGATATTTGAAACAACTCAGAGCTATAATTATTTCTAGGCTATCGCAAGATAAATTCATTTTGTTTGGATTTTGATCCACTAATAAATTTGGATTGGGGAGAGTGTCATTTTGATATTTAATACAACAATTAAATTATAACTTGGAAAGTGAGTTCCAAATGGCCTGAAGCATGTAGAAATTATGTGAAAAATAAGTAACGTATAGACCAAAGACCCTTTCATACACCTGGGTGTGAGTCTTGGGAAATCTAACAGTCACAGATGAGAATTCCTCAGTATCCACAATCCTATAACCTTTGTGCTTGTTTGGTTTTGAACTCCCTCTAGTGGTTCAACCTTTTGGTGCTTCAATTGGTACTCTTCAGTTCATAGAATCACCAAATTTGGGGTCATATTAAAAACAAATAAGAAAAAAAAAAATAAAGCAAAAGAACCACACGACTACTATTAGAATAGTTTTCCACAAGGAGAAAACTATGTCACTAATTATTAAAATACTTGTCTTTTATCATTGATAGGATATATGTAAACATTAAGATAGTTGAAATAATAGTGTTGGAAATGGTTTGACCTAAAGGGAAGGGACACCGTGAATTTCACCGGCTGACTGGAAAAGCTGGTTATAATTCTGCTGAGAGTGTGTGGATAAGGGTCGAAGTCCAGAAACAGGATTCCTGGATGCTTTTGTTTGCAACCTAAGGTGAGAATGGGAACTTTTGGAGAAGGGTAAAGTAAATATTTTCTGGGCATATGGGTCCTACAAGTCAGAGAACCCAAAGCAACATGTATTTTCCTTTACATCAAATGCAGAAAATTCTAACATTGATTTAACTTTACTTACCTCCCTATGTTGGCTTTGGTTATGCCTCTTAGCTGTAGCATATAAAAACTCTTCATATAACCATATAACCATACTCAAAATATGAGGAGGAAGACTCTTATGTTCGTTCCATTAACCTTTCACTTTCTGGACAATTCTGCACTGCAGATATATATAAATCTAGCAACTCTTTTATATGACAGCCCTTCACATATTTAAGACAGTTATCATTTTCTCATTAAGTCTTCTCCCCCCGCCTTTTTTTTTTTTTTTTTTTTTTTTGATCTTCAAAGCTTCTTGGGACCAGAATAAAAGAACATCTGTGATAGAATAACTTGATGGGCATTATATTCACCCCTACAGGGGTCAGTGAAAATACTGGCTTTTTATTTCAGAAAATACAAAACTTTTCTTGACAAGTCTTACTTTGGAGTCTTTGTTCTCCAAACAGGCAATAAGATTAAGAAAAAGAAGAAAATGGTATGTAATGGGTGGCTTATCCAGTTCAGAACCTCTCCTAGGTATGCTATTTCCTGATTCCTTTTAAGTTGTTCCAGCACTGGAGCTGGAAACATACAGCAGGAGACCAAATAGGTGAATGTGGAATCTAGAAGTCAGTCATAGTGTCTGCCCTGAGGTTTGAGTAGAATAAAGGGAACTGGCATTGGTCTTGCCAGATCTCACAGTACTTTCTATTGAGAAGACATTGCTAGAAAGTCCATAATAGATTATTTGTATTAGCAGAAAGAAATCCACCAGCCCCCAGTGACTTACGCACTCCGACTGCAATCTCAGTTTTGTAATAATAAGTTTGGGGTGCAATGAAGTGGAAAAAATAGAGGTAGAGAGATGTGAGTAAGATAAAAACAAAGCATATTTTCTTGACCTTGAAAGATCTGGAGCCCTTTTTCCTGAGCAGAATTTAAAAGGATAGGAAATGTATTCTAGCTGATACAGAGGAAGAATAATAATCTAGAACAAATACTGCTAATGTCCATACTACCCAAAACAATCTACACATTTAATGCAGTCCCTATCAAAATACCAACAGCACTTTTTCACAGAACTAGAACAATCCTAAAATTTGTATGGAACCACAAAAGACCCTGAATAGCCAAAGCCAAAGAAAAACAAAACTGGAGGTATCACAATTCCAGATTTTAAGTTATACTACAAAACTGTGGTAATCAAAACAATATGGTACTGGCACAAAAACTGACACATAGATCAATAGAACAGAATAGAAAACCCAGAAACAAATTCATAATTATATGGTCGATTAATATTCAACAAAGGAGGCAAGAATATGCAATGGGAAATTTTGTCTTCAACAAATTGTGTGGGGAAAACTGGACAGTTACATGTAAAAGAATGAAACTGGACCAGTTTCTTACACCATACACAAAAATAAACTCCAAATGGATTAAGGACCTAAATGTGAGACCTGAAACCATAAAAATCCTTAAAGAGAGCACAGCCAGTAATTTCTCTGACATTGGCCGTAACAACATCTTTCTAGATATGTCTCTAAAGCAAGGGAAACAAAAGCAAAAATAAACTATGTTTGATTGGGACTACATCAAAATAAAAAGCTTCTGCACAGCAAAGGAAACAATCAACAAAACTAAAAGGCAACTCTCTACTGAATGGGAAAAGATATTTGCAAATGACACATCCAATAAAGGGTTAGTATCCAAAATATATAAAGAGTTTATACAACTCAACACCAAAAAAAAATAATAATAAATAAATAATAATAATCCAATTAAAAATGGGCAAAAGACATGAATAAACATTTTATCAAAGAAGACCTATAGATGACGAACCGACACATGAAAAGATGCTCAACATCACTCATCATCAGGGAAATGTAAACCAAAATCACAATGAGATATCACCTCACAACTGTCTGAATGGCTAAAATAAAAAACACAAGAGGGGCGCCTGGGTGGCTCAGTTGGTGAAGCATCCGACTTTGGCTCAGGTCATGATCTCATGGTTATTGGTTCAAGCCCCACATTGGGCTCTGTGCTGACAGCTCAGAGCCTGGGGACTGTTTCAGATTCTGTGTCTCCCTTTCTCTCTCTCTCTCTCTCTCTCTCTCTCTCTCTCTCTGTCCCTCCTTTGCTCACACTCTGTCTCTCTCTCTCAAAAATAAATAAATATTAAAAATTAAAAAAAAACACAATAAACAACAAGTGTTGGTGAAGATGTGGAGAAAATGGAACCTTCATGCACTGTTGGTGGGAATGTAAACTGGTGCAGCCACTGTGGTGGTTCCTCAAAAAATTAAAAATAGAACTACCCTCTGATTCAGTAATGACTCTACTGGGTATTTACCCAAAGAATATGAAAACACTAATTTGAAAGGATATATGTACCCCCTATGTATACTGAAGCCTTATTTATAATAGCTAAATTATGGAAGCAACCCAAGTGTCCATTGATAAATGGATAAAGAAGATGCGGTACATATGTACAATGGAATATTCAGCCATAAAAAGAATGAAACTCTGCCATTTGCAACAACATGGTTGGAGCTAGAGACTATAATGCTAAGCAAGATAAGTCAGAGAAAGACAAATACCATATGATTTCACTCATATTGGAATTTAAGAAACAAATGAACAAAGGGAAAAAAAGACAACCCCCCAAAACAAACTCTTAACTATAGAGAACAAACAGATGGTTATCAGAGGGGAGATGGGTGAGAGGATGGATAAAACAGGTGAAGGAGATTCAAGAGTACACTTATCTTGATAATGATAAGCACTAATATATAGGATTGTTGCATTACTATATTGTACACCTGAAACTAATATAACACTGTATGTTAAATATACTGGAATTAAAATAAATTCTAAAAAAATTTTAAGTTAAAAAAAAGAGTAATCCCCTATGTGGAAGGGAGAAGAACAGTGGGAAGAGAAGAGCAGGCAGCAGTCTTAATGATGTAGACCACCATCATCTCTAATACAGGCCTTAGTACTGCTGTGCACCAAGAAGACAATAAACACATGAACAGAAGAGTTTATAATTGTTGTCAAAGAACATTCAGAGAAGTGTAAGGAAGGAGCATTCTCTCTCTGCCTTTCAAGATCTTTCTGCTAGACTAAGAATTAAATTTACACAAGACCAATTAAAAAGGGGAGAAAACCCAAAGTTTTATTGTTATGTATGCAGAGACCCAATAATGAAATTGAGACATAAAGAAATGACCAATGCAGGCAGTTTTTATGCTTCTTAGACAAAGACAATAAATTTGTGAGGAATTGACAGGATCTAAAAAATGCTTGGGAGTTGTTTTTTTTTTTTTTTTTTTTTTTTTAAATTTATTTTGAAAGAAAGAGATAGAGCATGAGCAGAGGAGGGAAAGAGGGAGGGACAGAGAGGAGACAGATCCCAAGCAGGCTCCGTGCAGTCAGCACGGAGCCCAATGTGGGGATTTAACTCAAATTGTGAGATCATGCCCTGAGCCAAAACCAAGAGTCTGATGCTTAACTGACTGAGCCATCCAGGCGCCCTGGAAGCTTTAATTAGTGATGAATTCTAAGTAGAATTTGGGCTGAGGTAGTAGATTAGTAAAAAAGCAACAAGGTTTATTTCTACAGCTTTCTCAGTTTTTAAGTTCCTACTTCTTACTACCTTTCACATGGGAGGTTTATTTCCTGCTTTCAGGGGTACAGAGGAGAGCCTGAGTGTCCTTGCTCCAAGTAGCTTTAATTCAAAATAATCAGTGTGCCATTGTGGTACAGTTTACCCAGCCTGCCCTTGCTCCCTACAGGAGTAAGGAATCTGAACAGAATGTATTGGTGTGCCACATATAGGTTAGATGGCCTGGTTTTCCTTCTTTTCTCTCTCCTGGGGATTTAAAATGCTACCCTGTGCTTCTCTTTTGCAATCCTGGTGCTTTTCCGTAGGAGGGGCATGCCTGGATCTTCAGAACACGTTAGAATCCACATTCATCAGAGGTGCCAAGTTTTTCTCAGCTACTCTAAGTCACCTTAGATATTAGCACCAGAGCACTCCAAAATATTTTGCCCACCAGGACAGTTGAGGTTTTTTCACAAAATACAGCCTCTAAGATGATACCCAAAAGTACTGGTGGTGATGCTCGGCTCTGAGAGCCAGGGAGAGCATGCTATGCGGGGGACTCTCTAAGTCACCGGTATATATATATGCTTAATGGCCTACTGAAGCTAGCTTACGCAGCCTCCCAGACACCCATAACTAAAGCCTTTTCCTTAAAGTTCTGGAATGGGCCACTGAGTTTTGTTAAATACAACACCACAACACCGACAGCCACGGCACAGTCTAAATGCCGATTGGCCCTTTCCGCTTCCGCTCAGGGACTGGCAACTGAGGGCCATCACTGACGCATGCGCGTCACCTGTTTCCGGCCGAAGAGCGGGGTGTTCCCGCTTTCCCAGGCCGGGTGGAATTCCTATCCCACTTTCCTCGGCTTGAGTTTCTCTGTGGGCAATGGCTCCGGACTCAGGTCCCCTTCCTGCAGAGCCGCTCTTAAAGGTGCTACCCTTAGACGCTAAGGACAGGGGCACTCAGCGCTGTCGCTTGGGCCCGGCCGCCCTCCGCGCCTTGGGCGCGCACTTGGGCTCGGCGGTGAAGATCTCTCTGCCTGACGGCGGCTCCTGCGTCTGCACCGCCTGGCTGCGGCGGGACGGAGCAGACGGCTTTGTGCAATTGGATCCGCAGTGCGCGAGCCCCGGGGCGGCCGTGGAGGCTTCAGTGTTCCGGGGGAATCTCCGCTTAAGCAGCCTCCGCCTGGTGTCCTGCCCGTCGCTGCGGCACCTCAGTGTGTGGCCGGTGTTGCGGGAGGGGGCGGGCGCGCCCGGTGCCTCGAATCCAGCCGCGGTGCTGGAGGTGGCGCAGGAGCTTCTCAGGAACCGACCTGTCTCCCGGGGCCACGTGGTGACCGCTCCGCCGGGCGCCCCGGGTCCCGTAGCCGCGCTGCACATCGTCAGCGGGGCGCCCAGCCCGGATCCGGCCGGGCTAGTCACTCCTCGCACCCGCATCAGTCTCAGCGGGGTGCCTCCGTCGGAAGCTGAGCCGCGGCCCGAGGTGCCCTTGGGGGGCCTTTCGGAGGCGGCCGACTCGCTGCGGGAGCTCCTCAGCCTGCCGCTCCGCTACCCTCGCACCTTGGCGGCCCTGGGGCTGGCAGTGCCTCGCGGGGTGCTCCTGGCGGGTCCCCCCGGAGTGGGCAAGACTCAGCTAGTGCGGGCGGTGGTCCGGGAAGCGGGCGCGGAGCTGCTGGCAGTGAGCGCCCCCGCGCTACAGGGCACCCGGCCCGGGGAGACCGAGGAGAACGTCAGGCAGGTGTTCCGGCGCGCGCGGGAGCTGGCCAGCCGCAGACCCACCCTCCTCTTCCTGGACGAGTTGGACGCCCTGTGTCCCCGGCGGGGCGGCCCACACCGAGCCCCCGAGAGCCGAGTGGTGGCCCAGGTGTTGACGCTGCTAGACGGCATCAGTGGGGACCGCGAGGTGGTGGTCGTGGCATCCACCAACCGGCCGGACGCTCTAGACCCAGCGCTGCGCAGACCGGGGAGATTTGACCGAGAGGTAAATAGGCGGGGCCAGTCAGACCTCTGTTCCTGGAACTTCGGCCTCTTCTGGCCTTGATTGGCTTCCCCTAGGCGGTTGCCACTTAGGTTGGCAGTCGGTGAGGCTGGAGTGGGGCTTTGTGTGGTTCAGAGAACCTGTTCTCTGTCCTTGTGTGATCTGTGAGCCGGGACCTGTTTTTCCCGAGTCAAATTGAGAAGCAAGGTGGCCTTTAGGGATGAGTTTTGTTGTGCAGGTCCTGAAGATGAGTACCACCAGTAATGTTAATTTTTTAGGGAACTAGTTCAGCTATAAGTGTATTCAACTCTTATGGATTGGGAATGAGAATTAAAATTAGGATAGTTTCAAGAAATGAGTGTGTTGAAATAAAAAGGGAGAAGTCGGGGAAGAACTAAATCAAAGCAGGCATTAATTCTTCTGGACTTATTCATTCCTTGTCAGGACACCAGCATCCTGACCCACAAGTGAGAAATCACCCACAATTGCTCCCTGAGTTGCCAGAAAGATTGAGTACTCAAAAGCTGAACTATTTTACAAGCTTTAGTCTCAAATTGATTCCTGATTAAATAATTTGAATAGTGGTTAATTTAAGTGATATTTGAACTTTGTGTTAGGAATCTAAAGAGACAGATGATAATTGCACACTTTTAGCTTAATCTGTGCAGAACTTGAGCACATTTGTTTCTTTTTTGCATCATCTAGTACTTGTCTCCTGAATAAAATCCGTAAGGGCAGGGACCTAGACTATCTGGTTTACTGTTGCACCCCTGGCTGGTAGAACTTGGGAAGTTGTAAAAAATAACAAAATGTTGTTAAATGACCTACAGAGGGCCTCTGATTTTATGGTGGTGTGAATGCCATAGTCATTCAGTAGGAAACGTATTTTGAATTTTGATCTTTTGCCAGGCTAGCAATATACTGTAAAATGCTCTCTTGTGATGCTGGGCAGCCGCGAGATCATGAGGGTAAACAGCTGACACGTTGACATCCGTTTTGTACTCATCCAAACATTCTGTTTTTCACTTTCATACAGTATTCAATAAATTGTATGAGACACTCAAAACTTTATTGTAAAATAGGTTTTGTGCTAGATGATTTCGCCGAACCACTGGCTGATAATGTAAGTGCTCTGAGCATATTTAAGTAGGCTAGGCTAAGCTGTGATGTTCAGTACGTTACGTATATTAAATGCATTATCCACTTACTGTAATTCCACCTTACGATGCATTTATAGGGATGTAACCCCATCTTAAGGTGAGGAAGATCTGTATGTAATTTTCATTGTGCAACTATCCAGCCAGTGTTACTCCTCTGGAAAATTAGGATTTTAATATATTCAGAATCTATGGCATCCTTAAGAGTACATAGTTGTAGTTCCAAATTTGCTCAGTAAGTATACACCTTTGAGAGGATATAAATATTATACAATGTTTTAAGCTGTGTAAGCTTTAATTTCTCTTTTTTTGCTTTGCATATAGGTTGTCATTGGGACTCCCACACTTAAACAAAGAAAGGCGATACTCCAGGTGATTACCGCAAAGATGCCCATCTCCAGTCAAGTCAATTTGAGCCTCCTTGCAGAAATGACAGTTGGTTACGTTGGTGCGGACTTGACTGCACTTTGTAGAGAAGCTGCCCTGCACGCTCTCCTTCATAGTAAGAAGGTAGGAAGCACTGATTTATGACTGTGTATGTTGGCCTTTTCATTAATATAGCAAATTAATTTGGGATTAAACAAGTGGTAAGTACATTTTTTTGGAACTTTTGATACCTTCCACAGTTATTTCTTACCTGTATTTCTATATCTCCGCTCTATGGGAATAGCATAAAACTGAAGGTGGGGATAGAGGGCTGAGTCTTCCAGGTCTACCAGGACATTTTCCCTCATTGCCAAAGGAACCGCCTAGTGCAGAAGCCCAGAGCAGCTAGGGAAAAGATAGCGTGGCCCCCAGAAGAATCAAATGTATTTCTTTTTAATTTTTGGTTTTGTTTATTTTGAAGCAATTTCAGACTTAGAGAAAAGTTGCAAAAACAGTACAAACAATTTCTGTATGTGCTTTACCTGGATTCTCCAAATGTAGCATTTTTCTAGTTTTGCTTTATCCTTCTCTCTTCTGTGTTTTTATATGTATGTACGTACATATATATTTCTCTTCATATATAGGTCATATATATGATATATATATGTCTAGTGTGTGTGTGTGTGTGAAACATTTGAGAATGTACTGCAGCCATGATGTCCCTTTAACCTTAAAATCTTAAGTATATATTTTCTAAAAACAAAGACTTGAACCACAGTATAATTATCAACATGAGGAAATTAACACTGACATGATACTTTTGTATAATCTCTGTAGACCTTATCCAAATTTGACTCTATCCTATTAATTTCCTTTCTAGCAGAAATTTAAAAAGGAAAAAAAATAGTAATCCAAGATTACACATTGCATTTAGTTATCCTGATTTCTTAATATTCTTTAACCTAGAACCATTTGTAGTCTTTTATGGCTAACTTATTAAGACTACAGGTTATTTTTTCTATAGAGTATTCCTTGATTTGGGTTTCACTGATGTTTCCTCATGATTGGATTCAGTTTTTGCATTTTTGGCAGAAGGGTCACAGAAATACTGTGTTCCCATTCCATCTGTTTTTTTCCTTATTAATAAATATTTTGTAGGGAAAATAAACTTTTCTTTTTTTTTTTTTTTTGAAAGTAAACTTTTCTAACCCAGGAGAAGATTGGGCACCTGGAATTTTTCTCTAAACTTGTCTTTGACATTGAAATCCTTAATTCATGACTACTTTTCTTTAAAATATTTAAGATGTTAGCTTTAAATATAATAGTTTTCAACACTATGGATTGAAAAATCTCTTCACTTTGTATGTAATAAGTAGTCATTAATCCCTAAACCCCTTCAGAAAAAAATTAATTTCAGCACCCTGAGGATTCTAGGACAAAGTTTTCGATCTCTATTGTAACTATTATAACATTAAAATTGCCTTTAATCTTGTAATTTTTAAAAACCAGTTTTTAGTTTGTTTAAATTATAAAAGGATGATTTATGAGCCAATGTTTGGAAAACCTTTTTACCTATATGATTTACATCCTTCCTCATTTCCGTTTATTTTTACATGTACTCTGAAGGTGGGAAGGAGTTATGTGAACTTATAAGTTCTCTTCTTCTGGGTTTAGAACCAAAACTGCTTGAAGACTTAATGACACTTCTCATGCATAGAGGTGTGAGAATATATGCCTTTTGAAGGGAGCATGAGAGCACCAGGGTTTGGGAACGGAGATTTACATTTAGGATTCCCTCTGCTTTGAAGTTCCACGTTTGACCTTAAACACCCTGGCTTAGGTGGACCAGCCAGCTGCTACTTCAGGAGGGGCCTTCCCAGGCATAGCTACCACAGGTGATGGCTGAGTTCATAAACAACCAGGGGAAGTGGAAGGAAGAAAGGCAAAAAGGAAGAAGGGACAGAGGCATCTGGGAAGGTACTGGCTTCACCTTTTTCTTCTTTACCCCTCTGGCAGCTGAGGGGCTACTGCTGCCTCCATCTATACCAGGACAGACAAGGGATGCATTGAAGTTTGTTCAGCTTTTTGTGAAGTAATCCCATTAAAGGGTTTGAAATAGAGTTTAATATATACACACACAGGGGAAAGAATTTTATCTGCCTAAAAGGGTTATTAGAATCAAGTGAGATAATATACATATAAGTGATCTTAGTTAGTGTTACTTAAAAATTAGTTAGGGGGTGCCTGGGTGGCTTAGGTCATGATCTCACAGTTCATGGGTTTGAGCCCTATGTCGGGCTCTGTGCTGACAGCTCAGAGCCTGGAACCTGTTTCAGATTCTGTGTCTCCCTCTCTCTCTGCCCCTCCTCTGTTTGCGTTCTGTGTGTCTTTCTCTCTTTCAAAAATAAATTAACATTAAAAAAATAATTCAGGTACCCAATATCTAATACTCCTAGCCAATTAGGAAAAAAAACTATTAAAAAAATTATTTAATAGTTTTCTTTGTGAGAAATTAAACAAAATAAAAATATTATAAAGAAAGTAAAAATTGCATGAAATCTCACCTCCCAGAGATTCTAATTTTTAGGAACATTGTTGAGAATAGCTTTCTCTCTCTCTCTCTTTCTATATATATATATGTGTGTACTTATATAATCTTATATAAATGGGATAGAATAGTTTCTTGTTGAAAATGGGAATTTTTGGGGCGCCTGGGTGGCTCAGTCGGTTAAGCCTCCGACTTCAGCTCAGGTCATGATCTCGCGGTCCGTGGGTTTGAGCCCCGCATCGGGCTCTGTGCTGACAGCTCAGAGCCTGGAGCGTGTTTCAGATTCTGGGTCTCCTTCTCTCTCTGACCCTCCCCCATTCATGCTCTGTCTCTCTCTGTCTCAGAAATAAATAAATGTTAAAAAAAAATTTTTAAAAAGAAAGAAAATGGGAATTTTTTGACAACTAAGTGTTCAGAATTTGATATGAGGGTAAATCTTAAATATAGTACAGATATTACAAATAGATATTATAAATATAAGCAGTTTTTAACTGTAACAAAAAATCTGTTTCACTAGAATGATCAAGGAAATTGCAAGAAAGATTCTCCACAATGTAATCTTAAAGTGAAGGTGGCCTTTCTAAGCATAACATAAAACCTAATGCCAAAAAGGAAATGGTTTACTAATTTGACGATTTGGGGATGGCAAAACAATATATAAACAAAGACAAGACAAAAGACAGACTGGGAAAAAATACTTTGGCCTATGACAAAAAGACCAATTACCTTGATATAGAAAGAATTCTCACAGATCAATAAGACCAACAATCTAAGAGAAAATGGATAATAAAATATGAACAGGTAGGAGACAGTAAAAGGATTACAAGCAGCCAATAAACATGAAAAATCCTCAACTTTACTTTCTTTAAAAATTAGTCTCTTTCAGTTATTTTTTAACTTTTTATTTTGAAATAATTAAAAACTTTAAGGAAAGTTGCAAAATAGAGAACTCCTGCTAAACTCCATCCAAATTCACCAATTTTTAACATTTTGCCAAATTAGCTTTATCATTCTCTCTCTCCTTCTCTGTCTCTAATTGTACATGTGTATACATATTACTTATTTTTTCTGAATCAATTGAGGATGGGTTGCATGCATCATATCCCATTAGTTATCTATTTCCTAAGAACAAGTATGTCTCTATACGTGACCACAATATGATTATGTATAATCATTATATTCATGAAATTTAACACAGATACAAAACGTTATCAAATCTACAGCCCATATTCTTATTTTGGTAGTTGTTTCAATCATCTTAGCATTTTTTCCCCTCCAGTACAGGATCTTGTTCAGGTTAACATATTGCATTTAGTTTTTAGTTTCTTTTAATCTCCAGTACTCCCTTAGCTTTTTTAAATGACACATTTTACATTGACATTTTAGGTCAGTGATTTTATAAAATGTTTTTCAATTTGGGTTTGTCTAATATTTGTTCATAGTCAGGTTCAGGTTATGCATGCCCATTTGGAATACTCCATAAGTGATAGTGTGTCCTTAGGGTAATACACATGAAGGCACAGGATGTCTGCGTGCCCCTCGTTGGTGATGTCTCTCATCGGTGATTGAGGTGATTAGCCAGTCCAAGTTTTGTCCAGTTTCTCCACTGTATAGTGGTGTGTTTCCCTTTGTAACTAATAAATCTGTGAAGAGACCCTTTGAGATCGTGCTCCTTGGCATACTTCCCTCCCCTTTTTTGTACCCATAGATGATTCTTGCCCCAACAGCCTTTACTTTAAATGGTTGCAAAATAGCTAACTTTCT
This sequence comes from Panthera onca, assembly GCF_046562875.1. Taxonomy (NCBI): domain Eukaryota; kingdom Metazoa; phylum Chordata; class Mammalia; order Carnivora; family Felidae; genus Panthera; species Panthera onca. The sequence continues at coordinate 58,203,708 of NC_138344.1, read as the reverse complement.
AATTCCATCATTCCCTCTACCTCACTCTTGATTGAAGAAATTTAATGAACGCAATAGTGGTTACGATTTCCTCTATCACATTGGCAGAAATTTAAAAGTTTGGTGATCTACAGTGCTGGAGAGGTATGGGAAGAACAGCTTTATATTATTGGACAGCTTTGAGAGCAGTGTGATAATACCTGTCAAAATCATAAATGTGCATACTCTTAAATCCAGTAATTCTACTTGGAGGAAATTATATAAAATACTTGAACATGTGCACAAGCACTTTCAGCTGTAGCTTTGTTTTTAATAACAAAATACTGGAAACAACCTAACATTCAACAGAAAGATGCAGTTGAATTATGGTGCACTCATACAATGGTGTCAGAAAGAGTGAGGTTGAACTATATTAATTGATAGAAAAGATTTCTAACATAAGTGGCACAAAAGTGTAGGTTAATTTGTACAGTGGGGTCCCATTTATATATCTGTTTGAAAAGATGTATGTGTCCTTACCGTCATAAAACATACTAGTGGCATACACAGAAAGTGGTTGACTTCCTCTAGAGATATAGTGGGGAGAGCTGGGAGAGGAGAGGAGACTGTTCATTTTTTTTGTATTGTGTGTGTAGGATTCTTTATAACGATAGCAAAATAGATTTATAAATCAAAAGAAGGTTTAAAAAAAAAAAGAAGAAGAAGAAATTGTGCTCCTGTATCACAAAAAGGCCCTGTAATTTTTGGTCTGATTTTGCTTTTTGGGGCATATTTCTTCAGAACCAGGACAACCCGACTATCGATGAAGCAGACTTCCTTGAAGCTTTTAAAAAGATTCAACCCTCATCCTTTCGAAGTGTCATTGGACTGATGGACATCAAGCCTGTTGGCTGGGAGCAGATTGGTGGCCTCGAAGATGTAAAACTGAAGTTAAAACAGGTGATTGAGAGAGTTTGCTTGCGCCAGTAGAATGGTAGAGTTTAAGTGTAACACTTTTGTGATGAAGACAAACTGCACTTGCTGAAACTAATGCCATCCGAACATCTGAATCCAAGGGTTACTTCTCAGTCCTTGTTTAACTGGGCTTCTACAGGTGTCAGATACCATTCATCATATTTTCCTACCTCACCCTTCTCTTGTTTGTTGTTTTCTTTAAAGACTGTATAATCTAGAATGGAGTGAGCAGACTTTTTCTGTAGAGGGCCAGAGAGTAAACATTTCAGGTTTGGTGGGCCATACAGTCTTTATTGCAACCACTCAACTCGGTATTCATGGCATGAGAGCAGCCAAAGACAATATGTAATCACTACTTGCATTCTGATGGAACTTTTTTTATGGACACTGAAATCATAATTGTCACACGTCACAAAATATTCTTCTGATTTTCTTTTCAAGCATTTAAAAATGTAAGAGTGGTTCTTAGTTTGTGGGTGGTACAAACACAGATTTTTAGTTTACAGGCCCGAGTTTGCCCTGGGACTGATAAAAGCACAAAGTTATAACACACAGTATGGCCTGGGTGGCTACGGTTCTCACAGTGGATGCTAAGGAGCACAACTCTCCAGATCCTCTCACTGGCACTGCAGTTTCAGAAATTAATTTTGTTCATTTACCTTCAGGTGATCCTGCCATAAGGAACTAGATTTCTCTAACCCCATACAAAAGACTGATGTATAAGTGTCACTACAATTTATTCATCATAACTAGAAGCTATGTCTACAGTGAACCCTAGAATCCTTGTGTCCGTGGATCAGTGCATTTATAACATTCCCTAATTTTTTACATGCATTGTCTCATTTAATCTTCACAAAGTGCGTGAGAGATCAGCCACACTTCCTGTTGCGAACACTATTTCTTTAGCTTTGAGATGTTAAGCTTTCTTGCCTTTCTGAACATTCCATTCCTTAATGTTGCCATAAGTGTTAGTACTCCAAGCTCCTAGGAATCCTCTTTTTGCATTCTGTGAGTCCATGATCTCAATATCCAGGGCTTTAGCTGTCCCCTGAAAACTGTTAACTCAAAAATCTTTATATCCAACACAGATAGTTCTTTCGATCATCAGAGCTACTTAGCTGTCTGCCTACCAGGTAACTTCCAGGAATCTCAAACTCAGGACATCCATAGCTCAGCTAATCAACCCACCCTCCACACCTGGATTCTCTACCTCTGTGAATAAAGCCAGCAACCCATCTCCTAAGTCAGAAACCTGTCTTCTAAATGCAGAGGTCGTGCCATACGTGCACGTAAGTTCCCCTTTGGATTTAGAACATAGTCCCTGCAGGGGCGCCTGAGTGGCTCAGTCAGTTAAGCACCTGACTTCAGGCTCAGATCATGATCTCAGGATTCGCAAGTTCAAGCCCCGCATTGGGCTCTGGGCTGACAGCGTGGAGCCTGGAGCCTGGAGCCTCCTCAGGTTCTGTGCCTCCCTCTCTCTCTCTCTCCCCCTCCCCAGCTCACATTCTGTCTCCTTCCTCTCTCAGAAATAAATAAAAACATTAAAAAAAAAAAAAAAGAGAGAGAGACAGAGAAACATGGTCCCTGCATAAAAGAGTTAATTTTATGTTTCAAATCTATCCCTTCCAGTGCCTGTGACACATCCAGCCTTACTATTTTTGTAGTCAGAATTATTGCAAGAGACTTCTAACTGGTCGCCCTGCTTCTGTTTATTTCTTTCCAGTCCATTCTCCATCCTGCTTCCTCAGTGCTGACTAAAACTTTCAAGGCTTAACACAATCTGACTCCTACTTCCACTTTCATTCCATTAATCCTTGCTTCCCCTATTCTCCTTTCTGTTACTACTTACTGTTGGGATGAATAAGAGTTTCAAGTGTCTCTGTGTGTATTGTTCGTTCAGGTGGAGTGCCCTTTTCTGGCCTCATTGTTAGTTTACAAGCCTGCCTCCCCAACTAAAATCTGAGTTCCCTTGCTCCGGGGATCTTATCCTTTTTTAATAGAAAGACAATACATCAGTAGTTAAGAGTTTGCACTTCCTGATTTACATTGCCTGGTGGGGGGGTGGGGGAGGGGGACAGCCTTAGTTCTGCTGCCTCACTAGAAATAACACCTGGGTGAATTACTTCACTGTTGTAAGTCTGAGCTTCTGCATCTATAAAAGTATGATGACAATAAAACCACATACTCAGAGGTAATGGGGACTTGTTTACTATTTAGTTAACATTTGTAGAATGTTCACTTTGTGAAGGTGTCATTCTAGGTATGGGAATTTAAGTGGTAAATTTTATTTACATTCTAGCAGAGCAGAATGACAAACCCAACATGGAAAAATAATAATTTCAGATAGTGAATGAGTAAGTGCTCCCAAAGTAAAAGATGGGCAGTAGAATAGATTGGCGGGCGGGGATGGGGGTGGGGTCTGCTTTAATTAAAGTAGTTAGGGAAGACCTCTCCAAGGAAATGACATTTGAGCTGAGACTGAATGATGAGGGATAGTCACACAGATTTTGAAGGAGTGTTCAGGCAGAGAAAGAATAGCAAACAAAGGCCCTGAGATGGGAACAAACTGGGGTGTTTGGGAAACAGGCTGCATAAGGCCTTGTAATAGGAAGGAGTGGTAGGAAGGAGTTCAGATGTGGCTTTTATTCTAATTCTGATGGGAAGTCACCGTAGGATTTGAAGCAGGAAATGATGTGACCTGACTTAGGTTATAAGATCACTGGTTGCTATGTGGAGAGTAGACTGCATTTCCAGCTCATAACAGGTACCTGAGAATTGTTGAGTGAACACTTGAATTTACTGGATCATATGATGTTTTATCATTATACTAAAACAATTGTCTCTTTTTGTGTACTTACAGAGTATTGAGTGGCCTCTAAAATTCCCTCGGGAATTTGTCAGGATGGGCCTGACACAGCCAAAGGGAGTTCTCCTGTGTGGTCCCTCTGGATGTGCTAAAACCACCCTGGTGAGGGCCCTGGCCACAAGCTGTCATTGCTCTTTTGTTTCAGTGAGTGGAGCTGATCTCTTTTCTCCTTTTGTTGGAGATTCAGAAAAAGTCTTGTCTCAGGTTTGTTTGTTTATTTTCTCCCATATAGTTAAGTGTCTTTTTGAATTTTCATGATATGCCCTAAGGATAAACCTTAGTTATTAAAAATATTACTGGCCTTTTTTTCAACTAGAAAAGTTATGTATATTTGTTTATAGAAAATTTAGGAAATATAGGAAAGTGTTAGGTAAGAAATCTTTTGTAATCTCTACCTACTGTTAACGTTTTGGTGAATTTCCTTTATTTTTTTGCTTTTGTTTTAAACTTGAGGGCAGATTATATCTTTATCACGATTTTCTAAAATCATCATTTTTAAAACTCCATAGTATTAAATGTTTTGAAAATATGATTTTTAACCTGTACATAATACTCCATTCTTTCTTGTTCTATTTATTCATTCCCCAATTCTTAAACATGTAGCATCTTTCTCTTCTTTTTACATTTTAAAAATTATAAGTAGTAATACATAAAGCATATACTCACTTGAATACTGAGTAATGTATAGCTTTTCAATAATTTTATTTTCCCAACAAAAGGTATTTCGACAAGCAAGAGCAAATACTCCAGCAATTGTGTTTTTGGATGAAATTGATTCAATCTTGGGCTCTCGATCCATCAGCAAAACAGAATGTAATGTTCAAGAGCGTGTTCTTTCTGTTCTCCTGAATGAATTAGATGGTGTAGGACTGAAGACTACAGAGAGAAGAGGAAGTAAATCAGATCAACAGGGTAAATACAAGGAGCTGAGAAAAAACGAAGAGGTATTTATTAGCCAGAATATACAAAACCCAGGCCAATATTAAATACAGTGCATATACACTAGCTTTCCCTATGTGGATTCATCTCATAGAAGGAATTATGTAATTTCAGTTTGGCTGGATGTTTACAGAGCTGCTAAAAATTGTGATTTGGCTAGAAAAGATGAGATAAATTTTATAAGTTATCTTAAATATATATGAATGTGAATTTTATTTTTCCTGAGATTTAGAAACCTAACGTTACATATTGCATAGAAAAGGGGTTTATTCTTATTTTTATATCCTGAAGAACCAGTGTTCATCCCTTTCTAAAAGTTTTTATATGAAACAAAACAAAACATTGTTATTACCAATGATCTTAGTAATTCACAACTTCCGATTTTCTTGAGGAATGGGTTTCCCTGCTTATAATGAAATTAAAATGACCTTCAGAAGCCCCTTCTTCCCCTTCTGAGTCTCTTCCTAGATAGAGTTTGATACCCTTAAATTACCCAACAGATCCGTTTTCTTTTATTCTTTCCTTGTTTTTACTTGTTTCCCAGTTGAAAAATCATTCCACCGGAGAGTCTTATAGCTCTTGAGAAATATATGACACTAGAATCTGAAGGGACCCATGAGATTTTCTAATCAAATTTTCTTGTAACACAGAAATTCCTTCTACAGCATCTGACAGGTGTTCACTCACCTCTGCTAAAATTTTGCAGATACAGGGAATTCACTACTTTGAGAGATCACATTAATGGTGAACTACTCTGATTATTCAGTTCAATTAAAAAGAAAAAAATGTTTTAATTCCAGTGTAGTTAACATAGAGTGTTATACTAGTTTCAGGTATACAATTTGGTGATTCAACAATTCCATGTATTACTCAGTGCTCATCATGATTACTCTTTAATCCCCATCACCTATTTCACCACCCACCTTGCCTCCTCCCCTCCCCTCTGTTTTCTATAGTTAAGAGTCTGTTTTTTGGTTTGTTTCTCTCTTTTTTTTTTTTTTACCTGTGTCCATTTGTTTTGTTTCTTAAATTCCACATATGAGTGAGATCATATGGTATTTGTCTTTCTCTGGCTTATTTCACTTAGCATTATACTCTCTAGAGTCATTCATGTTGTTGCAAATGGCAGGACTTCATTCTTTTTTATGGCTGAATAATATTCCACCGTATATATACCATATCTTCTTTACCCATTCATCTATCAGTGGATACTTGGGCAGCTTCTGTAATTTGGCTATTGTATGATGCTACAGTAGGGGTGCCTGGGTGGCTCAGTAGGTTAAGTGTCCAACTTTTTTTTTTTTTAATTTTTGTTAAGGTTTATTAATTTTTGAGAGAGAGAGAGAGAGAGAACACGCGTGCACGAGTGGGGGAGGGGCAGAGAGAGGGAGACACAGAATCTGAAGCAGGCTCCAGGCTCTGAGCTGTCAGCACAGAGCTCTGCGCAGGGCTCGAACTCACGGACCATGAGATCATGACCTGAGCCGAAGTCGGACGCTCAATCGACTGAGCCACCCAGGCACCCCAAGTGTCCAACTTTGGCTCAGGTCGTGATCTCATGGTTTGTGGGTTCCAGCCCAGTGTCGGGCTCTGTGCTGACAGCTCAGAGCCTAGAGCCTGCTTCAGATTCTGTGTCTCCTTCTCTCTCTGCTTCTTCACTTGTGCTTTGTCTCTGAAAGCTTGTTTCCCTTGCCTCAGGAGACAAGAAAAATGTCGTTACAGCTGATGCAGAGAAATTACTGCCTGTGCTCTCTTTAAGGATTTTTATGGTTTCAGGTCTCACAATTAAGTCCTTAATTCATTTTGAGTTTATTTTTCTGTATGGTGTAAGAAAATAGTCCAGTTTCATTCTTTTGCATGTAGCTGTCCAGTTTTCCCAACACCATTTGTTGAAGAGACTTTTTCCCATTGCATATTCTTGCCTCCTTTGTTGAGGCAAAGTCACCATATAATTGTGAATTTGTTTCTGGGCTTTCTATTCTGTTTTATTGATCTATGTGTCTATTTTTGTGCCAATACCATCAGTACCATACTGTTTAGATTACTACAGCTTTGTAGTGTAACTTGAAATCTGGAATTATGATGCTTCCATCTTTGTTTTTCTTTTTCAAGGTTACTTTGGGGTCTTTTGTAGTTCCATACAAATTTTAACATTCTTGTTCTAGTTCTATGGCAAGTGCTGTTGGTATTTTGATAGAGATTGCATTAAATCTGCAGATTGCTGGGTGGTATAGACATTTTAACAATGTTTGTTCTTCCAATCCATGAGCATGGGATGTCTTTTCATTCTTCAATTTCTTTCATCAGTGTTTTATAATTTTCAGAGTACACAGGGCTTTCACCTCCTTCGTTAAGTTTAATTCCTCGGTATTTTATTATTTTTGCTGCAGTTGTAAATGGGATTGTTTTTTAAATTTCTCTTTCTGCTGTTTCATTATTAGTGTATAGAAATGCAATGGATTTCTGTACATTGAGTATCCTGCAACCTTACTGCATTCATTTATCAGTTCTAGCAGTCTTTCGGCGGAGTCTTTTGGATTTTCTTAATATAGTATCATGTCATCTGCAAATAGTGAAAGTTTTACTTCCTCCTTGCCATTTTTGGTGCCTTTGTTTCTTTTTGTTGTCTGATTGCTGTGGTTAGGACTTTTAGTCCAGTGTTGAATAAAAGTAGTTGAGAGTGGACATCTCTGTCCTGTTCTTGAGACCTTAGGGGAAAGCTCTCAGTTTTTTTTTTATCACTGAGTATGATGTTAGCTGTGGGTTTTTCATATATGGACTTTATTATGTTGGGGTGTGTTCCCTCTAAACCTATTTTGTTGAGGGTTTTTATCATGAATGGATGTTGTACTTTGTCAGTTGCTTTTTGTGCATCTATTGAGACGATCATATGGTTCTTGTCCTTTCTCTATTGATGTATCACATTGATTGATCTGAGAATATTGAACCACCCTTGCATCCCAGGAATAAATCCCACTTGATCGTAGTGAATGATTTATTTTAATATATTGTTGGATTCAGTTTGCTAATATTTTGTTGAGGATTTTTGCATTCATGTACATCAGAGATACTGGCCTTTAGTTCTCTTTTATTGTGGTATCTTTATCTGGTTTTGGTATCAGGGTAATGCTGGCCTCAAAGAATGAATTTGGAAGTTTTCCTTCTTCTTCTATTTTATGGAATAGTTTGAGAAGAACAGGTATTAACTCTTCTTTAAATGTTTGGTAGAATTCCCCTTTGAAGCCATCAGGTCCTGGACTTTTTGAACTCTCAACAAACAATTTTGAATGCTTAGCATTCAATTTGAATGCAAGGCCTTGCCCTGACTGCTTTTTGGTATTTCTTACCTTCATCTAGGATTTACCCATCTGCAGCTTATGTTGTCATATTTCTGCCTCTGGAAAGAAAAATAAATAAAAAGTAAAGTAAATCTCCATCTTCCAGGACATTAGAGCCAGGGTGTTTCATAGCCATACATCTCTACCTGTTAGTCATATGCTTTGTCTTTTCAAGTCATCTACCAATCATTCACTGGGGCTCAGGTACATTCAGTAGGTGTTCTCTGCTGTGGTGTAGGCTTTCCATTGGTTCTCACATGGAGAGATGTCCCCCAGGATTGGCCAGTTCTTTCACCACACACAGAAGGTAGTTCTTTGGTTAATAATTTGTATTTGCATACTTTGAGATCAAGAAGGGGGTATAAGCGTTCCCGTCCCAAGAAAAGGATATGCTTATTTAAAAATAAATGGACCCTTCTTATCTATATTTCTTAAAAATGTAATAACGAACAACTTATTGACATTACTTTTGTGTTGTGTATTTTCCCTCAGTTAGAGTTGCAAGAAGTTTTTAATAGAAATGTCATGATTGTTGCTGCAACAAATAGACCTGATGTATTAGATGATGCCTTATTACGACCTGGAAGATTAGATAAGATTATTTATATTCCACCTCCAGATGAAGAGGTAATTGTACATGTTTTACTCTATGTTAGGATTCTTAATACATCAGTGTTGGAGCTGTAAGGAGCCTGGCAGCATTGAATCCCAAACTGGATATATATGTACCTGGTGTGTGTCTTACACTGGGCTCTGCATTCTTCCTCGCCTGGTGGCCCTTCATAAAGTCATAATTTTGATCTGCTTTTGCTGGATACTCTGGGCATATTTTCAGAGAAACATAAGCCTAAAAGTTAAAAGTAGTTGCCTTATTTCATTATTGTGGCAGACTCAAAATATCAAGCTTATTAGGTATACTCAACATTATTTTACAACTAGAATGGAGGAATCCTAAAATGTCTGGAGAATATTTGTATCTGTATCCTTATTTTACAGTGGGAAAATCTGCCATTAGAGTGATTACACAATGTATCCATAGTCAAAGAATCAGTAAATCTTTTGCCCTTAACATCCACAGCCACCGATAGGGAGAGACTAATGACAAAGAATGAATTTTTTCCTCTCTTCCTAAAAAAAAAAAATAAATAAATATTTAAATATCTGTTTATTTTTAAATTATGTCTGGATAAGTCATGTGTTTCCTTCTTAATCCATGTCTGATAACACTATTTGTACCCAAAAGAGGGGATTCATCATGTCTCTTAAAGAAATATATCTACAATCAGCTATTTTAAAAATGATTATAAAAGTATTAGAAATTTTTCATGTCATTATTTTTACCACTGTCATATGAGCCATTGATGAGGTACTCTTTCTTATCTCTTCAGAAGTGATTCTTTCTTATTGTTTAATCATTAAAATATACATAACACTTTCTCTGTAGTATGACAGGAAACACTCCCTTGAAATATTTTAATCTAGCTTTGTGTCACACATAAATGTTATAAGATTATAAACATATTACTTTTAATTTTGTTCCAGGGCAGGCTTTCTATTTTGAAAGTCTATACCAAAAACATGCCAATGGGACCCGATGTTTCCTTAGAAAACCTAGCAGCAGAAACCTGTTTTTTCTCTGGTGCTGATCTTGGAAACCTTTGCAAAGAAGTAAGTTAATTAGTGAAGGAACATATGGTTGAGAACATTTCTTCATTTATTCAGATCTTCATTCACTTGGTAGCATTTACTGAAAGACTGCTATGTGGTGGGCACTGTGGAAGGTGAAACAGATGTGGCCACTGCCCTTCCCTTCCAGAGCTTACAGGTGCATGGCGAGTTGCAGAGAGGCAAATTGTAGTACTCAGTTGGCAACTGCAAATATGTGGTGAATCAGGAAGTTCAGGGTGTTGTGGGACTGAACCAGACTTGGGGGCATCAGAGAAGGCTCTCTTGTGTAAACTGAGATTGGAAGGATGGTGAGACCATTGACCAGGCTAAGGGAGGGGAGAAAATGTGCGGACAACTGGAGTAAGAGATAACATGCCTTTATTGAGGAGATGGACAATGGCCAGATCACACAGGTCCTTGTAAGCCACTTTAAGGGATTTAGACTTTATTTTGAGAGCAAAAGAAGCCATCGTAGGTGTTTCCTTTTCCATAACCTTTTATTAAATATACTGTTCAGGAAAATGCACAGACCATAAGGATATGGTTCACTGAATTAACATAAAATGAACACACTGTGTAACTACCAAGAAAGAGAACATTATCAATACCCCAGAAGCTTCGCTTGGGGCTTTCTCAATCTCTCTCCCAAAAGGGAAGTACTCTTCTGACTTCCAGCACTGGAGATTAGTCTGCATATTTTTGAACTTTATAAAAATAGGACCATACTGTACACTTTTATGTCTGCTTCTTTAACTCAGGATTATGTTTGTGAAATTCATCTGTGATTTTGTGCATAACAGTAGTTTGTGCATGCCCATCACTTTATGGTTTATGAATATACTGTGTTCATTCTTTTGAATGTTTGGGTTACGACTTTTTTTTATAAATTGTGCTGCTATGAACAATCTTGTGTATGTGTCTATATATACTTATAGAGAGAATTGCTATGTTACAGAGTATGTGTTTGACCTTTTCCTTTATGATCAGTGCTGTGTCCTATTTAAAAACTCCTACTCTGGGGTACCTGGGTGGCTCAATCAGTTAAACATCTGACTCTTGATTTTGGCTCAGGTCATGATCTCGTGGTTTGTGAGTTTGAGCCCCGCATCGGCTCTGCACTGACAGTGTGGAGCCTGCTTGGGATTCTCTGTCTCCCTCTCTCTCCCTACCCCACTCATGTGCACATACTGTCTCTCAAAATAAATAAACTTTAAAAAAAACAAACAAACTACTCTGAGGTCAGGGAGATAGTCTCTCATCTGTAAATATTTTTATGGGCTCATAGTGTATATATTATTATTACAACTTGCATTTTCTTTTTTCCCATTTAAGGCTAGAGTTTAATGTAGAAGAAATGATGATCTATTGAGACAACTTTTAAACACCGTATTTAACTTTTTAATATTTGGTCATGAGTATTGGAATTCTGAGAAGTGGGACTGAGGTTTTTACACTTAGGTTTTGAAGTATTGCCATAAATTGTAAAAAATGAAGCACATTAATTACTTCCTATTGTTTGTCTCTTATAGGCTGCCTTGCTGGCTCTGCAAGAAAATGGACTAGACGCAACCACAGTGAAACAAGAGCACTTTCTGAAATCACTGAAGACTATAAAACCGTCCTTAAGTCACGCGGACTTGACTTTATATGAAAACTTATTTCAGGAACAGGGATTATCTAACTTAGAGGATTTTTAAAAATTACGTTACATCCCTGCTCAAGGATTAATTGAACTGTGAACTTGCTCTATGATTTGCAACTTCGCATTTTTAGAGTTTGTGTGTATCATTTTCTGTAAATAAAAGGGATAAGCACCTGATAAGCTAAAGTTCATCTTATTTCTAAAAAGTATATGAAAATACCATAATTTGGGAAGAGAGTATATGTATGATGATTTTTGTAATGGGGATGGTGGTTGCTTTTGTTTGTTTGGGGTTGGTTTTTTTTTTTTAAGTTTTATTTATTTTTGAGAGAGAGAGAGAGTGAGTGAGCAGGGGAGGCGTAAAGAGAAAGGAAGACAGAGGATCCCAAGCAGGCTCCATCTGCCAGTGCAGAGCCCAACCTAGGAGTCAAACTCACAAACACTTAGATCGTGACCTAAGCCAAAATCAGGAGTCAGATCTCAACCAACTGAGCCACCCAAGCACCCCGGGTTGGTTGCTTATAGGAAAGTTGCAAGAATTGTACCAAGAACTCTTATGTTCTCTTAAACCAGATTCACCAATTTTTAACATTTTGCCGTATTTACTTTCTCCTTTTTTATATATACATAAACAGTATTTTTCAGAACTATTTAAGAATAGATTTCATGTATCATGCCCCTTTACCCCTTGATACTTCAGTGTACATTTTTTGGGATTTTATTTTTAAGTAATCTCTACACCCAACATGGGGCTCGAACTCAAAGCCCTGAGATTGAGTCTCATGCTCCACCAACGGAGCTAGCCAGGCACCCCTTCAGTGGATATTTCTTACAAATGTGATTATTTATTATGTAACCATGGTGTATTTATCAAGCTCAGGAAATTTAACATGGATACAATATTTTAATCTAATAAATTTCATCTATGGTCTCCACAGTAATGTTTTTCTAGTTACAGGATCCAGTCTCAGATCATACATTGCATTTAGTTATCATGTATCTTTAACCTCTTTAGATTTGTAACAGTTCCTCAGTCTTTCTAGACCTTGACATTTTTTAAGGAGTACAGACTAACTACTTAATAGAACCACTGGCTTCTGATTTGTGTTTGCCTGCTTTTGCATCTAGATTCAGGCTATGCATCACCAGTGGTGCACTGCATAAGTGCTGTGTTCTCAGAGATCACAGCTGGAGGCACGTGAGTCTACTCATATTGGTGGTGTTGATTTTGATCACTTGTTCACAGGATTGTCCAATTTCTCCACGTACAGCTGTAATTTTCCTTTTGCAATCCTAAACAATTTTTAAGGAGCTAGTCATATGTATGTTTTTATTTCCTTTTACTACAAAAGTAATAGAATGTTAGAAAATACAGATAAACACAAAGAAAATACTTGGATATTTAACCTTTTAGCCCCTTATGCCTGTGTAGATCTTTTTTTTAAAACCAAAAATGCATGGTATAGCTCTTGTTTTTCTCACCTAACAGTGCCTGTCTGGTAAGCATCTTACTGAGCCTTTCTTCACCAAGGAGGTGCCATACGAGATGCTGGAGTGTAAACGGATGAGATGGACATGCCGCTGTAGCCAGCTGTGAGCACAGACCTCAGACAAATCATGCAGTGAATTAAGCACAATGAAGACGTGCTTCAAAACAAGTGTAGGGTACTGGAGAGCATAGAGCGTGACACATGCGAGTTATAAATGTCGGGAAGTTTCCTATTTTTTTTTTTTTTTTAATTTTTAATGTGTATTTATTTTGAGAGAGAGGGAAAGAGCATGAGCAGGGGAGGGGCAGAGAGAAGAGAGAAAGAATCCCAGGCAGGCTCCGTGCTTGGGGTTTGAACTACGAACCAGGAGATGATGTGCTGAACTGAAATTGAGAGTCGACACTTAACCGACTGAGCCACCCAGGTGCCCCTGTTTTGTTTTGTTTTGTTTTGTTTTGTTTTAATGTTAAGTTATTTTTGAGAGAGAGAGGGAGGGAGATAGGATCCGAAGCAAGCTCAGAGCTGTCAGCACAGAGCCTGATGCGAGGGCTTGAACTCACAAACCATGAGTTCATGACCCAAGCCACAGTCAGCCGTCCAACCAACTGAGCCACCCAAGTGCCCTGAAAGTTTCCTATTTCTGACTGGAACCAGGTCTGTTGATTAAGCAAAACCTCACTACTTGGGAATAATTAAAAGACCGGTCTTATTTATAGGCATAAAATAGAATGCAATTAAAATTATTCTAACTGACCCCTTTTGAATAGTAGGGAAGACACCCAGAAACCTTATTAGAATTCTGACAGTTCATTCATGTTCTCTCTCAGCTACTGGTTTTATGGGATAAGGCAGCCATTAAGGCTTCACCATCCTAGTCCTGAGACATCTTGGCCCTTAACTCAGACTCTAGCTATGGACTCCTTGTTTTCCCTAGAAAAAGTTTCTAGTGTCCAGACTGGAAATGTAGTACCTGCACATTGTAGAGACTGAGTTTTGATTTGAAAATGTCTTTTTAAATTGTAATGGTAACTTCTCAACAAAACTTTGGAAGCCCCCTGAGAACAAAAACCATGTGTCTCCTCTCATTGAAAAACTTGATAAATAATGAAGTCAGATCAAGGATTTCTTTGGATCAGTTTTAATGTGATTTGAAGATGGCTCTGGGCAACTTGTAAAAGCTGTGTTCTTAATCAGTGAGAAAAGAATACTTCAGCTTCCGAGCACCTGGGAAGTGTGAACAGCTTTCCCTATACACTGAGCTCAAACTCTTTTCTGAGCCACAATTAACAGCCATAAACAATACAGTGTACTCCCAGACATTCCAAAATTAAGCAAATGCAGTTTTTACTAAACCTGGTAACTAGGTAGACACTGAAGGATGGGCAGAAAGAATTTCAACAAAAAATATTTTTCTTATAAAGACTAAGCTGGGCTGATTAAAATCTAAGTTGAAATTCTTAGACTGGGAGCCAAGCAGCCATGGTTCAACACGCCTGTAAAGGGCATCAGCTAGAGAAGGTTCTAGAAGTTACTGGCAATTAAGGTGGGATGGGGAGGCTTCCTGAAGGGATTATAGGCTTTGGAGCAGATGCCGACAGTGATGCTGGTGAGTGTCCTAAGTGGGTTCTTTGGGAGCTGCCAGAGTTTGAAGGGTGGGAGCTGTGCCTGCAAGTAATCCTGGAAAAAAACAAACTACATATTGACCTTGAAGCTCCCACAAGGTCAGTAAAATGGCATTAATTTAAAGGAAGGTAAGTGTGGTTGTCTGGGTCTAATTCTCATTGCTGCAAATAGAAATAAGCAGATCTTAAAGGTTATATGGGTACATTATATCTGTGTATACAATTTGTAATTTTTAATACATTTTATTCTGAACATTTTCAAACATAGAATAGTATAAAAAAAACCCCACATACTTACCACCTAGACTAATTATTTTACTAAAGTTGACCATTTGTGTTTTTTTAAAAATGTTTATTTTTGAGAAAGAGAGTGCAAGTGGGGGAGGGGCAGAGAGAGAGACAGAGAGAGAGAGAGAATCCCAAGCAGCCTCCATGCTGTCAGCCTGATGTGGGGGTCAAACCCATGAAGCATGAGATCATCGCCTGAGCTGAAAACAAGAGTTGGAGGCTCAATGGACTGAGCCATGAGCCATCTGGGTGCCCCTGCTTCATTTGTTTTTTTTTTAGCAGAAATATTTTAAAGTAAATCTCAGTCAGGGTTCCTGGGTGGCTCAGTCTGTTGAGCCTCCGACTTTAGCTCAGGTCATGATCTCATGGTTCATGAGTTCAAGCCCCACACTGGGCTTTCTGCTGTCAGAACAGACCCAATTTGGATCCCCTATCCCCCTCTCTCTGCCCCTCCCCAGCTTGCACTCTCTCAATAAATAAATGTTTAAAAACTAAATAAAGTAAATCTCAGTCATTATATTTCTCCCTTACGGGGCACCTGGCTGACTCAGTTGGTAGAGCATGCAATTCTTGAGATTGTGAGTTCAAGCTCCAAGCTGGGCCTAGAGCTTACTTTAAAAAAAAAAAAAAAAAACACAAAAAAACCCAAAAAAACAAAACAAACAAAAAAAACCCAAAATTTTTTTCCACCTGAGTTGGGCGGCTGACTTAGGCTCAGGTCATGATCTCACAGCTCATGAGTTCGGGCCCGCATTGGGCTCTGTGCTGACAGCTTAGAGCCTGGATCCTGCTTCGGATTCTGTGTCTCCCTCTCTCTTTCTGCCCCTTCCCTGCTAACGCTCTGTCTCTCTCTCTCTCTCTCAAAAATTAAACATTAAAAAGATTTAGAAAGATGTTCCCCCCTTAAATATTTTCATATATAATCTCTATAAAGGGGGGGTATTTTTTAACATAAACATAATATCATTATCACACCTAACAAAATGAACAATACTTCTTTAATATTCTTTCATATCTGGTCTGCATTTGGTTTCCTTAACTGATGCCAAATAAACATCTTCACCTTTCGTAAGTTTTCTCAAAGACCGCCTTGGTGGAATTATTCACCTGCCTTTGGTGCCACATCATGCCTAGGGTTATTTACAGGCACTAAATTGTTAAGAACCTTGAAGTAAGGGACTCATATCCTATTAATCTTTTAAATTTACTGTGCCCTTGTCCCCAGGTTAATGCCTAGATTACTACAAAACAGTACTGCATTTTGAAAAGAAACGGCATTGGCGAAACAGTTTACAGACATCAGTGAGCAAGGGCTACACTCTAATTTTAATTTTGGGGCCATAATACATTCTTGTAAAATTTCTTTCTTCCTCTTTCTTCCTTCCTCCTTCCCCTTCTCTCTCCCTTCCTTTTTCCTCCCTTCCTTCCTGGAAACACATGACACTTTTTAAAGAAACTTCTGACAAAAGTAGTTTTAGAAATCCCACAGGAGCATTAAAAGGCTCCTTTGATTCTATTCGAAACAAACCACAGAGAATTAATGTTGAGTTTTCTTTGATGTATTGATTACTGAACCTAACCAACCAGAAAATGTCTCCAGTTACAACTCTGGGGTTACATAGGGAGAATCCTTATCAGAGTAAGTGGGTTTGATGCTACATTTATGATCTTCCTTATATAAAACAAAACAGATATTTGCAAATAGTAATTACCATTTACTGATGTGCTTTACATACATTCTAACATTTTTTCCAACTGCTTCCCCTGCTAGGTTTGTTCCCATTTTACGGATATATAAACTGAGACTCATCATAAAGGTTAAGTTTCATTTCCTCAAAGTCTTTCAGCTAATGAAGTGTAGCAGGGGTGGGCTCTGAATTCTGGGCCATTTCACTGCAAAGCCCGAACCTTAAACTAAAAGGGGTTGAAACAGATCTTGGGTCTGATCATTTCCAGGGAACATGAAGGTGTTTCCCTTTTAACATTAACTGGTAGCTTGAACCTCAAACAATTTAAAAATAATTGTTTTTAATAACTATTTTTAAATAACGGCGCTTGTGTTCTTGGCTTAATTGCAGTATCTAAGAGCGCCACCATGCAGAAAGAACAGGGGTGTTGGGTGTCAGACAGGCATGGGTTCTGATTACATTTCCACCTCTTACTATGCGACTTGAGTATCTCTGAGCCTCTATATAACATACTCACCTTGTAAAAATGCCGAGACGATTCCGGCACAGAGTCTAGCACATGGGCTTGCTTTAATGGAGTTGTTAGCATTATTTCCGTGGTTTTGCAGCTGCCTGCATGCTCTGTGCAAGGCGAGACTGCTAGTTAAAAGGAGACTTCCAGACGACGCCAAGGACTGAGTCGTCTCCGAGAAGGAAACCTTTCCAAACCTGATTCTTTTTGTATCTTCTCCCTCACATGCTGATTTTTTTCCATTAAAAAAAAAAAAAAAAAAAAATGGGGGGGGGAGGGGATGGAAATTAAAATTTTTTAAGGAACAAATCAGGACACCATGGGAGTTCTGAAGTGAATTTTACATTTAATTATAATTATCTCCATATGTGGAGATACATCTTATTTTATAGCTTTTAATGTGATTGGATGGATTTTAATTTACCTGCCTGTTCCTGGGAGCCACACACCCCTCCATCCCTCTAGACCCCGGCTCTCCGGCTTCTTTTCCAGACCTCCTTTTAGGGGGCTTGGTTTTCATCCAGGCCTTGGCCATCAGAGCTCCGCTTGCTCTCGGTGCCGCTCTCTTGCCGGCGCTGGGCCGGGAGCAACCTGGGGCATCAACGCCGAGCCTCAGCTCTCTGGGCGGCAAGTAAGGACCACGCCGGACGGCAGGGGGCGCCAGCTCCCGCGTTCGGCTGCTGCGCGTCTTCCAGCTGGCTGTCCTGCAGGGGGCGCCCGGAAGCCGGGCGCCGGGAGGGGAAAGCGAGTCAGGCTCCGCACGCCCCCCGCCAGGCCCGCGTGACCTGAGCGCCCTGGCCCGGCCCATCATTTGCGGTCCGTATATAAAGTGAGGACGCAGAGGGCTAGTTCGGTTCGGGGCGTTTTCCTCGTCCGCGCGCCGCTCTGCCCCGCCTCCCAGGTGAGCTGCCTCAGGCTGCCTTGGGGAGTACGTTGGCCGGTTGGAGCCCGCCAGATTGGGTCCTTAGTGGCTGAAGTTTTCAGCAGCATCTTGGATTTTTTTTTAATTCTAGATTTGGCATTCAACACTGAAGTCATCATGAACCTCTTCCAACTCCTGAGGAAAAAGAAGGAAGTAAGTTTTAAAGCAGTTGAAATTCTTGACTTAAAATATTAATTTTTAAAGATGAAAAGATGGTGCAAATTTTGAAGAAAGTATGTAAGATGATATATAGTTATTCTGTTATATGTCACATGTTTCACATTGAAACATGGGAATATTCACCCTCAAACCTGTTCTCTGTTAGCTTATTCCTTTGGTGCTGATGATGACCACAGCAGCGGGTGGAGCTTCGGCTTTTGCAGTATATTCCCTTCAAAAGACTGATGTGATGTAAGTAGCCATCATTTATACAAACGTTTTTAGCAGTGCTTAGATTGACCTTCCGCATATGAAATGCATGGTGTCAGTTTCCTAGTTTTACCCCCAGGATAAGAATGTCAAATTGTCAACTTGAAGTTGGGACTGGAAAGCAGCCTGATATCGGAAGACCCTTGAATTATGATATTAATAGGATAAGTTTGTTCCTTGTATCTAAGTATCCTTTCATCCACTGACCCTCCTCTTCTTCAGCAAGGTTTGATTTTTTTTTTTTTAACTTAAGTTTTGAAATTTAAAGTTCTTAAATGGCCTTTACAGATTCATTTGTCTATAGTGAACCTAACCTCAGCTCTGGATATAGGCAGGTAAAATGCCATGTATCCTGGAATATGAGGAAGAAAGAAACTTGAAACTGATCTTGGCCCAGTGCAGGGCTGGAGAG
The DNA here is from genome assembly GCF_046562875.1 of Panthera onca. NCBI lineage: Eukaryota > Metazoa > Chordata > Mammalia > Carnivora > Felidae > Panthera > Panthera onca. The sequence continues at coordinate 58,184,960 of NC_138344.1, read as the reverse complement.
GGTGGTAATGCCAGGCTCTGGCCCAGGGGCCTTGCACCTCGGAGTTCACCATCTACAGAGTTCAAGCCCGGCCCCTCTGCCTGTCCCAGAAACCAGGGCAAGAACGTTTTTGCTTGCATTTATCCTGGCATTTCCACCCCCATTGCTGTTCAGCTTATGGGAACATTCTCCAGTTCAGCCCAATAAAAGGAATACAGACCTTTCACCCTGCAGAGGAATCGATCCTTAATGTTTGAGCCAAATCGTGAAGTTCCCTTAAGTAACCTTCCATTAATTTCAGTGAACTAACAGATATATGCCTGTTTGTCAGTCTAGGTCTGTCCTGTGATGTCCCAGCATGTTTATAGACCCACTGTCAGAGTTGGTTTAAATTTACTTACTTTGATGTTTAATCAGCTTTCTTTTACTTTTTAGCATTGATCGGAAAAAAAATCCAGAACCTTGGGAAACTGTGGATCCTAATGTACCTAGCAAGGTATTGCTAAATTAAAAAGTGGTTTACATTTACCCCAAGCTTTAGCACCCTTGTCAGCAAAATGGATTTAATACCTTTCCCTTTTGGGGCACCTGGGTGGTTCAGTTAGTAAAGCAGCTGACTCTTGATTTTGGCTCAGGTCATGATCTCGTGGTTGGTGAGCTCAAGCCCCTCGTTGGGCTCTATGCTGACAGCGTGGAGCCTGCTTTGGATTCTCTTTCTGCCCCTCCCACACTCATTTTCTCCCTCTCTAAATAAATAAATAACTTTAAAAAATACCTTCCACTTTCAGGGTGCCTTTGAGTGTAGTGGTAAAGGGAGTGCCATGGAATTCTGGAGATCTAGTTCAAATCCTTGTTCCATTATTCACAGGTGATTTTGGACAACGTGGCCTTTCTGAGGCTCTCAGAATCTCTAAACTGGGCTCAATAATAGGATTCTACCTCGGAGTTAAGAGGATTAAAGAATGTAAAATACATAACACCCTTTAGCATAGTGCCTAGCCCATAGTCCGTACTTAAATATTAACTTTCATCATTATTGTAATATATTATCTCATTGTATCCATTGCTTATCTAAGGTTAATACAAGGTCTATTGTGATAAATAACAGGGGCTCCTGAAAACAGGAGTGGCGTTCTCTTTATGCAAAATCACCTAATAGTCGCTCATTCTTTTAAGACTATAGCAAAGACTTTTTTATATTTCTGAGTCTGTTGGAATCAACACTACTTAGATCTGTCAGGAAAGCTTTTTTTAAACAAAACTTTCAAATAGTTGAGTTTGACCTAGTGAGGGACATTTAGAATCTTTAAAACTACCTGCATCTCTAAGCAAAATAAGTCAGGGAAAGACAAGTACCATATGATTTCATTCATATGTGGAATTAAGAAACAAAACAAATGAGCAAAGGAAAAAGGAGAGAGAGACACCAAGAAACAGATTCTTAACTATAGAGAACAAACTGATGGTTGCCAGAGAGTGGCGGGTGGGAGGATGGGCGAAGGAGGTGATAGGGATTACGAGCACACTTATCATGATGAGCACTGAGTAATGTACAGAAACGTTGAATCACTATATTATACAACTGAAACTAATATAACACTGTAGGTTAACTATAACTGAAATTAAAATTAAAATTTTTTAAATTTTTATTTATTTTTGAGAGTGGGAGAAGGGCAGAGAGAGAGGGAGACCGAGGATCCAAAGCGGGCTCTGCACTGACAGCAGAGAGCCCCTGATGCAGGGCTCCAGTTCACGAACTGTGAGATCATGACCTGAGCTGAAGTTGGTTGCTCAACGAACTGAGCAACCCAGGCGCCCTCCAAAAAATTTTTGAAACAACAAAAAAAACCTATCTACATCTCCTGTGTCCTGGGGTATGATATGTATGGGGTATGTCCTATGTCCTGTAACTGTGACGATAAATGAGAACCTCTGAATTTGAGTTTTTGGGAAGTCAAGGACTATCCACAGCTCTGTCCCTTTTCCCTTACTGCATAACTTAGATCATTTGTACCTTTGTCGAATAATTAAAATGAGGAAGTTTGGTTAAGAGCCTACTGTGTGCCAAGCCCTGTGCTAGAGCATTTTACATCCACTCACCGGGAGCAGACACACTCTTTGAACTTATAGTTCACCTAAAGCCATAGGAAGCTTAGAAATCTAGAACCTGTTATGTGAAAGTGGGCAAATGTATATGACCTTTCTTGATGATCCTATAACACTCAGGAACCCAAAGGCTTTTTAGAGCTCATATTACTGGTTTGTGCATGTTCTTAGAGATGGGAAGAAATGGTTCTTTGACTACAAATATTATGGTGATGCTCTTTCCAAAAGGGAGTGTGGACAAACCCTAAAAAGGGACATGAGGATGAAGGACAGATCCTGAAAAACATTTGTATTTTCCTTCTTTTTTTTCAAGCTTATAACAATCAACCAACAATGGAAGCCCATTGAAGAGTTGCAGAAGGTCCGAAGGGCCACCAAATGACCAGCTCTTGCTTCTTTCTTCCAAAGAGTACTCTATGAATCTAGTGGAAACATTTCTGCACAAACTAGATTATGGATACCAGTGTGCGGAAATGCTTCTGCTACATTTTTAGGGCTTGACTACATTTTTGGACTCTGGATAGGAATTATAAAGGTAGTGCAGCAATAACCACGTAGTTCAAAAATAAGTTTGTGTTTATTTTCTTGTTGTGAATTTAATGTTGTATATTGAAATTTTTATGTTTATGATGCCTGAATATTTTCCTAAAGTGTATAAAGATTTGTAAACTAGATTGTCTATAATAAAATACTATTTGTGCAAGGTTTCTTAAAGATACATATTTAAATAGAGGAGAAAGTCTTTTTATGGAAGAAAAACATATTTTGAAGCATGGAGCTTCATTTTCTAAAACAGCATACAGTGCAAATTTGTGTGTAAACTTTTCTTCCAAGTTTATTCATTCACCAGAAATTTATTGAGCACCTGCTGTTAGCTATGCCCTGTTCTTGTGCAGGTGAGATAAAGCAGTGAATAAAACCAAACTTTGGAAGGAGATGAATAAAAGATGGTAAGCACAACGAGGAAAATGAAGAAGATATGGGGGATGAGACTTGCATGACAATTGGGCTTGGAAGGAAGTGCTGGGATTACAACGTAGGAAGGTGGGGCACACCGAAACCGGCCTTGCAGATGCCAAGGATAACATGGTTCTCCCGTGAGGGTGGGGGAGGCGAGAATGGAGAGCTTTGCCCATGCACGATAGAGTCCAGGGCCACTCTTGACTCTGGCCAATGGTGACTTGGAGACTAAAGGTGCAACCAAACCCACATGTTCCTGGGCTCCCCGTTGACTTTTCTTAAAAATAGGACCAAGTATGGGGCGCCTGGGTGGCTCAGTTGGTTAAGTGTCTCACTCTCGGTTTCAGCTCAGGTCATGATCTCACAGGTAGTCAGTTCAAACCCCAAGTTGGGCTCTTGCACTGATAGCATGGAGCCTTCTTGGGATTCTCACTCTGCCCCTTGCCTGCTTGTTCTCTCTCTCTCAAAATAAATAAACTCAAAAATGGGACCAAGTAGGGATTGCTTTTCATTAAGTTATTTTTTTAAAAAGGAGGTATAATTTATTTAAAAAAGGAGCTATGAACACACCATAGTATTCATCCATGTAAAGTGCACACTTCATTGGTTTTTAGTGTATTCACACAAAATTTTACAACCACCTCCACCATCTGACTCCAGGATATTTTCATCACCCTAAAGAGAACCCTCTACCCATTAGCAGTCATTCCCTATTCCTGACCCCTCTGCTCCCAGCCCCAGGCAAACACTGATAAACTTAATCTTTATGGATTTGCCCATGCTGGACATTTCACATAAATGAAATCATACATTATGTAGCCTTTGTCTCTAGCTCTTTTAACTTAGCATAATGTTTTCAAGATTCATCCCTGTTGTGCCATGTGTGAGTATTTTATTCCTTTTTATGACTAATTTTCCGTTGTATGGATGTACCATATTTTGTTTATCCATCAGTTGATGTGGATTGTTTGTACTTTTTGGTTGTTACATCAGTAATAGTGCTGTGAACAGCCACGTCCAAGTTTTTGTGTAGCCATACATTTTCAGTTCTCTTGGGTGTTCATCACCTCTTTTAAATAAAGATGATGCATGCTTTTAAAATTTTCCATCTGAGGGGCTCCTGGGTAGCTCAGTCAGTTAAGCATCGAACTTTGGCTCAGGTCATGATCTCACGGTTCGTGGGTTTGAGCCCGGCGTTGGGCCCTGTGCTGATGGCTCAGAGCCTGGAGCCTGCTTCAGATTCTGTGTCTCCCTCTCTCTGCCCCTCCCCTGCTCCTGCTCTGTCTCCTTCTGTCTCTCAAAAATAAAGAAAAGTTAAAAAAATATTTTTTTAATAAAAAAATTCCATCTAAGGAGCACCTGGGTGGCTTGGTCAGTTGAGCGTCCAACTCTTGATTTCAGCTTAGGTCATGATCCTGTCATGGGACTGAGGCCCGTATCAAGCTCCACGCTGACCATGGACCTGGCTTGAGATTCTTTGTCCCTCTGCTCCTCTTCATCCCTCGCAGCTCTTTCTCTCTCTCAAAAAAAAATAATAATAATTAAAAAAATTGTTTTAGTTTCCATCTGAATATAATAGAAATTTGAGAGAAGGGGTGCCTGGGTGGCTCAGTTGGTTAAGTGGCCGACTTCGGCTCAGGTCATGATCTCGCGGTCCGTGAGTTTGAGCCCTGAGTCAGGCTCTGTGCTGACAGCTCAGAGCCTGGAGCCTGTTTCAGATTCTGTGTCTCCCTCTCCCTGACCCTCCCCCGTTCATGCTTTGTCTCTGTCTCAAAAATAAACTTTAAAAAAAAAAAAAAAAAAAAAAAACACAAAAATTAAAAAAAAAAAAAAATTTGAGAGAAGGGCTAAATTCTTATCACCTTCCCAGCAATAAAAAATAACTAGCTCTTGCTAGAGACTTGGCGATTCTGAAAGGATTAAAACGACTACTTCCGCCAACCTTTGTGATTCCTTATCACCTCATTTTCCCAGTTGAAAATCTCCAGTGGTTGATCTCACGGTATTACCTGTACCAATTAGGAAACAAAATTTTATTTGCTTAAGTTTTTAAAGTGCACTATGGTACCCTTTAGGCAAATAAAAATGAACAACTTTGTGAAGTTTGGCCAACTAGAAGAACAAACTGCAGAGTGTTTTGTGAGGGGTAACCTTTCAACTTTAAAACACAAACCTGATTGAAATGCAGTAGCTTTAAGGGATGGGCATGACAATGGAGGGTGGCAGGTTTGGGAGGAAGAAACCCCAAGAGCAATATTGATAATTAAATTTCAACACTGACTGATTTTATTTTTGCTTGTGTTCTTAGCATTTGCCCCAAATGTTTTATTTTTAAATTTTTCAAATATGTGGAAAAGGTGGAAAATCAGTACAAGGAATACTCACAACTTTTCATCAAACATTTTGCCACATTCGCTGTATCTCTCCGTATATTATTATGCTCTTTTAAAATGAACTCTTTGAAGGAGTGCCTGGGTGGTTCAGGCAGTTAAGTGTCCAACTCTTGATTTTGGCTCAGGTCATGATCTCATAGTTCATGAGATTGAGCCCCACACTGGGACAGCGTAGGGCCTGCTTGAGATTCGCTCTTCTCTCTTTCCCTCTCTCTGCCTCTTACCCGCTGTGATCTCTCTCTCAAAATAAATAAATAGAAATTTAAATATATAAATAAATAAAATGAACTCTTTGAAAATGAGTATACACCTCATAAAGCTTCTTATACCTAATACATTATACATTATACATTATAGTATATATATATGTATAATGTATATATATGTATATATATATATATATATACATTATACATTATAGCTAACTGTAATACCATTATCATTCCTAAGAAGATTCACACTAATTCAATTGTATCACCCAACATACAATCCATTTCCATTTTCTCTAATTGTAATGTCCTTTATAGCTGTATTTTTTTTTTTGAGAAATGAAAACATTTTATTTCTGTCTTTTTTTTCTATAATTTATTTTTTATAATTTACATCCAAGTTAGTTAGCACATGGTGCAAAATGATTTCAGGAATAGATTCCTTAAGCCCCTTACCCATTAAACCTACACCATCACCCCCTACCCCCTATCCCACAACTTCTCCAGTAACCCTCTGTTTGTTCTCTATATTTAAGAGTCTCTTATGTTTTGTCCCCCTCCCTGTTTTTATATTATTTTTGCTTCCCTTCCCTTATGTTTATCTGTTTTGGATCTTAAAGTCCTCATATGAGTAAATTCATATGATATTTGTCTTTCTCTGACTAATTCCACTTAGCATAATACCCTCTAGTTCTATCCACGTAGTTGCAAGGGCAAGATCTCATAATATTCCATTGTATATATGTACCACATCTTCTTTTTTTTTTTTTTTTTTTTATTTATTTTTGGGACAGAGAGAGACAGAGCATGAACGGGGGAGGGGCAGAGAGAGAGGGAGACACAGAATCGGAAACAGGCTCCAGGCTCTGAGCCATCAGCCCAGAGCCTGACGCGGGGCTCAAACTCACGGACCGCGAGATCGTGACCTGGCTGAAGTCGGACGCTTAACCGACTGCGCCACCCAGGCGCCCCGTACCACATCTTCTTTATCCATTCATCCATCAATGGACATTTGTGCTGTTTCCATACTTTGGCTATTGTTGATAGTGCTGCTGTAAACATTGGGATGCACGTGTCCTTTTGAAACAGCATATCTGTATCCCTTGGGTAAATACCTAGTAGTGGAATTGCTGGGACGTAGGCTAGTTCTATTTTTAACCTTTTGAGGAACCTCCATACTGTTTTCCAGAGTGGCTGCACCAGTTTGCATTCCCACCAGCAGTGCAAAAGTGTTCCTCTTTGTCCACATCCTCACCAACATGTGTTGTTGCCTGAGTTGTTAATGTTAGCCATTCTGACGGCTGTGAGGTGGTATCTCATTGTGGTTTTGATTTGTATTTCCCCAATGATGAGTGATGTTGAGCATTTTTTCATGTGTCTGTTTGCTATCTGGATGTCTTCTTTGGAGAAGTGTCTATTCATGTCTTCTGCCCATTTCTTCACTGGATGATTTGTTTTTTGGTGTTGAGTTTGATAAGATCTTTATAGATTTTGGATACTAACCCTTTATCTGACATGTCATTTGCAAATATCTTCTCCCATTCCATCAGTTGCCTTTTAGTTTTGCTGATTGTTTCCTTCACGTGGAGAAGCGTTTTATTTTGATGAGGTCCCAAGAGGTTTGTTTCCCTTCTGGAGACGTATTGAGGAAGAAGTTGCCGCGGCCAAGGTCAAAGAGGTTTTTGCCTGCTTTCTCCTCAAGGATTTTGATGGCTTCCTGTCTTACATTGAGGTCTTTCATCCATTTTGAGCTCATTTTTATGTATGGTGTAAGAAAGTGGTCCAGGTTCATTTTTATGCATGTCACTGTCCAGTTTTCCCAGCACCACTTGCTGAAGAGACTGTCTTTATTCCATTGGATATTCTTTCCTGCTTTGTCAAAGATAGTTGGCCATACATTTGTGGGTCCATTTCTGGGTTCTCTATTCTGTTCCATTGATCTGAGTGCCTGTTTTTGTGCCAGATAACTGTATTTTTATGTCTGGAATCCAATTCAAGATTCGCTTGTTGCATATGATTGTTAGGTCGTTTGTACTGAGTATTTGACAAATATGTGGTCATCAAAATGACTCCATAGGAGCATTGTAGAACTGTTATCTCTATAGAGTTTGATCTGGATAAAATACTCCTGGATGTGGACTTCGAATTTTCAAAATTTGAGATATAATAATGTTTTCATGTAATTTAAAGAAATTTAAGAAATTGCACATGATTGTGCATCCACTATGTGGTAGGCATGGTGCTGGCCTCAAGAATCTGGCGTAGGAAAGGCTCGCACTTATGAACAAATCAAAGCAATACAGTGACCACACAGCAAGGATAGAACTGAGCATAAGGTACAAAAAAAAGCTTCCCAAAAAACGCGGATCGCTGAAAGATTGATCAGTCTGGCTTCTTGAAAAACCAATCATTGGAAGTCAGCAGTTCAGTTGAAGTAGAGGGGCATGTTTACCAAGGCACAGAGGGCTAAAATAGCCTATCTTCCGGGAACTTGAAGTCGGTTAATGTGTGGAATTTAATATCGGAGTGTAGAGTGGGATGCATGGAACATGTAGGGCCCTTTATGCTATTATCCTGCAGGCACAAAGGAACCAGAAAAGGGTTTTAAGCTGTGGAAGGAGAGAATGCACTTTACTTAATGGGGCGTTGGCTACGGCAAGTTGAAGTAGGGCGTGCACGCTGGAAGGGACTTTGTGGTTGGAGGCCAGAGACCAGCTGCTGCCAACGGTCTAGGGTGCAGGTAGTGAGGGCCATAACCTTTGCCTTGGTTAAAGCAATGGCAGAGAGAATAGAAAAAGAGAGGGTGCGTTTGACGGACATTGATGAGAAGACTTCAAGGCTCATTGAAGGTAGATGGAGGATGTCCAAAATGACTCCCCGATTTCTCACCTGAGGAAGTGGGTGGGGGGTGGTGCCAAGATAGAGAATATAGGAGGGAAACAAAATGGAATATTCAAGGGAAAGGTAGATAATGAGGGAAATGAGTTAGACTTTGGAATTGTTGCCTTTGAAAACCCAGTGAGCTATGTAGGTAGATTGCTTCTGGAGAACTGCAAGGAGGTGTGAGCTGGAGGCAGCTCAGGGGCGGTAAGACAAGGACATGCCTACAGAGGGCAGAGGGCATCAAAGGGAAATGAAGACCGAAGAGAGAGGAATGTTATCATGGAGGGCGTGGGTAGAGGAGGAGGATCTGATCCCTGACGGGGACTGAGAGGTCATGGCCAGGGAAGGAGGACTGAGACATGCGTCCAGGGGCCCAGAGAGGGAGGAGTGCTCTTCCCTGTCAGATTTTTCCAGCAATTAAACCAGAGTCCATTCAACTTTATGGCCTTGAGCCTTAAGCAAACATCTATTATTTTCTCTTACATAAAAAATTAGATGTGAAGCTTAGATAAATAAGCTTTCTGAATAAAAACGTTAAAATCACATTCGATATCACTAAAAACTGGCCTGGGGTCTAATTAAATACTCATTCATCATATTTTCCCCCTTTGGAAGATTGTGTCACATTTTAGTTGGGACTTTCTGGTAGAGAGTGAAATTACAGGCTCTGAAATCATATTGTTCTGCCACTTAGTACTTGTGTTGCTTTGGACAAGCCTCAGATTTCTCATCTATAAAACTGGGTTAATTTGTACCTGCTTAGGTTAGTTGTGAAAATCAGGTGAGACAATAAAATACTGAAAGAGGTGTTTTGCATGTACAGGGCTAGTTGTTCAAAAAGTGTTCCCTTCTTTAAAAAAAAAAAATTATCTCTGTAAAGTAGAAGGGTCTTAATGTATTTAAAAGTATATTCTTCCGTGGCTGGGAACATTGCCTGTTTGAAATTCACACATACCTACCTGTAGTAACTGGTCCGCTTTGGGTGCACAACGCCCCAATTATAAACCTTTGGGAGAGCACAAACACACCCATAGACAAATACATCTCACCTCAGCTCTCATCTACATAGATACCTAGCTGGAGATAAGAATCCCTACATATATGCCCACATAGATGTGCTCACATCCAGAAAACACATAGTAACAAAAATATTTATATATATAGATAAATACATATAAATATTAGAAATATTTATATGTAAATATATAAATATAATAAATATACATTATAAATATATAAATATATATTATAAATATTATAAATATAAATATCCATATATAAATATTATATAAATATAAACATTTATTATATATACATATATATTATAATATTATAAATATTTATATATATAAATATTTGTATATATTTATAATATATAATATATATAATATATATGTATACATATGTATATATATACATATACATATACTGGGGCACCTGGGTGGCTCCGTTGGTTGAGCATCTGACTGACTCTTGATTTCGGTTCAGGTCATGATCCCAGGGTGGTGAGGTCAAGCCCCGTGCTGGCAGCATGAAGCCTGCTTAAGATTCTCTCTCTCCCTCTCCCTCTGCCCCTCCCCCCCACTCATGTTCTCTTTCTCTCTAAAATTAAAATATGTATGTATACATATATACATATATGCCTCCATAGAGACAAATGTCTGTATTTTAGTAATCACTATATTCACATAAGTACATTACATATATTCTCACATTCAAAAGTGATGATATGTGGTTTGAACAAGGAAGGCAGGTGAAGTTGAATGCATGTACCTAAGACAGCTATAGAAATTTAAAAACATGGGTGGGGGTGGTATTGCCTGGGTAGCTCAGTTGGTTAAGCGTCCAACTTCAGCTCAGGTCATGATCTCGCGGTTCTTGAGTTTGAGCCACGAGTCAGGCTCTGTGCTGACAGTTCAGAGCCTGGAGCCTGCTTCAGATTCTGTGTCTCCCTCTCTCTCTGCCCCTTCCCTGCTCATGCTCTCTCTCTCTTTCTCGAGAATAAACATTAAAAAAAAGAAATCAAATTAGTTTTTCTGGTCATTGGCCCTTATAGCATTTTTTCCCCATGCTTAGAAAGTTGCCTCAGGTAATTATGTAATTTTTCTCTAGAAACTAAAGCTTTTGTTTTGGTTTTCATGGTGTTTTATTCCATCATTTGCCTGTGTGCATGTTACTTAGCTTTAAAATGAAAATTAGTGGGGCGCCTGGGTGGCTCAGTCGGTTAAGCGGCCGACTTCGGCTCAGGTCATGATCTTGCAGTCCGTGAGTTTGAGCCCTGCGTCGGGCTCTGTGCTGACAGCTCAGAGCCTGGAGCCTGTTTCAGATTCTGTGTCTCCCTCTCTCTGACCCTCCCCCGTTCATGCTCTGTCTCTCTCTGTCTCAAAAATAAATAAATGTTATAAAAAAAAATGAAAATTAGAATAAAATGAAGGAAAACCCCAAATTTTATAACTCTGGAAGACATGCTAAAACCAACTTTCTCATTCAGCTGGTATGACTTATAACACATATATAACAAAATACTGCTTGTTTGGAGAGTGGGCATACTGTTTAAAAAATTACACTCCACTTTTTTGTATTTACATCAAGTAATGTATGTGATTTTTCCTTTACATAGTTGTGTGTGATCATGAAGCTGATACTATTCCTTGGTGTTTGTTAAGGATATATTGCCTCAGGAAAGTTAGCCTGACTTATTTCATAATGCCTTTGCTTATCTGAATTTTCCTTTTCAACATAAATGAGAAATGAATCTGTACCACAAGACCAATGTGACCTGTAGTTTGCTTGTTATTTGGAGACAAGTGCATTAAGTTTAGATATAACAAAATGAATCGGTCTTAATGCTTCAGTTAGAAGAGGGTTTTGTTTTTTTTTATGTTTGTTTTTGAGAGAGAGACAGAGAGACAGGGCGACAGAGCAAGAGGAGAGGAGGACAGGCAGAGAGAGAGGACACAGGATCCGAAGCAGGCTCCAGGCTCTGAGCTGTCAGCACAGAGCCCGAAGCGGGGTTCGAACTCACAAATCATGAGATCAGGACTTGTGTTGAGGTTGGCTTAACCGACTGAGCCATCCTGGCACCCCATAAGAGTTTTGATAATTATATACACCCATGAAGGTATCATGCAAAACAAGCTACTGAACATTTCTATCACCCCAGAAGGTTCTCCTGTGACACTTTTTAAATTAAAAACCACCAAACTGTACACGTAAAAAGGGTGAATTTTATTGTATGTGAATTATTGCCCCCCTCTCTAAAAAAAAAAAAAATCTGTTCCACATTTACTTGCTTTCTTACCTTCAGAAATAAGAGAGGCTGGCATAATTTTTTCCCTCCATATGAAGTAATCCTCTAGCCTATATATTACATTTGATTTGCTTTTTTTCTGAAAACAGGAAATTGGACATTGCTGAAGATTGTAAGAAACACACTAACAAGATCACCTGGACCAGGGCTTCTAGTTCAGTCTGTCCCTGCAGGGACAACAAATAGGCTTCCTTGGGCTGTGGTGTGGAGAGACCTCGGAGCAAAGTGTGGACACTGGGTTTACCTAGTGTCTAAGTGATACAAATATTACCACCTGCAGAGGAAGGGCCCAGGCAGAGTGCAAGAGTCCCCATAGCAACAAGGCTATCCCGGCAGTAAATCCTCTGTAGGGCAAGGCTGTAACCAAGTGAAGCAGGAGAAGGTATAGTTGACTTCGCAGCTGGACTAGCATATGCTTCACCAACTCCTGTGCCACTGGGGTACATCAGAGCTCGCCCAGAGAGCAGGGAGCCCTCTGTGGCACCAGATCAAGTCCTCCACTAGCAATCTAATTCTGTCAGTAGGACAGCGGTCCTCAGACTTCAGCCGTGCATCAGAATCTCCCGGAAGGCACATTGAAATGTGGATTGCTGGGCCCCAAACCCAAAATTTCTGCTTTGGTGTATCTGGGGAGGGAGCCAAGGATCTGGGTTTCTAACAAGTTCCCAGGTAAGTCTGATGCTGCTGGTTGGGGGACCACACTTTGGGCACAGTGCTGAAGCTCTTTGCCCCTTACAACATTTGGTAATTAGTGGGGAATTCTGCCCACTCAGTAACATCTTAGTCCAGTCCCTAGCCATCAGTTGAACTCTTGCTGTGAGGAGAGCAGGGTCAGGCCAGGCATGGAAGATTCAAGGGCGGGAACGCCTCTCCCAGGGAGGCTGCCCTGCTTGCCTGCTTAGTCACTCTGGTCGGGTGACTTACCCTGAGGAGCGGTGGATTTATCGGGCATGTGCGTAAATGCATCTGCATTTGTGAACATCATTTCTCTGCAGAGATGACACTGCTGACCACCCGTATCAGGACCCATGACAGTGGTTCTGCCATTGTGACAATCAAATCAAACATTAATCCAGCTTCACAACTGACACGGTGGGCCAGGAGCAAGCAGACAGGCCAGCACCTGACTCCAGGATCTGTCAGTTAGGAGCTGGGTGCCCTGGGCAAGTTTCCTAACTTCTCAGAACCTTGCTTTGCAAAGGGGGATTCATCTCAGGGGTAGGCCTGTGGGCTGGGTTAATACTTACAAATGTTTTCACTGAGATATTACATTCCTGCATCACTTCCTCACTGATCTTCCTTCCGCTTTTAAGGCAGGAGCATCCCTTGCCTCAGGGTGAGGGCTCAGGTATGAGCCCTGTCCCACTCCTAGGGCAGTTGGGTTAGATGGGCAGCGTGGGCAGCATCTGGGGGGGCGCCCCAGGCCGACCGACTCTGAATCTCAGGATTCTGTGTTTTAACACATAAACCCTTCAGGTTATTATATGTGGCTAAAGTTTGAAACGCTCTGGTCTAGAACAAGGAAGTTTCAGCATAGAAGCTTCAAAATCCACAGCTGAGACCATAGCCCGAAAGCCAGGGTGCATATGTATGCAGCATAAGGTAGGAGAGAAAGAGTGTTCCTTGGGAGGGACAAAGCTCAGGCTGCAGCAGAGGTCATGTTCTAAGCCATGGAGTCGGGAAGAACAATAGCCATCTGTACATCCAAAGGGAGAAGCAATTTGATGAGCAGGAAAGAGAGAGAATGAGAGGGGGTGAGCTTAGATCTTAGGGGGCCTGCTGTGTTTTCAGTCCCCTTCTCAAAGACCCCAGGAGGCCTGGCTTGCAAAGGCTTACTAGGCCACTCAGACCATCTCTGGAGCTTAAAGGAAGAGACAGACAGGAGTTACAGTTAGAGGCACACAACCTGGGGAGAAGAGTCAGGGCTGAGAAGCTGTAACAGGGCCACTTGCACCCCAAGTTACTAAGGGAGTAGAGATGGAGGAAAGCCAGTCAGAAGAGAGAGAGAGAGAGAGAGAGAGAGAGAGAGAGAGAGAGAGAGCTGAGGAGAAAGCCAGAAGCCTAGTGGACAGAGTGCCTGTCCAGGGCCAGTAGGATTATTAGCATGAGCTACGAGCCCTGCAAAGGCATGAGGGCAGTTCAGGGGCAAAGCATCAGAGGGAACAGAGTCCTCATCCATCTCCTGGTTGTTGACACACTATTTGGTTTCTGAGTCTCATCTGGCTGGTCCGAGGGTCGCTCCTCCAGGCCTGCCCTTAATCTCACCCTGTGCTGACCCTGGAGAAGGTTCTGTCTGGGGTCATCCCCTGTGGACCTTTGGCTCTAGAGGAGCTGGCACTAAGGAGGACGTCCCCCCAGGGTCCTGCGGCTGGGGAAGGGGCCTGGGAGGTTCTGACCTGTGCTGCCCTGCACTGTTGGGCAATCTGGGTGTGGCCTCAAGGTTCCTGGAAAGTTGGCTCACTTCCTTCTTTGCTGACCGAAAACAACCTCAGACGCCCATGGTGAGATAAGTTTCAGTTTAATCTGCTTTGCATAAAAAAACAAAAGTCCTCTTTCCTCTTGACCAGAAAACTTAGCCCTAGAAGCTTGAGGTGGCATGAGGAAGGACGGGGCAGTCAGAAGCCTCGGGTTTTCCTCTTGTCCTTCAGGGCCCTGGGGGGAAATCACCCAAGCAGCCAACGTGTGCCCGACATCTTGCTAAGCAAACTCTGGAGCACAGTCCATAATGATGGTTTGGTGGGTCGATGTGCAGACCTCTTCCTCAAAGAAGCCTTCTCTGACCCCCACACAGACCCTCTCCCCTGGACTCCCGCTGTCCTGGGGCTCTTGCCTTAGAAACGTTATGTAGTGTCATTTGATGTGTCTTGGTGAAAGTAATTCATTTCTTCCCCCACAAAAGTGGAGCTCCACGAGGAGCTTTTTTTTTTTTTTTTTTTTTGCATCACTAGTCGCTGGCATGTGCCTGGCACATAGAAGGCACTCGTCTATGTGTTGAATAAATGCATACCTCAAACGCCGAAGATTCCGTATGCCAGGGATCCGTCATGGCATGGGTCTTTGCAAAAGGATTCGTCACTGGGCTTCATCATCCAGAAAACTTTTAAGGACCGCGTGCCAACATGCCAGGTATCGTACCAGGGAATATGGGGAGGAAGGGGCTTAGGTAAACGTAAAACGGGACCTCTACTCTTAATGAGTGCAGGCTGGGGGTGAGACCCACCTTCTGCCATGGCTGCTCTGGGGCCTCACCGGTGGTTCTCCTGCACGGAAAGCCAGTTCCCGTATGGTCACGGTGGGGTGCAGCCATGAGGCACACCCTAACCCCCAAGATTCCAAGAACAGACATGGCCACCCTAAGCGATGGCTTCTCATAGTCAGCCAGCCGGTCGTGACTCATGACTTAGAACTAGAGAGGCAGAAGTTTGACATCGGGGGACATCTGGGAGACGGCCTAAGTCCATTCACCCTGAGCCCCCGGGTGGGAGCCCAGCCCTGCTGCCCGAGGGCCCGTGTGACCTGGGAAGCCCCATGCCCACTGTGCTGAAAAGCTGCACCTCAAGCTCTGTGGCGAAGAGCCAATGAAACTGTGCTCACAGCACCTCTGTGAGGAACAGGGTCTCAAGGGTCCTCGCCAGCGAATGAGGACGGTGTCCGGGGTACTCCAGACACGCGCACCGTGCTGCCAGTCTCCATCCCACTGGTTCCTGGACTCACTGCTCCTCAGATGTTCTGGGGTAAGGTCATGCTCCCCACTGGGCAAGTATGCCGAGGTCACCATTTGCTTTCGATACTTGTGCCCTGAGTCACTGCCCGGGCCTGAAAAGGGGAAACCCCGCCTTGCCGCCTGCAGCCACACAGCCCGGCTCCACTAGCTCTGGGGAGCCTCACTGCCCCTCAGGGCCTGCAGGAGCAGGGGGGCCAGCGGCTGCCGGCTGCTGAAGTCACATGGTGGGCCCACTCTGCTCCCACAGAGCCCGCCTACTGGGACGTGTGGTAGTAGGTGGCGTTTTGCCCTCTCTGCCTGCCTGCGGCCCACAAGCCACCCACCCAGTCTCCTCACATCAGCGGTCTTCACTGTGACCCACAGATCTTGGCTCCTTCACAAGGAAAGCTGGGCGGCGCCCCGGAGAGCCCACGCCCTCTTGCACAGAAACCATGGAATTTCCCCAGCACGTTGTCTTTGGCAACTCCAATGCCACAGGAAGGTCAGGACTGGTGAGACACGGAGAGAATGCAAGGGAGGAAGTGCTGGTCCTGCCTATGCTGCCGGGGGCCCCTCCCAGGAGGACAGGACAGCTCGTGTCTCCACAAACAGGACCCTGACATGAGCGGGAGCGTCTCCGTGGCAGGTGGGTCTCCCCTTCCACATTTGACACTGGCCTCCCTCATTTCAGCAGAGGTGGGGGGACTCAGCCCTGACTGCACATTAGAAACCCCATGCCCAGGCTGCACCCCACCTCAGTTACATCAGCATCTCTGGGTGGGACCAGGGTGGGCACCAGTCTTTTCAAAGCCCCTTCCCCACCCCCCCCCCAACCCCCCACCGGTGTTTGCAGAATGCAGACAATGCTGAGGGCCACGACTGAGAAAATAAAACACTTGTAACAGACCTTTCTGTTTGAGCATGTGATGTCTGGGGGAACCACAGCCTGGGTTCAAATCCTGACCTCATGACTTACAAGCAAGTCTCTCCACTTGTGAAAGCCTCAGTCTCCTCATCTGTGAAGTGAGACTAATAATAAAAGTGCCTACGTCCCAGGGCTGACATCAGATTACATGCAATAAACTGCTTACACCCGCACTGGTCACTCCAGACATTTCCCTACAGCTAGTACTCTTCTCTCCCCGTCTGTACCCCCAAATTGTCCATTCCTGTGTCTACTCCAGCTTCTGAGTTTCTAGTACTTTGTATAGTGCTTTGCACATAACTGTCCCCAATAAATGAATTGGAAGGGGATTCTTGTGTCACATTGAGACTTGCTTCCTAATTTAGCTCTGGAATAAATGCAGCGTCCACGTATTGATTTAGTTTAGTCATTTATTCCTTTGTTTTGTTTTGTTTTGTCTTTCGAGTGTCTACTCTGTGCCACGCTCCAAGAATTTGAAGACAAAGACACATTGCTGTCATTGAGGAGTTGAGAGTCCAGTGGGGACACAGATTCGTGACCTTGTATTTTCTTTATTGTCCTATAAAGTTGGCACAGAAGCCCTGCAGACACACTGAGGAGAAGGGAGGCTTCTACACGGAGGGTGGGAGATGACCTCGGAGCTGGGTCTCCTGAGAAGGAGCTTGCTCTATGCAGAAGCAAGGAAGGGCATTAAGGCAGAAGGAACAGCACCTACAAAGCCAGCAAGGCCTGGAGAGTGCGGTGGGGTCTGAGGATGGTTTGAGGTGACAGGAAAAAGCTTGGGGTGGGAGCGGCGGGAGATGAGGCTGGATGGGCAGGTTGTAGCCGGAATGGCAGAGGCTTGAGGGCCGGGCTAAGAGGACGGGGCCTTATCCTGTCAGGCTGTGAGAGCCCGGGTCGTGCTTGTGGGCCAGGAAGGTGAACAGAGCACACCTGTGCAGCCACTCCTTATGCAGGTGACTCCTGAGGCTGAGTGACTGTGCCGTCCCTCCTCTGGGTCCCTGCCTGGGAGAGGCCTGCCAGGTTGGGTCCAGCTTTGCCCTCACTTGTGTGTCAGAAGGTTGGAGGAAGGAGAGTGGGTGTGGAAGAGGGTGTAGGCTGGGGGTGGCAATGATTCCTTCGAGTGTCATTTGGTGTAGGCTTAACTTTCGGGTTCAGACCAACTGGCAAAGCTGGGGCGGCCTACCAGAACCAGGCCTACAGTGGGGCATCACGGAGGGGGGCCCCCCGGTGCCCGGGAGTCAGGGCGCTGCCCTGTTTGTTTAAAAGCACAACTCTGCCCTTACCAGATCTGGTACCTCGGACACTTAATTCCCTCCAGTTTCATCAGCTGTAAGAGGTAGTGGGTGGGCCAGGTGATCTTCCAGCTCTGACTCCAGGGAAAGAGAAAACTCAAGGGAGCCGCCGGGGATCTGGAGGAAGAGCTGCGGCAGGTGGGGGCTTTCAGCCAGAACAAAGCCTCCTCTAGAGAGGACGGGAGGCTTTTCAGAGTGGGTGGGGGTCAGGGTCACCTCCCTGCTGGGCCTCTGCTGCTGGGAGACCTGGTCTGAGCCCCCAGGCCCTGACTGGAGGCAGGAAGTGGAGCTCCCCGCCAGGCCCAGGCCAGGAGTCCTGACGCCTCGCCTCGGTAAGGCTGGCAAGGCTGCCGCAGGTAGTAAAGTGCTAGAAGGCAGCTGGGGTCCAGCGGCTCCAGCCCCCCTGGAGGTTCCCCTCCTTTCCCAGATGCCCCTCTGTGTCTCAGCAAAGTGCAGCCCACAGGAGGGGAGCCCAGGAGCAGATACAGGGCTCCAGGGGCTGGGGTGCTGGGTGATAGTGGAAGGTCAGCGGGACCCCTGGGCCAGGAGCCCGAGGAAAGATGAAGGCCCTGCATGGACAGCGTGGGGCTGGGCAGCGGGCTGCCTCCCCTTGGCTGCCATGCCACACGGGCTGGGGCCTCCCGGGCATTTTCTGAATGTATGGTAGATATTGAGGTAAATTTCATGATGAAGTTTTTAAAACACACAGACTTTTGTAAGTGGATGGATTTTTTTTTTTAATCCACTTTAAAAAAAAATTTTTTTTTTTTAACGTTTATTTATTTTTGGGACAGAGAGAGACAAAGCATGAACGGGGGAGGGTCAGAGAGAGAGAGAGACACAGAATCCGAAACAGGCTCCAGGCGCTGAGCTGTCAGCACAGAGCCCGACGCGGGGCTCGAACTCACGGACCATGAGATCATGACCTGAGCCGAAGTCGGCCGCTCAACCGACTGAGCCACCCAGGCGCCCCAAATCCACTTTTTTAAAGAGGACCCGGCAGTCATTCACGCAGCAAGCGTTTACTGAGCGTTTACAGTGCTGAATCCCATGCCGGTCTGTATGCTGCATTCTCGCGGAGTTGAGGGCAGGATCTCATGAAACCACCTAGGAGGTTCAGGGAAGACTCCCCACCAAGGGAGGACCCTGGACCGAGACCTGGACAGCTGGAGAGATTTGGCCAACTGAAGGAGAGAGGCATTTCAGGAGAGGGAACAGCCTAGGCTGGGTCAGGAGGCAGGCACCAGAGATGCTGACCGTGGTTGGAGCAGACCGTTGACAAGGAAATGTTCCTTTTCCTGCACTTGTTACAATTCAATGATCTGTATAAGTCTCTTTAATATCTGTATCCCCTGCTAGACCACAAGCTCCAGGAGAGAGAATGGTGTGCGTTAATATTGTCTGCGGGATTCCCGTGCACAGCAGAATGCCCAGCACATAGCAAGTGTTCAGTTAAACTGGTATTAAGTGAACAAGTTAAAGGGAAAGAATTCTCATGTTAACGTGAGTTCAATCAGAAAGGGTTGTGAAGCTGTGCTCGTGAGTTTGGATGTTATCCTAGTGGCAGTAGGGAGCCACTGAAGGTTTTTAATAGGGGAATCAGTCAGCTTTGTACTCTGGGAATCCCTTTTTGGCTCTGGTCTGGAGAATGGCTGGGGACAGAGAGTCCAAGTGGCGGAGTCTGGTGACCTAATCTCCAGCCATGGCTGTGTTGGTGAGGGGACTGCATACAACTTCCGGAGAGTTAAAGAGTTAAACTGAGAGTTTAAAGGGACATGCACATGAGGAGCGAAGGAGACTGAGGTGCTGTAGGACTGTGTGCACATCCCATCGCTGGCCTTACCCCAAGGCATCGTTACAATTTATGATCTCCTTCTGTGACTCTCCCCTCAGTAGGCCATGAACCCTGGAGGGCCAGGGCCTGGCCCTATTCATGGTGGCATCCCTCGTGCCTGGCTGGCACAGCACCCAGTACGCAGTAACTGCTCAGTAGGTGTTTAATGGATGAAGTTGTGACTGGAAATTGTATGCACAACTTTAAGGGTGGCTGATATTACTATTTAATAAATGCGATGTCCTAGCATCTTTTAAAACATGGGGCACAAAGAAGTCCTGTAAGTTTGGGGAGCAGTGGTCTGAGGCCTGGGAGGTGGGTTGGGGAAGGAAGAGGGACGTGGCGGGGGAGATGCAGGGAGAGCCCCCCTGAGTCATGAGGACTGCTGAGCAAAGGAGGCCTCCTAGGTTTGGCAGCCAGCGCCCAACGTGCCTCTCCCCGGGATGGGAGTCTGTGGGGAGCGGCAGGTTTGGAGGAGTCCGTGATGAGTTTGGGTGCCTGTGGGACATCCGGTTCAAGGCAGAAGTTGGGGTGTCTCCAGCAATGGCAGGTTCTGGAAACCTTAGGTGTGAGGGGGAGGATGTAGGGTGAGTCGGTAGCAGAAAGTGGAGGGGGGGCTGCGATGCCCCAGAGAAAGGGAATTTTAAGGAGGGGGCAGAGGTGTGAGTTAGGGATGGAGAAGGGCCAGCACTGGGAGTCCTGTGACTTCCTCAGGGCTCCACCACCCTCCTCGTGATTATTACCCCATCGTTACAGCTGGGGAGAGGTGCCAGTGCAGCAGGGCCTTCCAGAGACCCCAGCTCCACAGGGTGCAGCCCCGGCAGGTGGAGCTCTTTCACTTCCACTCAGTCACATGTTTCCTTCCTGCCTGTTCCCCTCCTTACCCTCCTCACACTCGTGAGTTCCTGAGTTAGTCCTGCTCACCCGGGAGGAAGCCAGGCCCTTCTCTGCTGCGTCCTGGTCCCTGGTCGAGGAGCCAAAGGTGTTTGCTACTTTCCTTCTCCTTCCTCCCCTTCCCTCTCCTCCCTCTGGTCTGGCTGAGAGGAAGGTCCCGAGCTGGCTGCAGCGAGGGAAGGAAGTCCCAGGGCTGGCCGCCTGCCCGGCCGTAGCATATCCAGCTTCCACAGGCTGGAGGCCAAGTGCAGCGGTGAGCCAGCAAATGTGTGACAGGCGCTTGGGGCAAAAAGCCCTTGGTTGATAGAGTCTATTGATTCCTGTGGTGTCAATATTCCCACTGTGACCAATTTCAAGCTACCAACATGACGTCACCGAATGCAGACTTGGGACGAGACGTGTAAGTAACACACTCTCATGTAACATTCCCGCTGGACAGACACAGTAGATGTAGACAGCTTCAAGAGTGTGTGATCACAAAGGGTGGCAAATTAATTAGGAAGTGATGAGGTTTGAGTATTTATTGCTTTTTAAGAGTATAACTTACTTTCTTGTAAGCATTTATAATGTAACTTTTAAAATAATGGCTGTTTAGGGGTGCCTGGGTGGCTCAGTTGTTTCAGCATCTGACTTCGGCTCAGGTGGTGATCTCACGGTTTGTGAGTTCGAGCCCCATGTCCGGCTCTCTGCTGTCAGCACAGAGCCCGCTTCGGATCTTCTGTTCCCCTCTCTTTGCCCATCCCCTGCTCGTTCTCTCTCTCTCTCCTTAAATTTTTAAAAAAATCTTTTATTTTATTTTTGAGAGAGAGACGGAGTATGAGTGAGGGAGGAACAGAGAGAGAGGGAGACACAGAATCTGAAACAGGCTCCAGGCTCTGAGCTGTCAGCACAGAGCCCGGCATGGGGCTCGAACTCACAGACCACGAGACCATGACCTGAGCCGAAGTCGGACGCTCAACCGACTGAGCCACCCAGGCACCCCCCCACCGCCCTCTTTCAAAATAAACAAACTTAAAAAAAATAATAAAATAATGTCTAACAACCACTTTGCCAAATTCTTGAAGGTTTAACAATAAGCTTTGCAAGTAATACAGATTGGCTCCAGCAACCACTAAGTGCCACCAGGGCCATGAGAAAAGGGGGAGACTCCAAACCCCAAATTCTAGGGGATGACATTTCCATGGATGTGGATCTCCTCTGGCATCCTTCCCCTGTCCAGGCTGTGGGCAATGTCAGTCTGGATGGCAGGAGGTGGGCAGTGAGCCTCAGCGTCCCTGTTTACAGTAAGACTCACAGGAGCAGAGCCCGGCCCTGGGCACCCCTCCTGCCTGCAGACTTGTGCTTTCCTGGCCTGGATTCCTGGGCCCTGTGTCTGCCCAGGTCCCAGCCTCTGGACACCTACCCTGGCAGCCTGGAGCCAGGAAGTTTGAGTGGTGCCATGCCCTTCTCCTTTGAATGTGTGAAATCTTGTGAGGGTTGGAACTTCCACACTGGGGATGATTGGGCAAGCCTGCTTTCTGAGCAATGACGTAAACAAAAGAGAACAGAGCCTCTATTTCTTTACTCTGGGCTACGATGCAATTGGGATAGTGCTGGGTGTGAACAAACAAGGGATAGAGGAGAGCTTCAGGGCTGCAACTCAACCCAGGCTCATTGAGAATGAAAAGCACTGATGAGTCTATTTGACACATTCTGAATGTGCCAGAGTTTGCACTAGGTCTTGGCGATGTCAAAGGTGGTGACACACAGTGGCGAAAACTTTGTCTTGGCTACCCCAGGAAATGAGTTGGGTCTCTGGCTTGATGCTCCTGTGTTCCTGTCAATGACCATTGTGAAGGCTGGAGGAAAGAGGTCACCTTCCCACCACATCCCAAATATGCCTCAGGCCCTGGTTCACGTCTGTCCCTCAACTGAAGGTGCCTTCCCCTTGTCCATAACCGTAGCCCGTCACAAGGCAACCTATCACACCAGGCTTCCTCCTAGCTCCCTCTCAGATGAGCTGCCTCTACTTGTAGGGCTTCTGCATTCTCCCTTGGGTCTTCCTTTGGGCGTGGGGTTTATGTGCTCTGATTTCTAAGATCAGGAAGGCTGGGACCTTGTCATTCGCTCATTCATTCATTCTCATTCGTTCAGTGGGGAGCAGGGCTGGGGAGGAGAAGGAGGATGAAGGTCTGTCCAATACTGAGTGAGGGTCCAGCTCGAGGGGAGCATCCATTCTGAATGGAGGGACAAAGAAGGGCAGAGTGGGCAAGCTGCTCATCACCAACGGGGCCTCAGGGTTCAAACATGTTCACTCTTAGACACCATTTCCATCACAGCGGGTGGGCTGGTTTCCCTCAAGGTTTCTGAGACCCACCAAGTCAGTTTTAAGCAATCATAAACTATAACTAATAAAAGACAAAACAAAAAGGAATAATGAAGAGGAGGTGGAAAAACACCTATAACCCCCTGACAAATCCCTGTTCTGCTGTCATTTCAGACCCTGTGCTGGTACTTATTCTCTTTTTTATCTGCCTGCAGGTTACTCTCAGAGGGTGTTTCCATGGATTCTGCTTGGTGCCCGCCTGCCTGAGGACAGCCCCACCCCTGCCTTTCTGCCTGGTGGTAAAGACCTTTTCTATTCCTTTTTTCTGAGCAAAAAAGATTAGTGTGTTGTTTCCTCCAA
Organism: Panthera onca; assembly: GCF_046562875.1. Taxonomy (NCBI): domain Eukaryota; kingdom Metazoa; phylum Chordata; class Mammalia; order Carnivora; family Felidae; genus Panthera; species Panthera onca. The sequence goes on along the minus strand of NC_138344.1, from coordinate 58,161,804 downwards.
GAAACTAAGTTCCATCTGTATTATGTGTAGCTGCATAGTGGTTTAAATTTTCTCTTTCATTTCTCTCTCTTTAATATTGCTTACTTGTAAAATGCAATTTGGGGAGATTTAGCTGAAATTCAGGCAGTCGGCGGAAGGCTCAGGTGTGAGACTCGGGCGCCATCTGCTGGTCACTTCTGAGTATGACAAAATTGAATTTGCCTTGAGCCTCTGGTGTGTACAGGTGAAAATGAGTTGATTTGAAAGTTAAAGATGGAAAAGGTGTGTGCAACAACACATGTAACCAACAAAGCGTTTGTGTCAGAATCCATAAAGAACTCTTAAAGTTAACATAAAGGATGAAATAAATAGAGGGGAGCCTGGGTGCTCAGTGAGTTGAGCCTCTGACTCTGATTTCTGCTCTGGTCATGATCCCAAGGTTGTGGGATCAAGCCCTGTGTCTGGCTCAGCGCTGAGCATGGAACCTGCTTAAGATTCTGTCTCCCTCTGCCCCTCTACCTTCTAGCGTTCATGGTCTCTCTCTCTCTCTCTCTCTCTCTCTCTCTCTCGGAAAAAAAAAAAGAATGCAATAGAAAAAGGAGCAAGAGTCTTGTAAAGAGGCACTTAATAAAAAAGGATATCCAATGGACAGTGAATTTATGACAAATGGTCAACTTCTTATTCTTAGACTCTTGGAGGAGGAAGAGAGGTGGAGAAAGGCCAAGGTATGGTGGAAGCCTGAAAACTAAAACTAAAACTAAAACAAAACAAAACAAAACAAAACAAAAAACCCCAGTCTCCCAAGTCGTTCAGATTTTACCCACTAGGAAGAAAACACTTCACCTCAGTTTAATTTGCATTAGGGAAGATGGAAAATCTTTTGCTGTGAATGTAAAACTGCTCTAGGAAAAATAAAGCCTTAAGAAAAACCCTTGCCCATTCAGTGAAGAGTCAGCTAAACAAAAGCCTGAGGGAGTGCTAGGCTTGCTGGCCTGAAAAATCAGTGAACAGAGAGCACTGTGTGTGCTCTGCAGGGTGGGGAGACAAATCGGGGAGTAAGTTCTGGAAGAAGACACCCAAGGAGCTAAAACAGGTGGTTACTGATTGGGGGGAGACAGATGTTTGCCGTGTGTCTTTCTATCTGGCTTTAACGTTTGAAGCATATGCCGGTTTACGTATTGAAAATAAAGAGAGGGGCGCCTGGGTGGCTCAGTCGGTTAAGCATCCGACTTCGGCTCAGGTCATGATCTCGCGGTCCGTGAGTTCGAGCCCCGTTTTGGGCTCTGTGCTGACTGCTCAGAGCCTGGAGCCTGTTTCAGATTCTGTGTCTCCCTCTCTCTCTGCCCGTTCCCTGTTCATGCTCTGTCTCTCTCTGTCTCAAAAATAAATAAAAAAAAAAAAAAACGTTAAAAAAAATTTAAAAAAAAAAAAAAAGAAAATAAAGAGAAAGCTTGAAACCTAGTAACTTAAAAGGCTGAAATATGTTCAGTGGTGATGTCACTTGAAAGAGCACTGGTGACCTTGGGGGAGAGATTTGGTCAAGAGGGGGCAGTAAAATCCAAAGTCTAATAAGTTTGGGCAAAAAGGAGAAGAAGCGGGGACAGACTCCCCACACTTGCCTGATTTTGCTTGCGAGGGAGGGAAGGAGGGCAGCAGCCAGACTTGGGGCCAGGATCCAAAAGGAGGCTTACTTTGTTTCTCAGGAGAGAGATGTGAGGTATTCACTGAGGGCAAAGGGGTGAAAGAGAAGGCATCCCAGGGGAGGGAAGGTGAAGGCCAGGAGGCTGGTGGAGCACAGTGGATGGAATGAAGAGCTTGGTGAGAACCGCCCTGGGGCTAAGCACGTTGCAGGGCGAGCCCCGTGTACTTGTGAGGCCACAGGAACAGTCCAGGAATTTTGCAGCAGCTTTATGGTCTGGTGGCGGGTGGTGCAGATGGCTTCTGAGGCCCCCGCGCATCCGATTTTCTTATTCCAGAGCAGCGCCGTGCAACAGACTTTCTGCATGGAAAGTTCTGTCTCTTTGCTGTCCAGTGAGGTAGCCATAAGCCACATAAAGCTATTGAGTGCTTGAAATGTGGCCAAAGCGACTTAGGAACTGAATTTTAGTTCTATTGAAGTTTTTTTAACACTCGATTTTAATTGAGATATAATTGACAAGCAATGTCCTCTGCACATGTTTAAAAAGTACAACCGAATAATATTTGGTATGTGTATACACCTGTGCAACAATCACCACAGCTGAGACAGGGAGCCTATCTCTCAGCCCAGGGTTTCCTCATGTGCCTTTGTAATCCTTCCCTCTCGCCCTTCCCTCTTCCCACCCAGAAACCACTGATCTGCTTTCAATCAGTATTTCAGTCACTATAGATTAGTTTGAATTTTATATAAGTGGAATTACACAATATTATTTTTTGTCTATGTTATTTGCTCAGCAGAGTTATTTAGAGATTCCTCCATGTTGTATGTATCAATAGTTCATTCCTTTTTGTCACTCAGTAGTATTTCGTTGTATGGATATACCACATTTGTTTTTATCCCTTCATCTGTGGATGAACATTTGCTTCTTTTCTCCAGTTTTTAGCCAATGCACATAAAGTTGCTATGAAGATCATTATACAGATCTCTATGTGGATCTATGCTTCCATTTTTCTTAGGTATATATCTAGGAATGCTGTGGCTGGAATATATGGTAGTTGTAACTTTACAGTGTTATTTAATTTTTTTTAAATATAATTCATTGTCGGGGTGCCTGGGTGGCTCAGTCGGTTGGACGTCTGACTTCGGCTCAGGTCATGATCTCGTGGTCCGTGAGTTCGAGCCCTGCGTCGGGCTCTCTGCTGACAGCTCAGAGCCTGGAGCCTGTTTCGGATTCTGTGTCTCCCTCTCTCTCTGACCCTCCCCCGTCCATGCTCTGTCTCTCTCTGTCTCAAAAATAAATAAACGTTAAAAAAAATTAAAAAAATATATAATTTATTGTCAAATTGGCTAACATACAGTGTATGAAGTGTGCTCTTGGTTTTTTGGGTAGATTCCCGTGGGTCATCGTTTACGTGTAACACCCAGTGCTCATCCCAACAAGTGCCCTCCGCAATGCCCATCACCCATTTTCCCCTCTCCCCCACCGTCCCACCCACCCTCAGTTTGTTCTCTGTATTTAAGGGTCTCTTATGGTTTGGCTCCCTCCCTCCTCTGTAACTATTTTTTCCCCTTCCCTTCCCCCATGGTCTTCTGTTCAGTTTCTCAAGATCCACATATGAATGAAAACATATGATACCTGTCTTTCTTTGACTGACTTACTTCACTCAGCATGATACCTTCCAGTTCTATCCACATTGCTGCAAATGGCATGATTTCATTCTTTCTCGTTACCAAATAGTATTCTTTTGTATATATAAACCATGTCTTCTTTATCCATTCATCCATTGATGGACATTTAGGCTCTTTCCATAATTTGGCTATTGTTGAGAGTGCTGCTATAAACATTCAAGTACTATGAATCAGCACTCCTGGATCCTTTGGATAAATTCCTACTAGTCCTATTGCTGGGTCATAGGGTAGTTCTATTTTTCATTTTTTGAGGAACCTCCACACTGTTTTCCAGAGAGGCTGCACCAGTTTGCATTCCCACCAACAGTGCAAGAGGGTTCCCGTTTCCCCACATCCTCGCCAGCATCTGTAGTTTCCTGAGTTGTTCATTTTAGCCACTCTGACTGGTGTGAGGTGGTATCTCAGTGTGGCTGTGATTTGTGTTTTCCTGAAGATGAGTGATGTTGAGTATCTTTTCAGGTGTAGGTTGGCCATCTGGATGTCTTCTTTGGAAAAGGGTCTATTCATGTCTTCTGCCCATTTCTTCACTGGATTATTTGTTTTTTGGGTGTGGAGTTTGGTGAGTTCTTTATAGATTTTGGATATTAGCCCTTTGTCTAAGATGTCATTTGCAAATATCTTTTCCAATTCCATCGGTTGCCTTTTAGTTTTGTTGATTGTTTCCTTTGCAGTGCAGAAGCTTTTTATCTGGATGAGGTCCCAATAGTTCATTTTTGCTTTTAATTCCCTTGCCTTTGGGGATGTGTCAAACAAGAAATTGCCGTGGCCAAGGTCAAAGAGGTTGTTGCCTGCTTTCTCTTCTAGGGTTTTGATGGTTTCCTGTCTCACGTTTAGGTCTTTCATCCATTTTGAGTTTATTTTTGTGAGTTAATTTTATTTAATTTTAATTAATATTAATTAAAATTTAGGGGAACCTAGATGGCTCAGTCGGTTAAGTGTCCAACTCTTGATTTCAGCTCAGGTCATGATCCCAGGGTTGTGAAATTGAGCTCCAAATCTGGATCTGAGCTGACAGTGCGGACCCTGCTTGGGATTCTCTCTCTTCCTCTCTCTCTGCCCCTCCACCACTCACGCTCGTGCACATGTGTACTCTCTCTCTCTCAAAATAAACGTTAAAAAATATAGTAATTAAATTTAAATGGCCAAATGTAGCTAGTGGCTCCCATATTGGGCAGCACAGTTGTAGAATGTATTTATTACTCCAGTGATTTCGTACCAGGGAGAGACTTTCACTCCTGCTCTAATCTCGGAATATATTCATTCTTTATTCATTCAGTGAAGATCTATTGAGACTCACTTTGTGCTGCTCATTTTGCCAGACACTAAGAATGGGATGGGGCAAAATGGATACGGACCCCGCCCTTAAGATACTTACATTCTAGTGGACTCAGTCTGATTGCCTATGGGTGTACTAAGCCCACTGGGGAATGAGAGGATGAATCCAGTGCGATTATAAAGTAGAGTAGTTCAAGTCTGTGTAGGTGTTGGGATGGCCCCAGGAGTGGTATGGGCTTAGGGTGAGGGATGAAGCCTCTTCCTCTCCTAGTGATATAACCTGTGAAAATAAGAACCAGGTACAGAGATGGTGATATGTTTAGAGAATAGAGGTGCAGTTGGTGAATTTGGTGTTTCTGGCAGTTTTTTTTTTGGGGGGGGGGGACATTTGCTGTGAAGGGGAGGGAGAAGGAGACACATGCTGTGTTAGGACTAGTTGTGCCTGTCCCAGGCACGTGGTGGGGGCACCATGCTCATTGGAACTCCCCATAGTCTAAGCCCTCACTCGGTCACTGTGACAGTATACACACATCTCTACTTATGTTTCCCTCTGGAGGAAAACTAGTTTAGGCCCTGAGTTAGTGGCTGTGGGTGTACTGAGCCAAGAATCTTCCTAAGAATTTTTAGGTCCTTCTGCTCATGACTCACAGATTCTGCCTGTGGATACTTTGCCAGAAGCAGCCCCCAGCCCGGGACGTTGGTGGAAGGAAGTGCAAGCATAGTAAGATGTCATCTTTGCATTGACGGCATGACCTGTGCTGGGGTGGTTATGAATGAGTCATTTGGGGAGCAGGTCCTGCCCCTCAATTGTGTATTTAAGTTATGACGTTGGTGTTCTTTTCAGGGTGTCAGGAAAGCTTCTAGTGAGGCCAGGGAAGCTCAGGAAACCAAAATGGGAATAATGGCAGCTGCAGCCACCACTCAGGAGCACCTGGCATGCACCAGGCACTTGGCATGCATCCCCTCGTGTAATCCTCCCAACAGTCCTGGGGTCAGGTGACATTTATGACCCCCATTTTACTGGTGAAAGAACTGAGCCCAAAGAGGTCAAATAATTTACCTTAGTTCATACTGACAGAACCTGAACATACACTTGGGGGTCACTTCTGCCCCAGTGAGATAAGCTGATAGGTTTGAAATGACTTGACATAAAATCTCAGATGTTAGTTTCTTTCCATCCTTCCATTACTCCTGGTATAAGAGGCTTCCTGAATTATACTAAGTAGATAGGTCCAGTGGCGACACTTGCGATTTCTCAATCACGGAGTGGGTAGCGGGAGGAGTAGATGACAATGTATTGAGCGGCAAGCACCACACTAGACATTTCATGGACATCGTGGTAGTTCACCCCTAAAGCAAACCTGTGACATCCAGGGTGTTACCTTGTGCAGCTGAGAGGGCTAGGTGCAGGCTAAGATCACCCAGCTATTAAGTTCATAGAGCCGAATCTGAGCCCTCACAGGTTGGATCAAAACTTTCTCCTTATCACACCATACTGCCTCTCCTTAGTGTCTCAACAACAAAACACATAAAAGAAGAGGCTGTAAGAGCATAGCCCCTCGGGGTCTTTATTGACAAAAAATGTCAGTAAGCCTCAGGCAGTTCTGGGAGAGATGAGGTCAGAGTTAAGGTAACCTGTCCATCCAGTTGGGCAATTATTATTTTTTTAATGTTTATTTATTTTCAGAGAGAACGAGAGAGAGAATGTGCATGCGTGTGCATGAGCAGGGTATGGGCCATGAGAGAGAGAATCCCAAGCAGGCTCCGCACCGTCATTGTAGAGCCCGAAGTGGGGCTTGATCTCACAAACCAAGAGATCAAGACCCGAGCTGAGATCAAGAGTCAGACGCTTAACCCACTGGGCCACCCAGGCGCCCCTCCTGAGAAGCCTTTAGAACACTGCTCGGCATGTACAGGGCTAAGCGTTCAATCATTGTTTTATTATTATTAACTATGCAGATAGGCAGGCTGAATCCCAGCAAAACAGAGTAACTTGTCCAATTAGACACACCTAGCAAAGCTGAGACCAGAATCGGTTCTTCTGCCTCCTACTCCAGGGTACATCTGTCTGTTTGGTATTATCTGCCTCCTACTCCAGGGTACATCTGTCTGTTTGGTATTATGTTTTAGCGGTGAGAATAAAGGGTGATTAGGTTGCTGGAGGGGTTGTGGGTGGGGGGAGGGGCTAAATGGGTAAGGGGCATTAAGGAAGACACTTGGTGGGATGAGCACTGGGTGTTACATGTAGGGGATAAATCACTGGAATCTACTCCTGAAATCATTATTGCACCACATAACTGAGTTAGCTACATACTAAATAACTTGGATGTAAATTAAAAAGAAAAAAATTAATTAGTTTTAAAAAATGAGTGATTTAGGGGTGCCTGGGTGGCTCAGTCACTTAAGCGTCTGACTTCAGCTCAGGTCATGATCTCATGGTTTGAGTTCGAGCCCTGCGTTGGGCTCTGTGCTGACAGCTCAGAGCCTGGAGCCTGCTTGTGATTCTGTGTCTCCCTGTCTCTGCCCCTCCCCTGCTTACACTCTTTCTAAATAAATAAATAAATAAAACATTAGATATAAAATCTTTCTTTGAGGTTTATTTATTTTGAGAGAGTGCAAGCAGGGGAGGGGCAAGAAGGGAGGGGGACAGAGGATCTGAAGTGGGCCCTGGGGCACCTGGGTGGCTCAGTCGGTTAAGCAACTGACTTCAGCTCAGGTCATGATCTTGCAGTTCGTGGGTTCAAGCCCTGTGCTGATAGCTCAGAGCCTGGAGCCTGCTTCGGATTCTGTGTCTCCCTCTCTCTCTCTCTCTGCCCCTGCTCTGCTTGTGCTCTGTCTCTGTCTCTCAAAAAGTGAATAAACATTAAAATATATATATATTTTAAAAATGAGTGATTTAAACTCCATCAGTACTTTCAAAGTAGTGTAAGCTGTCCCCAGCTTCAAGCTGAAAATAGTTACTATTCATCTTCTAAAAATAAAGTGTCTTTTGTAAAAAAAACAAGCTGTTATCAGCAAGATAGGAATTGACAAGCACTAGCTTGGTGCTACTAAGGAGGGGCTCTGGGAGAGATTATCAGGTGCTGTAAGTGATAATAGCTACTGGCTGTTAATACCAATTTAGTTGCAATTAATTGTGTAATTGTCTGGGATGTTTCAGAAATGGGTCTAATTTCTGTTGTAATCTTTTTAAAGAGATACAGAAAATAACCAGAAATTCTTGAATAGCTATACTATAATTACACATACCCAAGTATAAAAAAACCCAATTCTTTGTTATTGGGAGATAGCCAATCTGGAACATTTTTTCAGAGAAGCAATTTTATGATAGGGTTTCAGTTACATTATGGAAAAGAGATTACAGCATTGACAGTGAGGATTCTTAGGGCTCCTTAAAAAATTTCCATGCAAAAATAGATATTTAGTGGGGCACCTGGATGGCTCAGTTGGGTACACGGCTGACTGGCTCAGGTCATGATCTCACGGTTTGTGAGTTTGAGTCACACATCAGGCTCTGCACTGACAGCTCAGAGCCTGGAGACTTCTTCGGATTCTGTGTCTACTTCTGTCCCTCCCCCGCTCATGCTCACTCTCTCTCTCTGTCTCTCTCTCGCTCTCTCAAAAACAAACATTAAAAAAAAAGATATTTAGTGTATGTATGGTTTCTAACCGTGGGAATATTCACACAGCCCTTCTATGTCTCTAACACTAGAAATTCAAAGAAAACACCTAGGTCCCTCCCCCAAGGGCTTGTGGGTAATCAGACAGTGGTGGCTCCCACAGTGACCAAATGAGGGAGGGAGGGAGGCACAGAAGAAGGGCTCCTAATTCACATAGGGAGGGAAAGGAAGGCTTTTTGGAGGAGATGATACCTGAGGAGAATCTTTAAGGATGAGTTGGTTTTTATGAGGTAAAGAAGCTGGGGAAATGATTTTCCAGATAAAGAAGGGGCAAAGGAGCAGAGGATAAGAAAATTTGCCTCGTTCTGGGAGCTGTAAGACTGGCACTGCTCAATTAGCCAAGTAAAAAAATAATAGGCAGTGCCTTTGTGAAGAAATTAACTTGCAGTAATAATGATGTGTTCCCAGCACTTTCTTTATGTAGCTCATTTAATCCTCATAAAAGTCACATGAGGCAGGAACAGTTAATATTTTTATTTTGTGGACAGAGAAACTGAGCACAGAGAAGTTCAAAAAATTTCCCCAAATCTCAATGTTAGAAAGGGAGGGGGAGGGCCAGGATGGAAACCTAGGCAGTCTGCTCTGAGTCCATACCTCTGTGTGAGCTCACAATGAAAGCATCTATTTGGTTTGGAGCTACCTAGTAACTAACCCAGATATCTACTACATCTTACCCACTCCCAACCAAGATGAGATCAGCTTTAACCCATAATTCCATGGCTTGTGGGAAGTTCATTGACTTCCTGGAAATATCTATGAATTACTGGAGGCTTGTGTTTTTTTGTTTCCCATGGGTTCACAGTCTGTATGTAATATTTCTGAGCTGTTTCTTTGTCTCAATCCTGTCTTGGTAATGATTATGGTGGGCACAACCCTTTCTGCTTGTTTTAGCCACCTTTCCCTCCCCCCCACCCCCAAGCAATGTAAACATGGACTTAAGATTTGGGGGATTGTTGTGCCCAGGGGGTCCCATGGTATGTTGACTGTAACGTGGGCTAGCCCCTCCCCTTCACAAACAAGACTAGTTGTGGACACAGAAGTGCATTGTCCTGAGAGCAAAGCAGTGGCTGGCTACTGAAGAAATGGCAGAAGGAGCCTGGCCCTTGTGGCTTGGGTCCCAACCCTTCCCAGTCATGGCTATGAGGACTGAGGAATGAAGAGAGGAAAGGCTAGTGAGAACATGCTGAAACCCGATTTAGCACTATCCTGGTGCCTCAAAAAACAAGAACTCAATTAAGAAATAGAGTAAACTTTTGGCTACTTTTTTGCTAAGCATGTGTATAAATTATGGAAAGTTGTGTGTTCCTAAACTATTATACTTCTGTTATTTGTATACATCTATGGTCTAATGGTTGTGATTTTGACTACAGTAGTCTACACTGGATCCCTTTTATATTGTTTACTAGTTATAACTATATTTAAGAGATGTCTGTGACCTTCTCTTTCTACATTATGACTACCTATGTGACTTTCAGCAAGGCACTTAACTTCTCCTGGTCTCAGTTTCTTCATTTGTAAAGTGAAGATTATAATATTTATCAAAATACCGTCATGAGAATTACACAATTAAGTATATAGCAGTGTCTGAAAGGCAGTAAAGTTTCAATAAATGTTAGCAATTATTTCCCCCGTTAACCAAAATTGGACTGTGGTTTGATATGGCTGAAGCATGGGAGATAGGATAGTGGTTGTAGAAAGGGTGGAATTGTGGGTGGAGAAGTGAGCAGTCACCAAACCAGAAGGATTTTGTATGTTGTTACCGAGAGGATGGACTTTATCCTACAGGCCAGTTTCTCAAGCCATCCGTAATGGGAGTGTGATCTTCTATTTGTAGGGGTGAGGGTATGACCCAAGACGCTCTCCAAGAACATAATATTGTTTCATTTCCTGTTTAATTTTTAAAAATACACAGGAATTTTTTGTTCTAGTCCACAACATATTCAGTGGTAGGGAGGTGGCCTTCATAGATCATTTCTTGGTTGAATGATTGTAAAATGAATTGACATCTGGAAGTAGTCTCAATATACCTTATTAAAGTCCAACCTACTGAACCAATTCTTTGAGATGTCCCAATTTCAGTATTATGGTATCTTAAAGATGAGAATGCTTCTCAAACCAAGTATGTAGATCTCAGTGGCTAAAACACTGAATTATATAATATTTCTTAGAACTTTAACAAATATGCAGGACTTTGGAAAATATTCTTACACAAAAAAGCAAAGCAACAATGGTATAGGCTTGTGTTCAGATACTGCTGAAACCCCAGTCAGACCGTAAAGTGATTAAGAGGCTGTTGGAACTAGGATTTGCCAGTAGCCTTCACAGGGAACTGATTTAATGAATGGAAGTCCAGGAAACTCTCCTCTTCACCCCACTTCTTCATTCCTTGACTAGGCCAGATATCCACTACAATCACTGTCCGGAGGCAAGTATCCCTGTAACCATTTATGTTGTTAGGATTCCTCTGGGGAGGAAGTAGAAGAAAGAATAATGAGGGAGGGTGGGAGCAGATCTTCAATCCTAGGAAAGTCAAGGGAACAGAGGTGGTCTGTCTTGCTTTAAGGTTGGCTTTGCGTTCATGGGGTCTCTGAAAATTTCCATTAAAAAAAAAATCCTACTTTCTTCCCAAGAAATAGCTCAGTATATTTTGTAGAAAAACCAACTCACACACATTTTCCCCATGGCGCCAGCATTTTGTTAAAGTGAACAAAAGTGTTAAAAAAAAAAAAAACAAACACCAAAACCCAAAACACACCAAAACCCCACAAACCAATATGCAGAAGCTGGCAAGTAAAACAAACAGGAATTTCAAGTCAAACCAGAACAAATTTTTGAAAAGTTCACAGAAGCAATTTGGTAACTTACAAAGTATCATCTTCATGTTTATTGGCCAAACTTTATAGTTCATGTTCTGTAAAAGTCACGTAGAGCCTTAAACCAGAATTCTGCCTGAAAATTTCACTGAGGCTGGATTTTTAAAGCTCCTAATCTTAAATACGATTTATATAAAGATATTTAGTCAGAAGGCTTCATACTTCCTATTTATGCTTAGTCTATATTCTAGCGTAAAGAAAATATACTATATCATAGCTGGAATTGAATTATAACCAAAAATATTATCCAACTAATATATAATATAAAATGGAAAGTTTGGCATAAGTAAGAGTTTGTAAGTCTAATTTATAATTTATTGTAAAGTAAATTCAAATTCATTTTGGCATCTGACAAGGACGAAAAAAATGACACATCAAAATAGATATACAGCTAGGTAAGTAATCAAATCATATGTTAACATCTCACTACTATAACTTACCTAAAACTATATTTTATTACTATTTTCAAAAATAGAGGAGTCTTTCTCTAGGTGACTGGGAAACTTTAAAGAACATGTTATTTTTAAAGCCCAATAACCAAATTTCATCTTAGCAGATAAAATGGTATTTTTCATTTGGTGAGCGCCCAGTTGGCACAAGCTGCATAGGGTACTCAACACACATAGGGTACTTTAACGCATATTTGTTAAAGTTCTAAGAAATATTATATAATTCAGTGTTTTAGCCACTGAGATCTACATACTTGGTTTGAGAAGCATTCTCATCTTTAAGATACCATAAAACTGAAATTGGGACATCTCAAAGAATTGGTTCAGTAGGTTGAACATTTTCTTATTTTTTGTCATAACTTAAGCGAAAATTTAAAAATCCAGTAAACCTGGGGGCGCCTGGGTGGCGCAGTCGGTTAAGCGTCCGACTTCAGCCAGGTCACGATCTCGCGCTCCGTGAGTTCGAGCCCCGCGTCAGGCTCTGGGCTGATGGCTCGGAGCCTGGAGCCTGTTTCCGATTCTGTGTCTCCCTCTCTCTCTGACTCTCCCCCGTTCATGCTCTGTCTCTCTCTGTCCCAAAAATAAATAAAAAACGTTGAAAAAAAAAAAAAATCCAGTAAACCTGTATATTGAAAAGTATTCTGAAATGATCCTGGTGTTAGGGGGTAGAAAACTGCTTTGCTAGTAAACTTAGAGAGTATATGGCACATAGACGGTGTTTGAAATCCTGCTCCTCTTCTCCTCTATCTCTGCCTCAAACTTCCGAGGAAGACAGACAAAAGAAAAAAGGTAAGGGAGGGGAAGAAGCTTTGACAGCGCAGGTGGCCTTCAGACTGGCCAGTCACAGAAACTTCCGAGCAGGCTCCAGAAAAGCCTGCCGCATCCATCTGCGCTGTTAGAGCCTTGAAACTATACGACAGTGTTTACCAAGGGCGGGCAAACTTCGCCTACAAATGGTCAGATAGTAAGTATTTTATATCTGTCCCAACTACTCAACTCTGCCACCGCGGCACGAAAGCAGCCACAGGTAACCATACTTGATGAAATGAGTGTGGCTGTGTTTGAGGAATACTTTATTTGCACTGAAATTTAAAGTTCAACGTAATTTTCACATATCATTCTTCTGATTTTTTTTTTTTTTTAACCATTAAAAAATACAAAAACCATCTTCAGCTCCATGGGCCACGCAAAACAGGCTGCAGGCCCATGAGGCACAGTGTGCTGACCCCCTGTCTGTACCATTGGAGGGTCACCAGGTCATTCCTCTCAGACTTCACAAAGGCCCTCACCAATCTTACTTTCACGGGAGCATCTCTTTCCTTTCTGCCATTGTTGCTGGGCCTGCAGGAATATTAAAAGTGACTTGTAGAAAAAGTTATAGATTCTTTTAATAGCTCTTTTTTTCTTTATCTGGAAGGTTTTTCCCAGGTTTAGTTCTTAAACACCTTAAACAGGGCATTACAGTCTGAGTTTATAAAACTAGGTTATCATCTATTTTCCAATGCTTTTTAAGATTATTACTATGTTTTAAGGTCTGCTATTGCTCAATAAAGCAGCCCAGAAATTTCAGGATTATATATTTTCATTTTTTAATAAACCACACGGCAAAACAATACTTTATTTAATAAATGTATAGGAAATTACAATTTGAAAATTGCAAATACAGTACATATACATATACTATACCTTGATCTTAAATTATATGGACAAACACCAGCTTCAAAATCTTCCTAAAATCAATCGTATGCAAAATACCTGGTTTCTGAAAGGGCATATGGAAAAGTATATACAATTTCTTAAACTGTGATATGGCTTAATAACATATATTTTTAGAGAAGCATAAGCTTTCCAAATATAAGGTATCTTCCAGGTGCAAAGCTGACATACTGGCCATTTCAATTTTTCAGAATATACTTAACTGCAATATTTAAATTGACGCTGTCATAGATGTAATTGGGAAAGTCTCCGTAAATGTTTTCCAGTCTTACCAAAAATCAGAAAATATTGGTCTTTACAATACGATCGGAAGAATAACGTAACAGAGTAAACCCTTTGTAAGCAGGAATTCAAGGATTGGATGGCCTGAATGCACATACACAATTCAATACTGAGGAATTCCCACGACAATTTCTTCTAATTTGCGGGCTCCTACGAACATAACAAAAAATATCCCTGATTGGTGAGCTGTAAAACAAATCTGATGTCCTTTCCGGCAAGATTCCCGTGGCAGATCTGTAGTTAGAGTTTGCAAGTCATGTTTTGGTTAGAGACAAATAAAACTTAATCATTTGGAAATCAGACTCACCTCCCCTCAACACAGCATATAGCAAGGTGTCACTATTCTTTGGGACTAATACTCAACTGGCTCATGAGCTAAGCTTGGTTTAAAAAGAAACCAAGCCAAAGGAACTAATCTTACATCTATTAACACATTCTGTAACTTTAAATTTACTATATGTAAGGTAGAGTCAACAGGAAAATTGCCTAAAATCTTATTCCAAAGGGGCTCAGATTCTGTAAAAACACACCTTATTCATTATGGTGAACCAATTCACATAAGTTCATAAAAAGAAAATAAATTTACCTCATTGTGCTTGTTTCAAAAGTGAATGACTATCTCTTCTAAAGTGGTGAGAGTAGTTGTTTAAGAAACACAATCCAGTCTTATTAGAGAGAATCTTCACTTATGGTTGTATAGTGTAGTCTATTTCTATCATACTTATACTGTAAAGTTCAGTGTCCAAGAGAAATCTGGATCAAGAACAATCAGCTGTTTAAAAAAAGGGTTCTTCCTCACGAAGAAAAAGTTTATAAGTGGTGCTTTGTTTCTGAAAGATGGTTTTCCTCACATTTAAACAAAAGGGAAGCTCATGTATCTGATCTTGCCTGTGTCTATTCTGGGAAAATTCTACTAAAAACAAACACTGTCAGTGAGGACACCTGGGTTCAAGACACAGAACCAGAACACTGAGACTTTTAAGAGCAGGAAACTTAGTTTTAGAAAATGGAAATAAAGTACCCAAACTTGAAACGAAAACAGTAAAATAAGAGAGCCTGTGATTTGGCAAACAATACTGACAGGAGCTGCAAGCTGCGAAAATCTGGGCTCACATTACACAAGGCACAGCTAATGGGAAGTGTATGTGGGAATTCTATTTGAAATGGTTCTACATTTCAAAGCTCTCTGAAAGATGCCCTATTCAACTATATTCCTCACATTAGGTTTGTAAGGCAGCATGGTCGTTAATGAAAAATAGGTCTTTTCCTAAAATAAATCAAAATGCTGCCTCTGCCACAGTTTTGACAGACAGGTTTATATATACAAGTAACTCTGATTATTTGCAAATGTTAATTAAAATACATCAAACTGGGGGCACCAGGGTGCACCAGTTGATTAACTGTCCAATTCTTGATGTCAGCTCAGGTCTTGATCTCAGGGATGGGAGTTCAAGCCTGGCACTGGGCTCCACGCTTTGTGGAGCTTACTTAAAAAAAAAACAAAAACAAAAAAACAAGAAAAACATCACACTGAAGAACTGCCCAGTTTTTAGGTTGTGATCTGTTTTCTCAGTGCAAAATTAACAATGCAAAATGTTTATCCAAAATTACCCAGCGCCTGTGTCAGGACAGTGGAGAACTCTTCCTGTGAGGGCTGTCTGAGGGGTGTGACTCAGGGTTGCAGCTCAGCAGGGTAGCGACAGACCCAAGGCTCTGTGGCTTCCGTCGTGCAGTCCCTGGTCCTATCTGCTAAGTTCACATCGTCCTGTGTGGGTTTTGTCAAGTTACAAAAAGTGAAATCTATCAATTTTCAATCTCAGCCCCAGGAAAGCACAAGTACAAAATGTGTAGTCCTTGCTACAAAAGACAAAGCACAGGGAACTTCATGTGTACCTCACTTATACAAAGCACACTCACTAAAATTTACAAAAGTTTTCACTGTTTCTGCATTTTACAAAAAATCCTTTTCAATCCTCAAATGAATTTCAGACTGTTTTATCATATAACTTTTTCAAGGAACAGGTCGATATGAAAAGTAAGATACGCCTATTTAGGATAAAGGAAAGTTTACAAGAAACAAGCTCAGTGGACACATGGGAAACACCTGCAAATGTGGGGAAAGCCATAAGCATACAATGCATGTTCTTTTCCTTTCTCTTGCTAGGTACCCAAAGTCCGTAATGCCCAGATGTCCACTGAAATGCTTCTCATTTATTCTTAATTGCCTTCCACATTTAAGAGAATTTTGACTTAAACTATGTATGTACTACTCAAATTTTTGAAAAATTCAAATCATTTTAAATGGATTCACAGCAAGAACCGCATAAGGTTAATTTTCAATTCAATTCAATAAACACTGGGTTTTACTAGATACCATTAACCCTCATCAACCCTTTTTTGGGGGATACCATCAACTCTTAATCATCTTTTAAGTAACTTCAGGTTTTATCTTAGGTTTACTTACAGTGAGGTACTTGGTAGAAACACGAAATCTGTTTCCTCTCCTTCTTTGATATTATAAGTCATCTGCATGTTTATCTAAGCTTCTAATTCACAACTTGCCTAGTAATTGTACTCTGATTCTCTGAGAACCTCAAGAACCATATCCATTCTTGGTTAAGAAACTGTCCCTGTGAAAATAGACTTCTAAAGTGCATAAAGATAATCACAAAACTAACAGTTGCAAAATGAAACCTGATTATTCACAGCTACCCCTTTAACACAACTGGTACCAATTAGGTTGCATTCGGTTTGGAAAGTTTCAGGTTTAGCCTCCCTACAACACAGATTGAATGTCCATCCCAATTCCTGTGTTTCAAACAACACAAATACAAGGTCAAAAACCCTTGATGTTTTCTTTCTTTTTAAATGTCTTCTCCCTATCTCTTTGGGCATTTCTGCTATGGTATTATTGGAAAACCTCAAAATTATATCTTAGGGTTTCTGGAGTCCGTGGAGAATCCCTAACCCATGTCATCAAACAAATTCTCTCTGGAGGAATGTGGTTAATCTACATGTGAAAGATAGGCATTACAAACTGAACCACAGCTCTCCAGAGTTTTACCCTGAAGGGGCACAGACTAATGGGTATGGAGGCAGGAAGCAAGGTACCAAGCACACTTTCAGTTCTTACAAGGACAGAGGATCATTGTTTACATTTTGCAGTCTCCTGCTATTCTTAAGATAATTCCATGAATAATAAAAGTGACTGCAGGAAGACTTAAATCTGACATTCCACACTCCATCCCCACTTCTATATTTTAAATCACCATATAGTAATTTAAGATTAACTTCTGCCATTTAGAATAGTATTGAAAATATTTCCTAAATATTCCTAATGACAGTGACCACCACAACATGTAAAGATTTGGTTCTGATTAAGATTACAAATAACCAAAATGATAACTTTGAGATTCAAAACCCTGTAACATCTGGAAAAAGTTGTTTATAAAGTAAAACTATAACAATAACATTATTTGTGAAATAAAACATTTCTGAAACACTTAGGAATGCATGCTTATTCCACTATCTGGATAATTTCTAGTATTCTCTGAAATCTGTTGAGAAATAATTTCTGTAAAAACATAACTGGGTGTCAAATTCCAGAAGCTGGCTGTCAAGATTACCTAATAAAAAAAAATCAGTTTTCCAGCACTAGCTTGATAAAAAATGGTCCTTAAAAAGGATTTTTAAATGCAAATACTGAATTCTTGATGCTTCCTTTAAGACATGTACTCTGTCACAGTTAGTGAAATGTGGTCTTGGATTGTCTTCTTTGAGGTATCCGTAGAGTCACGTCTCATTCTATAAATAGTGTTTTGGAAACATCTTCATCTGAAAACCATGGTGAAGTCTCCTTTTACCATTAAACAGAAAGTAGCACTCTCAGGCTAGAGTGATTGTTTTGAGAGACAGGTGCTTGATATGGACACAGCTGTCAGGGATTCCATTTTCTCTTTCAGGTGTGCACATTTATTGCTCTCAGGTCTGTGACTGCAGGATAAATAAGGCAGTGGTCCCCAAAACATATCAAATTAGGAACTGGAACTCTGACAATGTGCACAAGTTCTGTCCACTTCTTGCCTGTAACTCTGAAGCTGAATAGTACACTTATACATGCCAAATGTGTTCAATAACACATGCTTTGCTTTGGACTGTACTTCTTCCCATTTAGATGAACTTCCAGGAACTGCAATGTCAAGGAAATATCATTACTATTCATTGTACAAAGTTACAACGACACAGGGAAATAACAAATTTCATATACAGTGAACCTATTTTTATTAGTTTGATTTCTCCCCTCTTGAAGCTCCTCTCTTGGAGAAGCACACCAGCTTAAAAAGCCAGGATGGCTTGTCATTATTCCAATCCCTCTAGTCCACTCTCAGAGAAAGAATACTGGACATCAATTGCAAGTCTTCTGTACTTTAAAAAAAAAATAAACCACATGCATGTTTTATTTTGATAAATAAAAAGCATCAATCTGTGAAATGACCTAAAGAAATAAAAACAGAGCCAGCTTTTCTTATGTAGAAATACAGCATGGTAGATACACTTCATGCTTTAATCTGAAAGCAAAAATCAATTTGTAATGTCTCATCTTAAAGAGATTGAAAATTATTGCTCGGCTGCCATTATTGATCTGCAACTCACCTTTTGAAAAGTCTGAACCCTCCCTTAAAGCAAATCTTTCCAGCAGAAACAATTTTCCTACTTATTTAAAAGCAAAAATGTTAAATTTAATTCCAAAGACAAAGTCCACCAACCCCAGGATTTACCGTCAGCAACATACTTAGCTGTATGTGTACTATGGCAGTAGGTTTTCCTGAAGTGAGAGACCAGATATTTAAATCTTCCACTGAATATACATCTTCTATTTTCATCAAGGCTTCTTTGATATAGTCTACATTCAAATGGCTTGGTACACCTATTAGTTTAGAATATATCATAAGTAAAGTTTATTTGGGGGAAAAAGTTATACATAACTGATAGAATTTTTTTTTCCAAAGAACTCAAACGGCTTTACCAAATTCAGCTTAAATGAATACTTTAAAATATCTTAATACTTTAAGACAAGGATGCACCTGGGTGGCTCAGTCGGTTAAGCATCCAAGTCTTGATTTTGGCTCAGGTTATGATCCCACATGAGATTGAGCCCCACGATGGGCTGGGTGCTGTCTCTGTCTCTCTCTCTCTCTCTCTCTCTGCCCCACCCCTACCTGCACTTGGCACACGTGCACATGCACTCTCTCTCTCTCTCAAAATAAATCAACTTAAAAATATATATATCAAACCTGAATACTTCATTTAACAAATAAGCTAGGATAGAGGCACCTGGTGGTTTAGTCAGTTAAGTGTCTGACTCTTGATTTTGGCTCAGGTCATGATCTCACAGTTCATGGGTTCGAGCCCTGCTGATAGCACAGAGCCTGCTTGGGATTCTGTGTCTCCCTCTGTCTCTGCCCTTCTCCAGCTTACACTCTCACGCTGTCTCTCTCAAAAATAAACAAACATTAAAAAAAAAAAAAGCCAGGATAGACAGAAAAAAAATGAAAAAAAGGGAACATCCAATGATAATGAATGTACTGTTGAAAATATAGGCATATACTTAATATAAGTAGGGATGTAGGAAATATAACAAAATAGCAAGTTAAATGGGAATTAAGGAATTAATAAATAAACCAGTAGACATAATTGTATTAAGACTCGAAAGAGTTGCATCTTTGTCCTAGCTCCATAGTTTATTTATTAGCAGCATTACCTTAATTAAGCAAGTTATGTTACCCCTCTGAACCTCAATTTCCTTGTTGGTAAATAGGGATAATAATGTCTACCTTACCTACCTTTCTCAATGATTATAAGGATCAAATAGGTAACAGATGGGAGAGCACATCAATTCTTATATTTTATATACACATAAAGTGGTGTTACTATAACCTATAAGCATCCGTAAAAAGAAAAGACAGGACTCCTACCTACCCTAGAGTGCCCCGCCCACCCCCAATCTGATTTAGGGAAGTAATAAACCCACAACGAGGGATATTAGTGAGATCTTACCTTCTAGTATTATAACTACTGTGTCCCATATGATACGAAATGTTGTGAAAGCCACAAGTAATGAAAATACATATGTACAGATGGGATCGGCAATCTTGTATTCTGGCTGAAAGGTGACAGAGCAAAATTATATGATTAAGTACAGACTGACATAAAACAGACTGTAAAGCAAAACAAGCCATACTCTGTCCCCATGTCCCCCATTCTTTAGCTTCCTTTGCCAGGACTGAAGAATACCTTTACAATTTAGATACTGTGACTCTTTCCTGGATTGTTTAAATGCCTTTCCTCGTAAGACCTATTTCCAGAGGTTTAATCATTTGTTCTACTGCTTTCCTCTGTGCCTTCCCTAAATCTTCCAACCAGAACCAGAGAATATCAGAGCTCAAACGAGTTTTAGCAGCCACTTATCTGATCTAGAGGGGCTCCTGGATGGCTCAATTGGTTAAGTGTCTGACTCTTGATTTTAGCTCAGGTCATGATCTCATGGTCATGGGATAGAGCCCTGAGTCAGGCTCCATGCTGAGTGAGGAGCCTGAGTTTCTCGCTCACTCTCTCTCTCTCTCTCTCTCTCTCTCTCTCTCTCTCTCTCGTTGCCCTTCCCCTACTCGTGCATGTGTGTGCCTGTGTGTACTCTTTCAAAATAAATAAACCTAATAAATAAGAGTTTAGAGTTAAGGGACTTACTTGCTCAATACTTGCTCAAAGTATTAATGGCAGAGCCAAGACTAGAACCCAAATCTCTGGATTTCTAGTCCAGCACACATGCCAGTACCTAGCAGTTCAGGGACAAGGCTGAAACTTGAGTGAAGGTGGTACTGAAGCCAGCTATAGATTGTTACTCTGTAAAATGATACTACTGTGTTTAGTGTTAGCAAAAGAGCTATACTGGTGGCTCAGTTAAGCCTCCCTAAATGCAAAATGAGTAAGACTAGCTTTGGTGTCCAATATACTGATAAAAGACAATTACCTTTAGTTTTAATATTGAAATTAAATATATTTTAAAATAGAAAAATTAGCAATCCTATTACCTTGAATCGTATGATGTATGCAGCTATTAGTACACCAACACTCTGTACCAAATCCCCCAAGGCATGTACAAATGCAGCTCTCACTGCTAGGCTGTCCTGCCCATGGTTGTGTCTGCACCCAGAACCTACGGTAGGAGAATTCGAAGGCAGAGAGTGGGAATGGGCGTGGTGACCAGACTGGTTCAATAGAAACCCCATTCTGTCAAAAATAAAAGAAAACATTATTATTCTTCCTAGCAGTATTGATAAAAATATTTATTGCTAATCAGACACTAATGAGACAACATGGAACTCATTCATTTAATATATATCTGAGCACCTATTGCGTAACAGGTACTATTCTAGGTGCTGGGGTCAAAACAGTGAATCAGACAGACCTATCCCTATCCCCATGCTAGCAGTAGAAGCTCTACTAGCTTCTGTCCTAGTAGAGAAGGCAGAGAATTCAACAAATGAATACAGAAAATACTGCCAGGCAATGCAACTATTCTGAAGAAAAGTAAGGCACTTCGAGGGATGGAGAGTGCTAGGGTCAGGTGGGGGGCGGGGGTGGTCGGTCAGACAATGTCTCTCTGAGATTCCTTCTCAGCAGAGACTCGAATCAAGTCAAAGAAGCAGGTGGTGGTGAAAGGGTGGTTCTAGGCAGAAGGAATACCAGGGCAAAGGCCTTTGTATGAAAATGTGCTCTACGTGTTTCAAAAAAGCAAGATAACCATCGTCGCTAAAGTGAGCAAGAATGCTAGGATATGAGTTAGAGAGGTACACAGGATCTTATCAAAAAGGTGATGGTAAGGATTTTGATTTTATTTTAAGTAGGAATGGAAGCCAGGGCAGGGATTGGCAAACCATGGTCTGTAAAGCGTATGTGGCCCAATGCCTGGTTTTGTACACAAAGTTTTACTGGGACACAGCCATGCTCATTTGTTTATATATTACATGTTGCTGCTTTTGTTCTGTAACAGCAGAGCTGAGCAGCTGCAAAAGAGACTGCATGGCTCTCAAAGCCTAAAATAATTACTGTCTGGCCCTTTACAAGAAAGTTTGCTTTCTGCTGATCCAAATGATTAAGTATAAACTTAAAAATTTCATAGTTTTTAGGGAAAAAAGTTTGTAGTTAAAAATATCTTATTAATACAAAAGTATTATAAAATAAAAGTTAAAAAAAACTTTGTCCCACTTAAATTCCTCATTGTTGGTCAAACTTCAGCATAATTGAGCAAACTAGTGAGGAATTTATAATTCCAAGTGTTTTATTAGCATAAGAAAAATTACATATTTAACATATATAATTTCAAAATACATAAAAATACCACTGCACATTACTGAATGCATGTATAAAAATCTCTCAGTTCACAGTACTTAAAAATATCGATGTGAAAACAATATAGAGTGTGTGACACCATAATGTCCAAACCCAAAGAATATACAACACCAAGAATGAATGAACCCAAATGTAAACTAGGGGCACCGTGTGGTGATGTGCTCACGTTGGTTCATCAACTGTAACACATGCATGACTCTGCTGAAGGATGCTGATAATACGGAAGCTACGCATGTTTGAAGGCAGGGGATATATGGGAAATCTCTATGCCTTCTGCTCAATTTTTGCTGTGAACCTAAAACTAGTCTAAAAAATAAAGCTATTACATTAAAAAAAAATAGAGCTTACATTACATTAACAGCAACTCCAACAGCTGCAGTGATGAGCATTATATCTCCATTTATTTCATATTTCATATGGATAGTTCTTTGGACAGCTTCATATAGGAGGAATCCCATAAGTATATACACCAAGAGCACACTAATCATAGCTGATAAAACCTCTGGAGGGAAAAATATAAAAAATGATATATCTGCGTGTTGTTACACTTCATACAAACTGAACACTTCACAATCGTTTATTTGTATCTTTTCTCTAAAGAGACAAAAACACTGTATCATTTCTGTCATGTTATTTTCCTTATTTAAAATGTGTTTAGTAGTTTTTTCTGGATCTTCCACTAATTCATTCCCAGCACTCTCCACCTTTTCCTCATCTCTTTAGGGTCCAAACTGTGTATATTTAACAGAACATACACATGGTAAAAAATGAAAAACTGAGAAAAAATTATTTCTAACATACATGATCACAGACTACTTCCTAATAGAAGACTACACTTACAAATCACACCAAAGTGAACAACCCATAACAAAAATGTGTAAAGGACACAAATATTAACACATAGAAAATTAACAGAAATGACCAACTTATCATAATACAAGAAGTTCAAATAAGAATATGATTGTGTTTTGTCATTTACTAAACACATAAAGATTAAAAAGTTTTGATCTTACTAACCAGAGTTAGCAAGGATATACTGGTGGACGTATCGAGTGGAACTATCTTTTTGGAGAGCAGTTTATAAAATGAATCAATATTTAAAGTGCATGTATTCCTTGATTCAAGGAATCTATTCAATAGAACGAACACATGATATGTATGCAAATACATGTATCTACATGGTTCTTCACTGTAACCTCACTAGTATCAAAAAATATCTGGAGACATCTTAAATGTCTACCAATCAGGAACTTACTGGATGAAGTATGATATATCCATATACTGGAATATCATAAAGCCATTTATGTTTAAAAAACAAGGAAAAAAAAGAAAAATGAGTATTAGGCAAGTTGATAATCACAAGAAAGACAACAAAGTGTTACATCTAGGAAGTGGGGCTAGAAGCTTGGAGAACTTATTTTTCATTTTATTCTTTTCAGTAAGGTTTTAAGTTTTACCACAGATATGTATTACCTTTAAAGAAAAACAATTAGACATAAAAACAATAAGACATTCAACTATTCGTGAATACAATTTGACCCAGAAATTCTTCTTGCAATGATATACACATTCATGCTAATTGAGTTGCACATGTGCAAAATGAGATGTTATGAAGCTGTTCATCAGGCACTGTATATAAGAGCAAGCAACTGAAAACAATAAAGTGATTAGTAGGGGCCTTGTAACACGGAATAATATGCAGCTCTTAAAAAAAGGACTATAGCTCTTTATGTTCTGGTAAGGAGTTACAGTGTTACATAAAAAAAGCAAAGTACACAAGAGTGCATATGGTATGTTATGTGAAAATAAAAAAGAATATATAATAATATCTGCACATGTAATCTCTTAAAGGATATATAAAATATTGACAAAAAACTGGTTATGAAAAGAATGGGTGGCTGGGAGACAGGGATGACTGCCCTATATATGCTTTTATATCATATAAACTTTTTACCATGTGAGTATACAGTAGAAATAATTTTATAGCTTTTCAAGATAACACAAATAGGGCAATGGGAAGTACTTACATTTTTAAATAATTAACCAACATTATAATATAAAACAACTGTTGATAATCAAAACAATAAAAGCAAGAAAATACTTGTAAAGAAAATTTTTCCTTTAGAGAAACCAGGTAATCTTGTTAAAGGTAAAACAATCTGAGAAACTGTTATCTGAGTCAACTCATTGCTCAAAGGTTCCTCAGGCAGTTCAAATCTGTTGAACTTTGATACATTTTTATTCTGATGCATAAGTTACAGCACAGAAAAATTATCTAGTTGTTGTTTTAAGCTGTTTCCTGAACACCTCTCATTAATGTAGACAAAATTCCAATAAAATCCTGTGCATCAGCTGAACAAATGTTGGAATAAGACAACATACAGTTCCTATTCAAAACCATGCTATGCCCATTTCTGACATACTAATCATCACACTTCAAAAGAGACAGGGGGTTAAGAAGACAGAGAAAAACAATGTGAAATATACAAAGCTGTGGAGAGACTACCACATCAAGTGCACACTCTCAGCAGCTTGAGGACAGGACCAGTTTCCTCCCATGTCACATTTACTGTAGCACTCAGCAGAGTGGTTGTCATGTAGCAAATATCTATGGGTGGATTTGCAAAATGAAGTTAGTTAGGTTGAGCAAGGGCAGATGATAAAAGGCTATGAAATTAAGAAGGATGAGCTAAATGTGAATAATAGGTTATTTACTATATCCCCCAAAACAAGAAGTACACAGGTTAGAAGAGAAGAATTAAGTCAAATACAAGACAGAAAACATACAGAATTTCTTGTCTTAAGTTATAACTGCTGATAATAAAATACACATATATATAATAAAAAGAAGTAATTAAAATATCCTTAAACCGTAATTTCATGTACTTAGTGGTGGCTTCACTTAACTCACAAAGTAAGAGAATTTTATCTTTCGAATTCATATTTAATACCAATCCTGGCATGCCTGGCTGGCTCGGATGGTGGAGCATGCAACTCTTGATCTTGGGGTCATGAGTTTGGGCCCCATGTTGTGTTTAGAGTTTACTTAAAAAAATACCAGGGCACCTAGATGGCTAAGTCAGTTAAGCATTCAATTCTTGATTTTGGTTCAGGTCATGATCTCGCAGTTTTGTGAGTCTGAGCCCCATATCTGGTTCTGTGCTGACAGCTCAGGGCCTGTTTGGGATATTCTCTCTCTCTCTCTCTCTCTCTCTCTCTCTCTCTCTCTGTCTTTCTCTCTCTCTCTCTCTCTGTTCCTCCCCTGCTCCCACTCACTCATTCACTCACTCAATAAATAAAACCAATTCTTCTCAAACTCTTCCCCCAACACCTTCCCAAAAAAGAGAACTTCAATCATGTGTCAAGATGCCTTAGTCATATTTCTTAATATAAAATTATAAAGCAATACACTTTACATTTATAAAGATACATAGTAATACAAGTTAATGACATAAAGATGTGATTGCTTATGAAAATCTAAAACCAGTAATCAAAAATCCTCTCAGAACCTCTTATCATTAGGCTGACAATACTTTATAGTTTTCTTGGGATAGTCCCAATATGTCTGTTGTCCTGGCAAAATTATTAAAAGTGCTCCACTTTACTCTCAAAAGTGTCCTGGTTTGGATGGTAAATGATACAGTTACACTAGTAGGTATGCCAGATAAAAAACACTGAATGTCGAGTTAAATTTGCATTTCAGATAAACAAAAAATAATTTTTTAGTATAAGTATGTCCCATGCAATTTTTCAGACATACTGGGTGTCTTGAAAGAATGTGTGTATGCACATAACACATGCTAAATCTGGCAACCCCACCTCCCAGTGATAATTTTCCTAAACACTTATAATTATCTTACTGTGAACTTTCAGATAAGGCAAAAACACATTGAAAATAAAGTAAAATGGAGGCGCCTAAGTAGCTCATTCAGTTGAGCATCCAACTCTTGATTTCAGCTCAGGTCATCATCTCATGGTTGGTGAGACTGAGCCCCATGTCCCTCTGGCTCTGCACTGACAGCACAGAACCTGCTTGGGGTTCTCTCTCCCTCCTCTCTGCCCCTCCCCTGCTCACACTTGCACTTTCTCTCAAAATAAATAAATAAACTTAAAAAAAAAAATTAAGTGAGGGGCGCCTGGGTGGCTCAGTCAGTTAAACATCCACTTCGGCCCAGGTCATGATCTCACAGTTTGTGAGTTCGAGCCCTGCTTTGGTGTATGGGTTGACAGCTCAGAGCCTGGAGACTGCTTCAGATTCTGTGTCTCCCTCCCTCCCTCTCTCTCTCTCTCTGCCTCTCCCCCCACTCTCAAAAATAAACATTGAAAAATAAATAAATAAATGAAGTGAAAGTCAAACTAAAGCATGACCAGATTTTTGGTAGGGAGGATTCCCATACTTAGAAGGCCCACTAGGGTTCCTGCCACGGAACACGCAGTTCTCCATACCAGTTTTCACCCATGTGAGTAGCATAAAAGGGATCCCAATGCTTGCCCACAGTTAAGAGTAATGGAATCCAGCTGATTCCTAGAACTTTCCAAAATAACATATTAGGATCCTGGTATCAGTACCTCTTTTCCAGTAATCAGTAAGGAATGGCCTCATGTCTAGTTCCCTTGGTGAAAAGCAAAGACATCCATCTGTTATTTTTAATTTTTTTTTTTTAATGTTTATATAGTTTTGAGACAGAGAGAGACAGAGCATGAACGGGGGAGGGGCAGAGAGAGAGGGAGACACAGAATCGGAAGCAGGCTCCAGACTCTGGGCCATCAGCCCAGAGCCCGACGCGGGGCTCAAACTCACGGACCGCGGAGATTGTGACCTGAGCTGAAGTCGGACGCTTAACCGACTGAGCCACCCAGGCGCCCCCTTTTTTTTTTTTTAATGTTTATATAGTTTTGAGACAGAGAGAGACAGAGCATGAACGGGGAGGGTCAGAGAGAGAGGGAGACACAGAATCCGAAGCAGACTCCAGGCTCCGACCTGTCAGCACAGAGCCCAAGGCGGGGCTCGAACCCACAAGCTGTGAGATCATGACCTGAGCCGAAGTCGGACGCTTAACCGACTGAGCCACCCAGGCGCCCCTCATCTGTTATTTTTTATTCTAATCACCTGTCAAAATGTCTTCTAGACAGGATACCGATAACTGCAAAAGGAGAAAAAGAAAACCTGAAATAGATTTTTAGGGCTGAGATTTATAACTGAGAAGTATAAGGCACTGATGATAGTATATAGCTAAAAATCCTAATAGTACTACTATGATCATTTCTTTTGACAAAAGCTCTTTCACTATGAATAAATGAGATTTTGGTGAAATATCAAGAATGGGAGGAATGAGCGTTTAAGATTTTTTTCCCCATAGTATCTTTAACATGATGGAATGCAGATAAACATAGGCAAGATTTTTGTCCCCCAACAATTAAGAGAGAGGGAAGTTTTCCATCAACAACCACATTATGACTTGCTCTACTCCTCTCATTCTTGCTCTGGGTTAGTCTCTGGTCACATAACATACAATAAAGGTTTTCAACAAAAAAAGAATACATAACATACAGATTTTTCATCTTTGAAGGGAGACCCAGGAACTTTCACAATTGAAACCCCAGATTTCTGGAGCGTCAGGTTAAGCCTCCGACTTTAGCTCAGGTCATGATCTCATGGTTCGTGAGTTCAAGCCCCACGTCGAGCTCTGTGCTGACAGCTGAGAGCCTGGAGCCTGCTTCGGATTCTGTGTCTCCCTCCATCTCTCTGCCCCTCCCCTGCTCATGCTGTCTCTCTCTCTCTCTCAGAAATAAACAAACATTAAAAAAATTTTTTTTTAATAAAAATAAACAAAAACAAAAACCCAGATTTCTGTGAAAGTTACTACCCTGGTAACTTTAGGTAAACTTGACTGGAAATGTATCATAAATTAAAAACTCTTGAAAGATTTTTATGGAAATTCTAGAAAACCTATTATTATAGTAGTTCTAACATATTTTGCTACTTTACACACAAATAATTAACTCACTCCACCTGACTGAAATGTAGCACTGGAAGAGGAAGGTGAGTGAATACATGTTATTATTACATCACTTAGGTCTTTTAAAATATACCCTGAATTTCACATACAGAGAATAAACAGTTTTGGTTTGAATGGCTAATAAATGGTAAGAAAAAAAAATCAAATGGGAGAAAACACAGATGATTATCAAGTTTTGACAGTACTATAAAGTGTGAAAAATGCATATTTTAACACATCTATAAATTGCCAAAACTAGAGGTTTTCAAGGTTCATATGAAAAACACTGAGTCCTTCCTTCTCTGTCCTCCAGTTATTCTCCATCATAGTACCATATTTGTTTGCTCCATAGCATTTAAATTTTTTTTTTTTAATGTTTATTCATTTTTGAGAGAGACAGACACAGCACGAGCAGGGGAGGGGCAGGGAGAGAGAGACACACACACAATCTGAAACAGGCTCCAGGCTCTGAGCTGTCAGCACAGAGCCCGACGTGGGGCTCGAACCCACAAGCTGTGAGATCATGACCAGAGCTGAAGTCGGACATTTAATCAATTGAGCCACCCAGGTGCCCCTACTTCATAGCATTTAACATAATTTATAATTATGTTGTATTTGTGTATATATTTACTGCTGGTCTCCCCAAGCTATACTACTATTCATTCAATTAACCTGTTGAGCACCGATTCAGTGAATGATTAACAATCTGCTTCAACTATGTAAACCAAACTCAACCCAAGCATACTTTGTTTTCCATGAGTGTGGCCAGATGTACTGGCCTATCATAACTGCTAACTTTTCTAATGCTATGATGCCAATAATGAATAGATTTCCTTCAAATTATATAATGTTTGTCTTTCTATTGCCTCAAAAAATTATAGCAAACATCTAAAGACAGGTTTCAGAGGTTTACAAAAACGAACAGGGAAGGAGAATGGAGACACATTGTCTCTTGTATTTCCTTTTATGCTACTACCTTCTTCCAACAAAAGATAGGAAGGAAACAGAAGGAAAATCAGTAGGCTGTGCTGGATTTGGCTAGAATTTCCAAACGTGTATTTGAATTTCAACTTAATCACAGACAGCCCTACTGCATTCAGGCTAAGGCATTTTTCAGTGGCCCGCTGTTGCCACCAGAACACCAAGCTAAACTGCAAAGTTCATCTTTGGATCCTTTCAACTGCTATTCTCAATTCTATTTCCTGCCTTCTCACCACTCCCTCTACCCCACACCCAAGGTACCCAGCACTGTCAAACTGACGTTTGGCTGTCCAACATTGACCACCTCACTCATGGCTTCCTTCAGCCTTAGTAAAAACTCCCATTTCTAGGACACACCTATTCTTTTCCAGATGTTCAGGTGATATGAATTAATTCTAAGATGTGAATAACTAATAGGCATAATTCTTGTCAGGGGTGGGAGGAAGCTGTTAAAATGAATCACTAAGGAGAAGAGATGATGTTTTTTTTGCTGCATGTATGGGGGAAGAGATTTTTTAGCTGAAAACTTTCTGCTCCTTTAGCATCAGGGAATAAAATAACAAACTACACAGAATTAACATTACAACTATATACCTACCTTAGGACAACCATCATCTAGCCAGATCTGCCAAGGTCTCTGCTGAGTGGAACCACACACTGCTACACTCCTACACTGTCACTTTGCCCTTAACCTAGGCTGATGATTCGCATTGCCAAAATGTAAATCTTGCTTTTTTTATTTCAAATACAGACAACTCTGCTTACTATAGTCCTTTCATATTATCTCTATCTTTATCTAAGCCATGCAGCTTCTTCAGCCCAAGAAGTGACAGAAAAGCCATAAATAAGAGTCAATTATGCTCATAATCCATAGAGAAGGATAAAAGTAGAAAGCAAGCAAGGGTTTTCACAGTTTTCTTTAGAACAGCATTTCCCCTTGTCTGGCAGATAGTGCTATTCCTCGTAAGGATTTGTAGGATTTCTCCTATAGTATGTTTCATTAAGTTCTAAGGTTTTTAACTTACAGAAAAAGAGGACATACCCACAGTCAAATAAATCCAAGCATTTAAAAATAGCTCATATAATGGTTCCTAGCCAACTCTCCCTCTTCCCACAAAAGAATTGCCAATGTAATGTAATAAAAGAAAAAAAAAGAAAAACAGAAAAACCTGAATGATTTTACACAATCTCTGAGTTCACATGAAGGAAAGGAATGTATCACCAGAATGGAACTGACTCCTGGGACGGCCACTTGCTTTTCCCCTCAAACTAAAACTACCTTTCTCTCACCTTCACTAAATGATTTTTGCTAAAATAAATTTTATATTGCCAAAAGTGCTACAAAAGACCTGAATTAAATAGTGCATCTTTAAAAACTGTTGTTTAGGGGCGCCTGGGTGGCTCAGTTGGTTAAGCATCCAAGTTCGCTCAGGTCATGATCTCATGGTTCATGGGTTCGAGCCCCATGTCAGGCTCTGTGCTGACAGCTCGAGCCTTGAGCCTGATTTGGATTCTGTGTTCCTCTCTCTCTCTCTTCCTCCCCCACTCACACTGTCTCTCTCTCAAAAATAAATAAAAGATTAAAAAAAAATTTAAACTGTTGCTTAATCATCAGGATGAATCACCTTTCTTTTCTCCTACCTAGCTTAGACAGTTACACAAAGACAAGAATTCCAATTAGCAGGAAGGGAAGGCAGGCAATTTGGGGGCGTGGACCATTTTCAAAGATATGAAAAGTGTGGGTAAGTGTGGGCAGGGAGAAGAGGGAAGGAAAAGAAGATTGGAACTAACTTTTATTGGGAATTTACTCTGTGCCAGGTAGCAGGTTTGGTAAGTACTTATACCTTACCACCTTAATGTATTTTTTACAATTCTGCAGTGGAAGTATTATCATTCCTATTTTACAGAAAAAAAAAAAAACAAACACAAAAATTTGTACTTAGATTAAATCACTCTCCAAAAGGTCTTAATAGCTAGTAAAACTGCAGATCTCCGATCTGAACCAAAGACAATTTATTCACAAAACTCTAAAAGTGGTAAAAAACAAATAGGGCTGCCCCTGACTGACACCAAGAAGAAACACTCTTTTGACTAATTTCTTACTATGTCAAAGGGATCTAGAAGTCAGTACTCAGTTATGTTATGGATCATATAAATTTTTATAGTGTAGTTTGTGAACATGACCACAGTTTCAGAATTACAGATAAATGTTTTCAAGTCCCAAATACATTAGTCCCCAAATTTCAAAAATATCCCTATTCCTAGTTTGGACACTGGTTTAATGCACCCCAAACACAATGATTTGATGAGCTATACTAAATAATCTGTTTCACAGTTTTCATGTCTTTATTTACTCAGCCTGACTATGCAACAATTAATAATCTCTTATACTGCACTTACATACGTTTCCATTCCTACTTCATTCATGGTCTAGGAGACACGGTTTCATAAAAAATAGCTATAAAAATGTGATAAATGCTATTAGGCATACATAAAGTGTGATGAGCAAACAAAAAGGAAATAAATTTAAGGAATGGTACTACTAATATCTGACTATCATTCACAGGCAACCACCTCTAGGTCTAGAACAGGGTACACAGTATGCTGCCTTTTGCATAAGAAAGGGTGACAGGTAACAGGATATGAACATGTATGAAAAACACATAAAGTAAGGTGGTGAGGTATATGTATATATTCTCTTGTACTTTCAAAAGGAAATGCTGGAAGGATAGGTCAGAAACAAATTTAAAATCATTACTAATAAGGAGTGGGATTAGAGGAAGGGATGAAGGGGACAGAATGAAAACAAGGCTTCTCTGAGGAAATCCTTTCTATTAGAAATTAATTGTTTATTCTTGCAACACATAAACTTTACATATTTACAAGACAGATCAACAAAGAAAAAAACCAACTCCTGTCTTACCCCCTCCCCCTCCCCTGCATCAAAACAAAATTCAACGACAGTTAACACACCAGAAGGGGATTCCTTTTGCAGCGTTTTTTTAGGACCTGAATCCCCAAGACACAGGAGGCACACTACTTACAAGTGTCCAATATAAACATACGTTCTCCTACAGAACGTGAAGAGATTACTCATGAAGCAATATATTTTGTGGAACACAGGACAGCCACTGCTTTGTTTTACAGCTTTATTCAATTCTACATATCCTTGTCTTTTTAATCCTCCCCCAAAGAGCAGAATAAGTGAAGTAAGTTCTATATCTAGATATAGCCTCATAAAATTTTGGAATGCAAAGAAGAAAATGAAGATCCCAAAAGGCCCTTCTAGTGAAGATTTGAGTCCCTCTGTACCTTTGGGAAATACTCATCTACCTAGATTTTAACAACTCTTTTTTTTTTAGATGACTTTTAAAAACTTCAGACAAAATTCATCATTTCAACAATTTAAAGTGCCCAAGTCAGTGGCTTTTAGTATAGGCACAAGGTTGTGCAACAGTTTCCCATTTATAGCCATTCAATTAATTGTGCTTGTTTTCAGCCCCAGTTCTCCCTCCTACTCATCTCTGTCCCTGGCTCTTCTTTGGAGGTCTGCTGGGCTGATCCAGCTCCTGGCTCAGTGTACTCTAGGCTACAGCTTCCCTGTTTCTTCCTCCAACCCACTCCCATCTATCTTCTAACTTCCAGAAATTTCTTGCTTATTGGTGACCCAATCCCTTGCTTCTCTTTGTTGTTTTTATTTCAAGGAACTCTCAGGAGAGACAGGAGTCAAATGCTGGTATCTAGGCCACAAGTGTGAACTTTGTACTTTTAAGGAAAAAGGAAGATTCAACTCTCCACAGAAACTTGCAGAGATAAATAGAACAGTGAGTTCTGTTTTCTCTCATGTTTTCATAGTGCGTGTTATCTATGATGAAACAAAGTGACCACCTAGAGAAACACTAAGTGCTACTTTGATATCTAACAGAATTTTCATGATTATGGGTTCTTATTATATGCGGGACTTTCTATATTCTGTTATTGCATGTTTCTGGGGGAGAACTCCACTATTTTCATTAGCATTCCAAATGCTCTATAACCTAAAAGGTTAAGAGCCACAGGACAAAATGAAATGCACTCTTCCAAATAGTAGTGGAAGGTAAAAACCCCCATTCCATGATGCTGTGTTTGAGTGTCAGATCTTAAATTGAAGGCGTTTAAATCACAAGAAATTAAAGTTTGAAAATAATCTTGAAGTTGTTTAAAAGGCCCAAGGCAATTAGGTAACAAATGAGCGTATAGTATGTTGGTAAACAGTGGGGTGTGTTTTAGGAACACATCCCAATGTACGCTATGCAGTGGCTTAACAAATAACAGAAACACCTCACTCAGGGCATTAGCTCTCGTGTACAGCAAGCAGTTAAGGGGTAGGGATGCCAAATAATTTCCCAATCTGATAATCAGGATAGCTCCTTGAAATATATAGCCTTTAAGGCACAATGTCAAGTTTTACATAGAAGGCGCAGGGACTAAATTTTAAAAGACCTAGAGCTTAGTTAAGATTAGGCTAAAAAGTAACCAAGAAGGGGAAGAACTGATTGATATATTAGCAGTGTCAGTGACAGCAGATATACTGATATATTAGAGTGTCAGTGTCTCTACAAAATTAAACTACAAGTTGTTAATTCTGGTTCTTTAAGATAGGTTTTGCTGAAGCCACCTAAATGTCAATTTTTGGGTTCTAAGCAAATGACATCTGGATATATGGCATTTCACATATTAGTTCAAGTAACTGCCTTATACATATTTTAAAAATAAGTAAAAAATCTAAAAACACAGTAACACAGGAAAGAGTTGTACGGATAACAATGTATGATTTTAACTCTCAATTCTTATTTGCTCAAAATAGTAAAATAAAAATATGTGTACAGTGAAAGAAAAAAATTTTAATGACACTTGTCAACACATGGTAAAGAAGACTTTATTCAGGGAGAGGAAGCTACCAAGATAGGTTACATGACCACTGTAACAGAACTCTGCAGTGGGGGAAGAGATTGGGCTCAACGCTGAATACTGAATAAGCAAGGGGGAATTTACAGCCATGGAGCAAGGTGGGAGTCAGTGGATGGAAAATTACTAAGGGGAAACATCAGGAGTATGGGGACTCTGGCTAAACTGACATAACAGAATTCTCGCTAGACACAAGCCAGTGCAATGAGACATCACCTAGGGGATAATCCATCAGACATTAAGAGTGGGGGTGCTGTTAAATTGGCTTAGAAGGGTTTTTGCTAAAAGAAGATTTTATAAGGAAGTGCACAGATGGGCTTGGGAGAAGGTTCAGGAGACTGACTAAACTTTGGTCAAGCAAATAATCTTTGTCAGCACTTACAGAATTATATTGATACAGTGGCAGCAGTGAAGGTCAGCCACACAGTATATGTTATACCTATGACAGTACTGCTTAAGATCTGGGCTACAGTAGCTTTGGTTGGAACACCTGAAGTGAAAGAAAAAAGTTAATACACATTAACAAACCCATGTAGTTTTGCCTGGTTGAATAAAATGAAGGTAAACTTTTTTTCTGATAACATCTTCAGGAAATAGGGAACAACACTTAAAGATTAATGATTACCATATAATTTTACATGTGTAAGCAGTTTAGCTGACTAGGCTGAATGTACCCTGAATATATGTATCTGAATAAATCTTGTTCATCTGTTGTCATTTGCTTTTTTCAAATAGGTTATCACCAGAAAGATTTCAGTTAATCAAAGGTTAGTTATAGTTCATTGTGGTTTTACTATAAAACTTGATAAACCAAAAGAAACTCCAATTACCTACCTAAGCGATGAAATCCAAAGGTGAATCTTTTGGTTGGAGATTTTGAGGACAGCCACAAAGCAAGCAGGGTCAGTATGATAGCACTTAGGTCAGTTAACATATGAAGTGCATCTGTCATGATTGCTAGGCTATTTGCAATGTATCCACCTTGGAGTAAGGGTGAGAGAGAAGAAGGAATACGTTAGTTAAAATAATAAACATAAGCAATCAAACCAAAAATATGTAACATCCTAGAAAACATCAACTTTCAATTAAATATTTATCCAATCACAATTAAATCAAGGTATTCTGAAATTTTATGCAGAACACTAAATATGTATATATTTTTGTGATGAAAACATCCCCTTCATGGGGCGCCTGGATGGCTCAGTTGGTTAAGTCCGAGTTCAGCTCAGGTCACGATCTCACAGTTGTGAGTTCCAGCCCCCCATCCGACTCTGCTGACAGCTCAGAGCCTGGGGCCTGCTTTGGATTCCGTTTCTCCTTCTCTCTTTGCCCCTTTCCTGCTTGCTCGCTCTCTCAAAAATAAATAAACATTAAAAACAATTAAAAAAAAGAAAATTTTCATTTCTAAGAACAGATTCTCTGAGGAGTCAATGACCTTAAAAAATTAAGTACCAATAAATTGGAGGCTAACACACAGAAATTTTTGTGGTTTAGCACTGCAGCTTTTACTCAAACTACTAATCCTATGAGACACTGAAATTAATAACCACAATATATAAATATTACAAAAAAGGTAAACGTAGAGACTCACTTGTTGTGAGGGTTTGAACACAAAATTAAATGGAAGACATTTTTTTAATGTACATGAGTACATTAACTAATTAATACCTTAACTGATTCCCTTGGTTATAGACAGCAATGTTTCAGAAGGATTAAAGATGGTATTTAGAGTACAATTTTTAACACTGATTTTCCAGCCATTATATGTATATGTAGCATGTAAAATTCATTTCATAGATGTGTATGTGTGTGTATACATATATGTATGTTGTTCTATTATGGTGAATCAATTTTCCTAGCACCATTCATTAAATAAGCTTTTTTATGCCAAGCATTCAAACTTTTGTGTATCAGAATCACCTGGAAGATTTGTTAAACTGCAGATTGCTTGCCCCACTCCCAGAATTTCTAATTCAATAGAGCTGGATGAGGCTTGAGAATCCCTATTTTTAACATGTTCCCAAGGTGACGTCAACGCTTCTAGTCTTGGTACCTCTGAGAATCACTGTTACAATGAACTTCATGGTCAGGGTATTATGACACATAAGTGTGCTGTGCCACTGTTCCCTCTCTTTCTGGGATGAGTGTGCACAGCCAAGAGCAGCAGGACACAAGCTGGCGATCTTGAAATCACATCCATTTACTTCAGTGTGCTCTATACAAATACCAGTTTTTATGTATTCCCTTGACATTAAAAAGCTAAAATCACTAAGAGAAAGTATAACTTGGTAGTTAATAATATGAGATTTTAGACTCTCTGAAACTCTCAGCCAGTTAGTTAATACTTTTGAGCCTCAGTTTCTTTATAAAATAAAAATAATACCTCAAAGTTGTACTGTCCATTAACTTTCTGAGATGATGAAAATATTCTATGTATGCTGTCCAGTAGAGTAGACACTAGTCACATGTAACTTTTGAGCATTTGAAATATGGCTAGTGCAACTGAGGGGTTGAATTTATTTAATTTTAGTTAACATATTTAAAGAGCCATGTGTTGATAATGATCAGCAAAACTAGCAAACTAAGGACCTCTGAAAATAATCTCCTCCACAAAAGCAGGGAGAATATGTGCAAAAATGGTCCAAATCAGCTTTTTCAGAACCCTGGAAATTAACCAAAGGCTGACACAGAAAGTATTAATTCAAGGAAAATGACTGAATCTTTATAAGAACAGTGAGCTCTGTGGCATTCTAATTCACCTTGGACCCATCTCCCTCTCTCCAGCTCTGTGGTAGCCCTGAAAACCAACAAGCACAGTGAAAATCAGTCTGGCAGCCACTGCAAGGTATCAAATGGGGTTAGAGCTCCTAAAAAGCCCAATCCCAAAGAACTAGCATTATTGGATCTGTCTGGTAGTTCCCTGGAAGCCACACTAGCAAGGCTGTTTTCACTGGACTTGACTTGGGGATCTGCCCTATGCAAACCCTAAGGAAGGTTTGTCAAAAACAATCACAGGGAATTGTTCAACACTGCAGCTGCCTGAGGCAACAGATAACAAAGTGTTCCCTGTATTCTGAAATTTCACAATGATACGCCTTGGTGTGGGTTTATTTTCACCCAACTTGCTGGGTTTTTGTTGACTGTTTTAATCTGGAAATGTACACCCTTCAGTTCTGGAGAAATTTCTTAAACTATATTGTTGGTAATTTCTTTTCTTCTGCTTTCTCTATTCCTCAAACTCCTATTACTTGGAGTTTGGATTGATACACTAATTTTCTTATGTTTTTTTCTCTTTTTGCTCTACTCTCTAAGAGATTACCTTAATTCATCTTCTCTTCTAACTTTTATGAAGTTTAAAAATTTTGTTTTTATTGTTGAAAAGCTCTTTACCCTGATTTTCTTTTTTACAACAGCTCATTTTTTTCTAATCTTTTTTTTTTTTAAGTTTGTTTTGAGAGACAGTGAAAGTGGGGTAGGGGTAGGGAGAGGGGGGTACTTAGGATCGCAAGTGGGCTCTGTGCTGACAGCAGAGAGCCTGATGTGGGGTTCAAACACATGACTGTGAGATTGTAACCTGATCAGAAGTCAGACGCTCAACCAACAGAGCCACCCAGCTGCCGTAGCCTATTCTTGTTGATAAATAATCTATTTCTCTGGATAGGAATTATATTATTATATCCGACTGGCTCTTAAACAGGGTTTAACTAGCTTCCTTAGTCTTCCTCTTTACCCACACTCCTAGGGGTATCTGGTGCAAACAATTCTGGGCCTACTGAGGCTTCTGAAGTGCAGTAGTTAGTTCTCAGTATGGTCCCTAGATCAGCAGT
This sequence comes from Panthera onca, assembly GCF_046562875.1. NCBI lineage: Eukaryota > Metazoa > Chordata > Mammalia > Carnivora > Felidae > Panthera > Panthera onca. Next base: position 58,124,059 of record NC_138344.1, on the reverse strand, counting down.
ATCAGCATCCCCTGGGAACTTGTTAGAAAAGCAAATTCTCAGGCCCTATCCCAGACCTACGAAATTAGAAACTCTCCCCCAGCAATTTGTGTTTTATTTAATAAATTCTCTAGGTGTGGGGCACCTGGGTGGCTCAGTTGGTTAAGTGTCCAATTCTTGATTTCAGTTCAGGTCACGATCTTATGGGCCCTGCATCAGGTTCCACGCTGTCCGCGTAGAGCCTGCTTGGAATTCTGTCTCTCCTTCTCTCTCTGCCTCTCCTCAACTCGTGCTGTCTCTATATACATAAATAAATAAACAAACTTACAAATAAATTCTCTAGGTATTTCTGATGAATTCTGATGAATTAGGTTGCTTCTTGGCTGTCCCCAACTGCTTGCTTAGGAGCTGGCTTCCTAGGGTCTATTAAGTCAGTTACTTCTTTCATCCATCTCTAGTTTCCCAAATTTATCTTGTCTCTACTTTTCCCAATCTTTGTGGATATACATACACATACACATATGGATGGATATACGGTTTTTTGTGTGTGTGTATTTAAAATTCCCTTTATTATAGTTTAAGAGAGGCTTCAGGAGAAAATACATTTAGATACATGAGTTCATTTGCTATCTTTATCTGGAAGTCTGTTTGCATTCATTCATTCAAGCTTTTTCACTCCCAATAAAAATGCAGTTGTTAATCAATAACCATTACTAAATCCAAAGGATATTTTAGTTCTCATCTTATTAGACCTTTCAGCAGCTTCAACTTATTTCCACTTGGAAATACTCTATTTTCTGAGATTCTGGAATACCTGTTTGTCTTCTGCCTGACTTCCAAAGTTGGAGTTCCCCAAAACCTGGGTTTTCTAGGTGGTTTTTCACATTCTGATGGCATTACACACTGTATCTCTTAACTTGACCTCTCTTCTGGACTACTGACTCATATGTAACAGCTCACTAGACATCTTTACTTGGCTATTTTACATACAATTGATAATTAACATGTCTGAAACAACCCTTGAGCCGATGCCTATATCCTGCTCTGTATTTCCTCCCTGCTTCATACATGACATACATTTCCCTACACTCAGATGCTTAAATGATAAACTTCAGAATCATTCCTGATGCTGCTCTCCCATTAATCCCCATATCTAAACCATTAGTAAGTTTTGTTAATGTTACCTCTAGAATGATTCTCAACCAGTTCATTTTTCTCCATCCACACTAATCCAAGCTATAATCATTTCTTGTCTGGACCCCTGCAATAGTTTACTTGCTTCCATTTTTGCACTCTCCAATCCATCTCCACATAAGAGCCACAACAGTATTTTAAAAAGATAAATCCCATCATGTCATTCTCCATTTAAAAGGCTCCACTGGCTTTTCGTTGTACTTATAATTAAAAACTGCACTCTTGGGGCACCTGAGTGGCTCAGTCGGTAAAGCTTCTGACTTCAGCTCGGGTCATGATCTCGCGACTCGTGAGTTCGAGCCCCGCATCGGGCTCTGTGCTGACAGCTCAGAGCCTGGAGCCTGCTTCTGATACTGTCTCCCTCTCTCTGCTCCTCCCCTGTTCACTCTCTCTTTCTCTCAAAATTGAATAAACTTAAAAAAAAAAAACAAACTGCACTCTTAACATGGTCTATCAGAACCAACCTGACCGGGGCGCCTGGGTGGCTCAGTCGGTTAAGCGTCCGACTTCAGCTCAGGTCACGATCTCACGGTCCGTGAGTTCAAGCCCCGCGTCGGGCTCTGGGCTGATGATGGCCCAGAGCCTGGAGCCTGCTTCCGATTCTGTGTCTCCCTCTCTCTCTGACCCTCCCCTGTTCATGCTCTGCCTCTCTCTGTCTCAAAAATAAATAAACGTTAAAAAAAAAAAATAAAGTATGGATAGCTTTAAAAAAAAAAAAAAAAAAAAAAAAAAGAACCAACCTGACCTGGCGCTCCTGTCTCTTTTCCTTTTTTCTTACTATATTCGAGCCAAACTTGCCTTCTTTTTAGGTCCTTTTAAAAAATTGGAGGCTTTTAGGACCTTTGTACATGCTGTTCTCTTCACTTGGAAAACTCCTCTACTCCTTTTGCTTGGATAACTCCTACCATTCTTTTTTTTTGGTTTAACTATATATGGCTCATACATAAACTATGTCCCCTTGGTTACAATATCTTATACTACCTAATTTTGTTTCTTCATAACACTTAAGTCCATATGAATTTTAAATTTACTTATGTATTTAATATCTGTGCCCTATATTAGACTAAGTGCTTCAAACAGTAGGGATTATAATAGTTTTGTCTGCATTGCATACCACAATACATAATACGGTGCCTGGCACAGAGTTAAGTACTCAAAAAATACTTGCTGAATGAAAGAAGAATAGACCTGTCTAAAGTCTCAGAGCAAATTAGTGCAATGCCAAGATTCAAAATCAAGTCTTCTCTTTCAGATCTTTAAATTACTTCATTTTTTAAATTATTCCATACTTCCTATATAAGATACGTTATTTCTAAGTGTTTTTGATACACTTTAATAAATGCTCTACTATATACAATTTAACTCTACCTAATATTCTGCATATTTGTTAATGCTTATCCTAAGTACTAGCATTTCTGTATTAACAAAAGATTTTTCTATTTGAAAATAAATATTTGAAAGAAAATACTTATTGTGGCTTTCACAAAACCACATTTACCAAATAACAGATTTTAAAAATGGTATGTCAGAACAATTTTATCTTAATTTTTACTTAGGTAAAATAATTTTAAGGGGGAAAATTGTGATTAATGTGACTTTAATTTCAAATATTAAATATTAACTTCAAGAATCACTAAGTCTGACTGACTCAACTTTCTAGCTGTGTGAATTTGGGCAAGTCATTGAATCTTAGTCTGCTGAGGCCATGCCTTATCAGCTACAGCTTAACTCCTTTTAATTTCTTTACAGCTTAAGCATTTATAATTCTCTAACACAATAAAAATTAATTCAACACAAATTTATTGAGTGTCAACTCTGTGCCAGTCATTGTTTTAGGTGCTGAGAACGCAGCTTACATTTCAGCAGAAGAGAGATATTAAACAAGTGAATATACAAACAAGATAATCTCATGCTTTGGGCTTTTAAAGTTGGGGACAGGAGAGAGGAGATGTTTACTTTAGTCAGTCACAAAAGGTCTCTCAGAGGTATCTTTTGGAGTAAGATATGAATGTCAAGACACCAGTCAAGAGAAGATTTGGGAAAAGCCACTCAAGGTTAAGCAGTGTTTTTCAAACTGCAAGCCCTGATCTATTTTGTGGAACATGAAATCAATTAAGTGGGCTGGGGGATAACTGAAAAAGTATTAGAATGCATCACAAGAAATGAGACTTTTGTCTTAATTATACATATATATGCTATATAATATGTGTGTGTGTGTGTGTGTGTGTGTACATACATGCCTACATATGTATGCATGCATGCCCACCCGGGGAACAGTGTTAAGTGTATTTCTTACTATATAGTGAGATCAAAAAAGTTTACGAGCCACTGAGGTAGAGGGATCAGCTAGTTTGAAGGCCTTAGGGACAGTAAAGAGCTTTGTAAGTCATAGGGACAAAGAAGGCCAGCATGGCTGAAGTGAGGACTGGGGAGGAGGTATAAAATGAGGTAGGAAATGTATATAATTTTCCCACATATAACCTCCAGCCAGCATCTTAATCTGGACTGCCACCTCTATTCTCATCATGGGTCCTCGTTAAGAAACATGGCAGAATAAGATCCTTGCTTTTATGTCACTTTGTAAACTGTCACTAAGAGAAGTTAGCAATTACACTAATGTGACTGTGAAATTAATCTCTAAGAATGTATTTTATAGTGAGAATGTATTACTTGAGTAATTAAAAAGTGAAAAAACCAAGTTCATAAACCCTGGGGGAGCCGTCTGTTTCCTTTCAGATCCTCACTATAATGAAAAACTTTAAAGCTTAGTAGTATCTAATTCTGAAAATCTCTTGGCTATAAATACAAAAGGAAAGAGTATGAAGAGACCCCTGAAGTCACATGCAGACAAAAAAAAAAAAAAAAAAAAGAGACCGGGACTGTAGATGTGGCTCTTTCACTAACCAGCTAAGTGTCCTCACAACTTATTTAAACCTCTTTTGGGCCCTCAGATTCCTTAAGTGTGAAAAAGAAAGTAAAGCAGGTGTTCAGTAAGGTCATTTCATACCTTCATAATTTTATGATTCTAAGTTATTCTAGGTCATTTACTATTTTTAAAGGTTGCAAAAATTAACCTGGCCATTATTATTTTTAAAAATTTTTTTAAAGAGGAAGTTAAATGATATACGATGAAGCTCATGTCCTTAGCTTTACAGTAGATGTCACGGTGTTTGGAGAACTGGAAGAAAATGTCAGTTATCTCTGAAAGTTTATGTTGTACTTAGGTTGATCTGCACTTTGGAACCGTGTGGCCTTTCCATATCACCAGATCGGTATACTGATAAATAACAAACTTCCTGAAAAGAACGTTTAAACCTCAAATCCTGTGTAGCTAAAGCTTGACAACAACCCTCCGGACAAGGTAAATGGAAAGTGAGTTGGCCACACAACTCACCTACAAGTTCTCCAATCATGAAAAGCAAGTAAAGAACGGCAGCAATGGTCAACCTGGTTTTCACCTTTCTCTGCTTCAGTAACTCTCGCTGTCTGCTGCAGTTGTCACAGGGGTCCACCTTCAGACTCAGCTGACTGTTGGTCAAAGGGAAGTCCTGGTCCAGTAAGGAATCATCGTCGGCCTGGAGGGCCGGGTGCGCCCCGTTAACAGGCCTTTCTGGGATTTCAGAACCATCATCGGCCACCACAACTCGAAGTTTGTTAAACCGAGAAAGCCCCTCGTCCCCCACCTCGTCCGAGAAGTCAAAGGCGCTGGTGTCATTTAAAAACAGCGGCGCATCATCCTTCCGTAGCAGAGATTTGAGACGCTTCCACGCGCCGGATCCGGCCATGGCAGAGGCTGAGCGGCCGCGGCGCGGAATGGCTCGGTGCAGGCGGCCGGCCGGCGGCTCCTACTTCACCGGAGAGCCAGTTCCCGATGGCACTGCCGCGCGTCCCTCCCCATCCTGTGGAACACGAAACACGCTATAAATTAAAGGCGCCCCAATACTGCCCACAAGTTCCGAAGCCCGGGGCGGCAAGGGGCGCCAGGCCGGCCCGGAGGCTCCGGGGCTCCGCGAGGGGGCGGCGCATCTACCTGGGGCGCTGCCGCGGGGCCGCCGCTCATCTCCCCGCCCCCGGCCGGCCGGCCGGCTCGGCGGGGCCGACTCGCGCAGCTCGGCCCGGGGCCGGGCGGGGAGCGGGGCCGTCCTCGCGCCTGCCGCGCCCGCAACTCCAGGCCGGCTTCCCGAGTCTGACAGGTTCGGGGCCGGCCGCCGGGGGCCGCCGCCTCTCCCCTCCCTGCGCGAGGCCGCGCGCGTGCGCCGCAGCGGCCGCAGGCGAGGAGCGCGAAGGAGGGGTCCGCACGAGCCCACGCAGGCCCGCGGCGCAGGGCTGCGGCGCCCGCAAAGGGGCGGGGCAGGGGCTCGTGCCGCATCCAGTCCTCCGCCTCCCGCCCGTTGCCCCAGTCTCGGCTGCGGAGCCCCGCGCGCCCGGCTCTGCCCGAGGGGCACTCACAGGGAAGCCCCAGTCTCTGGTGCCGCACTGTCGCCTCCCCAGGCGGAGAGGCGCTAGCGGATGGAGCCGGGGCCTGCGGTCCAAGTGGGTAGATTCGAAAGGTCCCGCCCGCCTGGGGCTGGGCGTTGCTGCGGGAGGTCGCTCCACCCTAGAGGGCCTCAGGAATCTCGGGGCAGGATCTCGGTTGCGGATCCTGGGCAGAAAACGAATTTGTGCTTTCTTGCTAAGTGAGCAACTATGCAGCTTTCTTTCTTCGAGTTGCTGCTTCTCTGGCAAGTTGACAAAATTTGCTGCACGGGTGAGAGGGCAAGCAAAGCTTATGGTCAGCAGTTCTATGGCCTGCTTTATATTTACTATTGCTTTTCAGCAAGTATGTGTTATCCTGTGTGTTCGCTTAGTGTCCCTTCTCCCTCCATATAACATAGACTAAACCCAAGCAGAAAATCTAGTAGGGGTGTTCGTTTTGGCCTTTGGTTCTGTTAACAACCACAAATTTAAAAGAAGTTCTGAGAAGCAGTTTCTGATTTAGATTTAAGTTTTGGGGCGTCTGGGTGTGGCTCAGTCAGTTAAGCGTCTGACTTCAGCTCAGCTCATGATCTCCCGGATGATCTCGTGGTTCCTGGGTTCCAGCCCTGCTTAGGGCTCTGTGCTGACAGCTGAGCCTGGAGCCTGCTTCAGGTTCTGTGACTCCCTCTGTCTCTGCCCATCCCCTGCTCACACTCATGCTCTCTTTCTCTCTCTCTCTCTCTCTCTCTCTCTCTCTCAAAAATAAATATCTAAAAAAATTTTTTTTTTAAAGATTTAACTTTTAATAGTAACATGGAGGGGTGCCTGGGCGGCTCAGTGGGTTAAGCCTGACTTCAGCTCACGTCATGAGCTTGGTTGGAGTTTCAGACCGTGTTGGACTGTGTGCTGACAGCTCTGAGCCTGGAGCTGCTTTGGATTCTGTGTCTCCCTCTCTCTGCCCCTCCTGCTCATGCTCTGTCCCTCTGTCTCACTCTCTCTCTCTCTCTCAAATAAATAAACTTTAAAAAATAATAGCAGAATAGAATGGCAATAGGCCTCCCCACTCCTCTTCTCCCTTGAAAGTCTAAGAGATTCTTAATCCAGAGCCCTTGAATGGGTTTTAGGGGCTTCTGGAAGCCTTAAATTCATGTGCAAAATATTGTGGCTTATATGGGTTTTCTTGAGTCAAGTCCCCTAGCTTTCATCATGTTCTAAATGGGTTTAAGACTCAAGTAAGATTTAAAACAGCAACACTGTCAGGAGAACTCATAGATCAACCCCCTAGCTTCCACTCAGAGTTGACTTGTAGTGCAAACTCCTCTATTTATCCTGTGTTAATGGATGTCATATTTGGATAGTAGTCTACATGGATTGCCAAATTTCAAGTTACAAAATCTGCAATAAAAGTCACATGGAACATCATTTTCCTCTGAAGACTTAGAACGCACTTTCGAATCTTGCATGCCTTTGATGCAAGAGCACCAACTGCCTTTGAACTCCCCAGCAATCCTTTCACTTTTGAATGCCCACCATATCCCCACAGAGCTGCAGCCATGGGAGTCAGGTTAGGAAACCTGGATCAGAGATCCCATGGTTCCCAAGACCCGGGAGGGAAGTCTTGCCTAGGAAATTATTCAATAATCAGGGCCCTCAGTTCATTATCAGCTGAAGGGAGAGTGCTTAGTGAGTAGAGCTTTCCTAACCCCAAATACCTTAATCCATCCAATTTCGGAGTAGGTTAGTGGTTTTTCATTTGTTATACTGCTTGAAATTCTGCTAATGAGAAAGATAAATGAACAAAGCAACTATGTCAGGAGTGTGATTGCTCTCTCTTTAGTATGAGTTCTTCAAATAGGATTCCATCCAATGAAAGGGGATAGATGTTTTCAAGGAAAGTTGAGGCAGGAGCATGGATTGTTTTGGGTACTTACGGTAAGCTTTGTTGGGAAGGGGTGCAGTTCTGCGTCCCCATTTATTTTTACTATTTTGTATCGCTGGGTATCTGGACAGAGTGATGGGTGGATAACAAAAACCATATAGTGATTTTAATGTATGTTCACAAATTCAGATACTTGTCCCATCCAGAGGTAGAGCTTAATCTCCCTCCCAGTGAATGTGAGCTGCTCTTATTGAATAGCATAATGGCTTACCAGGAATAGAATGTGACATAAGTGACAGTAGATGACTTAAAAGACTAGGTCATTAGAGGCACTGTAGTTGCCTGCTTGTTCTCTCTTGGATCACTTGCACTGGGAGAAGCCAGAGTTACCATGTCACGAGGAACTCAAGCAGCCCCAAGGAAAGGCCCATGTGATGAGATTGGAGACCTCCTGCCAGCAGCGATGTGAATGAGCCGGATTGGAAGCAGGTCCTCCACCCTAGTTAAACCTTCAGATGTTTGTAGCCCAGGAGATGTTGACTGAAACCCCATGAGAGATCCTGAGCAGAAGCTCCCATCTAAGCCACTCCCAGATGACCCACAGAGACTGAGATAATAATGTTCATTGTTTTAGTATGGTAAGTTTGGGGATAATTCGTTACACAGCAATAGATAATGAATATACTCAATCTCAACTTTGCTCTGTACCAGGAAAGACACTTTTCTTATTCTTTTATCACGCGCGCCCTTGTTCCTAGGCCTGTCCTTGGGCTAGTGGCATGATTTCTATCACTGAACTTTAAAATGGGCTAAATAAATAGACTTCTGTGAATAGTCTTGGAATTTGCAACCTTATTTCTATGTATTCAGAATTTATAACAACAGACAAATGAACTTTTGAAAAATAATCCATTTATAATCTGGGTACTGCCTGCAATTCAGCTAGCTATTGCTCACCATGCCATTCTTTTATAAGAGACTTAATACTTCTTTCCAGTTGAAGAACTTTTTTGCATGGGCAAATAGAAAAAGTTGCCAACCATTTATCCTATTTCTTACCCAGGTAACTCCTAACACACAAACTGTTTAGGTAATACCAGAAGTCTGACATTTGCAAGACACACACTCCAGCAGTCAACGAGAATAGCCCCCAAATATCCTTTGTCAAAACCTGTTTTGTGGCCCAGATATCTCTTGGGACAAATGACAATGCTGAAAATAATACCACAGCTAACATTTACTTGGGGCTTGTTTATGCACCAAGCACCTCTGCAGGGGACCTGATTTCCATTAGAGGGGAAGTTAAGAATTCAAAGCATGGGTCTTAAAGTCTGACCGTATTTGTATCCTGGTTTTACCATTTAGTTATATCGTCTCTGGAAAACTAACCAATCTGTGCTTCAATTTTCTTACATATAAAATGGGGATGATAAGAGTACCCACTTCACAAGGCTGTGGTGAGGATTCAATGAGATGATGCATGTAAAGCATGCAAAACATAGCATATGTAGTTTCTAGCACATAGTAAGTGCTCAATCGATGACAGCTCATATTTTTTTAAGTAGATGAAGACGTGGAGTCTCAGGGAAGTGAAGTAAATTGACTGGAGTTATGCAGCTAAAAAACAGAGCAGGAGTTCAATTCCAGATCAGTTTGGTTTCAGAGCTCAAGCTCTCAAACACTAGCCTGCACTGTCCTCTCAGTTTCACACACAAATGGAATGATGTGCAGAAAAGCACCTAGACTCCTTCAGGTGTGCTGGGAGAAATCCCTGTTCCATATATCAAAGACTTGCCAGCACCTTGAGACTTCAACATCACCCTGTGAAATCCTTCTTGGAAAGGAAAGGAAAAAAGTGGAAAAGTGTTTAAAAATCGAGGTATGGGGAAAGGTGCCACTTACTTGACAGGCTCACATGTTGCATATTCCCAACCTGAGAATTCCTTTCTCCATTGGAATAGATGATTGTAGAACATTTCCAAAGGATGCATTTGGAATGTGACTCCTTATCTTTTTCAGGAGGGGTTGAAAGCTATCAGATACAAATGGACAAGGGCTAGTGATGTGATACACAACTATGGAGAGTATAATAATTTCTTCTTTCTATGGAGTGCTATGCTAACAGAGTGGCTGGAGAGTCAGTTAAACCCCTCCTCCAGGGGAAGAGAAGGATGCAAAGTAGGTAAGAGAATTGCCCAAGGACAGGCAAGTTGCCTTCTTGGACAGTGAGTAGATAAAGGAGAGGGTCTCTGGGCCACACCCATGTATCTGTCAGGAAAACCAACCTGTGAGCTAAAACACTCAATCAAGTTCATTGTTTTCATACCTTTGTTTTGTCTTTCCTTACTTTTTAAAGGAAATGTACCTGTGAATTTCTCTAACCATATCTGGCTAAAATTAGAGGGAATAGGAGCTGGGATGGGTTTAAGACATAAGCACACCCGCCCTGGAGTCTGGAGGTAACAGCTTGAAGGTGAGGGTGGAACGCTGATTTTGGACATGCTTTAGGAATCCATCACAGACAAGAGAAGTTCCTTCAGCCTCTAATTTTGCCATCCTTTCACAGTGATCCCCAGCACCATACTGTTGCTGAACTCATTTTCTTGGCTGTAAAAGTGGAAAATAGTATTTGTCCTACCTCTGTCACAGGAACACTGTAAGAATCCAATGAAATTTTGCATGTGAAAACATTCCCTTACTTACTTTACTAGAGAGAGCTATTAAAAACCATACCATCTGGGGCACCTGGGTGCCTCAGTCAGTTAAGCATCTGCTCTGGATTTTGGCTCAGGTCATGATCTTGTGGTTCATGGGATCGAGCCCTCCATTGGGTTCGACACTCACAGCGTCAAACCTGCTTGGGATTTTCTTCCTCTCTCTCTCTCTCTGCCTCTCCCTAGTTCGTGCTCTCTCTCAAAATAAATAAACATTAAAAAAAGAAAAAAAGAAAAAAGAAAGAAAGAAAAAAAATATTTTAATCATAGTTCATTCATAACTTTAAATTCCCCTCTAAAAAACATTTGTATTTCTTGAAACTGATGTTTAATTTCTAAGAAATTCTTAGTGGTGAGATTAATCTGTCTCATACTGATTGGAGATGATTAAAACACTAATACTCAGTTTATACTTATAGTAGACTTATTTCAGAGAACATTATAACATTTATGAATTAAACCAAGACAGAGAAGCAAATGCGGACAAAGTGACTCTTGTGACCTCTTAGAACTGGTGGCTTTAAACAATGAAGGCCATTGTATAAAAACTCCCTCCCAGGGTTATTGTGAGGATTAATTAGATTAAAATCTGCAAAGTGCTTTGAGTTTTTCCCAGAATTCCTTTACAAATAAAGATGGCATTAATTATTTTTTTATATGGATCTTCCCAGAATCAAATGTAACAAATTCACCTGTTGTTTAACTTGTACTCCCTGAAGCAAAAAACCCAAGACCAAGCCAACCTAAATGACCTCTAATGGTTTTAAAATGACTATAGATAGGAGCATGCTTGAATGAGCAGAAGTTAGTACCCTAATCACAAAGATCTTGGTGTATGTTTTACATGACCGGGTAATGCCTCATAATCACTATGCCATATGGTAATTAGGTATAAATTACTGTAATTATTACAGCTGTTTTATACTGATCAACCAAGTTTTACTCTCCTCTTTGTTATTTATATTTTAGTAACTCACATTCTACTCACTTACAAATAGGCTTTAATGCAGTCTTCCCATTAGTAGGCCTTCCTCACCTCAAAATACTACAAAGGATGAGAATGAGAGTTTTTCCTGATACTAGATACTGTCTAATCCATTGTATGCACAGAAACAAATAGACACAGACGAAAGACAGGTGTCTTAACAACCAACTCTCCAGCAGCTGAGGTTCCTTGGGAACCCTTCTCAGTTTCCCAGTCTCTGATCTTAATCCTGTTCCCAGTGACCCACCCAGCCCGCGCTGTGAGCTTCCCTCCTACACCCCAAGAAGGAGCTACTCTGAATATTCTGAGTGTGGGTGTGGGGCAACCCATTTGGGTGGAGGCCTGTGATGTGGGTGGTGAAAGAATTCACCCTGGGCAGAACAAAGGAGATAGAAGTTTATTAAATACACCGCAAGGGAGCTACAGGCAGGACAGCAAAGGAGAGACTGTTTGGTAGGGGGCTGTGGGTGGGGGGGGTGGGGTGTAGTTAAGGGGGGAAGGTGGGGAGGTATGAGAATGTGTGGAATTTTGGTACCTTTTTTTGGTACCTGTGCCCCATTGTAAGTAGCTCAGTTGTCAACTAGGTCTTAAGGCTATTTTGAGGCGGGTCACCTAATGGGCCTATTTGCATTTAGCCTGGTGGTCACTGTGGGCCCTTTTACCTTACTGAGGTTTCCATTGCTCAGGCATGTTGCCTAAAAGCTGCCTCTACAGTGGGCTTAAGGTAGCAGAAACTCTGGAGCAGGTCCAGGTGAAGTCTGGGGAACAGTAGGGTAAGAAGCCCATTGTAAATGAGGAACCGGTCTGGCAGGCAACCAGCTGTCCTGATTTACTCGGGATGGAGGGTATTTCCAAGACCTGAGACCACAGTTTACTGGGATGAGTTTACCTTGTAGCAAGAATAGATTCTGTAACCGTGATATTGCTGGGCAGGGAGAGTATCTTACCTGGGCAAGACACCTTGTTCCTGTTGGGTCCTGCAGCACACTGGGCTGGGTGTTCTCAGGGAATTCTCAGGATGTGACTCCTGTTACAGTGAAATGGAAGAGGTCAAAGGTGTCTGAGAGGGAGGCCAACCACCTCAGATAGGACCCCCAAGGTACCATGACCCTGTTAGAGCCGCGGAGATCCCAAGTCAGTTCTGTAACTTTGCAGGTGTGGAACTCTGCCTGAGGGTGAGGCTGGGGAAGTCAGTGTACGCCAGACTGCCCCAAGAGACTGAGTAAATTACTGTGTGGTTGATTGCTTAATTATCCTGGGGTTCAACTCTCTTACTGCCCTGGATGCCCTCTTCACAGGACCAGTGAATATGAGAAACCAAGTTACCTTACAGCTAGAACAAAGGTGGCTGGGGGGTTTCAGTGACATCATTTACAGGCCTCATGGCCTCTCCTGGCCTTTTGTGTTCCTTTTTCCCTGCTGGGGTGTTCTTCTTCCTTCTCAGTGTCTGGCTAACTGCCATTCAGCTTTCAAACCCAATGGATTCTGCCCAATTTTCCTCCTTCTTTCCCTCTTTCCTCCTCTCCTTCCCTTCTTTCTTCCCTCCCTTTTGTTTTTAAACTTAAAAAAGTTTATTTTTGAGAGAGAGTGCACATACACACACATGTGCATGAGTGGGGGAGGGGCAGAGAGAGAGGGGCACAGAGGACCTGAAGCAGGCAGCACTGACAGCAGAGAGCCGGATGTGGGGCTCAAACTGGCAGATGGCAAGATCATGACCTGAGCCAAAGTTGGACACTTAACCAACTGAGCCACTCAGGTGCCCTTCCTTCCCTTTCCTCTTTCCTTCTTCTCTTTCTTTCTTCCCTTCCACAAATGTTATTTGAGTATTTATCATATGCCAGTCACTAAAGTAGACACTGGAGCTATAGAATTGGATAAGACAAAGTCTAGATGATAACCCACCCCTGATTAGTCCTGTGTATACAGCATAAATTCTAATTCTTTATTACTAATTCCCCCCCCCCCCAGATTCCATGCAGACTGTTGATATCTATATATAACTTTCGAGCGAAAGTGAAAATAATATAGCCTTTCTTCTTGGTTCAATTTTAGTTTAGTCTTTCTGAAATCATTCCCCAGGCCCCCATCTGGTAAAGTCTTCAGATAACCACCTCCATCCATGGCGTGCTGATTTTTATCACTTAGTATTACTGTTACTGCCTTTAGTTCTCCCAGTTGTGCTTAGTTCTGAGTTGTGACCTCGCAGCTCAGAGCCCTGTCTTCATTTTATAAATAGTCGGGATATTTTTATCCCAAAGTGCATTACTTTGCACTTGTTCCCACTAAAGCTCACTTGTCAGTTGTCTGACCACAGAGTCAGATTTATAGGCTCTTCTGACTAGCCCAAGGATTGGCAAACTTTTTCTATAAAGGGCCAGATAATAAATAATTTCCGGTTTGCAGCAATACCTTGGTGCTGGTCGAATTTGCTCATTTCTGCCCTTGTGAAAGCAGCCGTAGGTGATAATAAGCAAATGAGTATGGCTATGTTCCCATAAAACACTGGACACTGAAATGTGAATTTCGTATACTTTTCACCTGCCACAAAATATTAGTCTTCTTTTGATTTTGTTCAACCATTTAAAAATGGAGAAGCCATTCTTAGCTCAAGGGATGCACAAAAATAGGTGTAGGCTGGATTTGGCTTGTGGGCTGTAGTTTGCTGGCCATGATCTAGACTCATCACTAGTTAGAAGTGTTGTTCGAGATTTCACTGCTCATTCCCTCCTCCTGATCACTTATACACATAAGTGATATACATTGTAATTGCAGTTGCCTTATATGGCATGGTTTTTTTCAGCACTCCTTTACCTACTCAATTCTAGATAAAGTCTAGAGCCACTCTCCCCCATGGCATCCATCCCACCCCAAGTCTAGACAAGTCCATTTGTTACATATGCTCATGTCTCACTTTGTAAATTTATCTTCATTAGTGGCATTATTTGACTAGTGGCTGCTTCTCACTCCCTTGTTAGGCTTTATGCTCCATGAGACTGGGGGCTGTCTATCTTTGCTCATATCTCCTGCACCTGACCCTGTGCCTGGCACGCAGTAGGTGCTCAATAAAGCATTTGTTGAACAGAGGAACCAGATCCACAGCAGACCTCAGCTTATTGGCTGGGCATTGTTGTCTCTAATAGCTCCCTCCCCTTACTAGCAGAGAGACCTTGAATTTTAAGATCTCTTTGAGCTTCAGTTTCCTTCTCTGCCAAATGGAGACAATAGTTACTATCAGTGGGTTGTGGTGACTTAAATGAGAAGATGTAACTGGCACATGGCTTGCTCCAGTCACTGTTAGATTAATGTTAGGCTCCTTCCCCACTTCCTCTCATTGCTGTCAACTCTATGGTTGTCTGATGTCCAACTACCACTTGCTCAGATATCCCAAGTGCATAGGACTCCACCTGCCTGAAGAGAACTGCACTGTTTCCTTTGAGAAACCCAGAATTAGAAATATGATGAGTACACCCTTCATATATCTGCTGCCTTTCTAAGACCTGTCACTTGGGCCCTCTAGTTCCCTCCCCTGGCTGGAATCAACAGGCTGCACCCATTGTTTTTGCTTCCTTATGTTTGCTTATGTTTGCTTAGTTCCTTATGGCCTCACAAAACATTCCAATCTTATGTGACTTTTATTTCAGCCTCTCCTTTGGAAATCTGTCAAAGGTTTTTTAAGGTGTTAAGGTAGAAAATATAAAGCATTTCCCTTTTACCTACACACTATTTACTTCCTCAAAAATTAAGTAAATTAATTTTTCTTTTTACAGATACCATTTGACCATCTTTGTCTAAAGTTAACTTTAAGTGTTTACCATGCCTATTTCACAAATAAACCATAACTTCCTAGGTTCTCTCCAGAGATTTCTTAATGATAATAATTATCATGTCATAAAAATTACAAGATTTTGAGCCCAAAATGTGTTAAGCACTGTGCTAGGAACTTTAATTAAATACATCATTTAATTTAATCCTTATAACAGCCTTGCATAGTGGATACTATTATCCCCATTTTATACATGGGATAAATGAAATTTTTTTTGAGAGAGAGTGTGTGTGTGTATGAGAGCAGAGTAGGGGGAGGGGCAGGAACACAAGAGAGAGAGAGACAGAGAGAGAGAGAGAGAGAGAGAGAGAGACTCTCAAGCAGACTGTATGCCCAGCACAGAGCCCCATGCGGGGCTCTGTCCCATGACCCTGAGATCATGACCCGAGCCAGATTCAACAGCCGGATACTTAACCTACTGAACTACGCAGGCACCCAAGGATAAATGAAGTCTTTTAAATAATTTATTGAAAGCCACATTATTAGAAGATGGTGGACTCAAGGTTTGCATTCAGGTTTCCCCCAGCCCAGTGCCCATCATCTTTCCATCCTGACATTTTCTTCCCTTCTTATGCTTGGTAGCTGGTGGTGCTGGGAAGGGCACGTGTATCACATTTTCACTCTTGTAACCTCCCGAGTGAACAGCCAGCTATGATGACTAGTTGCCCATTTTGGCTAATGGATCCTCAGTGTCATAGCAAAGTTCCATCAGAACTCATGTGGGTTTTAAAGTATTACCCTTTCGCTTAAAACCACTCATCATCCATCCATCCAACCAATATGTCTATTTTTTTAAGTTTGTTTGTTTGTTTGTTTTTGAGAGAGAGAGAGCAAGCAGGAGGGGCAGAGAGAGAGGGAGACAGAATCTCAAGCAGGCTCCCCACCATTGGCACAGAGTCGGATGTGGGGCTTGAACTAGACACTTAACCTACTGAGCCACCCAGGTGCCCCTAACCAATATTTCTCAACAGGCTATCTCACTCCGTTTGGGCTGCTATAACAAAATACCACAGGCTGGGTGTCATAGAAACAGCAGAAATCTACTTCTCACAGTTCTGGAGGCTTAGAAGTCCTAGATCAAGGGGCACCTGGGTGGCTCAGTCAGTTGACCATCTGACTCCTGGTTTCAGCTCAGGTCATGACCTCACAGTTCGTGGGTTCAAGCCCCATGTCAGGCTCTATGCTGACAGTGCAGAGCCTGCTTGGGATTCTCTCTCTCTGCCCCTCCCCTGCTTGCTCTCTCTCTCTCTCTCTCTCTCAAAATAAATAAATAAACAAACAAAAAAAAGTCCAAGATGAAGGCACTAGCAGGGTCATCTTCTGGTGAGGACCCTCTTCCCGATTCATAGCCATTGCTTTTTCACTGTGTCCTCACAGAGTAGGAAGGGTAGGGAGGTCTGTGGGACCTCCTTTGTAAGAACATGAATCCCATTCATGAGGGCTCCATCCTTGTGTCGTAATCACCTCCCAAAGTCTCCATCATCTTCTAACATCATCACTTCGGCATTAGGATTCCAACTGGTGACTTTTGGGGGACACACACATTCAGATCATAGCAGAGATTGTATACCAGACACTGTGCTATGTGTTGAATGTGTCTTAGGCCAAAGAAATGTGTCTTTAGTGCTTAAAATTAGTTTAAAATGAAGACATTGGGGGTGGGGGGTGCACCTGGGTGGCTCAGTCGTTCAAGCTTCTGAGTCTTGATTTCGGCTCAAGTCATTATCTCACAGTTTGTGAAGTTGAGCCCTGTGTCAGGCTCTGCACTGACAGCGTGGGGCTGCTTGGAATTCTCTTCCCTCTCTCTGCCCCTCCCCCACTTACACACATGTGCGCACTTTTTCTCTCTCTCTCTCAAATAAAATTAAAGAAAGAAAGAAAGAAATAATAAAATTAAGGCACTGGGTAGTTAATAAAAGAGGCATCTGGAGAGGAGGGAAGATGGAGAGAAAGGATGGGAAAGAGAAGAACTGCCTATGAAATCACTGCCTTGGGGACCCATGGGTCAGGAGGAGGTCAGTGGGTATGGCGAGGAAGGCAAGGGAAGATTAATGAGATTCTCACACACCAGGATAGAAGTGATAAGGTGGAACCAGCAGAATTTCGCTCTGGCATGACATACTGCCTCTGTTAGTGTGGTTTATGGTTTTCGGGTCCCTTTCCAACAGCCAGTACTTTCCTAGCTCTCTGACGTTCTTGTTTTCTCTTTCCCAAGCCAGCATAGATGATACCTTTGCATTGGTGTTCTCTGTCTGGGTAGAATCCCCATTTATCTTGATGGCCTACCAGAATTGCTGCAGTGACAGCCTGTTTCACTGTGTAGAAGGTGCTTACTTCATTTCTGCTTTAGTTTTTTTTGTTTGTTTGTTTGTTTGTTTTGTTTTTTTTTTTTCATTTCTGCTTTAGTTTTGTGTGTGTGTGTGTGTGTGTGTGTGTGTGTGTATGCACAGTGTGTGCGTGTGTACGCACATGAGAAGTGAGAGTGCCTGTATTGTTGTAGTTCAGACCACGCTCACACAAAGGGATCCTGGTGACCAGAAGAGTCCTTACAGGCACATCCACCTCAGTGCGTTCGCTGTGCATCAGAGTCAGAAACTTGATTTTGTCGACACCCTGAGAATATATTCATCTCCTATTAACTAGCTCACAGAAAGTAATAAATACAAAGCAGAATATTGAGGGTGTGTAGGAAAGTGTACATATGTTTTAGAGATCCATACTGAAATGAGTAGGGATGAAGTGACTTGGGTCTATCTATCTGCTTTAAAATATTTTAGTTTTGGGGCACCTGGGTGGCTCAGTCAGTTAAGTGTCTGACTTCCATTCAGGTCATGGTCTCACAGTTTGTGGGTTCAAGCCCTGCATCAGGCTCTGTACTGACAGCTCAGAGCCTGCAGCCTGCTTCAGATTCTGTATCTCCCTCTCTCTCTGCCCCTCCCCTGCTCATACTCACTCTCTCTCTCTCAAAAATAAACATTTAAAAAAATTTTTAAGTGAAGCAGGTGTGGGAAAATCTTGATAATAATGATTGAATTTGGTTAATGGGTATTTTATACTCTTTGTACATTATATGTGTTATATACTAATTATATTATTTCCCTACTTCTGTGTGTTTGAAATTTTTCTTAACATGAAAATTAAAACAATAAAGGAAATGACAATAATTTACAGAAAGAAATACAAAATCGTCAGGTTACCTCGTGCAAGTTAAGTTAATGAGGAAGCCAAGGTGGAGAGCTAAGTCGATGTAAGACTGTTGGGTCACCCAGGGCAATGACATATTCCTGTCTGCAACCAGGCGCTCCTCTCTCCCCTTCTGCTCTCATGTCCCGGGACCTAATTCCTGGGACTATCTCAGAAACCTAGAAATCTGATTCCTACATCCATGGCTGCTCCCATCGCACTCCCTGTCCCCCGTCAGATACTTAAATCCTGCTCCAGGCTGAGGGGATTGGTGCCTCTATTGCTACCACCCCTGGCAACAGGCATCTATCTCTCCCGCTTGCAGCTTCTAGTTTTGCTTTAGGACTGCCCATTCTTGGGGTACATGAGAGACCCTGCTAACTCAAATGCTGGTTCAGTTTCCACTCCTGCTGGCACCCCCCTCCCATCAGATCTCTTAGGGGCTTGAAACCTGAGAAGCAGTAAGGCATGGGCACAGGGAGGATTCCTGACCTCGTGGCCTGACCTATCTGCCGGGCTCTGCCTTGTTTGCCGGGCACCAGCTCCAGGAATGGCACAGATGGCTAAAGGGAAAGGCACTAAGGATGCCTCATTTTCAAAGGCACAATTTATTTAATTTGATTCTTATTCAGATCTGTGAGATATAGTTATCATTCCTACCTGAAGAGATAGGGAACTAGGGCACTGTGAGGTGAAGCAATGTGTTTACAGTCACAGAGTTAATCTGCAGCAGGACCATGATGTGAACTGAGGCGTTCCCGTCCCCTGAAGGAGTTTATCGGTGTCTAAATCCAAGTTATTACTAAACTACTGTATTTCTCAAATTAAACTAGTATTTGTAGCAACCAGGTTGTGTTACCGCAAAAGAGGATTCGTTATTAGCAGCAGGTTGGATTTATCCAATAGCTAAATGCTGTATTTCATTTTCATCCATGTGTTGAATTTACTAATTTTTAAAAAATGTTTATTTATTTATTTTGAGAGAGAAAGAGCAGGGGAGGGGCAGAGAGAGAGAATCCCAAACAGGCTCGACAATCAGTGTGGAGCCCGACTCAGGGCTTGATTCCAGGACCAACCATGAGATCATGGCCTGAGCCAAAATCAAAAGTCGGATGCTTAACTGACTGAGCCACCCAGGCACCCCTGAATTTACAAATTTAAATAAAACGGTCCTAATTTTTCATTATGAGGAGTTAATAACTAATATCTATAGTTGATAAATCAAGAAAAAAGGGTGTAAATATATTACATATAGTTTTGGTGGTAAACAGTAGTAGAATTTAAAACAGAAACTATTGGGGCCCCTGGGTGGCTCAGTGGGTTAAGCATCTGACTTCAGCTCAGGTCATGATCTCACTGCTCGAGAGTTTGAGCCCCATTTCGGGCTCTGTGCTGACAGCTCAGAGCCTGGAGCCTGTTTTGGATTGTGTGTCTCTCTTTCTCTCTCCCCCTCTCCTGCTCACACTGTGTCTCTTTCTCTCAAAAATAAATAAATGTTAAAAAAAATTTAAAAACCCAAAAAACAGAAAGTATTGATAAAAAACCTCTGAGTAATGGGTGTGGCAGTGATGTGGTTGGTGGGGATGGGAGGTAGGAGATGTTTTTGTTTTTCATTTTACACACATCTATACGGTCTGAATTTTTAAAAATATGGGCAAGTTTTACTTGTATAGATTAAAAATAATAGTTTAAAAATAGAAAAAAGAAGTGAAATACAATGAAACGTATCCCCTCAATGAGTGATTGCTGAAATTGTCATATGTAATACTATGTAGCCAATAGAAATTTTAAGTAGGAAAGGCAAATCAAGAATGATGTGGTTAGGATAATACCTAATCATGTATATACTGCGTGTAGGTATATGTGCATACAAACAGGAAGGATACATATCAAAGTGATGCCAAAGTGTAGGGATGAGGGGTGAGGAGGAGAGGAGGATTCTGATGATTCACTGCATTCACTTCTATATATGGCTTGATTTTTTTTTGAGGGGCATGTACTGAATATGAAAGTGTGCAGAATATTTTGCAGGTTCAAAGCTACAGCGATTCTGAGAGTTCCCTCTTTTCCTCTTTGTCACAGAACAGCCAAATGTGATTGCACTGTGTTACATATAAGTGTCAGGATCTTACACTTGATTTACAGTGAAGACATTCACTGTTCCTAAATATTGTTACAAAAGAGAAGTTTGTGAATTGCATTATTCCACTCTCAGGCCTTAATGTCACCACAGAGCTGACCAAGTCTGATTCATGGTTTGTTTGTTTTTTTTTTGTATTGTTACATTTCCTTCCTTTGCTTGGTTTTGACCAAGGGTGTGTGGGGTTTAAATCTCCAAATCCAGTATCTCATAACAAGGTATGTATCCCACACTGTAGAGGCCTGGACTTGGAGTCTTTAACCCTGATACTTGATAGAATCCTTCTGATGAAGAGAAGCAGGGGAAGAAGAAGCAGTATGTCCATGGAGGTCCCCAAGGCAGCCTCCACGGAGGAGTAGAAGGCAATGGAAGATAAAGTGACGAGTCCAGAGAAAGCCGAGGAAGCAAAATTAAGACCAAGGTATCATCATCTGGGACAAAAGCCTGGAGGTTTAGATTTCTTAAGGAAACGATTGCAGAAAGGGCAAAAATACTTTGATGCCAGTGATTACAACCTGGCTAAAACACAACTGAAGAGGAAGCAGCTTCCTACTGCAGCTCTGACTAAGACAAGTCACTGATGACCCGCATTCCCACTCCACAGAAACTTCCTCCACAGAAACCATCCCTTGCTGCCAGCAAGCTGGCTGGCTGATTAAAAGAGCTGAACTGCATGAATCTTCTAATTCTCATTATTTCTCCTTGTTCTTTCTCTGCTTTTCATTTCCTTTCATTCAGTAAGTCATTTGAGAATGAGAGCTTTGCAGGTAGCAGTAGTGTGTGCTGCTATTGTAAGGAAATATACGCGTGGAGAGTTTTTGATTAGTTTAACAGTGCGCTGATAAAGAGAACGTGTTTGAGCAACATAAAGTAATCTGCTTGAAAATAATTGTATATATTACCTAACTCCTAGTGTAGGACTGGTTCCAACAAGTAACAAGCAAGTTTTATGATTGTAATGTTTTGGCTTTCTTTAATTCATCTTAATTCAGCTCTGTATGTTACTCTTGTTTAAAATAACCATGGGGCGTCTAGGTGGCTCAGTAGGTTAAGCCTCTGACTTCAGCTCAGGTTATGATCTCACAGCTCCTGAGTTCAAGCCCCACATTGGGGTCTGTGCTGACAGCTCAGAGCCTGGAGCCTGCTTCGGATTCTGTATCTCCCTCTCTCTCTCTGCCCCTCCCCACCCATTTTTTTTTTTCTCTCTGTCTCTCTCAAAAAATAAACATTAAAAAAAATAAAATAAATAAAATAACCTCTATTGTATTAATTTCTTTTGCATTTTCCTTTTGGGTTTTTTTTAAATTTTTTTTAATGTTTATTTATTATTGAGAGACAGAGCATGAGCAGGGGAGGGGCAGAGAGAGAGGGAGACACAGAGTCTGAAGCAGGTTCCAGGCTCTGAGCTGGCAGCACAGAGCCCCTGGCGGGGCTTGAACTCACAAACTGTGAGATCATGACCTGAGCCGAAGTCAGACACTTAACTGACTGAGCCACCCAGGCACCCCTCCTTTTAGATTTTGTAAAACAGAAGTTTAAGACCACAAGTTGGAAGAAAGGTCACATTCTTCAAACAAAAATAGATGGGGCTCTGAAAGATTTGTATCTCTGTGCTTGAACTTGAATGTCCTTAAACCTGTTTCAGCTCTAACAATAGAATTTTACTTGGGCAATATTTGCCTGATCTGGTGTAACTTATATGACTCTAGTGCTTAACAGCTGCTGTTCTTATTCAGTTCTATAGTGTTAGAATATCTTTTGTTAAAGAGATGAATAAAATACTCATGTGCATCGACTGTTGAATTCATTTTTGTGCCATTTTTGTAAATACAATAGTTTTGCGCACACACACACACACACACACACAAAGAATCCTTTTGGTGATTCAATTTTTTTTTATATTTTACTTTATCGTGGAAAGAACAGTTAACATAAGATTTACCCTCCTAACAAATATTTTGTGATTTTTTTTTAATGTTTATTTTTGAGAGAGAGAGACACACACACACACACACACACACACAAACACACAGAGTGTGAGCAGGGGAGGGGCAGAGAGAGAGGGAGACACAGAATCTGAAGCAGGATCCAGGCTCTGAGTTCTCAGCACAGAGCCTGACACAGGGCTTGAACTCATGAGCAGTGAGATCATGGCCTGAGCCAAAGTCAGATGTTTAACCAGCTGAGCCACCTAGTTGCCCCTACCCTCCTAACAACTTTTTAAGTGTTGATATATTATTGTTGACTATAGGTACAGTGTTGTATGGTAGTTCTCTAGAACTTACTCATTTTTTAAAATGTTCATTTATTTATTTTGAGAGAGAAAGAGAGAGAGTGTGGATGGAGGAGTGGCAGAAAGAGGAGAGAGAGAATCCCTCTCATAGGGATTGAGCCTGACATAGGGCTTGATCTCACGACCCTGGGATCATAACTCAAGCCAAAATCAAAAGAGTCAGATGCTCAACTGACTGAGCCACCCAGGTGCTTCATCATCATTGCTTTTAATAAAAGAAGTTAAATTTATAAACACTTAAGATAACTTGGGAAATGTTACAGAGGTTTTGCTAAAATGCAAACTGTCAGCAAACTGCCAGCAAACTGCAAAATTTGTCATATCCAATGTATTTAATCTGAGTGGTAATTTTTCTAACAAAACTCAGTTGGAGGACAGCTGATATATCAACGCTCTTGATGGAAATAACAAGTGTGGTATTGTGGCTAAGAAAGGAGAATATAAGTCGGTGCATGTTTTCATCATACAAATCTTCTGGTTGATCCTCTTTATCTCCATCAGGAAAATATATAGGGAATGGTAGCTTTTTATTTTTTAATCTTTTTAATGTTTATTTTTGAGAGAGAGACACCCACACAGAGTACGAGTGGAGGAGGGGCAGAGAGAGAGGGAGACACAGAATCCAAAGCAGGCTCCAGGCTCTGAGCTGTCAGCACAGAGCCCAACGCGGGGATCAAACTCAGAACTGTGAGATTATGACCTGAGCTGAAGTCGGGCACATAACTGACTGAGCCACCCAGGCACCCCAGAAATGGTAGATTTTTACAGTAATACTTAGATGAAGACAGTTTAGAATCTCTGATAGTCACTGAGCTGTTGTTATGTCCTGGTAGAGAGTCATTTACATAGATTATATTGTGTGTTGTGTCCACACTTAGGGTCCATATGCTGTCCATCTATGCTTCCCATTTGTCCAGCCTGTTTTAGTTCCAGGCCAGAATGGAAGCATTCTTGTTTGAAAGAGCTCCAAGTCTCCTGTGGATTTTCATTTAATGATAAGTAGCAGGCTGGTCTTCAAATCCCCATCTTTTCATGGCACCTTGAAGCCTTCACCAATAGTTTTAGCATTCACATACTGTCCTGGGTGAAAGTGAGCAGCATGAAGAGGAATGCCTGGCTTAATTACAGCTGATTGCTATGGCTAGAACTTCCAGTATTAGGTTGAATCAAAGTGGTGAGAGTGGACATCCTTGTCTTGGAGGAAAAACTCTCGATTTTCCACCATTGAGTATGATGTTAGCTTTGAGGTTTTCATATATGGTCTTTAGTATGTTGATGTATGCTCCCTCTAGCCCTACTTTGTTGAGAGTTTTTATCATGGGGGGACGTTGTACTTTGCGTTTTTTAACAAATGGTTTTTCTGCATCTATTGAGATAATTGTATGGTTTTTATCCTTTCTCTTGTTAATGCGATGTATCACATTGATCGATTTGCAAGTATTGAACCACCCTTACATCCCTGGAATAAATCCCACTTGATGATGGTGAATGATTTTATTTTAAGTACTGTTGGATTCAGGGGCAACTGGGTGGCTCAGTTGGTTGAGATAGGGCTCTGCGCTGATAGCACAGAGCCTGCTTGGGATTCTCACTCTCTCTCTCTCTGCCCCACCCCCTTCCTCTCCCCTCCCCCACTTTGTGTGCGCACACTCTCTGTCTCAAAATTAATAAATAAACTTAAAGAAAGAAGTACTGGTGGATTCAGTTTGCTAATATTTTGTTGAGGATTTTTACATCTATGTTCACGAGAGATATTGGCCTGTAGCTTTCTTTTTTTGTAATGTCTTTTGGTATCAGGGTAATGCTGGTCACATAGAATGAATTTGGAAGCTTTTCTTTGTCTTTTGTTTTTTGCAATAGTTTGAGAAGAGTAAGTATTGACTCTTCTTTAAATGTTTGATAGAATTCACCTGTGAAGCTATCTGGTCCTGGACTTTTGTTTGTTGGGAGCTTTTTTTTGTCTTCTTTGTTGGGAGTTTTTCTTTTTAGAATTTTTTTGGGGTGCCTGGGTGGCTCAGTCAATTAAGTGTCTGACTCTTGATTCTGGCTCAGGTCATGATCTGGCGGTTGGTGAGTTCAAGCCCCATATCAGGCTCTGCACTAACAGCATGGAGCCTGCTTGGGATTCTCTCTCTCTCTCTTTCTCTCTCTGCACCCCCCCCCCCACCACTGCTCATGCTCTCTTTCTCTCTTTCTCAAAGTAAATAAATAAATGAACATTTTTTTAAAAAAAGCCAAAATGGAGAGTCAGATGCTTAACTGACTGAGCTACCCAGGCACCCCTGCTGGGAGTTTTGATTACTGATTCAATCTCATTGCTAGTAATTAGTCTGTTCAAATTTTCTATTTCTTTCTGATTTTGTTTTGGAAGATTAGATGTTTCTAGGAATTTATTCATTACTTCTAAGTTGTCCAATTCATTGGCATATAATTTTTCATAATAGTCTCATAATCTTTTCTATTTCTGTGCTTTCAGTTGTTATTTTGCCTCTCATTTCAGATTTTATTTGAGTCTTTCTTTGTTATATTACTTAGTGAAAGGGCTTGTCAATTTCGTTTTTCATTTCAAAATATCTACTGTTAATTTTGTTGATTTTTCCCCATTTCTTTTTTTTTTATTTATTTCTGCTCTAATTTTTGCTGTTTCCAGACTTTTGCTAAATTTGGGCTTAATCTTTTTCTTTTTCCGGCTCTTTGTGGTACAAATTACTTACTTGAGATTTTTCTTCTTTTTTAATATAGGCATTTATTGCTATCAACTTCCCTCTCAGCACTGCTTTTGCTGCATCCCTTAAGTTTTGGTAGGTTGGGTTTTTATTTTTCTTTGTCTTGAGGTATTTTCTAATTTCCCTTTTGACTTATTCTTTGAACCAGTGGTTGCTTAAAAGTTGTTTAACTTCCACATATTTGTGAATTTCCCAATTTTCCTTTTGCTGTTGATTTCCAGTTTTATTCTATTGTGATTAGAAAAGATACTTGGGGGGCGCCCGGGTGGCTCAGTCGGTTAAGCGGCCGACTTCGGCTCAGGTCACGATCTCGCGGTCCGTGAGTTCGAGCCCCGCGTCGGGCTCTGTGCTGACAGCTCGGAGCCTGGAGCCTGTTTCAGATTCTGTGCCTCCCTCTCTCTGACCCTCCCCCGTTCATGCTCTGTCTCTCTCTGTCTCAAAAATAAATAAACGTTAAAAAAAAAAAATTAAAAAAAAAAAAAAGAAAAGAAAAGATACTTGGTATGGTTTCAGTCTTCTTAATTTGTTAAGACTTGTTTTGTGACCTGACATGTGATCTCACCTGGAGAGAGACCCATGTGCCCTTGAGAAGATTATGTTTTTTTCTGCTGTTGGCTGGAATGTTCAGTAGGTATCTGTTAGGTCCATTTGCTCTATAGTGTTTTTCACTTATAGTGATCTTCTATCTGGATGTTCTGTTCATTATTGAAAATGGGGATTAAAGTCTCCTACTGTGATTGTATTCCTGTCTATTTCTCCCTTCAGTTTTGTCAGTTTGCTTGATATATTTGGATGCTTTGATGTTGAGTGCATATATACTTGAAATTGTTTTATCTTCGTGGTATATTGACCCTTTTCTCACTGTATAATGTCCTTCTTTGTCTCCTGTGACAATTTTTAATTTAAATTCTATTTTGTCTGATGTCAACATAGCCACTCTAGTTAACAGTTTCCACTTAGCCTGGATTTCTAGCCAAAATACTAGACATGTGTGTGAAGCCATCTTGGATGCCCCTGACCACTCCATCTGCCAGATGAATATCAAGTTGTCCTCCATGATGCTTCGTGGAACAGATTTCTCCAGCTGAGTCATGCTTAAATTCATGACCCATACTTTTATTTTGCAGTAGTTTGTTACACAGCACTTGCTAGCCAGAACAGGAACAACTGACCCCTGTTATCCCCATTTTAGCCCAGCTTTTGGGCAGATTAAGCACCATTATGGAGTAATTCATCTTCCTTTACTTCTCTTTTTTCCTTTGGACAGAACTTCAGATATAAAAACATTCTGATCCTTTTGACTAACAGTAAATATACATATATTTTTACCTAGTTGTGATATCTTTATGCTTATTATTTTATTCTCCTTTATACTTTAATTTTATCTGATATTTTCATTAAGTCAATAGCTACTGGTCTGTTTTAAACAGCAACAGCATATTCCAGATGTCATAGTAGGCTTAACATCCCTTTTTTGTTGGATTTTGAGAGGTCCCTACCCCTGGGGTTGGGGTGTTTCCACACAGACTGCTCATTTCTTGTTAGTATCCATGTCATTATCTTTGTCCTCTTTTCTTGGCTGGGGCAAACAGCTTGCAGTTAGGTGAGGCCTTCTCCCTGAGTTCTGGCCAATAAAATGTAAACAAACTGATATGTGCCCTTCCAGCCTGCCCCATAAAAAATACTAGTAATAGAGGAAGGCACAGCCATTCAGTGGAAGGAGCAGAGCTCCCACAACCTTCTGACCTCCACAGGACTGTATGGTGAAGGAGAAATACACTTTGGTTAATACTTGGAGATTCTAGGGTGCATCTGTTAGAGCAGCTGGCATTATTTACCTTAACTAATAAGGGTATTTTAAATGCCTCTGTTATCAGCATGTACATTAACCCAGCTGACGGAGTGTGACAGTAATTACTACTGACTCCTTCAAGTAATTACTACATTTTGTTTACTTTCAGTAAGTGAATTTCAGGGGTCCTGCTAGCATTTAGAATTTTGAAAGAAAAATTTCACTGGCTTGTCAAAGCTATATCTCTATAGTATCTATATGCAAAACAAAACAAAAAAAGCCTTAAATTAAAAATTGTGTCTTAAAAATAGGGCTGTTAGAGTTACTGTAGAATAGAGACACTAGTGTGTATTCTCTGAAGTCAGACAGTCAAGTGCTTCTACCATTCACTAGTTCGTTCATTCATTCATTCATTCATTTACATAATCAATTTGTGCTGGACTTTGGTAACCCAAAGATGAAAGAGACAGATTCATTTCTTTTAGCCATGGTATGTATAATCATGAATTTACCTGGGTGACCATGGGCAAACTCTCTTTAGTTACTCCATTTGTAAAATGAAGGAAATATTACTGTTGTATTCACTGCTAGGATTTTGGTGGCACCTAAATGAGATTAACCACATAACACAGTGCCTGTCATATACTAAGTGCTCAATAAATATCTTTCTTTTTTCTTTTTTTTTAAAGCTTACTAACCAATCTTGAGTTAGTTAAGCTGAGTAGTTAAGGACAAACATTTCCAAAGAGGGACCCTTAGCTTTAATTCTTCCCCCAAATAAGCAGCACCAGAACATCCCTTGCTGTCATCTTCCTGAGGGCTTTCCTTGAATTGGGGCTACTGAGTCAATAACATTCGCCACAAAAAGAATTTTATAATATTCATAGATATCCATCATTTCTTTTAGGTAAATGCCTAACAGAATTTCTAGGTTATGGGAGTGCTACATGTATAACTTGGTAAGACCTCCAGCTTTCCAAAGAGTTTATACCATTTTATACCTCCATTAGGAAAGTATAAGAGGTTACTGCTAATCCTCACCAACATGGGGTATTGTCAGGGTTTCTTTTCATTTAATTTTGTTGAATTCTGATTTACCTATTTTCCTTTTTTTGTTTGTGTTTTTGGTGTTAGAGCTAAGAAATCATTGCCTAATCAAAAGTTACAAGTATTTACATCTATTTTTTCTGTTAGGAGTTCTGTAGCTTTATCTTTTACATATAAATTTATAATTCGAGATGCCTGGGTGGCTCAGTTGGTTAAGCATCTGAGTTTTTATTTCAGCTCAGATCATGATCTCATGGTTTGTTGGTTTGAGCCCTGCACTGGGGCTCCATACGAATTTTCTCTCTCTCTCTCCATCTCTCTCCATCCCTTCCCCCACTCATGTCCTCCCCCCCCCCAAAATAAACATTTTAAAAAATCTATAATCCACTTTGAGTTAATTTTTGTGTATGGTGTGAAGGGAGGACCCAAACTGCATCTTTTACCTGTGGATATCCAGATGTCCCAGCATCATTTGTTGAAAAGGCTATTCTTTTCATTGAATTGTCTTGGCTATTTTGTGGAAAAACAATTGACCACTAATGTGTGGGCTTATTTCTGGACTCTCAGTTCTGTTCCATTGATTTATATGCCTATCTTGGTGCATAGTTTTCGTTGGAGTAATTCATTGTAGTTCTAACTTGCACTTTGTATGTATTTTCCTGATGACTAATAATTGCGCTGGAAAGTTTCATCTTGTTCATTCCAGTCATTCTCTTTCCTTATCCCCCATAACTAGCCATTGTTTTGATTAGTTTATGTCATAAATCAGTCTTTCCTGTTCTAGAACTTTATGTAAACACGGTATACATTGTTTAGTACAGGCTCCTTTCATTAAACACAATGTTTTTGAAATTCATCCATGTTATCGTGTTTCAATAGTAACCCCAAATTTTTTTATAGCAAAGATTTTCTAATTTATTTTAACTTACTTCTTTTTCATGTAATTTCTATGTGAAAAATTCTAGCCTACCAGGTGAATTTTTACAATTCTCATCCAATTGCTAATTCCTTTAATATTTGGTATAATTTTAAGTCTGTCCAGTTTTGGATCTCTGACTTTTCGCTTATTCTTGATTTTTGTCATTTGCATGTAGTTGCCTTCTTAAAGTCCCCCGAAGATTGTACTATAGTCAAGGGTTATTTTATTCTTTCAAAACTCATATACACTGCCATCTTTTTACTAACTTGCTTATTAAAGTATGTATTTATCCAAACATCCTATCTGAATTATATTCTTCCTATTGAATTATTCAAATATGCACTTAGTTTAGAATACCTACTAGTTTCTGGAAAATTTGCCAGAATTATCCATGGTATTTGGGGAAACACTCTAGATATAGAAGAAACTCAATTCCCTCTGATCTTTCTTTTTTCTTTTTTTTCCTTTCTCTTTTTCTTTCTTTCTTTTTTTATTTCTTTCTTTTTTTCTTCCTTCCTTCCTTCCTTTCTTTTTTTTCAGGTGCATTTGACTTTGCAGGTGATTTGGAAGCATTAATTGCAAAGGTATACATTTACCTCTCTGGTTACACAAAGGAATAGGAATGCACAAAGTAGCAAATGTGAACTTGTGGTGTTCCAAGGAATAACTTTCATACAATCTGCAGATTCAAGGTTCCATCAGAAAGTCAATACTCCCTCTCCACCCCCACTGCTGGCAATAATTAAAGCTGCTGAAGAAGAGTGACTTTTTGGTGCGGTGTCCCCACCTTTCTTGCTTCCTTTACTTTGAACTCTCAGTGTCCTCTGGCTCCTGGGTTTTTTTTGTTTGTTTGTTTTTGGGTTTTTTTTTTTTTTGCCTTTTACTTTCCCCAAATCACCCTGCCTGGGATAGAATTGTCAAATCAACTACCCTGTCAACCCTCCCTTTGCTGTTCCTCTACCTTTATTCCTTCTGCAAGCCTCTCCCTGCCTATCCCCCTATCCCTAACTAATAAGACATTAATGCATGGAATTAGTTTATAGGACTGTGGTGGTCTGGCAAGGCACACTGGTAGGGTAGGCCATTAAGAAGAGCAGACTGAGACTCCTGGGCACCAGCTGAAGCTGTTCTGTACAGAGGAATTTCTTCTTCAGAGGAACCTCAGTTTTTCTTTTAAAACCCTTTAACTTATTGAATCAGGCCCACCCAGATTATCTACAATAATCTCTCTTATTTAAAATCTACTGATTATAGGGTGCCTGGGTGGTGCAGTCAGTTAAACACCCGACTCTGGATCTTGGCTAAGGTCATGATCTCGGCTCAGGTCATGATCTCATAGTTCATGAGTTCAAGACCCACATCAGGTTCTGAGCTGATGGGGTGGAGCCTGCTTGGGATTCTGTCTCTCCTTCCATTTGCCCCTCCCCTGCTTGTGTGTATGCTCTCTCTCTCAAAATAAATAAAAAAACTTAAATTTTTTAAAATAAAATCAACTGGTTATGGATTTAATTCATATTTACAAAATACCTTCACTGTAACACTTAAATTAGTGTTTGATTGAGTAACTAGGGAGCTATAGTCTAACCAAATTGACATATAAAACTAACTACTACACCCCATTGCTTTTACCCACTGGTTTAATTGGTAACTAAAACGTTAACTGATGGAAGCTGAATGCTTCCCAAGGCTATTTTCATTTTATGAAGAAATCTTCAAGAACCAAAGGAATAAAACAATAATAAAATACAAATAGCTAAGAATGTGTGAGGTGAGGTTGGGCAAGAATAGAATGAAAGCCCTTGCCTATTCAAAAGTCCAAGATTGCCCACAGGTACGGTCACTGCTTCTCATTGTCCTACGTCTTCCCTTCAGTCTCCTGGTATGCCAACCATTTCTAATTCAGCTTTCTGTGTTTGGTCCACTCCTTTCCAGATCCTTTGACTAGAGAGAGAATAGAATATCTTGAGCCTTTTTTTCTTTTCTGTGTCCATTGGCACAGATTTCTCCAGTACCTAGTCTACAGTATCTGAAAAGTTTTTAATCAAGGGGCGCCTGGGTGCCTCAGTCCGTTAGGCATTTGTCACTTGGGTACAGGTCAGGTCATGATCTCACAGTTCCTGGGATGGAACCCCTCCCCCCCCCCCCCCCCCCCCCCCCCGGCCGGTACTGCGCTGACAGGGCAGAGCCTGCTTGGGATTCTCTCCCTCCACACCCCTGCCACCTCTCCCCTGCTCACTCTCTCTTTCAAAATAAACATTTAAAATAAATAATAAAAGCTTTTAATCAATTTATTCAGGTATAATTGACGTGCAATATGGTATACTCATTTTAAGCATATAGTTCTGTGAATTTCTTTTTAATGAATATTTTTGAGAGAGAGCACAGCAGAGGAGGGGCAGAGAGAGGGAAACAGGATCTGGGCTGACAGCAGAGAGCCCAGTGTGGGGCTTGAACTCATGACCCATGAGATCGTGATCTGAGCCAAAGTTGGATGTTCAACTGACTGAGCCACCCAGGTGCCCCAGCTCTGTGAATTTTGAAAAATAATACACTCATGTATCATCACAATCAAGACATAGAACTTTTTTATCATCAAAATTTTCCTTATTTCATATGTTAGTATGACCCAAAGTAATGTATAGTTTCAATGCGAGCCCTATCAAAATTTCTACATTTTTTGCAGATACAGAAAAATCCATCCTAAAATTCATATGGAACCTCAAGGACACTGATTAGGCAAAAACAATCTTGGAAAACAAGAGCAAAGTTGGAGGCCACACAATTCCCAATTTCAAAACTTACTACAAAGCTATAGTAATCTAAACTACTATTCTGGCATAAACACAGACATATGGACTAATGGACTAAAACAGAGAGCCCATAAATGAGCCCTCACATAAATGGTCAAATGATTTTTAAGGGCATCAAGATCATTCAATGGGGAAAGGGCAGTCTTTTTAACAAGTGGTATTGGAAAAACTGGATATCCAAATGAAAAAAAAATAAGATTGAACCTTTATTTTACATCATATACAGAAATCAAGTCAATATGGATCAAAGACCTAAATATAAGAGCTAAAACTATAAAACTCAGATAAAAACATAGGGGGAGAAACTTCATGATACTGGAGTTGGCAACGATTTCTTGGATATGACACCAAATGCACAGGCAATTAAAGAAAAATAGGTAAGTTGTACTTCCTCCAAATTTAAAACTTTTGTGCATCAAAGCACACTATCAACAATGAAAAAGCAACCCATGGAATAGGAGAAAATATTTACAAATTATATCTGAAAAGGGATTGGTATCCAGAATATATAAAGAACTCCTACAACCCAAGAACAACAACAACAAAAACATACTGATTAAAATTTGGAGAAAGGACTTGAGTAAACATTTCTCTGAAGAAGATCTATAAACAATAAACAAATGAAAAGATGCTCAACATCATCATTAGGGAAATTCAAATAAAAAAACACAATTCAATACCACTTTAATCCATTAGGATGGCTATTATTAAAAAACACAAAACAAGTGTTGCCGAGGATGTGGAGAAATTGGACCCCTTGTGCATTGGTGGTGGGAATGTAAGATGGTGAAGCTGCTGTAGAAAATGTTACGGCAATTCCTCCAAAAATTAAAATTACCACATGATCCAGCTATTCCACTTCCGAGCGTGCACCCAAAAGAAGTGAAAGCAGGGGCTCCAACAGATATTTGTACACCCGTGTCCATAGTAGCATTATCCACGTAGCCAAAAGGTGGAAGCAACCCAAGTGCCCATCAACAGATTAGTGGACAAACGAAATGTGGACTATACATGCTATGGAATATTATTTAGCCTTAAAAGTGAAGGAGATTCTGACACATGCTATACCACAGATGGACTTTAAAGACATTCTGCTAAGTGAAATAAGCTAATCACAGATGGACAAATATCATATGATTCTATTTGAATGAGGTACCTGGAACAGTCAAATTCATAGAGATAAAAAGTAGAGGGGTGCCTGGGTGGCTCAGTCGGTTATGTCTGACTTCGGCTCAGGTCATCATCTCGCAATTTGTGAGATCCAGTCCCATATAGGGCTCTGTGATGACAGCTCAGAGCCTGTAGCCTGCTTTGAATTCTGTATCTCCCTTTCCGACCCGCTCAATCTCTCTCTCTCTTGCACTGTCAATCTTGCACTGTCAATCTCTCTCTCTCTCTCTCTGTCTCTCTCTCTCTGTCTCTCTCTCAAAAAGAAACATTAAAAAAAATTTTTTTAAAGTAGAATGGTGGTTATATGGGGCTGGGAGGGGGATGGGGAGATAGTATTTAACGGGTATGGAGTTTCAGTTGGGGAAAATGAGGATAGTGAAGGCTGCCCAACAATGTGAATGTACTTAATGCCACACATTGCACACTTAAAAGTGGTAAACTTTATGTTATATGCATTTAACTACAATAAAAAAAATAAAGGCCAAAACGTTTCCTTGTGCCTCTCATTAGTCAACCCCCTTCCCCTCAGGTCCATGTGACTACTTTTCTGCTTTCTATCACTATGGCTTAGTCTTGACAGTTCTACAGCGTATTGCAAATGGGATCATACAAAGTGTACTTACTCCTTTGTGTCTGTCTGCTTTTGTTCAGCATAATGATTTTGAGATTATTCCATGTTGTGTGTACCAATGCTTTGATCCTTTTGCTGTTGCCTAGGATTCTACTGTGTGAATAGACTCTGGTTTGTTTATTTGTTCTTTTCTGCTGGATACTTGGGTTGTTTCCAGCTTGGGAGTATGCCTGATTTTAAGAAATAACTTTTATAACAATTAGGGCTAAGAGAGGGGGTGGAGGAAGAGAAACAATTAAGGGGAAGTGAATGTATTATGGAAGGGACATCGGACATCTTCTAGTCCCGCTAATAAATCTAGTCTTTAAATTTGGTTAATACAGAGAATATAGTATAAGCTGCAAAGACAATAGTTTTTCCTAAAAGTCTTTGCTGTGAGTCCATCTTCCCATTCTCTGTCCTCTTTCTCCCTTAAATAGAGGGGGAAACACAGCTACTCTAGAAGGCTTTTGCAAATAGTAATTTGAAAGAAAGGAAACTCTTAATAGATGAGGTATCTAGTTACTTGGAATTATTATTGGCTGTGACAGTCTGAGTTGTTTCTTATTTCTGGCTCAAATCAGACATGTGAATCCACTGTATGGCCAAAGTGGCTTTGAAGAAGTCTTTGCTGAGGGAGGAAAGACCATCTTTTTGAGAGAGAACTGGACTCCAGTCAGCTGGGGGCATCTAGTGATAGTGTCAACTCAAAAGGAGTTTCTGATTCTCTACCTTCTCTCTCATTCTTTTTCTTCTCTTTCCCACTCAGCAATCATGCCTATTTTTTTTCTTTTTTACCTTTCCTCTTTCCCAATCTGCTAGCACATCTCTGCAAGTGAAGTAAATATTTTTTAATGTTATCTTTTAAAGCAGGCTTTCATTGATTCTGTGGCAAGACTGCTAATTTCTCTCCAACATCCATTTTCTCCTTCCTCCCAATGTTCTACCTGAGTACATGACTGTTCTGTAAAAGACTACATCTCCCAACCTCTCCCACAGCTAAGTTTGGCTGAGCTCTGTCTAGTGGGACTTGAGTGGAAGTGTATGTGCAATTCCAGGTCACGCCATGGGAGGTGTGTTCTTTCTCTCCAGCCCTCCTTCTCCATCCCACTGCCTGACATGTGGATATAGTGGGGCTCTCTAAGACATACACATGAGGCCGACACTCAAATGGTGACAGAGCTACGAGCTACAAGGAACCTACATCCCTGTGTGAGAGAGATAGACTTTTTTCTATCTTGTTTGAGCCACTATTACCTTGGTCTTTGCCACAGCAACTGAATATGTACCCTAGCTAAAATAAACCCTACATTAGGCAAAAGACTGGCAATAAATGTGTAAAGATGAGTGAAACTACTTGATAGTGCAAGTCCTGAAGAGAGTTCACAACCTTTGTAGAAAGACAGATACAAATTCAATAACCATAATACAGGGTAGACGATTGTAACTTCTTTATTTGAGATATATATATTTTTAATTTTTTTTAATTTTAGAGAGAGAGAGACAGAGAGAGCATGCGTGTGCAAATGGGGGGGAGGGGCAGAGGGAGAGAATCTTTTCTTTCTTTCTTCTTTCTTTCTTTCTTTCTTTCTTTCTTTCTTTCTTTCTTTCGAGAGAATCTTGAGCCAGCTCCATGCTTAGCATGGAGCCCAATATGGGGCTAGATCCCACAACCCTAGGATCATGATCTGAGCCAAAATCAGGAATTGGATGCTCAACAAACTGATGCACCCAGGCGCCCTTTTATTGGAGGTATAAATGAGGCCTCATGGAAGAGATTAATTCTAATGGTAGTGTTAGGAAAGATTTCTTAAATCAAGTGATATGCAACTTGGAATTTGGACAGCAAACTGAATTCTGATAAATGGAAAAGGCTAAACAGAGTATCCAGTCAGAAAGAACTGTATGTATATCCCAAAACTAACCAGCAGAAAAGGAAGAATGTCAGTGAATGTAGAGGAGCAATAGCCCAATTAGATGGGGACCAGATTGTGATGGCCCTTGAATGTTCTATTAAGGAATTTTGTTTAAGGGTACCTGGCTGGCTCGGTCAAAAGAGCATGTGACTCTTGATCTCAGGGTTGTGAGCTTGAGCCCCATGTTGGGTGTAGAGATTAATTAAAT
The DNA here is from genome assembly GCF_046562875.1 of Panthera onca. NCBI lineage: Eukaryota > Metazoa > Chordata > Mammalia > Carnivora > Felidae > Panthera > Panthera onca. The sequence continues at coordinate 58,088,213 of NC_138344.1, read as the reverse complement.
AAATGAATAAATAAAAACCTTTAAAAAAAGGAATTTTGTTTTTGATGTGTTGAATTTGAAGTGAGATAGAAGGGATGGCCAGCAGGTAGCAGGAATACAGTCTGGAGCTCAGAAGTGAGGTGAGAGCTGGATTCGTAGATCTGGGTGTCCTTCGCACTTAAGGAAAAAAGTGAAATAGACAAGAAAGGAAGTGCAAAGCAGAGGACTGAGGAGGACACATAGGCTACATTTTTAGGTGTTAGAAGAGGTGTTTGTGAAGGAAACTGGGAAGTGATCAAATAGAAACTCAGGGAAAGCTGTCATCAGGAATGTCAAGGAATTCAGAAATGACCTCAGTTTACTTGTAATGTCAAAATGAAAATTATTCTTTCATTATTAACCCATTTCCCAGCATTTCCTATCTAAGAAGCAAATCCTCTTAAGAATATAATAGTTGTCTAATCTCTTTTGGACTGCTTCAATACATCTCTCCTTTCTCTTGGCTTGTGAATCTTGTGAGCAGAAACTAACTATAGTAGATGTTGTGGTGTGCTTCTCGATCCCTCCTTCAGGACAGAGGTGCCAATTCTCCCAGCTGCTGGGTATGTTGACAGCTGGTGGTATACACGGCTAAGGTCCTTGCTGAAGGGCACTAATTTGCCCAGTTATACACCTCTTCCTAGGGGATACCTGCATCCAATGATTAATTGCAGGTATAAAAGGTCCAGCCAATGCCTCTATTTGAGACAACTTGCAGGATCAATTGAAGCCTCTGATGCAACTCCTAAACAGTTCAACTCATCTCCTTCTAGCCAATCCCTCTTCCCTTACTTCCTGACAGGTATTGTTCCTGAAGGTACCTTCCCATAAGCCTCCTGTATACAAATCTCTAATGCAGAATCTATTTCCTAGGCAGTCCCATCTAGGAATGTTGGTGGCCAAGCTGTCCTAGCAATGAAGCCCACTTCAGCAATGAGGATCTATCATTGGCAGTAGGTGAAGTTCTGAGAGTGCCTGGCATGCTGCAGCTGTGTAGTTACTAAAACTTTCACTGGTGGTAGGGGCGCCTACCTTCCTACCTGCAAGTTAGGCGTCATGATCTCGCGGTTTGTGGGTTCGAGCCCTGCATCAGGCTCTGTGCTGACAGCTCGGAGCCTGGAGCCTGTGTCTCCCTTTCTTTCTGCCCTCCCCTGCTTGTGCTCTCTCTCTGTCTCTCAAACATAATAAATAAACGTTTTTTAAAAAGTTATTTAAAACTTTCACTGGTGGAGAACTGGGATAGGGTTCTAGTAGAAGGGATGCAAGGTATAATAACTCAGTTCCTTGAAATGTTTGGGAGAAGTAGTAATTATAAGGACTATGGAATTTGATGGCTCTTGCTGTATGCTACTGAAGCATTGGAGAAAAAAAAGCAACAAAATATTGAGGGCAATTAATTTCCAATTCAAGATGAAATATGAAAAGCCAGAGGATTTTCCTGGCAGCATATAAGCAGACTCTCAAATCCTGCAGCCAGATGGAAGCAAAAGTTGAAGATTGGGTCCAAGACTTTATAAATAGTAGCACAACCCCATAGAAGAGTGAATTCTTAGCCATGCCAAGTCTGTTACACCAAGGTTAGGGTCTTGAATGGGAAGGAGTGGGACCCTGAAACTTGGGATGGGGATATCTTATCTGGGTTGATGAACTTGAAAATCTGGAATCCTTGGATTCCCTTGGCCCCTCTGGGCCTGCAGAAGTAACCCATTTCTTCCAGCTGAAGACCACTTATCCTCCTCTACTTGAAGATGATGTTGAGGTCTTCACTCTGTTAGACAGCATGTACTTGCTCCCCATAATCAACCCCCATCTCGCCTCCTGGCCATCAGACTAATGACTAGGGTCAAGTAACAATGTAACCTAGCACATTCCATAGCTGTTCAGGGAAGGAATGGACTATAGCTAAAGGAGCTGCAGGGTCTAGCCAACATATATTGGCAGGAGCTGGGAGAATGTAAGTGGGACTGGATCTAAGGATGTTAGATTAATGGAGGTAAGGTATAAACATTGGATAAAGAAGAATTTATGGTTATGAGAGCAATCTCTGTAGCAGGATTTAATACTCTGGGGAATAGTGTTAATTTGCTGCAGGAATGGTTTTTTGAGGAAGCTTTGAAAAATAGAAAATAGAAAATTTCTATTCTGA